>NC_083240.1:29228808-30496544 GCF_032191835.1 Heteronotia binoei
GGACTGCCAACTCTAATTTTGGAAATTCCTGGAGAAAACCATAGAGTTTTCCTGGAAGCTCTAGAGTGGCCAGCACATAACGTCACCGGAAGGATGACGTCACTTGCAAGTGACGTCATCGTGCCGGTGAAGTCAGGTTGGGGACCTCCAGAGTGGGAGAACCCCCGCCCCACCCTGGAGCTTGGCGGCCCAGAGTCTACCTTCCAAGACAGCCATTTTCTGTTGGGGAACCAATGTATGTTGTATGAAAATCTGCTGTAATTCTGGGAAATCTCCAGGCCCACCTGGAGGCTAGCAACTCAATCAATAAGTAGATTATATTGTGCACAGCTGAAGTGCAGACTTTTTCTAGAGCCTGGAGAACTAGTTTGTCTTGAAATATGATCAAATATGTGTGTGCAATGACAAACTAGGTATCACCCCATCCTTAAATCATACTGAATGCCATCCTTAAATCATACGGAATTAGCACCACATTGTTTAAACTTTTTAAAATGGTTTCTTTTAATGTTTAATTTAACTGTTTTTATTGTTATTCTATTATGTTTTGTGAGCTGCCCTGAGCCCGCAAATAAACTAAACTAGACTAAACTTTGTTTTAGCCTGGGGGCATATTTAGAGTTCTGGCATAGCTGCTGCAGGAAGAGAAGCCAACCCAAAAACAGCTATCATGGGGCAGTGCCACACACACAGAAGAATCCCAAGTGCAGAGAAGAGGAAGTGATTTTAAAAATATGCAAGAAAAGAGGAATGAGAGAGCATAACACCAACACTGTGGTGTCAGCCAATGTACGTTAATTTGCTCTGCACAGCCCTTCAGACGATCTCCATTAGCCCATCAGAAACCATTTTGGGGCAAGAGCCCCATCTGACCCCACCCATTTTCTAAAAACACTTGGTGGGTGCCAAGGAAGCTGTTGGTGACCCCTACTATACAGAGGGAGAAAGAAGAAGGGAGCAGTTGCCGGTAATCCCAGTGCAAACCACATACAAATGGATTGCCTTGCGCTAACATAACGGTGCAGAGCATTCCTGGGTATGTTTGTTACGTATTGTGAAACCTCCTGTATACCACTTCCAGATAACAGGGTTGCCAGCTCCATCTTGGGAAATTCCTGGAGATCTGAGGCCAGAGCCTGGGAAAGAGGGAGTTTGTCAAGGATATGGTGCCATAGGGTTTGATCTCTGAAGCTGCCATACTTCCTCCAAGTGAACTGATTTTTGTGGCCTATGGGGAGGGGTCCCGGGAGAACTCCAACCTTCACCTGGAGGGCTGGCAACTTTATTAAAAGACAAGAATCAGTGTTGAGGTTGTGGATCTCGATACCACCCAGGAGTTAGTGGAATCCTATGAGGAAGCTATGGATTATTAATCAACATGTGAATTATCAGTAATGTTAAACGGTATCGTTTCTGTTATGCTGGCTCCTTGCTGATTTTCTACTCTGAATATTGACGTAGTTTAGCAGCTGAGCCCTGTAAGATACCTCCAAGATATAGATAGCACCATCTCAGAAAATAGGGCAGGTGGAGTTCCTGGTCCCCTCCTCCAGATTTGCCTTTTCTGGCAGGTCGCCTGTGTCTTAATATCGCTATTATACAGGTAAGTAATTCAACGAGTGAAGCTTCCAAAAAGCAGCAGTAGCGCGGGAACATCAGCTGTTGAACTGTCTGCAACCCTTAAAGGCACACACGTCTGATCAGTAGGATGGAGGAGCTGTAAACCTCACCCAGAACTAAGAAAACAATCCTTATGCATACTCAGTCCCCTGGGAATAAGCCTGTTGCACACAGTAGATTTACTTTGAAGAAAACACACCATGAAAGAGACAGGCTAACAAGCGCCGCTTCCTTACTAGGATGGTGGGCGGGGCTATTTTTCAGCCCATAGTAACCGTCCCTAGTAACGCCGAGTCGCTGAATTGGGCGGAGTCTGCTGGAGCAGTTTGCCCGTCTGCGCTCGGGTTGGTTTTGTACGCGAGGCCGAGGCTGCGCGGCCTCTTGAGAAGGGATGCTTAAAGTAAAGATCCTCTTCGTTGGCCCCAGTGAGGTAGGTATGAGTCCTCGGGCTGGCTTGGGGAGGCCCCAAGCTCAATGCGGCGACTGAGTGCTCGTGTCACTGCTGTGTGATCGCCCTGAACAAAAGTGGCTTTTATATTTAATCTATTTTAAACCACCTCCTTAACAGACACATACACAGAGAATCAGAGCTTCGACCTTCTTTTCTTCAGAAAATAGGAAGCTATAACTCACAATAGCTACGTGGAGCTTCCATATGCGGAGGCAGTGTACTTCTGAATACCAGTTGCTGGAAGTGCAATAGCCTTTTTTTGTGGACTTCCTTGGGGCATCTGGTGAAGGACTCTAGGAAAACAAGATGGATTTTTGGTCTCAGCAAGCAGAGAAGAGCTATTCTTGCCTGTGTGCTAAAAGTGAAAGAATGGAGCCTCTTTGTACAAAAACAGTATATCTTAGTTCTGGGGAGATCTAAGGATGTATAATGCAAGAGGACATGCCTCTTTGCCTTATTTGTATATTTCTTAGATACCTGGCTGGCTGCTATTGGATACAGAATGCAGGCTATGTCTGATCCTAAAAGGTTGGCTTCATCTGATCCTATTGAGCTCTTCTTATGGTAGTCATGATTATTAGGAATGGAAGTTCTATGTAAAGAGGCAGTAGATCGCTACATAATAGATGTTGAGAGAGAAAATGTTGGCTTTCAAGTATTTTAAATATTTGATTTTAAGGTTATGTTTGTAAACTATAAAAGTTTAGTAGAAGTTATCTAAGTAAATAGACTCATTCTGTGTAAACTAAGTAACCTTAATTGTTGATCCATGAGATCTATTGCAGCGCAGTGGAACAAGTGTTCATGTGAAGTGTAAAGACAGGCTCATAGTGTCATTCTGTATATTGTGGGGGAAATCACTACTGCCTAGTTCTCACTGAAGTGGTAATTTGTACTAAAATACTTCAGGCTGCACGTGAGGGAGGGATCACATGGCTGAATGCTTTTAAAAAAAAAATCCCCATATTTAGAAAGCTAGCTTATATAGGAAAAGAGAGTTTTGACATAGCCTAGCATGCCAGTTTTCTGTGAGTAGGAAATTATTTTTGAGGGAGATGGCAGAAACAGTCAGTCTTTTAAGTTCCATACCTGTTGTCTAATGTGGTACATACTTGATAACAATAGTGTGATGATAAAATGAGACTCTGCTATGGATTTTATCTGAGCTCTTTGCCAGGAAGGGTGAACTCTTTGTGTAAAAAAATTTAGTTGTCTGAATACCATAAAAACCACAGTGGGCTACTACAAGTACTTACTGGACTTATGTTTAAGCAATAGCGAGAATGGCAACTATTATTTTTGAGCTAGATTCGAGTCTAGTTTCACCTTAGAGACCAATCAGACTTTGATTCTCGAAAGCTTATGCAGTGACAATCGTGTTCGTCTCTAAGATGCAAATGGACTTGAATCTAATTTGTCTACTGAAGACAAACATGGCTACCCATGACCATCCCACAATGAGTATGACACATGAGTTGCACTGAAATTGCATTGCGTTTGGTCTTAGGAAAATATTCCTGTTAAAAATGGTCTAATGTCTGCTCTCATTTTGTGACAGTCTGGAAAATCTGTTTTGGCAAACTTCTTGTCGGAGAGCACGGAAGGAATCGGCAGCTATATCCCAACACAAGGGGTGAGGTGAGTCCCAAGCTGAGTGACAAAAACTGCTGTACCTAACTAAGCCATCTGAACTGATTTCTTTAAATCAAGGCCTGCCCCCCCCTCTTCATAATACCATATGCCACATGAGACTTATTCACTCATTTAACTAATTTGTTTGCTGTTGAGGTAGCTGAAATTGTCTGGACAGTTTCCCAAGACATGGAATATTGCATTTGGTACACACGTAGCCCAACATACTTGGAAGGGGAAAGATGTGATTTCCTTCCGTCCTTGAAACATGTGAAGTGTGCCTCATAATTGGCCCATGTGTATCTCCAGTACAATGCAAGCTATTTCGCAGATGGAATGTAATAGTGAGTGTGAGTTTAGCTGCAGATTGGGAAACGAGTTGTCTGCAGCATCCCAGAACACGCTTTTGATATGGAGTGAGCCACTTGTGCATGGAAGCTTATCTTTTCAAATTGTGTAGCAGTCATTTGATTGGGGAAGAGTGTGTGCTTGTGTTTTTATTGGCAATCAGGAATAAAATTATAGACAGTTGTCTATATATGTGCATTTGTATTTAATTTTAGGATTCTGGAATATGAGAAGCCCCATATCAATGAAAACAGCAAAGGCACAGAGTACCGATTTGAATTATGGGACTGTGGAGGTGACCAGAAGTAAGTAGGTTTCTTTTATATGGCTTGTTGACTCAAAACATAGGCATTTGCTACTGTATAATCTAGAGACAGCCGGTAAGGAATTAAGTATATATTGACCACCTGTGAGGGTGAAAAATTATGGGTGTCATCACTTGTGGATAGAGAACTCATCTATCAAATACATTTGAATCTGACATTAGTTGACTTACTCCTGGGCTCTTTGATCCAGTGGATTACTTAAAAGCCTTATTTCAATTTTGTAGGCTTTCAGGATTTGATTTCTAAGCATGCCTCTGTGTTTAGAATTCTGATTATTTGCCTTGATCTCAGATTTCCTAACATACATTGAATAACATACATTGACTATCCCTGGGCCGAGAGAGGTCAAGCTCCAGAACACCAGAGCACGGGCCTTCTCAGCTGCGGCCCCGGCCTTATGGAATCAGCTTCCGGAGGAGGTGCGGGCCCTGCGGAACCTTGACCAGTTCCACAGGGCCTGCAAAACTGTCCTTTTTAAATGAGCATACACCGGCTGCTGAATTATTGTGAATTAAGGACCCGCCAGTATGGTCCTGTTTCAAGGACCTACATTATCATAGAATTACTTAAACTGGCAGAACCAGCGTCAGAATGCCACCATGCTGCCAGATTAACTTAAATTTAACTTATGAATTTTTAAATATTAACTGGTTTTTATAATGTTTAAATGTTTTTATTGTTAACCTTAAAGTTTTTATTTACTATTGTACATGTATAAAAGGTTGTTAGCCGCCCTGAGCCGCCTCGGCGGGGAGGGCGGGATACAAATAAAATTTATTATTATTATTATTATATTATTATTATTTTCTGAAAAAAAATGCTTGGCAAGGCATGAGGTTAGTGGGTTTAGAGGCCTTGCAGAAGAGCCACGTGTTTACTTCCTGTGGCCCTGGCATCCACATTAATGTAGAGGTCATGAGAATGAATAACCTGTACCTAAAAATCTGCAAAGCAGTGCAAAATCTCAAATCTATTAACCTCTGTTAAAAATAGTATGGACTGTTTCCCTGTTACCTTTTCAGGTTTGAGACCTGCTGGCCAGCTCTGATGAAGGATTCCCATGGTGTCATCATTGTCTTCAACCCAGACTTGCCCAGTCACCTGAAAGAAATTGAGATGTGGTATTCCTGTTTTGTGCAGCAGCAACAGCTCCTCGATAGCCAGTGCCTACTCATTGCGCATCACAAACCTGGCAGTGGAGGAGACATAGAGAATCTCACCTTGTGTAAGACTGCAAGCTTGATTTCCCAACAGTTAAAGTATGCTTTTATTTAGGGGAAGGGGCCATGGCTCATAGGCTTGTGTTCAGAGGGTTACAGGCTCAGTCTTCAGCATATCCAGCTGAAGGGTCTTCAGCAGCAGTGTTTGACCCAGAAAGGTCAATGGCCTGTTCTGACTTCATATAAGGCATGTTTGTGCATTTATTTCTTAGGGGCTGTGGCAAGTTGTAGAGAAGCTTCTTAGCCTGCAGAAGGTCCTAGGTTCAGTCTTGGCATCTAGAATTAAAGGGTGTCAGGGCTAAACCAGACAAAACTCCAGGAATGCCATGATCAGAGCATCCAGCTTTTTAAAAAATGCAATAATTAAGAGTCCATTTCTGATGGAGACCATGGCATTAGGAAGGAGGTTTCCTGCTCCAAAATGGTCCCAGAAAGATGCTATTTGCCCTGTTGTAGGTAAATATATAGGTACCAGTATTCGTTCCTGTATGGTTCCCAAACTGAGCAAACAGTGCCTCACTAGAAAATGGTGCTGGGGTAAGATTTAACCTCTGCACCCCTTAAGGCACTGACCTAGTCAGAACTGGGGCTCTATGTGCCTGATACTTGCATAAAAATGGTTTGGTCTTTGGGTATAGGGTGTTAGGAAAGACCATTCTCTATCTGAGACCTCAGAGAATGGTTGCCGGTCAGAAAGGACGAGCAAAAGATGAATATCCTGACAGCCACATATGTTAGGTCTTCACCTTTCCACATCTTGTGACTGTCTTCCTTTCGAACTTCTTAGCTTCACCCTTGAACAGACTGCATCTGATACATTCCAGTCTCGAAGAAGAACCTGAGGATGTCCGGATGGAATTTGTGAAGTATCTTAAGAACATTATCAATTTGATGAATGAGAACCGAGACAAAGAAGAGATGTCGATTATCACATGAAAGATGGAGACTTTTTGGTGGAACAGAAAATAATTGTTAAAAAAGGGGGGGGGGAGAACCCCAACAGCAACAAAAAAGATTGAAACTAATGGCGAGTAAAAACTACCGTGCACTCTTCCTGAACACACATTACAGACCTTTCTCCTCCTTGTACAACTAATGAAAGTGATTTGGCAATAAAAGATGTGTAACGCTCAGCTCAGGGTAAAAGCACAAGGCAGTCACTATGGACTGTGGTTTACATGCTTTTGAGGGAATTCTTTGAAGGAACAGAATTAACATCAAGTTTAGCCTCTTTGATCTGTCCCCTTCTAACTTTTGCATTACATTATGGGTTTTGCCTCACCATATTTTTTACCCTAATCCCCACACTACTTTATCTACTTGATACATACATGAATGTATGAAGCTGCCTTTTTACTGAGTTAAATTAGCTTGCTCAGTATTGCCCACTCTGAGGGGAAGCAGCTTCTCTGAATCTCTGGAAGAGAAAAGCCATTCTCAGCCTCTGGTGCTCTTTACTTGGAGGTGCATGGAGTGTAGAGTGGGATAGCAAGAGTTTTTTCTTCCTCTCCAATAATGCTAGAATTTTGATGCACCTAGTTCACTTGATGAGCATTCATTCATCAACAGTGCCAATAGTGATGGCTATGAGGATAGATGACTTTGAAAAAAGATCAGGCAGATTTATGGGGGATAGGTCCACCAATAGCTACAAGTCATGGTGTACTAGAGAGAGCCTCCACATTCTGAGGCAGTAAGCCCAGTGCTCATAAGCAGCATTAGGAAAAAGCCTTGGTCTCTGTGCCCTGTTGCAGGGCATCTGATTGGCCACTATATGAAACAAGATGCTGGCCTAGATAGACCATTGATCTAATCCAGCAGGATTCTTCTTATGCTCTCTGAAACTAAATCTGGGACCTTCTGATTGTGATGTAGGACTTCACTGCTCAACCACAAATGTGGGGGATGGTGTGGCTAGAACAAAGAAATAAAAAGCACAGTATATGAAAGCAGTCTAGGAAGGAAGGAGCTTCACCCTGTATTTGTGCTTAAGATCATACTAGCATTTGGCTCTGGGGATGCCAGTGGTCTTTGAATTCAATGTATAATTTGTCTTTGGATGTAACCCTCACTTAGTAAGGCCAGCTTCTGAGTAAATGTGCAGAGAATTGAGTTGCAAAACCTGCTGTCTCGAAGTGAATAGCCTCCTTCCCCCACCTCTGCTTTGGAGGGGCAGTATACATGGAACCTAAGAAGGGTTCTGCTGGATCAGACCAAGGGTCCATCCTGTTGCCAGTCAGATTCATCCAAAAAATAGCTGAAACTGAGTTTGAAAGCTCCCTTCTGTTTGCTCCCCAGCAACTGCTATTCACAGGAGATACTGCCTGTTTTTGAAGGTTCCACTAACCTGTGACAATGATTAACTATTGATGCCTATCTTCCATTAATTTGCCATATAATCATCCCAGATGTGTTCCGGTTAGGTCTCAAAGCTGCCAAGGTTCTTTTGCTCCCAAAACTTTTTGGTGGAGACTAAGTATTGTTCATCTCCTTGTGGTCTCCTCCCTCCAAAAGCCCTTTTTTGATTCCCTTATCTGATGTTAGTCATTCATGGCTTAGTTCTCTTTCATGCATTCCTTCAGCTCTGACGGCCAATAGGAACTGAGATGAGATCTCGCCGGTATAGTTCTTATTTTGCAGCACATTCCTCAGGCCCAGGTAAAAAGAGAAGAGAAAAAAACACTGCTTCCATCTGGGTTTTAGTTCAATGTTCTTTTTAAGGGGGGAACTCTGCTTTCTTGCGACTTTAATGAAATGGAACAATAATCATAAAATGCCTCCAAGTTATGACTCAGTGAAGGTATAACACACCCATCCATACCTTTCCATCCCATAGGAGACTCCAAATTAAAAAAAAAAATTGAGCTTGACAATAACTGTCTCTTCTCAAGAACACAAATAGTCTTAGAGCCAGTTTGGTGTAGTGGTTAAGTGCACAGACTCTAATCTAGGAGAATTGGGTTTGATTTCTCACTCCACATACACCTGCTGAGTGACCTTGGGTCAGTCACAGCTCTGAGCTCTTCTGCTCAAGAGCAGCTCTCGAAAGCCCCACCTACCTCACAGGGTGTCTGTTGTGGGGAGGGGAAGGGAAAGGAGATTGTAAACCACTCTGAGACACCGAGTGAAGGGCAGGGCATAAATCCAATCTCTTCTTTTTCTTCTGTCTTTTATTGGTGAAATATTGGGGGGAGGGGTTGTTCCCCAGAAAAGGGAAAGATCTTAAATGTAGTGCAGATTCAGCAAGACTTAATTTTAACAGGGTTAGAAATTCCAACGTCAGCAGGTTTTGGGTTTTTAAAAAGGTCTTCTGTCATACATTCCATCCTAAGTTGCAAAATGAGGAACACAACACTGGTGTTCCGGCCAGCCTAGAACTATCTACTCATCAGCCATAAGCTAGGCCAGTGTAGCGACTAATTTCCCCATGACACCAAAAGTGTTTGTCATTGTCAACTCCTTTCCTGCTGCCAGTGTACATGTGTGGAATAGAAGCAGTTTCTAGTGTGCTTATAGCAGGTTTTTGGACTGATGACTGCAGGAAGGTTCATTTACAGTGGTGCTTAGGCTTTTCTGGGCTTTTGAGTGCTCCTGTGTTTTAAGTCTAAGAGTCTGACCTAAGTTCTTGGTATGAATGTTGCTTTTGCTGCAGACACGCTAAATAACCTTAAGTAAGGTACTCTCAACCCTCAGAGGGAAGGCTTTTTATCCTGCTCTTCCTCTAAAAAGCTCAGAGAGGCATACATGGTCCTTGCAGCAACTGTGGGAATAGTGGCCTTGTTAACATCCAAATAAGGCTGCTGAAACATGTTCATAGAATCACAGAGCTGGAAGGGGCCACACTGGCCATCTCCTCCAATCCCCCACTCGGTGCATCTCCGACAAGTGTTTGCCCAGCCGCTGTTTAAAGACTGCCAGTGAGGGGGAGCTTGCCACCTCCCTAAGGTAGCTGATTCCACCGCTGAACGATTCTTATGGTAAAAAAAGTTTTTCCTAATATCCAACTGGTACCTTCCCGCCCATTGTTGTGAGTCCTCTTCTCTGCTGCCAACAGGAACAGCTCCCTCCCCTCCCCTAAGTGACAGCCCTTCAGATACTTAGAGAGCAATCATGTCCCCCCTCAACCTCATCTTCTCTCCCTCAGCCTTTCCTCCTAGGTCTTGGTCTCCAGGCCCCTCATCACTGTCGTTCTCCTCTGCACCCACTCCATTCTGTCTGCATCCTTTTTGAGGTGAGGCCTCCACAACTGCATACAATAAACCAGGTGCAGCCTGACCATGGTGTTCTTTGTGGGGCTACACTTGAAGATGGAGCATAGGCTTCAGCTAAGTACACAATATAGCTGTTTGCATTTGGATAGGAAACTACTGTAATGAGCATGTAAGAATAATACTATATTAATTGCTCGGCCTTCTAGTTTGCTTCGAAGCCCAAATTAAGGTGCTGGTTTTGACCTTTGAAGCCTAAATGGCATAGGTCCAAAGTACCTGAAGGGTCGTTTTCTTCCATATCAGAACTTTGAGATTGCTGGTAAACTTGAGGCCTTTACGCAGGACCTTGCTTGTCTCAAGTGAGACCAGAGAAGAATCCACAGGAAAGTCTTTTCAGTGACTGCCCCCTCCCTTCTGACTGGAATTCCCTCCCTGCAGGAAGTGGAGTTTGCACCATTTCTGCAGAGCCATCTAGAGTTTTTTTTTTTAACTTTTCTATTTCTAAAGGATTGATGACATGATAGCAACAAGCTTTACTGCACTCTGATTCATTTTAAGTGGTCTTGAGAATTTTTAAAATCTGATCTTAAGATTTCTGAGCCATTTTGTGTACTTTTAGTGGTTGAAAGGTGCTGACTCTGCCTATCTTGCAGAATTGTTGTAAGGTTTACCATGAGATAATGGACATTAATCACTTTAAACACTCTAAAAGGTGCTCTATAAATATTGTCCCCATTATCATCGCCTTTCTTTATGTATTTACTTCATTTATACCAACCCGCTTCTGAATGAGGACACAAAGCGGTTTACATTATTCGTGTCTCCCCCATTTTAAGCAAAAGCATTATATTGGTGTTCAAGAGAGCTTTTACAAAGTGAACAGTTGATTGTTTTTGATGTATCTTGAAGGCTCAAAATGAGGCAGAAACTGCATGCAATTCAATCTTGGTTCTCAAAGAACTGAGCATGTCACATCCTAGAGTTCTGTGGCACACCCAACCATCCACTGTAGTACTTTTTAAAGCTTCTGGTGAGTCCGCAAAAATGGAATTGTTGAGGGATTTGGGGCAGAATGAGTAGTGCTTTGGTTACCTGTATTCATGAGTTGCTGGTCTGGATCTCCCTCCTGATTGGAAGGATGCATGTTGAAGGCAGGGATTCATGCAGAGATGCAATGGGCAGCCTCTTCTGAAAACAGGATGTTTAATGGAGTGCTTGAATCATCTAACTTCATCTGTTGCAGAGACATGGCAGGGAATTTCTGCAAGAGAGGAAGACGCTACCAATGCAGACATACAAGCCTTTTTGTTTTGCAATTAGAATTTCGCCAGAAATGCTCCTTTTCCATGGCATGTTCAAATGTAAGGTATGAACACAATACTATATTCATAATGAATTTCAGATTCTGTCAATATTTTTGCAGCAAGAATAATTGTTTAGCTTCATAGTATATCACAGTCTTCAGCAAACACATCCCATGGGGATTTTAGAAAGAGCTTTGAGAAATTTAATATAAGCAACATTCAAATGAGATCATGAGTATGTGTCTATTTCAACTTGCAGCCAATGAGGCATGTGCGAATATGTACTGCCTGCCAGTGTCTCCCCCCGTCCCTCATTTTTGGGGGGGCCTCATCTGCTTTCCATCTACTGAAAGAAACGTGACACACGGAACCTTTTAAGCAAGAGAGAAAGAACATCATTTTTCAATTGCTCTTCACAAAGGTTTTTAAACTGGGTAACATGTCCGAAGAATGGAAACTCTGCTGTTACGTGCAGCCCAGTGGCTTCAGGGTAGAACCGTAAATCTGGAGTAAACTTTTAGCTGGGACCATCGTTGGAGGTCTGAGAGAGTTTAAACTCCTTCGTGAGAAGTTGGAGGCTCACTTACATTCACAAATCAAAGCTACATCAATCAGAAAGAGCTACAGACCCATCTTTGTTTGGTGCTCCTATGTCAATCATTCAAGTTTGATGTGTGCTCCCACAGATTTCATTAGGACCATCTGTGGGGTGTACACTTGCCACAGCTTTTGGTGATATGAGCCACCGATAAAACACTGGCCGCAATCCAACACAAATTTAGGCATGTGTGGGTTCATGGATATAAGTGGGTTATAGCAAAACTTGTGCATCTGGTTGTACAATGAGGTACTTTTGAACAGAAGTGAATTCAACTGGAAAAGAAAGGATTACACCGTCTTGCTATTTTATTTTCACACAAGATGAAATTAACTTGCAAGATTCCCACCAGCTAAATCTTGAACAAGTTGCTGCTTCATTCATTCATGTTTTTCCTCCCCTGTGAGCTCTACTTACAGCCTTTCCCACAAAGTGCTGATCTGGTAACATCACTGAAGATAGATTCAGCTGGGTAGCCATGTTGGCCTAAAGCAATAGAACAAAATTTGAGTCCAGTGTAGCCTTGCTCATCCCCATTTTGGGGCAGGGGATCCCCTGGTTTGGAGCCCCCCCTTCACTTCAGGGATTATAAGAAAGTGTGGGGGGGGGGAGGAAATGTCTACAGGGCACTCCTTTATGCCCTATGGAGACCAGTTCCCATAGGCTATAATGGAGAATCAATCTGTGGATATTTGGGGCTCTGGGGGGAAGCTTTTTATGTAGAGGCACCAAATTTTCAGTATAGCATCTGGTGCTTCTCCTTAATCCCCCCACCCCAAGTTTCAAAAGGATTGGACCAGGGGGTCCAATTCTATGAGCCCCAAAAGAAGGAGCCCCCATCCTCCCATTATTTCCAATGGAGGTAAGGCATTTAGTAGTGTTGTCCCTTTAGATGTGATGGCTGGAACTCCCTTGGAAGTTCAATTGTGCTTGTCACAACCTTGCTTCTGGCTCCAGCCCTAAAGTCCCCGGATATTTCCTGAGTTAAACTTGGCAACCCTAGTCCAGTGGCACCTTTAAGATTTACAAGTTCAATTCAGAGTATAAGCTTTTGTGTGAATTCACATGAGAGCTTATACCCAGAATGAAACTTGTTGGTCTTCAGGGTGCCACTGGACTCAGACTTTGTTCTGGTAGCACCACGTTAGCCCAGTAGTGGTTGTCTCTGTTGTGTGCACCCCAAAAAGAACCTTTTGGCATAAACATTTAAACTCAAAATATCAAAGACTAGGTCTGCTGAAAAGCTGAAGATATTTTGAACAGTGGATGGGGGAATGGTACAGCAGGAACTAAGTCCTTGCATAGGTGGGAATGTGTTTAAAACAGCTTCTTCTTAAAGATAGATTAAAAACATTTTTAAACACAAAACAGTAAATTTTAATGCTTCCCTGGGTTATTTTCTCTCCTTCCCTTTCCTTCTTTTCTGTATTTTTGCTTGTATTTCTGTTTTGTTTTTGGAATAATTTCCCCTCTTTTTTCCCATTGTCATTTTCCCTCTCCTCTGCCATTTCTATAATTTACCGGTATTCACAGTGCAACCTATTCTTAAGCATAGTTAAATCCTTCTAACCCCAATGAGTTCAATGCAATTAAGTTAACTCAGCACCTTTCTTAGGATTGTGCTGCAATTCAATTTTGCTTTGTTATTTTTCCATCCTTCTCATTGTTCCTGTTGTTCATTCATGTTGCCTGGTTTTTTTCTTAGTCATATTAGCTTCCTGTGTTATTGTCCTTTCATCCATTGTAAGCTGATATTAAATTATTGTTTATTTTAACCCATTCTACACTGCCCTGAGCCCTTAGGGAAAAGGTGGTCTATAAATAGTAGTAGTAGTGGTAGTCATCGTTGTAGTAGTAATTCCCTCAGGGTTGGGGGAAATCCCAATGTACATGGTTGCACCTGGGTGTGCATGTGTGTACATATATATATGTGTATGCGTGCTGCACTGTGCAGTGCGTGCTTGTGTGTGTGAGTTTGGAGTAAGCCTAAGGAAATAAACTTTTGTCAGGAGAGAAATGATTGGTATCTGAGAACACTGGAAGCAGCTTGAAGGAGGGAACACTGCTCCTGCATGAATATTCATTCAACTTTTGCCTCTGGTAAATGGGTTTGGCAGATTCTAAAGGGAGGGCTAAGGAGAGATTTGATCCAATCAGTGCTCTGAACAGCCAAGTGGGGAGACAGGAGGGCAGCGTTTTCATTACTGCCACAAGAGACAGTCAGTTAGCACTCTGGATAGCCAATGTGTCACATGGACTTTATACAGAGGCATTCTGGGAGCTCCCTGCTGGAAACTTAATTTCTTGGTATCTGAGGGCCTGATTTGGATCAGGACACTGGGGTGTGAGGAGCACCTTTCACCATTTTCCTGATCTAAAAGGGGTCAGGAGAGTTGTTATGCATCTGTTGGAGAAACTTACAGGTACTGGATAAATAAATGTAAGCTTCCCCAACAAGACAAATAGTGAACCTCCAGGGCTATTCAAATTAGGAAAAGAGCAGTGGTTGGAAGGTTGAACCCTTCTCTACCTATGCAATGGAGTCCTGATGCAAATTGGGCCCCTGCCTGCCTGGAAAAGCAGTTCCCAGAATAGAACTCCAGATGTTTATCTGATTCAAAGTCCTCATGTCACCACGTGGACTTTGTAGCATGTGAATCAGACCTAAGAAAGGTGTGACTGTAGCTCTGCCCCAAGGTCCCCGCTCAAGACTTATACGCAGTTTTAAAACATTAAGGGATGCTAGAATCCTTCTTTAAATTTATGCAACAATTGGACAGACCTGGAATGGGCCATTTGGGGAGGGGAGTTGCTGCCTGCCTTACCTCCCAGACTGTATGTGATTATTCCTCAGGAGTGCCTCTGTCTTTCTTGCCAGAATTACAAGCTGTTGCCATAAACAATGAAATGAGTCTGTGTGCTAGGTTCCATGCCAAAGGCATTAATCCCTTTGCTTCTAAAACAGAAGAAAGAGTCACTGCTATAATTATTGTGACATATACAAACACAATCAGAACAGGTGCTATTCAAATACAGAAGGGTGGGGTTTTCATTGTTGTTGGGTTGGCAGATTCACCTTTGATGTATTCGAGAAAGGGAATCCAACTTTGGTGAATCTTGTGTCCCATCCTCCTCACTTTTACTGTTTACATTCAAATTACCTTTGCCACAAGTGAAGCCAAACTGATAGAAGAGGCAGCACTTAGGTACCCTTTCTGTGGTCTCTGAATCCAGGCTACTAAAAACAGCTTCTTTTAGCATCTTTTGTTACATTTCTGTATTGTTTTTGTTACAAATCTGTATTGTAAATGCTGTGTCATGTTAGGAACCAGGCTTTGGCTGTAAAGCAAGTTAAAATATATTAAACAGATAAGTAAAAATTGTGTGTGTATGTATATATATATATGTATGTATGTGTGTGTGTGTGTATATATACATACACATACACAGCAAGTTAAAATGCATTAAATAGATAAAATTGTGTGTGTATCTAGATATGAATATATGTGTGTCTACATACATATATAGATACACACACGCGCGTGTGTATATATAAAACATATAGCACAGAATGGGGCGAAATTCTCTTTGCTTGGTTTGCTAGTTTTCAATTTGCAGGAAGTTTTTAACATAAACATTCCAAAATGTAATTGTCTTTTCCCTGAAATCTGAAGGGAGGGGCTGATCCATTGTGCCCCCTCAGCAGTGGCTTACATTGTTCTCTTTACCTCCATATTATCTACACAACCACCTGGTGAGGTAGGTCAGCCTAAGTTTGTGTGACTGCCCAAGGTCACCTAGCAAGCTTCCATGGCAGAGTGGGATTTCAATCCTGGCTGTGCCAGATTTTAGTCTAGCACTAACCATTATACCATGCTGGCTCTCAATACATAAATTTATTGTTTACTTCATTTGCACCGTGGCTTTCTTCTCAACAATGGGGACCCAAAGCAGCTTACATCATTCTTGTCTCTTCAATTTTACTTCAAAACAACCACCCTGTATACCTTACTTGTATTACTCTCTTGTACTCTCACCCTGCATTACACTCTTGTAACAAAGTAAAACAGAAATCCAGAGCTGTTGCGACACTAGCAACCTTTATTCCGAAGCTTGAGTCCAGTGGTACCGTTAAGACCAACATATGAAGAAGTGTGCATGCACAGGAAAGTTTATACCCAGAATTAAATTTGATAGGCTTAAAGGTTTTTCCTCCTTTCCACCATTTTGTCCTCCCATTTCCTCCCCTGGAGATCTCTACCCTTCCCCCCCCCCTCAGATACACTCTTTACCTCTGTTCTCTGCCTTGCTCTCCTTGCCTTCTCTGCTCTTCCCCCTCCAGTTTCACTCTTCCTATCCCATCCCCTTCCATCCCTTTCAGTCTATCTCCCCCTCCCACAGTACTAGCACTAACCAAGGCTGAGAATTCACAGCAATGTTGGAAAATAACACTTCTGTTGCTTAAACATTAAGCAAATATGTCTTTACTTGTATGGCTGTACTAAATTTAGATGTCCAGGATCTTAAATATTTACGTGTAATTTTAGTTGGCTTTTTCTTTTATAATTGTATTGCCTCTTACTTGTTATTATCTAGATTCCTATGAACTGATCTATGACCATTAACTAAATAACTACTTCCTAGTCTTAAAGGTGCCACTGGACTCAAACTTTGGTCTGTTGCTTCAGACGAAGCCGGCTACCCACCTCACCATTTCTTCCAGTAGCAGCTCTCCCCACACAGAGCTGCAATTCCTCAGGTAGCTCACAAAAGACTCATACTGGAATACAATTTTGTTCCTCTTTAAGGGGCCTTCTTTTTTCCTTTGCTTCCAGATCTGAGCCCTACACTACACCACACTGCTTCTACAACCATATTGTACATAAATTTATTATACTTGAAGGCAGGGCCTTTTTCTACAAAAAAAACCCAGCAGAAGCTCATTTGCATATTATCCCACACCCCCTGATGCCAAGCCAGCCGGAACTGCGTTCCTGCTCAAAAAGGCCCTGCCTGAGGTAAGCGTGATATTTCTTTTTGTTTAAAAGCTGCGATATTTGAAGGGCTCCTAGTCTGCAGCGCTTAAAATTTCTTTCAAAAGTCTTTGCTTCCAGATCTGAGCCCTGCACTTCACCACACTGCTTCTACAACTATACTGTACATAAATTTATTATATTTGAAGGTAAGTGTGTATTTCTTTCTGTTTAAAAGCTGAGATATGTGAAGCGTTCCTCGTCTGCAGCGCTTAAATTTCTTTCGAAAGTGACACATCATCGTTATTTGTGGCGCACCTGAGTTTCAATTTCGCGCCAGGTAAGGCGGGAAGAAGCAACCTAAAAACCCCAGCCCGCATCCTTCCTCCCCGCTTCATTCAACCTCCCCTCAGCCCCGACTCGAACGGCACAGTGCGCATGCGCGGGGCTCTTTACGCTCTCTCCCCCCCACCGCCCGCCCCTTTGCCTGTCAGGATGAGGCGGCCCAGGGCCGGCGGAGGCGTCGGCTGAGGCTCCGGCTCCGCTTTCCCCCGCTCTGGTTTCTGACGTAGCGGACCCGGCCTCGGCGTGACGGGGACCAGCCGGCTCGGCCATGGCCCAGCCCGGGGCTGCTGCTCCCGCCGCGGCGTCTGAATCTGCAGACGGTGAGGGAGGCGGGCGAGGAGGCCTCGCGGAGCTGAGGAGTGGGAGGGGATGCGGGTGGGCCTGAGGGATAGTCGGCCCGAGGGGGGGAGGTGGAGGAAGTCCCTCGTCGCTCCCCCACGGATCCGCCCTCGTCGTCTCTTCCGAGTTCCCCCGCCACCCACTGCAATGGTCTCTCCCCTTTTCCTCGCTGCCCCACGGCTGGGTTGGCTTTTTGCAGGCTCCCACCCACCCCGCCAGCTTCTTCTTCTCCCCGCCCATCCTTGTAGCCTCTTCTGCCCCTCACCCCCAGTGGATGGGGCCCCCACCCCAGTGCCCTCCAGTCCCACCCTTTTTTCACCTGTGTCCCTGCCTGCTTCTTTCACCCTTCCAGGCAGCCGCCGCCTCGTAGTTACTGATTTAAAATATTTGTACCCCTTTCTCCCCCTATAAACACCTGTGGGGTGGCCCCTCCCCTTTACAGCCTCTCCCTATATTTTACTTGCTCCTCCCCCGTACCTTTTCCTTCTTTCTTCTGCCCCTTTCTAGTATCTGGACCCCCATCAGTGAACTCTCCCCTTTCCTTTCAATGCAATCCCTTCCCTACCTGTGCTTTCATCCCACTCCTCACCCTACAATAATATTTAATTTTCTTCGTTTATAGCCTGCCTCTGAGACTCCAGGCGGATGACAGAATTTCTTCCCAGCGTGAACCTCTGTTTTAGCCATTCTGGTAGCTTCTCCCCCTTCTACAGAGCCCCCATCTTTAGCCATCATTTTCCTCCTTATCATTTTCCTTCTCTTTTCCAGACCTGTAGCTAATGCTTCTCTTCCCTTATCTTAATGCAGCTCCCTCCTTATTGATACCTCCACTTAAGGGCCTTTTTCCTGCCTCACTACAGCCTCACAGCCTAACATCACACTCTTCTTTGCTTTTGCCCCCTTGCCTTCAGCTCTCTCACAGGTTTTCTTCCGCCTTCCCCTGGCTTTCTTAGTTTCCCCCCCGCAGCCTTTGATATTCCTTGCTTGCAGCTGACCTTCCATTTAGTAATTGCACTCCTTCTTTCCACGCTTCCACGGGCCTTCTTGTTTCAAGGTCCCATGTGTAATATGTTCCAAGTTTTACCTAGTCTTAACACCCAGCTGGTACTGTTTTCCTTCTTTGTTGTTCTGTGCCACTTTCTTTCAAACCCCGTCCGTGTAGCTTCCCTTCATCCAGTGCCCCTCTCAGCTTCCAAAGTGTCCACCATCGTTTCTCCCTCCTCTTCACCACCCCAGTCCCCCCACTATTACTTTCTTCACTACTGTTAATCTACCTTAATGGCTGCTTTTGGGTTGTCAGCTCTGGGTTGGGAACTACCTGGAGATTTGGGGGATGGAGCCCAGAGGAGGCATGGTGTTTGGGGAGGGGATGGACATCCATGGGATATAATCCCATAGTCTAATTTCCAAAGCAGCCATTTTCTCCAGGTGAATTGATCTCTGTTGCCTGGAGATCAGTTATAATAGGAGATCACAAGCCACCACCTGGAGGTTGGCAGCCCTAGGCTGCATCTACACATCTGCGCCCCAGTAAGCTCCACTGTGTTCTCATTCGTTTCTTCCTTTTATTTTCTTCTGTTCTTGTGCCCTCTTTCAGGATCCTTCAGTAGCTACTTCCCCCTTCTTGGGTGGAGGGAATCTCTTCTGACACTCATCATTGTGCAATTTTCACTCTTCTACTGATCCTGCTTCAGTACCTTTTTTTTTTTGTTACTTAAGAACCTCTCTGATTCTCGTAGTGTGTTGCAGCCCCTCTCACTATAGGAGCTTCTTTTTTTAAAAAAAAATATTTTTATGTTTTATTGACTCTTGTACAATTGACCATTACAACATATGAATGTTGGAATTACAAATAACCCTTCTATCCTTTAATAATCTGTTCATTGCTCATCCAAATTCTCCCCTATGGCTCTTTCCAGTAACTTATTTCAGGTTTCTGCTGCTCCATAATTGATTGCTTCCTGTCTATATGTTTCCCTGGTGCAATGATCTTGCTCTCCTGAGTTGCTTTCCCACACATCCCAGTCCCACTTCTTCTTTTCATTAGTACACAGCCTGGTGCAGTGCTCTTTGCTTCCTCTCCCAGTCTGGTTATTCTCTCCAACCACAGTAACCTTTTCCTTTTTCATGGCCACCATTCTGACCTCAACGGTCTTATCTCCAATAGCATCCCAGTGGCAAAATTCCCTGTCCCGGTAGTTCCCCCCATCCCTTGTGCACCCATTTCATAATGAACTCATTTCTTCTGCCCATCCCCTCTCCCAGGAAAATCTTTCTGAATAGTTCTCCTTAGACTTCCCTAACTTCACTATATCCCACAGTCTATACCTCCAAAGCCTTCCCCAGTAGACTCATAGAATTGATTTTTCATTGCTTGCAGGTGCGCAGTACCTTATGGATTGGTATTGTATTGCTTATTGTTTATTTCTTTCCTTGGCTAAAAAGGACACCCCAAAAAGGCATGAACCCTTCTTCTGTTGAAATCATAACCTATGTGCAGCTCCGTGGGATGATGGAGTAATCCCCCATTGATCCATGAAGCTATTAGGAGTGGGGGCATGCTTGGTCTCTTAGTGATATTTCAGGCCCTTTCTTTGAGTTTTAGTTTTCATTTAAAGAAGCAAAAATAAAGTTGCTAGCCTTTTTTTTTTTTGCTTACAAATGAAAACATGCAGACAGAATTCTGCCTAGTTCTGCTTCTGCCTTCCAGTTTTCTGGCTAGTGAGTGCAAAGCCAATAATTAGGCAGTATTTGTGTAAATTTTTGGAAACTACGTTATTTTTATCTGGCACCTATATTTAGATTCTGGCTATTCCTGGCCCATAGTCAGAAAATTTTGGGTAGTGGGGTTTTGGGAAATCTGGGAAGTGGGGGAGAGGAGGGAAAGAGAGATCCCATCTGCAGGCAATGTCAGCTGCAGAGGCAGGAAGAAGACCTCCCCTTGCATCTCTCCCGACTGTTGGAGAGGTGCAGGCTCACTAGGTTTTCTTTCTGCTTCTGCAGCTGAATTTGGCTGCAGAAGCAGAAAGAAGACCTTCCCCATGCCTCTCTGACTGTTGAAGAGGTGCAGACTCACTAAGTTTTTTTCCTGTGAAAGACTGGCTGGCTAATCACAGGCAGCCTGGGCACAGCAAGTCGGAAAGCGCAGGAACATTACAGCTGACTCGAGAAGTTTCCTAAGACAGAATTTTGGTAAATTAAGGGGGCGTGGCCCCAAGATGCCCCGCTGTAGCTATGGAGCCAGGCTATTCTGTGTTGATCACTCCAGCCCCCCTTTCCTTATGCTTCCTCACTACATCATTTCTGTCTGTGGAATTCCCTTTTTCACTGCAGTGACGGTCTTCCAGCCTTCCTCCTTTTGCTTTGCAGCCTCATGGAAGAGACTTTCCTCCTGCTCATGAGAAGTCTCCAGCAAACTTTTATCTTTCTTTCCCTGCTCCCCCATGTTTTAAATGGAAATAATAAGCCACTTACAATGACTGTGTGATGAGGGCTAAAAATTATGCTTTGTAGCTGAAGAGGACTATGTAAATGACACTTTCCCTTGCTGCACTGTAATATGCTTTGTATGGCACTCTCATGGTGGATCACTATTGTGGTTCATTTGGTATACCCTCAACACTTATAGGTCAGAATATTATTTTTTACTGTAGCAGCTAAACTAGCTTTATTTTGCTGAAAAGTGAGTCAGTGTTGGTTGCATTGTTAAGATGTAGCCCTTAGTCCTATAAGATCATCAGCTCATTTTTCCTGAAGTATTCCGTGAGCTATACATCTTCAATGAAACTGGTACACTAGAGTTCTGTGAAATGTGTAATAACTGTTCTGATCCTTAAGGTTCTCAAACAGTATGCATAGAGGCCTGTATGGCCATACCCGTATGCAGTGGCATTATGATACTGATAGTTTTGTTTGCAATACATTTCCTAACAATGCCTTTTTCACTAGTGCCATGCACTAGTGGATTTTTTATTGGTTTGTCCATCACAGCCCCCAGAACTCTCATTCAATATTAATTCAGATTCTATCAATTTATGTTAGTTACTATTTTTTGCCCCATTTTGTGTCACTTTATACATGTACATGCATATTCTTCAAGCAGAATGGGCGGCCTCAGTTCCTTTTTGTTTGACCTCCTACCTCTATAGTTAAACAGATTCCTGCAGAATAGATGTCTGCAGCTCCCTTACCCTTTTTTTGAGGGGGGGGATTTTTGTATTGCAGCTCCCTTACCCTTTTGGGGGGTGATTTTAGTATTGTGTGCATTTGTGTGTGTCAACTTTTTTTGTAGAAAAAGCCCAGCAGGAACTCATTTGGGTATTAGGCCACACCCCCTGAAATCATTATTATTTCACAGAGAGCTTTTTTTGTAGAAAAAGCCCAGCACAAACTCATTTACATACTAGGCCACACCCTCTGATGCCAAGCCAGCCAGAACTATGTTCCTGCTAAAAAAAAAAAAAAGCCCTGGTGTGCATGCGCCTGGAAGTCACGGCAACCTCTGGTGATTGACCGCTACTGGGGGCCTGGAGGATATTCAGAGAGGTGGCTGAATAAAGCCTGCCCTGTCCTCTTGACTCCTGATATTCTAAAGATATCTCCCACCCAACTACTTGCCAGAGTCAACCTTGCTTAGCTTCCAAGATATGATGAGATCAGGCTTGTGTCGGCTATCCAGATCAGGGCCAGCTCTCTTTCTTTAAGAAGTTATCATTGACTTGTATGCCTTTTAAGAAGCCTGTAAGCAGACTGTTCTTGGAGGACAAAAAGATGGATATTTCCATGCAAAGAACAAGACAATGCTCAAATCTACATGTGAGTGCAAAGGAAGAAAGCCAGCAAGTGTGTGCATGCAAGTAACTTCCATGTGGCTGTGGGAATGTTCATTTTGTCAGATGAATGGGTAGTTATTTGAGCTGGGTGTGACAGTTGAATTGGAATGTGCTAATTCAGTGAGTTTAATGTTGGCAAGGATTTGTGTGTAGGAGAAGTTCAGTGTTTTTGTAAATCACATTTTTGTTGTTGTCAGAGGATATAACAAAACCAAAGATTAATGTTATGTTTCATTTCTTGTATCCTACTTAATCATCTGTCTTGGGCTCCTGAAGTAGTTCACAATACATATAAGCATGAAACAATTTTCAAATAGATTCTAAAATCAGATCAGGCATGCAGCGCAGTAAAATACCTCCATGCTGCGCAAAACACTTGAAACAGTCCAAAAGAGCACCTTCGTATGGGAATAGGTCTGTAGTCCACTACAGTGTTTGTTGTTATGTATTGTAGATATCATCTGTTTTTACTGCCTTCTTATACTTTTATATTCTCACATTCTGCATTGCTCAAACGATATCTTTGTCTTAAGGAAGTTTGCTGTTTTCACTGTTTGTATTGTCTTTGATTTTTGTATTCCTAGTCTGATTGCATTGTTCATTAGAAGTCTTCTGTTTGTATTACTATATTTTCTTCTCTTTTTCTTTACTCTCTAGTCCGCCTTGGGTCTCAATGAAAAAGGTGGGCTATAAATAAGTTTAAAATACATAAAATAGATACATAAGTAAGTTTAAAAATCCTAGAGTGTTTTAAGTAGATAGGTTTTCCCCTCCAAAGGTAGGGAGCCATACTCCAGGTAGGCCAGCAAAGTAACATAGAAGGATCTTATCTGCAAGCCTTCAGGACCCAAGGCTGAAACATATACTGTAAGGCATTTTTGAGATATATCTTCAATTGAGGTCATTTATTTAAAGGTCAATACCAGTGCTTTTAGTTAGCTACAAAGACAGTAACAGCCCTTTAACAATAGGTATTATACTCAGCTTCTGGTTAAAACTGGTAATGAATCTAGCTGTCACATCCTGGATACTCTTTAAAAGCAGTTCTACGGTACAGTGCTTTGCAGAAATCCAAACTAACAGTTGCCATGGCACGTAGTATAGGGGCCAGGTCTCTCTTCTCCAGAATGGGGTGCAGCTGGCTCACAATACAAAGCTGGAAACCGGCACTTCTTGCCATCTGAGAATCAACGCAGGGTCAAAAGCTTAGAGTTACGTTACTGGTGATACCAATCATGCCGAAGTATACAGAATGCACGGACTCTTAAGGAAGTTGCCGAGGAGAGGGGTGAACAGCACTCTAGCTAGGAGGTGCCCAGATTCTGCCACTGGCATCTGATTTAGATGTACCAGTTCAAGTACTTCTGGTGAGGAAAGAGGAGAATGCAGAAACTGCTGTCTTCGTCTAGGAATATTTATTTGGCAAGTGAACAAAGCAGTCTTGCTAATTTGGGAGCCCTAATGTCAGAAACATTTACCCAGGTGGTTGAATGTGTATGAGGAATGATCCTGATGAAATAAATAATTTTTAAATAGCAGTTTCAACAGAATGTGAAGGCTCTTGTGTTCAGTTGTCTCCCCTAGATGTCCATTTCTCTGTTCTTTTTTAAAACTAATTTTCCTGTTAAAAGGCACATGGAGAGATGTAATTAAAAATGAATTTGCAGGACCTTTTCTCTCCCTCCCTTTCCACACTTGATAAATCTTCAGTTGTCTCATCTTCTGAATAGTTTAACACATGACAAGATTGCAGCTAACTTTGGAATATATTCATTAGTGTTCTTTGCGGTTTGTAATCTCAGTATATAGAAACCGAGCAATTCTTAGGTTGCTCATGCTGATGGGGTCTGTAAAACATCTTATGATGACCACACTCTCGAAATCTAGCAAACTTGACAATAGAGACAACATTTATGGAATATCTGTTTCAGGAGTGCATTGAACTGTCAGTTCTCAAAGTATCTGTGAGCAAATGACATATCTCCGACCAGCCATAGACATCGTGGAGCAGGACTTCTCAGCTTCCACTTTCTGCTGCATGCAGCTGATCCACTCCCCCTCCCCATTTTTACTGGGGGTCAGCAGACCTTCAGGAACAGCATAGGGGGCTAAGTGGGAGTCTACAGTGGGTGGGTGAATCAATGGGAATTACTGCTTCTGCATTGCAATGCTGGATGAAATGGAAAAAGTCTGTGAAGGGTAGTAGGACTTTTGTGGTAGCCAAGCAGTAGTACTTTGGATGGTCGTTACTGGAGGGGCGAGGTGTGTGAGATGTCAGTCACATTTTTGCTGAGGAATAGCTGTTCTTTTACCTGTGTGATATTCTTGGCTGATACCAGCAGACTTGTATGGTTTCTGAATGCATGCATTAATCTATGTAAGGAAATAATACAGTTGCAGTATTGTAGTATGGGAAACTTTGGAATGGCGCTATCTGTTCTGCAGAAACTCATGACTATTGACATGTTTATGAAAAAAAGGAAGGAAGACAAGAAAATGCTTTTCTAGAAATGGTTCTGATAAGTAACAGTCTTTTCAAACAGAGCACTGGCCTCTATAAAGGATTCTACTTTGCCATACCTGCAACACTATAGTCTAAGTAAACCAAGTCTGGATGAAACCTGTATTTTCTCCTGAACTAGAATAGGGACTTTATTTGAAGGAGTCTGTTCAACTTGAGCAGAGCATTTAGAACAAAAACCCCCCCAGGTTATTAGCTCAGTGTAAGGATTTGAGTTTAAAAAAAAAACAAACCCTGGGTGTGGTAATACACTTACTAACTTCAACTAGAATAAAACATGAGCATACAAAACTAATATCTGAAGGGTTTTTTTAAGGTTTCTAGTTTGCTATCATTTTTAAAGACCAAGACTGACCAAGCTGGACTGGACCTGCTGCTTTAAGTCTGAAAGCCACTGGAATAAATGATGAAGATTAAGAAAGGCAGCATTTTTATTAACTGCACAACTATTGCCTCTCCTGCACTGCAACTCTCCACTAGTCTTTCTGGTTGTTGAGCTTGCTGTCAAAGCCTTTTGCTTCCTAATCGTTGGCCACCAGTCCAGTGTGTTTTTAGTTCATTTTTTAAAAGTTTTATGACAGACAATACATCTGTAGTGGGTAAGCCTATACATGCCAAGGAGGGCAGCACACTCCAGTGTTCAGGCTCTGAAGCAGCTGGCTCTACCACCAGGTGAGAAGGGGAATCTGGTGGCATCTTGTGGATACTGTGTACATAAGCTAGAGCAGCAGTCCCCAACCTTTTTGGCGCCAGGAACTGGTTTTATGGAAGACAATCTTTCCACGGACCAGGGGGAAGGGCGATGGTTTCAGGATTATACAGTTGTGCACTTTATTTCTATTATTAGATTGTAATATGTAATTAGATAATTATACAACTCATGGCCTGGTTGCTAACAGGCCATGGACCGTTACCAGCCCGTGGCCCGGGGACCCCTAAGCTAAAGAATGCATATGCCTGCTTATTCTGGACATTTTTTGTGCTTATCCTCCAAGAAAAGAGCAGTATACATATAGTTATCCCTTCCTCATTTTATCCACAACAGCCATATGGATTAAGTTAGGTGAGAATCAGTATCTAGCCCAGGGTCACCCAGTGAGCTTTATGGTTGGGATTTTGAACTGGGGTCTCACAGATCCTATGTACGTAAGTGCTGTCAAACTGCAGCGTATTCATGGCAACTCGAGGAAGAGGCTTTCGAGGCAAGTGAGCAGCAAAGGTGGTTACCTTCCTTGGTGGTCTCCCATTCACGTACTGACCCTTCTTAACTTCTGAGATATGACGAGGTGGGGCTATAACATGCCAGCGTCCCTCGCCCTCACAGATCCCAGTCCAGCACTAACCACTGCATCACACTAAGACCAATTCCACATTAGCTTTTTTCTCTGCCTTGTTCTTGGCTCTCGAGTTTGCACAGGGCAGAAAGCAAGCAGGGAACACACAGCCCCGCTCCAGAGATGCCAGTGCAGAATCCCGGGGGGAAAGATCTGCCGTGAGGAGTCCTGCACAGAAGTGCAGAATTGGTCTAAGTGTATATAACATGACAGGTAATTTAGAGTTGGCCTGACCTGGATAACTCAGGGCTGTTCCAATCTTGTCAAATCTTGGAAGCTAAGCAGGGTCATCCCTGGGTAGTACTTATGGGAGAACACCAAGGAAATCCAGGGTCGCTATGCAGAGGCAGTCAACAGCAAACTGCCTCTGAACATCTCTTTCCTCGGAAACCCTAAATCAGCTGCGACTTAATGGCAAAATAAAATTAGCGCTGACTATTTTCTTGTTTGCTGCTGCTTATATCCCTTCCTTTCCCCGCTGTCCTAGCTTCATGTACATGTCATACACAGGCTTCTTGTCGACATCCATTTTTAACCATTGACTGTACTTTAATCAAAGATTAAAAGTCTAAATTACTGTTGGTTCTGCCTATGGAATAGATTTATCCCTCATGAATGGGCAAAGTGGTAAGTGTTCTTTGTGTTGCTTTTCTCTTTGTTGCAGCTGAGGCTTTGGCAGAACCCTCCCCTTTTCATGCTTTTCCCTTGCTCACTTTGTGACACAGGCATAGCCCTCTTTTATCACTACCTCTCCTGGGTGAATAGGAACAATGTCTGCTCCCACAGGAGGAGAGCATGGAAGAGCGTAGCTGAACTGCCTAAGACATAGGCTTTAGGATTAGGGAATTTGGGAGCCGGAGTGAACCTTTGGGCTGCTAGCTGTCTACTTCTTGAAAGCTTTCTTCTGTGGCATATTAATAGTCTTGTCATATATGCAAATTAATTCCGTTAGGGTGAATATTTAAAATTTCCCACCGGAACCTAATCCGAGTATGTTTAACTGACTGAAGAAGTGTGCGTGCACGTGAAAGCTTATGTCTTGAATAAAACTTTGCTGGCCTTAAAAGTGCCACTGGACTCACACTGTGTTCTGATTACCAAAGCCTTTATTGCTTAGAGAACCAAGTAGAAATTGCTTCTTTTATAGCTGGACTGGAACCTAATTAGAAAATATGATTTTGTCTGTTTGGTTTTAAGGGTCATATATTGGGCGTTTCAGACTGTGTTTGCACAAAAGCAGTCTGTTATATGCAGATAATCAGTGCGAACTTTACTCATACAGCCCTGCTTTATATTCTTTCAGCTTCAGAAGTTTGGGAGGCACTTATGTGAGATGGAAGTTTTCTTAATGATGGTGCCAAAGGTGTGGAATTCCTTTCTGTGGGGCACATTTGGCACCATCGCTCTTGAATGTGTATTGTAATGTTTGGGACAGCTGACATGTGATTGCATGGCCCTCAGCTGATTCAGGAACCTATAAACTGCCTGTCTCTTTTTTTATTCACACGGACAGTAAGAAAAATGCTGAAAGGCAGCTTAAATCGCATGTGTGAATTAGGCCATAACATTCTGGAAACTGGTGAAGATCATTTTTTCTTGTCTTTTCATTTGGTTTAAATCCTTAATTTGTTGGATTGAATTTTAAGTTGAGTTTTATTGAATGATGGGTTGTGGCTCTGCAGTAAAGCACACTTTTTGCTTGCAGAAGTTCTCAGATTCAGTCGCCAGAATCTCCACTTAAAAGAAGGTGATGTGGAAAGACCTTTACTGGAGACCCCAAAGAAGCTTCTGTGTGAATAGACCTCACCAAGGGTGTTGCTATAAACCAGCTTCCTGTATTCATGGAGTGTTTATTTGTTTTGTATATGTTTCTTTATTTATGTTATTTATTTGCCTTTCTCACTGGAATTTTGTGGTAGATTACACATACTAAATCCCCACAGTCACCAGGATGGGACATCAGATAAATAATGCAATAGGATTTGGATTGTAAAAAACTGGAACCAGCTAGAAATCTGAAAATAGGATTAAAGCAAAACAGAAATATTAACCTAATGTGTTAATCAATGTAAAAGATACATTGTAGGATCCTACTTAAAGGCACTGTGACTGTACATCAGGGGTGGGGAACCTCCGTCCCGAGAGCCGTATATGGCCCTTAAGGTCACTTGGTATGGCCCTCTGGGATTGCTGGGCTGAACTGAGCCATGTGGCAGGCTCCCTGCAGCCTGGCTGGCCAGCGAGGAACATGGGGCCCAGCCGCAGTGGGCAGCAGCCTCCCTAGGGTCAGGCAGGGATCACAGGGCGCAGATGTATTGTGCAGCAGCCTCCCAGGGGCCTGATTGGATGGCCAGAATTGCTGCAGGGCCTGGAAAAGTTACTGTCACAGTTCAGGTAAGTTCCCCCCTCATTTCTTTATTTCCCTTTCTTTCCATTTCTTCCCCCCATTTCTTTGTTTCCCTTTATTCCCCTTTACTCCCATTTCTTTATTTCCTATTCTATTTCTTCCCCCATTTCTTTATTTCCCTTTCTTTCCATTTCTTCTCCCCTTTGTTTACCTTTATTATCCTTTCTTCCCTCCATTTCATTTCCTTTTCTTCCACTCATTTCTTTATTTCCCTTTCTACCCCCTTTCTCCCTTCCTTTCTCTCTCTCTCTCTCTTTCTCTGTGGAGCCTGAGTAGTGGGCATTGTGAAGGACTGCTGGGAGCAGCTGCAGTTTCCACATGAAGGGAGGGGTGGCAGGGATGGGGAGTGGGAGCCAGCTACCACCAGTTCAGTTCGCACTTGATTATCCCAAATGGTGTGGCCTAATGTGTTAATGAGTGTGTGACCTAATATGCTAATATTAGGGGATGTGGTCTAATATGCTACTGAGTTCCTGTTGGGCTTTTTCTACAAAAAAGCCTTGGACCTATGCATTTGCCTAGGGTGGCAGGCCGTGTGTGTGTGCTCTCCCCACATGACTTCAAATTGAAGAACAATTATTTTCATTAATTAATTAATTTACGTTAATTCTCGGCAATTTTAATTCCGGCTTGTGGTTCAAGGCCAGCATTCTGCATGATGTACTCTGCATATAAATTAAATAAACAGGGTGACAATATACATCCCTGTCAAATTCCTTTTCCTATTCTAAACCAGTCAGTTTTCCGTATCCCATTCTGACAGTTGCTTCTTGACTCTTATACAGGTTTCTCAGGAGACATGTGAGGTGGTCTGGTACTCCCATCTCTTTAAGGACTTGCCACAGTTTGTTGTGATCCACACAAGCAAAGGCTTTAGCCTCCCCACTAGAGACTTAAAAAAAAACAAAGCAGTAATTGGTTCTTAACTGTAGCTGTAAGCTATGGTGAGTGGTATGTCAATTACTGATTTTAAGCTATGGTGCATGGCCTGGAGGTCTGGGCTTCTGTACTTTTATTTTGATTTATGTGCCTGCGGACAAGCTTGGCCTCAGTTTTGTGTAAGGGCATATCTCCACTGCGAGTCAATTTATGTGTGCGGGGATCATTACCATAGATTGGATACTGAAGAAGCACGGGTTTGTTAGTCTGGGAACTGGGTTCGTATATATACTATATGAGAATGTTGTAGGGCAGTCATGTAAGTGGAAAGACTGGGATGTTTTCTGTCCTGCCAGCCACTTTTTCTGATCTGTGCTTCAGTTTTCTTCTGTAAGCACCCAAACCTGTTGAGAATTTAGGGAGGGAACAGTGAAAGACATCCACCATAAGTATTATGTTGCATTTTCAGTCTGTGGATTCTAAGCCCTGAGGGGGAAAGGTAACATGAACCCTTGTCATTCCTTGTCTGAAGAAGTGTGCATGCACACGAAAGCTTACGCTCTGAATAAAACTAAGTTGGTCTTAAAGGTGCAATCGACTCCTATTTTGTTCTCCTACTTCAGACCAACACGGCTGTCTATTTGGATCTATGAGCCCTTTTGGATCCTCCTTAGCAGTGCACCAGAGATTAAATGTAGGCTTGTGTTCTTTCTTTTCATACCTTTTCTGGCTCTGGTGGCCAGAAAGGGGGGGGGGATCTAAAAAAGGTAAAGGTAGTCCCCTTTGCAAGCACCAGTCATTTCTGATTCTGGGGTGATGTTGCTTTCACAATGTTTTCACGGCAGACTTAACGGGGTGGTTTGCCACTGAGTAGCTATAATGTGTACCTGGCTTCCTTTATGTTGACACAGACTCCAGAATGTTTACTCTCCCCTCTGTCTCTCCATGTGTAGCCTTTCATTCTCCACTTCTAATAAGAGAGTAAGCTTGGCCATTTTACCTGTGAAAACCAATCTGGTCAGCTTGATCAGTCTAATATTGCCAAATAATGGTCAAGTATTTTTCAAGAGCTAATTTAATTAGGACCATGAAAACCATACTTTCTCAACAGATTATATTCTTATGCTAATTAGAAAACCAAATTAATTACTTGTTATGTTCAAGAAGTAATTAGATATTATAACTTGTAATGTTGTTAGTTAAGCTTTCTATTTATATTAAATGTTCACTGGATGTTTCTTCTTTGGCTTTTGCCCTGGGACACCAGGAACAGCATACACTTAGGGCGTTTTCGCACAGGGCTTACCCCGGAGCGATGTCCCTCTTCACTGCGCAGCGTCTGCGCGGATTTCGCACCAACTGCTCCGCAGAACCCGGAAGAGCCGTGGCTTTTGCGTCACAAATGTAAAGTTGGTTTTTGCCGGTTTACATTTGCGACGCAAAAGCCGCGGCACTACGCGGCTCTTCCGGGTTCTGCGGAGCAGTTGCTGCAAAATCCGCGCAGACACTGTTCGGTGAAGAGGGACGTCGCTCCGGGATAAGCCCTGTGCGAAAACGCCCTTAATCTTTTGGATTTTTTACAAGGGAATTAAAATGGAAATTAAGCAGCCGACTAGTTCTTCCTGATAGGAGATCTTGTAATTCTATCAGGCAGCAGGTAGGAGGAGCTTCGCTCCACTGCTAGGTCTGCCCCACTTCCAACACCTGCATGGTTGTGGGACAAACAGCCCTCATTCCTTCCTTTGCTAACAAAAGATGTCAGAAGGAAATTTTTAAAAACCTAAGCTGCATCATACGTGGTGGTGTCCCTACACGTTCATTGAATATTTGACCAGCTTGCCTCCCCTAAGAGAGTGTAGCCAGAAATTGACCCGAGACAGTTTGTACTTCTGGAAAGATCGGAACTAGCTTTTTGCAAGCCTGCAGTGAAATCTAGTGTGTTTTCACTCAGAGGGGAGGGCATCTTGTCATGGATGATTCTCATCAGCCATCAAGCAGGTAAGGGCAAAACTTGAACTTCCTGTCTCCTGCAAGGGAGTTACCTATTACTTGAGTTCAGTAACTCTTAAAGCAGTGTCTGCACTAGAAATATCAAGATGGGTAGCTATGTTAGTCCGTCTGCAGCAGCAGAAAAAAAAAATAAGGGACCAGTAGCTCCTTAAAGACTAACAAAATTTGTGGTAGGATATGAGCTTTTGTAAATCACTGCTTTCATATCTGAAGAAGTAAGCAGTAACTCATGGAAACTCATAACCTACCACAAATGTTGTTAGTCTTTAAGGTGCTACTGGACTCTTATTCTTTTCTGCTGCACTACAAAGAGGAGGAGCATTATGGTTGCTGTTGAACACCTCCCACTGAGGAGCCATAGGCAGGCTTCAGACATCTCTTGCAGTGAGGGGAGTGGGATATTGAAGCTTATTCCCCTTTAGCTCACTGCAGCCTTGTGCATTTGATTATTCCCATGTAAGCAGGCAATGTAATTTATTTATTTATTGACTCCTTTTATGCCTTTCCCTTCTTCCCAGTGAGGACCAACGTGGCTTACATTGTTCTCATCTCCTCCATTCTCACAACAACTCTGTGAAGTAGACTAGACTGGGTGTGTGACTGGCCCAAGGTTGCCTAGTGAGGTTTCGTCGCAGAGTGGGTATTCAAACCCGGCTCTCCTAGATTCTGGTTGTGACACTTTAACCACTGTACCACATCAACTCCCAAGTACAACTAATAAGCAGTTGGGTGGCAAATGTGATATAACTTTGTAGCCAGGGCTTTTTTGTAGCAGAAATCCTTTGCATATTAGGCCATACACCCCTGTTTTGGCCAATTCTACAAGAGCTACCAGGGCTCTTCTTACAGGCCCTATTGTAAGCTCTTGGAGGATTGGCTACATCAGGGGGTGTGTGGCCTAATATGCAAAGGAGTTCCTGCTACAAAAAAAGCCCTGATTGTAGCTAGGATGTCCCCTCTCCAGTGCAATGTATAAGATGATCTAAGCATACACTGAACTTCCAGTGTAGAAAAGCAACTCACATAAACATTCTGGAAGCTATCGAAGAAAGTGCTGTGAGTTTTGAAAGCTGTTTTTGAAATGCACCAGGGAACTTCGTTCAAACCTGTCTTCTACAAGTGTCTGTATGCAGTTGGGTTTGCTGGATGAGGACTGACATCATGGATGTATCCTGAACCAATATTTTGGATTTAGATGCTGGGAGCAGAGCTGAGGGAAAGCTCACAGTGCCTGTGTTACGCTGTAATTTTACAGGACTATTATAAAATGCCACTTTGAGCTCTTCAGAAGAAACACAGGCTATGTTTAGCGAGAATACTTAATTAAACTTAGAATTCAGATATACACTCTTTATTAGATGTAGTCTTAGAAAGTTCAAAGCTTGATGTAAGGAGGCCAACAATATAAGCTGATTGAATTGCTTTGGGTTTCTCTAGCATTTATCTGTTGGTGATTTTGCAGTTGATATATGTATGTTTACATATCCAGAAAAGAACAGTTTCAGTTTCTTCAGTTCTCTACAAAAAGATGCATTATCTTTAATTTGTCCGTTCATGGCAGTTGGGGCTCACTCTGTGAGTGTAAGACTTTACTAGAAACAAAAATTATGTTATCAGAACTTTTAAGTTTTAGGTAGGGTTGCCAATCCCCAGGTGGGGGCAGGGGATCCCCCGGTTTGGAGACTGTCCCCCCGCTTCAGGGTCGTCAGAAAGCGGGGGGAGGGGAGGGAAATGTTTGCTGGTAACTCTGTTGTTCCCTATGGAGATTTATTCCCATAGAAAATCATGGAGAATTGATCCGCGGGTATCTGGAGCTCTGGGGAGGCTGTTTTTTGGGGTAGAGGCACCAAATTTTCAGTATAGCATCTAGTGCCTCTCCCCAAAATACCCCCCAAGTTTCAAAAAGTTTGGACCAGGGGGTCCAATTCTATGATCCCCAAAAGAAGGTGCCCCTATCCTTCATTATTTCCTGTGGAAGGAAGGCATTGAAAAGGTGTGCCGTCCCTTTAAATGTGATGGCTGGAACTCCCTTTGGAGTTCAATTATGCTTGTCACAGCCTTGATCTTGGCTCCACCCCTAATGTCTCCTGGCTCCACCCCCAAAGTCTCCAGATATTTCTTGAATTGGACTTGGCAACCCTAGTTTTAGGGAACATACTGTGCTTGAAGTGCTTGAGCCAGGGAAAGCTCCCTCACCCAAGGGAAGCGGTGAGTGCTGGTTAGTAGTTTAGTGACTGTACGTTAAGACGTGTTGGACTTCACCCTTTTACTGTTTTATGCACCTTGCTAATTTATCTTGCACTGACTTTAAAATAAAACTTTTTGTTGTTGTTCACTGTGCCTGGTCCTCATGCCTATTATTTGGCCTAAGCTACAGGAGGCCTGAAGGACTTGGGAGGGAACTCTGGGCCTTCTCAAGGGGAACTCTTAACCCAGAGTGGTGGCAGCAATTGTTAAGACCCTCCTGAGTCTTGACACCTCTTAACACATTTACACCATGCTTTTCATATACCAGCAAGCAATGAGTTGTTGGGCTTGAAGTCAGCAGCCCCGTTCTGCCCATTCAGTGGCAAATTAGTTCCTTGGTTTGGATTGCAACATGACATTTCTTCTTGATGGGCTTCTTGGAAACCAATAGAAATTGCTGAAAAACACAAGCACTTGTATTCCAGTAAGTCTTGGAAATCTTTTTTTTCTTGAAACAGTTGAATCTGTTTTTCCAAAGCTATTAGGTTTTCCATGAGGACACCAGCCACATAGTCTTCAGAATTTTATTATGTTAGATTAGATGTGTCAATGTCCAAGACTTAAATAAAGGGCTGATCTGCAGGGTTGAGACTGTTCTGAGCCAGGGAAATGATTTCGTGCAATGAATTATTGAAATTAAGTATATCTGTGTAGTACTGTTTTGTTTTGAAGGTCCATGGGTCTGTACCCCCTCATTTACAAGGACTGAACATAAAAGTAAGCATTGGGATTGAGAATGGGTTTGTAGGGGAGAGTGAAGGTGAAAAGTACTGGCTATTGAGAAGGGGCCTCTTTCTGACCCTTATTGCATAATTATCAATGCATTTCCAAGTTGTTGTTGAAGGGGGCAAAGTCTGTCTTTTGATGGGATTCAAACAGCAGATTCTCTGATGGTGGTCCAGCAAACCCATTGATGTTAACAGCATATGGAACCTAGCATCCATAGTTGTTTTTTTTTTTTTTTAATTTCTGGTCATGATTTCAGCACAGTTTCATAGACAAGAACATTGAAGTCAATGGTTTCTTTACGCTGAATGATTTATATTTTTGAATAAGCCTGCCATTTATGCCACCTGAGTGCTACAAAGAAAGGTTTGAAGTTTCTGTTACGTTATTCCAGAATGTCTCTCACATGAAATTCATTTGCAAAGAATCCCTGGGTTTAGAATGCTAAGCAGGTGTCAAGTGCTGCTTTTGAAGAAAAAGGATCATAAGCAGATAGTTGATTCCTAGATGAAAAGTCCCCCCCCAAAACTAATTTTACTCATTTTCACCGTTTTATTATATTTGTTAAGTATTTGTTTTATTTATTTATTTTATTCGATTTATATCCCGCCCTACCCCACCGAAGCGGGCTCAGGGCGGCTCACAACATAAAATTCTAACAATAAATCAAAAATTAAAATACATTAATAATTTACACAGTAAAATAAAACACAATTGTCAGCGTGCTATGCTACAGTCTCATAAAACGTAATGCTCATAAAAAGCTCCAAGCCTGGTTATTCTATTCCTTTTAGTCTAGGTTTCCAGGAATTATGATGATAGTTATTTGAAGACTAGTCTTTTAAAGGAAAGCTAGTATCTTGAACTTATATAATCCTTCCGTACAACTTGTATTCCCTTTCTGTATAGCTTGTCCATAAACACTGCAAGGAACAGTGTTCTTTGCTTCTGTTTATAATTAGTCTGTCTAATGACCTGGAACAGTGCAATCCAGCTCCTACTGGCATTCATGAGCCCAGTGCATTCTTGTACATAAAGTACGTTCTCTAGGAGTGTTGGGTAGGACACAGTTTGTGGCCGTCTGATCAATGGTTCCCATGATGTTTCCTTGTAAATCCCCATCGTTACAAGTCTTTGATAATCCAAGGGAGGAAAGAAAACTATTGAAAAGCAAATTATTCTCTTTGGTATTGATATGTTTGTGAGTTTCTTCATTGTGATTTAGGATAATTTGTAAACTGCTGCCATTGGGTGAACCCTGACATTGACTGCCCTGTTTAGGGGTGTGCATAACCAGGGCTTTTTTTTGAATAGGAATGCAGTTCCGGCTAGCTTGGTGTCAGGGGTGTGTGGCCTAATATGCAAATGAGTTCCTGCTGGGCTTTTTTGTAGAAAAAAGCATAACAACATCAATGAGCGAAAAAAGCATAACAACATCAATGTGCATAACAACATCAATGAGCGAAAATATAAGTAGATAACACCTGTCCGATGAAGACAGCGTTGACTCTCAAAAGCTTTTACCTTCTACTACAGACCAGACAGCTTCCCTCCTGGAAAAAAAAAAATCATGGGATAGTTTTATCTAAAACACTGACTTTTCTCAGAAGTTCCCTTTGAATAGGCAAAGTTTGGAGATCAGTATGAGTAGGGCATAAGTTCTTGGAGTGGGAAGTGGGTAGGAGGCTAACCTTGTTGCTGTGTTGCAACAAAAATCAAAAGGAGTCTGTAGCATTGTGAAGATTGACAGATTTACTGTGGCATGCTTGTGTGCAACTATGCGACTTCCAAGCATGTTGCAATAAGTCTTTGAGTCACCACAAGAAGCAATTTTATATGAGTAGGTGTGTGCGCGCATGAATCAAGGTAGGCCTATCATGTTACATTTACATTGTGATCCGCATTTTGGCAATTCTTATATTAGATTACTGATTTTCCTATCATCTACCACTCCCACATTTCATGTTTTTCCATCCCAGTATGTCCTGTGGGATTTTCAAGATGAAGGAAAATTGATGTTTCTTTTTGACACATTGGGGGTAGAATATAGTACAGCTCCTGCTAGCGCAGTATGCCAGAAATAAACTAAAACAATGTACTATGAAACCAGTAAAGCAACCGGAGAGGAAAAAGACAATATTGACTTTCTAATAATAAGCAGTAGCTTTTGATTATTAAATTATAAATTAGTTTACATTCCACTGTCTCACGGAGGCACATGTTTTTATATTTTGGAGGCATACAACTGAATTTATTTGATGTAAAAGACAGATGATTGATTTAGGTTGTCGCTACAAGCAGGGGACCAGGGAGGGCCTCTACAGGCTGCCACTGCTCTGGTACAGGTCTGTCTGGGAGGGCCTAGAGCACCCACCCAACCCCTCTGTCTTCCTTCTCAGTTAATACCTTCCTCTATTACCAAAGAGACGTGAGGACCCAGGCAGCATAACCAGGCCTCAGATTCAGCAGGCGCTCACAGAAGTGCAGCTCCTGAACCTTTCTGAAGGTTCCCCCTCTTCCTCCCCACCTACCTTGTCCATTGACTAGTAGGTGCAGCTGCATAACAATCCCTGGATTAGGAGAGTGGGCAGCCAGCCAGCCACTAGTGGCTTTGCTATGCCCTCAGCAGCCCTCATTAACTCTGGAGAAGCCCACACTACCCTTTCTCTACTAGATGGCGGGTGACTTGCTGGCCTTTTGATGGGGGGGGGGTGGCCCAGGAGAGCCCCAGGCAAGCGAGACCTGCTTGGGCTGGCTGGATCTCTAGCCAGCCCAAGCAGGCCTCACTTGCCCAGGGCTCTCCTTTCTTGCTTCGGGTTGCTTTGGCTGGGGGGCATATGCTAATGAGTTCCACCTCCTATTTTTCTACAAAATGACCTCTGAGTATAACAATAATAAGTTTATTGAAAGTGCTCAAGAACAAACAAGTGGGTTTTACTTATTAGTGCAACAGTGAAAAAAGGGAAAACAGTAAAAGTGGTACAAAGAAAATAAAAACCCTGACACAACTAACCACATGTTCCCTCCTTCTGCTTCCAACTTACCGTTCTTTGGATGAGGGAACTCTTCTAGCTGCATCCTCTCTCCAGCCCAGCCTTTTCAGAGAGAACACTTTCCCCTCTCTAGCTAGTTCTTTTATTGTTTGCACCCAGGCCCCACCCCTCTATTCTCCATTGGGCAAGTTTTTCCTCCAGGACTTCTGCCCACCCAATCGTAGGGACAGAAGGGATCTTGGAAGATGTAGGCCTCGTTACTACTCTAATACAGGCTTCCTTGGAGCCTGTGGGCCACACTAAACCTAGGATCATGACAGTAGTTGTTAGTCTCCATTTGTTACTAGTGTACCATTAAGTAAAACCCACTTGTTTGTTCTTGAGCACTTTCAATAAACTTATTATTGTTATACTCAGGTCATTTTTCCCTTTTTTCACTGTTGCACTAATAAGAGGCGAGCAGGATATGAATCTAAATAAAAGAACCTAGTGAGGACACCTCACTCTGCCTCAGTTGCCTGGAAAATGGTAGTAACAGGAGTCTTCTGTAGGGTTGTTTGATGATTCAGCATACTGAATCTGCTGTGTTAAATGAATAATTCAAAGTGCTGTGGTCTTGCGGTTTTGCTTAAGGTGAAGGAAATAATTCCATCTCAAGCTTTTAAAAGCAGTGGGCTGAGCTCTGAAAATAACATGTGGCTGTGCTGTTCTGCAGCTATGTAGTTCTTCTGCCCCTGCCTCAGGCCCTCTTGCTGATATTGAGGTAGCTATAAGTTTAAGGGACAGTAAAGTTTTCTTAGATATAATATAAATCTTAGTGCTGCATTTGTTAATTTGGGGAATAGAAAGCAAAATAATTGATGTCTGAGTTTGTCGGTGCAAGATTGTCTGACTGCTTTTTTAAAAAACAAACACAAAAACAAGGCTTCATTTCTTTAGTCAAAGCGGCAGGAGTAATGCAATGGTTATAGGTGGTAAGAACTATCAGTGCTTGTCTTAACATAGGATATTGGTTGAGGGCAAGGTGCCCTGTTAGATGGGACTTGTGTACTGAGAACAAGGCTCTTATGGTGATAGCAGAGGTGCTGCTCGCCATGTTTCTTGTGGTTAGGGGGCACAGAAGTTTAATAATTGTCCTGAGATGATGGCTTCTGACAGGTGCACGCCTTAAATTAGCTTTCATACTGAACAGAGTTGGAATCCAGTGATACCTTTAAGATACAAAGTATGGGCTTTTTTTAATCTGTTAAAATTTTTTTATTATTCTGTGTGCTGATTAACTGCCCATCCTCTATATGTAACATTGTCAGGGCTTTTTTTGAGCAGAAACACGCAGGTAGGTCCGGCTGGAGCCTGTGGGCCACACAGGGTGTGTGGCCTAATATGCAAATAAGTTCCTGCTGGGCTTTTTCTGCAAAAACCCCAGTGAAACAATGGTGCTGTCAGGAGGTATGGCCTAATATGCAAATGAGTTCCTGATGGGCTTTTCTACAAAAAAAGCCCTGAAGATTGTTATTACTGTTTCTGTTTCATTCTGTTTGAGGAAGTGTGCTTGGCATATGAAAGCTCACACTTAAACTTTGTTGGTCTTAAAGGTGCCACTGGACTCCAGCTTTGCTCTATAGCTTCAGATCAGCATCGATGCACACTTGGATCTAGCTTTCATATTGTCATTGATCTCAAGGTTTTGTGCCCTGTATTCTTGCCCACCCTTAATAATTTGTCGAGCAGGAATAACAGTAATCTTACTGTATTGATGAATGAACAACTCTTGCACACCCTTGTTTAAGCAGTTTACAGACCATACAATGTCTTATCCTGCTTATCCTGTTTGTGGTCCCATTGGCTTTTATGTGACCTAGAGTAAATGTGTTGTGCTGCAGAAATAACATTTACAAGGATCAATGCAACCCTTCCTCATCCTAATTGCAGTTGTCTTCATTATATTTGTTATTTCTTCACAGTGTCTTTGTCCTCATTGTATCTATTTATTTTATTTTGATAAATTTATATTCCGCCCTTTCCCAAACGGGCTCAGGGCGGATTACATCCAAGTAAAACCAGTCAAATACAATAAAACCAATAAAATGCAATTAAAAGCAAAACAACACAATACAGTACTATATAACAAAGACGGGCAGGCTCAGTGCAGGTTGGAATATAATCAGTGGCCCATTGGTATCTTCCTCCTCTTGCGTCTTTCTTAGGATCTCTGTAATCTTGCCAACAGTTGTTTCCTGAGTTGAAGTCCTATAATTGCTGTATATGTACTTATTACAAACAACTTTAAAAGGGGATTAGATAGATTCATGGAAGATAGATCTGGCTACTAGCCATGGTGACTGTGGGGAACGTCCTTATTCAGAGGTACTAAACCTCTGAATCCCGGAGGCAGGAGGCAACGGTCTTGGTGTCTCTGCCCTGTTGTTGGCCCTGCAGATGAACTGGTTGGCCACTGTCTGAGACAGGATGCTGGACTAGATGGACCACTGGTGTGATCCAGCAGGGCTCTTTTTATGTTCTGTTTCACAAAGACTGCTAGAAGCCCGTCCAGAAAAAAATGCAAAAGCAGCAGTGTTAACATATTGTATTGTGACCAAACAAAATCTTTCAAAGTGCTTGACACAGATTATAGAATTTTTCTTTATAGACAAAAAATCTTGAGAGTGCTAAAATCATCAGGCCATCAAAGATTTTATTTTATTTTGATCATCAAAGGTATCTTTAGAAGCATGCTTCTGATTAATGTTGGAGACATTAATTATACTCCCTTATCTAACATACAAAGTCAAGGCAGGTAATGGATTAATAGTGCCTTTAATTCGTAAAAACAGTGGGCAAAATCCGTCATCTTGTTGGATTTTTATCAATTTGAATGAGAAAGACTAAAGCACATATTTAATTCTTATTGAAGTCAATGGGACGCTGGTTGGAAAGTGCCCAGTAAAATCATTGTGTTTTAAAACAGAACTATTTTAAATGAGATTGGACTGCACCAAGTGCCTTTCAAAAGAGGGGAAACCCTTGACTATCTTTTAGCGGCAACCAAAGAGCGAGTCAGAAGATTTTCCTGGGTGAAGGAGTTCCACAGTTGTGGTGTCACAACCAAAAAGGCTGTGCCTCTTTTCAGTTGGCAACCTGAACTTTGTAATTTAGGTGGTGATCTGTGCAACTCAATATCACTAGGAGAGATCCAAGAGTACAAAGAGATTCCAATGGGAGTGTTATAAGTGCAGAAAAAAAATTGAACTGTTGTAGATAGTTTCTGCTTTGGGTTAGAACTAGAAACGTAAATTTTCCAGACATTTTAAAAACCTCAGGAAAATATTATTTGAGGGTGTGTGTGAAAAACTGAAATATAGCCAGCATTTTCTTATCAAATATTAATTTTAATTTAATATCTGTAAAAGAATAAAATGCATAATGTATGAGTTAGTGTATACAGTTGTCATTTATAGAATGATAAATGCCTTCATTTTCTAAGCAACCCCCCCCCCCCCCCGGTGATTTGTGGGGAAATTTCTCTAGTTAGAATCTAAATTGGGAGAGCTAGGGAAGTGTTATGGCTCTGTGGTAGAACATTTGCTTGTCATTGAGAAGGTCCAGGTTCAACCACTGGCATTTGCAGGTAAAAGAACCAGGCAGGAGGTGATGTGAAAGACAGCTGCCTGAAACTCTGGAGAGCCACTGCAAGTCTAACTAGACAGTACTGACTTAGATAGATCAGTGGTCTGATTCAGTTTAAGTCAGTTTCATGTGTTCTTTAGTGGCTTAGAAAGCTTGGGCGACTGTATAGCTCATTGCTGGGAATATAATTGATCCAGGGAAGCACACTTGTAAATGCATGAAATAAACCCGTTCTTAATTAACAACACGTGTTGATCAAATATTGCATTGAACATAATTCTCAGGTGAATGTGAATGAACAAAACCTAGAAAAGTTGAACGTATGAACATATGAAGCTGCCCTATACTGAATCATACCCTTGGTCCATCAAAGTCAGTATTGTCTATTCGGACTGGCAGCGGCTCTCCAAGGTCTTAAGCTGAGGTTTTTCATGTTTACTTTTTAGTTGGAGATACCGGGGATTGAACCTGGGACCTTCTACTTACCAAGCAGATGCTCTACCACTGAGCCACTGTCTCTCTCCAATCTATAATATACATTGAAAGAATTTAGGTTCTCATAGAACTTTTTAAAGCACAATGGACAGGTTCTCCCCCCCCCCCCAATATATTTTTTATCTAGGTCATCATAGAAACTGTTCATGCACTGGGTCTACATACTTAGGCTTCCAGGAAGTAGAAATGGTGAAGCCAGCTTGTCAGTTCTGATAAGCCTGTGTGCTTATCTCTGCTAGATTTCTGTACAAATTCTTCTGCTAAAAATGGGAAAAAACGCCCTATACATTGGCCATTGGACATTTTAGCAATCTTTCCCACAGAAGGTGTTGGAACAGCAATAACCTAGAGGGAACATGGATCCCAGCTATGCGATTATCAACTCTGTAATTGATACTTGTTGAATCGACGTTGATTTCAGATGCATGAAATAAGCATGCAGTGCAAGAAAGCCCTTTAAGTGCACCCAGCGCAGAGAGAATTTTAAATCAAAGCCTGAATTCTAATAAGTAGTTTATTGGCTTCATGAATGCACCTTTCTGCATTATAGTTAGATGTATGAACTGCTTTACACATTAACTTGTAACAGAAAACTTGGAGGGATCTGTCTATCAATGGCATGATCTGACCATGGTGACACCATATACAGAGACAGCAGGCTTCTAATACCAGTGCTAAGAGGCAGCATCAGGGGAAGGCTGTGACCTCTGTGCGGTGTTTGTTTGGCCATTCAGGGTAAAGTGGTTGGTCTCAGTGTGGAACAGGATGCTGGACTAGATGAACCACTGGTCTGGTTCTGTTTATGTTCTTAAATGGCTGCTTGAAACATCATCTACTAATGATATAACCTGGCTTTGATGTCCCTGTCCTGCAAAATCTCCACTGTTCCTACCTGTTTACTTATCTGTCTTCCTTCTCTACCACTGTACTCCTGGCTTTGATTTTATGGATTTACTCCGACATGGTCTTGTGATAACCTGCTCAGTTTGTCTGCACCCCCTTCCTAAAAAATTATACCTTAGGGATGAGCATGACTTGTCTATGAGGGCTGTTAGATCCATTAAATTTCCAGACTTCTCTGAGGGGCTTTCAGATGGATTTGCTAACTCTCCAAACTGCCTGACTCATGAGACACTCCTGATTACTCTGAGTTACTACTCCATCTGAAAGAGTACCAGAGAATAATCTGTACTGCTTCAGTTTATAACAGTGGTTTTCAGACAGTGTTCCAGGAAGACTTTGGTTTCCTTAACTTTTGGCAGACAAACTTTTCTGAAAATCAGGTTGTGGATAATTAATAATCTTCCCATGTAATGCTTAGCCACAGGGGAAGTGTGTTGGGTGCATTACTTAGTGCACTCTCAATTTACACATGTTGACAGCCGAGACAGTTGTCCTTGGTCAGTGCCTCATGAACAAGTACCCAAATCTTTTGCTAGGGTTTCTGTAGCAGGCATTCACGGGCTCCCTCAGCATATGTCGATTGGAAGGGTTGAAAATTTGAAATTGTTGATTTGCAGCGTTAACTGTGATGACAGCCAGCTGGATATATGCATAATATAGAGTGGCATTTCCCAGCCTATGGGTTGGGACCCAGAAGTTGGTTGCAGAGCCTCTGAAAGTGGGTCACAAGCCAGCCCTTCCTAACAGCTGCTCTTGCCCTTTTCATTGCTCCTTCATATTTTGGAAATCAGGATCTGATCCTGGAAGCAGTAGCTTCTATGTCACACATTAGTGGGTATTTTTTATTCAGTTAGTATACATGTTGATCATGTAAAACATGTCCTGGTGGTGACTAGAGTAAGTTTTTTAGAATCTTGGGCGGGGGGGGGGGGAGTTAAAGGGGCTTATGGAGAAGGAGAGGGTGGGCCAAGGCTGTAATGCAACTTCTACATGCAAGGGGTGTGAATGTTAGAATACCACTTGCTTGGGATTCATAGTAGGGGCAGCTGTGTCCTCTGTGCAATATTTATTGGTTCCTCAAAAGCATCTGGTTAGCTACTGTAGGAGATAGAATGCTGAACTAGATGGATGCCAAGAGTGCCAAAAAACCCGCTTGGGCTAGCCCTGAATGGGTCACTGTACCAGTAAATTTGGACATGGCTTTCTTTTTAAAGAAAAGGCCCAGCAGGAACTCATTTGCATATTAGGCCACACTCCCTGATGTCACCGTCATTTCACACAGGACTTTTTAATAGAAAAAGCTGGGCAAGAACTCATTTGCAAATTAGGCCATACCCCCTGACCACCAAGCTAGCCAGAATGATGTTCCTGCTCAAAAAAATCCTCTGAATTTGGATATGTGGACCACTGTACCCAAAAAGGCTGGGAACCACTGCTGTTAGAGCTTTTTTTGTTGTGTGATTGGAGAAAGGAATTATTCCCCCAATCCTTGCAGTTGTGGGTTTGTGCTTTGCCTCTGAACACTGGAAGGAAATATGTGTTATCATTGGTGTCTTTACCTGTTAACTAATATGCAAAACCCCCCAAAGAATAACTCCTTTCAGTCATGGGCTGTTTTTCACTGACTTGCTAGAATTCCTTTCCCCTTGTTCTGATAGTTGATTGTGCAGTTTCATTTGTATAGAATTGCACTAGAATATATGCCCTCTGTTGTGAAAAGGAAAGTGGTGCCAGTTAAGGACATTCATCATGTGGACTCCTTCAGTAGCTTTAGTGCAGTGTTCTAGGCAAATACGATGTGTGTGTGTGTTCGTGTGTGTGTGTATTTTGATGTAGTAGTCAAGGAATGAAGACAATGTAAAGCAAGTGAACTGTTAAGCAATGCTTGCTTAAAATAACAAAATATTATCCAGTTAACTCAGTCTTAATTTCCAGTAGCCTCATCTTTCTGTCCGAGTTAAATTAGATGGACCAAAATTTATTCAGTTCTAAACTGAGTTCACATACAGAGGTTTAATATGATTTCATTCCAGATCCCTACTTAATCTAGATTACTTTCCTTTTGTATACAAGCCCTGAAGATATTTTTTTCCTCTGTTACCTGTTGGGAAACTGAAGGCTCAAGTTACCATACAGCTTAAAAGTTCAAAAGTTTTTTTTTTTAATAATTGGAAAGTGCCCAAATTGTTATGCAAGTTAAGTTGTAGTGACAACAGATGATTTATTGTAGAAGCAATAGATATATTCCTTAAATGAATGTGTGTAAATAGACTTCATTGGGAATTGGGCTGCAGGAATAAAAATGACCAGATTATATACATAGTCTATTTCAAAGTCCGGATTGTAGTGGGAAAAGATCCATCCAGTAATTGTTTTTGGCAAGTTAATTTCATTATGTTGTTTAGGAGAAAATACATTCTCATATTATTAAGCTGTACAACCGGTTGATATTGTTAGCTGATTTAGCAAACTAATTGCACTAAGTTTAGCCTCCACCATGTTTGCTTCCATTGATGGGTATTGTGTTTATGTTGAAAAGTTTAAGCAGCATTCCATGTAAAAGTGGTAATTCAAAACCAGATTTTATATATCTGACTAAACTCTCATTGAAAGCTTATTAAAACTCAAAACGGTGGTTACTATCATTTAGTTACTATCATTTTTTGAGCTGGCTTGGTGTCAGGGGTGTGGCCTAATACGCAAATAAGTTCCTGCTGGGCTGTGCAGAACAATGGTGGCATCAGGGTGTGTGGTTTAATTTGCAAATGAATTCCATCTGGACTTTTTCTACAAAAGAAGCCCTGCTGTTGTTAATATGAACATTGCATCTAGTGTTTCTTGTAAGTTTCTAAAACATATTTCTATGTTTAAGAAATGAGGGCATTCCACAACCGGGGTGCCATGACCAAAAAGGCCTTGCTCCTGGCTATTACGTGCTTCACCTCTCTGAATTGGGTTGCCAATCCCCAGGTGGGGGCAGGGGATCCCCCGGTTTGGAGGCCTTCCCCCGCTTCAGGGTCGTCAGAAGGGGAGGGAAGGGAAATGTCTGCTGGGAACTCTGTTATTCCCTAGGGAGATTTATTCCCATAGAAAATCATGGAGAATTGATCAGCGGGTATCTGGGGCTCTAGGGGGGGCTGTTTTTTGAGGTAGAGGCACCAAATTTTCAGTATAGTATCTAGTGCCTCTCCCCAAAATACCCCCCAAGTTTCAAAAAGATTGGACCATGGGGTCCAATTCTATGAGCCCCAAAAGAAGGTGCCCCTATCCTTCATTATTTCCTATAGAAGGAAGGCATTGAAAAGGTGTGCCGTCCCTTTAAATGTGATGGCCAGAACTCCCATTGGAGTTCAATTATGCTTGTCACAGCCTTGATCTTGGCTCCATCCCTAATGTCTCCTGGCTCCACCCCCAAAGTCCCCAGACATTTCTTAAATTGGACTTGGCAACCCTATGTCTGAAACAGGTGGAAGGCTGACCAGAAACATACAGAAGATTGTCCTTTATACAGGGCCATTTTGGGAATGGAACTTGCCAGTGCTGAATACCAGTGCCTTTTTTCAGTGATCTCAAGTTCTGATACTGATGTGCTGGCCCACCTGACTCAGCCAGAATGAGAGAAAGAAAACTCAGAAACAGCCTAATAGGGAGCTGCAAAGAGAGGGAGGAATTGCTGAAAATTGGTACAACCTTATATATTTATTAATTTATTTAACTAATATGTACCCTGACTTTCTCCCCACTCAGCCCCCAGAACAGCTTGCATCATTCCTCTCCCCTCCATTTTCTCCTCACAACAGTCTTGTGAGGTAGATTAGGCTGAGTGTGTGTGACTGGCCCAAGGTCACCCAGTGTGCTTCCACAGCTCAAGTGGGGAATTTAACCTGGATCTCCAGGTATTAATTTGACACTCTTAAACATTACACCATATAGATAAATCTAGGTGGGCAGCCATGTTGGTCTGAAGCAATAGAACAAAGTTGGAGTCCAGTAGCACCCTTAAGACCAACAGTATTTTATTCAGGATGTAAGCTTTCCATCTGATGAAGTGTGCATTTAGCACACAAAAGCTTACATCCTGAATAAAGCTGTTGGTCTTAAAGGCGCTACTGGATTCCAACTTTGTTCTACTACACTATATGCATACTGGAATCTCTCTTTTTACTGTAAAGAAAAAGAAAAGAGCACTGCTTTTATATAGCTTCATCCTAAACTGTTCATGGCCTTAAAGGTATTGATCAGCACTTTGAATTAGGCATGGAAATTTTAAAGAAATGAAATGAAGCTGCTACTGAATAAGTCCAAAGCTGTTTGTCAGCTGCATGAACAGATGGCCGCTAGGTGAAAAGACTAGAGCAGGGGTGTCAAGCATGCAGCCCGGGGGCCAAATCAGGCCCACAAACAAATCAAAAGTAGGTTTGCAATTTATAGATACACACCTGAGCAGCATACTCAAGATTGCTATGTTACAGACATTGTCTCCAGTTTTTGATGCAATAATTCAGAACAAGAGGTGTCAGTTATCAGAAACTGTTAAATAAATGAAATACTGCAAGAGTGCTAATGTTTTAAGCATTTTAAGTGTTTTTAAAAAAATCTTTAATTGTTTGTCTGTGTCCTTTATAAAGTTTATATCTCCACTACTTGGCATTGCATTTTATGACCCATATGGCCTAGCCCAACAAGGTCTCATTTGTGTCAGATCCAGCCCTCATAACAAATGAGTTTGACATCCCTGGGCTAGAGGACTGGTTCATTAGCAACAGTGGCTGTCAAAGGGTATGTCTCTGTGCTGGATGCATTCCCTGTAAAGTTTGCAGCATTACTGATTTTGTTCTGCATTTGGTTTTGGATTCTGTTCTTGTTTCTGGAGGGTGAGGCTGTGATTATCTGCAGCTGTTGTTACTTTACTGTTGTGATTTTTTTGTTGGCTATGATTTTTATCTGTTGTTTTGGAACTCTTACACTGCACATTTATTTGAGTCTTGTTGTTCAGTTATATATAGCCTTGTGAGTAGCTCTGAACTTAAACTGGAAAAGCAGTATTTTTAGTAAATAAGTGGCTACCATTGGTATCTGAGCCATTAGCAGCTATGATTGCCAGCTCTGGGATGGGAAATACCTGGAGGTTTGAGGGCGGAGCCTGGGGAGGGCAGGTTTTCCAGAGGGAAAAGATCTCTTCAGGGTACAGTGCCATAGGGTGTCCAAAACAGCCATTTTCTTCAGGGGATTTGATCGTTGTCATCTGGAGATAAACTGCAATGCCAGGATATCTCCAGGCCTTACCTGGAGGTTGACAACCCTTCCCCAGCTCATAACAGACATCACTGAGGAGCATATATTTGGATTTCTCTGAAAATTAAGCTTCTTAGACACATAAAACTTGCACAGTCCTGAATGGTACTTGTAGGAAAGACAGTGAATTTACTGAAGATTTACTTTACTGAAGTCTCAGCATCCCAGTCTTAAAGGAAATAAATTTTGTCCTCTTTATTCGCAGTCATTTGCTATCAATTTATCTTATCTATGCTTGTAATATCCAGTTATTTTCTGCTTCTAGTCTTCTTCCATTGCTAATCTCTCATCTAGCCTTGCTGCTTTCTTTCAACAGTGTGCTGTTCAGTTATGTTTTCAAAGGCAGCATTTCTTATCTTTCCTCTGTATTTCCTGCCAGTTCCTCTATTTCTGTTATCTGTGGCTGATTTTATTTCAACCTAAAGATCTCATGGTATTTTGCTAGTTCTCTGTTTCCCCCCAGATGCCATCAGTAACTCAGAGTGCAATCCTAAGAAGACTTGTGCCCTTCTACAAGGCTTTTTTTTTCGGGAAAAAGAGTGCCAGAACTCTCAAGTTCGGGGTACCCCTCCTGAACTTTTAAACATTTTTTTGAGAATTTCATTTCCTGCCCTTCTAAATCCTTGAATATGTAACAGTTCAGGATTGCAGTATAGGTCCTGTTTTAAATATCAAGATTACTTCTGTCCACACTCTTGTTTGATTCTTCTCATTTGTATTATGGTTATGCTTCTAGTTGGACTTCCTATGAGTTGAGGTGATGAGATCCTGATTTTTTTTTCATGTTACAAACATTTTAACTGGTAAAAGTTGATTGATTTGCCTGTCTCTTTAATTAAGTCTAAATTGTATATCTTGTACTCCTAACTAAAGCTACCCAAGTGGTTTGCAGTATTATTTTTTAAAAATCAAACCAATGTTATAATTAAAATGCAAACCTGAAGCATACAATTCCAGCAACCAGGGGTAGGGGGAAACACTACAGGAAGTCATGTGCCAGATTGTTGTTGAGATTTTAAAGAGATGATAGTTCATTATGGTGGATTCTTGAAGTGGATTGGACAGGGAGGAATGAAAGAATTTATAGAATAAATTTTAAACATTAAAATTGGGATAGTTCTGTTTTTTATGAGAAGAACAGATATTCTAAAAAACCTTTTTGGTGTTATGACATACATTTTATAACCCCCAAATTATTCTGAACTGACAATCTCTTTTACTTGATTGTTAATTTGTTCTCCTAAAGAGACCTTTATGCTACTGATCTGCCCAAATTAAATCCATCATGCGGAGGTTATTTTCCTTACCTGTTCATGGTCAAAGGACTGCTACTGCTTCCACCATCCGCTTTGCTTCTGTGCTGAGCAACAGACTCTGCAGTTTCAAATGTATCCATGTTTTATGGTGCTTCCCCTAGGGGAGGAAAGTGTGAGGATTGCAGTGTACATCAGTGGTGATTATGGGGAGACCAGGTACATCTTAAATCAAACCAGCTTCTGTACTATTCAGCCATCATCCAGTTGGGGACAAAGGGTCTTCAGACTTGAATCTCAATAGATAAGGGAAGAAAATAATTTTTCACATGCCTTTGGCCTCTCATTTCTGTCTTTTCTATTTCAGATTCAAAATGAAGAACCAACACTTCCCAAATAAGGGGGTGGATAGTTGGGATACTGAAGCCAAAAGAAAGGGGTTTTTTGTGGGGGAGGAGGGGCGGTGTCTTAGAATTTCAATGTCTGTTTCATACTGTTCATGCAAACTGTATGACAGCTTTTTCAGAAATGGTGATATTGCTTTAAATATTTGTAAACACGAAATTTCAGAAGGAGGCCGCTCTGAATCACAGGAACAGGCGGAGTGGCCTCAGCTCTGTCATATGAATTTTGCCACTGTGCGGCAATCTCAATACCGATATCTACAAAGTGCCTCGCTCTGTGTCTTGTTCCAGTCTCCTGTTTCAGTCAGGTGGTGTTTTATCACAGCCCTAGGCCTGTGAGGCTTTGTTTACTACATGCCCAGCCACTGTCATTAAATATGGAAGATTGCGTTACCGAGTGTGGAATGGGAGCACAGCTGCACAAATGCTGTGCTGGGAAAACCTTATGCAGAAAAATGCTGAAGAAATAATTACCATTCTTGCTTAGGTTTCAGATCCTTACAGGATTTAGGACCAGCCTCCTCTTGTTTGCATATGTATACTAGGGGTTCTGTTGGCAGCACAATTACCTGGACTCTGAAAAATTCTGCCCCCTTTTTGTTTTGGGGTTGATGTTGCCTCTCCTTTTGTTTTGGGCTTGATGTCCTCTAGTCCTTGAATCAACTCTGATGTTGTTTGAGTAAGCCAGCCTTTCTCTTAGCCCACTAAGAATTTAGGAACTAATGAGACCTATCTGCTGATGGGAGAAAGCTTTGTGCATGAACAGAATGGAAATTTAGAGGCAGTAGCTTGCAACATAATCTAGTGTGTGGTACAATATGACCTAGATGCTGCTGCACTTTAAAAATTAAGCTGTTTACCTTTCTCGGCCCCCGTTTCCTATTAAGGTGACTTCCCCTTGGGAAAATGGTTGCAGGGATAAGCCATGTTAAGGATACTAAAGGACTCTGCAACTTGGAAGTCAAATTGGTGATTGTAGCAAAGTGGTTTCCTGGCATTTTATTTATTTCCATTTCCTGCCAATGAAATAATATCTTTGTTCCTGAATTACATGTGGGACATGATGTTCTATTTTATTCTTTTTACCTGGCAACCAGTTCTCAAGGAATCTAAGGACCATTGATGGAACTTCTAAATCATTGCCTAAGATGTTTGTGTATGTGTATAGAAATTACACTGAATGTCTTCTAGGGCAGGGATGTTAAGGAAAGTAATTTTACAGTGTTGATGTAGTGATCCATGCAGAAAACTTGAGGTATTGTGGGTTGATGGTAGGCTTATGGCTGAGGCAGCAGGCATCCTATCCCAGCTATTATTCCATCAGTTGGCCTCCCTTGTGGCAACATTGTGTCTTACTGCAGTGCTATCCTTAGGCTCCCCAATCCCCAGGTCCCAGCAGGGGATCCCCTGGTTTTACTGGCTTCTCCCTGCCCCCAGCCAGCTGGCCGGCGGGGGGGAAGCCCTGTCCCCACAGTCACCATGTACCTCTAGAGCTCCAGCAGGTTTAGAAACTTGCAAACAGGTCCATTTTTAAAATGTGTGCCTTTAAAGTTGAGCAGGAAACAGGAAGTGCTTCATGGGGAAGGGTCAGCAGCAGTTTCGTCAGAGCACAGACCCTCCGTTTCTTTTGGTTTTGTTTTCAGAGCAAGTAAAGTTGTGGAGGAACCAGACCCTGTGTGTGTGTGTGTATGAGAAAGAGAGGGGGCAGGGTATTCCCCGGTTTAGAGGCCCTCCCCCCGCTTTAGAAAGTGTGTGTGGGGGGGGGAAGGAAATGTCTACTGGGCACTCTATTATTCCCTGTGGAGAACGATTCCCATAGGGAATAATGGGGAATTGATCCGCGGGTATCTGAGGGGGATGTTCTTTGAGGTAGAGGCACTAAATTTGCAGCATAGCATCTGATGCCTTTCCTCAAAACACCCTCCACATTTCAAAAGAATTGGACCAGGGGGCCATTTCTATGAGCCCCCAAAGAAGGTGCCCCTATCCATTATTTCTAATGGAGGAAAGGCATTGAAAAGGTGCGCAGTCCCTTTCAATGTGATGGCCAGAACTCCCTTTGGAGTTCAATTGTACTTGTTCCAACCTTGCTCATGTACTTGTACTTGTTCCAACCTTGTTCCAATGACTCCTGGCCCCACCCCCAAAGTCTCCTGGCTGCACCCCCAAAGTCCTCAGATATTTCTTGAATTGGACTTGGCAACCCTACCTGCTATTACTACCATCATTTAATCTGGGCCTATAATAGTTTATCTTGTATGATGTGCCCTTCCAGCCTGTGGCGCACTTTATTTATTGTTTTATTGTTTCTGCTTGTTTAATTTTAATTTATTGTTTTATCTCTGAACTATAGGTGCTTATTGTTGTTGTTGTATGTTGTGATCCTCCTTGAGCCCATTTGCGGGAAAGGGCGGAATATAAGCCTACTAAATTAAAAAAATAAATTATGGGTCTGCAAGAAAAATATGGAAACTGGGGCAGGGAAGGGAGGGGGCTTCTGTAAGATGGCAGCACATCTCTTTAGTTTGTTTTTAAAAGAAAGAAACCATTTCTATACTGCCTTTCCACCCAAATTGTGGTCTCAAGGCAGCAAGCCTTTAAAACTGCATTTATAACATTAAAACTGCATTTATAAAAATAATAGAGGAAAAAAATGCATAAACTGCCAAACTCAGACAACACCACAGACAGGGATGAGGGCCAGTAGCAGTTATAGGGATTCTGCCAAACCAAACAAAAAAAGTCTTCACCTGCTGGTAGAAGACAGTGATAGAGAGAAACAGGCAGCATGTCCTATTGGAAATTTCCTTCATTGACACTGGAATGGAGATGGGAGATGGAAGGGCTGTCATGTAAGGCCTCCCACCCAGAGTGGGAGGCGGATGTACTGTGTCCTCTGTACAGAAAAATGTGCATAACTGTGTATTTATGAGAGGATTCCATCAGAGTTGTAACACTAATAATATTCTACCCACGTTATATCTCTTGGGTCACGTGCTAATCTGTTCTAGTATGGGACTGCATAGTGATGGAATCAGAGAGCAATCTTGTAAGTGTGCTTGTAACAGCAGCACTTTTGGTATATTTGTGGCTGAAACAACCTTTTAATTATTGTACATTTTAGTCTTTTACAACTGATGATTCGTAGGGTTTATGTTAACAGGTATTGAAGCTTCAAAGGGGCACTACAGTTTGCGCTTTTCATGCAGGTTTTCATAGTGTCATGTCTGTCTGACAGATAACGGTTTTGGGGAAAATCTCCTGCATTGCCTTGCAGCACTACAAAGTGCCATAGATTGGTAGGATATGATGAGGTAGGAGGAACAGGTACTGACAGCGGAGATGTCAGAAGCTTGGAACCGTAGGTGTCAAAAGGTGCTGTAAGATATGAGGGTTTGTGCTGGAAGGAACAATTTTGGTGTAGAGGCTTGGGTGGGAGGGTTTTTGACCAATGGTCAGTGATGAAGCCATAATGGGCTATTATAATTACCTCAAAAATATTATTTGTAGGTTATTATAATTACTGTGCATGCTATGTAAACAGCTCTAATGCATGTATTGATTCAGATCCTGCAGTAACTGGGCTATTATTAAAAAGCAGTGGCTGTGGGTCTGCCCATGGGGATGGGAACAAATTGCTTTAGTGGAGCAGTGCACAAAATGGGCATTTGTCCCCTAATGAAATTTACCACACAAGAAGCAGTGGCTGCTGTTTAAAGACAGCAGAGCATTGTTTGAAGTTTTGATTGTGGGATTTTGGATCGTCTTCAGTAGTCATTTTACACAACCTTGGAATTGGCATGTTTGTTGAATGTGGAGGATTTACCATTTGTTGCTGTCTTCTGAGTTATAAAATCTGGCTTGAGGCGTCATGATACTTGCTGGCTTGGTGAAGTATACCTCTGGATATTGAAAACCAGAATGCCCTTTAGATAAGCAGGCGTGAAAGAAGGTGATTACAAATTCTAGCTTTTATACCATGTACTGTTGTTGTGTCATGTGGGGTAGTTTATGGATGTGTTCATTTAATAGTGAGGTACTTAACTGTAAGCTAGAATTGGCTCTTAAAGTTTTATGTACTCTTCCTCTTCTGTCATCCCTTCATTGGTTTCAGTAGCCCATTTGTATATAAAAGTTAAGCACATGATATGTCAGGAAGTGAAGAAAGCAGGGGGGATTTTGAGCAGGAACGCACAGGAACGGAGTTCTGGCTGTCTTGGTAGCAGGGGTGTGGCCTAATATGCAAATGAGTCCCTGCTGGTTTTTTCTACAAAAAGCCCTGTGTGATGTCAGGAGGTGTGGCCTAATACGCACACGAGTTTCTGCTGGGCTTTTTCTACCAAAAAAGCCCTGGAAGAAAGTTAAAGTCTCTGGTTAGTTACGAGGTTCTGTCCATGACCATATAGATACATAGCATTTATAACCCCACCAATGGGGGACCTGAAGAGTCTTCTGTCATTTCCATCTCCTCCATTTTATCCTTACAACAAACCTATGAGGTAGGTTAGGCTGGGAATATGACTGGCCCAAGGTTACCCAGGAAGTTTCTGTGCCAGAGTATTGATTCAAACCTGGATCCTCTGATGCTAACCACTACAGCACACTGATTCTCATATGTGATAGCATGGTCATTATCCTGAATGTGCAAGGCACATTCTGATTGCAAATTCATGACTGCTCTTCCACTACTGGATGCTATGAGTTTCTTTCTGGCTTTTCTTCCTGTTTCACCTCGGTCTTGGGAGTCCCTACAGCCACTGATTTAAACTTGTAGCAGAATTTGGTAGGAATGACACAATGAAGTTATGATGTGGTAGAATGGCCTCTATACCACTATAGAGTATAGATGGGGGAAATAACATTTTGTGTGTGTGTGTGTAAAACAAAACAAAGTATCCTTTCTAATGAAAGACAGTAAGCACAGCAAGCAAAATGCTGGGCTGGAAACCCCCCCAAAAATGATTTTGGGGAGGGGGGGGGCATAAATGTTGAAAAAATAGAATATAGATAATACTTATTACTTTTTGTCTCTGCCTTATTTTGCTGCATTAACAATATAAAATGTGTAATTTATAACTTGGTTAGCATATAGAATTATACTGCCTGGCATATTAATGAGGAGGAGGAAGAAGAAGAAGAAAGGGGGAGGGGGGAGGAGAAGAAGAAGAAGAAATAATTATTGGATTTATATCCCACCCTACACTCTGAATCTCAGAGCAATCACAATCTCCTTAACCTCCCCCCCCCAACAACAGACACCCTGTGAGGTGGGTGGGGCTGAGAGAGCTCTTGCAGCAGCTGCCCTTTCAAGGACAACTCCTGTGATAGCTATGCCTGACCCAAGGCCATTCCAGCAGGTGCAAGTGGAGGAGTGGGGAATCAAACCTAGTTCTCCCAGATAAGAGTCCATGCACTTAACCACTACACCAAACTGGCTCACATAGCCTGTGCTTGAGAGAAGGTCCTGTTCCCATATGGCTATCTTTGAGATTCTCAGCAGCAGTGGCTAGGAATGTGAAGGCTGGTGGGAGGAGGGGTGTCTATTGTTGTAAACAATCCTGAGGCCCATGCAAGCAGGGAAGGACAGTTTAAAAATCCAACTGAATAAATAAATTAAATTAATAAATAATTTTCTGTCCCCCTTCCCAAGACTTTTCATTTTTTTTCCAAGCAGGAAAACTGGAAGTTTGGGGAAGTACTGTGTTACAACAGATTGTAACTCTCTTTTTTCTATACTGGATCCTTGGATCAATCCACTTTGCACCTTTCTTGATGCATTTTAATATTGGGGCAAAAGCAAAAAGTCTGTAGGAGAGCTTTTGAGCTCCTTATCGATGAAAAGTCCTTGCTGCTGATCCTTATCTATTTGCCGCTTTTTGATTGACAACTTCCTGCTTTTGCTGTAGCATAATGATTTTTATTTTGTAATTTGTTAGGATTGTGTTTAAAGTGGGGGGGAGGGGGGTTAAGGGCTTAGCCCTTGCATAAGCCAAAAGAAGACATACAAATATTTAAAAAAATTGATGACTGGAAAATGTGCTGCTGCAGTTGCACAGATAGCATGGTATCTGACTATCTTGATGTTCTATCAGGACCTTACTTTGTTTCCCTGCACGGCAGAACAGGCCTGCTTTGACTTGCAGACCCTGCTCTGCCCACCCCTCCTGGGTGTTGCCAACTCCTGGAGGGAGGTTACTTCCTCCTTCCACTAGGGTTACTCACTGCCATCACCTGCTCTTTTGGGACTGTTTCCTGCTAGGAGGGACAGGGCTCCTACCTCCCCTTCCCAACCTGAGGCCCTGCTTCTATGTCCTTCGTTACCCAGAGCCTGGTTACCACAGGGACCAGTTACAACTCTTGGAGAAATAGCCATATGCACACAGACCGCTTTCCTCCCAACCCAGGGTCCCCTCTTGCATTAGTGTGTCCAAGATGTTGAGGGATCTGGGTGCTACAGAGACTGAGAACCAACCTCCAAAGTGAAAAAAAGATGTATTGCCAAGAAAATATTTACAAGCATCCTTAAGCACAGCACTAGATCAGCAAATGGATTTTAAATAAAATTGGTCATAAATGCAATCCCCTTTCTCTGTTCTGCTCTAACTGATGTTAGCACAGGCACTAATAATCTCAGAGTTACAAGATTCCTATTTGCATCCGGGCCGTTACCAGGCTGGGAGACTGCATGGGCAGAAAAAGATGGCTGTCTGCTTGCATACTCAGGCGTTTGTCCAGCTCAATATCTCAAGGAAGAGAGAGAATAATTTCCCCTTGCAAGGAAGTTTTTTTAACCCGCTGTCTCCATCCACTTTACATCATTCCCTCCGCCCCCTTGACCCAGTCTGTCTAGGTTGCAGGTATATCCTTGGAGCCCTCCTGGAAGGCATTATGGGAAATCTCCAGAAACAGGGACTTCCTAGCACCAAATTCCTTAGTTGGTTTTCATTCCGAGGCCATCAGCATACGTACAGCTGTAATCTAGCAGGCCATTGAACTGGCTCCCTGCCACTTCCAGAAAGAAGAATACACTTGTGTGTGTGTGCAGGGGAAGGTATTTATGAAGTTTGTGCATTGTGCAGGGGGTTGGACTAGATGCCCTGGAGGTCCCTTCCAACTATTTGGTTCTATGACTTTTAAAACTCCAAATGTGTGGTGGGGGTGGATCTCCACACCCCATACAATTGCAGGTGTGTGAACATGGAAGAGGTGGGCTCAGTGTTCTTTCCGTACATTCTATAGCCTGATTCTCTGTGTATTAAGTTTACTTGTGCAGTTTATTTTGATTATATTGTCTTGGTGTTGTATCTACCTCTTTGCCTGTCTTGAATCTGCTACTAGGATAATTGAATAGATGTGTTTATTATAGGTTTTGTCTGGAGGGAGGGGAGATTCAAAGGGTTAAGTATTTTGTGAATATTTGACTGCAATTGCTGTATATCCTTTAAAAGTTTAATAAAAGTAATGTTGGGGGCGGGGGGGGGAGAAATCATCCATCAGACTAGTCAGAGTGCTTCCAAGTCAAGAGCATTTGCAATGACAGGCATAATGATTTTCATGAGCCCAGCAAGGATTTTGTAAGGTTCTGTGCTCATTCCTTCCAGTCCAACTGGCAGACAGAGAAATGAGATTGGAGTGGGTAGTCCATCCAGTCAGCAGGATAACTGTGTACCAAGTTGGTACCTCTTTTCTTGTGCAACCTGTATTGCTGAGGATGAAGCTACTTTCTGGACAAACTCTTGTGTTTCCTGTCAGGCTCAAAGAGCAAGAAGGCTGTCTTGATGAAGATGCAACTCTTTTGACTGTCGGTGTCATGCCTTTTTATCTTGTTTGCTCATTTTAGCACTCCTTCAGCGGGTAGCAGAACTGGAAAAAATTAATGCCGAATTTTTACGCACAAAGCAGCAACTGGAGCAAGAATTTAATCAAAAGAGGGCAAAATTTAAAGAGCTGTACCTGGCGAAGGAAGGTAAGCTTTAGGTTGTCTGGAATTATGTGTTCTTAATGTTAATCTGGTTAATTGGGTGACAGGAAGTTTGCTACTGAAGGTTTATTGCATTGTGTGTCATGAAAGCTTTTCAAACCTCAGGCTCCAAAATGAGTTGCTGATCGAATGTGAAATAAACAGGCCACGGTAACTTAAAAATGGGAGATAGCATTCAACTCTTGTGGTCTGTGTATGTGGCACAAAACTGAACACCTGCCGATTAGTCTGATTTATCTAGTTACATATACAGCTATTTTTAGCTTGGCTTTTTAATGCACAAGTTCAGAGAACACCTCCGGAAGCAACAACTGATGCCTGGAAACAGTGTTGTTATCCCAAAGACTCAATTGTGAGTGGATGGTCTCATTTATTTGAATTTTTTTAAAATCACGGCTACCTCGGAATGCCTGCCTTGTTTGTGCAGACTGCATTATCACAGCTCTTGGGAATGCAGGTGAAGAATACTTTGCTTGTAATGAAAAACTGGCTTTTAAAAAGTGTGGGACCATACCCAAACTCTGATGTCGTAATCAGTAAACCCAGACCAGTTATGAACCACAACAGGAGAGATTAAAGGCTGTGCAAGCTCTGAGCTGCAGCAGCAAGGAAGGTCTGGACATTAAAATCCTGAACAAATTAGAAAGGATGCTGCTTAAATAGGTCCTTGAAACAGGCCCTCCTAACTCTCAAAGACCTTCTGAAGCACCCCATGAATGAAGAGAATTGTTCTTAATGATGACTGAAGTCTGTGCTTTTCCTTCTTTTTAGAATATTGTGTGCTTTGCTTTCTCTGAACTTTCAGAAGCTCAAGGAAGCCTTCATTGTGTCAGTTTCTGTAGTTTAGGAGATTAACCTATGTGGCAGTGATGTGAAAGTACTGTTTTAGAAGTGTCAGAAATTTATTATTATTTATTATTTATTTATTTATTTCATTTATATCCCGCCCTCCCCCACCACGGCAGTTTCAGGGCGGCTAACAACATTCTACAATCATACAATAACAAGTAAAACCTTAAAATTACAATATAGAGCAATAAAACATTAAAATATTAACTTAAAACCAGTCCAGTAATACAGTTGTGATGCGGTATAGATCTTTAGACCGCATTGGCGGACCCTTGGTTACCGTTTTTCCTAGCAGTCCGAGTATGCTAATTTAAAAAGGGTGGTCTTGCAGGCCCTGCGGAACTGTTCAAGGTTCCGCAGGGCCCGCACCTCCTCTGGGAGTTTATTATTGGAGAATCTGGAGCACAACTGAGGCACCAAGTGAACTTTATTGCCTTTTCCATGGTAGAGAGGCATAAGCGAAGTGCCAGTATTGCAGTTGGTTAAATATCACACTCATTGTGGGGGTCTGCATCAAATTGAGAACCAACAACACAAGCTGCCTAGAGTTCTGTTTCACCCATCTCTCCTGCAAACGTGCCATGCTGTTAAGTGGACACACTTTGTATTTCATTTTATTTCAGAGGATCTGAAAAGGCAAAATGCAATTTTGCAGGCTGCCCAGGATGACCTGGAGCAACTGCGGACGCAGCTCATGGATGCCCAGGCCGAAATGGAGAACATTAAAGCCATTGCAACAGTGTCTGAAAACACGAAGCAGGAAGCTATTGATGAGGTGAAGAAGCAATGGCAGGAAGAAGTTGCTTCGCTGCAGGCTATAATGAAAGGTAGGGCTTTGAAGGAAGTGGGCTTAACTGCTGCGCGCACACACACACAAAGTTCTATGTTTAGTGATGCCATAGTTGGTTAATATGTGGTTAGCTGCTCCTAAACCACATGCTTCATACAGTTTTTGTAAGGCGGTAGGTGAATGGAGACGGTACATTAAGTTAAAGTCAGAGGGTTTGCCTTGCAAGATAACTTGGGGTGGTTCTTCAGCAGATCTCTCTTTTTGTTTTCCATCCCAGACTGCATTTTACTTCAGCATTTCTTCTTACTTCAGCAGTGTTTTGGGACCAGTGTCAGAAGGAAGGGAATTTGGAGAAGGGGCCAAGTCAGTATTCATCACCGCTTTGGCACTGAAGAGCTTTCCAGAGTATTATGTTATTCTTTAGTGCTCTTCCGGGGCAGCATCTGTATCTCTGCCTCTTAAGCAGTGGAATGTGTCTGCAGACTTTATGGCTTGGATTTGAAAAGCAACTTTTCATGTGGAAGGCATTGTTTTTCCTTTACTGCTATGAGCATAAGAAAGGAAGCGGGCTCATCTTTTGCACACTTGTGTGTGATCTTTGGGACCACATTGTTGTGATCACTGTTAATTTCCTCCCTGTGATGGATTGTGTGTGTGTTTGTGTGTGTGTGAGAGAGAGAGAGAGACCAAGTTAAGCAAGAGATAGGCAACCACACCCCTTGATGTGAAATACGTGTACGTGGCAAAAGAAAAAAACTTCCATGTGGGAAACAGAGAGAAACGTTATCTTCTAATGGAACGCTTAAACAAGGGATAACAGTTTGCTGTTTTGTGAGTAGAAGAAATTAGATTCTTGCTGCATTAATGAAAGGCTCATCTGTAAAATATTGTGGGGCTTGCCTGTTAACTTGTCATTTGCTAGGTGTCTGTCTCAGAATTTAGAGTGAACTAGAGCGAGTCCAAGTTGTCAAACATATGGCCCATGGACCAGAACTGGCTTGTCCAGGGCTCTTATCTATCCCACGAGCAGCTGGTCATTACCTTTATTGCTAGATAGATTTAACATTATGTGTTTTAACTGTTGTTAGCTGCCCTGAGCCCAATAGGGGAGGGTGGGATATAAATATAGTTAAATAAATAGATGACAGAGGCTGTGCATTATGTCCCTGTATACTGTCCCCAGTGCTAATGCATAAAGGGGTGGGAGTGGGAGGGTGGGCATCTGGGAGATACTTTAAGGAAACACTGTTACTGTTAAAGCATGTTTGTCTTCTGAGTAAAATATAATGCTAATTGAGTTGGCTGTGTTTGTATCTCTTGTACTTGGCATTACAGTTTATGGCACACGTGGCCCAGCCCAGCAAAATGATATTTATGTCAGATCCAGCCCTTGTAAAAATGAGTTCAGCATCTCTGGACTAAGTTGTTGTCATTGTCACAGCTTTCATTGGCATTTGTGCCATAAGGGTGGGTTGTTTGGTGCTGGAACTGCAGCTGATCAATCAGCTTGATAGATCAAACACAAAGGTGCACCGCTTCCCATTAATTGGATAATGATGTTTTTTAAAAAAGACTTTCAATATAAAAATTGAAAGAAATTCAGATGGCAGGTACTATTTTAGAGATTTTCTTTTTGCCATTGCATGGAAGGGAATACTTGTTCTAAGACATTGTCTGCTCTGATGTGCAGGTACCCAGTGAGAGTTAATGAGATGCAGGGATTAAGTGTTCGATGAGGACCTGGGAGATTCAGGTTCAGATCCTCACTTGCTGCAAAACTCACAGGGGTGATCTTGTGCCAGTCACATCCTCTCAGCTAACTTGTTTCGCAGGATTGTTTCAAGGGTAAAATGGAGGAGGGGAGAGAAACACGCATGCGGCCGTGAACTCCTTTGTAAAAGGAAAGGGGGGTAAGAATCAAATAAATACAGTAGGAAATAAAATTGTGCTTTCTTTCTCCTTCAGAGCTATTTTTGTTCATGTAAAACATCTACCTTTATTGGCAGTTAATTGCCTAATATTTCTTTAATCACATGGTAGCCTTAGTTGCATAAGTAACAGATTTGTGGAAATTCTGGCCTCAAATCAGATTAGGATGTACCTAAAATTCTTCAGAGGTCAAGATCATCAGTTCTACTTATATCACAGCATTGGCCATTATGGTACATTCATTGGCATGCAACTGTTTTGAACTAACATCTTGTTTTGATAATTCACTATTTGTTTTAGTATTTTTCTCAGTCTACAAAATACATTGCAGATCTGTTGTACTACCTTATGCTAAGGGAACAATAGCGGCTTAAATTTACCGTAGCATAACTGGAAAACTTGAATCCTGCACATTTACTTGGGAATAGGGTTGCCAGGTCCCCTGGGATGTGGGTGGGGGATAGAGTTGCCAGATCCTCCTGTCAATATGGGGATGGAGCCTGGGGAGGACAGGGACCATACAACGCCATAGAGCCCACCCTCTAAAGAATCCTTTTTCTCCAGGAAAAGTGATCTCTGGAGATGAGCTGTAATTCTAAGGGATCCCCAAGTTCCATGTGGAGGCTGACATCCCTGCTTGGGAATCTTGTTTCACTGATTCCCAGAGTTCCTGGTTCTTCACCTAAGTGTGGTTTAGGTCCGAATAAGATAAAACACAGAAGGAACTCATGGCACAGGGCTTGTACATGTCTTTCCTCTCCTTGCAGGGATAAGTGACACTTCAAAGTAGTGTTTTAAATTGCAGAAGAGTCGGGAGTAGATCAGAAGTAAATCCTCTCTCCTAATAACCCTTCTCCAATCTTCAAAACAACCACTTGGGGCTACTAGTAAGCTTTAAAAAAAAAAAAAAAGAGCGCAAACCAGGAATTCATAATCTTCTCTGGTGCATCCCTAAGACCTCAGCCCAAGACACCTGGTAGTTTTGTAATGAGCTTGTTGCCTACTGAAGTGGGTGAGTAGGGGGTGAAAGAAGTGATTTGTAACTTATTTATCATTGTAATTAAACAGAAACCGTCCGTGACTATGAACGCCAGTTTCATCACAGGATGGAGAAGGAGCGAGCTCAGTGGAACCAGTACCGGGAGAACATGGAAAGAGAAATAATGGAGCTGAGGAGACGGCTTTCAGAAGGTCAGGAAGAGGAAAATCTCGAAAACGAAATGAAGAAGGTAGGCCAGAAACTTATTCTCAGTTTTTGAAGGGGGAAAGCAGGGATTTGTACCCTGTTTCTTCTTTTTTAACTGGAGTTCTCAAAGCAGTTGACAGCATTTATAAAACTGTGACGTTTGTTTGTTCTCCTTCTGAAGCAGCCTCTGTTTGTGTAATAAACATGGCCGCCACTCATAACTGACAGATTTGAGTGGGCTGAGTATTCAGGAGCTGCTTTGTGAAGGCAGCGCTTTTTTGGGGTGCTTTTTTGTCTCCTGTTCGGGCATCTGATCTATCATGGCCAAGGCAGCTCTTTTAGGGTCATTGCCTGCCGGATCTTACGCAGGGCTTTTTTCCCTGGGGGAATGCATTGGAACAGAATTATGGAACCTTTTTCTGGAAACAAAATACGCAACGAATGCTTTAAAGTTAATGGGGGGGGCCACCCATGTGTTTCTCCTCCATTTCCCTCTTAAGAGTTCTAGCACCTCTTCTTCCAGGGAGGGGAAAAACCCTGCTCCTACTTCTGCCATGAACATAGCCTCCAGCTCTGTTTCAGAAAGGAAGCCATCGCTATCCTCCCAATGATTCATGGCTTGAGCTGCCAAAAGATGCACTATGCAAGCTTACGATCCGAATTGGCCGCCACTCCTTTAAGGAGCTCTGTCTTCGCTCTCTTCTTTCCCTGAGCCAGGGAGTCGAGAAAAGAAAGGAGAGCCAGTAGGATATAAGATCCAATAAAGCCCAGAGAAAAAAAATAAGAGTTAGCAAGATAAGTGAAATAGAAAGTAGAAGCAGAACAGCCTACTCTTGAACTGCTCTTCCTGATGAGACACGAAAAGAACTGACAGGTGGATGACTCCCACAGCAGAGAGTGGAAGGAGAAAAAAAAGTTGTTTCTGCCTCCCTGAGTGGATGGCGGGAATCACCCCATCAAGATGTCCTCCTTTTTTCAGAGGAGAAGGACCCTTCACGGTAAGTATCCAGTTGTCCAATCTCAGATGATTTCATGAGAAAGATATGTTGATGTTTAGAAAGCAGCAGAGATTAAAAACAGAATTTTGAAACACTGAACTAAAAAAAAAAAATCCGAGAACTTAAACAAGCAAGTAGACACAAAATCCAACCTCCCACTCATGGAAAGCAAGTCATTCTTCAGATACCCCAGGCATCATAAGAACATAAGAGAAGCTATGTTGGATCAGGCCAATGGCCTGATATATATATACACATTGTGGTTAATAGCCACTGATGGACCACTGCTCCATATTTTTATCTCAACCCCTCTTGAAGGTGACTATGCTTGTGGCCGCCACCACCTCCTGTGGCAGTGAATTCCACATGTTAATCACCCTTTGGGTGAAGAAGTACTTTTATCCGTTTTAACCTGTCTGCTCAGCAATTTCATCGAATGCCCACGAGTTCTTGTATTGTGAGAAAGGGAGAAAAGTACTTATTTCTCTACTTTCTCCATCCCATGCATTATCTTATAAACCTCTATCATGTCACCCTGCAGTCAACGTTTCTCCAAGCTAGAGTCCCAAGCGTTTCAACCTTTCTTCATAGGGAAAGTGTTCCAGCCCTTTAATCATTCTAGTTGCCCTTTTCTGGACTTTCTCCAATGCTATAATATCTTTTTTGAGGTGCGGCGACCAGAACTGCACACAGTACTCCAAATGAGACCGCACCATCGATTTATATAGGGGCATTATGATACTGGCTGATTTGTTTTCAATTCCCTTCCTAATAATTGTCAGCATTGCGTTGGCCTTTTTTATTGCAAACGCACACTGTCTTGACATTTTCAGTGAGTTATCTACCACGACCCCAAGTTCTCTCTCTTGGTCAGTCTCTGCCAGTTCACATCCCATCAACTTGTATTTGTAGCTGGGATTCTTGGCCCCAATGTGCATTACTTTGCACTTGGCCACATTGAACCGCATCTGCCACGTTGACGCCCACTCACCCAGCCTCAGCAGATCCCTTTGGAGTTCCTCACAATCCTCTCTGGTTTTCACCACCCTGAAAAATTTAGTGTCATCCACAAACTTGGCCACTTCACTGCTCACTCCCAACTCTAAATCATTTATGAACAAGTTAAGGAGCATGGGACCCAGTACCGAGCCCTGCGGCACCCCACTGCTTACCGTCCTCCTCTGCGAAGACTGCCCATTTATACATCTGACCAAGTGAGCTTGGAGTCACAAAACTTTGTCCTAGAAAGTTGATCTTTAATGTACTACTGAATCACTTGACAGATACTCCATCAAAATAAACAGGGTCCGTGAAAGAGTATGATAGCTTGTAAATAATATAAATAAATTGTGTTTATTTCAATGAGCTTTGTGCCGGAGAACTTACTGATAGATGGAAAGTCATACTTAAGGATGTGGTTTCAGATCTACTCAAGCCAAAAATATACCCAGGAAATACCTTATTGGTATTTTTTCAGATATATTTCGGCTACCCAGATGTATCTGGTTTTCTTGGGAAAACCAGGGGGAAAATCCAGAGAAAATTCCAGATTTATTTGGGGATTACCCATAGATCTGGAAACAGCTGAAAGGCAAGAGCAGATAGCTCTCACCTCTCAGCTGTCTGTTGAGCTTCTATTGCAGTCCCTTTAAAGGTTAAGTTGAGCTTCTATTGCAGTCCCTTTAAAGGTTAAAGGGACTGCAGAAGACAGTATGAGGATCAGTTGTGCAGAGTGTTCCTGCCAGCTCAGCTCTGGGTGGCCAGTTTAAACCAGGCTGCATGAGAAGCCAGTCCCAGAAGTTGCTGTTCCTCAGGTAGCATAGCAGTCTGTTAGCTGCAGTGGAGCTGTTTCTTTTGTCAGCCTCTCCTGCAGTGCAATTTAAACTGTGCTGCAGGAGAAGCCATCCTGGCCAGGTCTGTTTGCAGCTGGGAGAGATCTCCTGGTGACACGCAGATGCTGGGGCCAGCATCACCTGCAGTGCAGTTTAAGCCACACTGCAGGAGAACCTAAGGATCAGGCTGGCTTTTTTTAAAAAAATATTTTTCTTCTTGAGTCTATTGGACCCCCCAAAAGATTTCAGATTTCTGAAAAATCCCAGATCAATACCATACCAGTATTGGGATCTGGGATTTTTTGGAAAGACTGGAATTTTTTTTTTATTCAATAGACCCAGACCAAAAAATACCAATAAAAAAAATTGCACACCCCTAGTCATAGATTTTGTGACTGACTGGACACCCAGATTTCCTTTTTATACCTCTGGCATTGTGTACATTGTATCCCTATCAATGCAATTTGGGAATGAGTGCTTTGTGGTTGATAGAACCATTTTGTTGAGGTATATATAAAATAATTATGTAAGCTGATGATGCAAATACTGTAGTTTAATAGTAATATATATATACCCCTGGGGCTCAGGTGACATGAAACACTTTGAAATGCATTATACTTAAGCCATTGTTCTAATTTTATACTAAGTGCGGCTGTAGTCAAGCACACTTCATTTTTTTTGTGTTGCTTTTTGATGTGGTGAGAGGCTTGTTGTTCAGGCTTCTCTCTAGATTAAAAATGACGGTATCGATTTAAGGCAATTTAGAGAACTGGAAGCAGTTTCCCAGAATACGTCATCTGCTTAAAAGGCCATAAAATTTCACTTCAAAAACATTTTCTTTTGTGTTTTTGCAATAGTGCAGTTCAGGCTACTGTTTGTGTTTATGTTCTTGGCGCATCGCAAATACTGATAGACATTGGCTGACTCAGCTGGTTGTAAAAAGTAACTGGCAAGAGATGATATAAAGATGTTTGCATGTTCTTGAATTTATCAGTTTACTGAATGGGAAGGTCTCTTGTTTTCGGTGCATTACTAGAGGGATGTGGATGCCTCATTTTCCCCTCCTGTTAGGGATAATAGCGATTCTCTCCCTTCCTCTAGCAGCTATTGGAGAAATGGAAAACTGTTACCCAGCCCTCACACCACAATCTAAATTGGGAATCCCCCTGTGGCTGTTTTTTAATCGTAAAAAAGTACATTAGAAAATTGTCATAAATCTCTGTCTTGTCTAGCTGTTCTGTCAGTGGAGTACTTTTAGCATTAAAGCATTAGAAAGTTGGTTTCCTTCCCATCTTTGATGAAAATACAATATGGTGTACAAAGGCCCTGTAATGAAGTCTGTCAGGCACACGAATAGCAAAGCCTGCATACAGCTACAGTGATGTCTGAGACAGAGTAGAAGCCAGTTTGGTGTAGTGGTTAAGTGTGCGGACTCTTATCTGGGAGAACCGGGTTTGATTCCCCACTCCTCCACTTGCACCTGCTAGCATGGCCTTGGGTCAGCCATAGCTCTGGCAGAGGTTGTCCTTGAAAGGGCAGCTGCTGTGAGAGCCCTCTCCAGCCCCACCCACCTCACAGGGTGTCTGTTGTGGGGGAGGAAGGTAAAGGAGATTGTGAGCCGCTCTGAGACTCTTCGGAGTGGAGGGTGGGATATAAATCCAATATCTTCTTCTTCTTCTTCTTCTTCTGAGTAGAAAGATAAATGAAACTTTTCTGGTTTTCTGGGCACCGCCCCCAGGAAGTATGGATATCACTTCAAGTCGGGGGGAAGCATTAAAAACTGTGGGGAAATGTCACCCGAATCTTCTCCTTCAGGACATTGTAAATTCACTTTCCCCTTTGTTTTCATTATGTTCCTTAATTGTCATGCAGCTGCCCTGTACATGCAAGGGCAGCAAGAATGTTCAGTCTTCCATAAGCCATGTTTGAGGTTTTTGAAACTTAATTTTAACATGACAAATAAAATTTTTGAGGGGAGTCTCAAACATGCACAAATATCTATCTTACCTGTAGGTGGTGACCCCACCTTATTTGTAGTCATTCAACCAATATGTGCTGTAAAGTGATGGTAGTGATATTTTTACCATTGTAATGATTTGATGCTGAAAATAGGTTGCTAGAGCTGACAGAGCAAATTTGTGCTGCTCTTTTTCTAGCCTTTTGACATTAATCCAGTTATCTGTAACTAACTGGTTTGAGGCTGGTTTTCCGTAGCGTTTCAGGACAAGATGCTGCTAAAGTTCAGAGAGGTGTTGATTTATTGCATCATTTCATGTTGTTGACATCAGGCCCAAGAAGATGCCGAGAAGCTTCGTTCAGTAGTGATGCCCATGGAAAAGGAGATTGCAACTTTAAAAGAGAAGCTGACAGAGGCGGAAGAAAAGATAAAGGAGCTGGAGGCCTCAAAGGTGGGTAACACTGAGTTTTAAGACTGTTGCTAGAAAGGATGGGCATCATAATTTATCAGGGCCATTTGTCTTCTTCTTGGAAGTCAGTTGATCTTGCATAGAGAATCTGTTCTTTGATTATCTTTATATTCTGTCTATGAAGCATGAATTCAGTAAATGACATACTTAGGCCCTTAATATTTCTCCCATACATTAAAAAATGTATGGGAGAAATATTAAGTGGCAGGCTTTCAAACTGAATGGTAAAATTTCCTTCAGTGTTTTTAAAGCAACAAAAGGAAGATTTACAAATCTGGCAGCTGTTTTACCCTGCAGAAAGGGAGAGGTTGGTACTTTCCAGAGGTACTTTTTAAAATCTTCCTCTGAATCGTCAGCTGGGTGCTCTTAGGACAAAACAAGTCACCTTTTTAATTGTTGCACCAGTTTGTCAAACTTTGTTTGCTGCTTTAGACCAATATGGCTACCCACCTAAACCTGTTTTCTGGATACAAATGATGATTCCTCAGGCCAAGCTCTGAAAATAACCAGTTGGCGATATTGACTTGACATTCTGTGTTTTGAACATTAGCTAGTCCAGTATTTAAAGCATAAAAGCTATAGTGGAAAAAACTGTTATCCTATCTTGAGGGTTGTTTTTAACTGCTGCTTGCTAATGGCTGGTATGCTGCATCACTTTGGCCTTTGCTTCTAAAAACAAGTTATCTGCATGGCATTGGGTGGGTAGGATCCTATATTTTCCATGACATCTCTCACTGATGAAACCGATTCCATCTCTCCTGCCAGGCTATTCCAGGTGCATTATTTTACCCCTGCTTTATATGGTTTGCTGCTTGACTTGTCAGTGGAGGATTGTGGACAGTCTTGTCTAGCAAACATCTGGGCAGATAATGCAAAAGGTGCTTGCTTATAACCTGTGTGTGTTTGGCAAGGCTCCAGCTTGCCGCAGAGTGCTTTGGCAGAGAGGATACCATGGCAGTGCTGAGTACACTACATAGCTGGGCAAGGCTGCATAGCGGGTGGCAACTTTCCTTTTGTTGAAAATCCTGCAAGCTCACTTAAGAACTTTCACGAATCATATCCTTAGCAGCTGCCTGGTTTTAAGAAGCAGTGGCATGGCATGCGTTGTTTTCTGTAAGCTTTCCGGCTTCTTGAGTCTATCTTCCACCCTCATCCTGAAGATCCTTTCCAGAAATCCACTTTGGGATTTTAACATCTCTAGTGGGAAAAAAATGATCCTGCCATTTGTCTGCTGCAATAGAAAATGGAGACCTTGTAAACCGCTTTGTGACAGTTATTATAGCCTCCCAGACCATCATAAAGTGACAAGCAGCTTTGCTGATGGATGAAGGGTCCACCTGATCTAGTGTCAGTGTCTAGTCAGATGCCTCTGGAGCACCTGCGAGCGAGTCAGCGTGGTGTAGAGCTTAGAGTGTCAGACTAAGGTCTGGGAGACCAGGCTTCCATCCACTCCACCCTGGAAGCTTTATGGGTAACTTGGGACCAGTCGTACCCTCTTAACCTAACCTACCTCAAAGATAGTAGAAAGACAGGTTATAAATGAAGCAAATAAAGAAGTTGGGCAGGGAGGCTAAGACTCCCCCCCCCCACACACACAAATGGTATTGTCAGATATTCTGCCCTTGAATATGGAGGTTCTGTTTAGTCTTCACAGCTAATAGCCATTGATGAACCTGTCCTCCACTGAAACCTTATTGAAAGGTTATCTTAGAGCTATCTGTGCCATTGGTCATCACAATGCCAGTGTGGTGTAGTGATTAAGAATGGCAGACTCTAATCTGGAGAACCAGGTTTGATTCCCCACTCCTCCGCATGAAGCCAGTGGGATGACCTTAGGCCGGTCACAGTTCTCTTAGAACTTTCTCAATCCTTAATTACCTCACAAGGTGCCTGTTGTGGGGAGAGGAAGGAAAGGTGACTGTAAGCCACTTTGAGACTCTTTAGGGGAGAGAAGAACAGGGTATAAAAACAGCTCTTCTTCCATGGCAATAAGTTCCACAAATTATTTTGTATGATTCTGCCTATCAAGTTTCACTGGGTATCACTGTTAAGGGAAGGAGAGAAAAATCCTCTCTTCACTTTTTTTACCACATGCACAATTTTATAAATATACCTTTTCCTTAGCCATCTTGATGTTGCCTTACAGAAGAATTTTAACTGGGGTCTCAATGCTTTTTCTGGAGGCTTTAATGAAACCAGTCAATATCTAAATTTTTTCCCCCAGTGTGAAAACAGTAGGATGTTTTTGCAAGAAGTGGTGGCAGGGAGTCACTGTTACTGGATCCATTTGGAAAAAACCTGTGGCAAACATTGATAATTTTATATGCTGGTGTCAGTGTTCCCTCTGAGTTAGTGTGAGCTAGCTCACAGTTTTTTAGCCTCTGGCTCATACATTTTTGTCTTAGCTCAGGAAAAATTGCCCCAGAAAAAGCCAAATTTATGTATCAGCTCACAACTTTAATGCCAGTAGCTCACAGAGTAGAATCTTTGCTCACAAGACTCCCCTGCTTAGAGGGAACATTGACTGGCGTGTAGTCTGAAAACTCCTGTTTTACTTGAACAAGCAAAATGCAAATTGTACATGCCTGTGTATGTGTGTGTGTATGCGTGTGCAACCCCCCCCCCCCCAAAACCCCAAAACAAATTGGCCTTGGGTGTGTAGCTCTTGAATGGTGAGTACAGTACTGCTTTCTCTCCGTAGTGTTGTAAATAGCAAAGAGGAAGAATCTCCAGATCTGCTTAGCGTGCTTTGGCTTCTGGATGTCAGCATCGATAGTGTTGGCAAGCACATTCACTTCTAGCAGGTGTTAGTTTTCAGCATTTGAAGACATATAGTATTGGCTTCAGTGTTAATGCAGTTCTAATGGCTTGTTAACCTTTATACAAAATGGCTAATGATGGGCTTTTAGCACTGAAGCTGTTGAACTTTTGAGAGCAAACAATAACAGCGTTCATTGCTGTCAAATCAGCCTGGAAACGTTTGTGTGCTGCGCCATAATTCTGTGATCGCAATGATTTGTGAATGAAGAACTTGGCTAAAACCTATGACTGCAGTTCATCATTTTCAGTAATGTTCTTCAGTTTGTTACGCAGATGTGAACCTCCCATCTCTGTGTGCAAGCCATCAACCTGAAAACAAAACATGTGCATGAATTACAGTCTTTCTCTACATATGGGTGTATGTTTCAGGTTAAAGAACTGAATCATTATTTGGAAGCTGAGAAATCCTGTAGGACTGATCTAGAAATGTACGTGGCTGTTTTGAACACTCAGAAGTCTGTTCTGCAGGAAGATGCAGAGAAATTACGGAAGGAGCTTCATGAAGGTAAGGATTTGTCTGTGTTCTAGAAACACTGGAGCGGCAAAAACAATACACAGAGGTTTCCAAATAAGGGATAGACAGCCACATCCTTGGACTGAGCTTTATGTCCCCCATGGTTCCCAAAATCCTTCCCCATCTTTCTGAACGGTGATATTCTTTATCACAAGAGGAAGTATATGGTCGTAAGAATCACTATCTAGAAATATGCAGTTGCTTCCCTTGCGTTTTGGAACCTCAAAATTGAATATTTATATATCTTCTCTGTTCTTTTACATGGGTTATTCCAGGGGTGTCAAACTCATTTGTTATGAGGGATGGATCTGACATAAGTGAGACCTTGTTGGGCCGGGCCATGTGTGTATCTATTTAAGATTTGGTAGCAGAAATATGAACTTTATAAAGAACACAGACAAACACAATTAAAGATTTTTTTAAAACCCTTAAAACGTGCTTAAAATATTAGCACTCATTGGTCTGAAAGGTGCTTTCTTTGTATCTCTCCCATGGGATCCAGGGAACTGGGCAAAGGAAGCTATGGCTTTTCCTTCCTTCCCCAGGGGACCAGGAGGGGGAGGAGCCTCAGCCAATAGAAGGAGGAGAGGCTTGGCTCAGTAGCTCTGCTGTGTGATTGAGAGAGCCTAGCAAAGCAAGCAGCCAGTTGCTCAGGGGCCTGATAGGAGCCCTCTGAGGGCCTGATTTGGCCCCCAGGCTGCATGTTTGACACCCTTGGGTTATTCTTTTAGGCCACAGTACAGGCCCAGGAACTCAGAAAGATGTTAAATGGATACCTTGTGTTTTGATGGTAATTACCTGTATTGAGCTTATTCTGTTAGAACACTTTAGCATTATGTGTTAACATCATGCTTTGTTGAAATGTGATTAAAACTTTTTGGTTAACTCTGTATGTTGAAATGCAGTGAAAAGTATTATTTATGAAACCAGTGTCAAAATTAAAATCCATTTTCAAAGTGGAAATGGAGATTAAAACACAGTTTAACAATTGTAGGATATCGTGGTTTGCAGAATACCAGTGTGATAAAAGCATATGGCCATAATTGCTCCCCCATTATGCCTGGAGCTCTTTCCCAGAATGCTTATGTCACATTAGCTTTAAATTGTTCCTCAAAATTCGCATTTTCTCTGAAGTCCTTGATTCTTATCCTCTGTGGGAAGGTTTGAGTATATGCAGTTGAACTTGAATCTATGCTTTCCCTGATACCTCACCCTATTCTTCACTTGTTGTCTTCCCTCTCTTGCCGGAATGTAAATCGTAATCTCATTGGGGCAAAGATCCACATTTTCATTGATGCCCCTGCACAAAGCCCTATCTCTACGTTGACAGGAATAAACGGGTGAATAATTGAATCTGGACAGTAATATATACAACATGTCTTCCATGCTTCTGCACCGTTTATCATGGGGACTGTCTCCATGCAACTTGCCTGTCTCCAGATTTATAAAAACAGTTTCAGAGGGGCAGAGAATCCATGTGGGCAACGACAAACAAGTGCACCCCACTATTTGGAAAAAGTGTTGTGTGTGGAAGCGGGGAGGGAGTAAAGTGAATTGTAACCATTGAAGCTGCAGTTCACTATGATTCTGTTTTGCTGTCTGTGCAGTCTGTCATCTGCTAGAACAAGAAAGGCAACAGCACAACCAACTGAAACACACATGGCAAAAGGCCAATGACCAGTTCTTAGAGTCTCAGCGCTTGCTGATGAGGGACATGCAACGGATGGAGATAGTGCTGACTTCAGAACAGCTCCGCCAAGTCGAAGAACTGAAGAAGAAAGATCAGGTTAGTGGCTCCTTGCTTGTGACCTGCTTATTTTTGGGTAAGAAACTTTTACAGGCTTGTTTAATTGCTCTTCTTTACTTATCTGTGTAACAATGATGGATAGGATAAAGCTTTATTGATTTAGTCCGTGGTCTTAATTTTAACACAATAGTTACTCTTTAATGAAAAGCAGAGATTAAAATGGAAGCCAAGATCCTCTAATGCTATTTACTTGTTTACTATACCCAGAACAAACCTAGCGTATTACTGAGGTATACCTCTGGCCAGGGGATAAATGATCTGATATAGAAAAGCTAACTAGCCCTGACCTGGATGGCCTAGGCAAGCCCAATCTCATTAGATCTTGGAAGCTAAACAGGGTCAACTCTGGAAAGGACTTGGATGGGTGACTTCCTTGGAATACCAGAGTCGGGAGGCAGGGGCAGGATTTATTCAACCACCTCTTTGAATTTCCTCCATGCCCCCAGTAGGGGTCAGTCACCAGAGGTTGCCATGACTTCAAGGTGTGTTTGTGCGCATGCGCACACACGCACACAAACACAAAAATATAAGAAAAAAGGAGAAATCTCAATAACTAGATGCATAGGGCTTCTTAAGTGCACTCCTATGTATGAATCGGCCTCACCTGAGTAATCGGGCAGTGAGCTGATTAATTTTGAGTTGACAGCTGCTTCTGCTTTTTTTGCATCTGTGCACAGCAATTGTAACCATACTGGGCCAGGAAGAAGAACCAGTCAGGCTGTATGAGATGGAAAGGTCCATACGAAATGGCAACGGTGCATTCATGTCTCTATTCAGTTTGGTGCAGTGGCTAAGTGCACGGACTCTTATCTGGGAGAACCGTGCTTGATTCCCCACTCCTCCACTTGCACCTGCTGGAATGGCCTTTGGTCAGCCATAGCTCTCGTAGGAGTTGTCCTTGAAAGGGCAGCTGCTGTAACAGCTCTCTTAGCCCCACCTACCTCACAGGGTGTCTGTTGTGGGGGGAGGTTAAAGGAGATTGTGACCGCTCTGAGACCCTGAGAGTATAGGGTGGGATATAAATCCAGTATCTTCTATTCTGCACCCACACCAGGGTAGATGGCAGTTGCTGAGCTTTGGGGTCTGCCTGTTTCACATGCCTGTTATGTGGCAAGATGAGATTTGAAAAGGACTTTGTGGTTTCCACTTTATGGGATTACTTGTCCAAGGAGGTTAGAAAGGTTCCCCCTCTCGTGACTGTCCTGATTGACTTATTTTCTGCACAGGTAATAGGGTTGCACTGTGCCAAATGGCTCACAAATTTACTTTTATTAATTATTAGGGATTGTTGTGTATACTGCTGTGTATTGATTACTGTAAATAAGATCCTGTTACCTAATTTTTGCACCACTTGATGTGTTGTGTTAATAATTAACATTATGTTTCAGTTCTATCTTTTCAGATTTCTGGGTTGGTTCCAGACTTCTGCAACCCTAATGTATTGCTTACTGAATGTTCCATTTTATTGATTGTATTGTCTCTGTGAAATCTGCCTTAAATCCTTGTGAGAAAGATAGAATACGGAGTTGCCACTTTCTGGAAAGTCAGGGGAATGGAAATTGGTCAGGAAAAGTCAGGGAAATTGGTCTGAATTAAAATATATTCAAGCAGTGGATTTTTGACCTGCTGCTACAAGAGCATGATCCGTTCTTGTGGCGATTGGAATAGAGAAGTAGCAGAATACAAGTAAAACTTAACGATGCCCTTTCCCAGCACCACCTTTTTCTCAACTCCACCTCAGCAACCAGTCTATTATGTTTGTTGAGCTCTGTCCCTGCATGATTTCCAAGGTCTGCCTGTAGCATTTGCAAACAAGGCTAGTTTAAACGTTTAGCAATATACAAACTTTAAACATCTAACTGTTTTCATCCCTACCTGCTAATACTGCATTTAACATACATATAAAGATAAGCATGTTTTTGGTCATGTTTGTGTATGGAATGGACATTTTGTATTCTGCTAAACCCAGCATAGAGTTGCAAATGAGTTTTGCCACTGTTGCGATTTCACAGACAACTAGCACTTTCTACTCTGCACCATGCAAAATAAAATTCGCAAATGTGATTGCTTGTTCCTGCTGGGGTTTACAGAGTACCAGCTTTCTCACCCTCTTTCCTGACTTCTCCCATGCATAAAGGTTGCAAATGAGGGTTATCTGCTTCTCTAGATTGCAGAAACTCCACCTCCTTTCTTGCTGCTGATCTGCTCATTACACTTTTTGGAACCAGAAAGTGAAAGTGAAACTTTCCCAGCTTTGGAGAGTTCCTACTTGTTAGCATTCAAAGTTTACTTGAATTGAAGTTTGTCTTGGTGTAATTTGTGGTGCAATTGCAAAACAGATGTTGCTGCAGTTAATGTTGAAAGAAGCGGATATTAAATCTTTGACAAATATTTTTGCAGTTGAGACTTGTGTAGTTGTAGAGTGGAACATTTCATTAAGCCTTGCATTAATGCAACATAACCTATTCATTTTTTAACTTGTGGTTATATTTGAATGGTGGTCAAGCTGCCTATTCATAGTAAGTTTGATTTGTAAATTGCCACACAAGAGCATGAAAACTCTTTTATGTATGACTCATTTCTAGGAGGATGAAGAGCAGCGAAGGCTTCATAAAAGGAAGGAAGACAAACAGAGAGGCGCCAATGATGAATCGAAAACTGTGTGTTCCATAGCCCATGATGAATCCCTCCCACAGTTCCCTGCTGAAGAGGTACAGCCAAGTATTGACAGCACATTTCTTACAGTGCGGGTGCACATTACCAATGATAGTTGAATTATTTGATTTCTATTGGTGTTTTCTGCTAACAAAATAATCGGAGGCTAGTTTTGCCACTGGAGTTTATTCAGACAATAAACTACAATATGATAATGGCCAAAATGCCAACTTATTCCAGAATTTTCGATCTTTTAAAAAAAAAATAGAACAAAGTTTGAGTCCAGTGGCACTTTTAAGACCAACAAGGTTTAATTCTGGGTATAAGGTTTTACATGCATGCACGCTTCTTCAGATACCATCGGATACGTATCTGAAGAAGTGTGCATGGATACGAAAGCATATACCCAGGATTAAACTTTGTTGGTCTTAAAGGTGCCACTGGACTCAAATTTTGTTTTATTGCTTCAAACCAGTACAGCTATCCAACTGAGTCTATCCCCCCCCCCGCCCCAAATAGTAAGTCTCTATTATCTTTAGTTGTGGAGATATCCCTTGCCCCTAATATCTCTATAACAAAAAGTGCCAGAAAATAATGAAAGCTGAGAATTAGAGAACCTAATACACATATTGCTACGTTGTAGTGGTATTCAGTTTTGCTGGGTTTGTTTTTTAAAAACTGAGAAAGCCCTGGTGGTGCAGGAAGGAGGAGGAGTTTGGCTGTTGCCAGGGGACCAAAGCAGGGAGAATGTAGGGAAACCTGCCCTGTATCAGCACCTGCATCAGTAATAAGGGAAAACCACATAAGCCTGTCCCTTTGCGGAAAACACCTCTAAGTTTTCGATGAGCTGGAGATCTGGGATGATTTCAAATGAGATTCTGGCAAGAAACGTCTGTGCCCCTAGAAACAGACTAACAATTTCTGGTGCTGAACTAAGTATTCACAATACTGTTCCAAGTCAGGTTATAATGGGAGACAGATGTTTCAGTTCTTTTGCAGTGAATTCCTAATGGTACTGAGCCTTTCTCTTACCCCTGCCCCTTGTTACCAGCAAAGCTCGAGGCATCTGTTACCCAGCAGCTTCCTAAAGCCTCAGGATTTTAAAAATTTAAATCTTACTTTGCATCTAGTAATAGACATGTTACAGTTTTGGATTAAAGACAGCTTTGAATTGTGACGATAATTAGCTTCAATAAATGCCACCTAAAGGAGTCAGTCGTTGCATCCGAACAAGAGAGGCCTGGTTCCTAATCTGTGAAGGAATGCTTACACAGGTTTCTTTAAGTCATTGACTTCATTTTCCCGTTCATCTGATTCTTCAAAAGCACTCTTTCACCCTTTAAAAAGGACTGCGTCTCTTGCACTTCTTCCCAAACCAAATGCCTAAGAACCCCCTGGGCTGATGGTCCCAAACTGTATTTGTTCTTTTTTAATTGTACTTGTTCTAGAATTTCTTTAATGTGGGGGCTTGTTTTAAAATACTTGGTTTACTGTGAAGCCAGTTTAAAAAGTTTTGACTTTAGTGCCGGTGCACCCATGTAAGTTTTCTAAAAGCTGGGGATCGTAGGCTTCTACTAACAGAGGCTTTGTAAAAAAAAAATCTGTCTTTTAGCAATCTAATTATAAAACTGAACATATGCTGGAGATTATAGTTCTAGTATTCCAGCTATTCCAGCTACTATTCCATCAGTTGGCCTCCCTTGTTGCGACATCACACTTACTATGGTGCTATCTTATCTATTATTACCATCATTTTATTTTTGGGCCGATAACTGTTTACTCTGTAAAATGTGCCTTTCCTGCCTGTGATGCACTTTATTTATTGTTCTTATTTTGTTCAATTTTAATGCATTGTTTTTAGCTCTGAATTGTAGGCTTTTATTGTTGTCAGTTTATGTTGTGATCCACCCTGAGTCCATTTATGGGAAAGGGCAGAATATAAGCCTACTAAATAAATAAATAAATAGCAAAGGGTCACAGTAGGCTTTAGGTATCCTCAAGGATGTGTAGGCAATAGGGATGGGCACAAACCTGAACCCAAGCCAAAGTCCAGGCTGGACTGTGCCCAGTTTGCGGACCCCGTATTGCAGTTCAAAAAATTATCTCCCCACAAAGACTTTGGGTGTTTGGCCCCCTACATGCTCATGTCACTTCTGAGAAGTGATGTGAATGCGTTGCCAGGGGACCCAAACTGGTCCGTTTGGGCAAGGGTTTTGGCTTCGGGGTTCAGTTTGGGGCTGCCTGGTTTGCGAGCCCCGAACTGGGCTTTTCCAGTCTGTGCCCCATCCCTAGTAGACAATCACTACAAGAGGTTCAGCTTTGCCAGTTATACCTCTGAGGACAATTATGTTCCCTGAACAGATCACGGGGACAAATTCATTTCATTTTAGAAAATCCATGTCCCGTCTTTCTGCAGGTTTACAGACATCACATGAAAAGGGACTGGCAAGATAATAAATGGGAATAGATTAATTTAAAACAAGAAAATAGACTGTCACACTTGAGAAAAGCAGCAAGCAAAATAGCAGCTGAAAGTAGGGCCAGTTAATAAAAAAAATGACAGTTTCAAAAGGTTGGTCTGCAGTAGAACAGATAGATTGGAGTCCAGTAGCTTTGACGTTCCGTAGCTTATACCTGCAAAGTCTTGTTGCTCTCTTGGGCATTACTGGACTTTGCAGCTGCACGTACTATTCAATGGACAAGGTAGGTAGGTGTGGGGGAGGAGGGGGAACCCTCAGAAAGGTTCAGGAGCTGTGCCACTGCCCCAGACAAAGAGTTCCAACAATAAGCTGTGGCTAATAATCCATCAGTGGCTATGTATTCTTGTGCTTGGGTGGGGGGGGGGCACAGTGGCAGGACTTCTAGCCCCACTGGTGGACCTCTTCATGGCACTTGGGTTTTTGGGCCACTGTGTGACACAGAGTGTTGGACTGGATGGGCCATTGGCCTGATCCAGCATGGCTTCTCTTATGTTCTTAATGACAGCAGCCAGGCCTTGAATTCAGCAGGAGCTCACAGGAGCACAGTTCCTGCACCTTTCTGTGGGTTCCCCCTCCTCCCCCCCACCTACCTACCTTGTCCATTGAATAGTAGGTGCAGCTGCATAACAATCCCTGGATGAGCTCCACCACTTATTTTTCTACAAAACAACCCCTGTCAGCCAATGCTGAACAACAGCTAACATGGCAGAAAGTAAAACTATAAAATCAGCTAATATCAGGTGGTAGGGATTAAACTGGGTAGAATGGTAAAATCAGTAAATGCCATTTGAATCAAAGGTTTTTATTAGTTTCTGGGAAACTAAGAAGAGGTAAAGCAAGATTCCTGGGTTAGGTAGTGTCGGTTTCGCTTTGTAATATGTCTCAATAAATCCAGTTTATTCATGGCTGTTGAATGTGTTGGCTGGGGGACAAGATGCCTAATTTTTGTGAGGTTTCTGTTTCCTCTCTGACCTTAAACCCACAAATGGGTTCCAGGCCATCTTCCCTCTCTTCTTTCCCTTCAGCCTGTCTCGGAAGGTTTAGCAAGAATGAACGTAGCCAACAAGCAACACTGAGCCCCTAGTTTTCCTTTTTGTTGAAGTTTAAATAGCTTCCCCCCCCCACACACGCTTCTGCATGTGGAAAGTCTGGCTAATTGAGGGATCTCATCTCTGAAAGCAGTAGGGATTGGCTTGGAATTTAAAGTCACATAACCGTTTATGTGATCAAATAAGTGAATTGGACAGGAGGAGAAGCAGTGGAAGAACAACTTTGGCTTGAATGTAGTCATTGTTCTAACTTTATTGCTTAGTATGTTCTTGGTATGCTGGGTTTTTTTTGTCAGTCTCTTTTTTTTAAAAGTTGAATCTGTTTCACTTCAGCAGCTATGCTTGGCACAGCGCAGATTCCTTCATGATGAAAAAGCTGATTTGCTCGGGGGGTTGTGTGTCTTCATTGTTGTCCTAATTCCTCATTGCTTTTGGTTTTAATTTGTATACAAAAGAAAAATAATTTATTTGGTTACAAAAACATTGTCCTCGTTTTAACTTGAGTTATCTGTACACAGTCTTTGTAATAAGCCATCTTAACAAGATTGATTTGCAGTGGTGGGTTCTTTAAGGAGTTCCCCTGCTAATTGGATCCCACCAGTGTAATTGTGTAACTAAGAACCACGTGGCGCAGAGTGGTAAAGCTGCAGTACTGCAGTCGGAGCCCTCTGCTCACGACCTGAGTTCAATTCCAGCAGAAGCTGGTTCAGGTAGCTGGCTCCAGGTTGACTCAGCCTTCCATCCTTCCGAGATCGATAAAATGAGTACCCAGCCTGCTGTGGGGAAAGCGTAGATGACTGGGGAAGGCAATGGCAAACCACCCCGTAAAAAAAAGTCTGCTGTGAAAACGTTGTGAAAGCAACGTCACCCCAGAGTTAAAAACAACTGGTGCTTGCACCGGGGACTACCTTTGCCTTTTTACCTTTAGTGTAATTGGCTTCTCCATCTCTTAATGATGTTTTAACAAGCCCCCCAAGAGAATTGTCCCTTTAGGGTCAGAGCTTAAGCCTTAAGTTTTTTTCATGCTTCAGTCTATGGATGGTGCCCTTCCTACAAAAGTGGAAGCAAGCCTAGAGACTTGGTAACTGGGAAGGTGATTCAGAGTAACTTTTATCGGCATTCCTTTCCAGTGTACAAACCAAATTCTGCAGGTGTATGTTAAAAAAAAGAAAGAGCTTGTTCATGTGATCTAGGTAGGAGTGCCAAAGCGTAGCTCCTGATTTTCAGAATGGCAGCCTTGGGGAAAACATTTTGTGTAGCATTGATGGATGAAGTGCAGGTTAATCTGAGAGACTGACTTGCTCAAAGTCAGCCAGTAAGCTTTCATGGTAGAGTAGGGATTTGAACTTAAGCCTCCCCATCCTTAGCCCAGAACTCTGCCTGCTGCATCACCCTGGTTGTCACATCTTCCAAATTCCCACTTCCTGTTGTGGAGAAGCCTTTTTCTTAGGATGTTTGCCAGGTGGTGCAGGTATGTTTGAAGTGAAACAGGTTGGAGCAGCTTGCAGCTTACTTGTTGCTGAACAATTATGCTGCTATGGCTGAATAATGAGTGAAGCAGGCACCTGACCCATCCACAGGGGACTTCCTAGGTAGTGAGCATCTGGGCAAAAGCCTACTGCATGGAAAGGCACTAGATTTCCATCTCCAGGGGGAACAAAAGGGAGAGATGACTTGGCATTAGACCAAACACTTTAATAGCAGCCTCTGAAATACCTTTGCCCCAATCTGTCATTGATTTGTGACAGCATATCCTTCTCTAAAAGTTTACGAGGTGGTTTTCATTCGTTTAATTTGTTCGTGCCCTGCCTTTTCCTGAAGCGGGAGCCCACAGTGGCTTATGTTGTTCTCTCCTCCAATTTATCTTCACAACAATTCTACGATTGTTGGTTAGGCGGAGAAAGTGTGAGTGGCCCAGGGTCATCCAATGAGCTTCCATGGCACAAATGGAGATTCGAACCTGAGTCTCCCAGATACTAGTCCGACACTCTTAACCTCTATACCACACTGGCTCTTTAGAGCTGCTGATGAAGTGGTCGAACTTTGGTGCGATTCTGTATCCAGAGCAACTTTTTCTGTCCACAGCTTATGTGTCACCTGAGAACGTTTTTATTTTTGTCTTTAAATTGAAGGAGCATGTAAATAGCACTCACGGCTCAGTTCACTCGCTCGACACAGACGTGCTGCTGTCCTCAGGAGAATCTCTCAAGTCAGACAACGACATGTTTAAAGAAGGGCTCCGAAGGGCACAGTCAACGGACAGCTTGGGGTTGTCGGGGTCCTTACAGTCCAAAACTCTAGGCTACAACAACAAAGCCAAATCCGCTGGGAACCTTGACGAATCCGACTTTGGGCCTCTGGTTGGAGCGGACTCCATGTCTGAGAACTTTGACACGGCTTCCCTTGGTTCTTTGCAAATGCCCAGCGGGTTTATGTTAACCAAAGACCAGGAAAAAGCAATTAAAGCGATGACGCCGGAGCAGGAAGAGACTGCCTCCCTTCTCTCCAGCATTACGCAAAGTGTAGAAAGCGCTTACGTCTCACCTAGTGGTTACCGCTTAGTTAGTGAAACGGAATGGAATCTCCTTCAGAAAGAGGTGAGCTTTTGCATCTCCTGCCTTCATCCCACTCAAGGATTGCTGCTGCGGAGAAAGATGTTGTGGGAATTGCCAAAAGGGGCTATGCTGGTGCCACTTTATAGTGTCTCAAGGTAGAGAGCACACGGGTATAAGTAGGCATATAAATACTGAACACTCCTTGAGGGTTTTACTAATACATATATTAAAGCAATTTTTATACTAAACAATTCAACAATATTCACTAGTATTTTAAAAAAAATTCAGTGCATTCTACAGAATGATGTACATTGTTCTCTCTTTGCTTGCTGGGCTACTCAGAGTCCAATAATTCCCAAATAGATATGACTGTTCCCAAAACAGGTGGTGAGCTGCCTGAAGGATTGACTCTGAAAAGAGGATGGAAGCAATGGTCCATTTGCTGCCACACCTGTTTTGGGAGCAGTCATATCTATTTGGGAATTATTGGACTTTGAGTAGCCCTGCAAGCAAAGAGAGAACACTGTACATCATTCTGTAGAATGGACTGAAATTTTTTTTTAAATGCTACTGAATATTGTTGAATTTATTAGGGTTTGTAGAATCCTTCGGGCTCAAGTGCCGTGTTCTACTGGAGAAAGTTTTTCTTCCAGACATTTCGTTCTCAGCTGCGGAGAACATCCTCAGTGGCGTTGCAGCCGGAGCAGGCGTTCTGACCTTCTTGGCTGCTGTGCATTGATTGAGGCAAGGGCTGCTGGAGAGCTGCTATTTCTAGGCTGGAGGGGGTGTGGTGAGAGGGCAATTGGTTTGTAAATGTACCCATTGTTTGGTGGGGCTTCCTGGAAGGGTGGTGATAAGGAAACTGGCTGTTGAATTGTTTAGTAAAAAAATTGCTTTAATATATGTATTAGTAAAACCCCCACGGAGTGTTCAATATTTAGGTGCCACTTTAAAAGCTTGATGCTTTGTAGTTTCAGTGTCTGTCTCTCTCGAGAGCAGAGAGGTTCAAACTGTTCATTGTTGGCCTTTCTGTTGTTCCTTTGCTGAAGAAGCAAACTTTCCCCCATCTGCTCTGAACTCACCACACTGAAATCCAAGTGGATTTGCATTATAAAATACACAGGGGCAAGTAATTCAATTCCACAAACTTAGGTTGTTCACATTAACCCTTCACTGTCAGAGGAAGTCCTCCCACATGCTCAGACACTTTGCCCTACCCAGAATTCCCAACCTGAAGGCCAAGCCAGATGAGATACTGGAAGTTCCAGGATGGATCTTTCAACTTCATTTAAAATATGTCTATCAGGCATGTGGGGGACTCTCTTCGGATTGGGATCATGGTGCCAAATTGGTGGTGTTAGCCTCCTCTTCCAAAGCATACACAGTTTTTCCATCCTGAAATGACCCTATTGGAGACAAACGTGCAGGTGCTTGTATCAGTACCTGTATATTTTGCTTATGAGGCAAATACTGGTTCCCAAGATGTTCCAGGTGGGGGGAAAACAGTGTGGGGAGTAGGGCTTTAAGTGCCTCCATCCAAACTGAGCTCTCACATACCCTATAATTGAATTTTGAAAGAAATAACTAGAGCACCATTTATGGAACTCTCAGGTCTAATGAAGTTTGACCCTCTCTTCCTGCAGTTATGGCCACATTGCTTCATAGAGTTCTGCAATTTCTCTGGGCAGGTAATGGCTTTTTTGTTCTCTAGGTGCAAAATGCAGGGAACAAGCTGGGGAGGCGCTGTGACATGTGCTCTAATTACGAGAAGCAATTGCAAGGAATCCAGATTCAGGAGGCTGAAATGAGGGATCAGGTGAGTACTGATGGGGCCTTCTTTTTTTTGCAGAAAATTCCCTGGATTTAAAGTTGATATATATGAGAAGTATTTATGGCTCAGCCATAAATACTAGATTGTGGAATAGATGAGGCCTCCAAACTGACCAGCCTCCAAACTAATAAAAAAATACAGTGAAGTGAAACCTAATACTTATATTTGGAGAGGGCTATGTTGCAGGTTGCAGTTCTTGAATATGAAAGGGAAGAAAGCAATCGAAACCTTTATGTAATATATACTGCATAGGGATTAGGTAGCTGAAAGGCACAATCCAAACCCTCTCTGACCTCCGGCAGTCCTAAATTCTCCCACCCTTAAGCATCTTGAATGTAAATACAGGCTACTTCTGGTGGAGCTCTTGCTCCATCCACCCTCCCCCTCACCCCCACCAGTGGTTTTAAATTGGGCTTCCTTTTTGTTGTACAGCTGCCCACCTTCTGGCTTTCCCCCTGCTTGGCTGCATGGATTTCTAAACCTACTTTGACATGATCTTTCCTACAGAGAGTGCAAGATGTAAAAGTGAGGATTTCCATACCTCCTAGTCCATAAATGGCTGTGTCCCCCACCCTGCTCCCACATGCCCACCATTCCTCATTACACTAGTGGACTTTTTGTCATCCCGCCCCCCAGTAATTGATATATCTCTATCTTATCCTAACAGTATTCCTTACTGGTGGTTTTTAAAAATGGCAAAAAGCCTGCCAGAAGCATGGATGGAGGATGGGAGGGTGGAATGGCAGACACAAGGGGAAAGCATGGAAAAACACCCATGCAACAGTTCCATTGCTGCTCTGATTGCCTTTCCATTTTTGGCAGCCAGGAGACCAAAATAGGGAAGGGGGCATAGTTGAAAGCACTTGAGCCACCTTATCTCCCATACAATCAGCCAGTTTTCTTTTCTAACTGAGAGTGGCCTTTTCTGACAGCTGGTTTGGTGTAGTGGTTGAGCATCAGACTCTAACCTGGAGAACTAGGTTTGATTCCCCACTCCTCTACCTGCAGCCAACCGGGTGACTTTGGGTCAGCCCCAGTTCTCTCAGAAGCAGTTCTCAAGAGAACTCTCTCAGCCCCACCTACCTTACAGGGTGTCTGCTGTGGGGAGAGGAAGGGAAGGAGATTGTAAACTGTTCTGAGACTCCAAGTGAAGGGCAACGGGTATAAATCCAACTCTCCTCCGTTCCTTTACACCATGGGGGAAGGGGGTTAACAAGCTCTTGCAGGCAAGAACCAGTAGAGGAATCCCACATTGATGGCAGTTCAGCCGTTGTGCAGTTTGAAATGTGGCACTTAACTACCCAGTTTATTTGAAAGGAAGAGGACCCTGAATGTAAGACAACACCCTTGGATATTAAACGCACATATCCCCCCCCCCCCAATTTTTTTTTACTGGGCATAATGGCAGCATACTTGGAAAAATATTCTAGTCCTGCATTGGAGTAAATACTGCATGTGTTGCTGTATAAGATGCTACAGAACAGAGAGATAGATGTTTTAACGAAGCTGCCTGTTCCTTCTCTTCTGTGCATTGGGGCTGTCAGAGTGTTTGCTATTGTGACATTGTCCCCTCCGTTAGTCTGACACACCGTGGAGAGACTTCTTTATAACTGTAAATTTTGCTGTCAGGATACTTGCAATAAAGCCTCTGTTTGCACTGAACGGTTTAGATCTGCCTAACGATACACAAGTGAACCATGATTCCGCTGGTAGCCTCAGCCCATAATGTTGATTTATTTTATGATCTCACTGTTTAAATATTTGGTCAGCTGGTGGCCAAAGGAGACATGACTGGTGTGTGTGTGTGTGGTGTGGGAATACCTAAATGTACTCTTACTCCAGTCTACGCATCCATGTTAAAAAGAGATATGGATACATATTCTTTAAAAACAATGGTGTTCACAAGCAAAGAGGACTCAATCCTGCTGTTCTTTGATGTTTTCGGCATTCTTTCCAGTATTGGGAGTCAGGCTGGTAGAAAACTCTTCAAAGCAACAGGGTTTGGCTCCCCTTTTCTTCAATTCCCCACCACCCACTTCATGAACAAAGGGAAGCCTGTATCCAAATAAGGTGAGGACTATTCTGGCCTAGGTTGTTTTCAGAAGGTGACAGCTCAGGGTGCTGAAGTCCAGCTGAACTTGCCCATCCCTTCCCTGCCCAAGAGAGGAAGGCATTCTTGCATGCTCCTGGTGCCTGTTGGACTGGGAGTAGCACTGAATACATCAAAGAACAGCAGGATGGCAGGATTTAGTCCCCTTTGCTTGTGAACAGCATTGTTTTTAAAGAATATGTCTCCGTTTCTCTTTTTAACATGAATGTGTAGTCCGATGTTTGAGTACGTTTAGATATTCCCACACCACACACACACACCAGTCATGTGATCCACTTGACGGAGCATTTGCTCTTTCTTTTATGTATCTGTCTGGGTTTTCAGAAAATCAGTAATTGACATATCACTGTAACATTTCGCACCATAATTACTGGCTTTTTTAAAAGCCTGGGAAAAAATTCATCTGGTGTGGAGGGACTGGGGGTCTGAGGCAAAGAAAGTGTGGGTAAACTACCATGCGGGCCCTGCATTGTCTTCCTGAATGCCTGTGCAGTTGGAGCAACAATGGAAGGGAGTGCAGGGAAACACTTCCCATGTGGGAGCAGCTGAAAACACATTTCAACCTACCAGTAGTAGACAACCTCAATGCTGGAATGTAGTTTCTGCATTCATAACTCTTCTAGTTAAATGCTTGAGGTTAAAGACCTATCTCACAATAGACCAAGAAGAGCTGGAGTTCAAACCTGCATAAGGTTGTTAAATGTGGAGCCACTGATGCTGAGGTGCTCCCCCGCCCCCATACCTGAAATAACTGCGGATTCTGTCCTTCGTCCAGCTTTGAGTACAGAGAATCAGACACTGGCGGTATTGGGGAAGGTGGTCTTCTCCAGAGGTCATTGGCTTCAGCCAAACCTCCCTTAAAACCTCTCAAGTGTAATCTAATCATTAATTCATGATGTTTGTGTAGGCTGAACTCTGCATTCCGGATGCTTTCATAGCTTTCGAGTTGAGGGGAAAATATCATCCTCTTAGCAGAAAGGATATTTATGTTGCGTTCTCATCCTTAACCACTTAGGTAAAGAAGCTTCAGATGATGCTGAGACAGGCCAATGACCAGCTAGAAAAAACAATGCGGGAGAAGCAGGAGCTGGAGGAACGCATGAAGCAGAGCACTGAGGAATCGGAAAGTCAGGTACAGAAAACCTGCCGGGAAGGAAACCCTTTATTTGAGAGTGATGGTTGGCCACAATAATGTCATAGGCTTGAACTCTTGGTTTTGTGTGTAGTGGAACCCAGTGAGACAGCAAAACCTATATAGTTTTTAAACCATACTTTGGCTCTTGGGGAATTTGGATCCGTCTGCTGTAGAACTCCTGCATGGCTGTAGACGTTTTGAGCAACTTCTCCACTCTTAACAGATTCTCATTGCAGAGCACCCGGCCAACGTCTGAAGAATCCAAGAGCTCTCTGAAATAACAGCTTGAAAACCAGCATGATAAAAATTTCATAGAAAGCATAGCTTCCTAGATAGAATGAGAAGGCTTTGCTTCCCATGGTCTGTTAGTGGGCCTCCAGTGTAACTGGTTGGCCGTTGTATGAAACAGGCTGATGGAAAAGATGGGCCGCCGGTCTGGTTCCGCAGAGCTCTTCTTATGTTATGTTCTAATAGGTGACTACAGCTGTCGTCAGCTGGTGCTGAAGAACTTTAGTTTAAGCCTCAACTGCAGTCAAAATCAGTGTTCATTATCAGTGTCTGGTCCACAATAGCTGATAGAAAAGAGATCTCCATTTCTGTGCAAGCTGGATAGAGGAAGGTGGTTCATGAGACATAAAATGACAGTTTGATTTCAATAAATACAGAGTTGCTTTCTCTTAAAGTTGTGTTTTAATAAGAAATTTAAATCCATTTTTTAAATGAATCTAATTTGCATGTTTGTTTGTTTTCCCCTTTGATAGATCTCTTCACTTATCGTAAGAGCTCAGGAGTCCGAGACTTTACTTGGTGAACTACAGCAGGCGTTTTCTCAGGTGAAGAGAGATGTCCAGGACCAAATGGTAATGAGATGCTTTTAAAAATACATATATTTCATTGATACCATTACTTCATTCATATAACAGCCTCTGAGTCCATTGGCACCTTTTAAGACCAACAAGAGTTTATTCAAGGTATGAACTGTCATGTGCAGGTACACTTCTTCAGATACATTGAAATGGAAGTGAACATATGCATATGTTAACATATACATACTGCTGTCTTCCTACCCACCCAAGTGAAGGCATTCACTCCCCCCCCCCACCTCAAGGGGAGCTGATCTCTGCCATCTGGAGAGCAGTTGTAATTCTGAATGATCTCCAGCCCTCACCTGGAGATTGGCAACAGTGCTTTCCCTGGAGGAAATGGCTGATTTGGAAGATTGAGTCTATGGCATTGTACATGTCCGAGGTCCCACCCCTCCTCAAACCCTCTCCTCTCCAATCTCCAGGAATTTCCTAACCTGGAGTTGGCAACTGCTAAGTCACACTGGCTGTCATAGGAGGCTGCTGCTGAATAGGAGCAAGCAGCCAGGCCTAGTTAAGTCATGCCAGGTGGTTTCAAGTCACCCAGAGGGTTCTGCCAGGCCTAGGGTAGCCAACCTCCAGGTGGGCGTAAAGATCTCCTGGGATCACAACTGAACTCCAGACAACAGATTTCTCTCCCCCTGGAGAAAATAACTGCTTTGGAGGGTGGACTCTATGGCATTATATTCAGCTGAGGGCTTTCCCTTTACTGCCTAGCAACAGCCTCTGGCTAGCAGCTTCTCCAGTGGCCCAATCCTCATCTGTCCTGGGGCAGGCTGAGAGAGGGAGTGAGGGACAGGAAAGAGGCAGCTGCTATGGCCTCTGAGGAAACACTTCATGAAGCTGCCGTAGAGCAGCAGCCCTTTCTGAGGTCAGTTGATGGAGAGGACACAGAGAAGCATTGGAGATGTGTGTGTCTCTGAGGTAAGACTTTTTTGGAGGTTTGTTCAGTGTTCCCAGGTTTGCAGTAGGCAGGGGACAGGGGAGTCAGCCAATTGGAACCCACAGGTGGTGACTGATGCATGATGGCCCAATGGTTTATGGAGCGCAGGCATAAACCAGTGGGAGAGCTCTGTTTGGCCAGTACTACAGTTTTATTATTATAATGTCTGTCTGTCTATCTTTCATCTGTGAATGTTAACTTTGTGTCTGTGTGTGTGTGTGTATCACACACACACACAAGATTGATAGATAGATTAGATTATATAGACAAATAGATAGATGAACTGTTAATTTCCATTTCAGTGTATCTCAGGAAGCATGCGTTTACACAAAAGCTCATATCTTGAATAAACTCTTGCTGGTGTTAAAGGTGCTATTTGGCTCAACATTTGTTCTTCTTCGGACCGACACAGCTGCCCACCTGGATCTATATATGAATTTTGTTATTTATCCATTTAGCCTTCACTTAGAGGAGCAGTTATTCCAAGCTAGTACTGTAGAAGTACATCCTTAACTGTGTGTGGTAGAACACTAAGGGGGTTATAGTTAAGTGAGCTGGTTGTGCATCTATTCCCTTGTTCCCTCTCTTGGGCCAATGGGAGGTGGAGCTGGTGAAGCACAAGTTTATTTCTTTGGAAGGGAAGCAGCCAAGCATCCTAAGGGAAGGAGAAGGGAGGATGCTTGGCTGCTTGAGAGCCAGTTTGGTGCAGTGGTTAAGTATGCGGACTCTTATCTGGGAGAACTGGGTTTGATTCCCCACTTCTCCACCTGCAACTGCTGGAATGGCCTTGGGTCAGCCATAGCTCTTGTAGGAGTTGTCCTTGAAAGGAGAGCTGCTGTAAGAGCTCTCTCAGCCCCATCTACCTCACAGGGTGTCTGTTGTGGGGAGGAAAGGTAAAGGAGATTGTAACCGCTCTGAGATTCGGAGTATAGGGTGGGATATAAATAAATATGTTCTTCTTCCCCCTGTATGTATGTTTGTTAAAAGAAAAGAGGAGGCAGAAGCTGGACTCTGTTATTGCCTTTCATACAGAGTACAGTGAGAAGAGAGGTTGTTCAGTCATGGGCTGAAGATGCCAGATTTGTGGTGGAAACTCAAGATGATACATTTTGTGCCTTAAGGCTCTTGCGATGTCTGTGGAAGTGCTGGAGGCGAAAACTGTTTGTAGGGAGCGTAGAGTGGCTGCTCTGGGACAGCTTCATCTTATCTGAAGTGGAACAAACCAGTGGTCAAGACCCCATCTAGGATTTTATGTCCAGATTTCCTTCCATGCCCTTCAAACACTAGTGGACCCTGAATACTCCCCCAGCCTCATTTGGTTTTGGCCATGACTGAGACAGTTTATAGGAGCCTAAATAGCCTCTGGATCATGTTTGCCAGCTTTTTAACCCTATAGATGTGTTTTCCAAATGTTGTATGTCTAACATAAACCCAAAGGAAAAACTGTATTCTGTTTTCTTTCTCCCTCACACCTTCTACACGCTGCCTTCCCAGGACTATTCACTTTTGAGTTCCTTTGCATTATGTTGTCAGATTATCTTGGAATTATTCCAGTAGGAGTCATTAAATTGTGTTTTCTGCAGTAGATTTTTTTTAAAAAAATTACTGTCTAACTAGCTAAAGCTATAAAAAGGCAAAGTTATTTGAAGAAGCGGAGACATCCAACCTCGAAACACCCAAGTTCTTTCTCCTGTTTGCCAAGTGAACCACAGATATCCTTCATTCTGCATCTTCAGGTCAAATGCTGCCTGTTAAATTGGGGACATTCGTGTTGCAGATCTTTCTGGTCTAGTAAGTTAAGGCTATTGTTTTCCTTTTACTCAATGGGCTGCTGTATCAGCCACAGCTGTTGCTTGGTAAACATGATCTGGATGCATTTATTTCTGCTCTGATCATCTCTAAACTGGACTACTGCAACATGCTGTATGTGGGAGCTCTTTGAAGGCTGTATGGAAACTTCAGGCAGCATGATGGCTGAATGGCACCAGTCACTGTGATCTCATCTCACCTGGTGCCCACTCACTTCCGAATACAATTTCAAGTGTCGGTTTTTTGGCTTTTAAAACCCAGTCTAGTCTATGACCAGGGTACTTAAAAGCCCACACAAGCCGGCCCACCAGTTCAAATAAGTATCTAAAGTCCCTTGGACGTCCAATGAGCAAACATCAAAGATGTAACTTTCACTACAGCAACTGCTCTTCTGTAAAATTCCCCCTCCACAGCAACTCAGCTGGCACATCTAAGTTTATATACTGGGAGAAAGCTTCTTTTGTTTGTACAGGTCTTTGGTTACATTTGAAGGTAAAGGTAGTCACCAGTCATTTTTGACTCTGGGATGATGTTGCATCATGACGTTTTAATGGCAGACTTTTTACAGGGTGTTTTGTCATTGCCTTCCCCAGTCATTTACACTTCCCCCCCCCCCCCCAGCAAGCTGTATACTCATTTTACCCACCTCGGAAGGATGGAAGACTGAGTCAACCTCAAGCTGGCTACCTGAACCCAGCTTCCACCGGGATCAACTCAGGTTGTGAGCAGAGAGCTTGGACTGCCGTACTGCAGCTTTACCACTCTGCATCACAGGGCTGCTAAGTGTAATTGCTTGGTTACATTTAGTTTATTTTTATTGGTTGTGGATTTTGCGGGGGCTCATTGGGTATGCTGTTGGTCGTTTGTCAAGAGTGTGTTTTGGGGTATACACTTTAAAACCAATAATTGCCTTGCCGTCATGCCTGAACAGTGCTTGAAATGAATTTCTTATAGTTCTTAATCTGGATCATGGAAGCCCTCACAAAGTGGTACACATGTTGTGCATGTTGACCCCATCCCCTGTGAAGTTCACATGGCAAACGCTCTATCCTATGCAAATTTCCAAAATGTTAAGAATGAGACATGACCGGATCTGAGGCAGTACATTCAGAACTGTAGTTCTTACATCTTTGTTTCTTCCCCGGAGGCGGTCCTGATGCAGTCGAGGGAGCGTGTCTCTGAGGAGTTGGTGAGGCTCCAGAAAGACAACGAAAGCCTTCAAGGGAAACATCGCCTGCATATCTCTTTGCAACAGGCCGAAGACTTCACTCCCCCGGAATCCAGCGAGGTAGGGTTTTTCCTTCTACACTGAGCTAAGTTTCTAGGTGTGAGTAACTGGAAGAAGTCCTTGACAAGAACGGTCAGTTCAGTGCACCTGCCACACAGCTTTGTCATTCTCAATAAAAACATGCATGCTTGTTTAAAGCCTGCACACGTGTGTATGGGCAACCGCTCAAGAATACTAATTTGTATCCCAGTTGTTGAGAAAAGCAGATTGTTAGGCAATACAACCCCCATCTGAATCTCAGTCCGTTTTCCCATCTGCCCTTTGTTTGGGGCATGTTTAGAATAATTCACCCAGATGTGTTTGCTTCCTTTTAATCAGCTTATCTTTCTCTCTGAATCTGGGTTGTGACTGGATGCGCTTCTTCTACCCATTCAGTACAGACTTTTTAGGCAAAGAAAACACTCCACTCCACTCTGATGGCTGTGATAATGGACCCGCTGAAAGAGGAAACAAGTTTAGAAGATGTAGATTTGTGTGAACTCTGTGATACATGTTTGCTTGATCTCAGTTGTTTTATTTAAGCTCTGTTTTGGCACTGCAAAAAGTCTGATTTATATGTTTCCCATATGCTACCAGGGTTAGGAGTGATCCGCTCTCTAGGGCAGCAGTCCCCAACCTTTTTGGCACCAGGGGCTAGTTTTGTGGAAGACAATTATTCCACGGATTGGGGGTGGGGGTGATGGTTTTGGGATGATACAATTGTGCACTTTATTTTGGTGTGGTGGTTAAGTGTGCAGACTCTTTATCTGGGAGAACCAGGTTTGATTCCCCACTCCTCCACTTACAGCTGCTGGAATGGCCTGGGGTCAGCCATAGGTCTCATAAGAGTTGTTCTTGAAAGGGCAGCTTCTGGGAGAGCTCTCTCAGCCCCACCTACCTCATAGGGTGTTTATTGTTGGGGAGGAAGGTAAAGGAGATTGTGAGCCAATCAGATTTTGAGTGGAGGGCAGGATATAAATCCAATGTCATTGTCGTCTTATTATTACTACATTGTAATATATCATGAAATAATTATATAACTCACGGCCCGGTTGCTAACAGGTCACGGACCGGTACTGGTCCATGGACCGGGGGTTGCGGATCCCTACTTTAGTGGACTGGGAGTAAAGACTTGGTGGGAAGAAAAAAATGTCTAATTTCATATTTTTGCTTCAGACGTGCCTCCTTGAAGGGTAGTCATTCAACCATCTCACGCTTCTTCCTTTTCTTTGGTGATTCCACATGACTAGTCAGTTACAGAGGTGTGTGAGAGGCTGTTCTTCAGTACAAACTGTGTTGTAGCAGTAGCCCAAATTAATTATCTAGCAGCTTAACTTCTTGTTGTTGAAAACTGAGGCTTGTAGAAAAACGGCTCTGAAGTTACTGACTGTTCAGATTTCATTCAAAATGCATATGCGACCTTTCAGATTATCCAAACCAGTATACAGAAATCACTTAAAGGAAGCCAGTGCCTTCTACAAAATATAAAGCTTGCCCAAACTGGTTCCTAGCTTGTTACTAAGTAACTAATCAACAGCTTGCAGTAACCTGTTTCAGGCCTTAGGAAATGATATCTTGCCGCTGCACATTCCAGATGGAGGGAGAAACATAAGAGAAACCGTGCTGGATCAGGCCAGTCACCCATCCAGTCCAACACTCAGTATCACACAGAGGCCAAAACCCAGATGCCATCAGGAGGTCCACCAGTGGGGCCAGAACTCCAGAAGCCTTATATCTTGTGGCTTATAGTAACTGATGGACCTCTGCTTCATATGGTTATCCAGTCCCTGCTTGAAACTGCCTGTGCTTGTAGCCACCACCACTCCCTCGGCAGTGATTTCCCCTTGTCAGTTATTCTTTGAGTGAAGAAGTACTGCCTTTTATTGGTTCTAAGCCTGCTGCTCATCAATTTCATAGAGTGCCCATGAGTTTTATGTTGTGGGAAAGGGAGAAAAGTACTTCTTTCTCTATGTCCCACGCAGGGATCAGAGCAGTCTGCCCTCAGCTCTGTGCCTTGTCCCAAGCTGTCTTTTAATACTGTCCCCAAAAGAGGATTCCCTTCCCCTCCCTCCCGGCCAGCATTTTAACTGTGGCTTTCAACCCTACTCCCCCTACACTGTAGGGCCTACAGTATTATCTGTGTCATTTGGCCCTTCTCATTGATAATAGGTACTGCTGTTTTAATGCAGTAAAGGCTCAGGTGGGGGGCTGTGGCTCAATGGAAGAGCATCCTCTTTGCACCCAGGTTGTCCTGCGTCCAGTCCCTGGCATCTCTAGTTAATAAAGGACCATGTGGGAGGTGAAATGGAAGGCCTCTCCTGGGACCCTGCAAAGCTTCTACCAGTCAGAGTAAATAATACTGACCTTGATGGGCCAAGGGTCTGATTTCAGCAAAAGGCATCTTTGTGCACTGCTTGAAGTTTTGGTCTTTTGCATTTATGAACTGTTACAGAGATCACTGCTGTTTTTAATGGCCTCTATGTTGTGGCAATTCCTTTTTATTGCTAATTGCCTTTTATTGTATGTATTGCATTTTATCGCCAAGCACCCTCAGGTGACTCCTTCAGAGAGTGCATTTTAAACTATAAAACAAAATATATAGGTAAATAAGGAATCTGTGATTGACTTCCCTGGTGTTCGGTTTAGTTCTACTAGCAGTGAGAGGGCTTGATACACATTGAGGCTGTGGCTCCTCCGGTGAAGGAGGTGTGTGCTTCCCTCGTGCCATTTCCCCCTTCCATCAAAACAAATGGACACTGACTTGGTTAGCCCAGGCGAGCCCGATCTCATAAGATCTTGGAAGCTAAGCAGGGTTATCTGCTTAGCTTATTTGGATGGGAGACAGCCAAGGAATGCCCTGGTCGTGATGCGGAGGCAGGCAATGACAAACTGCCTCTGACGTTCTCTTGCCTTGGAAACCTTACAGGTGACTTGGTCGCAAAAAACAACGAAGAAAAAAGACTGGTACTATTCTGCATTATGCCTGTCTCCCCTTGCTCTTTCACCATCGTCTTCTAAAACAGTTAGGTGGGGGGGCAATTCTGATTTGGAAAGCGGTGCTGGGCAGATAACCCCCTTTTGTAATTGCCACAACCCCCATTTATATTGGACTTCGTGTTGCTCTTATTTCGCTTACATCTTCAGATCTCAGATGTAGTGTACATTTAAGCAGTGTAATGATGTCCCCCCCCCTGTTAAAGTGGCAGAACAAAGGAAAGATGCACTAAAATCTGTTTTAACAGGACCAAAGTGAGTGCATTGTGTGACGTGTAGGATCCTGAACTGACTCTGTGTGCAGGGAGGACTCATGGAGAAGTGTATGTTTTGTGTTTAGAAGGTCGGGGGTTCAGTCCAGTGCACCTGCAGTTCTAGATACTGGGAAAGACTCCTCTCTGCTTGACACTCTGAAAAGGTGGTGCCAGTCCTAATAGACAGTATGGAGACGGATGTCCCAGTAGTGTGACTTGAAATTCGGTGCTTATTTTAAACCCCGCTGTCAATCTTCCTTTCAGGAACTTCGTGAACTGGTCCTCAAATACCGTGAAGATATCATTAGTGTACGGACAGCCGCAGATCACCTCGAAGAAAAACTGAAGGCGGAAATTTTGTTCCTGAAAGAACAGATTCAAGCTGAGCAGTGCTTTAAAGAGAACATAGAAGAGACGCTGCAGCTAGAAATAGAGAACTGCAAAGAGGAGATAGGTGAGAAGGGACAAGTTTGGAGCCTGGGGAGGGAGACAAACTCATGTAGTGGCGCTGGCCAAGAAACTTGTCTTAAGCTGGAGGTCAGCAGATAAATGTACAAATCCTGGTTGCTTGCAGTCACTACCAGCATCCTGCATGAATAATTTTATTTATTTTTATTTACTTAATTTGTACCCTGCCTTTCTCCCAAAGGTGGCTTACCTCCTTCTGTTCTCCATTTTACTCTCACAACAACCCTGTGAGGTAGGTTAGGCTTCCATGGCAAAAGTAGGGATCTGAACCTGGATCTCCCAAGTACAACACTCTTGTGGTACTTTCTAAGCGTCCCCCTTGATAACTCTTACAACAGCCCTGTATCGTAAGACATTGTCAGCTTTGCCAGGTTTCATTCTAACTCTTGATATGCTTTCTGGAAACACGAGGTTGGATCCTGACTGAACTTTCCATCAGTGGGACAAAACTTCCCCTCCCTCTTCACCCCCACTTCCTCCACAGCCCACTGACCTTCACAAAGGACTGCTGCTAGGGATGACATGAGCAGGGGTCTGCCGTGGGCAGGAGGAGCTGGTGGAAATTGCCAGTTTAGTTTGAAGCCAGCCTGTTAGTTTTGAAACATTCTCTGTGTTTTTAGGACACTAGAAGTCTGCAGCTGAAGAACTGGCTGATTAGGTGTAAGATGATATACCCAGTTCGGTTCCTGCCTCCTCTTTCCCTCGCTTTCTTCCCCTCCCCAGTGGACCCCTCGCTATTGCTGCTTGGCTCTTTTAGGTTTTCAGCTTACAGTTCTCTAATAAAGTAGGCATGCAGCAGATTCAAGCCCCTTTTGCTTCACTTGTCTAACTCTTCTGTGGCTACTTCCACTATTCCATTTCTCATGTTTCCTCTCTCTCAGTCCACCACAACCTATCTTTGCTCACCTTTCAGGTGAGGCGCCCCAACTCTTGGCTTCCCAGCCTCCTGGAATCTGTTCCCATTGCTCAGTCTACTCCACAAAGCTCCTTTTGTTCCCAGAGCCTATGTCAGGTTTCCAGCCAAACTTTCCTCTTCCCTCATTGAAGCAGAAAACTTTTTTAAAAAATCAGCCAGTTGTAATGTGTGTCAGCAGTTTATGACATCCTGTTGGCTTAGCCCAGGGGTGGCCAAACTGCAGCTCGGGAGCCACGTGTGGCTCTTTCACGCATATTGTGTGGCTCTCGAAAGCCCCCACTGCCTCATTGGCGAGCTTGGAGAAGGCATTTAAAGTCTCTTTAAATCACTTTGCCAAGCCAGTCAGAGGCTTGGAGAATGCTTTTAGAGTTAAAATCGTTTTCTTTCTCCTTTCCCTCCCTCCCTCCTCCCCTCATCTGTTTGCCTCCCTTCCTTCCTTGTGGCTATCAAACATCTGATGTTCATGTCTTGCAGCTCTCAAACATCTGACATTTATTCTGTGTGGCTCTTAGGTTAAGCAAGTTTGGCCACCCCTGGTTTAGCCTGTCAGTGTCAGAACACTGTCAGTTTTCTTGACCGGTCGAATACACATTTTAGAATCAAAGGTGGATCCTCATGTTTTCACAGCACATGATATTTTATTTTAGTAAGGGGAAGTGGAGGAGCCAGTCTGTTCCCTGGCTCACATCTCTGCTCTGATTGGCACAAAAATATGTGGTTGATATGCTATGGAAGGATTGGAGGAGTCTACCTTTTGTACAATGTGTGAAGCAGCCTTGGTGTGCAGAATTCCATGTTTATGATTGAGAGCTCATCCTATGAACAGTGTATTGGGTCTGAAGTGAGAAAGTTCTGGAGACTTGCTTAATGATCTTGGTGAAGCACCTTTCACTCAGCCCTGATAACCATTTTGAAGACATGGAATGTTACAGTGCTTTCTAAGCACTGGAGAGCCAGTTTGGTGTAGAGGTTAAGTGTGCGGACTCTTATCTGGGAGAACCGGGTTTGATTCCCCACTCCTCCACTTGCACCTGCTAGCATGGCTGTGGGTCAGCCATAGCTCTGGCAGAGGTTGTCCTTGAAAGGGCAGCTGCTGCATGAGCCCTCTCCAGCCCCACCCACCTCACAGGGTGTCTGTTGTGGGGGAGGAAGGTAAAGGAGATTGTGAGCCACTCTGAGACTCTTCGGAGTGGAGGGTGGGATATAAATCCAATATCTTCTTCTTCTAAGCAGTTACACCCTTCTAAGCCCATTGACTTCAATGCTCAAGATAGCCCCTTTAGATGGCACAAAGCTGTTACGGGTTTCTCTTTCTTATGAGTGCTAAAGATCTTGAAGGATATATGCCTGAATGAGTAACAGCTTGTGTGTTATCCCTCTCTGTGCAGCAAATGCAAACCGCATGAAGCCTGTAAACTGAGAAAGAGATTTTAAAATCCAAACCCCATAGTACTATAGATATCTTCCTCATCTCTTGCAGCTGCCGCTTCCAGTCTAAAAGCAGAACTGGAGAGGATAAAAGCAGAAAAGGAACAGGTAAGAATTTGATTTGGATGCCTTTAGGGCTGCGCAATGCGTTTCTGTCCACCAGGACTTTGGGCATTCCCAGGAACTGCATATCATGTGGCGAGGCCCTTAGCCACGGAGCATCCCACAACCAAGAGAGTAAGAGGAAAGCTTGAAGAGCAGAGGTGAAAAGGAAAATCCCCTGCTGTTGTGGCTTCTAGTGGCCTCTGGCAAAGAACTCTCAAAGTCACAGCCACTGAGAACTGCAGAATACAGCTGAATTTCCTTAGTAGGCTCAGTGTGTGTGTGTGTGTGTGTGTGTCTTGACAGAGTAAGGACTCTTTCATAAGCTCAACTTTATATATGACTAATGCTTAGAGGGACAAGAGGAGTGTGAGACTGAGAAACAGTTACTGTTCTACCCCTGTCCTTTTTCAGTAAAGCATATTTATGTTTAGAAAATCTTTCCATTGTGAAGAAACACTGAAAGCGGCTTATAGAAAGAAGCCCGCTTGAAATCCACCAGAGAAAGGGCTTTCTCCGTTATGGCCCCTACATGGTGGAATCAGCTGCCGGAGGAGGTGAGGGTCCTGCGGGACCTTGTTCAGTTCCGCAGGGCCTGTAAGACGACCCTCTTTCGGCTAGCCTACACCTAGCTAAGATGAGAACTCAATGTAGCTTGGCCAGACGTCTGTTCTATATGTAATTGGAATGTTTACTGGTTTTTAAGGTTTTAACTGTTTTAAATGTTTAATTGTTTATATATTTAAAATTGTTTAATTTTTATGTTTGACCAATTTCTGGAAGCCGCCCTGAGCTACTTGTGGGAAGGGCGGGATACAAATCATGAATAAATAAATAAAATAAAAAATAAATAGTGAGAGCGGATAACATCAAATAAAAACCTCCATCAGACAGTAGTATATATTGTGGTACCCATAAGGGATCAGAAAATCTGACCATCTAAGGACAACACAGTAAAATGGCTAAATTTGGTTGGCCTCAGTGTGAGACAGGATGCTGGACTAGAGGGACCATTGGTCTGATCCAGCAGAGCTCTTATGTTCTTAGGTCCCAGTCAATTCACGTGGGTGGGCGGGGGATCATCTTACAGGTATTTGAAGCCCAGATTGTTGAAGGCTTTAAAGGCTGAATTTGACCTGGAGGCAAATTAAAAGTCAGGGCAACTGATAAAGCACAGGAGTTTCACAGCAATGAGTGTGTGTTGTCAAGTCGCAGCTGACTTCTGATGACCCTGCAGAGTTTTCAAGGTGAGAAATGAACAGAGGTGGTTTTTCCCAGTGCCTGTGCAACAAGTCTGGACTTCCTCGGTGGTCTCCATCCAAGTACTAACCCTGGCCAACCCTGGCTTAGGTTCCAAGGTCTGACAAGCTAAGGCTAGCCCAGGTCATCAAGGTTGGGGCCTTCACTGCAATATGGTCCCGTCAAGATTCTAACCATGGTGCTGTGCGTGAGTTGAAGTTTCCAGACAGTCCTTCAAGGCAGCCCTACGCAGAGTGTGTTTCAGCAGTGGTCCCTCTAAGCTGAGTCAAGTGTGAGCTAGCTCAGTTTTTTAGCCTCCGGTTCACACATTTTTGTCTGAGCTCAGGAATTTATGCAGCAGCCAGATCATTCACTCACAGCTTTAATGCCAGTAGCTCACGAAGTGGAATTTTTGCTCATAAGACTCCACAGCTTGGAAAGGGAGCACTGTGTTTCAGTTGTCTAATCTGGAAGTGACTAGAGCATGTATGGTGGTGCCCAGGTCTGCTGCTGAGGCCAGGGTTTTTTTTTTTTCAGACAGCCTTTCCTTCTAGTTTTAGGAGAGCAAAAAGAAAGGTTGGGGTATACAGAGTTAGTTGTGCAGTTTCTGAGCCCCTCTCAAACTCCCTGCTTCTGGCTTTCACAGCTGGAGACCACCTTGCAGGAAAAGATGCAACAATTGGAAAGCTTGCAAGAAAGGAGAAATCAACTTGAAGAGCAGTTGAAGAAGGAAATAGCCGCAAAGGTAAGCTATTAACGATGCCAAATGATTCAGGGTGACAAAGTCTAATGCATTCCAGATGGTAAGGTGGATTCACTAAAGCAGTGCTTGTTGAAGCAAAAAATCGTGACTTTATGAATGTCCTGATGAGAGTTCTGCAGTGGCTCTGGTTACCTGGGAAAAGAGATCCGCAGGTTATATCTCAATGAAAATGTTAATTTAATATGCTGAGGTAATTCAAGAGGGCACAGAGTTCATGTTGGAATTATTTTGAGAGTGTGTGCTAAGGAGGGACATGATAGAGGTTTCTAAAACTGTGTAGAAAGACTGGATAGAGGTTTTTCTGGTAAAACGATACTGATTTCTGCACACTTTTTTGATAGAACTTGCTATTTATAAAATCTGTTTCTATGAGATCTGGTGATGTTCCCTGGCTCTGATGCCTTTGAGAGCGGGCAAGACAAAATTCAGGAGGTTATTCCTTTCGTTAGCCATGATCTCTAAATGGAACCTCTATATTCAGAAACAATGTATCTCTGAATACCAGTTTCTGTGAGGGTGTGCTGCAAATAAGGGGGAAGTTACTGTTTTCACACCCTGCTTATGGAGTTTCATGAAACATCAATCCAGCTACTGTTCAAAACAACTTGTGGATCTTGATGAACTCTTAGTCTCTTCTAGGCTGTGTGGCTCATATGCAGCTTTGTGACCACCGTATGTAGGGAGACACATGAAATAGTGTTGTGGAACTGGAGAAATGGGTGAAGGCAAGGCTCGCGGCATTAACTAACAGTCAAACTGAGGTATAAAAATGTATTGAGAGAACTGAGAGAATTATCTCTACCCGTGTGGTCAGTTACTGACATTCTAACATGCTTTGACCATCAAAACCATGTTGCAGTGCAGGTGATGCATGATAAAAGTCTTTTTTGTTTTAAATCTAGGCCCATCTGGAGCAGCTGATGTTTGAAGATAAGAACAAAGCTCAGCGGCTGCAGACAGAGCTGGATGTCAGCGAGCAAGTGCAGAGAGACTTTGTAAAGCTTTCTCAAACCCTTCAGGTAAGGGACCCGGCCAGTGAACTTACCAAGATCAGGGTAGCAGAGTGGGCCACACTACATCTAAGAAGAAGAGATTGGATGTATGCCCCACCCACCCTTCACTTGGGAGTCTCAGAGCAGCTTACAATCGCCTTCCCTCCCCCTAACAGACACCCTGTGAGGTAGGTGGAGCTGAGAGAGCTCTCTGAGGACTGCTGTTGAGAGAACAAGCTCTGCCAGAGTTATGACTGACCCAACAGCATGTGGAGGAGTGGGGGAATCAAACCCAGTTCTCTCAAAGAAGAGTCGGCACACTTAACCACTACACCAAACTGGCTCTAAGGCAGGGCTCTTGAGCACAGAGATGGCGGTGGATGCGTCAGTTTGGATTTTGTAGAATCATAGCATGACATTGCAGTGGATTGATAGGAGCAGCTTTGCTTTGTTGTTGTACCTGCCCTTGACTGCTGCAAGGCTAGGGTGAAAGCAGCCCTTTTGATAGCAAAGCAGACAACAGAGCGAAATTAAAAAGCTGCCACCACACTTTTGGCTCCAGGCAATGTTTGAGAATATTTGGCTACGGTCTAGTAATTGTGTGGCAGTTGATAATAGTCAAACAGTGTGGCAGCTTTAAGCCAAAGAATTGCTTTGTGCTCGGCTAGCCTTTCCCCACTTGCAGTATTCCTCTGGCTACCTGACACATTGCCTGATACACTGTTCTTTCCCCTTCATCCAATCTCTTGCTCTTGCCAGTGCATTCAGTTCCCCTGGTCTGCCTTTTGGCTTCACAACAGCTGTGTCTGTCAGTTTGGCCTTGGCTTTTTCAGCAAGCACAGGTCAGAGGTCTGCTTTGAAGTTACAGGCCATTTGGTCTTTGTAAGAGCTTGGGAAATGCAGGGCTGGGAGAATCGGCACGCATAAGCAGCTTTTGTAGGTTCATCCACTAGCATTTCAATGAGTTAAAAATTCCTGTTTGAAGCATCACTTGAGATGCAGGATGGTGGTCCTGGGGCCTTCAGGTGGTAAAGACGGGTCTGCAGAAAACTGGTGTAGGGTTGATATATCCCCATTTGGATGTTTTTCATGCTAGTTGTCAAATATGAGAAACCTGAGTCAATTCAGAGTTTACATTGAAGACATAAAACTTTTAGAGTAATGAAGTCTGCTTGTTAACGCGGTTCTGAATTGGCATTCAAGCCAGTGGAGACCATTTCTATACACACATCAAGCTGTCGTCTACTGAATCAGACCCGTGGTCCATCAGAGTCAGTATTATCTGCTCAAACTGGCAGCAGCTCTCCAAGGGCGGAGGTCTTTCACATCACCCACTGCCTGCTTTTTCTACATGGAGATGCCAGGGATGGAACCTGGGGCCTTCTGCATATAAAGCAGAAGTTCTTCGGCTGAACCACAGCCCCTTCCCTGATTTTTTTTTTAAAATACAAGAGATTAGGTCTTCTGTAGCAGTCCCTTGGAGCATTCTTTTTGCCCTGGCTTTGGGTTGCTAGATGTCTTAGAAAACCCCTCTACTCCTGTGATCAGTGTGTGCCTGAGATGGCTTGAGTCGAGGTGATGGGGAAGAACCCAAGCTCCACACTCTTCGTTGCATGACTCTGGGACACTCATGTTGCTCCGAGCTCCTTCAAGGAAAGGCAGAATAAAGAACTGAGCTGCTGAAAGCCACCCTGGTCCCCCAGACAGATACTTCTGAAGCAACCCAAACATACCGAATCAATATAACTTGCTCACTTCCATGGGTCCCCAGGATTTTCTCCCCCTTGTCCACTCCCTTCCACAGCCCTGGATAAAAATCCGATAGAAGTGTCTGCATTAACAGATAACGTTTAAATAAGTGTGCCAATTACCAAAAAGGGTTTTTGAAGATAATTTACGATTGATTAAATGAAAGCTGCCACTCGCTATCAAAAGAAAAGACCTTGAAAAATATGAACATATGAAGCTGCCTTATACCGAATCAGACCCTTGGTCCATCAAAGTCAGTATTGTCTTCTCAGACTGGCAGCGGCTCTCCAGGGTCTCAAGATGAGGTTTTTCACACCTATTTGCCTGGACCCTTTTTTGGAGATGCCGGGGATTGAACCTGGGACCTTCTCCTTCCCAAGCAGATGCTCTACCACTGAGCCACCATCCCTCCCCAATAATAAAAAGGTGGTTTGTTAAAGTCAGCCCCACACATTTAAAATTTGCATCTATTCAGTAAATTCCTCCCACGTAGTAACGTAATCAACTACAGCTTTATTTGATGGGCTTAGTGATTTTGTAAATCTGCAGACCAGCAGAAAACATCCTGTGGGCCTTCGAAGTCTCTCTGAAAGCCACAGCCCATTCCCAGCGCTTGTGAATGTAGTTCTGAAAGCCCTTCTGATGGGGCACATGCAGGCTGCCACTCATCCCCCCCTTGTTTTCATTCAGGTGCAGTTGGAGCGGATCCGGCAAGCAGATTCCCTGGAGAGAATCCGAGCGATCCTCAATGACACAAAACTGACAGACATTAATCAACTTCCTGAAACATGACGCCCTCAGGAGCGGGGCTCTAAGGCTGCATTTTTTGGGTGTTTTTTTTTTTTAAAAAACCCTCATCTTTATAGCAAAACATTAATTATTATTTAACTCTAACTGAAAGAGTGGAAGAGGACATGGGGGAGCAGTGGCCCAGGCTTTGTTTCTGGAAGGGGAGAAGGTTTAGCGTGGGGAGCAAGAAATCGGTCAGAGAGAGAGATGTGCAGGACACTGGAGGGTATCAAAAAAGTCTGACCTCATTCAAAGCTAAGTAATACTCACCATATCTTTCCCCTTTCCTTAACCTAACACACTTCTCTTTCTCTCCTCTCCTTCCCCTGCCCAGTAAAGAAACATATTACTGTTACGGAAGTAGCTGCCGGAGACCGTGCTTCCCTCCGTCCCCTTAAAATATTTTTGAGCGAAGCCGTTGAAGTCTGCTCTCCTCTCTCCATCCCAGCTCACACCCCCCACCCCTACCCGTGACTGATCACACTGTATTTAGCTAGATGGCAAACAGGAAGAATGGGGTATACTGTGCTGTATAAATATTTTATATTAAAATATGGATTTATTTGCAGGACACTGGATCTAGGTTGGGTTCTGTAGCTCAGTGCTTGTTTTGTACCTGGTACATTGATGTGGTTGTTTGTTTGGAAGAGCTCAGTTGCCCTTGGAGACAGAATGAAGGAGAAGGGTGCAAATGACAAAAGGAACTTAATCCATAAAGAGAAACCAGCATTGGATCTGGGGAAACGTTTTCTTAAGAAGACCTGGGTTAGTTTGTTTGCTGTAAAACAGGAAATGCACATTTCAAACAAAATCATCCATCTTCGACAAGTGGTGCTTTCAGCCGGCGACTCGTGTTCTAGCTGAGCTGAGCCCTCTGGCCCTTTGCCCAAAGCACATTCCTCTTTCTAGTCACACCGGGGGTTGCATGTAAAGCATTTCCATTCACCCCAGCCTGAGTGGTACATTCTTGAGCCCACAGGATTGTGTTCCAGTGAAAGCTGGTGACTCTGTACGGATTTTTTAAAATGAGACTTGTGTGAAAGAAAGGATGGGTGGGGCCTTGGTGCATGACCCAGGGCAGTGCTTGTTGCACTCCTATCCTCACAACTAGCTGAACAGCGGCCGTGCATTGCTGCTGGTGTGCTTTTTACAGAGGGAGCTGTGGCTGTGAAAACATTGGCCTGCATGTTGCCCCCCCTACCCCCCACTTTCCGTTTTCCTGCCAACCCCAAACCCGGCCATGCATCCTTCACACTGATTTTCTGAAGACTGAGTCTAGTGGAGCGCATGGGGCCTCCCTTGTCAATCATGTTGAGGATCTTTGGATCCTTGCCCAAGCAACTGTTGAGCAAAATTCCATTTTGTACGTCTTATTAATGTAAACAGGAGAGAATTCTCTTTGAACACTTGTGTTTGGCAAAGGGGCCTCGATTTAGCTGGATCTTCTTGGGCTTGGACATCTTTGGCTTTTCAACCGCAGAAGTTCTTTAGGTGTCCCCCCCACACACACTTTTTTTTTTGTAAGAGATTTTTTTCTGCATAGAACCTAGTATAATCCTCATAATTGCAAGCAGTCAGAACAGAATGAATTAGGATCAAATTGCTGGAATCCACCCTCTCTTTATAGCTGCTAGTGAAGGGGGGGGGGGGAGTATAGCAGTAACTATAAAACCAAAATAACAAGGTGAGGAAATCTGTTAGTTGTGAAGAACACTTGGGTAGTTTGTTCACATTAAAGATCAGAAAACAGGTAACTTACTCTAACGCATTGCTTCCACAAGGTTTTTTTTTAAACTCAATTACCTGGGGGGGGGGGGGGGTTCTGTAATGAATTTCCAGTTGTTGAAAGCCATTGGAAGCCAACTTCTGTCCTTACATCATATTCCTTTTGACGCTTCAGCGCTGCTAAATCGTTAAATTGATGGAGGAGCAAAGGGTGGGTGTAGAAACTCCCATGTGTCTCCTGTGAAGTGCCAGCAGCTTTATTTAACCACTTGGGGCTAAAACTAAGTTGATTGAGTCTGGTTAGTAGGGAACTGGCCATACAGAATAGAATGAGAGCAGACTACATCTTATGAATACAGGAACGGCTGCGGTGGCACTGGGGACTCCAGTTACTGCTTAGTAGCTAAACTCTTATCCACTCTAACCTGAAACCCCAGGACTGAGAGGGGAAATAGAGCAGCAAAGTTAGATTGAAAAGCATTTGGGGGTCTTACATTCTGGCAACAGAGCTTGATGACATAATAAATGCAGGAGTCTAGACTGGTTATAGATATGCAGGCTGAAGAATATTCACAGCTATTCCAAAAGGGGAGTATTCTGCTTGGAGTATGATTAACTTTCAAAGTGAAACGTGGGCTTAAATTAATTATGGACTTGAGTCACATTTCCATTAAAAGACTTAATTTGTACCATCCAGCTTTACAGCTCCAGCAATTGACTGTAACTACCACAACGTAGAGTAAAAACACAGCAACCCTTCCTGATCAAGGACCACGGGCCTGTGTGCAAAATGTACTGGAGGGGAAAGCCTGCAAGTTTTAACTCTGTTCTATATACTTGTACAGTCGATATGTGCAAAAAAAAAAAGAATCTTACAGCATGTCTGTGACCTTGTTATTGCTAACAGTTAACTGTACCCCTTCCTTTACTTCAGTGGTCTGCCTATATCTTCTTTCAAGAGGAGAAAGGGAACTCGCCTATCTAGTCCTGTTAGGGTTTGTTTGGGGGTTTTCCCTCCCGCAAAATAATAAAAATCAGCCTGTTACAGTCCAAACTGAACTGTTTGGAACCAATTCTGCATTCCGATGAACCAAGCTGCTGGTGTCCTGTGAAACTGTGGATGTAGAACTCTCCTGTCTACTGAATTCAAAAATGTAACCATTCGTTAACTGTATTGGAGGTGTATCCTTAAGAAAGTGTTCCAAATTAAAGGAGGAAAAAAGCTAACGACAAGTATGCATCTTCTCCTTTATGTTCTGCATCTTTGTCCTGTAGGAGACTTACACGTTTCTGTAAGGATCACAGATGGAGGGAGAGATTTTGCACAGAGGTGTTTCAGATCTTGTCTATCTGATCAGTTGTGCTATGTTAACACTGCAGCCCCATCTTCCTTGATGCATTTGGAAGCCGGGAGGGGGGGGGAGAGATGACTGAGCAATGCTCAAGAATTTCCACTCAAGAAATGTTTGCTCACAAGATTCCACAGCTTAGAGGGAACATTGCTCACACAAGAAAAAAAACCTTCGGGATGGAATGGTCCAGGTACCTACATATTGGCTTTTAGAACCAGGCACACCCTTTGGTTTTCAGAGTATCTATGCTTTAGCGAAGGCTTATGTCAGCAACAGGGAGATGATGAGGGCCTGGCCAGGCAGCTCAGGTGCAAGGCCATAGACCCAAGCAAGGCTAATAGTCCAGAGAGAAGTTATGCCAAAACTGTATCCATCTTTTCCTGCCCAGAGAACACAGCGCCTCATCCTGAACTGTCCAAAGCACTTATCAAAAAATGTTTATTCAATGTGATTTTTTACAAAACACCTCAATACGTGAGGCAGCAAGACCAGTTATAAATAAGAAAAGGTAGCTAGAAGTTGACGTGGTTTCGGATGTCATTGATCTGTTTCACCATCTCCCGTATGTGTTCTCCCCTGCAAAACAGAAGCCACGTTCAGCAAACAAGGCAAGAGAATCTTTTTCTTCTGCTCGGGTGTACTGCAAGTTTTGGAAGATTTGCCTCCCAGCCCAGATGTGGACAAAATGGAACCCCTCCCCAATATAAGCTTACTGGGGACTTCTATTGCTGCAGGAAATAAAGGGGAGAGCGCCCCAATTTTTCCTGCAGCTTCCACTCTCTGCTCAGCCCATCTGGTAACAACCAGCATGCAGTGACATCACTCAAAGTCATGTCAGCCTTTGCTGTTTGGGGAGATGGCCTGGCCAAATTACAACCCATTAAGTACTCTGGCAAAAGATGAGATGGCTGAACAGCATTACTGATGTCACTAACATGAATTTGAACAGACTGCGGAGGATGGTGGAAGACAGAAGGGCCTGGCATGACTTGGTCCATGGGGTTGCAAAGAGTCCGACTCAACAACAAGTATTCCAAAGCTCTGGAAGAAATGACTCTGTGTCTAACTTACTCCTCTTTCAAAACAGCCTGGATGCATTTCCGCTGGTAGGCACTGAGGCTGATACTGGGCTTCTGGGGGCTGGTTCCCTTCTCCATTTTCCTCTGCTGATAATCCTTCTTCATCTTAACCTAGAAAACAAGAGGCAGGCACAAGAGCTAGACCTCCTCAGGGGCAGAACGTGAATTCGGTGCCCTGAATTCCACTGCCCACAGCCCTCGTCTTCAAGGCTATTCACTCACCTGCTTGATAGCATTGCCTAAATGGCGCAGCTGCTCCTGGATGGTCTGCAGTTCCTTCTTCATGTCTTTCTCACTGTCTGACAGCACGGGCAGCTGGGAGTGGACACTACGGAGCACTTTCTTCATCCTGGGGCCATAAAGGGAGGGATGCTTGGGTAAGGCTATGCTGTGAAACCAGTGTTTGTCAACCATGTAGCCCAGCATTTAAAAGCACAATGTGTTCAGCCAGCAGATACAAAAAAATAGAAGTCTTGCTTCTGGTTGTTGCTAAGCTCTGCTCTCCATCACAGAATCACAGAGTTGGAAGAGGCCATACAGGCCATCTAGTCCAACCCCCTGCTCAATGCAGGATCAGCCTAGAGCATCCAGCCGCTTGTGTTTGTCCCGCCGCTGCTCAAAGACTGCCAGGGAGGGGGAGCTCACCACCTCCCTCGGTAGCTGATTCCACTACTGAAGAACTCTTACTGTAAAGAAAGTTTTTCCTGATATCTAGCCAGTACCTTCCCACCCTTATTTTAAACCCATTCTTGTGAGTCCTCTCCTCTGTTGTCAAATCAATAGAAACAGTTCCCTGCCGGCCTCCTCTAAGTGACAGCCCTTCAGATACTTCAAAAGAGCCCCCTTCTCCATTAGTCCAGGTGGGACGGTACTCAAAAGTAAAACCAAATCCTCTGCAGTGTCACTGGCAATCGGCTGGACGCAGAAATGTTGAGATCTAGGTCAATGGCCCACGGGTTTAGCTGCCTTTACCTGTCTACAATGTCTTCTTGCTTCTCTTTGGCTTCTTCATACTTCTCTGCTAAGCGCTCAGCCATTTCCCGCAAACTCTTCCTTTTAGGGGGAAAGAGGAAGTGCATTCAATAATTTTGGAACTTCCATCTTATGTGATTTAGGTCGGGCAAGGGGAAGACTAAAGAGCAAACTGTATCATAACCCCGGTAATTCATACATGCCCTTGTGGCATAAGTGCAACTGGAACTCTAGTTAAGTCATGCAGTTTGCGTTTATTCCACCTTCTGGAGGAACACTCTTTGAAACAGGAAAGTGCCCATCTGGGCCAGCATGGTCTATACTGACTAGCAGCAGTGCTCTCCAGGCTCTTTCAGAGGGGAATGTCCCAGACATCTACCCAAAATCCTTTAACTGAAGATGCCAGGGACTGACCCTGGGGCTGTCAGCATATAGAGCAGTTTATCTGTCATTGGGTTTCAGCCCCTTTCCTGGGACCACTGCTCTACTCATGCAGTGCAAACTCATTCTGCGGCGGTTCTTGCTGGAAAAAGGCATTGTATCAACTAACCTTTCTTCTCGGCAATAGCCAAGATCTTCCAGCTGTTTCTTTTTCTGCTCGTGCAACAATTTGACTCTGAAAAGAAAAAGCCAGGTGGGCTGGTTAGACTGAACGCAGCGCACATGCCTGCTACATCCTCCCCTCACTAGCAAGTGTTGCTATGAACTACTGAAACCTCAAGGAAAACAAGGTTACAACAAGGCTCCAGTCCACAGGGAGGAAGCTTCCACAAAACCATCCCCTAATTGTTCACCAACGAACAACAGAACTTTCTCTACTAACTGATTTGGGAGGGACTGTGGCTAGAGCCCTGGGCCAGCCAGGGAGGCTGCGTCCTTTCATGCCCCTCCTCAGATTTAATCCTATAACCTGAAACCAGTGAGCCTCTTCACAACACAGATTATTCTTGGCCAGGACATTTTTTGCTGGAGATTCTCAGTGCTTGTGTTTTTCATGTAAAGCCAGTGGATTAGAAAGCCAAAAGTTACCATCTCAGTGGTGAACAGGAGACCAAAAAACCCAGACTTGACTGCATTTAGGAGCAACTTTTGCTGTTGGGGTTTTTTTTTACCTCCGTTGGATCTCCTCTAAGGCCAGATCTTGTTTGAGAATATATTCTTTTCTAAACACTTGTGTTGCTCTGCTAACAAGCTGGAGGCATTCTTCAGGAGGTGGGGAAGTTTCTTTATCTGCAGCCCTTAAAGACAAATATAATAAGATCTTAGTACACACACGCACTCCAATAATTCACAAGCTACATGATGCTTTTTTCTGCCTCTTAGGATTCAACAACTGTTGTGGATGTGCAAACTGCAACTCATGCACGTTGGTGATCATTCAAACCACTGAGTTGCTGTTCATGAACAATCATTTTGCAATAAATATGTTGAATTATGCTGCCCAGTCTAGTATTCTACTCCCTACCCCCAGGTCAATTATGCCAGCAACAGATCAGCAAAATTAGGCCTCAGCAAGGATGCAGCAGTAGGGAAAAACCAGTCAAAAGTAGCTCCTTTCTTGCCTCTACCAGGTAAATCTTTCTGGAGGAAACTGCAAGGGTTTGGAGAGGGACTGGAGCTCAGTTGGGAGAGCTTCTGCTTTTAGCATGTGCCAGCTTGGGTTCCTGGCAGCTACAGTTAAAGGATCTCAGTTGCTGGGAAAGACCTTTCTCTGCCTGAAACGTCAATGCCAGACCAAAGCAGACAACACTGGGCTAGATGAACAATGGTGTTAAAGGTAGACAAGTGCTCTACGAGATGGACAGCTCTCTGGACATGCAACTCCCAGAGCCTAAGTTATAAAGAATGCTCAGGCAAAGGGGCCTTCTTGGCCATTTGGTGGCCTGCATATGACAGAGGGACCAGAAAGCAGCATGCCCCATCCCTTTTACATTAATTCCCCTCAGAGAAAAATTCCGTACTTCAACAACAGTGGGTTGGCAGAGCTTCGAGACAGGATCTTTTGGATGTGTCTCTCAAAGGGATCCTGTGATTCAGCCAGAATGCGAAGAGGAGAGGCTACCACCTGAGAGTCTTCCATGGTACACAGAAGTGGAGGGGATGCTGGGTGGACCGCAGAGCTGTCAAAAGAAACATTACCTACTGGTTACTACAACAACAACAAAATTTTATTTGTATCCCGCCCTCCCCGCCGGAGCAGGCTCAGGGCGGCTAACAGCATCATTCAAGTCATAGTTGTACAGAAGTAAATAAAATTACATTTAATTACATTTAAACATTATAAACATTTTAATTAAAATTCTGATTAGGTTTTAAAAATTAAATTACTGTTCTCCAAGGAGTCCTGTGCTTTGGTTTCATCAAATTCTTTAGCTGCTGAACCCGTTTCCCATACTAGGTATCAGGGCTTCTTTAGTAGAAAAGGCCCAGCGGGAACTTATTTGCATATTAGGCCACGCCCCCCTGATGCAACCATTGATTTGCACAGAGCTTTTTGTAGAAAAAGCCCAGCAGGGGGCTCATTTGCATATTAGGCCACACACCCTGACACCAAGCCAGCTGGAACAGCGTTCCTGCTCAAAAAAAGCCCTGGGCAGCAAGACTTGATGAGATCTCCATGAAGAACAGTTGTGAATGGCCAGATAGGGAAGGATCACGGGAAGGCTAACAAGCCACACAGCTCCTGGTTACAAACAAGGAATAGATCACTGTGGTCCATGTCTGGGGTGTCAAACTCATGAAGGCCAAATCTGACGTAAATGAGACCATGCTGAGCCAGGCCATGTGTATCATAAAATGTAATGCCAGGTAGCAGAGAGATAAATTTTATAATGGGCACAAACAAAGTTTTAAGCTTAAAATAAAAGTTGCTTAAAACATTAACACTCCTGCAGTACTTTGTTTATTTAACTGTCTCTGATAACTGACACCACTTGCTCTGAATAATTGCATCAAAATCTGGAGACTGTGCTGTAGCAATCTTGAGTATGCTGTTCAAGTGTGTATCTGAGTTGCAAACCTACTTCTTGATTTACTGTCATTCATTACAGAAATCTCATGGTCAGTGCTTTGAGCCTAAGACCCATGAAATGGCTGGACATTGCCAGTTTTTGTGCATAAGTTGCTTCATGTGTTGGTCAAGAACATATGAAAGCATCATGGCACAGACGGAAGGGTGTTTGTCTACAAAACTATAGTATTCCCCAGAGAAAAAACTGGAACTCTTATGAGATAGTGCAAGAACAGAGACACAGCCACATATAGTGTTAAGGATTAGCCTACTATCTGGGAAGCCTAAGTTCAAAATTCCCAGTCTCCACCTTTCAGGCTTGTTGTTACTCTTCATCAAAAAAATTTACATTGCTTTCCTACTGAGAAAGTCTGGATCATGAGAGAATGAATACAGTGAAAAGGTGGAGGGAGCCCAGTTGCACCCAGGAAAGCCCTGGAAAAACCAGCTCAAAACAGAGAGGGAGGCAAGGCAAAAAGCTCTTAGTTAACCTGAATAAAACTATGTTGGCTTTAAACGTGCTTTTTGTTTTTCTCTCTGGGACTGAAGCAGCTGAATAAAGCAGCCTCTCCTCACTCCTTCCCTCTTCCCCAAGGGAGGGGGAGAAGTCTCAGCCAATGGAGGAGTTTGGCTCTGAAGTTCTGCTGTGTGATTGAGCTGTGCCAGGCTATCTCAATCATACAGCAGAGCTACAGAGCCAAGCTCCTCCACTGGCTAAGACTCCTTCTCTCTCCCTCTGCCTTGGGGATGAGGGAGGGGGAGAAAGAGCAAGGAGAGGCTGCTTTGCTTGGCTGCCTGAACCCCACAGAAAAACATGAAAATGGCAACAACAGAAGCAAAAGAGAGGAAGAAGGAAGCAGACCATAGTGGGCCATACAGAAGCCCTCAGGTGGATGGATTAGGCCTGCAGGCAGGACATTTGACATCTCTGGTCTATGTTGTGTCAAGGAGACACTGGAGGAATTCAAGTTCCATGGAGGCTGATGCTATCTCATCCAAGGATCTTGAAGGAGTGCTGATAAATCTCAAGATTTCTTAGCTACTTAGAGGAGAACGGGTAAGTTCTCAAAGGACTTTTATAAATGCTGAATTTAGTTTTCAAAGTACAACTCAGGAGGTTCATTAATATTGGTCAATAATATCTAAGCCAGAAGTGGAACCTGCCAGTTAGGCGGGGCAAGGTGTGTCTGCTATGTATGATGATGGATTTTGGGTGCTGCTAAGCCCAGAGTCAAACAAATCTGGCCAATTACCATGGTCCCATTCAACTCCCATTCATTTAATGGTGTTTGCACAGCTTAATTAATAGGAGAGGGATTTGGGATTTATTGCTTCAGGAACCAAAACTACTCATATCGGTAGGAAAAAATGGAACTATTTTTTTGCCATTTTTACATACTATGTATAATCAACATTAATTATCTGCCCCATGCATATGATATAGTACATTATATGAATGCTCTCTAAATATACTATGTATAATCAACATTCATTATCTACCCCATGCATATTATTAAGTACAATAAAGATTAATGAATACAGATTAGAAATTAGAAATTACAGAATATTTACTACTACATGAATATTATTTAAAACAATAATTTAATGATAGACAATTATAAGATAAATAACCTAGAATAAATATTCATGCTTGATAGACTATTTACTGAATTACAGTTAAGTTTATTGCAGTTCATGTGAACTGATATGGCAGGTCAAAGTGGTTCTCTATGTTGTTTTTTGGGGGGAAACGCTGAGTATTAAAGGGTTAATGAACAAATAAGCTATCTCTGAATTTCAGCAAGGCTAAGATGGAGAGCCAATCATTGGGAGTTGCATTCTGGACTGTCCCTTGCAACCACTAACCCTTCCAATCACTGGCAAAGGAATAAGCACAGATCTGATCTAGGATGAAGAAGGGCAAAGGAATAAGCACAGATCTAATCTAGGATAAAGAAGGGCAATACGTACAGAAGAGGCTTGGTGATGCATTCGTAAGTACTGGTGAGGCAGACCATGGTGGGGCCCAGAATGTCCGAGACTATCCAGAACCCTTGAATTGAGGCAGGTTGCCTGGAGGAACAATACAGAGCAAACATCAAACCTGCCACAAAAGCTTTCATAGCACCAATGACAAGTTAATTATTTCAGTTCATAGTATGGCAAACCCAAATGAGCCCAGGGACATCATAAAAGGCATCAGCCTTCTTTGTCAGAGTCACTGCTGCTTCTCTCTCTGGCCACACAGTTTGTGCAAGTTACCAACTAAATCTAACCCCAGCCAACTAGGGAGTGGTGCGGCGGCTATCTTTGTTGTCATGTCAGTGTAGAAAACCATGATGATCTGACTCACGGCTTCAACAGAGGAGAGAAGCTCACTAAGATGAAATATACGTGCAAAGGCTTTCCTGCACCCATGGGCTGTTCTTATCTGTTTTACAGCACATGAGAGGCTGCATCACAGACAAATACAAGAATAGTCTGGGGAAAATTTTACCAACATGTTGATAGTAAAATATTCATAAACTGAAAAACAATTTTTAAAAAAACAAGACTTAAGAGCACACTCTACAAAAGTTCCTTCTGAACTGCTTTCCATGTCCCTTCAACAGGAATACATTTCCCCCCCAAACACATTCATCCAAACCAAGCAAAATAAAGGAAGAAGAGACTTCTCTGCTCCCCTCGGTCCCTAAAACGGGTCCCCAAAGGAGGAGATACTCACACTTCAAGCCCCCATCCCTGGCAACAACCGGTTCCCCTTAGTCTCAAGTGCTCTCAGTTCAGGTCCCAGACTGGGTTGTCAGTGGCTGGTCTTCAACTGGCCTCTCCAGGCATCATCAGCCCCACCCAAAGGGGAAGAGGCGACATCCCACTTGCTCTTACCTGGATGACAAAGGCATCGTACAAAGGATGTGCTCCACAAAGCATTTCTGTTCTGCTCCGAGTTCTTGCAAACTATCCTTGTCTTCCTCATCTAAAAAGCAGGTAAAGCTCATTCAGGCATGCAGGGAGGGCACAGCTATCTGGAGTTACATCCCTCCCCTTAAAGGACCGGAGCGCTACACATATTCCTGAGAAGCTGCTGCTCAAAGCAAGCACCAGCTCCTCATGCACAGAGAGTAAACACGTCTCAGGCAGTGTTCCCTCTAAGCTGAGTTAGTGTGAGCCAGCTGTTTTTTAGCCTCCAGCTCACACATTTTTGTCTTCGTAGGGGAGGGACGGTGACTCAGTGGTAGAGCATCTGCTTGGGAAGCAGAAGGTCCCAGGTTCAATCTCTGGCATCTCCAAAAAAGGGTCCAGGCAAATAGGTGTGAAAAACCTCAGCTTGAGACCCTGGAGAGCTGCTGCCAGTCTGAGAAGACAATACTGACTTTGATGGACCAAGAGTCTGATTCAGTATAAGGCAGCTTCATATGTTCATATGTCTTAGCTCAGGAAAAATAGCCCCAGAGCGAACTAAGTTATGCAGCAGCTCACAAATTTAATGCCAGTAGCTCACAAAGTAGAATTTTTGCTCACAAGACTCCAAAGTTTAGAGGGAACATTGGGGTGAACCAAAGCTGGGAGCTTAAATTGTTGGGCGCAGGGGTCACTTCACAAAGGTTTCAACTGCCAGCTAGTAGAATAATACAAAAGTGAGGGTAAACTTCAGATGTTCCTGACTCTTGGGCACTTCAAGAGCATCTGCATAAAATCACAGATGGAAGAAACCAGCATTTGATCTAACAGTTGTATAAACAAGATTCCTTATGATGGCTGCATGCGCCTCTTGCATTACTGGCACTAACTGTTCAAAAACATGACCTGGAAGCCTGAATGTGGGTATATATTTCCGTATGGGTCTTTGCATGTGTCTCCTGGTTTTGAATCCCAGTATTGGGATCAAGATCTACCCCATCCCACTCCTGCAATTATTTAAAAAAACACACACACAAAAACAGAAGGAAGTTTTAACTGCTTACCTGAACCAAGGAACTTGTGCAGTTTGTGGATCCAGGTGAGCCCAACACTATGTACACCAGCATCATGTGTACAGTGATAGCGAGATGGACACTTGGGATCTGAAAGCACAGGAAGATTACAGGTGAGTGGAGGTGCCAGGCAGGGGAAGGCTGTATTCAGATGCCATGGCAGGCTGAATTTGCTCAGACCTGGTTTGTTGCTTCTTGCTGCGTAAGCATGCCTTGCTCTAGCCCTCCCACACAGAACGCGATATAAGAACCCTGCTTTAAAACTAACTTCAGTGATCCACAATGAAGCAGTGCAGGTGCACCGTTTAACCATCTGCCAAAGTGAGGGCTTCTAGCCAATCCAGGCTTAGAATCTCTGCTTATAGAAGGAAAATTAACTCTGATCATAATGCAAGAAGGGTCTGTGGGTGCAGAGGCAGTCACGCTACAAGTCTGGGACTTTCCTGTGAACTCAAAACAAGAAGCAAGTGTTCTGTAAGGAACCCAGAACAGTAGAGCTGTGGACAAACCAGCCTCTCTGAATCAGCCTTTACAATGATTCACACAAGCAACCATTCCTTCCTGATCAATAACATTGTGTGGCAGGTGACCCATCAATTGCTGTTTTCGGAGCTTCCACTATGAGTCCCTGCTTCTGTTTTGTCCTGCCTCTACTGAGCCAAAAGGCCACTTGGAGCTTTAAGTATTTCAAAATGGAAAAAGAGATGCCACTCTCTGACTGGTGCAGCTTTGTATTTTAGCTGGGAGGGAGCTGGCCACAAATTCAGAAGGCCTTTCTTTCTGGCATGCAGATGGGGCATCTTCTCAGGGACACAGGTACAGCCGCCAGAAGGGCAAAATGACTGAGGTCATCAGCTGCCGCCAAGAAAGGCTTCCCTGTGCTCCCTGCCTCAGTCTGTCTGGTGATGTAGGCTACCAGGCACCCCGGCCCAGTTTTTCTCATCTTCGAGGCAACTTGAATGAAGAGTGAAAAGAACACAGCAGACGGACCATATTCTTAGAGCAAAGGGACGGCAACGGAGGTCACACCTTCCACTCCTTACCTCTGTGCAATTTGATTGGGCAAGAGAAGTCCAACTCCAGAGGCTCCTCCCCCTTTCTCGGGGCCAATTTCAGGGCAAGCTCCAACTCAATGCATTCAAAGACGTAGAGTGATGGGATGAGGTCCGTTTTTGAATCCCAGGATTTGACAGACTGTCGAAGAGATGTGAGTGTTAACCCTATCACCCTCCTTCACAGTGGCATAAGAGTTAACTTCTCTTCGGAAGAGTCATTCATGTAAGTTACAAGTGATTTCCAACTGCCTTAATTTTTCTTTAGCCAAAAGGTTGGCTTGTATAATAAATGGTGTGTAGGGAGGGAGACAACCTCTACACTTAACTGGTTGGCTTTTTAAACTCCAAATATACATTAGTTCATGGCTTGAAGTACATCATGGAGTTGTTTGTTTGTTAAATCAATCCCAGATACAAGAAAAAAAATTACGAACATACATTTTGATATTCACTATATATTTTTCAGCCACTTATTCTGAGCATCCATGTATAAAATGCCAGAGAAAATATTTTTAAAAATGAGAATGCAAGCCTAATAGTTACTTCCAGGTCCTCCCTTGGGTCTCTGGCCACTTCTGAAGGCGCAAAGTTGGATGCTTGCCTCTTCCTGTTTCCAGGGGTAGCAAATGCTAGGACTAGAAACAGAGATGGAGTTCCCCAAAACTGGCAGTGAGCCAGGTGAGCCTGCTCTTAATGCCAGCTCTTAATGGCCCTTGGCCTGTTCAACCCATTGGTCGGGAGCAACAGCCAATTAGCTGATGCTGCAGTCTGATAGGCTGATATTCCTGACACACTGCCAAACAGCTTCAAGACTGGATGAAAGGCTCCTGCAGGCTAGGTGTGGCCTTCTGGGCCATGATTTGTCCATCTCTGACGCAGGAAGCAATGACTGTTGGAAAGGCTCCAATCTTGGCTTCTAACTCAGTGATGCAAACCAGCCTCTCCAACTGTCATCTAGTTTGGAGGACCAAAGCAGATATATTTTATTTATTTATTTATTCTGCTTATATCCTGCCCTCCCTGCCGAAGTAGGCTCAGGGCGGCTTATGCTCCATAAACGTCATATAAAAACAAGTATGAACATAAACCGCAAACATAAAAAAATATAAAAACATAACACAGTATCAGGTGCCATTTCAATCTTAGAATAGCAATACATTAGTGTGTTGATAACGGCGGATAGCTGCCAGTTCATTCTGTGTTAGATTATGTGATGGCAAACTACAAAAGTAACCTGAGAGAAGGGAGCATGTGTACATGATGCATGGACGTGTGTGTGGCCAAGCTATGATTTGGAGTTGCATGTAAAATTTATGTTGTTTCTGGAGACCACTGAGTGAAGCAATACCACTTCATTTGCTTACTCAGCCATTCCTGTTTTTATTAAGCCACTTCAAACTCAGGATGTAAACAAAACTAAAATATCAGAAAAGGGATAAGGATGTCTGACAGCAATGAGCTTTTGTGCTGTATGTTCAAGACAGCCCAGGTAAAAAGGCCAGCAGTACTTAAAGACCTAGCAAGGACCGAGTCCTGCATAGGTATATATAATATGAAGTTCCGTCCCTCCACAAAGAAAACCTGCAAGGGATTACAGCCATACCGTCTGTTCGTCGTCATCTTCCCCCTCCAGCACCACACAGTGATACAGCATTCCTGAATCGGTAGCAATGACCAAGATGTTGGGAATGCAGGGCAGGCAGAGGACCGCACAGGCATCATAGCCATAGTTGTCTTCAGCTGCAGGGTGCATCGGCAGTGGGCCCAACAGCTTGCCGAGGTTTCTGGTGCTGGAATAAACAAAAGGGACGTTTACCGGGCAGCCGTTTCATTACAGCTGTCCCCCCCCCCCTCAAATAGCAGGAATCAATTTGCAACAACAGAGCTATTTCTCTACTAGAATATCTTGGATATCTAGAACATGAAAAATGGAGCTTTTCTTCCTGTAAAGAAGTTCCATGCAAGAAATTATTGCATGCTTATCTCAGAATGGACTGCTAACTGCAGTTTTCCCTTCCTGGTTGATTCTCATGTATCAGGAATACTTTCTCTTTAAGCCATTGCTCTAAATAGGCCAGAGGTGGCCTACAGTGTAATCCTAAGCAGAATTACTAAATGCATTGTTTTAAATGCTTGCTGCCTAAGATCAGATTTTGCTTTGTCTTTTGCCACCCTCAATTTCCAGGCACATCCAGTTTCTGGTCAACACTTCCACCCTCTCCCCCCACCCCTGCAAAAAAACCCAAAAAACCACAGTGGCAGCTGCCAGAAATGCACAAATAAATTTTCCATCTTTACCTGTGCAGTAGACTGAGGTAGGTCAGGAAGGTCTCCCCATTTTCGTACAAGATGTAGAGCGGGTATGCCAGCACTTCTTCTGCTTTCTCTTGCTGCCCGGTTATGTTCCTGGGAATGGCTGCCAGGGGCCCAAAGTCAAATGCCACGGCTGTCTCCCCTATCAATGCCGTATAGGCTCTCCTGAGAGAGGGGGGAAAGGCTAGAAATTTGGCTTGCAGGAGCCGTCTGCCGCAAATGTAATTTCCTCATTGTGGAAAGGATGGGGAAGGGTTTTGGGTTTTTTTTTGCCAAAGCGAAGAGGAAAGCATCCAGATCTTACCCTTTATTGAGACTCAGAGCCTCCTCATCAGTATTTGAAAGAGTGATCATTTTCACGGCTGTCTGGGGTGAATTCAAGCTGTAAATCCTAAAGCCCAAACAATATTTTAAAAACCACCCCGTAAGTGAGCCTCCCATAAGAATTTTAAAAATCAGCAACCAGGGTGCGGGGTGCACCCACAGCTAGAATATTTCATATGTATTTGGAGAAATCGCCCCATTTGTGGAACAACACAGGATATTTTAACGTGTACTGAACATCTGCTGGCACACGCCTCCTATGCGTGTGTTTTGGTACAGCTCACTTGCGCCTGATGAACTTACAACTGCAGAAACTGGGCCAGCCTCTTCTCAAGACATGAGTCTTGGCTGCGTTATCAAAGGAACCTTTAAAGTGAGACATACTTTAAAGGGAGACATCAGAGCCAGGTATGTACCTGATTGTGTTGTCAGAAGTTAGGAGCACTATGTGGGGTTCCAGCATCTCACTTGGGTACCAGGCGGCATGCTTCAGTGTCAGGGATGTCGAGCTGGTGAAGAACCTCTCTGCAATAGGAATGGTGCTAGAAGAGAGATTTCATAAATAAAATGGGACAGTATTTTGTGAGCCAAACGGAGTTGTCAGTTTTTCTAAAGAGCCCCCGTACAACTGTGCTATCCCCAACGGAGTGCTGTGCAGGCAATAACTTTGTGCTGCAGGAAGGTTCATCTACCATTTTTTGATGATCCAGCTGCTTTTAAAAGCACAAGAGCAGGTGAGATTGCATTTTTTTCTGAGCAGCCGGCAACCCTGTCAGCAAACAGACTAAACCAGTTGTCAACAATGTTCCCTCTAAGTTGCAGAGTCTTGTGAGCAAAAATTCTACTTTGTGAGCTACTGGTATTAAATCTCCTTCCTGAACTAAGACAAAGATGTGTGAGCTGGAAGTTAAAAATCTGTGAGCTAGCTCATGCTAACTCAACTTAGAGGGAACACTGGTTGTCAACACACACAAAAATGGCCACAACATGGTGCCCAGCGGTGCCAAGAATAGGGTACCATATTACCTCCTACTTTTTTCCCACAATTAGAAAAAAAAAGAAAAGAAATTAAACCTCTGCCGAAAACTCTTCTCCCATCACTCAGCAGCATGTCAAGTACATGTGGCCAAGCACATAACACTAGTTTTGACTAAATCTGCCGATCCTTCCGAAGAAGAGCTGCACACCTTTCTTCCCAATCCCAAAACAAAAGACAGGAGCTGCATCATGAGAGTCTCCTGACACAGCCTCACACAAAAGTGATCTTTTACACTGGAGAAATCAAGGACCAAACATGAGGCCAACTGCCCACAAAGCACATTGCTTCATAAATGGTAGCAGAATGTCTGAACTGCCTGCACTGAACAGGACATATGAAGCCTCTTTGTGACACTGGATCTGTGAAGGTTGTCTCAGTTGCCATTTGACATCCCAGTCATTAAGTGATGAATGCTGCCACCTCTCTTTTTTTTTGCTTAAATGAAATCTACTATGGAATAAATGCTGCTTTTCTTTTCATTGACCTACAGCATCTCAAGCACCCTTTCGAAGAGGTATGAAAACAAACTCCCACCCCCTAGTGCAGAGGTGGGGAACCTTTTTTCTGCCAAGGGCCATTTGGATATTTATAACATCATTCGCGGACCATACAAAATTATCAACTTAAAAAACAGTGCTCTGCCAAGGGAGAATGATTCAGGCTGGCAAAATTAATGCAAATAATTGTTTTTCAATTTGAAGTCACGTGGGGAGAGCCTAATTCAGCACATACACACAGTCTGGTCCGCTGCCCTAGGCAGATGCCTAGGTCCAGGCACATCCCCTAAAATTAGCGTATTCGGTTGCACACTCATTAGCATATTAGGCCACACCATCTGGGATAATCATGTGCAAATTGAACTAGTGGTAGCTGGCTGCCACCCACTCCCCTGCCATCCCTCCCTCCATGTGGAAACTGCAGCTGCTCCCAACAGACCTTTAAAAGTACCCACATACCCCAGCAGTAGTCCTTCACAATGCCTACCACTCAGGTTCCACGGAGGAAGGGAGGAAGGAAGGAAGGAAGGAAAAGAAATTAGGGGAAGAAAGGAAAATGAAATGGAGGGAAGAAAGGGTAATAAAGGAAAATAAAGGAAAATAAAGAAATGGGGGAAGAGAGAGAAAGGGAAATAAAGAAATGGGGGAAGAGAGAAAAATAAAGAAATGAGGAAGAAAGGAAAATGAAGAAATAAGAATAAAGGAGGATAAAGGGAAATAAATAAGTGTGGGGAAGAAAGAATAATAAAGGGAAATAAAGAACGGGAAATAAAGGGGGGAATGGGGGAAATAAAGGAAACAAAGAAATGGGGGGAAGAAACAGAAATAAAGGGAAATAAAGAAATGAGGGGGAAACTTACCTGTACTTTAGCAGTGACTTTTCCAGGCCCTGCAGCGATCCTGGCTGGCCAGCCAGGCCCCAGGGAGGCTACAGTGTGACTGGGCCCCAAAAATCCCTGCCAACCAGCCAGGCCCTGGGGAGGCCGCTGCACAGTGCAGCTTAGCCACATGATCCCTGCCAGCCAGCTGGGCCCCAGGGAGGCCACCATGTGGCTTGGCTCGGCCCAGCAATCCCTGAGGGCCAGACCAAGTGATCTCGAGGGCCATAAACGGCCTCTGGCCTGACGTTCCCCACCCCTGCCCTAGTGGAATGTGCGCAAGTAAAACAGAGTCCCTCCATACGCAGTGTCTACAACTATAAGGATAGCAAAAACCCCAAAGAGAACATACCACGTATCAAAATGGTTTCCTGACAAGTCCAAAGAGAAAGAAGGAAAAGGAACACCAAGTAGCCCTAGTTTTAAAGCTGTCAAAGAAACATGAGAAAACCCGAGGTGTTACATACCTACAATTAATTGTTGCCCTTCCACCTTCAAATTCAGAGTTCTTTCCCCAACGTTTTGGTAACTCCAGTACTGCTAGCCCTTTTGTTCCTATAAGAGCCACATACTGTTGTGTAGGACTCAGTGAGGTTTGGTAGACATCAAAAAAGGGTGGATTTATGCAGAGCAGTGTCTGGAAATAAAAATGCTGAATCACTTAACAGTACAACATTTCAACTTTTGTTTCTAAGCAAATAAACGTTATACAATATGAACATATGAAGCTGCCTTATATACTGAATCAGACCCTCGGTCCATCAAAGTCAGTATTTACTCAGACTGGCAGCGGCTCTCCAGGGTCTCAGGCTGTTTTCTGAGATGACCATAGATTAAATAATTAAACAAGCCCAAACTAGGGTAGGAGTCTACTTTCCACGAAGCAGGAAAAAGACCAGTGGCTGGACTGTACCACTCCAGATTGCAGGTGGAGTGCTTTTCCATAATTGAAAAACCCTTCACACAGAAAACTTGCTAATCAGGGCTGAGGCTAGAACCTAACACAAACACTGGCTGCAGGAGCTGGTAGTGTGAGGTCCTTTACACCCAATTATTGCAACTTAAGTGCAAGCAGTATTTAAACATTGCATTCCCCCCCTCCCATGTTTCAGCTAGACTCCATACAGAAACCCTAACCTTTAAACAGGTCCTTGAGCTTTACTGAAAACAAACTACAAGGCCTAGCTGCCTTTCCACAAAGTAAAATTCCTTGCACTTAGAAAACAAGCACATCTGGGGACAATGTTCAGCTTTTCCCTGACACTCTGATTTCCACATTCTAGGAAGAGGGTTTCACATCCAGCTCTTCCCTGCTTTGCTAGTTTCAGTCTGTGTCCTGCAGACCTTTTAAAAAACAATTGTTTTGTCTGACTGGCACATTTTCAACATGTGTTTATGGTATCTTTTCCACATTCTTCCACTATGAAATGCAAGGAGTATTCATGGTTCTCTCATGCTACATTTTCTCCTCACAATCACCCTGTAAGGGAACAGGCGGGCTGAGCCAGAGTGATTGCCCCAAGATTGCCCAGACAGCTTCATAGTAGGCAGGGCCGGCCCTAGACTGTCTGGCATCCTACGCAAGGCTAACTTCTGGTGCCCCCTCCCCGCACACAGATGATGTCACTTGACACCCCTAGATGGCTGGCGCCCTAGGCAATCGCCTAGCTTGCCTAGTGGCAGAGCCTGCCCGGATAATAGGAGAGGGATTTGAACCTGCCAGAGCAGTCTCAAACAGAGTTCTAAGTCCACTGGTGTCAATTAGAGATGCCAACCTCCGGTAGGGCCTGAGGATCCCCAGGAATGCCAGCTTATCTCCAGTCCAGCCAATAAAAATCAATTTCCAATGGATGTTTTGGAGGGTGGGCTGTATGGCATTGTACCTCGTTGAGATCCCTGTCCTCCCCAGGCTCCATCTCCAGTCCAGGAGTTTTCCAACCTGGAGCTGGCAACCGGCACAGACAAGTGCAAGTTGCAACTTTGTTTAGGATTGCTCTGTGTGTGTCTCTAGTCCAAGAGCGGCCAAACTTGCTTAACATAAGAGCGATATAGAATAAACATCAGATGGTTGAGAGCCGCAAGACATGGACGTCAGAGTTTGAGAGCTCGAAGGAAGGCAGGCAGAGGGAGAGAGGGAGGGGGAAAGAAAGCAGCTTTAAAAGCACTCTTCAAACTGCTGGCCGGCTTGGTTTGGTGAAGTGACTTAAAGAGTCAAATGCCTTTTCCAAGCCAGCTGATGGGGTATGGGAGCTCTGAGAGCCACACAATATGTGTGAAAGTCGCATGTGGCTCCTAAGGCACAGTTTGGCCACCCCTGCTCTAGTCCTTTACGGCACTGGCTCTTTATATCAAGAATATATCGCTTTGTATGGACAAACCACTACACCAACACGCGCAGGAAGAGAAAACTAGATGGAAGCGAGTGACACCGACATGCTGGCTTTCTACGTGCAGGGGTTTTGTAACGGAGGCGCTCTGCGGCACCTGCGAGCCCAAGACGGTGGCAGCACACGGCTCCCTCGGGGGCCTCCAGGAGAACCAAGCGAGGAGGCCGCACCTGGTACCGGCTCAGGCTGTCGTGCTCGCCGCCGCCCAGGCTCCTCAGGCTGAGGGCGTAGAAGGCGCTACGCTCGCCGTCCCAGAGGAAGAGCTCGCCGCCCAAGCCGAACATCAAGTCCCGCGGAAGCGCCGGCCGAGCCTTCACGTCGCCCGGACCCGGCTCGACCTTCGCGGCCTGCTCCTTCAGGCGACAAATCACGGCGTGGTTGGATAGCTCCTTCCGCCAGTGCTCTCCCAGGCCGGGCGCCACGGCCGCTGCGGCCATCGCTGCGTCTGAATGAAGAGAAAAGTTTGTTGCCGAGAGGAGGCTGAACAAGGTAGGCCCCGCGCCGCCTCAGAGCGCGGGACTACATGTCCCAGACATCACCGCGCGAGCGGACTCTTCAAGACTATAAGATTGCTACCAAAAATATCTAAGGTTATGGTTAACACCATAGAGGTATATAGATGGACAGCCACGCCGTTACTTGAAGACAAACGACAGTTATCGGGCCAGCGCTAGTTCTTTCGAACCCCTCCCCCAAACGGAACGGCTCTTTCGCAGACTTCAATTCCCATAATGCAACGGGGTTCCGCTACCCGAAAGGAGGTGCTTCCCATCATGCATCGGGTGCTGGAGTGCTTGTGCTTGACTACATTTCCCAGTGTGCTTTGGGCAAGAAGAACCAGCGGGGAGGAGAGGGCGGCAAGAGCAGCAGCTGTGCGGAGCTCGCGGTTATGGCCGGCTCGATGGCGTCGTTGCTCCAGCAGCGGCGGTGCCTCTACAAGGGTTCCCGAGCCCCGCCTTGGAAGGAGACCTACCGGCAGGTAGGTCAGCAGGGAGGCGTCGGGGCTTCACATCTTTGGAACGTTGAGGGTGCCAACATTCGAGGGGTGGATACATTGATTGTATCGAAAGCTGTGCCACTTGGACTGGTTTTCTTGGAAGTAAGCCCTGCGCTGTAAAGCGTCTTTTAGTGCTATGCGATCCTGCGCACGCTTCCGTGGGAGAAATTATGACCAATTTCGCACTAGACCTTTAATCCTGGTTTAGCCCTGTCCCCCACTGGAATCAGAGAAACCAACTTTATGACTCTATTATTCTATTATTTTAGTGCAGAATGTCTGTTTGGGGACAGGGCTAAAGGTCTAGTGCGAAATTGGCCTAAGTTCCCTGCGTCCCCGTTGCATGTTTACTGCGAAGCAGACGAACAAAAGTTGAGGGATGCCTTAAAGGCTAGCAGTATTGAAGTGTGAGCTTTCCTGAGTCACCGCTCGCTTCTTGGAATAGATGGCGGGAAGTCAAACCGGGAGTCCTAGTGAGGTGGAGGATTACGAGAGGGAGAGGAGGGGCTGAGACAGGATAGGTGTGAGTTCTGTCCTGAGTCTTTCAAGTGTCGATTCTCTGTATAAATTACTAGATCGGGATTAGCGGGTTCAAAGAGATCAGCAAACTACTGATGAAGCTTGCTCAGGGAGTAGTCTGAAGTGTAAATGAACATTAACTGATATTGGTGACAAGGACCCACTATGCACACACTTTATTGCAGATTTTCAGAGTAGCAAGCCACAGTCAAGAATCTTGACTTTGGACTCTGTGCACCGTACGCATCGTTCTTTTTCCTTTGGTGTATTATTCTGCAGCTACCAATTTTAAAAATGCATTTTTTCTAAATTGGGGTGGAACGTCACTTGTGACATATGGGGAGTGGCATCCAAAGTTTTAAAAAACATTTATGCAATTGCGCTATTGCTGCTGAACTGCAGTATCCAGCAAGCACCATCCATTTAAATCCACATGGTTCACATTTTGTGCATGCATTTTAGCATTAGTTCCTTGAATGAAAGGAAACAGAAAGGAATGCAGGCAAAGGGGGGGGGGGGAACCCACTGTTGAGACTGGCCAAACTTTTACTGAAACTATCCATGGGAGACTGTAGGACTGATAATGAGCTGGAAGTTGTATGTGACAAGCACTCTTCAAGTCTGTCTTGTAGCAGGCTGGCTCTGTTGATTTGCTTCTTTCCTTCATGGGGCAGGCATTGGGCCTAGCCTAACCCAATTTCATCACATCTCAGAAGGTAAGGAGTGTCAGCCCTGGTTGGCATTTAGATGGGAGACTGCTAGAGAATTCCAGGGTCACCGTGCAGAGGCAGGTGGTAAGAAACCACCTCTGTTAGTCTCTTGCTTTGAAATTTGTATGTGGTCACCATAAACCAGCTGTGACTTGACAATGCTTTATACATATACACAGCGAGAGACTGTAATCCAAAAAAGTGTTTTTTGTAACACAAGCAGGCAGGGCTTTTTTGTAGCAGGAACTCCTTTGCATATTAGGCCACACACCCCAATGTAGCCAATCCTCCTGGCGTTTACATAGGCCCTGTACTAAGAGCTCTGTAAGCTCTTGGAGGATTGGCTACAACAAGAGTTTCAGGGTATAAACTTTTGAGAGTCAAAACGCCCTTTGTCATATACCTTCACCAGGAAGAAGGCAGCAGACGGTAGCCAAATCTTCCAGCAGTGACTTATAGTGCAATCCTGAGAACTATTTCTTAGGAAGCTGAATAGACTTCAGGATTCTGTGTAGTCTCAGACTTAGGCAGGTGTGAGTATTACAAAGAAGGAAGAGGACAGCAAGTAGGCAGATGCTCCTCTGCTATGCCTGGATTACAGTGGGGGAATCTCCTTGCTTGGAAAGCTTTTGTATCGAAGCATTTCATCTCTGTTAAATGCTGGTTCTTGTGAGCTTTTCAGGCAGTCAGTTTTAAGGTTGAAAGGCAGGAGCAACATGACAGTGATTTTATTTACTCACTCTGTGTAGTCCGCCTTGAGTCTCAATAAGAGAGACAGTAAATAACATAAATAAATGAATTGTATCTAATTGTAAAGTTATTGGTCCCTTGTGCAGGTCGCACAGATAGCAGAACCAGATTGCTCACACATGTAAGCTTAGGCTTCTCCAACATTCCCTCTAAGCTGCAAAGTCTTGTGAGCAAAAATTCTACTTTGTGAGCTACTGGTATTAAAGTTGTAAGCTACTGCATTAATTAGTGTGCTCTGGGGTCATCCTTCCTGAGTGAAGACAAAAATGTGTGAGCTGGAAGCTAAAAATCGGTGAGCTAGCTCACACTAACTCAGCTTAGAGGGGACACTGAGTGGGACAAGGTGTGACTCTCAAGTATGGAGATACGTGACATTGACTATGTAAATCAGGGGTGGGGAACCTTTTTTTCTGCCAAGGGCCATTTGGATATTTAGAACATCATTCGAGGGCTGCACAAAATTATCAACTTAAAAATTAGCCTGCTATATTTGGTCAAACATTTAATTGACTCATCCCTAATGTGATGGCTGGAATGGCTTCTCTTTGGTGAGGCGTATGCTGTTAACTGGTATTGATGATGTTGCTACTCGCAACTGATTTTCCAGGTTTGTCTCAGTCAGTCTGGAGTGCAGTTGACCCTTTGCGATGGTAAGTTTTGAAAGAACTGCTCACAGCAGTAAGTTGTTCTGAACGCAGATGCATATTTCAGTGTGTCTCCTCCAAGTGGGAAATTCATCATTGCTTATATAACGTTTATGAACTCAAGCAGTGGGACGTTGTTGTACCTAGCTTTCAGCTCATCATTGCTTTGCAACTGAATGATTTCGTGTTGTAGGTTATCAGGCACATCAGCTGGCTCCATATTGAATGGTGTATCAAAGATGTTCAATTCCAGTTGCTTACTTTTCACATCCTTGAATCTCATCAAATGCCTCAATTAGTTTCAAACATTCACCAGCATATTCAAGTGTCATAGAAGGGTTTTGTCCTTCCAGAGTGGGGAAATGCACCATGTTATTCTTTTCATGTTCTACTTTCCACAGCCTTAATTTAGCTTCGAATGCTTTCACATTTGAAAGCAAGGAGCTGAGAAGCTGGTTGGGGCCCTGCAGCTTGAGGTTCAGCTCAGAGAGGTACTTGGTAATGTCCACCATGGATGCTAAATGACACAACCACTTGCTAACATTGAGTTCCCTAACAGGTTTCCCCTTCATCACCATGAACTGCTTGACTTCATCCCGCAGTTCGTAAAACCTCATGAGCATGTTCCCACGACTCAGCCACCGCACTTCACAGTGATGAACAAGATCACTGTACTCAGACTCAAGTTCATTCAGTAACTCCTTAAACTGGCGGCTGTTAAGCCCTTTGCTTTTGATAAAATTTATGCATGACACAACTGTCGGCATCACATTGTTGAGCCGCAACGACTGTGCACAGAGGCTTTCTTGGTGTATGATGCAGTGGCATATAATTAAATCACTTGGCTCAAGGCCGAAACGATTCATTTCTTTCTTGACCATTTTTGCGAGCCAACCATGACTGGAGCTCCATCTGTAGTAAGGCCACTTAACTTTTCAAATGGTAGCTCAAGTTTTTCATTGCTAAAACAAGTCTCTCAAACAAGTCCTCACCTCTTGTCGTGCCATGCATGGCTTCCAGCGCCAGCAGTTCCTCTTGCGTGTCAAACTCTGCAGTTATCCCACGAATGAAAATGGCCAGTTGGGCAGTATTTGTTATGTCCTTTGTCTCATCACAAGCCAGAGAGAAAAACTGGAAATCTGCAGAATCTTTCAGTGTTTTTTCAATATCTTGTGCTAAGTCAGTAATCCGATCTGAGACAGTTCTCCGAGACAAACCTAACACTCTGAGACAATCTTATTTTGTCCGGTGCCAGCAACTCTGCAGCAGCCACCATGCAATCTTTCACAAATTCTCCCTCTACATGAGGCCTCAGCTTGTTTGCAATTAGTTCACTCACTACATAACTTGCCTGAATAACATTGTCTCTGTCACAGCGAGGCCTCGTGAAAGCAGCTTGTTGTGATTCCAACCTCTTCTGAAGAGCATTGATTTTATCCAGATGCGTTTGGCCTTGCAATTAATTGAGTTTAACATGTTTTGAGCTGAAATGGTGCTCCAGATTGGCTTTTTTTTATTACTGCTAATGCATCGCCACAAACTAGGCACACAGGTTTGCCTTTGACTTCAACAAAAAAATAATCATTTGTCCATTTCTCTTGGAAAACTCGACACTCTGCGTCAACTTTTCTTTTCTTTGTAGTCGCCGTTTGTAGGATGTCTCACCGCTTAAGTTTTAATAACTATCCAGTGTGTGTGTCACCCAGGAGCGGCCCTACAAAGAGGATGAAGTAGTTTAGCAAATCTTTGGGCACCACAAGGACTCATCTCAGCCAGCCATGGTCTGAACCACGCTGTTTAGCCTGCCCTTTGTTTTGTTTCCAAGGCCCCCAGATGTTAACCGCTTACATTTGACTTTTTATAAGCACAAAATAATAAAGATTTAGCAGTCAGTGTTCCTCACAAGCCACCCAGATCCTGCTGGACTCGCCATGTGCACTTTTCTCAGATGTTCTTCATTTACTATTAGCTTCTCTCTCCCAGGACCAGCTAAATAGCATCTGATGGCCAGCATGGATCCATACAAAGATAACTGTGCATCAGAACTGAGCAACAAATCCAGGTTTGCCATCAAAGATGCACACAGCAGGGAACCTTAACCAGTTTAACTGTGTACCTTTAAAATGCCAATGGGTGATGTGGTTAGTATGCTAGACAAGGAGTAAGGGGGCTAAGACTAAATCCACCATTGCCTTAAAACTCTCTTGGGATAAAGTTCACCTTGGGGCTAACTGCTTTTTCTCTCAGCCTAACCTTCCTCACAGGGTTGCTATGAAGGCAAAACAGGAAGGAAGGCTTCAAAATGAGATAATGAGCATATGATTGCAGGCTGATATTGCAATCTAGATCTTTACTCAAAAGTACTTCACTTCCTGAATCTGAAGCACAGAATTGCAACCTTGCTATCCTGGACTGGTAGACTTATTATTTGCTTCAGACTTGAGAATGCCCAGCAGGAAATCATAGAGACATTAACAACTTGTGGTAGTGGGGGTCAAGAAGACCCTGTCCCCAGGCTTTCATTTCTAGCCTGCTACAGCAGGACAGACAAAGTCCTGCCATCTAGCAGTGATATAAAGCCAAATTAGAGAAAATAGGATTTTTTAAAAAAACAGGGTGCCTGAAATATTTGGGGACAGAAGTATTAAGCTGCTTGAGAAATATGCAAAGCAGTAGATTAGAGGGGTGGGGTGGGGCTATTTTTAAATGGGTAAAACTCCTTACTACAACTGAACTCATTCTATTTAATGTACAGCTTTCAGCATCACAAATTCCTGCATTGTGCAGGGGGTTGGACTAGATGACCCTGGCTATTTGATTGACTGTGGCCATTGACAAAAGTTTCTGGATTCTCATTTCTCCAGTCCCCCTCCCCTTCCCCACCCACTTCTTCTGGCTTTTTTTCCTCCCCTCCTGGCTAGATTGCTCTCTCTCTTTCTCATCCCTGCACTTCTTGGTCCCCTCAGCAAAGGCGTGGCTGCAGCAACAGAGCCCAGGTGGGGAGGGAGATGGAAATTTCATTCAAGCCTGTCTCCTCCCTCTCCCTCGTTGTGATGGAAAGCCATTTGCGGGACTTTAAACTGCACATGGAGATTGGGGGCTCCGTTTTTCCTTGCTGTTCACCCCCAAACACCTCCTTTCACACACACTCTTCCCTCAGGCTGGCTCCCCTCCCACAGCTCTCCCCTTCCTCAGTGGCTGCACCCAGCTGTGATGAGCAGCTAAACGCTAACGGGACCGTTCCTTTGGTCCCTGAGCCTCCTCCATCACCCTCGCACTCCATGGGCACCCATTTGAGGGACCCTAGGGGTCAAGCGGGGGCGGCGATTGATTAGATGGGTTCTCCTCCCCCAGCTATGAACCTGGCTGCCTCCCCTTCCTCATTTCTCCAGCTCTGTGTGCTCCAGCCCCCGCTGCCTCCCTTTCCCCACCCAGTTCTCCTGGCGGCTCGTGTCTTGCACATTCCCCACCTGTACGGTGGGGCCAGGGTGGGGAGGAGTGTTCTGCCATTCTTGACTTCTGTTGCTGCAGCCGGTTCAAAGTCAATATGGTTGGGGGAAGCAGAGCAGGCACCCTCAGCCTGAGAAAAGAGGAGGAAAGCGGCCAGTGCAAAAGCGCGAAGCAATAGCAGGCAGGCAGCACGCACGTGCTTCTCTTCCTTCGCTGCCTGCTCCGATCTCCGTGGCGCGCCAGAAAGGAAAGGGGTGGGGCCAGGCCAGGAAGTGTTCCCCGGACCTGTGCAGAGCTCTTTGGTTTGTGTGAGATCGGGATGGGGCCAGGCAAGAAAGCCTCCGACCTGCACGGGCATATGGAGCGTGTACACGTGCCCGCCAAGGGTTGCTCTGCGGGCTGGTCCAAGTGGCCTCGGGGGCCGTAAACGGTCCGAGGACTGGAGGTTCCCCACCCCTGATGTAAATGAACCAAAATAGTGTACAGACCCTCTTCATGTACTGTCTGGTAAGAGCTGAATGGTCCCCTGGTGGCACAGGATGTTGAGTCAGTTTGTTTATGTATTTAGTTTATATTCTGCATTTGCCCCCGATGGGGATCTGAACACCCCGTGAAATAGGTTATGCTGAGAGCATGTGATTGGTCTAGCAGCTAGCCTCCATGGCAGAATGGCGGTTCAAACTTGGCTCTGACACTGTAGCCAGTGCACTGGACCACCTTGGCACCAAGGACCAACTCCATCAAGATTCTGAGTTTATATAGTCCTGGGGAGGAGGGGGAATGTGCAAGTTGTTCTCCTCCCTCCTCCATCTGCCCCCTCTTGGACTGGCAAAATTGTTTGGCAGTCAGAGACCCGCTAGTCATAGGGAAACATCAAGAAAATGATTTAATGTGCAATTGACTGTTTTTTCCCTCCCTGTGTCTGCTTTTTTTTCCCCGCAGCGCTGCGTGGAGAGGTTGAAGAACAGCCGGGCCAGACTCTTGGACCGATACCGCCATGTGGGAGAGAACGCTGCTGCTGGTGGAGGAACAAGGAGCTCCCTTCTGGTTCAGGAGGTGATGGAGGTTGAGTGGCAGGCCTTGCAGTCGGTAGACACAGAACTGCCGTCCCTCCGGAAGAAAGATACTTCTCTCCATGTTAGTTCACATAGTTTTGTGTCTTCCTAGCATTCACAAGCTTCTTCCCCACATATGTTTAAACAACAGGCAGCCTTTTTTTTTTTAAGTCATCCTATTAAACCCATCAAGAAAAGCAAATTAAAAGCCAATCAGCCAGACAGTGTGTTGAGATGCGGCTGATTGATCTGTTTGATGTTTATCCAGTTTTCTTGTTATAAACCACCCCATCTTCCCAATGACTCACACTAGTGGTAAAAACCAGGGGCACCCTGTCTTTTTGAGAGAGAGGGGAAAGAAGGCTAACTAAATCCTTCTGGAGAAGGAATCCCATAGCTTGGGGATCCACCTTGAAAAGGCTGTTCCCCAATAACTACTAAGCAGACAAGCGGAATGCAGGAGGAATGCATTGGTTTTTCTTGTCACGTTGTATAGTAATGCCCAAAACTCAGCAAAAGTTAGGCAAATGGGAATGAGATTCCTTTCAGAGAGCGTCATTGTGTGAATCTTCTGTAGATGACCATGAATGCAGATGCCTGTATACTCCTGGGCAGAGCTACTCCAGTATAAGCTCACTGGTTGCACTGTGTGTGTTTGTGTGCAGCCACACAAATAAAACTGAATCTGGTCCTCCTTGCTTAACTTTAGTCCGACAGACTGGCCTGTTCCCAGCCTTGCAGTCTGAGAGTCTTTTCCTAGAAATGGCAAATGCTGAACTGGACAAGTTCCGCAGCTGAGCTATAGTTTCCTTTGTGGCTTTTTTCACGTGGAAAAGCCTAACGCTGAGTCTGTGCTGCTTGGTTCTAGGTTCTGGAAGACTCCAGTGAACTAGCAGTGTTGGAGGAAATCCAGAAAGAGCTGATTTTGCAAGGTACTCTTTTTAAAAACAACAACAACATACTTTTTTGTTTATTTTTATTTCAGTGTTTATTCTGCCCTCCCTGCAAGCCAGCTCAGGGAGGATCACAACAGTGAAGTGACAGCAATAATAAACAATTAAAACAGTTAGAACAATATAAATTAAGCAGGCGGCACTGTCAATAGATGCAGATCTAATTGTTGTGATTTTTAATTGCTGTTGTGAGCTGTCTTGAGCACAAGGTATTAATTTTTTTTAATTGTCTTATTTCTAGTCTGCCTTTCTCACAGGGACTCAAAGTAGATTACGCGTAGTGAAGTCATCACAGTCAATGAAATTGGGACATTCAAATATAAATATTTCTCATATCCAGGGCTTTTTTTGTAGCAGGAACTCCCTTGCATATTAGGCCACACACCCCTGATGCAGCCAATCCTCCAAGAGCTTACAGGGCTCTTCTTACAAGGCCTACTGTAAGCTCCAGGAGGATTGGCTACATCAGGGGTGCGTGGCCTAATATGCAGGGGAGTTCCTGCTACAAAAAACCCCTGCTTATATCTATCTTTTGATAATCCATATGCTCAACCTTGGCTCACCCAGCACTGATGCTTTTGCATTTCAGGCACCCGACAGCAACAACAAAAAACTGCTTTTCCCAGTTCTGTCGATTCTATCATGTTTTCATCCTCCCCTTTCTTCAAGGTGTTCGGCATAGCATACATGGTTCTCCTGTTTCTTACAAGAAAGTGGCTGACCCAGAGTCACCCAGTGAGCTTCCGCTCACCATTCTAGTTTGACTTGTTTGTAGTGTCTTTTTCTTTTTTTATCTTTACTATTGCTGCAGTTTTGTTGATTGTAGTGCTGGCTTTACTAGTTGATCACCATGCTTTTCATCAATTAGTCATTATATTTTATGTTAGTATTTTGATGATTGCTGGAAAGTGCAGGTGCCTCCTTCAAAGAGGCAGAATATGAATATCTTAAATATTCCCCCAACGTCAAGTATCTTGCTGACCCAGTGAATTTGGAGGGGCAATATATTCAGGAACGACAGAAGTATTTGTCAACAAGTAATTAGGTTGTGAGGTTCACTGGCAAAGGATGTAGCCATAGTGACAAGAAGGGGCCCACCATAGTCAGAAAAACTCTGAATACTAGTGCCAAGAGGCAGCATCGGGAAGGTTTCGGCCTCTGTGCCCCTGTTTGTTCATCAAGGGCAAGAGGCTGGCCATTGTGCAAAACAGGATAGTGGACTAGATGGACCACTGGTCTCACTTTCAGGAACTGATTTTGCTTGATAATAGAGTATGTACATGGGAAATAGAAGCGTGTTCAGGGCATTTGTTGGTTCCAGGATAAAACTGACTTTTAAAGTTTGTTTTGTGGAGGGGAGGACGAGCAGTCTTTGTCACACCTTGAAGGCTGTGTGAAGAAGAGATCTGCGTACAGTGGAGCACCGCAGCATGAAACAGCAGTGGTTGGTGGTAATGCAGCACTTGTCAGTGCTGGAAAACATTTCCCATCCCTAGCATCAGAGGTTTAGGTGCCAGGCCTTGTTCAGAACATGGAACATATTTGATGCAGCCATGTTCCCACATCAGAAGACAATTAGTAGCACTCAGGACAGAACTTTGCAACCAAAACATGGGGGTCACTGTGCATTGCTATCCGCTGTGCTCAGCGTATAGCGTTCCTTATAGCAAGTGACGGTGCCTTTCTCCCTTGCAGAACAGCTGGCTATAGAGGAATATGAACAAAGCCTTCGGTTTGATGAGGAGTGCCTCAATGCGATGCTCGAGGGCTTAGATGCTGAACCCAAGGTGATCTGCCCAGTTTGCCAAAGGTGAGCAACCCTGTATTTCTTTCCTTTGAAGAACTGATGATGATCTCCACTCATAGCCGTGCACACCACTCAAATGTAATGTGAAAGCGGCTTGGAGAGGCCAAAGTTCAGTGGCAGCCCTGGTCTGGATTGGTTCCACATGGCTTTTGATCAGAAAGGCCTATAGCGTATTAGGATACAGCATTTGCTTGGCCTGCAGAAGGCCCCTGGTGCAGCCTTTGGCATCTCTCACTGGAAAAGAGATCTAAGGAAGGCTGGGGAGCCACTGCCATGAATGGAAGTTATCCCTAGTGGTGTGTATGTGTGTGTGGAGGGTCTTTCAAAGGGTCTGAGGGCCACACTCTGTCCTGAGCAATTAACAGTGCAAGTGGGTTCCTGCAACATATGTTCATCCAGATTTCTGTTTTGCATTCATCCTGCCAGCTTTTGCTGCCACTCCTCACATAGTTGTTCTGCACGCCCCTCTTGTTATTTATCTGTATCCTGCTTTTCTCCCTAGTGGGGGACCTAAAACAGCTTACAACATTCCTCCCTGCTCTGTTTTATCCTCGCAGCAACCCTTTTTAGGTAGGTGAGGCTGAGAGAGAGAGAGAACAGCCTGAAATCCACCCATTCGCAAATGCTCAAGGATCATTCCATGTCCAGCACTGCTGCTTGCACTATAACCAGTGTTCCCTCTAAGCTGAGTTAGTGTGAGCTAGCTCACAGTTTTTTCAGCCTCCAGCTCTCACATTTTAATCGTAGCTCAGGAGAAATGGCCCCAGAGCAAACTAATTTATGCAGTAGCTCAAGAAGTAGATTTGTTGCTCACAAGACTTCACAGCTTAGAGGGAGTATTGACTATGTCCTATGCGACAGCAGAACACTGCTTAGTGAGATTAACTCTGCTGACGTATTGCTGAATACCCACCAGCACTGAAACACAGCCATGTCATAAAACAGTGCATCAAACTCAGTTGAACTGCCAGCCTTTGCTTTACTGCTCAGTTTTACAGAAGGCTTAAATCAAGGTTCTAAAACATTTCTTTGTTCTGGAAGTCCAGCTTCTCAGGCAGTTGCAGAACATTATATGAGCTGTGGGTTTGCATATGGTTCTTGATCATTGTTCCTTCTCCCTTCTGATGCTTTTGCAACGGGAATTGGGGTGAGGGCTGTTCTCACAGTCCTGTTCTGTTTCCCAGGAATAACCTCACCGTGATGAGCCACGTGGTCACCTGTACCTGCGGACTGTGCATCAGCACACAGGTAAACAAATTGCTAAAAGGCGCTGAAATTGTTACTTACTGTGTAACAGCCACCACTGCTCTCTAACAAAGTTTTTGGATGAATGAAGCATGCTGGGGGCTTTGCAAGGCATCTCTTCTGTCCCCTTCTGGTAACTTGAACAGGAAAGTGGCATGGGCAGCTGTATTATGCAGAAAAGAAAGCCTTGGCTTTGCATTTCTACCAGTCTGCTGATAGCCCCTTTGTTCTGTACCTACTGGCCATCTTTCTTGGATGACACTAAATTCTGCTTTCATCAGTTTTCCACTTTTTCTACAACTATCCTTCCTCTCAGCTAAAAAAAGACAAACCCTTCAACTCCTTAGCCTTTTCTTGTATCCAATTCACTGACCAGTTTGTGCAAACATATAGCTGTGAGTTGGGATGAGGCTGGAGTGAAGAATGACCAGTGGCTGAAATTTCTCTGTCTTCTGCAGCTGTTGAAAGAAGGGTCCAATTTCATTCCTGCATCTCTTGAACCCACTGACAGCACAGCTGTTACTTTGCATGGATTCTGGAACCTCAGGAATGGTCTTTCCAGGGTTTGCAGGCAATTCACCCTCTAAGCTGTGGAGTATTGTGAGCAGAAATTCTGCTTTGTGAGCTACTAGCATTAAAATTGTGAGCTACCGCATTAATTAGTTTGCTCTGGGGCCATTTTTTGTGAGCTAGGACAAAAATGTGTGAGCCAGAGGCTAAAAAACTGTGAGCTAGTTCACACTAACTCAGCTTAGAGGGAACACTGGTTGCAGGGAACAGAGAATTCAGGAAAACTCTGTGTACCTTCTTAACACAGATGGTTGGATACATCTTTAATCTTGGTGAATTTAGTTAAAAGTATTAGAAGATGGGTGTGCAGTTGGTTAAACTCAGCGCTGAAGGAGTGTGGGGTGGTGGTAAATACTCAACCAAATAATGGAGTATCTGGGCTTCCATAAATAAGGGGCTGTGCATTATATTGGGAACGTGGCAGACAGTATCACAAAGAAATGTGTGAAAGGGGGAACAGATAACTGGGTAGATGGCAATTCTGCTAAATTGCATGCATTTGATTCTTTCTCAAAGGGGATGACTGAAGAGATGCTTCAGTCGCTGCTAGGAGACGGGGTAACGGAGCACAGCCAGCACTGTCAGCACAGTCCTGAATTTTCTGTAACTAGTGGGATGGATGGAGAAACTAACCTTCTCATGAGTTGCCAGGTAAACTTCAATTCTGTGAGCTCCCTGATGAAGAGATGCTCTGCTTCAAACTGGATCTTCCATCCATTGACTCACAGTGGGGATATTCTCTCAGTTACCTTAAATAACATGAGCCAAATTAAGTGCACTCAAAGAGCAGGATATATGCCACAATTCCATCCTGCCCTTCTTCCAAGGAGCTTAAATTGGCAGGTGTTTCTTCACTCATGGTATCCTTACAACAGCTCTGCAAGGTAGGCTAGCCTGACCATGTCAGTCTATATAAGACTGGCCCAAAAGCACTATGAGCTTCATGGCTGGGGTGGGGGAACCCAGATCTCTTATCTCTCCAGACATAGCATAGTACCATCATCTAACAGTATTGGCCTCTTTCCCTTTACAAGAATGAAACCTTTTGTTAGGAACCAACCACAACGACAGAATGTCATGCAAGCTTTCAAGCTCAAAGGAACTCTTCATCAGAGTGGATTTTACAAAACAGAAGGGTAGAAGGCAGATTTCTCGGTGATGTTAAGGTCTAATCATGCCGGGATCCTTTATGAGATGCTAGCAGGCCCAAGTCGGTTGGTTCTCCAAGGATATTACAGATTTTGTTGTTTCTGAAATTATTTTGGTTTAGTTACTTTTTTGTAATGTACTATATCTGTGCAGGAGGGGAAAGGAAGCGTGGGGGGAGGTTGCTATTTTATTTATTGAAGTGATGTTAAAACTACTTGGAACAATGAATCATCACTCTGTAGAGGTTGCAGTGGCATTTGGCAACATCTTATCTGTATTTTAAAATAATCCCAATAAGAATTATTTAAAAAGTAGGAGACAAAGGTAAATCAATTATTCGTGCAGATAAAAATGGGGCATGAAATCACTTTTGTCTAGTGCCTTGGAGATTTTGTATTGTGTTAGGAGGTGGGTATCAGCACTGGGCTCAGCTCACCCCCACCTCCTTGCTGCTCCTTGTCGTGAAGGTTTGCCCATTGCCTGGTGCTGGTGGAGAGAGGCAATTGTACCCAGCCTCCAGAGCATGGGCACTAAAGCTGGAAATGGAGACACACTGAACTATTAGGAAGGGAATTGAAAACAAATCAGCCAGTATCATAATGCCCTTGTATAAATCGATGGTGCGGTCTCATTTAGAATACTGTGTACGATTCTGGTCACTGCACCTCAAAAAGGATATTATAGCTTGGGAAAAAGTGCAGAAAAGGGCAACTAGAATGATTCCCTATGAAGAAAGGTTAAAACGCTTGGGGCTCTTTAGCTTGGAGAAATGTCGACTGCGGGGTGACATGATAGAGGTTTACAAGATTATGCGTGGGATGGAGAAAGTAGTCCTTTTCTCCCTTTCTCAAAATACAAGAACTCCTGGGCATTCAATGAAATTGCTGAGCAGTCAGGTTAAAACAGATAAAAGGAAGTACTTCTTCACCCAAAGGGTGATTAACATGTGGAATTCACTGCCATAGGAGGTGGTGGCAGCTACAAGCATAGCCAGCTTTAAGAGGGTATTGGATAAAAATATGGAGCAGAGGTCCATCAGTGGCTATTAGCCACAGTATGTATATGTGTGTGTGTGTGTGTGTATACACACACATATATTGGCCGCTGTGTGACACACTGTGTTGGACTGGATGGGCCACTGACCTGATCCAACATGGCTTCTCTTATGTTCTTATGAACTATGCATGCAGTCTTCATAGTGCTACCCTAAACAAGGCAGAACTACAAAGACTGCATAAGAGGCAGCCAGACTATTTTCTTTCTCTTTTTAAAAAAAAGCCAACCTGGCAATTTTATTTTCTCCTTTTTCTAGATTTGTGATTTCTTGGCAGTCATTTTGTAATCTCAGCTTTGCTGGACTGTTTTCTGGGAAAGATGCAGCTCTGAGATACTCCCTCTTCCTCCCAAGCTTCAAGTGTTTGGAAGGCAACTTGTATATCTTGTTAATAAATGTATGTGTTCTCAATGCACACATTGTATATAACTGCAGAAAGCATTCTTTACTGTTATAATTTGTGTTTTTAACTTAATTGTGTTCAGCACTGCCCTGCTAAATAAAAAATCACCTCTGAAACATTGAAGAGGTAATGCATGAATTCAGCTGCATGTTTTTAAATACCCGTAAATACTACAAAAGAGCTGAGAGAGGACTTGGCCAAAGTGGGACAACTGGGAGAATGGGACTTTCCTCCCCCCATACAATTCCTGATATCATCTCTCCCCCATATACAAACTTTTCCAAACTTGCTCCAATTGACCCAGTTGGTTCTGCTTGTGGGGAAAAGTATTTGTGGGGAGCCATTACATGTTGTATATAAACTCCAACAGAATTTGAATACAAAATCCTTCCACCTTGATATTCAGAGAACTGTTACAAATTGAATGGTGTTCAGCCAGGCTTTCAGGGTACCAAGGTTGTCTTTTTAGTAACCAACAGTCTTCAAACTATTCCCAGTGTTTTAAAAAAAGCAATGCTGATAATGAAAGTGGAGAGGTATGGGCGGAAGGGTGCAGCTGTATAAAAATAAAAATCCGATTTGTTTGCTGTATGTTAAAATACTGAGTGCTTAGGGAAGCAATGCTGTAGCTGCTTAATTAAGTGGAATAAACTGTATTGTTTTTATACCAAGCAGTTCCTTGCATTCCTGGCCAGTATAACAGATGAAACCGCATAATACCAATTCTATCAGTCAGTATTGCCCACTCAAACTGGTAGAGAGTCTTTAGGGGACTCAGGTGGTCTTTCTCATCCCCTATTACCTGATCCTTTTTAACTGATGCTGTTGGGGATTGGATCTAGGACCTCCTACATTCTAAGCAAGTGCTGTACTATTGAGCCACAGACTCTCTCTGACTAGGACATGTTTCATTATCTTCATCTTACGCCAAAGGTATTAACTTGCAAAAAACAAAACTGCTATATGTTGGTGTTTGTCTCTTCCCCCTCCCTCTGAGTCATATAAACCAAATTGTTGTCTCAATGGACTGAGATTTGCTGTTGAAGGAATGAAACTTGTTTTGAATAATGAATATCATTACATGTTTATTGTTAGATAGATTGCTTCTGTGGATTCAAAACCACTATCAGTCAAAATATTGCTCTAGATACTCCTAGATTACTGAAGCTGGTTTACGGCCTTGTTCCTGCAAAAGCTCTTAACTCCCAGTTAGAGCACAGTCCTTTAATCTAAAGCTTTGTGAATAGAGAAAAACCATGAATTTTGCTAAGAATCAAAAAGCATAACAGCCCATGGGCATCTTGCTCAGTGGTAAAATACATGCTTAGTATGCACAAGGTCCTGGGTTCAAATCCCATCTCGCCATATTAAAATGTATTTGAAAAGAAAAGACCCTTAGCTTCTGCCAGTCATCGTTAACAGTAGGTTTGTTAAGTCAGGGAATAGGGCAGCTTTGTGTCAGCTATGTGTTTCTGATGCAACTGTACTGGGCTGTATTAGAAAGGCTTTTCCTGACTGTCTACAGCAGAGGCAACTGGACCACCTATATATTTATACTACTATTGTTCATACAGAAAAAGGAAATTGGTCCCATTGTCAGTTAAAAGATCCTGCCAGGTATTTTAGTTTTTCTTGTATTACATATTTTGTATCTCATTTTACTGTGAGCTGCCTCAAGAACCAGATTAGGGAAGAGCATAGGGCAGAAACATAAAAACCAAACATTTCCCAACAGATTCAGCTGCTCCTGATTTTCAAAGTCCCATAAACTAAACAAGAAAGGTAAATGCAAGAGGATGATAGTTTAGTAGCTTTTGGAAACCATTGGTAATTGGCCTGCAAGCCTGGGAGAAACTGTGTGCGCGCACACACACAAACATATATATGTAGATTCTTAAATTTAGCTCAAATCTAGATTTGACAGATGAAAATCATATAGGTTTGCTTTCTCCTGAAACTGAAAAAGCCATATGACAGGATTTATTTATTGATAATCATCACAGGGAACTGAATTAGAATAGCTGTCTAGAGATTACTCTTTCAGAATTTGCTTTTAGCACACAATTCAAATTTATTATATGGGGATAAAAGGCATATTAGCTTAATGGCAGACTTTCTGTTCAAGTGCTTCCTTAGCACAATCACTTCTTGTACAACTTCTTGCTTTTATCTTCAACCTCCTGCATCACAGTTTGCAATTTGGTGGCATTCCCCTTCAAGAAAGCAAAGCTTTCTTTGAGGTTACTGGTCCCATGTTCTCGGCAGATGTTGTCGAGGCTATCAAACCACTGAAGGATCTTTTCGAGCTGCTCCTGGGTTGCTTTTTGCTCTTCCAGCTCTGCTTTCAGAGCCTGCTGGGCAGATATTTCAGCCTTAACACGGTGCTCCAGGTGACAGATTTCCTCCTGGAGCTCCTGAAACTCGCTTTCAGTGTAGCGATATTGCTCCTGGCATTTGTCTTCAGGGAGCAAAACATTTTCTGGGATAGTTAGCACCACCTGTAGCAGCACTGGTTCCATTTTGCCAAATAGCTGGTCAGAGTGTTTCCTCATATAGGCAAGGAATTTCTCACTGCTTCGACGGATTGAAGAAGGTGTGAGCTTAGTGTAGCGCATGCTCTCCAGTTTCTTCAGGATCACCTCTTCTATTATCAGCATTATGTGACAGAGATGGTCTTGGAATGCAAGGTACATACGCATCATGCATGTCTGAGGGGTGAAGCCAAAGAACTGGGTTTCGTAGATCATGACATTTCCCGACATCTTGATGAGCAAAAACTGTCCACACTATGTAGAAATCTGGAAACTGGAACAAAAAAAATAGTCTGAGGCAGTGTAGTTTTAACTAGGCCTAGGGAATCCTTGCCTCCAGCATTCCTTTTGGTTGCCAGCCTCCAGGCAGGACCTGGATATCTCCAGGAATTACACCAGCTCTTCAGACTACAGATGTCAGTTCCTAGGGTTCCCAGTTCCAACAAAGGAAAGACCTGGGACTTTGGGGTGGAGCCTGGAGACTTACCAATTCCCTAAAATAAATAAAAATACAGCAGTGCAGTTCCTCTGAATACAGTCTTCATTCCCTCATCTCTCTTTTTTTTTTTTTTGCCTTCGAAGAGTTCCCTTGCAGCTGCACTTCTAGGGTTGCCAGGTAAGGCTGACAAGCAAGTGGGGGACTAACCAGGAGTCTCCGGGGGAGGGAGGAACCAGAAGAGAGAACCAAGCGCGTTGCATTTGAGACCACATTCCTCTAAAATGCTATACCTCAACAGGAAATAATGGAGGATGGGGGGAGGGACTTCTTTTGGGGCTCATAGAACCCCTGGCCCTATCTTTTTTAAATTTAGAGGTGGGGTTTTGAGGAGAGGTAGCGGCAGTTATGAAAATAGTTGCTATATGGACTCTGCCGTATTATACCCTGCTGAGGTTCCTCCACTCACAAACCCCCAGGAATTTCCTAACCCAAAGCTGGCAACTCTACCTCCCACCTCATACGTTTATTCACTTCATTTGTGGCCCCCTTCTCGTTAAGGCTGAACAAGGACTATAGAGTGATAACAAACAATGCAATTTTAAAAATACATAGTTTTACCTCAGACTTGGCCTATCTTTCCGAATAGAAGACCTGGAACTTAACTGCCGTCCAACTAAGTTCTCCTTTTTCCCGCCATATTCAAACGGTTCATCACGCCCTCCGAAGAGCTAGCCCCTCCCCTTTTCGGAATCACAAAGAGCTCTCGGACAAAAATAGAGAGACGTCCGGCTTTCAAACTTCCGGTTAGGGGAATGCCTCCATCAGCCGCCAAGCGGCTACTTCGAGGTCGCTCTAGCAATCACATCACTATGATGACAGGCTCGGGAAGGCCGTCGGCGCTGTATGAGTCTAGCCTCTTTCCCCATCTCTGGGTTTCTAAAGCGGCACCCGATTGGACGCGGAAAGGAAGCGAAAGTGAGGAGAAAGAAAGTGGGCGGCGCTGATTGGCTGCGCTGAGGCATGAAGCGGGAGGGGAGCGCTGCTGATTGGCTGCTCCTCCGGCCACTAGGTGTGTTGTTATTGGTCTACGTCGCGGTGGCGTAATCAGGTGGGAGAGGAGCCTCGGCGACGGCGCCAGGATGGCGTACCGGACCTTCCGCCAGGAGTACCTTCATATGCCTGTTGTCACCCGGGCCTACACTACCGCCTGTGTCCTCACAACCGCCGCCGTGGTGAGTGAGGAGAGGGAGGGGTCTGGCTTCTGGACCCTGGTTAGGGTTTGCATGTGCCCCCCATTGGCCTTTCACCAGGGCAGCCCTTGGGTCGGGCTAGTTTGCATAGTACAGTCCAAGGGGTGGCTAAACTGCGGCTCAGGAGCCACACTCTTTCAGATAAATTGTGTGGCTCTCAAAGCTCCTCCCATTGGCTAGCTTAGAGAAGGCATTTGTCTCTTTAAAGCACTTTGCCAAGCCAGGTGGAAGCTTGGAAAATGCATTTAAAGTTGCTTTCTTTCCACCTTCATATTCCTTCCTTCCTTGAAACATCTGATGTTAATGGCATGTGGCTCTCAAACATCTGACGTTTATTCTATGTGGCTCTTACATTAAGCAATTGTACTACAATCCTTTATGCTGGGCCAGGCTTTGGGAAGGAGACTAATGAGTATATGCTTACCTCATGCATACCTCATGCTCCCTGCCCCACCCTGGGGATCCCACTGCCAGGGTTTGGGTGGAGAGACTGATTTGCATATATTAGTTTATATTTGCATAATACCTCACCTGTCAGGTGGTGGGCAGGAATTTTATAACTCCACACATAACCTTGATTTTTTTTTGTTCTTTCCAGCCCTCCAGGTCTTGTTGTGAATGTGTATGTCTGTCCCTAGTGTGGCTCTGCTTAAATATTGTACAGCTGTCATGGCTAACGACTCTTTATTTATTTTTAATCTCTTTAAGTCACTTGTCTGCTAAGGCAAGTGAAGTGACCTACAGTAATCATTCCAGTCCAGAGTGTGTGCGTTTGTACAAATCCCTATATTAGGCCACAGTTATCCTTCCCTTTTGCCACTCCTTTACATCAGGGGTCCCCAAGCCCCAGTCCATGGCCTGTTAGCAACCGGGCTGTGAGTTGTATAATTATTTCATTATATATTACAATGTAGTAATAATAATAAGAAGACATGGAATGTATATCCTGTCCTCCACTCTGAATCTCAGAGTGATTCACAATCTCCTTTACCTTCCTCCCACAACAGAAACCCTGTGAGGTGGGGGTGGGGACTGAGAGAGCTCTGACAGAAGCTGCCCTTTCAAGGACAACCTCTGCCAGAGCTATGGCTGACTCAAGGCCATTCCAGCAGCTGCAAGTGGAGGAGTGGGGAATAAAACCTGGTTCTCCCACATAAGAATCTGTGCACTTCACCACCACACCAAACTAATAGAAATAAAGTGCACAATTGTATCATCCAGAAACCAACCCCCCAGTCCGTGGAAAAATTGTCTTCCACAAAACTGGTCCCCGGGGCCAAAAAGGTTGGGGACCACTGCTTTACATGACTAGTTTTAGTTCGCCTCGGTGTGTATATAAATGAACTTGCACTGGATAAACAACATACAATGTTGTTATAACTCAAAAGTTATCTCACATTCTTTGTATGCATTATCTCCAGAATCTTTGCAACAGCCCTTTAGTTAGATTGGTGTTATATTATAATAGTGAAGAACTGAGAGGGATAATAGACAGTGGTTTGCTAAAAGCCCCCCTGGTAAATTCATGGTAGAGAAGCTTTGAACAATTAACTTCCTGCATCACAATTTGACTTCTTAGTCACAATTCTGTGTTGCCTCTCTGTTGCTAATGTAGCATAAGGTTGTAGATTTGTAGTCATATCCTCTTTGTTCTAATTGAAACTGAGTCCCATTCAATTGCAGCCTTAACAAGACTGTAAGATTACTCAGAGGTAAAGTCCCAGAAGCTAAGTACATGCTTGCTGCCTTACAGCACAGTCCTAAATGGAGTGTACACTTGTGTGCAAATAGAAGTTAGTGGACTTAGAAGGATGTAACTCAATTTAGGATTGCACTGTTGATCTAACTCAGTATTGTCCACTGACACTGGATCTTCATGGTCTTCTTTTAGTTTGTAGAGAGCTCCTTGGTTCAGAGAATAGGTTCTAGCAGTGTGCTCAAAAGATCAGCATCACTACACTGTCAGACTTTGACTTTTGTATGCTTATCTCTTTCAGCAATTAGAATTAATCACACCATTTCAGCTATACTTCAATCCGGAATTAATATTTAAACACTATCAAGTAAGTGCCTGTCTATCTTTTTAGTAAGTCATTGCTCCTTAAAGAGTGTTTAAACTTAACCTGCTCAACATAAGGTCACTGCTATTTTCAACAGGTGGAGACAAGAAATAGCTCTCTGTTAGGGGATGCTTTGGTATTGCTACCAATTGCAATGGTTTGGTTGCAGGTGGGAGGCAGACATGAGCTCAGCAGAAGTGCTGTATATGTCACGTGTGATTTATTATCTGACATTAGTGATCAATAGGGTTGGTTGTCATCAGTATGCATATTCCAGTCTCTGTGGGGGTCTCTTCCTCGCTTCCCAAAATACACCATTATGAAAAAGTAACATCAGAAGTGTGGCAATCAAATATTTTCGGTGCTGAAAAAGTTGGAGAACTGGAGAAATAATTGCTTCAGCATGAAAACCTAGTGTTTTGGGAAAACTTCACTGCCTTTTATACTGTGTAGTTGACCATATGGTATGTTGTAGGACTAAGGTATCTTGCAAGCAGTGATGACAGTGACCACATATAGTTGGGTCTGGAGACCTAGCATGAAGTTGGGTGGTACAGGTGTATTGCGCTATGTTGTACACCTTAAAAGTAGAGCTACCACCAAGTTAAAGAAATGTTAATTTCTTTAAATCTGTTTAAATTAGCATGGGCCCAAAAACAGTAACAGTAAAGACAGTGCAATCCTAGACAGACTTACACCACTCAAAGCCTATTGATTTTAGCAGACTTAGAAGGGTGTAGCTCTGTTTAGGGTTGCCTGGTAGATGGATTTCTTTTTAGAGAGGATGCTCTATAGGATGGGATGCTTCTTGTAAGTTTGCTCTCTGCAGTTCTTAAGCAAGCACTTGTATTAATAGATATCGAAAAACTTAAAATCTGCAGCCTGACCAATCAAGCCAATCCAAGTGTTTTTGGGTCAACTAAATCACTGGAAAATAGCAGGCATTGTTCTTACAGGCTGTCAAAAGTAGTGGATATTTCCTTGGCTGTTTATACCCTATGTTTCATCCCAGTGGGAACCCCAAACATAATATCCTTCCTCCATTTTATCCTCCCAACTTCCCTGTGAAGTAGTTTAGGCCAAGAGAAAGTGACTGGCCCAAGGTCAACCAGTGAACTTCAGTGGCAGCATGGAAATGTGAACCTGGATCTCCCAGTTCCTAGTCTAGCACTCTTAACCATGGTACCGCACTGGACTGTGCTTACTGACTGAAAATAGAGATGCTAGTTTTCAGGTTTGGGTGCAGACCATAGCATCTACCTTGGAAGAAACCCTGCTTTTCAAATGGGAGGACTCACCATTGTTCTGTCAGAAAGAAAAGACTTACGTGCATGCTTAGAAGTACTTTCCATTAACTGTATCACACCTGTTTAAAGAAATGGGCATGCCCAAAGATGGGAAGGTGATATTAAATGGATAAGACTAAAAGCAGAGTGTGGGCTTACTAGATCAAGATCAACTGTGCCTATAAGAAAGGCTTTCCCCCCTTACATTGCCAGTTTCAGATTTCTTGAGGTCAGGAGCAGAGTTTGCCATGCTGCTAGGCAGACAAAACGAAACCCTTTTTAAATATGACGTGATGTTGTTTGTTTAAACTCATCTGTGATTTCTTCTAGCTGTGAGTTCAACAATCACATTCAGATAACTACTCATTTTGTCTTCCAGGTATGGAGGCTGATTACCAACTTCCTTTTCTTTGGACCAGTTGGATTTAATTTTTTATTTAATATGATATTTTTGTATCCTTTTTTTAAAAGCTTGATTTAAATCTCATTCTCTTTTCCTCCAGTTTGTGTTCATGAAAACCTAAACATGTTCACAACAACGTAAAATTTAGGAAGAACTTCCTGACAGAGTGGTTCCTCAGTGGAACAGGCTTCCTCGGGAGGTGGTGCCCCCCCTTTTTAAACAGAGGCTAGATGGCCATCTGACAGTGATGCTGACTCGGTGAACTTAGGCAGATCATGAGAAAGAGGTCAGGGGGAGGTAACTGTGAATTTCATGTATTGTGCAAGAAGTTGGACGAGATGATCCTGGGGTACCCTCCAGTTCTGTGATTCTATGATCCCTGTGAGGTATGTTTAGTCTGAGCTTGTAACTAGCCCAGAGTTATCCAACAAGCTTCCATGGCAGAGTGGGGATTCAGATTCTACACTGGCATAACACTGCCTCTTGTTTAATCATAGAATGAGCCTCACATGCCCCCCTCCTTCTATTCAATCTGTAGATTGCCCACTTTGTAAGGAAGCAAAGCTTATCACGAAGTCGTCATAACCAGGAATCAGAGTCTAGATAGAACATGCTTTAAAAAGCAGGAGTGCAGCCTCTGGAGTCTTATCTGTCCATTTTCTGTTGAACATAATGACACACTATAGTGTGATCAGAGGTATCTCCATTTGCTGACTTAACATTCATATGAAACTTCTCTCCTCCCCCCCCCCATCTGATATATGAAACCTTGTTGTTAAAAAAAACAAACCCTTGAGATCCATTATGCAGTCTCTGTGTTTATCTGGCATTGAGAATTTTCCTGACCTTCAAACCTCAGATACCGCTACTGTCGAATGCTGGAGGAAGGATCGTTCCGAGGTCGGACAGCAGACTTCGTTTTTATGTTCTTTTTTGGTGGCCTGTTAATGACTGTATCCTTTTCCTGTTTTAGCTGAAAGTTAGGAAGCCCCACAAGAGTGCCTGAAGAAATCATTTTGAGATTCATTTTCTTCAGATCGTTTCCCAAGGAATAGAGAAATTTCTTTCCTTACGGAGAAAATCATAACGGACAAGATTCCTTACACCCTAAAACCACTTGTCTGCCATTTCTTGATTGTTCACTGCAATGTGTAGTTGCGGGAGGGTTCTGGGTAGTTCTTTAGGTTCTGTTTTAAACTGATGCAGGCCAAGGCCAACCCCAGAAGGTTTGCTCCTTGTCTCAGAATCAGATGAGGTTCCTTTGCAGAAATGCTTATATGGAAAAGAGTTCTATGGAAGTCGAGCTTCTGAAGTCAGAAAGTTATAAATATGGAATGAGAACACACAAACCCTGCTTGATCAGACCAGCAATGTGACTTGCATCCTGGTTAATCTTAGGGGAGAGGCCGTGGCTCTGTGATAGAGCATTTGCTTAGTGTTCAGAAAGACCCAGGTTCGATCCCTGGCATCCCCAGCTAAAAGATTCAGACAGTACATGATGTGAAAGACTTTGGAGACCCTAGAAAGTGGCTGCCAGTCAGAGTAAGCAATATCGAAAACAGAGCAAGGGTCTGACTCAATAGAAGGCAGCTTCATGTGTTCCTCTGGTTTCTTGTAGCCAAACTGTTGTCCTTGAGAAGGCCACAAGTACAGCACGGAAGCAACAGCTCTCCCCTCCCCCCCCCAATCGCTCTTCACTAATGTACTGCCAGACTTCAGGATTCCATTTCATTATCAAGGCTGGTAGCTACTGATAGGCCATGAATTTGTCTAGCTCCTTTTGTAAGCCATTGGCCTGAACTTGCCCTGATGAATTCCCTAAGCTCACTACAGGCTGCATGAAGAAGCGTTTTGGATCTGTTCTGTGATCTCCCATAAGTACCAAAACGTTAAGCTGGATTTAAGAACATCCTCTTCTGAGTTAAAATGGAAGGGTTTTGAGGATGGAAAATGAGAGCAGAGAAGCAGCTGTAAACCATAATTTGTGTTTTCAGTTGTTCAGAAACACCAGCCATAATTTGGTTTTTAAAAATGAGTTAGCACAAACTGTGGCTTTGCGTGACTTAAGTCCTTGTCTTTTAGGTTAGGGTTTTGTGATGATGTGGAAGGAATAGAAGAGAGTAGTCATACCTCTCAGTTGGCTTTTATCTTTCTGGGGGATTCAGATTTTAAAAGTACAACAGGGCTTTCTCAGTGTTCTCAAGAGCACCAGGATAATTCTTGTTGTAGTTACACTTTGTTTTTTCTTTTGTTATCTGCTTTATGGATCCCCATAGGTGGAAATACTTTGAATAAATACAGAGAGAGTATCTGGGGTGCCTATGGTCATACCACCTTGAACATGCCTGATCTCGTCTGATCTTGGAATGAGTATTTGAGCCAGGACCAGTTCTTTCCTCGCTGCTGAGATGTTGCTAAATGCTTTTTCTTTGACAGCTTCTCCACCAGATATTTGGCTTGTTTGTCAACTTGGTTTTCTTAGGGCAGGCGTTCACAATAATGCTGGTGTATATCTGGAGCCGCCGGAACCCTTTTGTCCGCATGAATTTCTTTGGGCTTCTCATCTTCCAGGCCCCATTCCTTCCTTGGATTCTCATGGGGTTTTCACTGTTATTGGGCAACTCGATTATCGTGGATCTCCTGGGTAAGCCAATTATGATCATCTTGACATTCTTAGGACCCCCCAGAATTCTTTTGCTTTTAAAATTTATTTTGTTGACTCCATTTATCCCCCGCCTTTCTCTCTAAAGAAGCTCACATTGTTCTTGCTGCCATTTTATCCTCACAACAACCCTATGAGGTAGGTTCAGCTTCCATGGCCAAGTATAATTCGAACCCAGGTCTCCCGGATCCTAGTCCTAACATTCCGACCACTGCACCACACTGGCTCACAAGATGGGCACTTGCCGTTTCAAAGCCTGGATTCACCAGAGGGTTGTTTTATACCTCGTGCTACAGTGTTGAAGGAGAGAAATGAAGCAAAATCCAAAGATGTTCTTCATCCGATTTGACCCATTGTGGGAGCATGAGAACTACTAAAGCAGATACTGTAGCTTTGTAGGAATTATTGCACACATTTACAGACCACTAACTGCTGTTTTCCATCCACTTTTTTTTTGTTTGTTGTTGCAGTTCTACCCCAAGACAATGCTTTGGGTAGAAATTACAGTGGCTGTGTTTCCCAAAGGCAGAATCTTAAAAAGGTCTCTCTTCCCCTCCTCCTTGACTTTAGGTATTGCTGTAGGCCATATATATTTCTTCTTAGAAGATGTTTTCCCCAATCAACCTGGCGGAGGAAGGCTGCTCAAAACACCATCTATTCTGTAAGTATCTTCCTTTGTGGCTGTTGCCCAAAACTATATTTGGAGGTACAAATGCCTGCCATGTTGTTCACATGTTATTGGAACCAAGTAAAGAGGCATGATATTTTGCAGCTTAAAAGCCAAGAAGGGCTAGAATGTTCAGTAGTACATATCTAAAGCATGGCCTCTGGAGACAAGACCCTGCTAAGAACATCAGGCCAGTGGCCCATCCAGTCCAGCATTGTGTCACACAATGGCCAAAACTAATCAGGAGGTCCACCAGCAGGGCCAGAATTTCAGAAGCTCTCCCACTGCCCCCCCCCCCAAGCACCAGGAATACAGAGCCCCAGAAATGGTGTTTCATCTAAATGTTGTGGCTAATAGCCACTGATGGACTACATATGTTTATCCAGTCCCCTCTTGAAGCTGTCCATGCTTGTAGCCGCCACCACCTCCTGTGGCAGTGAATTCCACATGTTAATTACTCTTTGGGTGAAATACTTCCTTTTATCTGTTCTAAGCCAACTTCTCATTAATTTCATTGAATGCCCACAAGTTCTTGTATTACTAGAAAGGGATAAAAGTACTTCTCTACTTTCTGCATCCTATGCATAATTTTGTAAACTTCTGTCATGTCACCCCTCAGTCATCATTTCTCCAAGCTAAAGCTCCCATCTTAGCCTCTTTTAATACAGGTGTTCCATCTCCTTAATCATTTTAGTTGCCCTTTTCCTGCACCTTTTCCAATGCTATCTTTTTTGAGGTGCAGTGACCAGAACTGTACACAGTATTCCAAACTCCTGGGAATCCTAGTATAATCATATAGCTAGTACAGCAATTCATAGAATCATAGAGTTGGAAGGGATCTCCAGGGTCTAGTCCAACCCCCTGCACAATGCGGGAAACTTACAAACACCTCCCCCTAAATTCACAGGATCTTCATCGCTATCAGATGGCCATCTAGCCTCTGTTTAAAAACCTCCAAGGAAGGAGAGCCCACCACCTCCTGGGGAAGTCTGTTCACTGAGAGCCAGTTTGGTGTACTGGTTAAGTGTGCGGACTCTTATCTGGGAGAACCGGGTTTGATTCCCCACCCCTCCACTTACACCTGCTAGCATGGCCTTGGGTCAGCCATAGCTCTGGCAGAGGTTGTCCTTGAAAGGGCAGCTGCTGTGAGAGCCCTCTCAGCCCCACCCACCTCACAGGGTGTCTGTTTTGGGGGAGGAAGGTAAAGGAGATTGTGAGCCGTTCTGAGACTCTTTGGAGTGGAGGGTGGGATATAAATCCAATATCATCTTCTTCTGATGTTGAACCGGAAACTCTTCTGATTTAATTTCAACCGATTGGTTCTGGTCCTACCTTCTGGGGCCACAGAATTTGTTTCTGTTCATTGTAAAACCAGAGCAGACAGATGGGTTTATAGAGGAGAAGATGGACTTGTCCCATCCCCTTTTTTGTTTGTTTTGGCTGTCAATTTGCAACCAAGTTATGGAGATTCCACATTTTCAAGTCAAGAGACAAACAGAGGTAGTTTGCCACCACCTTGACTTCCTTGGTGGTCTCCCATCCAAGTACTGACCAGGGCTGACCCTGCTTAGCGTCCAGAATGTGATGAGATCAGGCTAGCCTGGGATTATCTTACCCTCCTCACAATACCGAATAGGAGCTGCTCAGCTGGGCAGTTTCTGGGCTTTGATCTCTGATTCCTTCCCCACCCACCATGGTTACCCTTTGTCAATTGCCTATCAACAGTTGTCACTGGATGACACAACCCAGCAAAAATGTAAACACCTTTATTGCCAGTACAGTGAGACTGCTGCTGAGTCTAGCATACTTTGGTAAGCATCCAAGGCCATGTGAAAAAAAAACTATGGCCCTGAATTTCTCATGCCACCGGCAGCTCGTGGTTTAGAAGGCCGTATGAGCTGCTGTGGTTTAGCTAATGTGCTTATATTATCACCATACATTGTCCTGGCCATAGAAACGGTCTGAAGAATGCATGATATAGCTGCAGCTTAGAAGCTAATCAGTTGTGGAGTCCCATGGCGGAAAGTGAGGCTGCGGAACTTTTATGTTCTTAAAAACCTCAGGTTGGTCAGCAAATAGCTCTTTATTCTGAAATTATTACATTTGGGGGTTGGGAGGTTCCTTTATAGTCTGCATTACAAAAAGAGAAGACAATGCAATTAATAAGGGCCAGCACTGTATTGGATACAGCATTTAGAAATGATTTTCTTTTCTAGAAAGTGATTAGAAGCCTTAGACAAAAAATAAGATGAAAAAAAAATCCCTTGTAAAACCAGAGGCTATCAAGGAATGTAAAGTTTATTTCTCTCTGAACACTCATGTCTTAAAATGATGTCTGTTTCCTAGGAAAATAATATTTGATTCACCAGAAGATGATCCCAATTACAACCCTCTGCCTGAAGAACGGCCAGGCGGCTTTGACTGGGGTGAAGGTCAGCGCCTTGGAGGCTGAACAGAGAAAGCCTTGTCGATAGCCAGATTCTTCCGGGAGAGACTAAGCTAGAGAACCATGCTGGAGATCCTTGTGAGAGGAACAGAAGTTTTCTGAAGGCTTTTCTGATCTGAGCATATGAAGCACTTTTTAAATTTTGAACAAAAAGTGTTCTTATTGTAAGACATTCGTCTTCACACATTCATACTTCTGGGGGCTTTTGCTGCATTGGCTGGTTACAGACTGAATTATCTAAACAGAGCCAAGAATAACTGCAAATGCACCTTCTTGTCAACCCTCAAGTTAACAAGATCATCAGTACTTTGTGTAAAAAAATGATATTTCTTAAGTTTTTCCCCCCAAAAAATGTATTTGATACAAGGGACTGAATGGAAAACTTCAGAAGGGGAATAAACTTTTTGATAGATTTATACCCTGCAACATTGCTTTATTTTTCCATTTTCACTTTTTTTTTGGGGGGGGGGAATACTTCTGAATTGAAACAGCACCGAAGAGCTGGTTTTGTTGGTCAGAGACAAGGCAGATTCTCCGAGGATAACTTGTGCTGAGTCTGACTCACCTAATGGTTTAATGCTTATTGTTTGTGGGGGGGAGGAGGTATTTGAGGTTTAGTGTGAATCTCATTATGAATCTTTCAGATGTAACTCTCTGTGTAAGGAACTGGAACAGGTTAGGTTGATACACATAATGGATGATGAGAAAGGTCAAAGATTCCAGTCTTGTCTTTCTTCCCATCAAGTCACAGCTGATTTATGACCTTGTGGGGTTTTCAAGGCAAGAGACATTCAGAGGTGGTTTGCCATTACCTGCCTCTGCATCATGACCCTGGTATTCCTTGAGAAAGGGTTATAGTATAATACAACTGTTAAGAATAAATGTTAGTTTTTAAGGTGCCCCTGGACTTTTGTTTTGATTCTATAGACTAACAAGGCCAGGCTACTCCTCAGGAATTATTGGCAACCGAGCCTGAGGTATATGAAAGGCTGTTAAAGGGCAGTTCTGTCAGAGCTCTCTCAGCCCCACCTATTTCACGGGGTGTCTGTTGCGGGGGGGAGGTAAAGGAGATTGTGACCGCCCTGAGATTCAGAGTATAGGGCAGGATATAAATCCAGTATCTTTTAGCTTGTTTTTATAAGTACATTATAAAATGTGGTGTTGAATCTGTACTTGCAGGGTCTTGATCTCTAGCCTGTGCACTATGTTCTATGTGGCAATTAAAGCCCAAAGTTTGAACATCAGGTCTGTGTTCAAAAGCTAGCACCACAGCACCGCTAATTTTTTTTTTAAGTTTTAGCTCATTGGAAGACACAAGCAACTTTTTTTTTGCTGTCAAGTCACAGCTGACTTACAGTGACCCTGTGGGGTTTTCAAGGCAAGAGACCTTGGTATTCCTTGGTGGTCTCCCTTCCTTGCTTAGCTTCTGAAATCAGACTAGTTTAAACTATCAAGATCAGGTCACAGGCAACATACAGAGTGGCAGTAATGCAGATCATAGAATCATAGAGTGGGAAGGGACCTCCAAGGTAATTTAGTCCAACCCCCTGCATAATGCAGGAAACTCACAAATACCTCCCCCAAAATTCACAGGATCTTCATTGCTTTCAGATGGCCATCTAGCCTCCCTTTAAAAAACTCCAAGGAAGGAAAGCCCAGCACCTCGCAAGATAGTAGCTCTGTGAGGTCATTTTAGGCACAGGAGGAATCCACACCCCCAGCTGCAATCCCAATTTGAATCAATGCCCTTGTACAGTTGCTGTATAGAAGGAGATTTGTCAAAATGCTTGATATTGCTTTTCTTCAGTATGAACAAATTTTAAGATCTGACAACTGGCTCCTTCAACACCTCCAGCCAGACTCCTTCCGTCAGGAGCTGCTTTATTATTACAAAGAGTACAGGCCCAAGTTTTCACTTTTTTACGATTCCACGATTCATTTAAGGAGCATAAGAAACAGGCACGCCAAAACATGCCATGATCTAAGGGATGATTTCAGACCAGAGAATCTCGCCCCTCCCTCCGCCCTATCCTGTTCAAAAGATTTCCTCTGGCCTGCAGAGGACGCAGCTTCAGCCAGCATGCGGATGAATGCGCACGCGCGTTCAAACAGACTGCATTACCCAGCATGCCCAAGTCGCCAGACAGCGCTGGGGCGCCTGCGCACGGCATGCTGGGAGACGCAGTCCCTACGCTGTGAGGCGGCGAGAGCTCGAGACGAGTAAGCATGTTCTCCGCCAGCGTCGTTATCGCGGCTGGGAACTGATTCCCGGCGACGAAGACGATGCCTCAGCGGGGCGGCGAGCTGCCCCCGTCCAAGCGGCCGAAGCTGGCCTCCGCCGCGGCGCCCTTCAGCTCCAGCTTTCGCAAAGCCATGTTGTTGGCGCCGCCGGGAGCCAAGCGGCAGCCTCTTCCCGCCATGGGGATCGAAAGCCAGCGCCGCAGCCTGCCTATCTTCCAGGCGCGGGGGGCGCTCCTCGGCCAGCTCCGGAGTCTCGAGTGCGCCGTCCTCATCGGTGAGGAGAAAGAACGCCCCCTCCCCCACCCTCAGTGCTGGGCGGGGCTTATGGAGGCCACGCCCACCTCTCCTGGGCGACGCCTCTGCGGTGCGGGCTAAGGGGCGGAGCTTGCCTAACCCCGCCCCTTCTCTCTCGACGGGGCGGGGCTCAGTGTAGCTTTTGACAGTTCAGGAAAGGGGCGGCTTGTGATACCCCCGGCCCCACCCCTTTTCTGTCTAGTGCAGGGGTGGCCAAACTTGTTTAATGCAAGAGCCGCATAGAATAAATGGGAGATGTTTGAGAGCCACAGGACATGAACATCAGATGTTTGAGGGAGGGAGGAAAATAGATGGGGGAGGGAAGAAGAGTTGGAAAGAAAGCAACTTTAAATGCATTCTCCAAGCCAGGCAGTGGGAGCTTCAAGAGCCTCACAATACGTGTGAAAGAGCCACATGTGGCTCCTGAGCCACAGTTTGGCCATCCCTGATCTAGTACTTTATTTTTTTTTGTCTAGTGCTTTATTTTTCTAATATTTTATTTTTTATTTTTAGTGCTTTATTTTTCTGTCTAGTGTATTATTTGGGCAAAGTGGGTGGATCTCACTTCCTTTTGGTTGGACAAAGTGGGTGAATCTCACTGCCTTTTCCGTTGATGTAGCATTGCCATATATTGAAAAGTAAAAAAAGAGGACATACTACCCAACTGATTACTTAAAATGAGTGTCAAACATGCGGCAGCCCCCAGAGGGCTCCCATCAGGCCCCCCAGCAACTAGCTCTTATCTGCTTCCTTCTCCCTCTCTCTTGCATCTCAGCTTGCTTTGCAAGGCTTGCTCAATTGCACAGGAGCTACAGAGCAAAACCTCAGTTTCCTCCATTGGTTGAGGCTCCTCCCCCTCCTGGTCCCCTGGGGAGGGAGGGAAAGCTTCCTTTGCCCAGTTCCCTGGATCTCATGGGAGAAATACAAAGAAAGCACCTTTAAGACCAGTGAGTGCTAATGTTTTAAGCATGTTTTATTTTAAGGGGGGTTTTTGTAGTTGTGTTTGTGTCTTTTAAAAGGTTTATATCTCTGCTACCTAATTTTAAATAGGTACACACATGGCACAACCCGATAAGGTCTCATATATGTCCGATTCGGCCCTCATAACAAATGAGTTCAGCACCTCTGACTTAAAACAAGTAGGGCAAATCTCATTTCAAATGCCCTTGCTATTTAAAATAAGCTGTGATAATTGCTGCTAACTAGTAATATTCCTAGCCTTCCAACCCAAAAAGAGGACATTTTCATACGTTTTTTTTTTTTAAAGAGAGCTCAAAAGAGCATGAACACCAAAAATCTGGTAACCCTAAATTATGCATGAGTGTTTATGATAGCTTCCCCTTCTGACTGAGATAATGAAATTGGAGATTCCCCCTTTCAGTGAGGGAAGGGGGCTTATGGAATCCCCCCTCCCTCCATTCAGGAGTGGAGCTTAGGACAGCCCTACCTATTCAACCTTAGTGCATGTGGAATTAGGAGGGTGAGCTAACTTTCATACTGCTGTTTTATGTCTTTTGATAATATACACCATTTATCGTGTTATATTTATGCTTTGCTTATGTTTTTATCCTGCTCTTCTTTAGAAGAGCCCCAGCCCAGGGGTATATACAGGTACACATATTTTGTTTCTTACAGCAGTCTTCGGTCTTCTGATGAGAAGGGCTGGACATATATCTGACCTTTCTTCCCACCCCTCTCTTTTTTCTTGCAATATTACTATTACTACCACCACTACTAATATTATTTATTTCTATACTGCCCATAGCCGAAGCTCTCTGGGTGGTTTGCAACATGTATAAAATCAATAATGTTAAGGGAAGACATATGGAAACTTGGGAAGTAATCCTGAGCAGGTCTGTGCAGAAAGTTCAGTGTCTTAGTCCTGGAAAGACGCTCTTAGGATTTCAGCCAGAATTTCACTAACTTCCAGCTATTATCTTGAAGAAGGAATTTCAACAGATACAGTTCTTTGTCATGCATACATCCATACACTGGACAACTTTTAAAGGCCAAGCAGTCACTGTATCCCTCTGGTTACCCTGAAAAGAAGAAACATGGACTATTAAGCATTAAAGCAAGTCCCATGTTGCAGATTCGTGCTCATAATGAGAGCCAGCAGGATTAGGCTGAGAGAGAGGGACTGACTCATTATCCCCCAATTGTATGGTTGAGTGGGGAATTGGAGCTGGGCTACCAAATGTCTAATGCCATCTTAAGAGCCAGTCTGATGTAGTGGTTAAGTGTGCAGACTCTTGTCTGGGAGAACTGGGTTTGATTCCCCACTCCTCCATTTCAGCTGCTGGAATGGCCTTGGGTTAGCCATAGCTATCACAGGAGTTGTCCTTGAAAGGGCAGCTGCTGCAAGAGTTCTCCCAGCCCCACTCACCTCACAGGGTGTCTGTTGTGAGAGGAGAAGACATAGGAGATTGTAAGCGGGGTATAAATCTGCAGTCTTCTTCATCTTTGCCCCCCTTGCTTTAAGAATGGGGCAGGAGCAAACCTTCCCTTTCCCCTTAATATATGGAAATCTAGGCTAGGATCCTATTTATAAGTTCCATGCACACCAGTCTCTGCAATGAAGCATGCTTTCTCTTGCAGTAGCTCTTCTCTTTGCATAGGGCTCACTGAAAACCATTAATCTTGCATGAATGGAAGGGTTAGTGCAAAAGGAAGCACCCTCTGCGACAGAGACTATCTAGCATGCTTGAAGCTTTTTTGTAAGATCCAAGCCCTGATACCCAGCCATTTTGTTTCCCTTTCTGTAAAAGCATTTCTCAGGATGTTATTGTGATACGCAGTGATTAATGACACCAAGAAAAGGAGGAAAGGGAAAATGTTATGAAAACATGCTGCCCGATGTTCCTGTGCTCTTTTTATAGGTGACCATTTTGCTAACAGTGAAAGATTTATAGGAGAAACAGCTGGCATTTAATTGATTCCATTTTTTGCGCGTGTGTGTGGTGCTGAAAGAACAGCTCCTCACCAGACATCTTGAAATGTAAAAAACCAGACTTGTCACTGTTTTGCTTCATGAACTTGGGCAAATTATACCCCTCATTACCTATTTGGCAAAACAGTCCAAACCTACAACTGGGAGTTGAACCTCGATTTATCGTATATCTGATTTGACTTTTGTGGACAGTACAGTCACTGGTAGCCACATACAAAGCTAGTTGCTTAATCATTCTGCAGGGGAAACAGGGTCGGGGAAGACGACTCAGATCCCCCAGTACCTCTACGAAGGGGGAATTGGACGCCAGGGCATCATTGCTGTCACTCAGCCCCGCCGTGTAGCTGCCATCTCCTTGGCCACTCGAGTCTCAGATGAGAAGAAAACAGAACTGGGGAAAATGGTATGTTGCTTCTTTTGGGGATGAATAAGACATAATTTCTTCCATAGTTTGCATATTAGGAGAGGCTGTGTTTCAGTGGCAGAACAAACACTTTGCATGGGACAAACACTTTGTCCTTGATCCGGTCTCAGACATTTTCAGTTAAAGGAACTTGGGTAGGAGACGTTGGGAAAGATCTGCCTCTGCATGAGAGCCACACCAGCATAGACAAATACTGAGCTAGCTGGACCAGCAGCCTGGCTTTGTGTAAGGCAGTTTCATATTCCACCTTTCAAATGTGTGTTGTCTTCTTGCCTTTCTTTTGTCAGCTGTGGCCTTGGTTGTGAGTGCATTAACTCAAATCATTTTCTGTTGTAACCATAGTTCCCAAATCCACATCAAATCAGAGTTTCAGATTCAGGTTTACGAAGGAACTGTTAGCAACTTGCATTTACCATGGTTAGCTTTCAGCAGACATAGGCCATTGTGGATGCCAGCTAGGAAAAGGAGGTGGGAAATCATTCCAGAAGTGGACTTTGGGGGCCCAAAGCTCACAGTAAGGGTATTTGAGAGTGTGCAAATTAATTCACATGCATTGCATTATTGTAAGAGAGCACTAAGATGGCTATCTCTGTTAATACTATTCTTGCAGTATTTAAAGGTTACTGTTATTATTCCCATACTGCAAACGGGGGACTAAGGCTGTGAGAAAATGGCTTTTCCAAAGCTTCCTGATTTGACCTAAGCCCCGTAAGCTGCACCAGTTCTCACACTCACTCTCTTTACTGTTTTTATGGCTGCTCTCCTCAGGTTGGCTACACAGTTCGCTTTGAGGATCTCACTTCAGATGAGACAAAAATCAAGTTCCTGACAGACGGGATGCTGCTCCGAGAAGCCATCGGGGACCCTCTCCTGCACAAGTATAGCGTTGTCATTTTGGACGAAGCACACGAGAGGACAATCCACACAGATGTGCTCTTTGGTGTGGTGAAAACAGCACAGAAGAAGCGGAAGGACTTGGGGAAATCACCACTGAAAGTGAGCATTTCAGCAAGGCTGAAGTTGGGAAATGGCACCTTCGTAGTATTGCCTTTCCAGTGTCTGTTTTTGTGTGATTCTCCTAGAAAGGGACAGAGGCTTTATCAGCTTTGAACATAACACCAAACCATAGTCCACTGTTGCATAAATTAATATAGGGGATCTTCTCCCGCCTTTGTCCTTTGACCAGCCAAAACGAGGGCCTTCTCTTTGGTGGCCCCATGTTTGTGGAATAGTTTCTGTGGTGGCCTATGTTTGTGGAGTAGCCTCTGCAAGCAGATTCTCCCAGCATGTCTCTACAGTCACATGTCAGGAGGAGATATTTTAGTTAAAACTGTGATGTTGTTTGGTAACTTGTAATTTGGGTTACTCTGATTTTATTCTTCATTATCTTCCAAGATTGGTTTTGTTGTGCTGATTTGGTTTTATTTATTCTCTTACTGTTGGTTTTTGTTATTGTTTGCAATTTGATTTAATGGGAGGAGTGAAATAATTAAAACCACTACTGGAAAAGAAGGTTCTCTGTCTGTCTGTCTGTCTATCACCGTTTCCACCTTCCTGCCAAAACTCTAGTTTGTTGTTGCATCTTTTCTTGCAAACTACGATTCCACACTGGAACTAAATTTTGGCCTAGAATTCTGGCTTGCAGGTTCAGCCATAATGGCAAAATATGGTTGGCTGTGAATCAAAAAAATATCTTAATTTGTCTTTGTACAGGAAAGCAGAAGAGAGAGCACATAAGCCCATAGATCCCTACTGGCTTGTGTACTGAGTGACAGCCCTCAGTTAGTTGTAGTGTCTGTAGAATGCCCTTTCCCTTGAAGCTCTCCTGGCAATCTTTTGCCAATAGCTGCCAACAAGAACCTAGAAAGGGCTGCAGTTCAGTGGTAGAGCCCTTATTTTGGATGCAGAAGTCTCCAGTTAAACGATCAGGTAGCAAGTGATGTGAAAAGTCTCAGCCTGAGACCTTTGGAGAGTAGGTAATACAGACCTTGTTAGATCAAGAGGCTGACTCAGTATAAGGCAGCTTCATGCATCTTGTACCCAGTTCTGTTTGAGCACAATAATAAGGGCCCTTTTTTGACAGTTGATTGTTATGTCCGCTACCATGGATGTTGACCAGTTCTCCCAGTACTTCAATGGAGCCCCCGTCTTGTACCTGGAAGGCCGGCAGCATTCCATCCAGATCTTCTACGCCAAGCAACCTCAGAGTGATTACCTCCAGGCTGCATTAGTGACAATCTTCCAGATCCATCAGGTACCACGCCAACTTTGTTATAGCACTAGGTATATTTACAGCAAGGTCTGTATTTAGAAACAGTTGAGCCTCACTGACTGGGATGTAAAGGGCTGGGGCCCCTCCCCCAGCCAAAGAGAATTGAATTTGCAGGCTGAAAGTTGGATTTTGCCTGGCCATGTGCACTGCAGACCCTCATTACATTTTTCTAGGAACATTTGGGCTATGATCCTAAGAACATTTTCCTGGGAGTAAGCTGCACTGAATGTCACAGGGCTTACTTCTGAGTAGGCTTGCTTAGAATTGCTTCCTCAATCTCTTTTGCTTCTGTATGTTACAGGGATGGAATCTAAGATTTGAGATCTATTGTCCATAACTGTTTTTATGCCTTGTTGGTTTCTTTTAGAGATATTGGGACTAGGAAGGTGTTTTCTGATTTCCGTTTCCCCCCACCCCAGGTCTTTGCATCTCTTGGTGGCCACGTGAGGGCAGAAAGGCAGGACACAAATTTTGTAAAACAAATAAATTAATTAAATATTGTTGTTTACTTCAAGAGGTAAAGGCAGCTTTTGTAAAACACATGACAGCAGCAGCAATTTAGGTGCTAAACAAAGTATAAAACTCCTAAATCAACTGTAACTGCTGTATTTGGTTGGCTAGATATATATATTTTTGAAGTTTTGACTGATTAATAATACGTACCCATTTTAATCAGGCGGAAGGTTTGCTTAATTTGTTTTAATTTAACATAAGTATTTACAAAAAATGCAACTGGTAAACGTCATCTTAGGTGTTCCCTCCTTTGGGAAGAAGAGGACAAATGCCTCTTCCTGAAACAGTGCTCGCTGCGATGCACAAATGCAGTCTCAAGACAAACTGAACCCAGTTGCTCCCCATACAGCTATTTTTTTCATGTAAATTTATGCAGATTTATACAGCAATCCTGTGCCAAGTTACTCCAGTGGAATCCCATTGGGCTTCAAGACTGGAGTGAATTCACAGAACTGCACTGCTGATCAACGAAGCCTGTATTCATAACCAGTGAAGATTTCTGTAATCAGATGGTGAATTGTTAATATTCTAGATTAATATCTCTGCTCTTATCTCTTCAAGGAAGCACCGTCTTCTCAGGACATCTTGGTCTTTCTGACGGGTCAGGAGGAGATTGAAGCCATGGCCAAAACCTGCCATGACATCGCAAAGCATCTTCCTGACGGTTGCGCGCCCATGGTGGTCATGCCCCTGTATGCTTCCCTGCCCTATTCACAACAGCTCCGAATCTTCCAGGCTGCACCCAAGGTAGGATGCCGAATCGCTTCTGCGGTGCAACATTTTCTCTTAACTTGCTGAACAGAGGTGTCCAACCTTTCTGACCCAAGAGTCACAATAAGGTACAGAGACCACTTGGTGGGTGGTCCAGTCCTCTTTATGTCATACATGCCCCATCTTCCCCACATCATATAAAGGAGGATAAAGTATCCTCTAGGCCAGGGGTGGCCAAACTGTGGCTCAGGAGCCACATATGGCTCTTTCACACAAATTATGCGAAAGCCCCCACTTCCATGTTGGCTGTCTTGGAGAAGGCTTTTGTCTCTTTAAATCACTTCTCCCGGCCAAGCCAGCCAGTTGATTGGAGAATGCATTTAAAGTTGCTTTCCTTCCACCTCTCTCTCCTCCACCTATTTCCCTCCCTCCCATCCTTCTGGCTCTCAAACATCTGATGTTTATTCCATGTGGCTCTTCAGTTAAGCACGTTTGGCCACCGCTGCTCTAGGCTATCCGGAGCCATCGAGATCAGGGCAAAAATATGCATAAGAACATAAAACATTGGTTAAGAAGAAGGAGGGATCATTGAGAGAATGCCAAATGAAAGAAAAAAAAGTTTTCACCCGCTGGTAGAAGACGGCAACAGAAGGGGACAGGCAAATCTCCCTGAGAGAATTCCAGAGCTTTGTTCTGGATTCTCTCAATTCTACCTTTTGGCCTTGAGTATACTCGAAAGAGAAGCCCTACACAGCAACTAAGCATTTAGATGAAGCTTCTTATCTCCCCCCCTCCCTCTTCTATACTGCCAGGGCTATCGCAAAGTGATTCTCTCAACCAACATCGCTGAGACCTCCATCACCATCGCAGGAATAAAATATGTTGTGGACACAGGCATGGTTAAAGCAAAGAAGTACACTCCTGGTATGTACATGTAGGGCAAAGCCCTGTGAGAAAGGGAGGGGGAGGGGGGGTCTGCTGCCTTGAGCAACTGATGTGGGGCATTGGTTAAAAGCAAAGAGAAGCAGAGAAAGACCAGACTTGATCTGTAGGGTGGCACAGTCTGATAGAAAAGCACAAACGCTGTAGAAGGTGGATGATGCCCTTGGCAAACTGGGGAGGGGAATAGTAGTGTGGTGCCAGCAAATTGTATGACTCTCCTTTATGCTGAGTTTGACTGCTGATAAGTCTAGCCCAGTATCGTCTATCCTGACAGGTTGTCAGTTTGAGATTCTTTAACTGATATTTGAGATTCTTTAACTAGAAAAATTGAGGATTGGTTATGACTGCAGCGCAAAGCACACACTCAGCTGCCTTCGACTGAGCCCTGTCATTGATTCAGAGGGCTCCAATCAGGCCCTTCCAGCAACTGGCTGCCATCTGCTTCATTTTTCCTTATCTGCTTTTTTCAGTCGCCATTTTGTGTTTCTCCCCGGACAGGCCAGAGCAGCAAAGCAGCCTTTCCCTCTCCCCCCTTCGTTTTCCCAAAGGGAGGAGGAGGGAGTAGCAGCCTCAGCCAATGAGGAAGCTTGGCTCTATAGCTCTGCTGGGTGATTAAGTTTGCCAGGCTCAATTAATCACCCTGCAGAGCTACTGAGACAAGCCTCTCTTCCTTCTAATGAATGGCTGAGGCTCCTCCCCCTCCTCATGCCCCAGGGAAGGAAAAAAAGAGCCAGAGCTTCCTTTGCCAGTCCCCACCATCAGGAGAGCTACAAAGACTGCTTTTAAGACTAGCAACGTTTTAGTGAAGGTATGAGCTTTTTGCCTTGCTGCAGAGAGAGAGAGTGAGTTTTGTTGGGCTTGTTATGGGTGTAACTGGGTTCCCCTCCTCTTTTTCACTGTACTCATGCCCTCCAGTCTTTCTCAATAGGAAAGCATGTGAACTATTTAGAAGAGAAATATCAGCATTAGTCTGAGAGTGTGTTCCACCCCAGGTTTACCCAGCAAATTTTCCTTAATTTTTCTTTCACATTTTCCTTTGTTTGGGGGTCTTGATTTAGACTTCCCAGATAGTAGACTGACACTGACCACTGTACATGGCTGTCTCTCTGTTCTTATAGTTGTTTTTTGGGGGGGAAGTTGTATTTTGTTGTTGTTGTCATTTTTCTGGGGAAAATGATAGTTTTGTAGACAAGCACATAGCCATGGTGCCTTCACATGTTCTTGACTAGTGCATGAAGCAACTTCTGTACAAAAGCTCACAATGCCCAGCTGCTTCATGTTCCTCTGGGTCTTAGGCTCAAAGCATTGACCATGAGATATCTGTAATGAATGTCAATGAATCAAAAGTAGGTTTGCAACTTACAGACAACTTACAGATGTGCACACCTGAACAGCACATATTCAAGACTGGTACAGCACAGACATTGTCTGCAGTTTTTGATGCAATAATTCATAGCAGGAGGTGACATTTATCAGAGACTGTAAAACAAAATATTGCAAGTGTGCTAATATTTTAAGCATGTTTTAAGTTTTAAAAAATCTTTAATTGTGTCTGTGCCTTTTATAAAGTTTATATGTCCACTACCTGGCATTACATTTTATGATACACATGGTCCGGCCCGACAAGAAGAAGAAGAAGATATTGGATTTATATCCCGCCCTCCACTCCGAAGAGTCTCAGAGCGGCTCACAATCTCCTTTACCTTCCTCCCCCACAACAGACACCCTGTGGGTGGGGCTGAGAGGGCTCTCACAGCAGCTGCCCTTTCAAGGACAACCTCTGCCAGAGCTATGGCTGACCCAAGGCCATGCCAGCAGGTGCAAGTGGAGGAGTGGGGAATCAAACCCAGTTCTCCCAGATAAGAGTCCGTACACTAAACCGCTACACCGAACTGGCTCTCCAAGGTCTCATTTATGTCAAATTCGGCCCTCATAACAAATGAGTTCAACACCCCTGATCTAACCCATTCCTGACTAGCAGTGCCTCTTGAGGATCTTTTCCCATCCTTTTGGCCTGAGATTCTTAGGTTGGAGATGCAGGAATAGAACTTGGACCCTTCTGCCTATGAAGCATATGTTCTCCCACTGAGCCAGTGGTTGCCCTTCCTAAGCAAAGATCTGCCAAGCTGCCTTCTATGGAATTCGACCTTTGATCCTTGTAGCCCAGGACTAGTTGCCATGACTCTCCAGGATGTCAGAGAAATGGCTGCTACCTGAGATCCTTTTAAAAAGAGATGGTGGGATTTCATCCTGAGGGTTTCTGCAGGCGAAGCAGAGACTCTTCCACAGAGCTGTGAGCTCTCTCTTTCAGCCCACACTGATTCTTGTAGCTTCCAGCCCTTAGCATATTGATTACTGATTACTGAAACCTTTGTTAGGCATTTGTTCATAGGAATCCAGATAATAGGAAGTAGGAGGCAATACAATTATCTCTCTCTCTCGGCTTGACTTCACGAACGAAGATTTAAGAAGGGTGCAGTAGTCCACGTCTGCTGCAGGCTCGCTGGTGGCTGACAAGACCAATGCGGGACAGGCAGATCCAGCCACAGTGGCTGCAGGAAAAAGTCTGATTTGGGGTTGGTGCTGTAGCAGTGTGATTCTTCCTCAATCTCCTTTTGTCCTAAAAGAAAATGCCGTTTAAAACTATAAACATCTAAATTTAGTATAAAATCAAGGACAGACTAAAAAAAATAAATCCTGTCAATACTTTGTTTCTTCCCTATGCCGATACACCCATCCTACTCAGTTTGATTATTGCCCAACAGTGAAAATAGACAGGGAAATAATAATATTCATTGAAACATGCATACAAGTAGAGTAAAGACGTATTTGTGTAAAGTTAAAACAACACAGTAATTACTTTTCAACTTTGCTGAGAATTCTCAGCCTCAGTTATTAACTATACTGGGGGAGGGGGAAGTAAACTGAAAGGAATAAGATGGGATGGAATTGGAGAGGGAGGAACAGGTAAGGCTTTAAAAAATGAAGCAAGGTAAAGGAGGGAAGAATGTATCAGAAAGCTAGGGAAGAAACAGTGGCTGCCAGGGGAAGAGATGGGATGGGGGCTAACCTTAGCATATTAGATAGATCTTCTTTTTCTACCCACATAATTTGGCCAAGGATAAAGATGAATCTGGTAGCAATTGAATGATCAGTCCATGAAATCTTACCAGATTGGCAGAGTCTGGTTAGATCCAGAGAGATCATATCAGCTCTGCAGTGGATATTGATCTATTCTCCATCAGGAAGTATCTCCCCGAACAAAAGATTTCTAACATTTTATGCTGATGGTGGATGATCTCTGCTCTTTGGTAGAAAGCGGACTTGAAGTGCTAGCAGTCCAAAGGGTGTCAAAGGCACAGGCTTGGCAGCGGGCAGGCCGAGCTGGAAGAGAGGACAGCGGACTTTGCTACCGCCTGTACACGGAAGATGAGTTTGAGAAGTTTGACAAAATGACAGTGCCTGAAATACAGAGGTGAGGCTTTAATTCCTTTTTGTTCCCGCACTGTTATTAAAACTAGTTTTGTTCCCTTTGTGGCCCTGGGCACACCTTCAGTGTGCTTTTATCAAGGACTTGAACCAGGCTTTGACCCATAAAAGAGCCCACCGGGGAGGGGGGGTCACTGGGCAGTTTCTGTGGGGATTCTCTGAAGTGTACCTTGAGCTCATTCTCTCAGGGGGTACTTGGATTCTGAAGCAAGATATTTTCAGGATCACTTAGAATCTCAAAAACATTCTGAAGTTGCGGGGAGGGATATAATGCTTTACAGCACATGGAAGGAAGAATATCCGGGCCCCAAGGAGTGATAGGACGGTAAGCCTATAGTGCAGGGAAAATAGGAAACTTTATATATTTTGATAGATACTGCAGGTTCTGTGCCTAGCTGAAGGAGTGAGCTGGGACATCCTCAAATATCACTCTGCACTTGGACTTTTTGACTAAGTTGCTGTTTGCTTAGTCGCTGTCCTTTTAGCCTCAGCTCTGCCATCTGCGTTATGCAGAGGATACTGGGCTATTGTAAGGAGTACTGTAACCAGGCTATGGTTAAAAGGCACACAAATCTATAATACACTCACAGAAGTCAGACAGGCAGGAATCTGGCCTGTACCTGGATGGGAGATCTAAAAAATCTTACGTGGGTCCTATTGTAAAATAGATTAATAAATCTTGTTGCTTTTTGGCATAAGTGCTCTTGCACTTGACAGGAATTGGTTGCCCCACTATACATAGTAATTGAGAGCCACTGTGGCATGGGTCCTGTTAGAACATCAAACTAAGACCAGGGGAGAGTTATTTTCTCAACTCAACCATTATGTTCTCTGCATGACCTCGGGTGGATTCAGGGACTCTGTCTGAAGCCTTCGAATGGCTGGATCCACCCACTCTGAGCCCAGTCTACCTGACAGGATTGTTGTGAAGATAAAATGAAGATCTGTCGATGCCACCATATTCTCCTTAGAGGAAAGGCAGGATGTAATAGCTAGATGGATGTTTTGCTAAATACTTCATAAGTGACATGGGACAGTTCAGTACAGCAAGTAATTGGCGGCTACATTGGCATCAACATCCTTTGCACCCTGCCCCAACCACCCCCAGAGCTGGTTCACATCTTGTCACTCAGAAGATTTAGCAGCCGCAAATGCTTCTGAAGAGCTCTTTGTCCGTTTTGAGCACAAAGGTCTTATAGAGCAGGTTTTCGGGTGCTGCCAGAAAGCCTCCAAGAATGTTACAGTTGCCTCTCCTAGCGGGACTGAGTTCTGTAATTCAGGGCAACAACAGAACAATCTCTTTTGTAAGTTCCTGATAAAGTTGCCTTGGACAGTGTCTGTCCTTGCTACAGGGGAATCACTGGCAAGATAGGTTTGTGTGCCAAAGCAAGATTTGGTTCCTTAAGCAAAAAAGCAGGCTTTTCTCTCCCTCTGCAGGTGTAATTTGGCCAGCGTGATGCTCCATCTTTTGGCCCTGAGGATTCCAAATGTTCTCACCTTTGACTTTATGTCCAAGCCATCTCCAGGTAAGCAGACTGCAGCCCCACGGAGGCAGGATTCATTGCCATTCGAAATCCCAACCCAGATAAGGGGCATCGCTTGAGAAAACTCCCCAACAAGTTAATGCTTACACAATGCACCATGAGCTTGTCTGTTTGTTTGAGTCAAAATACTGCACTTTCAGTATTAAATGCACACAAGGAGGCACGTAAGAATCCTCTTCTAAAAAGCACCACCACTCTTTGGTGCCTGGTAACCCAGTCATCTTGGCTGCGATCTGGAAATCTTGGACACCTGTCACTCAGCTCTTCTCATAAGTATTATTAGCTGAATCCTTATGGTTGTATTTTTTTGCCTTAACAGAAGCCATTCAGTCTGCTATTGAGCAGCTGGCCCTATTGGGGGCGGTGGAAAGAAAAGATGACCAGCTCATCCTGACCACACTGGGAAGAAAGATGGCAGCATTTCCTCTGGAACCCAAGTTCTCCAAAGTAAAAATATTAACAGGATGACTTCTCTTTTTTTAACATTTTCCTTTAATGAAAAAAATATTAGATCTTGTTGCTTTTGCTTTCTTGCTGCTCAGCATCCAAGAAACGTGGAAGAAAACAAAGTTGCAAGGGGTTAAGCGTTTGCTTTTTGTTTCCTGGTGACAAAAGGCCATGCTGTTTAGTTTGGTTCTGCTGTCATTTGCTAACACAGAGAAAGGAAACAGTGGGGCTTGGGGCACTTGGGTATCAAGATTTACCCCGTCTCAGTTAGAGGAGGGGACACTGTGCTTGGCCAGGTCAATATGGCAACCAAAAAAGGTGGGCATAGTCTTCCTCTCTTCTTCTGGCATTCACAGTCATATAAGGGGATTTGTAACAGTCCTTTTCAGTATAATCCCCTAAAGGAAACCTTGTTGTTCTGCAGTTCTGAGAATAGCTCTGCAAGGGAAAGGAAGGGGAACAGACCACAAATTCATTCCCTGGTGTAGCTGTTAACTGCAAGAAGAGCTGCTAGACTAAGTACAAAGCCCCACTGAGAGAGAGAGAGGCTCCTTGAAGAGATTGCAGGAGAACGTTCACTGCTGTAGAAAATTTTTGCCGGTGCCGAGGTTCTTAACAGTGATGTTAATTGCAAGCTTGAATTAAAAACTGGGGGGGGGGGTCCCCTCTTGGCGCTAGTGGTGGAGGAAATGTAGTTTTCTGCTAGCAGGGAGAATCCTTGTAAATAAAGATAGTCTCAGGCCTGTGCAGTGTTGTGATAGGCCACCATCAAAATGGACGCTAGCCCCTTGAAAAGGGATGCCAGCCTTCAGATGGGACCTGGGGATCATCTCCCCTGGAGAAAATGGATGCTTTGGAGAGTAGACTCTGCAGCATTGTACCCCACTGGAGTCCCTGCCCTCCCCAGGCTCCATCCCCAAACCTTATGGCAATTGGTCTCCATAGGGTATAATGGAATGCCCAGCAGACATTTCCCTCCTCCCTCTCGCTTTCTGATGACGCTAAAGCTGGGGGAGGGCCTCCAAACCGGGGGATCCCTTGCCTCCAATTAGGGATTGGCAACACTAATCTGGGTGCTAGTGCGGAACCAAGCTTGGTGAGATTTGTGGTTCGAGTATCCACTCCTTGGACCAGCCACTTTCTCTTTCTGCCCTTACCTACTTCAGAGAGCTGTTGTGAGGGTAAAATGGAGACAGAGAACAAAAAGAGATACACAGCCCTGAACTGTTTGAAAGAAAGGCAAGATATTTGTACAATAGTTAGCACTGTCTAGTATGACTCAAATCTAGTTCTTTCTGCAGTGGAATATTCCACTTCAGACTGCAAATCGGTTCTTTGTTTGAGTTAATACTCCTCCATGCAGTTTCCCCAAATACAGGGAACTAACCTGTCAGGAAGAAGGTTCTAACTTGGTCATCTCACACTTTTCTTGACATGCTGCATGCTAGTTTTCTAAGCCAGAGAGAGGAGGGAAAAGCTTGTCAGGGAAAAGGCCAGTCTAGAACTCGGCTTCCTTATATGCTAAGTTTGTAGCTGCAGGCCATTTAATTTTATTGTGTATTGAGGACCATGCCTTCACATGGGCTGCTTCCTTTGCTGGTATAGCAGATGCAGGTTTACCACTTTGGTGGCACAGCTCTTTCTGTAGCTGATTTTTGAGTTGATCCTGTTCATTTCCTTTGGCTGGCTGACTGGCTGAATATGGTAATAAAGCAGACCCTCTTCCCTCTCTGCCTGTGCTCCCCAGACCATCCTGATGTCCCCCAGATTCCACTGCTCAGAGGAGATCCTGACCATTGTCTCGCTGCTGTCCGTGGACAGCGTCCTCCATAACCCCCTGTCCCGAAGGGATGAAGTCCAGGCCGTCCGGAAAAAGTTCATCTCCAGTGAAGGGGACCACATCACGTTGCTCAACATCTACCGAGCCTTCAAAAATATCAGTGGCAATCGGGTAGGTGCTCACAGTGTGTTGCTAGGAGCTGGTGTAGATAGCTCATCTCTAATGTAAAATGTATGGAAATTTTGAAGTCACAGGGATTTTTTTAAAACGTTGGGTTTTTTAATAAAAAAACTGAAGAAAACTGAAATTATGCAATACACTTTTCTATCAAACTTCTTTTACTGATTGAACTACACACAATACATCATTTAATACTTAGCGTACAAGGAATTTTTTTTGAAAAATTATTACTTAGCATACTGCTTGGTATATTTCTGGAATTTAAAAGTATAAATATCTTCATTTTCTATAAGAAAAATTGCAAGTACACCAAATACTTGAGAAACCGCTGCAAACCGCTGCTCCCTATGGCACCACGTAACACATGTATCTTTAATTTTTGCCATCTGAGAGGTAGAAAAAAGCAAGCATTGAAGGTAGAAAACAAATGTTGGTAGTAAACAAAAGAACGTGTACTGTGTCTTCCTTATAGTCACAGTAGGTAAGATTGCCAGTGTATTTGGATATTAAGCTAAACTTTATAACTTTGAAACACTAAACTCTAGTGATATGCTGTCGCATATTAATTATCAATTATTAATTATCAAAATTATTTACATGTAAATAAAAATAATTTTGAGAATGCTTTATATGTCTACAATATAAGAAGGTTTTTTTTAGTGGTCTCCCAAATTTTCTAATGTTTCCATTGGAAAAGTTGAGCAAGCCTTTTTGAGGTTGTACCTTTGGGAAGAGTGAAATGCTTGGTAACACGAGTCAATGTTTTTCTCACTCAAAAAAAAGAAACCCCTCATAGGAAGTTTCCCTCAAATTCCCCAATGTTTATTTATTTATTTATTTATTTATTTATTCGAGATTTATATCCCGCCCTTCCCACGAATGGCTCAGGGCGGCTGAATGTTTGAATTGAATGTTTGAATTGGAAAAATTGAAAATGCCCTCAAACTTTTTCATGTACATTTTAAATGTGAAAAAAATGGCCTTAAGAATAATTTTACTCATAAGAATACTCTTAAGAATAATTTTACTCATTCTAAAATAGAAAATATTTCACAGGAGTTTTTTTCCCCACTGCTCCCCTCAATTTTCCAGTTTTTCTACTTGGAAGAATTGGGGAAAGTAATGAAACAACCTTTCCCAAAAGTTTTTCTGTGTTTTTACCCCTGGGCCTCCATGTCTGTAGTAGTAGATGTCAACTCACCATGCAGTCGCTGCCAAAAAGTAAATTCTGTGCTACAAATTATGCAGGAAGGGGTCTAAATAAATGTGCATCATAAGGTCTTCAAATGATTCTGTGGTGCATGCCCATTCAGAATGCTGAAAATATGAATAAAAGGGCAACCAAAAATGGCCATAGGCTTGGAGCACCTGTCCTAGAAAAGAGATATTTTAGTTTAGACAGAAAATGTCTGCAGAGGTAGACAAGTTTGCAAAAAGATACACAGGTTGGAGAAACTGGAGACACTCCTTCCCCTTTAATACTAGAATTCAGGAATTGAACAAAGTGAATCAGCAATAGAACTGTATTTGTGTAATTATAGTTAACTTGCAGGGGAAATGTCAAAAGTCCAAGTAGAATAAGAATGCCAGTAAAAATCCAGCTGATGGCAAGGAAAGAAGATTAAGCTACTTTGTAGGGTTCTTGTGAGGAGAAAAGGGGATGGGAGAACCATGCATGCCTTCCTCAGGTCCTTGGAGGAAAGGCAGGAAAAAATGTACTTTATGGATAAACAGATCATTTTTTTACTCTCTCTCCTCCTCAGGAATGGTGCAAAGAGAACTTTGTAAATAGCAGGAACATGATGCTGGTCTCCGACATCAGAGCTCAGCTGCGAGATATTTGTTTGAAGGTAATTACAGAAGCACTCCAAAATATACTGAAGTTGTTCTTTATAAACCTTGCATCTTCCAAATCCACTGAGTTGTTATTTATATACTGCCAAACTTGTTTCCTTGTTGCTGTTCTTTTCATGGTTCTTATCTCAGATAGCATGTACCATGTTTGTTTGTTGTAAGTAACTGAATCAACTAAACATTTAAAACTGCAGTAAAACTATCAGTTCAAACCACTTAGGAGCAAAAGATGACTTGTTAAACTCAACAGCATACAACCAAAAGCGTGACAAAATAAAATGAATGGCTTGATGCTTTTCTTCCTGCCCTCTTGTTGCTAATGGAATGGCTATGGGAGGAATTTCACAAAGAAAGGGCCACCACGAAAAAGGCCCTGTTTTTGGCATGCACAACCTCAGAAGGCAAAGGATCTTGAAAAAGATTCCTAATGCGAAAGGTTTGGGGTGGGGACATATGGAAAAAGATGCTCCTTCAAGTATACATGCCATACAGTACAGTATGTTATAAAAGGCTCCCTATCGTACATAGATGTGCACCCAGTAAAGTTGTGCTGGTGAATTATGGAGCTTTATTTATTTATTTATTGCATAGTGGTGGAACTATATATCCATGTAATTAAAGAAAGTGATAGCGAAAGAGACAGTGTTATTGGGGAGGGGGGAGTGTGGAAAACAGTCCCATAATCCTCCATTATCTTGCCTTCCCACTACAGCTTTCAATACCACTGGAGTCTTCCCGATCTGACACAGGCAACATCCGCCGCTGCCTGGCGTACAGCCTCTTCATGTACACAGCCGAGCTGCAGCTGGACGGGACCTACGCCACAACTGACGCCCACCAGCCAGTGGCCATCCACCCTTCCTCCGTCCTTTTCCACTGCAAACCAGCCTGTGTCACGTACAATGAACTGCTGCACACCAACAAGTGCTACATGCGGGACCTCTGCGTGGTGGACGCCGACTGGCTGTACGATGCCGCACCCGAGTACTTCCGCCGGAAGCTCAGAGCAGCCAAGAACTGATGTCAAGGCTGTGAAGTGGGAGAACCATGGTCCTGATTTTGGTTAACCCAATGGACAGGGATTCTGCTGTGCTGGTTAGGTACCCACTAACAAGAGCGAGTTAATCAGCGACTGGACTTCATGAATGTCCAAATCCCCATGACAGCATTGGATTTCCAGCCCCTTGCAGAGTCTCTTCCAAAATGGGCATTTGTGTAGGACAAGCAGCACGAAGAGGCAATCCACGCCTCAGTGGAAGCAGCTGTCCACGCGGCTGGTAGCATTTTTTTAGCAGCGGATCCTGTGTTGATGCTCTGAAACTATGCTTTTTATGGTGCAGTCATAAGCAGAGTTCACAATCTTCTAAGCCCATTTGACATAGAAGATTGTACCTCTGCATAGGTTTGCACTGGTTAAATATCTTCCTTTTTTTGCTTTTGAGGAGGGGAAAGAAAACTGACCTTTCCCCTCACAAAGAGGCAAGAACCTATGTGTATGTACAGGGCCTTATCTCAGGGTTCGTAAAAAAAACTATATTGTTATGCAGTAGTAACAAAAATTTTTAAAGGAGTCTAGGGACACCTTAGTGACTAATAATTCATTCCAGCATACATTTTAGTTGGTTATTATTATAACCACCTTTTGCTGAAATGAAATGTGTTGAAGCTTTAAGGTGTCACTGGGCTCTTAATATATTTATTTATTAGCTGTAACATGGCTACTCATTTGGACTTATCATGAATTAAACAGATAACCTTTTTTTAAAAAAAATAAGTCTTCCTTTTCAGGAAGGAGGTGTTAATCCCCTTTTTGGAAGCTTCTCCCTTGGTGTATGGGGAGATCCTGTCATTAAGCAGCTGAATCAGGAAATGACAGAAAAGACACCCTCCATGTTACAAAACAATATCAAAATATAATTACAATATTAGGGTTTGTAGAATCTTTCGGGATCAAGTGCCGTGTTCTACTGGAGAAAGTTTTCCTTCCAGACGTTTCGTTCTCCTTCCAGACGTTTCGTTTCCTTCCAGACGTTTCGTTCTCAGTCTGGAAGGAAAACTTTCTCCAGTAGAACACGGCACTTGATCCCGAAAGATTCTACAAACCCTAATGATGTTACCAGCCGTGAAAACCCGAAATCTTTGATAATTACAATACTTTCCATTCACAACATAGTATTACGATGTAAATTTCAGTAACAAATTCAGTGACAAATACCATCCGAAGCACACAACTTCACTACTGTCCATAAGATGATATCAGGTTATTTCCAAACAATACAGTCCGACGATGCAAAATTGGTCCGTTCTCGTTTCGGATCCTTATAATCCTTCCTCTGGGACTGTCTTATTAATTTTGAATGCAGTAGTCTGATAAGAACATAAGAGAAGCCATGTTGGATCAGGCCAATGGCCCATCCAGTCCAACACTCGGTATCACACAGTGGCCAAAAAATTTATATGCTCAGCAATTTCATCGAATGCCCACGAGTTCTTGTATTGTGAGAAAGGGAGAAAAGTACTTCTTTCTCTACCTTCTCCATCCCATGCATAATCTTGTAAACCTCTATCATGTCACCCCGCAGTCAACGTTTCTCCAAGCTAAAGAGCCCCAAGCGTTTTAACCTTTCTTCATAGGGAAAGTGTTCCAAACCTTTAATCATTCTAGTTTCCCTTTTCTGCACTTTTTCCAATGCTATAATATCCTTTTTGAGGTGCAGTGACCAGAATTGCACACAGTATGATGGTGCCTTATTTCTTTACTATACACTGTTTTCCAGGCTTTCTCTAATTGATTTCATTACTAGAACGCTACTGTTCTTTCTCCATCTCTCAGCATTTCATTGCGTTCCTTAAGCAGCTGAAAGCATAGCATTCTCTGCACTCCCCCCCCCCCCCCACAATGGGGACCTAAGCAGCTGACATTGTTTTGCTCTCTTCTCTTGTGCCCTCACAATAGTAGTTAGGCTGAGAGCGTGTGATTGGGTCCAAGGTAATCCAGTGAATTTCTGAGGCAGAGTGAGAATTCGAACCTGGGTCTCCCAGATCCTAGTCCAACACTCTGATCTGATGATACTCACTCAGTGGTTGAGGAAACAGATTTTGCTCTTTGACAGTTTGCTGCCTCTACCTCCGAGCACTGTTCCCCAGTGTTATCACCCCTACCCTATGTTTCAGGGAAGTGGGCAGAGTCCTTGCCTGATGGGACGTGGTTGGCAGGAGGTTTCCACCTAGGAACAGGTAAACTGTGAGCCTCCCTGAGGTGCAGGGCTTATGCCAGGGATGGGACGGAAGTGAATGAAGCTGTTTTGATTGACAGTAATTGCAAATGTGGCTCTCTACAAGCCATGGAATATGTACCACTGCTGTAGCCACTAAACATACTTGCTCTCATTAGTTCAACCATATGCTCCGGTGTTAGGCCCTAACACAGATGCAAGGACTGAGCAGGGCTTTTTTTTTTGTAGAAAAGCCCAGCAGGAACTCATTTGCATGTTAGGCCACACCTGCCACCAAGCTAGCCAGACCTGTGTTCCTGCGCGCTCCTGCTCAAAAAAAGCCCTGAGACTGCATTACATGTCCTTCCTGCCCTTTGCATAGAACATTTATTTCTATTTATTCCTTTGAGATGTTTTGGGAGCTAATTATGACAGAGAAGGGGGCAAAAAATAAAACAAATACTCTTGAGGACCTTGTAGGAACCTACTGGGGGGGATAAATTGTGAGGTTTCCCTTCTTGGTCAAGAGATCTTGCCCAGTTCAGTCTGATTTCACTCATGCCCTAAGTCCAACAAGCCATATCACAAAACTGAGAAGTCTTCCAATGAATCTGAGCTCCAGTAGCCAAATGAAACCTCCACATGCAGAGGCATTAGGCGTTTGATTATTACAGGCTGAAAACAAAGAGAAGGGTAATGTACCTGTAAACTCTCTAGAAGCATCCTGGCTGGAAATGGAACACTAGGTCAGTCACAAGAGAGCATGGCTTGAAGACAGGAAGACACAGGTTCACTCATGGTACCTCCAGTTAAAATCGGTCCGGTTAACTGTTCCAACACACTCTTTTGAGACATGCGGAGCCGCTTCCAAGCAAAGAGTCCTGGGCTAGACAGACTGCTGATCTGACTCCATTCATTCACTGGTCTTGATCAAGCAGCTCCTTGTATGAAGATAGCTCATATCATTCTTGCCTTTCTATCCCGTCTTCCTTCAAAGGAGCTGATGGTTGCATGTGTGGTTCTTGTTTAGTCCCCTCACAGTCCTCTAGGAGGCAACTCACCCAAGGTCACAGAGAGCTGGGCAGAAAATATTACCTAAGGCAGATTTAGACCCAAATAAAATGTTTACAAACTTGTAGGGCTTGAAAATGTTATAAATTGGCCAAATAACCCCACCTGTCCCTCAAACTGTGTTCAGCAGGGCAGATGTTCCAGAAGAGACAGAACATGGGGACAGTTGAATATCAGTTAAAGCAGGAGTTTTCACAATAGGACCCAAAAGTGACAGCAGGAGGAAGAGGAACGGTGAGGATGAGTCTCTGGAAGCTAGGGTTGCCAGGTCTGAGTCTGAAAATATCTGGGGACTTTTGGAGTGGATCCAGGAGCAAGAGTGTGAGAAGCACTATCAAACGCCAAAGGGAGTTTTAGGGCTTTTTTTGTAACAGGAACTCCTTTGCATATTAGGCCACACACCCCTGATGTAGCCAATCCTCCTGGAGGATCTTACAATAGGCCCTGTAAGAAGAGCCCTGTAAGCTCCAGGAGGATTGGCTACATCAGGGGTGTGTGGCCTAATATGCAAAGTAGTTCCTGCTACAAAAAATGCCCTAGGGCCATCACAAAAGGGACTATGCTTTTAAATCCTTACCTTCCGTTGGAAATAACGGAGGATGGAGGCACCTTCTTTGGGGGCTCATAGCATTGGGCCCCTTGGTCCAATCTTTTTGCAACTTAGGGAGGGGGAGTGTTTTGAGACGAGGCACCAGTTGCTATGCTGAAAATCTGGTGCCTCTGTCTCAAAAAACAGGTCCCCAGCTACCCACGGAGTATTAGTAATTATGGTTTCACAGGCGGCCTCTTGCTATTTCGTCTAACTGTCGTCATCTTGGGCGCGTGTGCAGAACGCCGAATAGCCAGCCTGGGGCGCAAGAGATCCTGGGCAGGCGGTGGCTTGCGTTGCCTTCCCTCTCCTTCCCTTCCGGCGCTTCCTCTCGCGGGTCCTTCCGGCTCTGGGTCCCGCTGCGCCGCCTCCCTGTGGCCCACGTGCGTCCGCCCCGCTCGCCTCGTCTTCCTTCGTCCTCTGTCGCCGCCGAGATGCTGCTGGCTCGCGCTCTCCGCCCGGCCGTGGCCGCTTTGGCGCTCCGGCCCCTCCAAGCGCAGCTGCGCCTCGCCGCGCCTCGCCTGCCCGCCGCCCTGGCGCCCGCCGCGGCCGCCCGCCCCTTCACCCGCTCCTTGTGGCTGCTGTGCGGCGACGGGCAGGGCCGAAGCGGTCTCCTGCGCGGTCCCCGGGCCTCGCCCTCGCTGGCCTGCACCTGCGGGGGGCTCCACACCGAGGGTGAGCGCAGCCGAGCGCGCACGTGGGCTTGGGAGAAGCGCCGGGCGTGGAGCGGCCTTTGGCGCGCCCGAGAGGCTGCGGGGAGCGCTGACTCGCTAGGGGCTCCGCTCGCTTTGGAGCAGGGCTTTCGAGCCACGGGAGGGGGAGGGGGCTAGGCACGAGGAGAGCCGGGTTCAAATCCCGGCTGAGCGGTGAAATGGGGTGGGTGGTTAGCCAAATCCATCCGGCATGGCCGTTGTAACGTTACAGGAAAACCTTTGGACTTCTTTTTGGGGGAGGAATAATGTGAATGAAAGCAGCTTTTAGCTCTCAAAAACGGCCATCGAAATGACCGAGGCGCCGGCTCTAGTATTGAGATTCAAAGTGGGAGAGGAAGTTTCTAGATGAATATAGGTTTGAGGGCAACGGGGAGGTCTGTTAGCGATAGGGTCGACAGCTCCAAATACCTGGAGATTTTGGGGGGCGCAGCCTGAGGAAGGCGGGTTTAGGGAGGGGAGGGAGCTCAGCAGACCACAATGCGGTACAGTCCACCTTCTAAGGCAGCCATTTTTTCCCAGGGGAACTGATCTCTGTCGCCCAGAGATCAGCTGTAGTTGCAGGAGATCTCCAACCAGCATCTGGAGGTTGGCAACCCTAGTCAGTGACAAAGGAGACTCCAGAGGGAGAAGTTCATCCTCAAATACCATTTCCCTGTGCCCTGCTTGTTGACTTTTCAAGGACTCCTGGGTGGCTTCTTTGAAACTTAGTGGGATGCTGGAAGAGAGACTCTGATCTGTGTTTTCCCCCGAGTGTGTAATTTTGTAGTATGGTTTTCGTAAGGAGAGAGATAGGTGATAGACTGCATCTTCCCTGTAGGAAAGGTTCAAACATTTGGAATCTTATAGCTTGAAAAAATATACTGTTAAAGTGGGAAAGAAGTTGTGAGTGGTAAATGTTGGGTTTTATTACATTTTTTATGTCTTGGTGGGTGGGTTTTTTTTTTCAGTTATGAGAAAGTTCCCTCAAAGTGGTGTAATTCTTCCAATTCAGAGCCTTAAAAGGATTGACTGTAACTAACCAATATGCTCTCAGGGAGCTTAATATGAATTTTTAGCTTTTATTTTTTTAAAAAAGGAAATCTCTAGGCCTTCCTTTTTTTAAAAAAAAAAAGTTAAACATTCAAATTGAGCTGCCTGAGAGGATATTGGTTGTTATATTCAATCTTTTTTGTTCCTCAAAATTCATAGGATGATAGCTATGCAGTGTGTGGTGTTCTGTCCAACTAGACAGTAAGGGGCCCAACCTGCTCCCACCTTCTGGTATTTTGGCCAGTGTGGCTGATCAGTGGGCAGTAGGCCCTTGTTTTTAAGAAGAAGAAGAAGAAGATATTGGATTTATATCCCGCCCTCCACTCCGAAGAGTCTCAGAGCGGCTCACAATCTCCTTTACCTTCCTCCCCCACAACAAACACCCTGTGAGGTGGGTGGGGCTGGAGAGGGCTCTCACAGCAGCTGCCCTTTCAAGGACAACCTCTGCCAGAGCTATGGCTGACCCAAGGCCATCCCAGCAGCTGCAAGTGGAGGAGTGGGGAATCAAACCGGGTTCTCCCAGATAAGAGTCTGCACACTTAACCACTACACCAAACCAGCTCTCCCAACATTTACCACTCACAACTTCTTTCTCCCTTTAACACTATATTTTAAAAGTTATAAAATAGACTTTGAATCATGTGAACCCTTTTGGGAATCGAGTTTTGACTGGTGGGGTGTGGGTGTCAAAATATCATAAAATCATTCTGTCCCCCCCCCCCCAAAGCCGGCTTTGTTACTCTGTGAAGTGCTAAATATGCTGACGACCCAATTGAAGTTACAGAAATCAAGGCCCTTTGGAGCTAGCGGAGGAAGGTACCTTGGTGGTTCATAGCATGACATTGCTGTTTTTTTTCTCTCCACCTGACCTACAGGTGATAAAGCTTTTGCAGAGTTTCTGACAGATGAGATTAAGGAGGAGAAGAAAATCCAGAAAAACAAAACTTTGCCTAAAATGTCCGGCGGGTGGGAGCTGGACGTTCAGGGCACAGAAGCCAAGCTGGTTCGGAAAGTTGCCGGAGAAACGTAAGTGATGCTGAATCAGACCATCAAAGTCAGTATGGTCTACTAATACTTAGACTGGTGGCAGCTCTCCAGGTTCTCAGGGCAGAGGTCTTTCCCATCACCTCCTACCTGATCCTTAACTGGAGTTGCCAGGGATTGAACCTGGGACTTTTGCATGCCAAACAGATGCTCTGCCAGCGAACCACATTATCAGTTTAATTGTGTCTCTGGAGAACCTGGAAATCGTGACGGAAATGGATTGCACATGTTGTTTGGGTCACAGGCTAGAAGTGGGAGATTTAAAAGAACTGGTCTGGACAATGACAGGTACCCCTCCTGTGGGAGGGCAGAAAGTTCTAACTGGGGTTAGGGCTGTGAATCAGGGGACTCCTACACTCTCTCACACACATTTTTATTTATTTATTTTACTCGATTTGTATCCCGTCCTCCTCGCCCAGGCGGGCTCAATGCAGCAATGCTAAGTAAATATGTTGTATAGTGTAGTGGGAAGGAAAATGAGGTGTGATTTGGAAGGCCCTTGACTCACATCAGCCTGTGCCACAAATACGTTCCTTGGCTTTCAGCAAGCCATGCTTTCCTCCATCTGCAAATATGAGAGTAATACCAGTGAAGGTGGCCTGCCTTGCACGGCTGTTGTAAGTAATAAAAATGTTAAATTAATGATCCCTTTTGTTTAATGATAAACATGACATTAACTACAGTGGTGTAAATAAAAATAAATCATCATATGGCATAGCCAGGAGATCCTGAAGGATTGATTGGCTGCCTGAAGCTGTAGCTCTTTTTGGCACCACTAGGCGGCGAGCTGTGCTTATTTTTAGGCTGAGAGTGCTGTGACTTGCCCAAGGTCACCCAGCTGGCTTCAAGCGGGGAATCTAATCCTTCAGACTGGAGTCTGCTGTTCTTAACCACTACACCAAGGATAACACAACAGTGTTATCCTTACGAACACAACGGTTCATAAAGATACAACAGGATCTTTTCTTGCTTACAGTAGTAGGTCATGTACACAGTCTTTACTGATTTATGGCATCATGCTGCAGCCCCTCCCCCCCCCCTTAGACCCTTCACGTAGTGAATCTCGGGGGGTCCACTGACCCACAGGGAAACAACTTTGGGGGCACAGAAGATTGTTATGGGGGAGAGACATTTATGAGGGGCAGTTCAATTTGTATAGCATAGGATCCAAGCCATTTTGTTTATAATATCGCTATGTTGAGTTTAATCACTTGAATTAAATTAACTTAAAATCTGCTGCTGAATTCGTTGCAGGAGCCCCCCCCCCCCCCCATTTTAATTGATCAAAGCCTTTTGGGTTAATTTGCCAATGAATTGACTGAACATGGCTTCCCTGTTTAATGTTCATTATTGATTTATTATATTTACTTCATTTATGCCCCTCCCTGTTCTCCACATTGGGAGCCCCAAATGCATTTGGCTACCGTCATGCCCATCAGATTCACTGGGGCATCCCCGCAGGTAAACAGGGCAGGAGTGGAGCTTCCAGCCTCCCAGTGAGGCCTGGGATTTCTTCCAGCATTATAACTGACCTCCAGACTACAGAAACCAGTTCCCCTGGAGAACATAAGAACATAAGAGAAGCCATGTTGGATCAGGCCCATGGCCCATCCAGTCCAACACTCTGTGTCACACAGTGGCCAAAAAAACCTAGTGCCATCAGGAGGTCCACCAGTGGGGCTCGAAGTCCTCCCACTTGCCCCCCCCCCCCAAGCACCAAGAATATAGAGCATCACTGCCCCAGACAGAGAGTTCCAACAATACGCTGTGGCTGATAGCCACTGATGGATCTCTGCTCCATTTGCTTATCCAATCCTCTCTTGAAGCTGTCTATGCTTGTAGCTGCCACCACCTCCTGTGGCAGTGAATAACATGTGTTAATCCCCCTTTGGGGGAAGCGGCAGATTTGGAGAAGTGGACTTCATAGAAACACATTCCCTCTTGAGGTCCTTCATAGGCTGTAGCCTTGGAAGCCTCTCCTTCCAAGGGCCCTTCTAATGGGTAAGGAAGCGGGCTGTTGGTGTGTCCTGCTTTCCGGGAACTGATCCCCAACTGTCGCTGTGTCACTTTGTAGGATCACCATTTCCTTCAACATCAACAACAGCATCCCTCCCAGCTTTGATGAGCCCCAGGAAGGACAGAAATCTGAAGAGCAAGAGGTAAGTGAGGGGAGGGGTGCTCTTTGGACTGTTCATCATCTTCAGTGTTAATCACTGAGTTGGGGGCCATGTTGTGTGTATCCTGCATTTTCAGAAACTCGGTTTTTTAAAGGCGATCTTTTAAGATTCTCGAGTGTGCATTCAATGGTGTGTCTACATTACACCATGTTCTATAATACTAGAATTCAGTGTGTGCTAAAACTTTTTATATAATTCTCAATAAGTCAGGGAGGATTTTTGTTTTTTTGAGCGTGAACCTCTTTTTTTTCCTATTAATCTGGGCCTCGTGATTTATGGCTGTTTGGAGTTTTAAAATGCATGACGTGATGAACAAGATTTAAAGGTGTTTTTTAAGAAGATTTATATGGATTTTTCCCTGCCACCTTTGCCGAAGGAAGGGCACGGAAGCCGAAGAATTACTGTTAACCAAGAGTCGTTAGAATTTTTTATTTTAATTGATCTTTTATTTACGTTACTTATTGTTTGCCTTTTTCACAAGGACTCACGATGGATTGCACGCAGTGAGTCAGTACAGTCAACAGAATGGGACAATCAGTAACCAGTGCTTAAACTGGTCGTGTCTGAAGTCCCACTAGACCTCAGTGGGAGACAGTTTGTCAAGCAGATGTTCAGAAAGCTCCCATGAAAACCAGAGGGCTTCAAAGTGTTTGACTTTTACTGGGTGATGCTTGTCGGGTGTCTGTTATGTTGCAACTTGGGCAAGTCCAAGGGCCACCCTCCGCTCTTGTTCCTGTTTTGGCCTCAGGTGATGACATGGTCCCCATTGTCCTCTCTCCCCTACAGCCTGAGCTGACCTCGACCCCGAATTTTGTCGTTGAAGTGACCAAGGATGACACCAAACAGACGCTTGTCCTAGACTGCCATTATCCTGAGGACGAGGTTGGTGTTGTGTTTGCTCATTGGCTGTGAAGAGAGGATGTAGCAATAGCTGACTCAGGCAGTTTTAAGAGGGGATTGGACGGATGAATGGTAGATAAGTCAGTCATGGTGACTAAAGAGAACCTCCACATACAGAGGCAGTCAGCCTCTGAATGCCAGTGCTGGGAGGCAACAGGAGGGGAAGGCCTCAGCATCCATGCCCTGTTGTTGTGTGTCCAGAGGAACTGTCTGGCTGCTGTGTGAGAGGTAGGGGGCTGGACCAGCTAGTCTGATCCTGAAGAGCTCTTCTTATGTGCCTAACAAAAATGTGCAAGAGACTAGAACTTGATGCATCCCAGGATGATTCTGGGTGTGTCTTTTAGTTTATCTTCAAGTGTATGCTCCCTCCTTCCCCACCTGGTTACCTGTTCTTGGAAAGTTAGTCTGTCAGGGAGAAGAGTTCTAGCCTATCTTCCTTCCTGGTAATTTAGTCCCTATTCGTATTCATAGAAGTAGTTCCTTTTGTGAGAACCTTTGATCATGCATGCCCTTGTCTGCAGTCGGAAGGGGTTGACAATAATAACCCTGGTTTCACGGTTCACTTGCTGTTTGTGAGAACCTAGCCTGAAGAGCATGGCTAGCAGTGCCATCCTATACAGTGTTACTCCATTTTAAATCAATATAGTTTAGACTGGAGTAACTCTGCATAAGATTGCACTGTGAGTCCAAGTACCTCTACACTGCATAGCCCTTTGAGGGCCTTTTTAAAGCACTTCTTAATTGCCGTGGAGTGTGAAGTTTCAGGGTTTTCACCCTCTGTTGAGAAGCAGGAGATTCTCTTTCCCATCCTTCTGAACTCCGGTTGACATTTCGTTGCCCTCTTCATCAGATTGGTCACGGTGAGGAAGAAGAGAACGACATTTTCGCCATCCGGGAGGTGAGCTTCCAGCCTACAGGAGACTCAGAGTGGCGAGAAAATAATTACACCCTCAACACGGACTCTCTCGACTGGGTAAGGGCAGGTGCAAGCTGGACTTACAAACATGCCGCAAAAAGAACCCCTGACTTGTGTATAGCTTGGTGGATTTGTGCACGTGCAGATATGCTTATTCTAACTTTGAAAGATGCTTACCTGTTTTACATTACATTTAATAGAGTTAAGTTGAAGGAAAAGTAAATTGGGCCAGGGGTCCCCAACTTTTCTGAGTCTGTGGGTACTTTTGAAATTCTGAGACAGGGTGGTAGGAGCAATCACACGCTGTTCCAAGTGCGGGGTGGGGAGGAACAGGAGCTATATAAAAATACACTAGGAAAGAGGAGTGAGAAAGAATAGAGCAGGAGTGGCCAAACTTACTTAACGTAAGAGCCACACAGAATGAATGTCAGATGTTTGAGAGCCACAAGACATGAACATCATATATTCGAGAGCTGTAAAGAAGGAAGGAAATAGGTGGAAGGAGAGAGGGTAAAGAAAACAACTTTAATTTTAAATGCGTTCTCCAAGCTGTCAAAGAGAGAATTGCCTCCTCCAAGCCACCTGATGGGGCAGTGGGGGCTTTGAGAGCCACATGATACATGTGAAAGAGCCACACGTGGCTCCCGAGCTGCAGTTTGGCCACCCCTGCCTGCTGCTGAGACAACAACATTGTGTTTAATCTGCACAGGCAATCAGATCTCCTGGGCCCAATCCAAAGCCATGCGGAGCAAGAGCCTTGCCTTTTCCCACCCACTTTCTAAAAACTGGGTGCCAAGCAAGTTGTCAGTGGATGCCCTGGCATTCATGGGCACCAGGTTGGGGGCTCTTGAATTAGATAATCTATTTAGAGGACAGGTTGTTTATTGGTTTTTACTGATTGCCCCCAGCTTGTGGTAAAACAGGCAGAATAGCTGCCGTTTTAATGCAATACGTGTGGGAGGGAGAAGAAAGCAACTTTTAACTATAAATGCATTCTCCAAGCTGCCAGATGGTGGCTCAGTGGTAGAGCATCTGCTTGGTAAGCAGAAGGCCCCAAGTTCAATCCCTGGCATCTCCAACTAAAAAGGGTCCTGGCAAATAGGCGTGAAAAACCTCATCTTGAGACCCTGGAGTGCCAACACTGCCAGTCTGAGAAGACAATACTGACTTTGATGGACCCAGGGTCTGATTCAGTATAAGGTAGCTTCATATGTGGTGGTGGTGGGACGATTCTGTGTCTAAGGAGTATTTTGCCCCTGAAGTTATGGCACAGCTTTTTAAAGTAAATTTTATCAGCCTCCCGCAGTAGTTTCAAAGGGTGGTTGTGTTGGGCTGCAGTGGAAGAGCCAGTTTTGAGTCCCATGGCACCTGAGGGACCAAGAAGGTTTTCGGGGTTGAAGTGTTCAAGAGTCAGCGCTTTCCTCATCCAAGGAGGTTTGACTCTTGAAAGTTTGTACTCCCAGAATCTCGTGATGCAGGATAATGAGGTGCCTATGCATAAAGCTTCTCTGTGGATAGAAAACCACAAGCAGAGAGGGAAGGGGAATCTCTCCCGGTCCCACTGACTTTTCTGTTTGTAGTGGGTTTTTCCATAGAGGGACATGAGCAGCTGGAATCTCTCACCTGCCATCTGCAGTGGTTCCATCTCAGGGCTCTGCCATCTCATTCCCACCATATTCTCTTGCATGTGTGAACCAGGCCTTGTGACCTTTTTTGGAGGGGGGGGGGAAGGGAGGACTGGCTTAGATCCACTGGCAAATTTCCCACTTTGCAAAATGAATGGTGGTGTAATTTTTGCTAATTCCAACCTCTTGATTCCTCCCTTATGCTGTCCTTGGGGAGGGGGGAGTGGTCCCCATCTGCTGAGAACAGTATTTCAGAGGGGCATTTTGGGGTTACAGCGTGTGGTGAGGAGAGAACGTAGTATTCTGTAGACAGAAATTTCCAGTTGACATTTCTGGCAGATCCAATCCATGACTTCTAAGGAGGACTGTCCAGGTTAATTTTGAAAGCATCACTTGATCTGATGAAGTGTGATTAATCTGAGCCAGTGTGGGGTAGTGGTTAAGAGGGCTGGACTAGTGTCTGGGAGATCTGGGTTCAAAACCTCACGCATGCCACGGAAACTTGACTGGGTGACCTTGGGCCAGTCACACACTCCTAACTTCATCTACCTCCCAGGGCTGTTGTGAAGATAAAACGGAAGTGAGGAGAACAGCATAAACTGCTTTGGGTTCCCCAATGGGGAGAAAGGAAAAGTCCCCTGTGCAAGCACCAGTCATTTCCGACTCTGGGGTGATGTTGGTTTCACAAAGTTTTCACGGCAGACTTTTTACGGGGTGGTTCGCCATTGCCTTCCCCAGTCATCTACGCTTTCCCCTCAGCAATCTGGGTACTCGTTTTACCAACCTCGGAAGGATGGAAGGCTGAATCAACCTTGAGCCGACTACCTGAATCCAGCTTCCCAGGGGATTGAACTCAGGTCATGAGCAGATGTTAGGACTGCAGTACTGCAGCTTTAACTCTCTGTGCCATGGGGCTCTTAGTGGGGGGAAAGGCAGGGTACAAATGAAGTAAATGGTTAATCTATAATTTAAATTCTTAAATGGTTCAAATCAAATGGTTAATTTTTAAATAGTTAATCTATCCTTATTGTTCTTAACACTGTTGTGACCTGCCCCGAGCCCCACTTTGCAGAGGAGGGTGGGCTATAAACCTTCTAATAAAATAAATAAATTATTAGTAGTCTACATGTTATAGGAGCCCCGTGGCGCAGAGTGGTAAGCTTGCAGTGCTGCAGTCCAAACTCTCTGCTCTCGACCTGAGTTCGATCCCAGCGGAAGCTGGGTTCATGTAACTGGCTCGAGATTGACTCAGCCTTCCATTCTTCTGAGATCAGCAAAATGAGTCCCCAGCTTGCGGGGGGGGGGGGGAGTAGATGACTGGGGAAGGCAATGGCAAACCACCCCGTAAAAAGTCTGCCAAGAAAACATCCTGATGTGACGTCACCCCATGGGTAGGTAATGACCCGGTGCTTGCACAGAGGACTACCTTTACCTTTTAGTCTACATGTTGCAGCCTCACTCTGAACGTGTACCACACACACCGTGTGGTCCTCAGAAAACCAGGGTCAGCCACAGGTCCCTGTAGTTCCTGGTTTGTGCTGTGCAATGTGTGAACATGCTTCGTACAACGCCCTATATATTTTTTTCCCTTTCCAGGCCTTGTATGACCACTTAATGGATTTCTTGGCGGACCGAGGAGTGGACAACACATTTGCGGATGAGCTGATAGAGCTCAGCACAGCTCTGGAGCACCAAGAATACATTCGATTCCTCGAAGGTCTGAAGCAGTTTGTGAAATGCCAGTAGGCCCCGAAACCAAGGGGAAGGCCTCAGCCCTGCGGAATGGGGCTCCGTTTCCTGTGCTTTTACCCTTAGGTGCTGGACTCTTGTTTGGAAACCCAGGCGATGAGACACAGAGAGAGAGAGAGTTGATAGTCTGAAACATTCATCGTGGTTGGAAAATGTAAACACTTGGAGAACTTGGTGATGGCTGACTGGCGTGGTGAAGTCCAGCTCTCACATTTGAAACACGCCTGCTGTTCTTGGAAGTGTGAATTTTTGGGTGGATTTTGTACAATTTGAAGAAAGAAGGAAGGAAAATAAATGCAACTGAACACCTTGCCTGTATATAATGAATGGTCCCTCCTCCCGACCCCCAAACGCTTAGCTGGATTTGGGTATCACTTCTAACCAGCTAGGATGTGGGTGAGCTTAGCTTGGAACCGGGTGGGGGAGACACCCTCCCCCTTCTCCCCACCCTGTTTCTCGTTTGGAGAATCCCTGTTTGAAACTAACTCGAGTTATGCATTATGTGCAAATGCAGGTGTGCAGACCAGACTTCTGAACCTCACATGGTTTAGTATCCTGGTTTGTGGCCAGGCACACAAAAGGGATGCTCCGTCTCATGCAGCACAGATCCCCAGAGTTAGTTTCTGAACCAGGATCCTGTGTGTGTGAAGGGAAGGGGGCAAAGATTGAACAAGCTCTCAGCATCAGGCAATCTCCTATACTTTCTCCCCCCCCCCCAACAGACACCCTGTGAGGTGGGTGGGGCTGAGAGGCCTCTCACAGCAGCTGCCCTTTCAAGGACAACAACTGCAAGAGCTATGGCTGACCCAAGGCCATCCCAGCAGCTGCAAGTGGAGGAGTGGGGAATCCAAACCCGGTTCTCCCAGATAAGAGTCAGCACACTTAACCACTAGACCAAACTGGCTCTCAGTTCAGTCCTTGGCAATGTTCCCTCTAAGCTGCAGAGTCTTGTGAGCAAAAATTCTACTTCGTGAGCTAGTGGCATGAAAGTTGTGAGCTGCTGCATAAATTAGTGTGCTCTGGGACAATCCTTACTGGCTAAGACAAAAATGTGTAAGCTGGAGGCTAAAAATCTGTGAGCTGGCTCACGCTAACTCAGTTTAGAGGGAACACTGGTCTCTGGCATCTCCAGTATAAAAGGGTCAGGCAGGAGGTGATGTGCAAAATACTTTAAAAACCTGCTTTGCCTGTAGAAAGCCTGCCAAGGAGCTCAGTCCTTCCTCTGAGGTGCTTGGTGTCACACTAAGGCCCTGTTCACACCGTGTTGAGTCCGTGTTAAACTGACCCGGTTCTATTCGAATATCTTTGTTCCGGATATTATTGATCAAACTCCCATAAAAATGGTGACCGTAAACTGGATATCTGAGGCTCCTTTTGCTCCGGGACAGCCTTCAGACATCTGGAAGCTGGTCGAGAACTATCCAGACGGAGAAACTATGAGATAAAACCAGAGAACTAAAAAAACACCACAAAAGAGCAGGTGACAAAATACTCCAGTTCCGAGAGGGATTGGGGGGGGGGGCTACTACGAGTTAATACCGGGAGGCAGATGTTGCTGTCTGATCAGCCACTTTTAATCTGGTATGAAACAGTTGCGTCTGAACAGGGCCATAGTGTTTTGAAGGGGGCAAAGATTGAACCATTTGCAGTTAAGTTCTCTTATCAGAATGAGCCCCATGGCGCAGAGTGATAGTCTTTATTTTTAGTGCTATTTTCTGTTTCTTCATGATGATGATTCTACCATCATTTCTGCATCCATCGCATATTAGTGCTGTACAACATAAAACTGGAAACATCAGCAATGAAAATAGTCACAGTGACAAAACAGGAAGGGGGGAAAAGAAGTTTAAAAGGGCAAATTTGTATATCTTTCTGCAATAACAGAGCCAGAACCATGAGTAACCTACAAAGCAAGCTTTAGGCAAATTTGGCTTACATCTGACAAACTGTCTTAACCACACAGTTAGTGGAGCAAGACAAAGACTTAACTACCACCCTGGACTGAGCTGTTAGTAGAAAATTACCTCCATTCCCCAAAAAAATCAGTGGGTGGAGAACACGCTGCATAGATGGTGTGCCTCATCGTTATGAGAACATGCCCAGAGGGATGATCCTAAGTAAGTCCACTCAAAAGCAAGTCCTATTTTATTTAAGAGTTAGGCATGGGGCAGCCCCATGGTGCAGAGTGGTAAAGCTGCAGTACTGCAGTCCAAGCTCTCCGCTCATGACCTGAATTCAATCCTGACGGAAGCTGGGTTCAGGTAGCTGGCTCAAGGTTGACTCAGCCATCCTTCCAAGGTTGGTAAAATGAGTACCCAGCTTGCTGGGGGGAAACTAGATGACTGGGGAAGGCAATGGCAAACCACCCCATAAAAAGTCTGTCGTGAAAACGTGATGTGACATCACCCCAGAGTTGGAAACGACTGGTGCTTGCACAGGGGATTTAATCTTACCTTTCCCCCCCCCTCTTCGTTCAAAGTCTCAATTGCAGGGGTGTGCATGGGAAAAAAATCATTAAAAATAAATTTTGGATTGATTAAACCAAAAAAAATCGGTATTCCCAATTTTTTTCGGCTACATTATACTCTATGGGCCACTTTAATCAATGGCAAAATCCCTCAGAGTACATTTTATGGGCTGGGGGGGGAGTGGGTTTGAGCGAGAAGCACCAAATTTGCTGGGTACCTGCTGGAGCTTCTCTCCAAAAGAACTCCCAAGTTTCAAAAAGATTGGACCAGGGAGTCCAATCCTATGGGCACCCAAAAAGAGTGTCCCTATCCCAGTTGAAATCAATGGCTGCAAAAACCCCGTTGGTTTCAATTGCGGGGAGGGGAAATGATTAAGGTCAAATAAGAGAATCTCTTACCTAAAAAACAGTGTTTTTTCAGTCAGCAGCAGAACCAGTGCATGTGCCCAGCAGAGGCAATGCTACTATGGCATTGCCAAAAAAAAAACAAAGATCAAATTGGGTAGGAGGGATTTTCTGGGGAACCATTGTTGCCAATCTCCAGGTGAGGGCTGGTGTGCTCTCCAGGTGGCAGAGATCAGCTCCCCTGGAGAAAACAACTGCTTAAATTGAGATTGCCAGTCTCCAGGTGGAGCCTGGAGATCTCCTGCTTTTAAGATCTTATCTGGCCTACTTACAGGGCAAGTGAAGAAGAAGAAGAAGATATTGGATTTATATCCCGCCCTCCACTCCGAAAAGTCTCAGAGCGGCTCACAATCTCCTTTACCTTCCTCCCCCACAACAGACACCCTGTGAGGTGGGTGGGGCTGGAGAGGGCTCTCACAGCAGCTGCCCCTTCAAGGACAACCTCTGCCAGGGCTATGGCTGACCCAAGGCCATTCCAGCAGGTGCAAGTGGAGGAGTGGGGAATCAAACCCGGTTCTCCCAGATAAGAGTCCGCACACTTAACCACTACACCAAACTGGCTCTCCAGTGCTAAAGCTCTATGCCAAAGTTACTCAAAGAATTCCCTGTCTCAGACCCTGATTGTTTTTAAAAGCCTACTAATAGCCCTAACTAAGTTGTAAAAACTCAGAAGCACCCATTGAACAACTCTCAGACCAACCAGCTTGCCCCTGAAAAACAACCTTCTGGAAGTCAGACCTATGCTCCCCAACAAAGCAATTTTTAAAAAATGCATAGGCAAGGGCAGCCCCCCCCCCCCGCCCTTAACAGCCCTCCCTTTAACCCACTAGGCAAATTTTAAAAGACCTAACAGGAAAATATTTTTAAGCATTGCCAGACAAACCAGGAGATGTCTTCTTCCTGCAGCCACAGGTCAGGACAGGAGTCAGGGGTATTCCTTCAGAAATGTTCAAAGGAATTCAGCAGCAGGGTAATGCTCTCTGGCCATGCACAGAAGATTTTCAAAATGTGAAAAATCCCCTGTGACTGGCATACACTTCTTTGGCCCTAATTGGCCGGATTTTCCATCTCTCTCTCCCCACCCCCCTTCCTCCTCGCTGCTAGGCCTTACAAAGGAAAGCAATTTATACTGTATAATTAAAGGAAACACAAAGGCATGATAAATTAGATAAACTACATACTAGCCTTGTTTTTAGCTATTGGTTTATTTCAGAAGTCCATTCCTTTGCTAATCTATTCCTGAGTATGTGTGAAATTATAAATATTAACCATTCTAGAGCATTTATTCTTATTTGCAGTAAAATAACTTGCTGCAACAAATCCCTCCCCTCTCCCCATTGCCCTGATTGAGTTCACACTGATAAAACAGTTGTTAACTTGATGGCTGAGTGATTGAGGAACACATTGAAAATTTTCACCTCTTAATGGTTCTAATTGTAGAGACAAAAGAAGATGAAAGATTCCCCTGAAATATGCAAGGAAGGAGTATTCTTCTCCCCTTCCCCCTGATTCCCGAAGGGAAAAAAACTGATTTTTTTTGGCTTTTTCTCTGGTATGCTTAATTCAGCTACCAGGTCAGATCAGAGAAAGCCTAAAATGAAAGCCTAAAATTACCGAAAAAGGACATTTTGGGTTTTTTTTTCACATTTTATCTTTACCGAATTCACACCCCTAGGGGACAGTTGGCCCTGCAGAAGCTACTGAATTCTTCCGAGGCTACCTCAGAGCTGTCTGGCTTCATGGCCCAGGCTAGGCTGATCTCACCAGATCTTGAAAGCGAAGCAGGGTCAGCCCTGGTTCATACTTGGACGGGAGACCCCCAAGGAAGTCCAGTCCTCCATCAAGCCAGTTGCCTGTCCCAAACAAAAAATGCAAGGAGAGTCATCCACAAGCGTCACAGGCTTCAGCTTTGGCTTGCTGGAGGGAATGTTGGAATGCCGAGAGAGTGTCCAGCCATTCATGAGCACTGCTGCTTTGTGCAGGAATAGTTTTAGTGAAGGAGAAGGAACCTGTTGAATGAGTAGAGGGCGTTCCAAGCATGAAGAGATCATTATGTGATCTAGGCAATTTTCTTCCTCTTCCCTCTGTCTTTTCTCTATTATCCACAGTGTCTTGCAGCCAGCGAACTCGAAATGGCTCTTGCCAAAACATTTGCATCTCTTGAGAGAGAGGCCTTTTTGATTTTTTGCAGAGCTAGAAGTTGTCTCTCTCAACGATCTCTCTGGAAGACTTTGGCTTGTAAGAAATCCAGTTCCATAACCCTTGCACTTAGTTATGGACTGGGTAGAACTGCTTTTTAAGTTCATAAAAAGTGGGATTGAAGCACCATTGACCTTTTATACTTGAAAGTTTTTTAAAATGGAAGCTTGAAATGCTTTTACAAGACTGCCCTGTTCCTGTGCTATGATTAGATAGAAGTAGGTGGCCTTTTAAAACCAAATCTGAGAAGGCACATGGACTTTTGGGGGTGGTTTGTTTCTGAATGGGCCAGAAGCCCCCTGGGATGGAGCCTGTGAAACACTTTTCCTAGCAGTGCTCACCCACTCATAATAATAAGCTTATAACAACTCTGTAGGGTAGGCCAGTTTTTATTGTTGTTACCCTTGTATAAGAATTATAATTACAGTTGGCAGGGCCTTAAACCAGTGGCTGACTGTCTGTGGTGCTGCATGCTGCATCTCAATCTTGTATAGATTTCATGTGTGCAAATCCCAAATACTCAGGTGCCCCCGGAGATCCTTTGGGAATTTGAGAGAGCCAGTTTGGTGTAGTGGTTAAGTGTGCAGACTCTTATCTTGGAGAACCAGGTTTGATTCCCCACTCCTCCACTTACAGCTGCTGGGACGGCCTTGGGTCAGCCATAGCTCTCGTAGGAGTTGTCCTTGAAAGGGCAGCTGCTGTGAGAGCCCTCTCAGCCCCACCCACCTCACAGGGTGTCTGTTGAGGGGAAAGAAGATAAAGGAGATTGTAAGCCGCTCTGAGTCTCTGATTCAGAGAGAAGGGTGGGTTATAAATAGGCAGTCTTCTTTGAACCTGCAGTCTTCTTCTTTGGCAGCAAGCTGAATCCAGACTTATCCAGCCTAATCCGAAACAGAGTTCTGTGCCACAGTAAAGACTAACTCATTTATTCAGACTTAAGCTTTAATGGATCCTCCCCTCATCATAGGGCTATTTTATTTCTACCATTTTAAATCTACATATTTTAAGTGGTTTTTTCCCCTTTAACCTTTTTAAGCTTAACACCCAACCTGAAGAGTAGTGGAACACACTCAAAACCACATTCTTACTCAGAGAACTTTTAGTTGGCCTTTTCAGAAGATATTGTGCAGTAGATTACATTTTAAAAAAAATTTCTTAGTGAATTGTGGTCTGGATGCAAGAAATTTTGTAAACAATAAGTCCAGGAGAGGGCGCCAGTTGATTACAGCAGATCCATTCTAGGAACATGAATGCTACTTGTTCAACCTATGTCTGAACTTGATGGCAGAATTAGCTTCTACGTTGCAGAGTTGTCTGTCTGGTTTAATACTTTGCTGTCCTTGCTGTAGCATAACAAAGATCTGGAATAGGAAATGAAGAACTGGAGACCTGCAAGGAAGCAGGGGAGAGAAAGGAAAGGAAAGGTCCCCTGTGCAAGTGCGAGTCGTTTCCGACTCTGGGGTGATGCTGCTTTCACAATGTTTTCACGGCAGACCTTTTTACGGGGTGGCTTGCCATTGCCTTCCCCGGTCATTACACTTTCCCCCCAGCAAGCTGAGAGAGAAAACCATCTGGCAAATCCCTTCATGTCCCCCCACCCCACCCCTGGAGGTTTCCAGAGGCTGGTTTATCTCTCAGTTCCCCCTTTAACTGAAGCTGCTTTGTCAGTGTTAGAATTGCAACTGGATTTTCCTGTGCAAACAAGACCATCTAGATCAGGGGTGTCAAACATGCAGCCCAGGGGCCAAATCAAGCCTCCGGAGGGCTCCTATCAGCCCCCCTCCCCAGCAACTGGGTCTTGTCTGCTTCCTTCTGCATCTCAGCTTGCTTTACAAGGCTTGCTCAATCACACAGAAGCTACAGAGTAAAACCTCGATTTTCTCCATTGGTTGAGTCTCCTCCCCCTCCTGGTCGCCTGGGTAGGGAGGGAAAGAGCCAGAGTTTCCTTTGCCTAGTTCCCTGGATCCCATGGGAGAGATACAAAGAAAGCATCTTTTAGACCAAGTGCTAATGTTTCAAGCATGATTTTTTTTTAAAAAAAAAATCTTAAGTTCTGTTTGTGTCCTTTTAAAAGTTTATATCTTGGCTACCTAATCTTAAATAGGTACACACATGGCCCAGCCTGACAAAGTCTCATTTATGTCAGATCTGGCCCTCATAACAAATGAGTTTGACACCCCTGATTCTAGGAGAAGCACTGTTCCAGCTCGAGCACAGTCTCCGCTGATGATGTGGATGGAATCTCTGCTGCTGTTGATATTCTGTCCTTTCTGAGGCATGTCCAGGCTTCATGTGGGGTGCCTCTCCCCCCTTTTGGCCAACAAAAGTCATTTACTACCTAGTCCCTAACCTAGAGTCCCCTATCTAGTTTGTGGGTGGGATGCTCATGCTCCTTTAATTATTGGCGGGGGGGGGGCAGGGGGGCTGCTATACTATTTGATACAGTGATTATGTGTGTGGATGTGCGTGTGTGCAGTTTTTTTTTTTAATGTGTGTGTATGTGCACCTGAAAGTCATGGCAACCTCTGGTGACTGATCCCTACTAGGGGCCTGGAGATTGTTCAGAGAGATGGCTGAATAAAACTTGCCCCAACCTCCCACCTTTGGTATTCCAAGGAGGTCTCCCATCCAAGTACTTGCCAGAGTTGACCCCGCTTAGCTTCCAAGACCTGATGAGATTGGGTTTGGCTGTGTATGCAGTATTTGAATGGCACTTTCAACCTGTCGAACATTTCACATGCATATCTGAGGATCTGGAAGCCAACCCTGCAAGGCAGGAATCCTTGCTGTTGAAAAGGGGAGACAGGGAGAGAATCAGCCTATCTGGCACTACCCTGGGAGTGCACAGCAGAGGTGAGGTTCAAACAAGATATGTTCTGGTTTGAAGCAGAGTCTCTTCACTACCATGCCACATCAGCTCTCTCAGAACAGAGATGCTAAAATATCAGTCTAGCTTTTCCATGCCTATCCCTTTGGATAAACGCGTTGGCCATCTTGTGCTATGAGAGCCAGTTTTGTGAAGTGGTTAAGTGTGTGGACTCTTACCTGGAAGAACTGGGTTTGATTCCCCACTCCTCCACTTGCAGCTGCCGGAGTGACCTTGGGTCAGTCATAACTCTCTCAGAGGCTGTTCTGGAAAGAGCAGTTTCTGTCAGAGCTCTCAGCTCCACCTACCTCACAGCATGTCTGTTGTGGGAAGAGGAAAGGAAAGGAGATTGTAAACCACTCTGAGACTCCTTTGGACAGTGAATTGTGGAGTATAAATTCAGTCTCCTCTTCTTCTGCGGTATGAAGTTGAGTCATTGGCCTGACCTCTCCCTTTGGTGCCCTCAACACAACCCCAAGCACTGTCAAAGGGATTCAGGTCTTGTCATTCAGTGTATGGGCTTCTTCTTCCCCAGCCCACAACTTCTTAATTCTTGTGCTCTTCTCTAGGATTCTTGCAAAGTTCTCCTAATTCATGTTTCTCTTGGGAGTGCCTTGTCTCCAAAACGGAGCTGAAGGCCAAAGGAATCTTCCACCATTCTGGTATTTCTGAATTTTGTGAATACATTTGTCTAGTGGCGTTTGTCTAGTGGCGCTATTAAGACCAATAAATCGTCATTCTAGGTATAAACTTTCATGTGCCTGAGGAAAAGTGTATACACATGAAAACTTATACCTAGAATTAAACTATGCTGCTTCACACCAACTCGGTTACCCACCTGCAGTCTTGTGGATATGAACATATGAACATATGAAGCTGCCTTCTACTGAATCATACCCTGGGTCCATCAAAGTCAGTATTGTCTACTCAGACTGGCAGCTGCTCTCCAGGGTCTCAAGCTGAGGTTTTTCACGCCTATTTGCCTGGACTCTTTTTAGTTGGAGATGCCAGGGATTGAACCTGGGACCTTCTGCTTACCGAGCCACCGTCCCTCCCCTAAAGGGATACATAGATAGAGTTCCCAGTTCCTTCGCATCTTCCCTGTTACAGATGCAGCCAGCAATTTGGAGCCGTGACAGCATCAGCCTCTGTTCTAGGAGACCCATTCTCAAAGTCCCACTGTGCCAGGGAGGTCACTGATGGGCCAATTTGGTGTAGTGGTTAAGTGTCTGGACTCTTACCTGGGAGAACCGGGTTTGATTCCCCACTCCTCCACTTGCAGCTGCTGAAATGGCCTTGGGTCAGCCATAGCTCTCACAGAGCTGTCCTTGAAAGGGCAGCTGCTGTGAGAGCCCTCTCAGCCCCACCCACCTCACAGGTTGTCTGTTGTGGGGGGAGAAGATATAGGAGATTGTGAGCCGCCCTGAGTCTCTGATTCAGAGAGAAGGGCGGGGTTTAAATCTGCAGTCGTCTTCTTCAACCACTCTCCTCTCAGCATAAAGCACCTCACAGACTTGTTGCTGTGAGCTGCTTTGGGTTCCCATTGGAGAGTAAAGTGTGGGTATAAATATCTATGACTAAATGCGATGTGCAACTTGTTAAAACACTGTTGGGAAAAAAGCAACCTGCAGGAGGTGTCAGTTCCGCACTCACTTCCTTAAGCCACAGGAAGTTGGGTGCAACCAAGTTTTAATCAGTCATAGAATCGAAGAGTTGGAAGGGATCTCCAGGGTCATCTAGTCCAGCCGTCCCCAACCTTTTTGGTACCAGGGACCAGTTTTGTGGAAGACAATTTTCCAGGGACCGGGGGGGGGGGGCACGGGGGGGCGATGGTTTTGGGATGATACAATTGTGCACTTTATTTCTATTAGTTTGGCATGGTGGTTAAGTGTGCAGACTCTTATCTGGGAAAACTGGGTTTGATTTCCCACTCCTCCCCTTGCAGCTGCTAGAATGGCCTTGGGTTAGCCATAGCTCCCACAGAGTTGTTCTTGAAAAGGCAGCTTCTGGGGAGGGCTCTCTCAGCCCCATCCATCTCACAGGGTGTCTGTTGTGAGGGAAGAAGGTAAAGGAGATTGTGAGCTGCTCTGAGACTCTGAAATCTGGAGTGCAGAGCAGAATATAAATCCAAAGTTGTCTTCTTATTTTTATTATTACTACACTGTAATATAGAATGAAATAATTATACAACTCACAGCCCGGTTGCTAACAAGCCACGGACCGGTACCAGTCCACGGACCAGGGGTTGGGGATCCCTGATCTAGTCCACCCCCTTGCACAATGCAGGAAATCCACACATACCTCCCCCCTACACACACACACAGAGTTATCCCTGCTCCATGCCCAGAATTTGAGGGAGGGGACCTCCAGGATTCCTGGCCAAACTGGCCTAGAGAAAAATTGCTGCCTGACCCCAAAGTGGCCATTAGTGCTTCCCTGGATGTGTAAGGAAGGACCACAAGAATGAAGCACTGATGCAACCCTTCCTGCCCTCCTTCTCATGATCTGCCTGAGTTCACAGAATCAGCATTGCTGTCAGATGGCCATCTAGCCTCTGTTTAAAAACCTCCAAAGGAGAGCCCATCACCTCCCGAGGAAGCCCGTTCCACTGAGGAATCGCTCTGGCAGGAAGTTCTTCCTAATGTTTGGTTCTGGTAAGTGTTCCCTCTAAGCTGAGTTAGCGTGAGCGAGCTCCCAGATTGTTAGCCTCCAGCTCACACATTTTTGGCTTAGCTCAGGAAGGAAGGAGGACCCCAGAACACACTAATTTATCCAGTAGCTCACAACTTGAATGCCAGTAGCTCACAAAGTAGAATTTTTGCTCACAAGACTCTGCAGCTTAGAGGGAACAGTGGTTCTCGTTCAACCTTCTGGGGCATTTAAAAGCAGCAGCTGAGCATCATGGTGGCGTTCACTGAGGGAGGGGCTCTGCAGCCTGGCCCCCACTAAAGAGAATCCCCTGCTTCTGTGACCGGTGGGGGGCTCCAGGTGCAAGAAAGGGATCCACAGCAAGGGTGTGTGCGTGGTGGTAGGGGCAGCAGACGAGGAAAAAGAATAGGAACCGAGGGAAGAGCCTTGCTTGAAGATGGTAAGCAGGCGGTGAATTGCTGGCTGCTTCAAGAAGCCTGCCCTTGCTATATTGTGGAAGATGATCACCTTGTCTTTGATGTTTAGGGCTTGAAAGGTCAAGTCAGCAATTTGAATTCAGCCTGCCGAGAAGCTGGCTGGCTGCACAGAACTGGACTGTCTTCAAGAGCAGCCCCACCTATAGTTCCTGGCAGCAGTCAAGCCAAGAAGTCCCCAGAGCATGCAAGATGGCAGCCGCCATGTTATCTGCCTCCAGAAAATAGCTCCTGGTTCATTCATGAGAAGTCAGAAGGCATTAATGTGCTTGCATTTCAATCACCACACAGTCTATTGGTTTAGTCAAGTCCTTTATTGGTGTCCCTGCCCTCACCCTGCCGTTTTCCCCAATCTCTAGAGTACAAAAGCATGCAAACCCACCAAACCCCACCCCACCCCGAAAAATAGCCTCTGTATTCATGGTACATATTTACAGCGCAAAGGCCTTCTCGCTGCCATTACTGCGAGCGGCCGCGCAGAGCATCATGCTTTGGAATTCCATAAAATATACATACAGATTGATTTTTTACACCAAACATAGCAGCAGACAAAAATATCGACACACACACACTATGCATGTTACTTTGGGGGAAGGGCATACAAAGCAGCAAAACTCTCCACCCCACCCCTCAAAAAAAAAATCAGCGTGGAGGATCGGAATTCTATCCCCAATGTTTTCAACACAGGGCAGAATCTTGACTTTTAAATTAAGGCACCATTACAACACCAAAAACACACCTGCTGTTGATCCAGAATAAATGGATGCAGCCATTAGGATATCCCATAATAGCCTATGAGCTTTTACTTCCTACAAACCACAAATCATTTGTCTAAAAAGCTAAAGGTAGTCCCCCGTGCAAGCACCAGTCGTTTCTGACTTTGGGGTGACGTCGCATCACGACGTTTTTACAGCAGACTTTTTACGGGGTGGTTTGCCTTTGCCTTCCCCAGTCATCTACACTTTCCCCCCAGCAAGCTGGTTACTCGTTTTACTGACCTCAGAAGGATGGAAGGCTGAGTCAACCTTGAGCCGGCTACCTGAACCCAACTTCCACCGGGATTGAACTCAGGTTGCGAGCAGAGAGCTCGGACTGCAGTACTGCAACTTTACCACTCTGCGCCACGGGGCTCTAAAATCATTTCTCTACTGCAGCCCAAACTTCCACGAAGCTCCAACACACTGAGAGTAGATCCATGTGCATGCGCGGAGGTGGCGCTTTGTTTGTTGCTGCCAGGGCCCATCCAAGCACCAAATTAGCCTTTAGAGGAATTATTGGTCTAAAATCTGGAGCTTGCAGATGCACGCAGATCAGGAAGTCTTCCGTTCCCATAAATTAGGGTTGCCAGCCTCCAGGTGTGACTTGGAGATCTCCCACTTTTACAACTGATCTGCAGCTGGCAGAGATCAGCTCCCAGGGAGAAAATGGCTGCTTTGAAGGGTGGACTCTGTGGCATTGGACCCTGCTGAGGCCCCTCCCCTCCCCAAACCCCGCCCTCTCCTGGCTCCACCCCCAAAGTCTCCGGGTATTTTCCAACACAGACCTGGCAACCCTACCATGAAGATAGGAAGCTACTTTAGACTGACTTGGTAGCTCTCTTGGGCCTCGGGCCAAGGAAAAGGTCTTTTCTCAACATTTTCTGAAGTCTTTTTAAAAGTGGCGATGCCTAGGATTGAAGCAGGAATCTACACCGCGCAAAGTAGATTCTGCCATTGAGCTTCGGCTGCTTCCTGAAGGAATCTTTGAAGGCTGGAAGCCACATACAGGCACTCCCCGGGTTGAAATCCCTGCCTCTCATTGCATCCCCTTTTCCTGCAAAGCTGCCAGGTAGTCGAAGCTCAAAGCATGCCTGTCTCCTCTGAACTTCAGGCAGGCCGCTGTTATTTCAGCCTTAGCACCGCCCGAAAATTGTTATATGGAGGGCAATCAGGGGTGGAAATCTAGCAGGAGCTCCTTTGCAGATTAGGCCACACACCCCTGATGTAGCCAATCCTCCAGGAGCTTACAAAAAAGAGCCTTGTAAGCTCCTGGAGGATTGGCTACATCAGGGGTGTGTGGTTTGATATGCAAAGGAGCTTCTGCTAGAATTCCACCCCTGGGGGCAATAATGCTGGCTTGCTCTACAGGGCTGTTGTAAGCATTGCTGTAGTGACAGATCTGGTGCACCTAACGAATGCATTATGCACACACTAACAAGTATCTTTTGATGTGAAAGGTGCTGTCTGGCAGATACACGAGACAAACATTGCTATATTCCCTTTGACCCAGTTATTGTTTACATATCAAGCTTACTGTACATTAGAGAATTAGAACCTAACTTCATAAGTTCCACAAAAACTGAGGTAGCGTGATGGGGAGAAGGACACAAAGAAGGAAAGATCAGTCGCTGTAAGTTTGGGGATAGGTAGGCCTCTTTTTTGCAGCAGGAACTCTTTGCTTATTAGGCCACGCACCCCTGAAGTAGCCAATCCTCCTGGAGTTTACAGGGCTCTTAGTACAGGGCCTGCTGTAAGCTCCAGGAGGATTGGCTGCCTCACGGATGTGCGGCCTAGTATGCAAAGGAGTCCCTGCTACAAAAAAAGCCCTGGAGACAGGACAGCATGAGTAAAGCTGAATTTTGGAGGCAGGGTGCCAGCGACAGAATACTTTTACAGGCAGATGGGATACTTGTTTGAACATTCAGAATGGTAACCTTGAACACCAGGTCTGCCAGGTGGATCTAGGATTATGGACTTCCTTTTCCCCATTCGTCTGGAGGTTGTCCTCTCTTCCTAGAGCCCGGGTGGCATCATGGTTTGTGTCAGGCTGGGGAGACCTGGATTCAAATCCCTCCTCACTTGTGAAGCTCATAGTCTCTCTCCAGCCTATCTCACAGAGTAATGATTATTAAGAGCAAATAAAGGAGGGGAGCACCATGTACATTATTTTGCGCTCCGTGGAGGAAGAGTAACATCAAAAAGGTTTTGCACGCGTCATCTATTAGGGTGCGGTTTAGAGATCAGATAGGTGTGACCTTCCGTCAGTGGGACTGGTGGGTTTTATTCTGTTCTTCAGCATTTATATCCCACCTTTTGGAGTCTGACAGCTGCAACTGTTTTGCTCACCAGGGGTTAGCATCACAATGGAGATGGCTCTCGAAACACCGTTTCCTATTTATATAAACTTGGGAACCAAAACTGGAGAGAAAAGCTTCGAACGATTGTTAAAAATAAAATGAAATAACATACCGGGAATGATACTTCCAGATACCTCTGTGGTCATTTGTTGTTAGGACAGTGCAGTGTCCTTGTGCCAAGTGTTCCTAAAGGTATTGGGAAAGGTTAATGGTCCCTTTATGGAGAGATGGTGGTAGCGACATTGGTAATTGTTTCTCAAAAGGTGAAGCTCTTAAGACTTCAGCCTGAGCCAAAAACACACCTCAGCTTCAAGAGGCTCCAAGTCGAACTGAAAGCTGACTCGGGCATCTGTGATGACTCAGTGGCATCACTCTTCAAGCAGCAAACCTTCGTGCAATGGAACAATTTGACGTGGCTCCAATAAGACAGATGCAAACTTGTGAAAGTGGCCGGGAGGAAAGTACAGCATGATCTACTACTCTGGCTAACAGAGGTTTGCTAGAGCCTTGGGAAAGAGACTTTTCCGATCTTGTCTGTAAAGGGAGATGTCAGGCAATGAAGCTTGGGCCCTCGTGCTGTATCACGAATGACAGACTCCTCCCGGGGGACTTGATTTTTGAATCCTATTGGCTATCCTTTGTTGAGTGCTCTTTAGTCCAATAAGAGCCCCGTGGCACAGAGTGTTAAAGCTGCAGTACTGCAGTCCTAAGCTCTGCTCACGACCTCAGTTCGATCCCCGGTGAAAGCTGGGTTTTCAGGTAGCCATCTTTTCAAAGGCGGTAAAAAGAGCACCCAGCTTGCTGGGGGGGAAGTGTAGATGACTGGGGAAGGCAATGGCAAACCACCCCATAAAAAGTCTGCCATGAAAACGTGAAAGCAACGTCACCCCAGAGTTGGAAACGACTGGTGCTTGCACAGGGGACCTTTCCTTTCCTTTAGTCCAATGGGAAGCAGCTCTCCAGGGTCCTAAGCAGAGGTCTCTTGATGCTCAGAACTGAACCTCTGGCGTGCCATTTCATGGGCTCTTCCTTGGATCTACAGACCTTCTGCAATGAAACTGTCTTACATGGAATCATACTCTTGCGCTTTCTCGGAACTATCTTTGCAAGTCAACAGAGGAGTTTATCAAAGAGTGCGTATCTGGGCAAAGATAAAAGGGTGCTTGCCGCTCTCTTAGAAGCAACCTGTCTCCTTTAATCTCTTCCTTCCTTTCTCACACAGCTATGCACGGCTGCTTCCAGTCTTCCTGAAAACCTACACGGGCGATCACTTTTGATAACGCAACCGGCGGTATGTGTGCGTGTGTGTGTGTGAGCTATTCCTCAGTATTCATTCTGTAGAGGTGTTTCAGTGATTCCCAGCTAGCTTTTCTGATTACGGGAAGGATCTTTGAAGGGTGTGTAGATCTAAAAGATTACACTCAAGTGATGGAATGGGGTTGCTTGCTGAAGGAAATGAAATTCAGGTGATGACTGGAATCAGTGATCCTTACAGTGCAATCCCAAGTGGAGCTGCGCTCTTCGAGGTCATTGACATCAACAAGCTTAGAAGAGTGAAGCTCTGTTTAGGATTGGACCAGTCTTACAATCCTATGCTCATTTCCGCATAAAAAAGCAGATTATCGATCACAAACTATGCCAGAGCATAAAGGAGAGCATTCCTGCTCTTAGGGGAAGGAAGTCATTTCTCCTGGGACTATTTATCGCATCTTTCTGCCTTTATCCGGTGTATGTTTCATACAGCAGTTTGGCAGCACTGTAAATCAGCAACAGACAAATTACTTTTAGATAATAGCCAGTTGCTGTTTTTGGTCAAAAAGGGCACAGCGGGAGTTCAACCAAAAACATAAGGTAGGACAAGATGAGTATTTTGTCATTTCACAGCACTAATTCGGTTTGCCCTGGATTCTTGAGACATTTTATTTCAAATAACTAGCCTTTTGTTAAGCTCTGCAGTCTCTCAAGCTGCAATCCTAAAAACTCTCCCATGGGAGTAAAAAAGGTAAAGATAGTCCCCTGGGCAAGCACCAGTTGTTTCTGACTCTGGAGTGACATCGCATCACAACGTTTTCACAGCAGACTTTTTACGGTGGGGTGGTTTGCCATTGCCTTCCCCAGTCATCTACACTTTCGCCCCAGCACGCTGGGTCTCATTTTATCAACCTCGGAAGGATGGAAGGCTGAGCCAACCTTGAGCTGGCTACCTGAACCCAGCTTCCACCAGGATCGAACTCAGGTCGTGAGCAGAGAGCTTGGACTGCAGTACTGCAGCTTTACTACTCTGCACCACAGGGCTGCCCCATGGCTATCCCTTAAATAAAATAGGACTTGCTTTTGAGTAGACCTGCTTAGGATCATCCCTCTGGGTATGTTCTCATAACCAGGGGTCATTTTGTAGAAAAATAGGTGGTGGAGCTCATTCAGGGATTGTTATGCAGCTGCACCTACTATTCAATGGTCAAGGAGGCGGAACTCTCAGGAGAAGGAGGAGGAACTCAGAAAGGTTCAGGAGCTGCGCTTCTGTGAGCTCCCACTAAATTTGAGGCTATCTCATAACAATGGGGCACACAATCTATGCAGTGCGTACTCCACACACTGAATTTCTTTGGGAATGGAGGTGATTTTCTACTAACAGCTCAATCCAGGGTGGTAGTTAAGTCTTTGTCTTGCTCCACTAACTGTGTGACTAAGACAGTTTGTCTGATGTAAGCCAAATTTGCCTAAAGCTTGCTTTGTAGGTTGCTCATGGTTCTGCCTCTGATATCACAGAAAGATATACAAATTTGCCCTTTTAAACCTCTTTTTTCCCCCTTCCTGTTTTGTCACTGTGGCTATTTTCATTGCTGATGTTTCCAGTTTTATGTTGTACAGCACTGACATGTGATGGATGCAGAAATGATGGTAGAAAAATCATCATCATGAAGAAACGGAAAATAGCACTAAAAATAAAGACTTGTAAATTCAGTTTGCTGTAGGGAAAAGCAGAACTGAAATGGGGATCCTTGAGCCAAAACAGTGAAATTGTGACATTCAGCAGCATCCTTAGGTCAATACTAGGAAGATTCCCAAAGGCAGAAGTGAGCTCCTCTAGAATCAGTCACCTGTCCCCTTCTGAAAATCTGCCAGCCTTCAGGTAAGGGTGCACAAAGACATCCCAAAGATTATGGATTTGTAAAAGTTTGTAAAAGACAAACTACACATATATATGAAGAAGAAAAAGAAGAATTGCAGATTTATACCCCACCCTTCTCTCTAAATCAGAGACTCAGAGCCTTTATCTTCTTCCCCAACATCAAACACCCTGTGAGGTGAGTGGGGCTGAGAGGGCTCTTACAGAAGCTGCCCTTTCAAGAACAACCTCTGTGAGAGCTATGGCTGGCCCAAGGCCATTCCAGCAGGTGCAAGTGGAGGAGTGGGGAATCAAACCCGGTTCTCCCAGATAAGAGTCCACACACTTAGCCACTACACCAAACTGGTTATGGACCCAATTCAGATTCGGACTAAATGAAGAGAGGAGAGGGAATTCCAAATTTAGTTCCACCCTTGAACCCTTGCTTGGTTTCACTGTCAAAACTAGTCTCTCCTTGTTGTTATTCTTTACTTTACAGGAAAGGTCACTGTATTTCCTTTAAAATGCTACAAGCAGAGCGGGGAGTCTAGTTCTGATTAGCAAAACTGAGCAGGAATTGGAAGGTCAAATTTTCTCCCTGCATAACCCTGGTCCATTTTAGAGATGAAGATCTTTGTTGTATGAGCACCAGTTTGGTGTAGCAGTTAAGTGCGCGGACTCTTATCTGGGAGAACCGGGTTTGATTCCCCACTCCTCCACTTGCACCTGCTGGAATGGCCTTGGGTCAGCCATAGCTCTGGCAGAAGTTGTCCTTGAACGGGCAGTTTCTGGGAGAGCTCTCTCAGTCCTCCCCCTCTCCCCCCAGGGTGTCTGCAGTGGGGGAAGAAGATAAAGGCGATTGTAAGCCGCTCTGAGACTCTGATTCAGAGAGGAGGACAGGGTATAAATCTACGGTCTTCTAGAGCTGCCTTACACTGAGTCAGACCACTGGGTCTATCAAGGTCAGTAGTGTTTAATCTGATCAGTAGCCACTAGCTGTGTTTTCAGTGAAGGTTGATCACATGGTCATTCTGAGCCTTTCAGATAGAGATGCCAGATACCTTAGGCCTTCTGCATACAAAGCATCTGCTGTGGTACTGAACCATGGTCCCTTCTGGGCCATTCCCATTCTATCATGGCTGCCTGTGCCCACAACTCTTGTGAACCCGCTCCTGATTTTGCTACCTGATCCCAAAAGTGGAATCTGATGCTAGCTGTCCAATAGTTAGCCCATCACTACTAGGCTGCTGACTTTGGGGAAACTGTTTCCTGAAACATCAGCTCTGACATGAAGAATATGGGACTCTATGGAATGTTGTAGAAGCATCTTTTAGTTCAAAAGGCAACCACCTGTCCCCAGGGGTAGCATTCTAGCAGGAGCTCCTTTTCATATTAGGCCACACACCCCTGATGTAGCCAATCCTCCAAGAGCTTACAAAAAAGAGCCTTGTAAGCTCCCGGAGGATTGGCTACATCAGGGAGGTGTGGCCTAATATGCAAAGGAGCTCCGGCAGAATTCCATCCCTGCCTGTTCCCAAACATAAGGACCACTGACACAAGGATGGCTGGGGGAGCGAATGTCTTTTGCCTCTGGGCTTACAGTTATGACTGTAGAGTACACAAAATATTTGATATCCTGCTAGACTGTGTTCTGCCAGGAAACTGTAACAGTTTGCATATTTCCTGCAATTGCAACAAAACCTGAAATGACCCAACTTATTTGGGCAGGCCCAATATCAAACACAATTTAAGAGATACTTTAGAATAAAACTCTGCAGAGAACAGAACTTTGTGCCCCACTTCATCAAAAGCCAACAACAATTAAATAAGCCACCCCAACTGGAACAGGCATCCAATTTCTAAAATTTGACTTCTCACATCACGTAGCGGTTTTATCATGAGGATAAAGTTGAAATGTTGTGATTCAGAGAGGAACGGTGGCATTAACTGAGCGGTCCCTAATATTTTGGCTCAGTTTACAAAACAGACAAGCGTTTGTCAGTCAAGTTACCAAGCTATGCTGACCACGTCACAACATGAAGCACAAATGAAAGATGAGGCACACAACACCAAAATGTCTTATGACATAACAAACGCGGAAAAGCCGGTCACGGCAAGAGTCAACTGGTCCATGTACCTTGCTGCTTGTACCGGCTGGGGTTTTCATTGTATTGTATAAGATTATTATTGTTTCTTCTTTTTTGCAAGTTACAAACTTTGGTTGATGAGGCATTACAGCGTGCAAGACAACAGCACAATGGGTACAGCAGCGGCAGTTGTATTGTTGATCTGGGACGTGCCAAGGGATTCACGAAGCTGCCTCATCTTCGTGAACATCGGGGAGTTCTGGATCCTTTATCGCATCTCGACTCGCTTGCTTTCTGCATGAACCAGTCAAAGGAAAGAAACAGAAAATGTCATTCATGAAAACAGCAAGCTAAGTAAGAAGTTGTTTATAGGACTGTAGGAAGAAATTAAATTATGCCGGGGAGCTCTGAGCTTTAGATGAACCTTGTCTTTTGAGAGAGACAAAGTTATTTATTTCCACCGGAACTGCTTGCAGCATTTCCCCCCACCTCCCCCCCACAGCAGAGCGCTTTACAGCAGTTTTGCAGCACTGACTAGAAAAACATATGCTGCTTTCAGGCAGTAGCCAGTTGTTTCTTTCTTTTATTTAAAGGATGCAGGAGGAACTAGGCCCAAAAGACAAGACAGGATAAGGGTTTGTGTTGTGCAGAATAAATAACTTAATTTCCTACAGTTGGCAAATTAACAGTGGCTTCACACATCCCTGACATGAAATTTGGGGGAAATATTTTGAAGAAATCTGTACTCAGATTTGCTTGCAAATATTACACTTTACAGTCTTCTCATATGCAGATCTCCCATTATGGATGCTCTTGGGTTTAAAAGTTTTGGTGTGAACTTTTTTCTACCTCATTGTTTTAAAACTCTTCATTTACAAGCCTTTGAATTTTCTGAAGACTCCTTCAAAATCTGGTTCTAAAAACAGAAGCTTCATACACACCAACTATCCCCCATGACAAAGGATAGCCCCTACTTTGGTAAATCAAGGCCTACCCTTTCCCTACAGTTTCTAGGAATATCTTGTTAAAATGTTGTTAGAGTGAGGTGCTGATGCTGTCGCTGTTCGGAGATAGGCTCATTATCTTGCAGCATTGCTTGAGATTAAAACTCCAAGTGGATCAAGAATACATCTTCTCTCTCCCACACCCCCACATAAACACAGAGGTGTGAATGCTAAGACGCCCTATAGAGTATACGCTGCCATTTCACAGTGAGATATGCTTTTGCACTGTTACTGATGGATGGATGTTTGCCTCATTCCTGCATCTCAGTATCTTTCTGGCTTGTAAATTAGCAGAGAACAGCTGTTCCAAAGTGTACAAACCAGGACTTTTTTTGTAACAGGAACTCCTTTGCCTATTAGGCCACACCTCTCTGAGGTAGCCAATCCTCCTGGAGCTTACAGTAGACCCTGTACTAAGAGCCCTGTGTAAGCTCTTGGAGGATTGGCTACATCAGAGAGGTGTGGCCTAATTGGCAAAGGAGTTCCTGCTACAAAAAAAACCCCCTGGTATAAACCCATCATACAGCAGGTATCTGGTGTGGTGGGTTAGGCTGAAAAAGATCGATTGCCCCACAGTCACTGCAGAGCAAGGATTTTGAACCCAGGTCTTCCCGATCTTAGTCTACCCCACACCAGGTCTCATTTATCCAGCCTTTCTCCCACAAAAGGGGACCAAGATAGCTTACACACAACTATGCCATAAGCAGAATTATATTGCAATAAAACAATTCAAATAAACCATTGCGAAGCTACTAGCTAATACACCATCCCTAGGAGGCGGGGCTGAAGAGTTTGGGGCTTGTGAGTTTAGAACAGAGACGACTGAGGGGGGACATGATCGAGGCTTTCAAAATTATGCAGGGGGTGGAGAGAGCTGACAAAAGAGACATTTTTCTCCCTCTCCCCAAACACCAGAACTGGAGGGCATCCAATGAAAATGATGGGCAGTAGGTTCAGGACGGTCAAGAGGAAATAGTGGGATTTGCTGCCAGAGGATGTCATGACGGCCACAGGAATGAACAGCTTTAAAAGGGGATTACATAGATACATGTAGGAGAGGTCTATCAGTGGCTACTAGCCGTGGTGGCTGAGGGGAACCTCCATATTCAGGGGCACTACTCCTCTGAATCCCAGAGCCAGGAGGCAACATCAGGGGAAGACCTCGGCCTCTACGGCCTGTTGTCGGCTGTCCAGAGGAACTGGTGGGCCACTGTGTGAGACTGGATGCTGGACTAGATGGACTATTGGTCTAATCCAGCAAAGCTCTTCTTATCTCCCAGAACAGCAATCCCTCAGTAGTTTCCTTGCCCAAATGGAACCCCTCTACGCAAAGACATAACAGGCATCCTCTTCGCAGGCTCTTCTAAAAGCCAGACATGAAGGTGCACTCCTGCTCTCCTCTGGCCACCCACTCCAAAGGGTGGGCCCGTGACAATGGTAATGGTGGTGGGATTAAATAAACTCCTTTGGGGCAGGACACTGAATATGAATTCTCGGGAGGAATGTGACTCTGGGTACATGCAGGGAGACGGTGGCTCAGTGGTGGAGCATCTGCTTGGTAAGCAGAAGGTCCCAGGTTCAATCCCCGGCATTTCCAACTAAAAAGGGTCCAGGCAAGTAGGCATGAAAAATCTCAGCTTGAGACCCTGGAGAGCCGCTGCCAGTCTGAGTAGACAATACTGACTTTGATGGACTGAGGGTCTGATTCAGTATAAGGCAGTTTCATATGAGACAAGGTCTTCCAGATATGTGGCCCCTGGAGTATGGTTTTTGTTTTTTGCATTTTGTGTGTGTGTGCCCGTGCCTGGAAGTCATGGCGACCTCTGGCAACTCCTACTGGGCACGGAGGATGTTCAGAGAAAGTGGCCTGATACAGCCTGCCTCTGCCTCCCAGCCCTGGTATTCCAAGGAGGTCTCCCATCCCAGTTCTTCCAGAGTCAAACCCTGCTTAGCTTTTGAGATCTAATGAGCCTGGGCTTGCCTGGACTATCCAGGTCAGGATGAGGACAAATGGTTTCAAGGGCACCAGCACCTTGCATTTCTTGCTGTTCTACCACAGGTATAATGTGTTCGAATCGACTTGCTTCATGAACAAAGGAAGCTGCACTTTGCCTTGAAGGGCAGCCCTATGTCGAGCACAATGCCATAATCCCATCTCGTAGCATGGGTCGGCAAAGCCAGGTCACGTTAAGTTTAGAAGGCAAGATAATCTATGTGTAAGATGTTAATGCCCTGACCAGGGCAGCCCAGGCTGGCCTGGTCTCCTCAGATCTTGGAAGCTAAGCAGGGTCGGCCCTGGTTAGTACTTGGACCGGAGGCCACCAAGGACACCCAGGGCTGCAGGCAATGGCAAACCACTTCTGAACATCTCTGGCCCTGAAACCTCTCTGGTGTCACTAGCGATGTTCCCTCTAAGCTGCAGAGTCTCGTGTGCAAAAATTCTACTTTGTGAGCTCCTGGCGTTAAAGTTGTGAGCTCCTGCATAAATGATTGTGCTCTGGGCTCATCCTTCCCGAGCTAAGACTAAAAATCTGTGAGCTAACGCACACTAACTCAGCTTAGAGGGAACGCTGGTCACCAGGGCTTTTTTTGAAGCAGGAAGAAGAAGAAAATATTGGATTTATATTCCGCCCTCCACTCCAAAGAGTCTCAGAGCGGCTCACAATCTCCTTTATCTTCCTCTCCCACAACAGACACCCTGTGAGGTGGGTGGGGCTGGAGAGGGCTTTCACAGCAGCTGCCCTTTCAAGGACAACCTCTGCCAGAGCTATGGCTGACCCAAGGCCATTCTAGCAGGTGCAAGTGGAGGAGTGGGGAATCAAACCCGGTTCTCCCAGATAAGAGTCCGCACACTTAACCACTACACCAAACTGGCTCTCCTTTGCCTGTTAGGCTACCCCTCCTGATGTAGCCAATCCTCCTGGAGCTTACAGGGTTCTTCTTACAGGGTCTACTGTAAGCTCTTGGAGGATTGGCTACATGAGTGGGGTGTAGCCTAATAGGCAAAGGAGTTCCTGCTGCAAAAACAGCCCCAGGAGTCACCATAAATTGACTTGATGGCACTTTCCACCAATAAGATGCTAACGGGAGGAAGGCACTTTGTAGCCATGACACCAACTGGCTTCGCTAACAGGAAGGCAAGGTCCAAGAGTACCCCTAGACTCTTGGCATGATCTGTCAAGAAGAAACTAACCCCATCTAAGGCAGACGGGAGCAATTTCATCTACGGCTTCAGCATCACCTCCATCCTGTCTGGAAGGCCTGGAGCACCTGAAGCCACCATCGTGTTGAAGCTAAGGAGGTCTGGGTCTCGTCGGTGCCTGGATGGGAGACCTCCTGCCTTGAGTTCCAGCATGGAAGAAAGGTGGGATATGAATGTAGTCATCGTTCCACTCCCCTCCCCATATACCCCGCTGTCGTTTCAACAAGAGACCTGTGTCCTTTACCATCGACAGCTGATTCCCTCTCAAAGCCACTCTGAACACCAGCTGCCAAGAAGCAATCAATGAACACAGTTGGCACCCAATTCAGGGCTTGCTGCTGGCCTTTGTAAATGATTCATAGTAGGGTCCCCAACACAGTGCCATGGCACCTGCCAACACCTTTTCTGGTGCCCGTTAAGTGTTTCCAGCGAGGCTTTTTTTTGCAGCAGGAACTCCTTTGCCTACTAGGCCACGCCCCCCTGATGTAGCCAATCCTCTACGAGCTTACAGGGCTCTTCGTACAGGGCCCACTGTAAGCTCCAGGAGGACTAGCTACATCAGGGGTGCGTGGCCAAATATGTAAAGGAGTTCCTGCTACAAAAAAGCCCTGGTTTTTAGGAAGTGGGTGGGGCCAGGTAGGGCTTATGTCCCACAAGGCTTCTGACTGAGCACTGAAGATCTGATTGACTGTACAGATTTTTTTTTTAATGTTGCTTTGGCAGCAACTGCCCCCACAGCACCAAGATCTGCACTGTGTGACTGAAGTTCAGCTGTGGCAGCCATTTTGTGGTTGGCTCCATTTCCTGCAGCAGCCATTTGTTCTCTGGATCTACCCTGCTGTGCCAGAATTCCATATCTGCTTGCAGGCACAAAAAGGTTGGGCACCCTTGGTTTATAGTCTTGAATAGAAAAAGAAGAAGATATTGGATTTATACCCTGCCCTTCTCTCAGAGCGGTCACAATCTCCTTTACCTTCCTCCTCCACAACAGACACCCTGTGAGGTGGGTAGGCCTGAGAGAGCTCTCCCAGAAGTTGCCCTTTCGAGGACAACTCCTGCGAGAGCTATGGCTGACCCAAGGCCATTCCAGCAGCTGCAAGTGGCGGAGTGGGGAATCAAACCCGGTTCTCCCAGATAAGAGTCAACACACTTAACCACTACTCCAAACTGGCTCTCTAGGAGTGGAAGCATGGCAATGGACTGGAGACTAGCTGGCCTTTGTAGAGGATAACGGTGAGTACAAGCGAGGGTTTCCAGGTCCACTCTGGCCACCAGCAGGGGATTGGGGGTAGGGTTGCCAAACCCAGGTTGGGAAACTCTTGGAGATTTGGGGATGGAGCCCGGAGAGGGCAGGGATGTCTCTGGGGTAAAAGGTCCACCCTCCGTTTTCTCCAAGGGAACTGGAGTAGTATGGAGATGAACTGTAAGAGAACTGCTAGAGAAGGGCAGGCTGATATGATTCAGGGGAGAGGATTCAGCCTTTGCTCCACAGCACACTTTCCCCTGAGTTAAGTCCCAGTAGGGAGAAAAAAGCCTGGTGTGATTTTGTCAGATCTCGGAAGCTAAGCAGGGTCTGCTGTGGCTAGTGTTTGGAAGGGAGACCACCAAGGAATATGAGGGTCATGATGCAGAGGCAGGCAATGGCAAGCCATCTCTGAACGTCTCTTGACTTGAAAACCCCATGAGGGGTCACCAGAAGTCAGCTGTGACTTGATGGCAAACCCCTCCCCCCCCCAAAAGCTACAGGGAACTGTCTTCATTCTACAGGGCTAAAAGCAAACTTGGGGTTCAGAACTTAGGCAGATTGTGAGAAAGAGGGCAGGAAGGGCTGCACCAGGGCTTAATTCTTACACGCCCAGGGAAATGCTGTCTCAATGCACAGCAGCCAAGAAGGTCTGAGCGCCTGCTCCGGCTGCAACGCCACTGAGGATGTTCTCCGCAGCTGAGAACGAAACGTCTGGAAGGAAAACTTTCTCCAGTAGAACACGACACTTGATCCTGAAAGATTCTACAAACCCTAATGATGTTACCAGCCGTGAAAACCTGAAATCTTTGAAATGCTGATCGTCACTTTGGGGTCAGGCAGCAGTTCTTCTCCAGACCAGTTTGGCCACGGATCTTTTTTGCCATCTTCTGGGTGTGGAGCCTGCAGGGGTCACTGAGCGGGTGTGCAGAACAAAATAGGGGTCCAGTAAGAACAACTTTAAGTTTTAAGTCCAACAAAGTTTTATTCAGCATGTAAGCTTTCACATGTGTGCAGTTTGGTGTGGTGGTTAAGCGTGCAGTCTCTTATCTGGGAGAACCAGGTTTGATTCCCCCCTTCTCCACTTGCAGCTGCTGGAATGGCCTTGGGTCAGCCAGAGCTCTCACAAAGTTGTCCTTGAAAGGGCAGCTTCTGGGAGAGCTCTCTCTCAGCCCCACCTACCTCACAGTGTTTGTTGGGGAGGGGGGGAGGTAAAAGAGATTGTGACCGCTCTGAGATTCAGAGTGAAGGGCGGGATGTAAATCCAATATCATCATCATCAGTGCTTTTTTTTGTAGCAGGAACTCCTTTGCATATTAGGCCACACCCCCTGATGTAGCCAATCCTCCAAGAGCTTACAGTAAGCTCTGTAAGAAGAGCTCACTAAGCTCTTGGAGGATTGGCTGCATCGGGGGGCAGGGGTATAGCCTAATATGCAAAGAAGTTCCTGCTACAAAAAAAGCCCTGATCATCATCATCATCAAACATCTGAAAGCTTACATTCTGAATAAAACTTTGTTGATCCTAAAGATGCTACTGGACTCCTACTTTGTCCTATTGCTTCAGACCAACATGGCTGCCCACCTGGATCTATCTACATTGTGGAGGGGGGGGGGGGTGGAGGTGCATGTGTGTGAGGAAGTATTTGTGAATTTCCTGCATTGTGCAGGAGGGTTGGACTAGATGACTTTGGAGGTCCCTTCCAACTCTATGATTCTGAATGGTGCCGGGGTGAAGAGGCAGAAGTCCCCTTCTCCAGCACCGTGGCCTTGATGTAGATTTGCTCTCCTCACCCCCCACCCCATGCAGGGCTAGCCCTGCCATTAGGCAAACTAGGTGATTGCCTAGGATGCTGGTCTTCAGGGGGTGCTGAACTGGGTGCCTCCCATGTGACTTGGTGCTGTTATTAGTGCGGGGGGAGGGCACCAGAAGTTAGCTTTGCCTAAGGTGCCAGACAGTCTAGGGCCAGCCCTGACCCCATGAGTTTCTTTTTGCAGCTTGATCACACATTGAGAGCTATAACGATGGATCCTCAAACACCATGTGAAATTTGGTCTCGCAGGTCATTTCCTGGGATTTCCAACGTACCATTTACAAGGACTATTGATCTGAACCGGTACCATCCCTGTGCAGATCCAGTCAAAGAATTTGTTCCAGCCCGTAGCTCTGGGAGTCCCGCTGGCATGCTCCCCAAAAACCCACCGCAAACAACCCCCACCCACCCAACCCCAAATCTATAAAATTTAAAGAAGGAAGGAAGGAAGAACAAAACAAGAACATGACCACCAAGGAGCCTCACAGCCGAATATCGGGCACCACACAGTGGGAGCTATCGCAACAAAGCCACAGTTCTAGGGAGATGAGAAAGGAAGGTATTCTCGCTAAGACACACGCACCGCAAAAACGGATGGGAGCACGCACCACTCCACGGCACTTGGGGGAAAACACATGACACTCAGTTACCTTAAAGATGGATGCAAATATATAGATGAAGTTAAGCGAAAACCATGCCTAGAGGCAGAGAACAAAAACAAAACAAAAAGGAAAGGGGGGGGGGAAAGAAACTGGTAATGAAATTGCATGAATGAAATGGAATGTCAGCATTTTGCAGAGCCGAGGCAATAAGAATTGGGGTGAGGGGACGAGGAGGAAGAGTGAAAGAACTCCAGAATTAAGAGAGAAATTGCCTGCTGTGAGTAGGGTTGCCAAGTCTGGGTTGGAAAATTCCTGGAGATTTTGAGGATGGAGACTGGAGAGGGTGGGGTTTGAGGCAAAAAGGGGCCTCAGGAGGGTCTAATGCCAGAGACTCCACCTTCTAAACCACCAGTTTTCTCCAGGGGAACTGATCTCTATAACTTGGAGATTAGCTAGAATTCAGGGAGATCTGCAGCCACCAGCTGGAGGTTGGCAACCCTGGCTGAGAGGCAGAGCTCTCTGGTTTGCCTGCCCATTATTTCATCCAGATGTGTGGCCAAGAATGCTTATAGAACAAATTATTAAAGTGTTTCAAAAGAGGAGAACCTCTATCAAGGGTTGGTTCCTGTATTCTCTTGCTCTAAACAAGGTACCCGGCCCACTCCCTCTTAGGATTGCCAATCCCCAGGTGGGGACGGGATCCCCTAGTTTAGAGGTCCTTCCCTTGCTTCAGGGTTATCAGAAAGTGGGGTGGGGGAGGAAAATGTCTGCTGGGCACTCTGTTATTCCCTATGGAGACCGATTCCCATAGGGTATAATGGAGAATTGATCTGCGGGTATCTGGGGCTCTGGGAGGGCTGTTTTTTGTGGTAGAGGCACCAAATTTTCAGCATAGCATCTGGTGCCTCTCCTCCAAACACCCTCCAAGTTTCAAAAAGGGGGCTCAATTCTATGAGCCCCAAAAGAAGTTGCCCCTACCCTTCATTATTTCTAATGGAGGGAAGGCATTTAAAAGGTGTGTGGTCCCTTTAAATGTTATGGCCAGAACGCCCTTTGGAGTTCAATTGTGCTTGTTACAACCTTGCTCCTGGCTCCACCCCCAACATCTCCTAGCTCCACCCCCAAAGTCCCCAAATATTGAATTGGACCTGGCAACCCTACTCCCTCTAGGGAAGAGTGGTACGTTATTTCCTGTACCACTGGGCACCAGCGATCCCCCCCAGCACTGTTCTACTCCAAGAGGTCACTTAGGGGGGCTTGGCCAGGGAAACAGCCCTGGGTCTCTAACCCACTTCCACAGAAGACAGCTGCAAATTGTCTTGCCCTTTCCATCTTTACAAAAATGTCAAAGTCCTTTTCAGGAAATTAGGATTCAATACTAGGTGTGAAGAAACTAAATCCGGGTGTCCAAAATTTTAATGAGAAAAGGGGGAAAAACATTCATCTTGGCAGGCTCAATTCTTTCTTTTTTTTTTGGGGGGGGGGGGATAAATAAAACCATCCAATTATTTTTTTTCTAAGCAGCCTAATTAAACAAATTAAATATGAAATTGGAAAGGATTTCTAATTGCCTTTCCTTTTCCCCTTTAATTTTCTTCCAGGGGAACATGAAAGCCATTATTCCTTCTTGCAAGTAGAAATCAACACAACATTTACAATCGCTAATTTGCTCTGCTTCAGAGGCTGCTGGAGAAGAAGAGGGTGGGGGGTGGTAGATGTAGCTGGAGAGTATTTTTAGAAAAAAAGAAAGCAGCTCAGTATCACTAATGTTGCAGGAATATCACTTTTTCTCTAGCCAAAATGAGACACAAAGACCCTTTGGGATTTCTTATCTGGTTGAAATATTCACACTTCACCCTAAATGTTGTTATGCAGCCACATGGTTTCTGTGATCTTTGCTCACCCTGGAGGACTTCCATTCTCTTCAGCAATTTCATACTTCCTCCCCCTTGTTACGTAAAAATGCCCACACTGTCCCTCCCTTTTCATATTCTTGAGCCCATTATTCTGTTAGGGTAGCCATGTTAAGACTGTTTTGGCAAAAATGGGAGTATTGTGACTGCTTAAAAACTAATGTTTTTATCTGATATATATATTTTAAAAGCAATCAAAACTAATGGCAAATAGTTCCATAACAAACTTTCATGCAGGTCCACTGGTCCTCTAATAGTTCTTTCTTCAACCACCCCGGCAAAATCTCTCTCTGTTACATCCTGCTTGCTCTTTCCATAAAGCAAAGCAAACACAAATTATACAAGCCAAGTGCCATAAGATATCATAGTTAGGGTGCACCTACATCAATAAGTCTCCTGGAGCCGACATAGATCTCTCTTCTCGCCTAGCTTGAGTCTCGTAGGGGTTGCCGAACGATCGTTTCCTCAGCATGGCTTTCACTAAAATCTTTGAAGGACAATTAAAAGAGAGAGAATTAGAAACAAATCAGAGAAAGAATTAGAAACAAATCAGCGGTTCTCCTGGAAATCTAACAGACATGTTCTGAGCCTTGTTGGTCTTCTGTGAATGTATTGTAAAGAATGGGTACCAGTGATAGATAACTCTCCAAACTGAAGAAAGATGGATGAAACGTCTTGATATCTAGAACAGACGTCTTTGGAAGGGCTTCTTTTAGTTCTATGAACTAAATACTGGAATAGTTACTCCTTTGTGATTGGAAAGACTGTTTTTGAACTGTCTTCTGTGAATGTCTTTTTGCTACATGCTCTTGTCTATTTGAAGTGCCATGTGCAAGCTTTGTCAGAACACCACTGACCTCTACATTTCACTGTCTTGTTTAAAATTTATGGTGTCTCTTAGCGGTTTTTTAATTTACGCAATTGCTCACAAAAGCAAGAACCTCTGGTGCGGCATCAACAGCCATATTTCCAAGGTACCCGCATCAATACTTACCACAGCAGGCAAACTGGGGATTGTCTTCACAGAGTTCTTGACTTCTTCTTCTGTGACCTCCACAACTGTGCAGTGCTCCTCCTCTAGAGGCAGAGGATCTTCTCCAAACTTGGTCACCCAAGGATGCAACTGTGTGGAGAACACAGCCAAATTACTTGGTGACTAGAGGACCCTTGGGTGGTACTGTGTCTTTTAAAAACATCAACTTCTGGAGGAATTCATCAAAGGTACATGCTTGTTACAAGGAGAGAATGAGAAGCTTTTAACCATGTTAATGTTTTTGTGAACAGCGGCCAGTCAGTTTTATTCTCTTATTTGCTACTTGATGCATTTCCTTTCAGTCTAAATGGAACAGATTCCTCTCAGTGAAATAGTAATTTCACTTTTGGGTATTCTCCCAGTAGATTAATAGCTCTTGGATACTCAAAAGCCAAATCCATCATTAAACAAAGGATTTGGGATATAGAATCACAGTGTTGAAGGCTTGTCACAAAATTTCTTTGGGGATGAGAAGTTTGTGCCCTCTAACTATCTGGCCAGTCTCCTAATTCCCAGATTTAGGAAAGCTTTTATTTTGGCCCGAATCAACACCCTACTTTCTGCCCTGGAAGAGGGATGTGGTGGAAAGGAATATCAGGCACACATACGTTCTTGCGCCAGTGGGGAAGTTGAAAATGTTGAGCGTGTTCTATTGCACTGTCCTTTTTATTGCAGTCTTAAACACAATTTCATGACTCCTATTCTCAGCAGAATTCCAGGTAGATCAGAGAAATTGTGCATTTTCCTTTCTCCTCTTGGACATAAGAACATAAAAGAAGCCATGTTAGATCAGGCCAATGGCCCACCCAGTCCAATACTCTGTCACACAGTGGCCAAAAAACCCCAGGTGCCATCAGGAAGTCCACTTGTGGGGCTAAGACACTAGAAGCCCTCCCACTGTTGCCCCCCGCCCCAGCACCAAGAATACAGAGCATCACTACCCCAGACAGAGAGTTCCATCCATATCCTGTGATTAAGAGCCGCTGATAACCATGAGCCTTGGATCACAGATAAAGCATCCAGATTTTGTGCAGTTGCTAAACCCTATTATATGAGTTCAGTATTCATCTAATGGGTTATATTTTGGGGTTTTTTTTAATATAACAGGACTGACAATGTATAAACTTTGGAGCTGGTCTTTGAGCATCATAAATAATTCATTCCTTCACGAGTTTCTTTTTAATGATTTAAATTGTCGTTTTTATTGCCTGCCCCCCCCCCCCACTCCACAAACCTTAGATGCCATAAGTTTGGGACATTTCAGAGCTCTCGCCCCTTCCAGCATCTGTCTGTCGCCTAATGGAGAATGTGCTTAAGCCTTCATGGCGCTTCTGGTGCCGCCCTGAGCAGAGTTACAACCTCACCAGTCCGCGACAGTCAATAGGAGTAGAAGGGTGCCACCCTGCTTACTGCAAGGCACCATGGCTATTCCTCTACTTTGCCACATCGGGGCATATTAATAATAGAAATACTTTGTGGTTGAATAACGTTTTCTACTGTTCGGAACAGCGATGACAATAACCTCTTGGGCTGATCGTGCATTAGCTTTTTTCCTGGTCTCATTCTCAGCTCTTAAGTTTGAACGGGGCAGGGAGCAATAAGGGAATATGCAGCCTTGCTCCGGAGATGCCAATGCAGAATCTGGGAAAAAGATCTACCATGAGGAGCCCGGCCCAGAAAGGAGGCAAGTGCTACGTGCAGAATCGATCTTGGAATAGAAGTTTTCCTGGCACGTAACGTGTGGGAGTGTTAAGAAATTGGGCAGTGATTCTGAGATGTTCCAGATCAGAGTGATTCTGAGATGTTCCAGATCAGAGATGTTCCAGATCTTTATATGCACTACCATGCAAACAGGCCACGTAGCAGGCACATACGCAAGATCATGTTCAGTGACAGACAGCTTGGCACTGGACAGCTACAGCCAATGGCAGAGGATTTAACTTGCTTGGCCACAACAGTCATTTATTTTATCTCCTTCATTTCCATCCCACCTTTCTCCCCGATGGGAACCCAAAGCGGGTTACATTGTTCTTCTCTCTTCCAACAACCCTGTGAGGCAGATTAGGCTGAGAATGCAGGGCTTTTTTTGTAGCAGGAACTCCTTTGCATATTAGCCAATCCTCCAAGAGTTTAGAGGGTTCTTTGTACAGGGCCCACTGTAAGCTCCAGGAGGATTGGTTACATCAGGGGCGTGTGGCCTAATATGCAAAGGAGTTCCTGCTACAAAAAAAGCCCTGTGAGAATGTATGACTGGCCCAGGGTCACCCAGCAAGCTTCCATGGCTGACTAGAGATTTAAACCTGGGTCTCCCAGATCCCAGAAGAGCCCCGTGGTGCAGAGTGGTAAAGCTGCAGTACTGCAGTCCTAAGCTCTGCTCACGACCTGAATTCAATTCCGGCGGAAGCTGGATTTTCAGGTAGCCGGCTCGAGGTTGACTCAGCCTTCCATCCTTCTGGGGTTGGTAAAATGAGTACCCAGCTTGCTGGGGAGGGGGGGAAGTGTAGATGACTGTGGAAGGCAATGGCAAACCACCCCGTAAAAAGTCTGCCGTGAAAACGTTGTGAAAGCAACATCACCCCAGAGTCAGAAACGTCTGGTGCTTGCACAGGGTACCTTTCCTTTCCTCCCAGATCCCAGTCTGACTACACATTACACCACCATCTCAGGGCTTTCCACATACAGAATAGCAACTTTCTAAACAGGAGTGAATCCCTCACATTGAAGCTTACCTTAATTTCAGGGATTGTTATCCTGGTTTCAGGGTTTTTATCCAGCATCTTCAGAATCAGATTTTGGAGCTCCTTGCTGACCTCAGGCCTGGCAGGTGGAAACACAAAACATCGGGCTATTAGTAGCTAGAAACTTGCTGTTTTCTTAAACAGACCTTTTTTAGGGAGGGGTCTTGGCTCAGTCGTGGAGCACCCACTTAGCACGCTGAAGGTCCCCAGTTCAATCCCCACTATCTCCAGTTAAAAGACTCAGGTAGTGGGTGATGTTAAAGGCATTGCCCAAAATCCTGGAGAGCTGCTGCCAGTCTAAGTGGACAATACTGACCCTGATGCATGAACAGCAACTTCATGTGTTAAAATAATGAAAGAGCTGAAGTTCTCAGGAAGCATCCATCACTCCAGACTTTCCTCCAAACTCCTGCAAAATTTTTAAAAAAACAACAACCCTGCAATGCTGATTCAAACCACTGATCCATCTACCATAGGGTTGTCAAACACAATCATCACACCAGCAGGGGGGATTTGGGTGTGTGTGTGCCCAGGAGTGGACAGGGACATCCCTGAAATGATGGCATCACACGTAAATGATGTCATCATGTCGGTGATGTCAGGGGTGATGCTCTGCTTTTTGGGCAAACTCTATGGTTAAAATTGGGCTCAAACCATAGAGTTTTGACCAAAAGCTGACCATTGCCATGCAACTGCTGTTCGGGAGTGCGACTTCCTCCACCAGCCGGCTGGCTGGCGGCAGGGAGAAGCCCCCAAAATTGGAGGATCCTCCGCCTGGACTCGAGGTCTGGGAACTCTAATCTAACACCCAATACAGTCTACTGCGTTTGGTAGCTAGATTCAAGTCCAGAATCACCTGAGAGACAAAACAAGATTTTTTTGGGGGGTGGGGAGGTTATTAAGCATTTTGGGCAGGAGCTCACAGGACTGGAGCTATGGAAATTCTACATTTTATTATGCTCTTTCTTTCTTTCTTTCTTTCTTTCTTTCTTTCTTTCTTTCTTTCTTTCCACCCCCCCCCTGCAGAAAAAAAAACACCCTTGCTTCTGGGCTCCATTGTTTAAACCCTCTGTGAGAATTTTGCTGAACTCTGAGATCTGACAGACTGTCTAATATTTCCCCCCCACAAAAACTGGGAAAATAACCAAAATATGTAAAGCAGACAGATGGAAATCTTCATCCTGCTGCTGTGGCTACATAGGAGAAAGTCATTTTAAAAGGAGGATGAGAGTCAAGTTTTATTATGACCATCCTAACTCCAGAAGCATTTGAAGGTAGATGCTGAGCTGATATAATTTAGTCCCCCTTCCAGTGATGCCAGGGGTGTGTGGCATATGCAAATTAGTTATGTAAATGAGCTGTGCTAAGGAGCTCTGGCGCCTCTTTTTCTATGACAATGACCCCTGGGTAGAGACAAATAGGACAAACTGTAAATCTTTTAACATATTTTAAAATGACTTTTAAAAATGGTTTAAAGGGTTAAATAATAATCTTTTAAATTCTTTTTTTTACTGTCATCAAAATATTAACATGCAGATTCTTTGTGGGACTTTTTATACAGTACTTTTAAGGTTGTTTTAGATGACTAAAATGTTCTGGTCAATGACTGTAACAATAAACTAAATATGAATGTGACCCCTGGGTATAAGCTCTCAAGAGTTAATGTTCCCTTCATAAGATATCTGGTAAAGGTATCAAAGGAAGCTTTGACTCTCGAAAGCTTATTACCACCACCACCACCCCCAAAAAAATCTTGTTGCTCTCTCAGGTCGCTGGGCTGGAATCTAGCAGTTCCACTGCTGACCAGCATGGTAGAGGCTCTGTGACTGGCAAAGGCCCTCTAGGGTCTCAAGAAGAGAAAGGGCTGTGGCAAAAGCTGCTCCCTGAAATCTGGGGATATCAGCAATTTGAAATCTGGGGATACTATCTGGGGATACCAGCAATTTGAAACTTCAGGATGCTAAAGCTTTCTCCCTTTCATATGGCAGTTACACACAGGAAGCATATAATAATATAAAACATGTAACCAAGTTGATACAAATGGGTATGTTGACTGATTGGGTAATCCCCATAAATACTAATATCCTGAAACAGAAACACATGAAGCAACCTCGTACCAAGTCACATGACTGGTCCACATGCAGCTGCTGGGTGACCCAGAGTTCTCCCAGAGCTGTTCTCTCAAGAGCTCTCTCAGCCCTACCTCCCTCACACAATTTCTGGTGTGGGGAGAGGAAGGGAAAGGAGATTGTAAGCTGCTCTGAGCGAAGGGCAGGGGGCATAAATCTTCATTAAGACCAGAACCATACTTATCTACTCTACCGCTGAGCACAGTTCTAACCATTTTTCTCCTCACAAGAAGGGGAATGCTTGAATGGACTACCTCCCGTTCAAAACTGTTGGGAATGTAAATCAGTCCAATCAACTGTATCAGAACACCACATACAGCCTCAACTGTTCTGCAGCATAAAACTCAAGGGGTCTTGACCTACGGACTTCCAACTGTGCAGAATAACCATTTGTGACTGGATGTATTTCCCTTGAGGCAATCACGCGGCCAGTTTCTATGGCCTCTCAAGTAAACAGAAGAATGTGTGTCTTTTTGCAGTCATGGCAGAAGACACTCAATTTCCAAACAGCTCGGAATAAAAACGCCAAGATTGTGGGAGGTTTGAGGTGTTGACAGTCCAGTAAATACTAATTGAAGGGAATTTTCTCTTCCCTCCCCGCCCCTCGGCCCACCAGCACTTCTCTTTTCTGGCTTTATCAAATTAATAGGCTTCATTTAAATACCAACACACAGTCATCTCCTCTGCCTCTCCACACACTAATGAGCAGAACGGCCTTTTTAGAAGGGGAGAACAGGTCACCACAAAGTCAAAATAAGTCAGGCAGTGAGAGTGACTGCCGCAGGAGATGTTAGAAGGAAGGAGAAAATGTTCTTCGATACAACCCAGTTAGCCCATTAAATGTTAATCTCTCGCTGTGGAGGCAGATGGGAACAGTCACTTGCGAGATGACTAATAAACTCAAATATAAGATGGTTTGGAGATGACGGGCGAAGCGCCTAGGATCTGAGAAAGTGGCAAAACCGACTGCCAGGGAAACGTCAGCTCCCTTTCCCTCTGCTGCCCTTTGAAACTGAGGGGTTTACCTCAGGAGGTGGATTTTGAGATCCACCAGAACCCAAAAGGAACAGCAGCCTAACTTAAAACAAAGGGAACATTCAAAGCAGGGCTGTCAACTTTTGAGTGGGCCCCAGAATCACATCTGATCCCAGACCACAGAGATCAGTCTCCCCTGGAGAAAATGGCCACAGAGATCAGTCTCCCCTGGAGAAAATGGCCACAGAGACCACAGAGATCAGTCTCCCCTGGAGAAAATGGCTGTTTTGGAGGGTGAACTCTATGGCATTAGACTGGGGTGGCCAAACTTAATTAACATGGAGCCACAGAGAATAAATGTCAGATGTTTGAGAGCCACAAGACATGAACATCAGATGTCTGAGAAAAGGAAGGAAGGAAAATGGAGGGAGAGGTGGGAAGAAAGCAACTGTAAATGCATTTTTCAAGCCGCTGGCTGGCTTGGAGAAGTGACTTGAAGAGCGAAATGCTTTCTTCATGCTGGCCAATGAGGCAGTGGGGGCTTCAAGAGCCACACAATATGAGTGAAAGAGTCACATGTGGCTCCCGCGTCACAATTTGGCCACTCCTGCATTAGACCTGCTGAGGTCCCTTCCCTCCCCAAACCCTTCTCCCTCCCCCCCCCACCCCGGCTCTATTCCCAAAACTGCAAGACTTTCCCAACCAAGTGTTGGCATCCCTAATTCTAAGGGAACTGTCCTAGAGCAAGTTCACTGGTTTGAATTTTGCTTGAATTCTGGGCACATCAACCTGTGCCCATTCAATCCATTTACTAACAAGTATGTCTCTAGTCCTCAGTGATTCAGAGAGAGGAGGCAAAAGGGCAGGCAGTGTTCCGCTCAGTCACTTAGAGTGAAACCACTTTGCTTCTGCCTTCTGTGTTCTAGCCAAAGAGGGAAGCAATCAAGGCAGGCCCTAGACAGTGAAGCACCTTAGGCAAGGCTAACTTCTGGTGTCCCCCCCTTGCACTGATAATGCCACTGAGCCACATGAGCAGCACCCAGAAGGCCAGCACCCTAGGCAATTGCATAGTTTGCCTAGTGGCAGGGCCAACCTTGGAAGCCATGCTCATATGACTGACACTCTTGCTACATCTTCTCCCAAGAAGAGCATACCAGCAAATCCTGACAGAAAGAATCAAGTGAAAAGATGCTTCCTTTGAGCCTTCCTAGACTTGAAGGAGATTTTCAGAAGATTTCAGCATCTCAATATTCTGGACATAAAGTTCACAGCTTCATAATGGAATCCTTCAGGATTCCATTATGAAGCTGTGAACTTTATGTCCAGAATATCGAACTTTATGTCCAGAATATTGAACTTTATGTCCAGAATATTGAACTTTATGTCCAGAATATTGAGATGCTGAAATCTGGTTCCATTGAAGCAGCCTACTAGATGATTTTTGCAACTGATGAAGAGAAATTGAAACACCACAATATCTGGAATGGGTGTTTTACTGCTGCTTATTGCTGCTTAGCAGCCCCATGGCGCAGAGTGGTGAAGCTGCAGTACGGCAGTCGAAGCTCTCTGCTCACAACCTGAGTTCGATCCCGGCGGAACCTGAGTTCGATCCTGGGTTCAGGTAGCTGGCTCAAGGTTAACTCAGCCTTCCATCCTTCCAAGGTCAGTAAAATGAGTACCCAGCTTGCTGAGCAGAAAGTGTAGATGATTGGGGAAGGCAATGGCAAAGCACCCCGTAAAAAGTCTGCAGTGAAAACGTCATGATGCAACATGTCGGAAACGACTGGTGTTTGCACAGGGGACCTTTACCTTTTTTTAAAATTGCTGCTTAACTGCATTTTGTGACTTTATATGCATTAATCTGAATTGTACTGGAACTTCAGTGTTACTTTGTTCAGTACTCAACCTGCCTTATATGTTCACATATTTGAAAACAATTTCAGGGTGCCTGTGAGCACTGTAAATTCATAAATTTAAAAATCTTTGTTGTATACCACCAACACAATTTATTGTATACTTTGCAATAGAGCATTTACAGTGATATATTTTTTATGATGGTAATTACTTAGCGTGCCTTTTTTGGCTTGCTCTTCTATACAGTGAGCAAAGACAAAGCTACTGGACAATAATGCAAGGAGTGATGTGACCTTGATATGCATAATTAGCCAACAATTTGCACACCGTGCAAATCAGGCTGGTTTGGGGAACTGAAGCACAGCAGCTTTAAGCTAGGATCAATCAAGTCACAGAACTATGCTTTAGCCACATGCCTGTTGAATTTTAATGGCTCAATTAAAATATTCTTATGCTTACAGGCAGGGCTTTTTGTGTACAAAAAGCCCAGCATGGATTCATTTGCATATTAGGCCACACCCCTGGTCACCATTGTCAGGGCTTTTTGTAGAAAAGGCCCAGCAGGAAGTCATTTGCATATTAGGCCACTCCCCCTGACACCAAACCAGCCGGGACTGCGTTCCTGTGTGTTCCTGCTCAAAAGACTGCCCTGCTTACAGACTTGGGGGGATTTGTTTATGTGTATGTTAGGAGACTAGGGTTGCCAAGGCCAATTCAATAAATATCTGGGGACTTTGGGGGTGGAGCCAGGAGACTTTGGGGGTGGAGCCAGGAGACATTGGGGGCGGAGCCAGGAACAAGGGTGTGACAAGCATAATTGAACTCCAAGAGAGTTCTGGCCATCACATTTAAAGGGACAGCACACCTTTTTAAATGCCTTCCTTCCATAGGAAATAATGGATAGGGGCACCTTCTTTTGGGGCTCATAGAATTGGACCCCCTGGTCCAATCGTTTTGAAACTTGGGGGGTACTTTGGGGAGAGGCACTAGATACTATATTGAAAATTTGGTGCCTCTATCTCAAAAAACAGCTCCCCCAGAGCCCCTGAAACCTCCAGATCAATTCCCCATTATACCCTATGAGAATTGATCTCCACATAGGGAATAATGAAGACATTTCCCTCTTCTCCCCCCCCCCCCCCGTTTCTGGCGAGTCTGAAGCAGGGGATTAGCCTCTCTACTCACGAGTTGCTGCCAGCTTCTTCACAGCAACACAGACACACCATCCCAAATTGAAGCCTTTCAATCAAGCCTCCGGAGGTGCAAAGGCACATGGTCCTTTGCAGGTGGGGCTTCCCCCCCCCCCACCAGCCAGCTGACTGGGGGCGGGAAGCAGCCTGGGAAAACAGAAGAACGGCTGCTGCGATCAGGGCTGGGTGGGAAGGGAAGGGCAAGGAGAAGCTGCTGCGATCCGGGGTGGGAAGAGAAGGGAAGGGACGAGGAGAAGCATCCGGGATCGGTGGGAAGAGAAGGGAAGGGGCGAGGAGAAGCTGCTGGGATTGGGGCTGGGTGGGAATAATAATAATAATAATAATACATTTTATTTATATCCCGCCCTTCTCGCCGAAGCAGGCTCAGGGCGGCTAACAGGACATGGTGTGTACCATGATTATTATACAAGTCAATTATAAAATACAGTTAATAAATACATTTAAAAAAACAGTACATAATTTTTTAAAAAACTACAATAAATTAAAGGTGCTACATTCAGTAAGGTATATTCAGATGGCTAGATGTCGCTTTCAGGGTTCCTTATAAGCTTGTTGAAAGAGGGTGGTTTTGCAAGCCCTGCGGAACTGGTTAAAATCCCGCAGGGCTCGCACTTTGTCTGGTAGTTGATTCCACCAGTGGGGAGCCATTATTGAGAAGGCCTGCTCCCTCGTTACTTTCAGTTTGGCCTCCTTTGGTCCAGGGATCTTTAGAAGACTTTGGGAGCTGGATCTCAGTGCTCTCTGGGGAACATATGGGGAGAGGCGGTCCCTAAGGTAGGCAGGTCCTCGGCCATATAGAGCTTTAAAGGTAATAACCAGCACCTTGTAGCGAACTCGGAATATAATTGGAAGCCAGCACCTTGTAGCGAACTCGGAATATAATTGAAAGCCGCCATTTCCCCCTCCCCCCTCGCTTTCCGGATTTTTGGTGAGCGGGGGGAGGAGGCTCCATATCGAGGGTCCCCCGCCCAGGCGGGGGATTTGGGAAGCCTATAGGAGACTGATTCCTTGTTGAAGCTGTCCAGTTTTTACTGCTGCTAAACTAAATTACATGCTTTTAAATGGTCTTTTTTTTTTTTTTTACAATTTATGGGACAAAATTGAATCATGATTTCTTTCTACAGGTAATTTAACATTCTTTATTGCTCTTATTTATTTTAATTAATTGCTTTTATCTTCCTACACTGCCTCAAGAACCTTTCGGTATATCAGCAACCCGAAACGCACCAATTCTTTGTTGCACAGCTGTTCTAGAAATAATAATTCCTGAATTATTTTGTAGAAGTACGCAAGCCATGCTGAAATATACTCTTTCTTTCAGACTTTCATTTCAGCGAAGAGTCCTGTGGCACCTCATAAGAACATAAGAGAAGCCATGTTGGATCAGGCCAATGGCCCATCCTGTCCAACACTCTGTGTCACACAGTGGCCAAAAAAAAACAAGTGCCATCAGGAGGTCCACCAGTGGGGCTTGAAGCCCTCCCACTATGCCCCACCCCAAGCACCAAGAATACACAGCATCACTGCCCCAGACAGAGAGTTCCAACCTCAAAGACAAATATATTTATTGTGGCCTCAGTTTTCATTCTCCAAAGCCCATTTGGTCAGATATGTTGCTGAATTAATTTCACTGAGATTTGAGACAGGGGAATTTTCAGGTGCAATGCATGCTATGTTAATTTGGATGATTTTCTGCTTCAGGCACTAGAATGTCTTGAGGCAATTGTGGTAGGAAACCAAATGTCTATCCCAATTGTACTGAGGATGCTTCTGTAAACAAAGAGAGCAGCTAATACGCAGCTAATTCGCAGTCCTGGCATTTGGCTAGAAGGGCACAACAGAGTGTTACTGAGCTTGCTAACTGTGAACAGACCTATTCTTAACAGCTTTGCAATACTTGTCACCCGAAGGAGACAAAATAGCTTAATGGTCTTTAGTGGCTGAAAGTCCATCTCTCTAGCCTTTGTATCGTACCCTTTCAGCTAAGTGGATGGGCAGAGAAGAACTTCCTTGATCTTCCAATCTGGTCAGGGACTGAGAGAATCAGATGGAGAAATAAAAGTCTAGCTGACCAAGAAAGAGGCTTGGGGTTCGGGTTGCCTACTTCCAGGTGGTAGCTGGAGCTCTCCTGGGTCTACAATTGATCTCCAGGCAATAGAGATCAGCTCAGCTCATCTGGAGAAAATGGCTGCTTTAGAAGGTGGGCTCTATGGCATTATACCTCACTGAAGTCCCTCCCCTCTCCAAACCCCGCCCTCCTCAGGCTCCACCAATCCAGAGCTGGCAACCCTGCTTGGGGTAGGAGCCTCCATATGGATGGTGTTGCTCTTCAGGCATTGCTAGTATAGAGTTGCCATGGCCAATCTTCACCCTGGTAGGGGGGGTGTTCCAGGAGGGGTGTGGCCATCCCTGATGCAATTACATAATACGGAGCACCATCATCACACCCTGGACACTGCACTCAGTTAAGGTGTGTGCTTCAGAAGACTACTTCAAAACGCTTGGGGCTCTTTAGCTTGGAGAAACATCAACTGAAGGGTGACATGATAGAGGTTTACAAGATTGTGCATGGGACAGAGAAGGTAGAGAAAGAAGTACTTTTCTCCCTTTTTCACAATACAAGAACTCGTGGGCACTCGATGAAATTGCTGAGCAGTTGGGTTAGAACTGATAAAAGGAAGTACTTCATCCAAAGGGTGATTAACATGTGGAATTCATTGCCACAGGAGGTGGTGGTGGCTACAAGCATAGACAGCTTCAAGAGAGGATTGGATAAGTATATGGAGCAGAGGTCCATCAGTGGCTATTAACCACAGTGTATTGTTGGAACTCTCTGTCTAGGGCAGTGATACTCTGTATTCTTGGTGCTTGGGGGGCACAGTGGGAGGGCTTCTAGTGTCTTGGCCCCATTGATGGCACCTGGGGTTTTTTTGGCTACCGTGTGACACAGAGTGTTGGACTGGATGGGCATTGGCCTGATCCAACATGGCTTCTCTTATGTTCTTATTCAATACACTCAGCTTGTATAGATGCAAAGAACCCAACCTTACAAAAGATACCATGACCTTCCAGTCTTTCCTTTTATTGCAAGGAAAAGGATCTTCTGTAACAGGCTATTTCTGGAATTTCCAACTGTTCAGGGAAACTGGGTTTTTTTAAAGCAATATTTTTCACTCATTTACTGCTTTATCCTGGAGGACTTTTGTATAACATGAACACTCGCCTTGTATCGGTTAACTTATTCCCACCGTTCCTTCTCTGAACAAGGGAGATTATATTGATCTCCCATTTGAGAGAACAAATGAATGCAGAAGATAACAAAATCCTCTGTGTCTTCAATTATTCATAATTCAAGCGGGACAATAAGCCAAGACTAAAGGGAAAGCAAGACTGTCTGAATGCCCACTGCTTTTGCTGGGATCATGTTCCATTCGCCACCGCCGCCACCCCCCACCCACCGACTCTTCCCTCTTGTACACCCTTCTAAGCAGTAATACGATATCATCCTTACATTGCTATGCAAAACAAACGATTAATGAATGCAAGTAGGCCAGAAATTCTGTGCCTTGGTACAGTGGGACAACTGCACTCTTGGGCAAACCACACTCTTCCAAAACACAATTTTTAGGGGTGTGCGGTGAAATGAATGCCCCCCCCCAAAAAAAAACCTCTAACAAAAGTCTATCTAAATAAACAGAACTGGACTCCAGTAGCACCTTAGAGGCCAACAAATTTGTCCAAGGTATAGATAAGCTTTCATGAAACAAGGCTCGCTTTGTCATTAGGGTGTGCGTGATATATTTAGAGAAGATATTTTTGTAATAGATATTTACATATTGACCAAAATTGGTCTTTTTTTTTTGTTTGGCTTGGTTTTATGGTGCCAGCCACGCATGATTGTTGGTTTTGCTTAAACGATTGTAAATATGTAATTTCTCAAAGTTAATAAAAATATTAAAAAGAAGAAAATCCCATCCTATGATCTGTTTATGTTATGGTCGGTCTAATTCTTTGTTCCAGTGCTATGTAAACTCTACTTACTGTTCAGGGAATTCCACTGGCTTGTTCTTGATCTTGTTGTGGAGTGCCAGGATGAACTCATCGATAAAAGGACACTGCAAAAGAAACCAAAGGTTTCCCTAGTGGCTGGTCATTGTGTTCACAGCTGCAATCAAAGGCTTAGAGTCTGACAACACTACTAATCTTAATGGGCATAGTCAGGGGTTTTTTTTGTAGCAGGAACTTCTTTGCTAATTAGACCACACCCTCAGATGCAGCCAATCCTCTAAGAGCTTACAGTAGACCTTGTCAGAAGAGCCCTGTAAGCTCTTGAAGGATTGGCTACATAAGAAGGGTGTGGCCTAATATGCAAAGGAGCTCCTGCTACAAAAAAGCCCTGGGCATAGCCATTGTGGCAGTCTTCAAAAGGATCATGGGAACTCCGCCAAAGGGCAGCATAATTCTTATGGAGGATTCCTAGCACCTGTTCACACGTCAACCCCTCACACTCCTTCATTTAAATGGTGGATTAGAGGCAAGAGAGAAAACTGTAGCTTGCCATTCAGACACAATGGCAAATCTTGGTTTGCTGTGGAAGTGTTTAATTTTTGAGCCATGTGCAGGTTTGGGGGGTAGCATGTGAACGGAGAATCTCCTAGGCTTGTACATGTACATACCAACCAAGAAGAAGAAGATATTGGATTTATATCCCGCCCTCCACTCTGAATCTCAGAGCGGCTCACAATCTCCTTTATCTTCCTCGCCAACAACAGACGGGTGGGGCTGAGAGGGCTCTCACAGCAGTTGCCCTTTCAAGGACAACCTCTGCTAGAGCTGTGGCTGACCCAAGGCCATTCCAGCAGCTGCAAGTGGAGGACTGGGGAATCAAACCCGGTTCTCCTAGATAAGAGTCCACATACTTAATCACTACACCAACCATGGTGATATTGTCATGCTGAAACAATACTTTTACATTTTAAGGGACACACTTAAAACTATTACGACTACACTGAAACATTACAGACGTGAATGTGACTTGTGCCCTTTTCAGGTGCAATAGCTGTGTGTACCATGAGTCCAGCGGCCCATCAGAATGGCCACTGTAGTATATCAACAGGAGGAATGAACGTATTTTGCATGCTCATACAGCTTCAGTATGGGCGAACAAGTACCCTGAAAAATCCAGTGGTCAGTTCATAAATACACAAATTGATCCTGTTCACAGAACATGATGACCGTGCATATCAGGTAAGGTAAGGCAGCTGGTGGCCTTGCAGGGTACATGGGTCTAATGTCTGAAAAGAGCAAGTGTTTGAAAACACACATTACATAACTACGACCAGGGCTTTTTTTGAGCAAGAACGCAGTTCTGATTGGCTTGGGGTCAGGGGGTGTGGCCTGATATGTAAATGAGTTCCTGCTGGGCTTTTTCTACAAAAAAAGCCCTGGCTACAACTACCAGTGAACCAGGACTAGTGTGCTCTGGGTGGCAAATCAGGATTTGCAGCTACATAATGGGTGACATTCTTTTCAGCATACCCTGAAAAAACTACAGTTCTCAGAGTTCTTTATAGGGAACCATAACAGCCTTAACAATTGGCTTAATATTAACACCCTCTTCAGTGGGCCTTGATAAATGGAAAGCCACAGAGAAATTATTCCTTGCTTGGACTTTTGAACACTAATACGGACAAATCAAAGACAATTTAGCCTGCTTCCACAAGTCATTGCCTGTTACCCTATAGCAGGGGTCCCCAACCCCTGGGCCATGGACCAGTACTGGTCTGTGGCCTGTTAGCAACCGGGCCACGGAGTGAGGGTCCCAGGCAGACAAAAGAGGCAGTGCAGCCTCATTCAAAAGCACTACCTCTTTCATTCACCCGGGTCATGGGCAGGTGGAAGGGGCAGCACGGCAGTGACCTTCGCCTACCTCTCTTTTAAAGACCCCCATGGTTGGCAGGGATGGGGTGTGGGGGCAGCCAGGGGCAGCAAAAACCCCAGCACCCCCACCGATCTGTGGAAAAATGATCTTCCACAAAAGTCAGTCCCTGGCGACAAAAAAGGTTGGAGACCACTGCCCTATAGCAGTCATTTTCTATCACATTCTTCTGTGTGGCAATCAAGAAAGCGAATGTTTCCCTCAGCATAACAAAGCTGCAATGTCCAACAACATGTGGAGACAGATTCAGTTTGGTTCAGCAGATAGGAAGCCAGTTCTGGAGACCCCCTCAAGAAGCGAAAAAAAACAAGGAACAAATAGGGCTGCCAGGCCTCACACACCAGTGGGACATCACACCTCCCACTCAGAAGCCTTAGTTGGCTGCCGCTACTCAGCAGAGTCATAAGGGGGAAATGGGAACAGGGATAGATGACACATCATCATATCAGAGTGGTACTCTGAGATTATGGCACTATGAAACTATGGCACCTGAGGCTGCCAAGTGGGAAGTCTCCTTAGGGACACCTGGTAGCCCTATCAGGTCCCTTCTCTCTTTTTGTCTTGTCTTGCATCTCCAGGACTGGTAGAAACCATAAGATTTCAGGGGAATCCTAGGGTGTTGTGCAGACACGATGACGTGACTTCCAGGTTTATGCTGGGTGTGATGTCACAATATTGGTGCCCAGGCACAGAATATTCCACACTAAGGAGCAAAAATGGGATGCAGTGGAGGGAGCCAAGATCCCCTCCTTCCCTCACAGCAGTGTTCTGATAACTATTTGGCTCTCCTTCATTTTAAACCTGATTCACTCCGTAGTTGCTATGTGGCTGTGAGGAGACTAACAAATATCACTTCAAGTTTGGACCTGAGGCTCTGTAGCTTTGCAGGCCCCAAGATGGCTTCCTTCGCTTCCCATTCACACTCACATCAGCCAATTTCCTTTCCCAGCTCTCTCTTTGAAGCCTGAGCCCCAGGATTACTGAAGTGGTTCCTGGTGATTCATCAGTTCCCACTTCTCAGATGTGACGCAGCCCACACAGTTTCCCATGCTCACAGGATGAAATGGCTGTTGTGGGGGGAAAGGGCTATTCTCTCTCTGCTCACTGTCTAATACTTCCTGAGCTGTACAACCAAACCAAAATAGCAAGGGGAGGGGTATTGTCTGGCTGAATTTTACATCCCAATACTCATGTGATTCTGAATATTTGAATGGCCTTGTAAAGCCAGTTTGGTGTGGAGAGCCAGTTTGGTGTAGTGGTTAAGTGTGCAGACTCTTATCTGGGAGAACCGGGTTTGATTCCTCACTACTCCACTTGCACCTGCTGGCATGGCCTTGGGTCAGCCATAGCTCTGGCAGAGGTTGTCCTTGAAAGGGCAGCTGCTGTGAAAGCCCTCTCCAGCCCCACCTACCTCACAGGGTGTCTGTTGTGGGGGGAGAAGATATAGGAGATTGTAAGCCGCTCTGAGACTCTTCGGAGTGGAGGGCAGGATATAAATCCAATATCTTCTTCTTCTTCTAAATAAAGTACCCTGCTGAGGAAGTAGAAATGAGCAAGAGTCCAGAAACACCTTAAAAATCAACAAAATTTGTGATAGGTCATGAGCTTTCTCGAGTCACTGCTCACTTCCTCAGGTAACTTCTTCTGATGAAGAAATGTGCAGTGACTCATGAAAGCTCAGATAACTGAAGAAGTGAACAGTGACTCGCAGAAACTCATACCCTGCCACAAATTTTGTAAGTCCTGAAGGTGTTCCTGCTAGGGTTGCCAACCTCCAGGTGGTGATGTAACAAAAGGGGAAAACTGTATAAAAGTAACAATTGTTGATACAAGTCTTGGCTTGCTACTCAATATTTTGACACAAACAAGTTATTATCAATATTATTGACAAAAAAACCTCTACACACTAGATGCCAGATTTTAACAACATTGGCAAAATTACAAAAGAGGGTTGATGTTAAAGCAACAGTAGCAGCATTGGACTGCCTAGGTAACTATTATCCCTTTCATTTGCCTTCTTCAGGCTGCAGTACACTAGGTAAAGCCTTGAATTCAATAATGGAATGCCCAGTATTTCCTTCAAATTTATGTTTAGACACTCTCCAGCTTTTAAAATTGTTGTACAGACAGTTACACTTGGAGCCTCAGAGATCAACAGTCTTCCATTAGGGGTTACCCTTTGTCAGATTCAAAATGTCTCTATGTTAAGCTTATGTCTCTGTACTGCAGCCTGAAGAAGGCGAATGAAATGGATAGCTACCTAGGCAGTCCGTTGCTGCCGCCGTTGCTGTAACATCAACCCTCTATTGTAACTTTGCCAATGTTGTTAAACTCTAGCATCTAGCGTGTAGTGTTTTTTGTCAATAATATTGATAATAAATTGTTCGTTTCAAAATATAGAGTAGCAACCCAAGACTTTTATCAACAGTTGTTACTTTTATACAGTTCTCCCCTCCTTTTGTTGCAATATCACTTTTCTGTATAGCCATCTCTTTCTGTATAGCCTCCAGGTGGTGGCTAGAGAGAGCTTCCACTATCACAAGGGATTTCCAGGCAACTGATTTCAGTTCAGCAGGAGAAAATGGCTGCTTTGGAAGGTGGACTCAATGGCGTTATACCCTATCGAAGTCCCTTCTTCTCCCCAAACCCCGCCCTCCTCAGGCTTCACCCCTAAAATCTCCAGGTATTTCCCAACCCACAGCTGGACTCTTGCTCTTTTCTACTGCTACAAACAGACTTACACAGCTACTTATATTGATCTATATACCATGCTGAGGGTACACATCAGTGCTCCCTGGTTAGAACAACATTTCCTTCGATCCTTCCCTCGCCACACTGCCACATCCCCCTCTTTGACAGCCATCTTACCTTTCCGTATACGAAGCAATACAGTGTGATTCCCATGGCCCAGACGTCAAGCGCCTGAAATAAGGCAAGCACATTTACAGATGATACATTTTAAGACCGAGGAAGTATTCATGCGTACACGTCTTCCATCTTAAATATTGTTTAATTGTTTACTTAGAATGTTTCCATGCCACTTCTTCAGAACCCTGCTCAAGGTGGCTTACAATTAAAAAGCAGCGCAAGCAGCACAAAAGCCCAAAACACAAATATGTGTGCAATCTTTCCCGCCCTCCCCCTCCCCAATAACGAGGCTCTTCCACTTGGGGCCTTTAATCACATCAAAGCTTGCAATTTCTGCAGTCGTCCAGTGATTATCTTTATTATTATTTTTTTAATTATTATTAATTGTTTATTTATATTCCGCCCATTCTCCCATCTTCTCTGAATGTGTGGCTGGGTGTGTTAACAACAGAGTTTACGTTCAGCACTTGAACATATGAACATATGACGCTGCCTTATACTGAATCAGACCCTTGGTCCATCAAAGTCAGTATTGTCTTCTCAGACTGGCAGCGGCTCTCCAGGGTCTCAAGCTGAGGTTTTTCACACCATTTTGCCTGGACCCTTTTTTGGAGATGCCGGGGATTGAACCTGGGACCTTCTGCTTCCCAAGCAGATGCTCTACCACTGAGCCACAGCCCCAATCACTTTCAGAGTGATGTAGTGGTATTCAAAATGGTTCGTGCCCTGAGGTCAGGAATCAGAGATGGAATAAGAATGGGGGAACTATTAATCCAGACTCTCAGAAAACTGACTAGTCCAGTTTGCTCCCAGGTGAGAGGTGCCACTTTGGGTCAGGACTCAGGAGACACCCAAACGGAGGAGAAGTCCAGACACAGAGAGTGCAGAGATTGCAAGGCCTTTTCCAGTCATTCATGTCACACACAAGAGCCACAGCGCAGAAACCTAACCTTACCTTTCCACTGAAGCTCCTCCCAGTGTCTGAAAGTGCTTCAGGGGCCATGAAGGCCGGTGTCCCGGCAGTGCTGGACAACTGGGCATCGTTTCCTTCAAACTGATTGCTCACACCAAAATCGGCTATCTTGACATGTCCGTCATCTCCCAAAAGCAAGTTGGAAGGCTTGATGTCGCGGTGGATGATCTTCTGGTAATGCACTGGGAAGTCAAAAAAGAAGAAAACGTTAGCAATGGGCTTCTGTCAAAACTTCTCATTTCACTAGGAGGAACACAGCTGAGGCTCAGCACCTAACAAATGTATTGTATGATGATGGGACGTGTTGGAATTATTGCAACGGTACAAAACCACAGCTGGCCTAAAAACTTCATAGGGTAGCTCTGTTTAACAATTCCATCTGCTAACACCCTCTCTTCATGCTGTAGCAATCACCCCTTGTAGTTAACACAAGAAGAGCCCTGCTGGACTGACCCAATAGCTCAGCATCCCGTCTCACACAGCAGCTACTAGTTCCTCTGGTGGGCCAACAACAGGGCCTAGAGCAGTGATGGAGAACCTTTTAGAGACCGAGTGCCCAGTTTGCAATCCAAAACCCATTATTTATCGCAAAGTGCCAACAGGGCAATTTAACCTGAATACTGAAGTTTTAGTTTAGGGGAAAAAAACAACTCATAGTGAAATTAACAATCTGAAAGAACATTTGGTCTGGATAGCATTTGCTTAGGAAACCAACAAAATAGTAACATGTTGTTAGAGACAATTTGTATGCCTCCCCTGGCCCCTCCAGGAGATGCAAAGAAAAAGAGCTGTCAGTCGGGAGTCTCCTTCGAAGTATACAACTTTATTGATATCAAGAAAGAGGGGAGTCGCTTTTCAACGAGCTCTCCGATTAGTTCCATACATGCCATTTTATCCTTTACTCCCGGCCGATGAGTCCCTCCTCCTTTCCCCATAGGCTGAGGTACTTAGAGGGTACAGGCTACCCGGCACGCCTACTTCACCCCCTCCTTGACATGTACCCCTCCCGTTACATACATTGCATGTGCATTTAAATTTACCTTTCCCCGAGGTGGGGTGTGTCAGTTAATATTCATTACTTGATTACGCCTGCGTACTTGTTGCTGATTAATCTCTATTGCTGATTAATCTTACTGTTGCCATGGCTTGTTCAGCCGTGTTATTTCTTTTCGGTTTCTGCGTTTTAACAATGGCTACTACCCCTGTGCTATGGTTACTAAATGTTTGTACCCGGTTCTGCTCCTTGCACCTTAACAATCATTAAGACATTACATTTGGTTCCTCCTGTTTCAGCTCATTTCATTATTTCACTCCTCTCAATCCCTACTCTTCTATTTTTTTTACCTGAGCTGAAACATTCTCAAACTTTGCAACCATCAGCTGAGCTTGCCCTTTCTTGGTATGCTTCTTTATTGCTGACTGGCAAGCACTGCTACACACCGGTAAGCAGTGGAGACAACAACAACAGATGATGCTGATTACTACTATGATCATACCGATCTGCAATATGCTCTTGAGCCATCCCCAGCCTGGTAACCAGGAGGTAAGCCAGTTCCAGGGACTTTGTATTCCTTCATAGTTTTCCTTTGAAGTAGTTTGCATTTCTTGTAGGTGCATTTCTATGCTTTTGTTTAAGTCATGAAACTGCACATGACATTGTGTTCCTATCACCTTACAGAATCCTCCTTGCTGTGCTATCAAATAGTCTAGGGCCATCCGATGTTGTAGCTGGATTTGACTTAATTCTTCTATCTCAGTTTGCAATTCTCTGATGACCTTCCCTGTTGCATTCACCGTTCTCTCTAGTCTACAGGTCAGACCTATTATGCTTTTACGATTTTCTTGTGCCACTATTCCTGGATAGGCTCCTAATGTTAAAAGACCTGTTATTAATCCTCCCCCTATGCGGCTGCCTGCATCATCTGAGAGCTGATGGCCCACAATTACTTCATCTTTGCAATTTCTTCCTAACTGTCCGTCTCTGGGACCGAGGTGATCTTCCCTTTTTACCCGGGAATGCTTGGGCAACACCTGCACCGGGAATGTTAAGAATCCTATCCCAACACATGCCCCTCTCTTGTACCCAGGGTGATAATTAGTGGCCCATTTATCAAAGAAAAACCACAGGTTGGGATCTTTTATTTTCATCCCTGAACATATACTACCTTTACCTGAATAATCAGCCTGGAACATTGGTATGTCAGGAAAAATATCTCCCAGAGTTGTCTTGCCCCACAGGAGAGTTTTGTTCCCCCGTGTATGATTTCCTGGTTTTGGCAACCAGAAGTAGTCTGTGCAAGCACTGTAGTTACTCAGCTTGCTCATTCTTTCTTGTGCCTGTTTGAAGCCTGGCACTATGGAGTTCCATACCCCACTATGAATGCAACAGAAACATAAGCCTGGGGTCAACTTGCTGTATCTAAACCACCTTAATCCGGTTTTTCCTATTTTTGAGGGGGAGACAAACAATATTTCGCGTTCTGATCGTTGAGATAATGCTTGTAAGGACCCTACTACTAATGGGGGGGCTCACTTATTAGTCCAGGTAGCAGACTCGGCGTGGCTACTGATGTGGGATGCTCATAAATTAATCTAGAGCTTTTCCCATGTTGCTGGAACATATAATGAGTGTGGCGGATCCATGTATTTCCTCCAGTTCCAGGGCATTGGATCCCAGAGATCAGTATTATTAACAGATGTTTTTGTAAAATCAGATACAATCTTCGACATGATAGGGTCCAGCCACCTGTCATTCTGGTAAACCTTAACCTTATATGTGTTACACAATCTCCCTTTTGCAACCTACTCCTACTCCAAAGTTCTAATAATGTATCAAACGATATGAATTATATAAAACAATCTTTTTAGAGTCCATTTAACACTTAGAAAACTTAAATTAAAAGTTATTTGTTTGTGATTTTATGCTACCGTTCAACAATTTTATTTATCAGCCACAGAGAGCAAGCCCAAGGGCTGCTACTTAGAGGAGGGCAGGGAGCTGTTCCTGCTGGCAGCAGAGGAGAGGACTGGCATAGGAAAAACTTTTTAACAGTAAGAGTTGTTCAACAGTGCAATCAACCCCCTCACTGGCATTCTTTAAGCAGCGGCTGGACTGCAACCGTTCAAAAATTGCTTATCAACAATTTGCCTGATGCTCCCTGTAGCTTGAAAGAGCTCTGCTAAGATACTGCTATCAGAAGCATCATACTTGAAAGCAAGGAAGCCTGCATTTCCTCCACTCCTAAACCAGAGGTGATCCCGACCGTTGTTTCTGCCAGATTAGTGGGATCCAACATTTCCTGTAATAAACTCACATCCTTCAAAAAAAACTGATTTGATTCAAGGTCCTGATCTCTCCTCCCCCCAAAAAACTCACACACCCATGCTCTCTTCTTCCCTTCGGCTTGGACCATGCCACAACAGTTCTGAAATATGAAACACAACCAGGTCTTGGCCACATGAAAAAGTGAAGCTGCCTTATACTCATCTCTCTAGTGCAGGGGTGGCTAAACTGTGGCTCGGGAGCCACATATGGCACTTTCACACACATCGTGTGGTTCTTGAAGCTCCCACCAAGAGAAGGCATTTGTCTTTTTAAATCACTTCTTCAAGCCAAGTCAGCCAGTGGCTTGGAGAATGCATTTAAAGTTCAAGTTGCTTTCTTTCCACCTCTCTCTCCCTCCCCAATCTATTTTCCTTCCTCTCAGACATCTTTCCTTCTCTCAGACATCTGACGTTCGTGTCTGGTGGCTCTCACACATCTGACATTTATCTTATGTGACTCTTATGTTAAGCAAATTTGGCCACCCCTGCCCTAGCAGGTCTCATCTAATCCCCTCCCTAAAACTGCAGGAACACCTGCAAGGAATTTTCCTCTGTGTGTTGTGCTTGGGGGCTGCATTGTGCTTGCACCCCCCCCACGTCAGAATTCCAAAGGTGCCCACGGGCTCAAAAAGGTTGGAGTGCCCTGTTGTCTCTCTGAAGGAGGCTCAGTTAGGGTTGCCAGGTTTGGTTTGGGAAATACCTGGTGATTTGGGAGAAGGAGCCTGAGTTTGGGGAGAGGAGGAGCTTCAATGAGATATGACTCCAGAGCCCACCTTCCAAAGCAGCCATCTTCTCCAGGAAAACTGATCTCTTATCACTTGGAGATTCATTGTTATCCCAGGAGGTTTTCAGCCACCACCTGGGGGTTGGCAACCCTGTTCTGCACCCATGCTCAGCAGGGTATAATGCCACAGGGTCCACCTTCCAAAGAAGATATTTTCTGCAGGCGAACTGACCTCCGTCAGCTGGAGATCAGTTGTAAAAGCCAGCAACCCCCAGCTACCACCTGGAGCAGGGATGGCCAAACTGTGACTCTGGAGCTACAGATGGTTCTTTCACAACTATTGTGTGGCTCCCCACCACCCCATTGGCCAGCTTGGAGAAGGCATTTTTTTTCTTTAAATCCCTCTCCAAACCAATCCACTCAGAGCCCTCTCTGTGGGCACACGTGCTCCCTCCCCTCACACACAAAGCTTGGTTCCCCCCCATGGCCCCCCTGCAGCTGCCCCCTGCCTTCTCTCCCCCCCTGGAGCTGCAATGCAGCCGTGCTCCATGCCTCCCCTCCTCCTCAGAGGTGCGCCAACCCGCGCTGTGCCAAAGCTGGACCCTACCGGCTTCAATGAAGCCGGTGCGCCTGCTAACTCTTTGAGGCCGGAAGTGAAGGGGAGCTAAGCTTTCTCCCGCGCAGGCTTCAAAGAGTTAGAAGTCACACTGGCCACATCGAAGCCGGTAGGGTCCAGGTTTGGCGCAGCGTGGCTCAGCGCGCCTCTGAGGAGGAGGGGGAGCCACAGAGCATGGCTGCATTGCAACTCCGGGGAGAGAGGGAAGGTGGGAGGCAGTGACGGGGGGGGGGAGCCAAGCCTTGTGCGCAGGGGGGGCGAGGGAGTGCGCGTGCCCACAGAGAGGACTCCGAGTGCCATTTCTGGCACCCGTGCCATACGTTCGTCACCACTGGCCTAGAGGCTGAGACCTTGCCGTGACGTTGTCTGCTAGCTTTGGGATTCAGCGTTCCACAAGCTGTTCTGATAAGGACCGGCTGGCCTGCAGATAATCATTCTCCAATGTGCTATTCCTCACTCCTCCACTTGCACCTGCTGGCATGGCCTTGAGTCAGCCATAGCTCTGGCAGAGGTTGTTCTTGAAAGGGCAGCTGCTGTGAGAGTCCTCTCAGCCCCACCCACCTCACAGGGTGTCTGTTGTGGGAGAGGGAGATAAAGGAGATTGTGAGCCGCTCTGAGACTCTTGAGTGGAGGGCGGAATATAAATCCAATGTCGTCGTCTTCTCTTCAACCGAAGAAACTGACCAAACGGGAGATTGTTGCGGAGATGGGGGGGATGGAAGGAACGGTAATGAAGGAAACTTCTAAGCTATGGGCTTCCTATGATTTTTAACAGCTATAGTATTGTGACTAGTTCTATAAATCACTGTATCCAGGAAAACAACCATGTCTATCACAATTATGAGACAACTGGATATTCATGTGACAAGAGTTAATCCACGCTGCCACTCTTTCAGCCATGCCTTCACCTCTTACAAACAACAGGACATCATTCACAAAACGATAATACAAGGAAATATGATCAAAAAATGGGTTGACAGCAGGATTGCAGTAATAATTAGATTCCAAAACAGACATGAATAAACATGCAGTGGACGGAGCAAAGGTGGATCTCTGAATGTGGAAAGGCCTCTGAACGTGGAGGATAAAAACATTGGGAAAGCCCTGCTGGATAAGGCCAGTGGTCCATCTAGTCCAGCATCCTGTCTCACACAGTGGGCAACCAATGGAGGGCTACCACAGGGCCTAGAGGCTGAGACCTTCCCCTGATGTTGCCTCCTCGCTCTGGTGCGCCTGCTAACTCTTAAATCACCATGGCTAGTAGGCCGCTAATAGACCTGTCCTCCCTGAATCTGTTCAAACCCCTTTTTAAGTTGTCTATACTTGTGGTTCTCACTACACCCTCTGGCAGCAAATTCCACATTTATGTAAAGAACTATTCCCCTTCCATAGCTCCTACCTCAGTGCTCCTCAAATTATAATCCTGCCGGAAAAAAACCCTGGAGCCCTACTATCACACTGGGAGGGGGTACCCAGTTTTTTCTGCAAGACATCTGCAAATAATTCTCTCCCCAAGTGCCGGGGGCACATGCTTTGATGATACTGGGATGAAGGGATCTTGTTCAATACATTCCTAGGACTTCCCTTAGAGAAACCATGGCAACGGCAACATATTTGCCAGACTCCATAAATCGCAAGATAGTGCAAATACCTTGGCACCTGGTGAAAAATTTTTTCCCCCTCAAGTGTTTGCCATCTCCATGGACACTTGGGAAGGGAAAGATGATGGAAGGGAAGCAGAAAATAGTTCCCCTATGTTCTGCTTGCTCCGTCAAATTTTGTGAATTCCAATAAAAGATTTTAAGCTCAAATCCCAGAAACGGAAAGGGATCGAACTCTAAATTCAGAGAAATGCAATGGAAATCCTCACTTCTTCCCTGGCACTTTAAAGCTAAGAAGGCTTGGTGCTAGGCAAACAGCAGAGAAGAGGGCATTCCAGAGCTACTACAGAGAAGGCCCTGCCTTTGATAAATCTCTTACAGCTTATTCAGTGTCCAAGATCTTAATTGACAGACAGGTTTACATTCTTTACTTGAATGAACTCAAGTACTTTCTTTCCTTTTTCTGGTTTTTTGTATATCTATGTGTGTGAGAAAGAGAGAGAGAGAGAGAGAGAATTCATGTTGACCTCTGGTGACTGACCCCTACTGAGAGCCTGGAGGACAGTCAGAGAGGTGACTGAATAGTGCCTGCCCCTGTCCTCACCACTGGGTATTTCAAGGAAGTCTCCCATCCAAGTTTTAACCACAGTCAACCCTGCTTAGTTTCTGATAAGACTGGGCTTGCCTGGGCTATCCAGGTCAAGGCGAAGGAACTCAAATATTTTAATAAAGTGTACTTATTTTTTTAATTCTGAAATGCGACTGTAAAGGCTTTTCTTTCTAATAGATAGTTTAATTAAATTGTCATTTCTTTCACAATCCTTTCAAAAATTCAAAAGAAGTCTGATAGGGGAAGTTTTTATAATATTCATCAACTCAACCGACCGTATTCTTTAACCATCAAAAAAGGTAGGCAATTGATGCACAATGAAATTATGCAACCAGTTGGCAAAACCCACGTAACATTTGATATTTATTTATTTGAAATGTATGCGTGCCCCACTTTGTGACTGCCTTTTGATGCAAACGCTTTCTGATTGATTCATACAGTCCATCTGTCCTTATTTACTAGGGACGGCCTGTGTTTTCTGGAATCTGTTCCTGGTAAATTGCTGTCTCGTTTTGCCTTCTTAACATTTTATCTGTGTGAGTTGCTACAGACAGAACCAGCACGAGCATTCCCTGAGAAGAGGCTGCTGCCAGGGCTAGGGTTGCCATCTCAGGGTTGGGAAATTCGTGGAGATTTGTGGGGTGGAGCCTGGAGAGGGTGGGGGTTGGGGAAGGAGGGCAAAATTGCCATAAAGTGAACGCTCCACCCACCAAAGTAGCCATTTCCTTCTTTGTAGTCTGGAGGTCAGTACTAATTCTGGAAGATCTCCAGGCCCCAACTGGAGGTTGGCAACCTTTGTAGGGCTGGTAGCTTCTGCTAGGTCTTGCAGCTTCTGCTGTCTCCCTGCTCACCCATCTTCTCTGATGCCTGCCCTCCCTCCTTTCCACTGCCTGCTCATGAGCGCTTTGTCTCCTCTGCTTCCAGCCACACGTCCTGCCTGGTGCTGCTGGAAAAGGGCATGGGAGTGGTGTTCAACACACCAGAGCTTCTGGTGGCCAGGGCAGTAGCAATCCTATCTGCCTCAATCACCCAGCACCATCATGGAAAGGGCATGCAGCTGGCAGGGGCAGATGTGATAGCAAGAGGTGGTGGGAGACGGGCCCGTAGCCACGGAGGGGAGGAGGCAAGGGACATGGCCCCTCCACTCAACCTCCCCTCGGACCTTTATGGCCCCTTCTTTCCCAGGCCCCTGTTCTCTCTGCCGCCATTTTTCTCCCCGCAGCTCTGGCAGCCCCCTTCCACACGGCACTTCCCCCTCCCTGCCACCCAGCCACCCACTCACCCATGGGTGAAAGTGTAAAGAGTGGGCTCCTGAGGCTCTTGCAAGCTGCCCCCTGCCAATCATGTGAGTGGCTGGAAAAGACGCGCCAAAGCTGGCGGTTTCTACGCCGGCTTCCCAGCATGATCAGCAAGTTCAGCTCTGGCCACCCCAGCGCTGAACTTGCTGATCGCGCCGCCGGAAAGCCGGTGTATATATCTCTGGCTTCAAAGCAGCTCTTCCAGCCGATCATGTGATCGGCAGTGGGGGCATCTTGCAAGAGCCCCAGGAGCCCGCTCTTTACTCTTTCACCCGTGGGCGAATGGGTGGCTGGGTGGGAGGGAGGGGATAGTTGCCAGAGCCGTGGGGAGAAAAGTGGTGGTGGAGAGGGGGGGGCGCCAGAGGGGGGGGCCCTCCATCCAAAAATGCCCCCCCAACCAGGATTTTCTGGCTATGGGCCTAGTGGGAGAACTTGCAAGTGAGCAGAGGAAAGATGCACAGGCAGGTGGGGGTGCACGTGGGGGGGGGCGAGAAAGGGGGGCTAGATGTGGACATGGGGGACCTGTGAGCACTTTATGCCCAGGAGACCATAAAACATGGCCCTGGGTAGAGATGTTGGTTCTTAGGGTTTAGCCTTCTTAGCACACCTGCCCAGGATAAGCTCGGCACTTCCCCAGTCCGTCCTTTGGTAACCTGTAACCTGAAGCATCCTTTCCCCCACGCCATTCCACTCCTGACCCTTTCCATTTTATCCCCAACCCTCAAGAAGCAAGTAGGCGTCAGGAATCATTGGCAGGCATGCCTCAGAAAGTAGCAGAGCTGCAGTTCAAACCCGGGACTTCCCAGACTGTAGCTCTTCTTCATCGACCCTTCCACCACCTCTCAAGAGAATGTGTGTTGCTACCCAGAAGTGCCTTGCCTTCTCTAAGCTGCAAATCAGCAAGGAACTAATTAGACGGCATCAAACATCCTCGCTTAAGATCCCAGCTAAAATTTGGTACAATATGACACTCTAAGGAACTTATTTTTTTCATTTTAAAAAAGCACGTTCGCCTTCGAACCGAGTTCAGCGTCATTGAAGCTGCAGACCACAGCTTTGTGCTTCTTGGCACCACAGCGAAGGAGCCTGCGGCCAAATTCCTTGGCACGTCTGCTTTCTTGCAGCAAAACTTTAGCACACAGATGTGATCTGCATCCCCAATGTGGCAGGAGGGTGCTGCAATGCCTGGCCTGCAATCTGCCGCATGAACAATGAAGTGTGGGGGGCGGGAGGGGGGGAGTTTCTGGGAAGGACGTTCCAGCCACCTCGCACATGGGCTGTGTTAACAGGGATGCATCAGAATAGCCTGCAGCGGTAATTACCAAACTGGCATTCTAGTGAGAACAGTCTGTGTGCTGCAAGAATCAAATAAACGAGATAACAAAAGAAACAGATTAAAACCAAAGACGAAGAGGCTGCCTGTTGCTTCTCTGTAAGAGTCACTGTTCAGGAGCTTGCCTGCTTCAACCAGCCTCTGTTAAGAGCTCTGCACAAGGCGCGTTTGGATCATTTCAGGTACAATCCCGTACAGGGTAACAGCACAATTACCCATCCACAAAGAATACTATTCATATCTCTGTATGAGTCATTGCCCAGGTTCTGCTTCCTGCCAGTTCTACCACATCTCTGCACTGGGTGAGATTGGCTCCTCCAATCACTCCTAAAGAGGCAGTAGAATGACCTGCTTCGAAGTTGGCTGCATGTTTCATCTCTGCTTTAGACATTGCTTTAGACACTGCTCGGAGCAGTGACTCATACAGAAACACAGGGGGCAGTTTTTTCTAAAGGGAGGCCATTCTTACTCATCCTCAAATAGTTAACTTTTTTCAGGCATCAGACTGAAAGGTCTGTGCCTCAATGACATAATGTATGCTTAGCATGTATTCTTTGTTTTGTTGCTTCAGATCAACACAGTTACCGGACCTGAATCTATCTTTGTGTCTCAGTTCTGATTCCCAAGCATCCCCAATGAAAGGGTGTCAAAGAGCAGCTGCTGGAAAAGGCTTGCCTCTGGCTGACACCCTGGAGGGCCAAGGGAAACAGTACTGGGCCAGATGGATCAGTGTTCTGACACCATGCAAGGACAACTTTGTAGCTTCATACTAGAATTTGTATGAATTGTGGTGTGAGCAAGTGGGGACGAGGAGCAATGTATATGAGCAGGGGGTCGTTTTCTAGAAAAATAGGTGGTGGAGCTTATTAGCATAACTCATTAGCATATGCCACTCTCCACCAGCCAGAAGCAACCCTATGCAAGAAAGGAGAGCCCCAGGCGAGCGAGGCCTGCTTGGGCTGGCTAGAGATCCAGCCACCTCACCTGGGGCTCTCCTGCCCCCGCAACCAGTCAAAAGGCCAGCAAGCCATCTGCTGCCCAAAATCACATCAGAAGTGGAGAAAGAGTGGCATGGGCTTCTCCAGGGGTTAATGAGGGCTGCTAGGGGTGTGGCAAAGCTCCTGCTGGCTGGCTGGCTGCCTGCTCTCCTAATCCAGGGATTGTTATGCAGCTGCACCTATTTAATGGACAAGGTAGGTGAGGAGGAGGAGGGGGGCCATCAGACAGGTTCAGGAGCTGTGCTCCTGTGAGCTTCTGCTGAATTCAAGGCCTGTATATGAGCATTAAAACAGATGTCTAAGTTGCTTGCAACCTGTGACATTGATTCTAGCAAGCTTAATTTATCATCAATGGCTTGTTCATGGTTACTGTTCAATACCTCCCCTGCTTAGCTCACAGAGGCTCCAGCAGCTCTGCGGATGATATTGGATTTATACCCCACCCTTCAGCCTGAATCTCAAGAGTCTCAGAGCAGCTTACAAGTTACAATCTCCTTTATCTTCCTCCCCCACAACAGACACCCTGTGAGGTAGGTAGGGCTGAGAGAGCTCTGAAAGAAGCTGCCCTTTCAAGGACAACTCCTGTGAGAGCTATGGCTGACTCAAGGCCATTCCAGCAGCTGCCAGTGGAGGAGTGGGGAATCAAACCTGGTTCTCCCAAATAAGAGTCCGTGCACTTAACCACTACACTAAACTGGCTCTTACGTCCTTAAAACGATTCAACAAGCAAAAGGAAACATTACAATAACCCTGCAAGAAAGGAAAGTAGGAAGAAGTAAGGAGATACTGGAGGAGGCCTTGCCTAATGGAACTAACTGACTTCATGGTAAGAGAGGGATCTGAACCTGGGATTTCCCGATTCAGAGGTTAGTGCTTTTAGGTCAAAGATGAATGTGAGGCTGGATTTCTGTGACTGGAACTCCAGGCTTGTGACTTGACCCTTAAAAAACAGCTGAGGGGAAGTCATTTGGACTATGGCTACAGTTTGGTGTCACCCCTCTGGTCAAAAATGTCTCCCGATCACACAGCTTTGAGTCTTAATGTGGAAAAAAGGGAAGTACAATATTCCCTGCTGGGTTCTAATGCAGCCTCCAAGGACCATTTCTGATGAGGGAAACATTCGTTTGTTTGTTTGTTTGTTTGTTTGTTCGTTCATTCATTCATAGAGTCCCTTTCTTACAGAGACTCAAGGCAAATCATATTTGTTTAAAAAAATGCAATAAAAAGAGCCTAACACGCATAAACACTGCAATCAAACAGATTTCAAAATTAAAGAACAATGCAATAAGCCCAGTATAATACAATGCAATAGAAAAAGCTGCCTAAAGTTGTCACAGACATTAAAACTACAACCCTGTTCTTTTTTATTTTAAAAAAAGCCTTCCTGAACAATAAAACCTAACCCTTGGGGGCTTTCTAGGTAGGGTTGCCAACCTCCAGGTGGTGTCTGGAGATCCCCTGATATTATGACTGATTTCTAGGTGACACAGATCAGTTCCCCTGGAGAAAATGGCCACGCTGGAAGGCAGACTCTTTGGCATTGTATCCCACTGAAGTCCTTCCCCTACCCAAACTCCACCCCCCTCAGGCTCCACCCCCAAAATTTCTAGGTATTTCCCAACCCAGAGCTGGTAACCCTATTTCTAGGACAAAATGATATGTCTGCAGTCAAAAACCTCAGCCGCCACTGATCACTAGAGAGACCACTGGAAAGGGGCCTAATCCCTTCTCACCCCTCTTCTAGAGCCAAGCATAACAACCTTGTCAAGTGGATTCAGTGCATTGCCCAGATTCCCCGTTGACAAAGACCCAGCCCAGGGTGAGTCACAGTGTCTGCTGCGAGCGGGTTTTCCACCGCCGCAGTGCCAGGGCTTTCCTAACAAATGAGTTCCTCAGTTAGCTTTGGCAGGAAATCATTTCACGCGATGAAGGCCAGATCAGCTCCTCGCTCAGACACATTCCCTGGGACCTGAGATGTGCTTTCTCTTCAGCGCTGCCGTGAACCGTCAAGGTTCGCTAAGACACACACAATGCAATACTGTACTGCAATGAGGAGGGAAGCGTGTGTGATGATTACAAGAACGCTTCTTTACTTCTCGTCGGTTCCCATTTCTCACTTCCAGGAGATATTTGCTGAACTTCCCTCTGAGCCAAACTAGATGCTCTCTTATGATGTTATTAACTATATGTGAAATATGGTATGGAGATTGTAATAGTTTAAATACTATGTACATTCTTTGTTAATTATCATTAAGAAGTCCTTAAAGTCTACCGATATACTTATTTTATTTTGTTTCTGTATAGCCCTATGTTTGTAATCTGCCCTTTTAGTTTAATGCTGCGTTTGTTGATGCTGTTGCTGTTTTATCTTAATTTCAAATAAAATTTCAAATATTTTTTAAAAACCAATTTCAACTTTTTAATCCCGTGTTCCCATTATTGCAAAAATGTGGGGGGAGGGGAGGCAATCACAAGAGAGGACAGCTTAACTCCTTCTGTGCTCACTGCCCCATCCCTTTATACGCCACCCCCAAGACTGTTTTTCTATCAGCTTAGCTCACATCTTATTTTAAAGCTTAGTTGCTCGGGGAATGGTACTTGCAAGGGGAAATCAGCAGATTTCCTTTCCCCACAACAGACCCCCCCCCCCCCCGTGAGGTAGGTGGGGCTGAGAGAGTTCTAAGAGAACTGCTCTTGAGAGAACATCTCTGAGAGAGCTGTAACTGACCCAATGTCACCCAACTGGCTGCATGTGCAGGAGTGGGGAACCAAACCTGGTTTTCCAGATTAGAGCCTGCTGCTCTTAACCACTACACCAAACTGGGTAGTAAAGATGTATGTTGCATACTGTGGCTAACCTATTTCAGGGCCAATTATTGTGTTTCTGATATATTTTTCACCATAAGAACCAATCGGCTTCTGGCTTTTGAACTGCAGCAAGAGCAACGACTGCAGAATAAAATTATAAAAGAGAGCTTTTATGTGTGATGGGCAGCCGGGGGGGTGGGTGGGGTGGTACTCGAGCTGTGATCCCCGTTATCAAAAAAGGCACATTACAAGCACATCTCTATCTTCATCTGAGAAATCTCAGAGGGTATGCTGCATCTTTTATCTACATCAACCCTGATTCTGCAACGCAACGATCACCGGGAAGAGAAAAGGCCCATTGTAAAGGGTCTAAAATGAATCACACCCCCTGCTTCCCGTTCTGAAAATCTCCATGCCTTGAAACATAGAAAGCTGAGAGCAATATTCACACAGTCGCTCTTGGGGGGTGTGTGTGTGTGCATGTATATGTACTTGAAATACCATTAGCACATCATGCTGTCTGGCAAAGCCGCTGTGCACCGAATTATATTTGATTAGTGAAAGCGCTAGCTGCAGTTCAAGGACAAAAACCAATCCAGCGGGCCACTGCTGTGTGGAGGCACACATTAACCATCAGGCCTTGCTTCACAGAGGAGAAAGTGATTTAAGACCCTATCAAAAGAAAATGGCGCGGGGGGGGGGGGAAGGAAATCCAAACACGATTTGATATGGACAATGATGATGACGCCAATTCAGGACCACAGGTTGGGGGCGAGGGGAAGAGAGACCCTCATTGTTTACACAGCTGGTGCATTTTGTAAAGTAATTCTGGGCTCCCGTCTCTGCCTCCTCCCCCATCATCTTGCCAATCACCTATTTTTTGACCTTGGCTGGGTTCCTTAGGTTCAGAAAGATACGGCTGTATTCACTCGGCAACGAATTCTCCATGGAGTTTTTGTTGCCTCTATGAATGCGGAGGCATTTGCAGCAGCAACAGAATATATGCATGGCAATTCTCCACACTCTGTCCTCACCTCAGCCCCCTTGCAGTCAAAGTCCCCCGCCCCCGACAAGCCCCTGAAATGACCCTGTGTGGAAATTACCCTCCTGAAGATGAAGGTTTCCAAATCCCCCTCCCCAATTTCTTAGGGGCCCCAGCTTTCATATATTATTTCTCAAAATGGGTTCCCAGGCTGTAGTCTGGGATACTGTGGAGGAAGAAGAAGAAGAAGATGATGATACTGGATTTATACCCCACCCTATACTCTGAATCTCAGTGTCTCAGAGAGGCTCACAATCTCCTTTACCTTCTTCCCCCACAACAGACACCATGTGAGGTGGTTGGGGCTGAGAGAACTCTCACAGAAGCTGCCCTTTCAAGGACAACTTTGCAAGGGAGCTATTCCAGATCTGCAAGTGGGAGAGGGGGAAATCAAACCTGGTTCTCCCAGATAACCACTACACCAAACTGGCTCCAGCTCCAGATTGGGAAGTTCCTGGAGATTTGGGGGTAAAGTAAGGCAGGGATTAGAGAGAAGAGGGACATCAGCAAGGCATAATGCCATAGAGTCTACCCTCCAAAGCAGACATTTTCTTCAGGGGAACTGATCTCTGTCATCGAGAGATCAGTCACAATGCCAGGAGAAATCCAGGCCCCACCTGGAGGTTGGCAAGCCTAGTGCTTCATCGAGACATTCTCCGCTAGCACTTAGGCTGGAATACAGAGAGAGCAACTCCACAGGGTTATTGTAGGTTGACTCAAGAATGGCTGCAAACACCTGAGATTGACCCCACAGTTAACCTCCCCGCAGTTTAAACCGCATTTATTACGCTCCCGTCTCTTCCTCTTTCCAAAACCCACACGTTCTACCAACGTAATGAAAGAGGCTCCCCAGAGGGAGCAGTGATGCTTGGTCTCCACATTAACCGCCATGGGTTTTCCCAGACACAATCAATAAGAAGCACGACAATTTGTAGAAAGAAAGCAGCAAGGGGAAGAGGGGAAATTGATTTCCCCCCCCTGCCTGCCATTCTGTTACGCCAACGGGAAGCAGTTGGAGACTTGCTCTTAAAAGAAGGCGGAAAGGGGGAACAGATTCTAGACAAAGGATACAGTTTAATTACAACTTTAATTTTAGTAGGACAGACCAGACCAGTAGTAAGAGAGATGGAGGAGAACTAGCACAAAATAGCAAAAACCCCAAATACCAGGCACTGTTTTTTTTCCCCTGGGCATTTTTTGTAGCTGGAACTCCTTTGCATATTAGGCCACACCATCTGATGTAGTCAATCCTCCAAGAGCTTACAGGGCTCTTAGTACAGGGCCTACTGTAAGCTCCATGAGCCAGTTTGGTGTAGTGGTTAAGTGCGTGGATTCTTATCTGGAAAAACCAGGTTTAATTCCGCACTCCTCCACTTGCAGCGGCTGGAGTGGCCTTGAATCAGTCATAGCTATCAAAAAGCTGCCCTTGAAAGAGCAGCTTCTGGGAGAGCTCTCTCAGCCCCACTTCCTTACAGGGTGTCTGTCATGCAGGAGGAAGGTAAAGGAGATTATAAACCCCTGTGAGCCTCTGAGATTCAGAGCAGAGGGTGGGGTATAAATCCAATACCACCTTCTTCTTCTTACAAAGGAGTACCTGCTACAAAAAAAGCCCTGGTTTTTTTTTAAAGAACAACTTGTTTTATTCTAGGGTTCTGGGGACACATTGCTGCTCACATAGGGCAGGACTTCTGGGCCTTACAGTTGCCAGCTTCTAGGTGGGGCCTGGAGATCTCCCTTTACTGCAATTGATCTTCAGACTACAGAGATCAGTTTCCCCAGAGAAGATGGCAGCTTTGGAGGGTGGAGTCAATGGAGTCCTCCCCAACCCCTTGCTCTTACCAGGCTCTACCCTCAAATCTACCCCTATCCCAAATCTACCCCTACTCACCACTGGTTCATGTGCAGAGTGTAGTTTTCCTGAGGGCTCAGGGACACGTTGCAGTTTCTTCTCATGGATTCCCCTCCCCCATGATAATTTGCACCCCATATGGCAAATTTGCCTGAGGGTGTAAAGTCAAGTCCAGACCCTACTCTGGAAATGCTTCCTCCTTGACTGAACCTCAGTTAGTGGCGAATTCCGCTGCATCCTTTCTTGCGTTCGATTACTGCTCTGAGCGAATGTTTATAACAGGAAACAGCTGTTTTCTACTCACAATATTCAATGCCCAAGACGATGTCCCTGAAGTAGAGTCGAGCCTGTTCTTCGGTGAATGGCGAGTCACATGGCACCTCCATGACAGGCCTAAAAAACGGGGCGGAACCAAGAAGATGAAAAGCCTTTGTCAGATTTTACCCAGGACAATCCTAAGCTTCCCACCAGAAAGGGACTTGCAGCTAGTCCTTGCCTTCTACATGGGTACTACAGGTGTTTCCAAACACAAGTTTGTCCACACTTCACAGTGTCCAGTGTAAACTTTAAAACACCACCCCCCACACCTAAAAACCCTTCAATGTGGGAATCTGCCAACAAGCATCTCAGCTCCTCCATCTTATCAGAAGACAGTTAGGGACAGCTTGTAAATTATAAAATGTCACCCAAGGACTTTCCATCGAACCTGTTCAGGGAGTTCTGTGCTTACAGGCAGCCCGCCAGTACCCCCTTCCCCCGCATGCTCTGGTCCCAGTTTGAAATGGTCCACATATACAGGATTACTAGCTACCCCCATAGCAAGAATTCTTTTTTGGCAGGGGAGGCAGGAGCGCATGTGCCTCCAATGTGGTGGCATCTCCTCTCCTTCATTTTATCTTCGCTACAACCCTGTGAGGTAGGTTAGGCTGAGGGAGTGTGACTGGCCCAAGGTCACCCAGCAAGCTTTCATGGCAGAATTGGTATCAAACCAGATCCCAGTCTAATCTATTATACCTCAGTGGCACTCCTGATGTTCTCCAAGTTTCAGTCTAAGCAGTCGCCTACAAATGATTCTCCTGACTGTAACATGCTGAAAAAATAGCCTCAGGGCATGCCTGAAAAGCACCTGTTGAATGTGTCCTACTGACATTACATATACTAAACCCATCTTCCACTATATTTTAGTGTATTTTTTCCAATGGCAAACTAGAATTATATATATTTATGTTACACGTTAAAAGGTAAATTAGTTGGACAGGAAAAACTTCTGGGAAAGAAATGCCCTCATTTTGACCCAGGCTTATTAACAATAGAATAACTAACAGACATTCTCCCATTCTGACATGTTACTGTTTTATTGGTTTCTCATGCTAATGCAACCCAGATAAAAGGTTTTCTGAATTTGCTAATTTTACTATTCTGCTATTGGATTTTAACTTTGTACCACTTTGCATTCTAAACCCCAGCAGCTATATGTAGCTCTGCTTACTGTACCTCATTCCTCGTCTGAAGAAGTATGCATGCACACGAAAGCTTACATTCTGAATAAAAGTTTGTGGTCTTAAAGGTGATACTTGACTCCTGCTTTGTTCTACTGCTTCAGACCAACAAGGCTGCCCACCTGGATCTGTCCTGCTGATGGTAAGCAGACCTAGGTCTGGTCAATGCATGGAGGTGAGACCTCCTGGGAAGGCCCAGTATGTCACCTTTGGTTCCATGATGGAAACAAGGAGCTACCACTGCATAAGGTACTGCTTCAGCCATGCAAGCTGCCACTGGAAATCCTTGACTCCATTTGTGGACGAAGGAAAGGAAAAACCAGTAGTTTAAATGGCAGGTTTCTTAGAAAACTAGTCTCCAGAGTTGATAGATGGTTTGCGAATGTAATTGTTGCTTGGGAGAAATGACTTCACATATAAGAAACTAATTTTTTCTTCCTGATTGAAATCAATTTCCTGCAGCTCACTGCGCAGTAAAATGACCTTTTGACAAATGGTACATTTATTTCTGGGCACTGTGATTTCTGCAGATGTTCCACACACATTGCAACATTTTTGTCCTCTCACTCTGAGGACCTCAGGGTCTATGAAGTTCTCTCCAGGGCTTTTTTGAGCAGGAACGCATAGGAACGCAGTTCTGGCTAGCTTGGTATCAGGGGTGTGGCTTAATATGCAAATAAGTTCTTGCTTTTTCTACAAAAAGTCCTGTGCAAACCAATGGTGATGTCAGAGTGTGTGGCCTAATATGCAAATGAGTCCCTGCTGGGTTTTTTCTACAAAAAAAGCCCTGGTTCTCTCCTTCATTTTATCCTCGCAACAGCCCAGTATGATAGGTAGGGTGAAAAGAGAGTGACTGGCCCAATGTCATCTACTGATCTGTTTGGCTGAATGGGGATTTCAGTCTTGGTCTCCCAAGTCCACACTGGTACTGAACACTCCAGCAAAGGCAGAGCCTGTATGGTATCTTGTTTTTGTACCATGAGGGCTAGAAACTTGTTTATCTTTTTTAAAAGTCAAGATTCTAAGATGCTTCATTTAGCATTAAATTTTGTTACTTGTTCTGGGCTCGTCTAAAATCCTACCATACAGGGAGATCTAAAGAGGAAAAAACCCACTTACCCCTTCCGCAGGAGGTCAAACACTGGAGAAAAAATAAAATAAAATAAAATTAGGGATAGAAGCCACATAAAGAATGGTTCAATTTTAATAATTTGTAAATTACCAAACTGAAATATGAGTGGCCTTTCTGTAACACCGAAGGAAATATAAAATAGCTCAATATTTAATCACCAAAAGCTGGTGGTCACAGACAGAAGCAAAAGCTGCCTTTCATATTAGGGCTTCATACAGACATTGAGATAACCTTTGGTTTATAAACTGCAGTTTGATCAAACCCCGGTTAGTTATAATGCCCAAATGTAGGCCACCTGACAGACTGGCTCTCCTTTGAATTTACCTATACGACACACACCTTTTTTTTTTTTGTAAAAAGAAAGTCTTATTCCTACATTCCTTTTTTAGTATGAGCTTATCCTAACTGTACAACCAAGATAATAATGTGCCAAGTGGCCCCAGTAATGCAGAACAAAACTGCTGTTGGTTGGATACAGCAGAAAAAGGATTCTGGCTTTGGAAGGAAATTCCAGATCCTGCACACACCAATTCTGCCTTCCAAATGCATGATGTGAATTTAATGTGCATTTAATGTGTATTTAATGTATTTCCATAATTTGTTCCAAATGGAAAATTGGGGGAGGGTGTGCTTTGGAGTGTGTTTTTTGTTGTTGTTTTTTTAATGGACAACGGAGGAAGTCAAAAGGATGTGTGGGAAACTATAATGGAGATGGCTAGTAAACATCTAAATAACCTTCGGGTCAAACAAGAAGATATGTCAGAAATCGAGGACGGGACCTCCCATCTCTTTCATCTACTTGAAATAAGAAGTCTTGGGGATCCCAAACTGGATCAGAATTGTGATGCTGGGGGAGATTTCCCACACCCTTTTCCGGGTGGAGATTGCCCTCCCAGAGTTGCCGTTTATGTTCTCATAGAGCATGCATGGTCATGCTCCCAAAGCTAATGGCCACATAATATACTTATTCTTTAAAAATAATACTCAGGTTTTAACTATGGAGAACTCTTAATGCTCCTCAAGAACAGGGCTTTTTTTTTGAGCAGGAACACAGTTCTGGCTGGCTTGGCATTAGAGGGTGTGGCCTAACATGAAAATGAGTTCCTCCTGAATCTTGCAAAAAAGCCTTGTGTGAAACAATGGTGATGTCAGGGGTGTGGCCTAATACGCAAATGAGTTGCTGCTGGGCTTTTTCTACAAAAAAAGAAGCCCTGCTCAAGAATATGACAATACCCTTGGATAGAGAAAACTGGATTGTAGGGCTTCTGGTCACCTTTCCTCCTTCTTTGCATATGCTTCTTTCTCATTTTAGCAGCAAACAGAGCTACTCTAAGCAGGTCTACTCAGAATCTCACTCAGGTCTATTCAATGAGCTTTAGCCCCAGGAAAGTATTCTCAGGATTGCATTGCAGTCTTCCTATTGGATGGGAGGGGGGGAAATGCAAATATCATTCACTGCTAAAAGAGATGTGTATTAAAAAACAACAGAAGAAGCCAAGAGCTTCACAATTCCTTTATGGATTATTAAAGCAGGCGTAAGAATTGACAACAGTCAGGCTTATGAGTGTCCGCTTTTCTAGTTGTATCTGAAGAAGTGGGCAATGACTCATGAAATCTCCTCCCCTGCCACAAATTCTGTTAGGGCGTTTTCGCACTGACCTTAATCAGCAGCAACGCCCCTCTTCACCGCACAGGATCGGCACGGATTTCGCACTAATTGCCGCGGAGCACCTGGAAGAGCCGGAAAGTCCCGCGGCTTTTGCGGCGCAAACGGAAACCGCCAAAAACCAGTTTCCATTTGCACCGCAAAAGCCGCGGGACTTTCCGGCTCTTCCGGGTGCTCCGCGGCAATTAGTGCGAAATCCGTGCCGATCCTGCGCGGTGAAGAGGGGCGTCGCTGCTGATTAAGGCCAGTGCGAAAACGCCCTTAGTCTTCAAGGTGCTACTGGACTCTTGCTCTTTTCTACCGCTACAGACTAACATGGCTACCCATCCTGATCTATCACTTTTCAGATGGTTAGTGTAACGCAAAACCAGAATCCCAGCTTATTTTCTTTTTTTAAAAAAAATAAGTTTCTAGCATTCCTCATTGCAGGGAATTCTGCAAACGCACGCTTGCCCTTCCTCATATCTGCTTCCTCCTCTTCTCTTCCAAACATTTCCAAATGACTTGAAATTTTGAGTCAAGGAAGGAGAAAAATGGTACAATCCATATACCTGAAACTATTCCAATGGCAGGATCCAAAATGCAGATTTTTCTGCTTTTTCGATCATAACAGAGGCAGCTTTACTCACAAAGATTTGACACAAAATATTCCCATTTTCCAGCACAGAGAACAACCTACCCATGTATAGATTGTCTTCTGCAGGATCATCCAGCACCTGTAAAGAAACAGAGATTTATTCTAAGTGACGGATGCCTCTTTGCTTATATTTCTTTCCCCCTGGGGCAGAGTTTAAGGCATCTGAATCACAGCTTACATTATAAATCTAAATAAGCTTTATATCATTTTAACTGCTTTGGGTTGCTTCCAAATGGAGCTTTTGTTCCAGTTTGTTATTCAGTCTGGAGTAGATCTTTGTTGTTGTTTTTAGCATCCACGTGATACCATTCCCTCATCATCCGCTACTCCAGCTTTGCTTCATTTTTCACTTAAACATGGTTTGACAGCAATCTTTTAGGGACAATCACAGTAAAAGTGTGTTAACACAACACAGGAATGAACGGTGCACATTTTTGCAAGTCCCACCAACCCTGCTGGCCATGTCCCATGGCCACCATTCTTCCCTCACAACAGCTTTTTTGAGCTTTATAACAACAAAAAATCATTAATTGATTTACCACCAATACTCCCGTCTAAGCTGTGGAGTCTTGTGAGTAAAAATTCTATTTTGTGAGCTACTGGCATTCAAACTGTGAGCTACTGCATAAATTAGTTTGCTTTGGGGCCATTTTTCCTCAGCTAAGACAAAAATGTGTGAACTGGAGGCTAAAAAACTGTGAGTTAGCTCACACTAACTTACCACTAACTTAACTTAACACTGCTTACCACTACATTTTCTGCTATAGCAGGGGTGGCCAACGGTAGCTCTCCAGATCTTTTTTGCCTACAACTCCCATCAGCCCCAGCCAGCATGGCCAATGGCTGGGGCTGATGAGAGTTGTAGGCAAAAAACATCTGGAGAGCTACTGTTGGCCACCCCTGTGCTATAGCAATCAGTCAATTACCAGTTTCAGTGATTGATGCACTGCTGAAGCTTAATGCTTCAATATGTCAATTGCCATTCTTTTGTAAAAGGCCAAAAGTTGTCCAGAAGCATGGGGGGAGGCATGATAGAAAATGAACAGTGGCCTGCCTTCATTCCACAAAATGGCAGCACTGTGGTAAGATACAATCAGTGAGTTAAAACTGGTTACCAAAGCAGGGTCTGAGCCAAGTGGCCCCTGAGGATCTGGCATAGTTGCTCAGCCATGGGCACCAACAGCCCTCTAGACTGCAGCTAACCAGGAAATTTCCCTGTAAGGCAAACAGCCAACCCACTGCAGTTTTTTCTACTAGTGGTGAACACATTACCCTCTCACACTCACACACACACATGTAAACAGACCTCAATAAGTTTGACAACGTTGATATGATCCAGTTTCTTTAAGATGGCTATTTCCTGATAAATCCGATCAAGAGGGGCCATCGGTTTCACCTGCCCACCCGCGGCAGCTTTGGATCCCCGAGGAGGTGGTCGACCTTCGACAAGGAAACAAGACTGTAAGAGCCAGCCCACATGTTACACCCGTTGGGTTGCCAGGTCCCCAGCATTTTGAACCCTGAGATTCACAAGGCAGAGCCTGGTGATGTCTTGGGGTGGAGCTTGTGTTGTCATGGGGTGGAGCTTGTGTTGTCATGGGGTAGGGCCTGGGAATGTCAATTTGAATAGCCGTACGAACAGCAATACTTGTACACACAGTTAAGAACTGTATTGCATGGTATTTGAAATATATGACATCAGAATCACAAGGCTTTGAAACAACAGACTGCCTGCCTCTGCATAGTGACCACAGAATTTCTCAGTGGCCTTCCATCCAAATTCCCACCATCAAGTCCAGCTTGGTCCTTTGTCCCCATCCCAAACAGTAAGTATGTCTAAGTACGTATAGCAGATAGAAGAAGGCAACCAACATGATTAAGGAGTTGGAGTATCTTTCCTATGAGGAAAGGCCAAACAGATTGTGACTTTTCAGGTTAGAAAAAAAGGCAAATGAGTGGGGGGACATGGTAAAAGTTTATGAAATTTTGCATGGGGTGGAGAAAGTGGAAAGAGGGAGAATTCAGGGCACTCCATGAAGTTGATGGGCAATATATTCAGGACAGAAGTACTTCTATACTGAGCAAGCACTTAAACAAGGTGATTCACTGTTAGCAGATAGATTCGTGTCTATGAACTTAAAGGTAAAAAGTAGTCCCCTGTGCAAGCACTAAGTCATTACTGACCCAGGGGTGACATCACATCATGATGTTTTCTTGGCAGACATTTTACAGGGTGCTTTGCCATTGCCTTCCCCAGTCACCTACACTTTACCCCCAGCAATCTGGGTATTCATTTTACTGACTTCAGAAGGATGGAAGGTTGAGTCAACCTTGAGCCATCTACCTGAACCCAGCTTCCATCGGGATCGAACTCAGGTCATGAGCAGAGCTTGGACAGCAGTACTGCAGCTTACCACTCTGCACCACGGGGCTATGAACTTAGGTGGCTTTAAAAGGGGGCTAAACAGATTCATGGAGAAGAGATCCACCAATGGCCACTAGCCATTGTGACTAAAGGAACCTCCACATCTAGAGGCAGCCAACCCTTAAATACGAGGCTCCAGGATTCAACATCATGGGAAGACTCTGTGCTCTATTTATTGGTGTAACTGGTTAGCCAGTGTATGAAACAAGATTCTAAACTACATGGAATGCTGGTTGATCTAACATAATTCTTCATTTTTATCTTCTTCCCCTCTCTCTATTACTTTCCCCAAGTTACACTTTACAATGCAAGCTCTTTGGGGCAGGGGCCTATTCCTGTACCCTGCAGAGTACCATGACCACTGATGAGGCAATTACAACAAAATAGTTTCTCTCACCATTCCCAACAAATTATGCAGCATCAGAAGAGGGTTCTGATTCTACCATTGCCTCAGAGCAAACATTTCCACAGAGCGCTGCCTACATAAATCAAGGCCTTCCTTAGAACTTTAAACCAAACTTTTAAATGCAAGAGATACTTACGTGGAAATCCATATTGCTTCAATAACTTCTTTTTGGAGAGGACTTTCATGGCCTGAAGGGGGGGAAAAAAGGAAAGGGGTGGGGTGAGAAGAAGTGTTACAAAAGCTAGATAGGCGTCAAGTTGTAAGTTGCTTCTTGAGTTTATGATCATCCCTTTGATTGATTCCCTGTCCTGCACAGGCCAAAAAACAGGAGGAGGAGGAGAAGGTGAAAAAAAAGAGTTGTTTTTATATCCCGCCTCTTCACTGCACAAAGGAGCCTCAGAGCAGCTTCCAATCCCTTCCTCTCCCCACAATAGGCACCTCATGAAGTAGTGGGGCTGAGAGAGTTCTGAGAAAACTGTGACTGGCCCAAAGTCACCCAGCACCCCTCCTCATCTGGAGGAGGAGTGGGGAATCAGACCTGGCTCTCCAGATTACAGTCCGCCACTCTTGACCACTACACCATGCTGATTGACCATGCGGCATCTGGACCGAGGCGGCGTGGCGGTGCTGATGTTGTTAGACCTGTCGGCTGCGTTCGACACGGTCGACCATCGGTTACTGACCCGCCGGCTCACCGACGCAGGGATTAGGGGGCTGGCCTTACAGTGGCTCTCCTCCTTCCTTGATGGTCGGGGACAAAGGGTGGCAATTGGGGGAGAGCTGTCCCGGAGGCACCCACTAGTATGTGGAGTGCCACAAGGGGCAGTTCTCTCTCCGATGTTGTTTAACATCTATATGCGCCCCCTTGCCCAGATTGCCCGGGGGTTTGGGCTTGGGTGCCATCAATATGCAGATGACACCCAGCTCTATCTACTAATGGATGGCCGGCCTGACTGCGTCCCAGAAAACCTGGACCTTGCATTGCAGGCCGTGGCTGGCTGGCTCAGGCTGAGTGGGCTGAAGTTGAATCCGGCAAAGACAGAGGTCCTTTGTTTGGGTCGCGGTGCCCCGGGAGGGGAAACTCCCTTGCCAGCTCTTGACGGTGTGCCACTGAAAGTGGCCCACAGAGTCAGGAGCTTGGGGGTTCTTCTGGAGCCTTCACTATCTATGGAGGCACAGATAGCGGCCATTGCTAAGTCCGCGTTTTTTCATCTTCGGCGGGCAAAGCAGCTGGCCCCCTTCCTGGAGCGCCGGGACCTGGCAACGGTGATTCATGCTACGGTCACCTCCAGACTGGATTACTGCAATGCCCTCTACATGGGGCTGCCCTTGTGCCGAACTCGGCGGTTGCAGCTGGTGCAGAACGCAGCGGCTAGGCTGTTATTGGGGCTCCCAAGATGGGAGCACATACGGCCAGGGCTGCGCGAACTGCACTGGCTGCCAGTGGTCTACCGAGTTCGTTACAAGGTGCTGGTCATGACCTTTAAAGCCCTATATGGCCGAGGGCCTGTCTACCTGAGGGACCGTCTCTCCCCATATGAGCCCCAGAGAGCACTGAGGTCAGCTGGTAAGCACCAGCTGAATATCCCTGGGCCAAGGGAGGCCAGATTAAAGACCACCCGGGATTGGGCCTTCTCCGTTGCAGCCCCACTACTCTGGAACCAACTCCCGGAGGAGGTACGGGCCCTGCGATGTGTAAATCAATTTCGCAGGGCCTGTAAGACATACCTCTTCAAAATAGCCTTCGCCCATACCGAACTAAGATAATGTCGCTGTGTATGTTTCTTCTCCTCTACTGAATTAAGATCTATTTAGCACCTCAATGTTAATTTTATTGTAATTGTATATCAATTTTATTGTTTTATGATTTTACTATGTTGTATTGCATTCCTATGTTGTGAGCCGCCCTGAGCCTGCTTGTGCGGGGAGGGCGGGATACAAATAAAAAGTTATTATTATTATTATATTATATTTATGTATTGTAGATGCACTCTGCTTTTTCTGCCTAACAGAGACCCAGATAACTGACAACACCCTTTCCCTATCATCTGTTTTTATTCTCAGAGCAACCCCATTCATGAGGCATGTTTTGGCCAAGAGAAAGAGCCTGACTGGCTGACTCAAGGTTAGCCAGTAAGTTTCCATGGCAGAGAGGGAATTGAACCTGAGTCTCCCACATTATAGTCCAAAACACTAACCACTGCACCACACTGGTAGTAGATGATACGTAAGGAATGGGAAGAGAAGTGGCAAAAGTTTTATTTTTAAAAAAAATTCCTCTCAGAGACTATTCCTGTGTCACATATGATGAGTAAGTGTAGTGTTAGTGAATATTCTTTTTTTGTGTGTGGCCTAGTCATCTTTGTGGACTAGTAGTAGTGGCTACTAGCCATGGTGACTGAAGGGAACCTCACATTCAGAGGAACTTAGCCTCTGAATCCCAGAGCCAGGAAGCAACATCAGGCGAAGGCCTCTGTCTTTGTGCCCTGTTGTTGGCCCTCCAGAGGAACTGGTTGGCTGCTGTGTGAGACAGGATGCTGGACAAGAGCGACCACTGGTCTGAACCAGCAGGGCTCTTCTTATGTTCTTATGTTTTTATTATTTATTTGCAAGAGTGGCAGTGCCAATTAGTTCCCTGTTTGAGCCCACAGCATCAAACATAGGAGTAACATTCCCTTATATTATGAGAGATGATTTTTCTACAGGAAGACAAAGAGAACACAAGAGGAAACCAGCATATTGTCTTGGGGGATTGTTCCCAACTGCTAGGATTAGATTGTCCTTGGGTAATTGGCGAGGCAACACGATTGTATGAAACCGTCCCCTGCCTCCCTGAAAACTCTCGTCAAGGTGTATTGTTATCAAATGATTCCGCAAAGCAGCAATAAGGAGAACATGGGATTCATCTCGGTTTCCGAAGCCGCCTGCCAATCAAGAAAATGTGAAGGAAGCTAACCGACCATTAGCTAATTATGCCATTTGGAGCTGTTCCTCTCAAGGTTCCATTATTTCTTCATTTTCTTTTCCTTTCTTGAAACAAAGATCACTTAGTTCCACTTAGATTGAGAAATCCCAGAAGGCCTTTCGTCACTTCATTGCCACCTGTTGGGTTGAAGGTTCTCAGCACCTCGACTCAGAAAGAACAGCAACAGGATTTTTAAAACAGGAAGGGCTCACTGGCAGAGGAAGGGTTAAGGAGCGCATATGGCCAGTAGCTCCTCATGCAGGCCTGCTAATGCACAAATGTGGAAAGGCAAGATAAGGAATTGGCAGGGGGGGAATCTGGCAACGCTAAGTATCTCAAGATAGCTGCAATAGCGTTTGGCACAGGTACTCTAGTGACTGCCATGACAAATGCACAAGGCACGAGTGAGCAAATAAGTGGGGCCAAGACCCCCCTGTTAGCTGCCCCTCTAATTTGGATCCTGGGCCACAACTCTCTGCTCAGAAGGTCTTCTAGACCACAAACAAGGAACTACACAGGATTACGCTTTCACTGTCTATCCAGTTACTTGATTATGGCGCACCAACCAGGAGTGTGTGCAATAGGGTTGCCAAGTCCAATTCAAGAAATATCTGGGGACTTTGGGGGTGGAGCCAGGAGACTTTGGGGGTGCAGCCAGGAGACATTGGGGGCAGAGCCGGGAACAAGGGTGTGACAAGCATAATTGAACTCCAAGAGAGTTCTGGCCATCACATTTAAAGGGATAGCACATCTTTTTAAATGTCTTCCTTCTATAGGAAATAATGAAGAATAGGGGCACCTACTTTTGTGGCTCATAGAATTGGATCCAATCGTTTTGAAACTTGGGGGGTACTTTGGGGAGAGGCACTAGATACTATACTGAAAATCTGGTGCCTCTACCTCAAAAAACAGCTCTCCCCCAGAGCTCTCGAAACCTCCAGATCAATTCCCCATTATACCCTATGAGAATCAATCTCCACGTAGAGAATAATGAAGTGCTCAGCAGACGTTTCCCTCCCCCCCTCACCCCGTTTCTGGCGAGTCTGAAGCAGGGGACTGGCCTCTCTACCCACGAGTTGCTGCCAACATCTTCACAGCAACACAGACACACCATCCCAAGAGGAAGCCTTTCAATCGGAGACTGAAGCCTCCGGAGGTGCAAAGGCACATGGTCCTCTGGGAGCGGGGTTTCCCCCCCATCGGCCAGCTGACTGGGGGCGGGAAGGAGCCTGGGAAAGCGGAAGAACTCCTGCTGGGACCTGGGGATTGGCAAGCCTAGTGTGCAACCTGCAATTCTGTTCACACATGTACATAAGAACATAAGAGAAGCCATGTTGGATCAGGCCAATGGCCCATCCAGTTCAACACTCTGTGTCACACGATGGCAAAAACTCAGGTGCCATCAGGTGGTCCATCAGTGGGCCCAGGACACTAGAAGCTCTTCCGTATGGTCACTTCCCATTTGGTCACCATCTTGTGCTCACAGCGCAACATGTATCTTTTCCAGCTTCAGTACCTGCAAGCAAAACACTGGATTCTTGAAGGTATGCAAATACACACCCCAAAGTGCTACACACATGGAAGAACATGTGCAATCACACAAAATGACAACAGTGTGTTTTGGGAGGATTGTGGGTGGAATGCACTCCGATCACGTATAGCTGGCAAGACAAAACAAAATCCCTGGAAAGGGCTTTGATACCCATGTTTGAGTCTTTACTCTGCTAGGAAACTTATGTAGGTGACCTTGGACAAGTCACCTAACCTACCTTACAGGGTTGCTGTGAAGATAAAAGAGGGGAGACCATGTACACCACCCACAGTGCCTTAGTAGAAGAACAGGAACGCTAACACATAATTTAGCATACCGTTGCAAAAATGCTTCTTTTGAGGACTCGTTTAAACATATAGGATGATTGTTCCCACCCACTCTCCCTATGATTTCAATTCTCCCATTTAATCTTGAGGAAATGTCACATGTGGCACAGCGCAATGGCAATCAGTTCCTTTGGAGGAGAAATGCCTCCCGGAACAGTGGGTCCTTGTAACCGTAGAGCAGGGATGGGGGACCTTTTTTCTGCCAAGGGCCATATGGATATTTATAACATCATTCGCGGGCAATAAAAAACTATCAGCTTAAAAAACAGTGCTCCGCCAAGGGAGAATGATTCAGGCCAGTAAAATTAATGCAAATAATTGTTTTTCTATTTGAAGTCATGTGGGGAAAGCCTAATCTGGCACACACACACAGCCTGCCGCCCTAGGCAAATGCAGAGTTCCAGCAGGAACTCTGTAGCATATTAGACCACATCCCCTAATATTAGCATGTTAGGTCACACGCTCATTAGCATATTAGGCCACACCATCTGGGATAATCAAGTGCAAACTGAACTGTGACAGTAACTTTTCCAGGCCCAACAGCAATTCTGGCCAGTTAGTCAGGCCCCAGGGAGGCTGCCGCACAGTACATCTGGACCCTGTGATCCTTGCCTGGTCCTGGGGAGGCTGCTGCACAGCGCAGCTGGGCCCCACGATCCTCACTGGCCAGCCAGGCCCCAGGGAGGCTGCCACACAGTGCATCTGGGCCCTGTGATCCTTGCCTAGTCCTGGGGAGGCTGCTGTACAGCGTGGCTGGGCCCCACAATCCTCGCTGGCCAGCCAGGCCTCAGGGAGGCTGCCGCACAGTGCATCTGAGCCCTGTGATCCCTGCCTGGCCCTGGGGAGGCTGCTGCACAGCGCTGCTGGGCCCCACAATCCTCGCTGGCCAGCCAGGCCCCAGGGAGGCTGCCACATGGCTCGGTTCGGCCCAGCAATCCCAGAGTGCCACACCGTGACCTCGAGGGCTGCATCCGGCCCTCAGAATGGAGGTTCCCCACCCCTGCCGTAGAGGAAAGGTTATTCTCTTTCAGTGGCACATGACAGAAACAAAGGTACAAGCAGAGGTGGGAGAGACAGCTCATTCCCCACATTACAAAGGGTACTGGAGGAATCCCCCGCCAAGCTCAGTCATGCAGGCTTGGAGACAAAAGATACTTACATAATATTGGTCATCGCTTTCATTGTAGGCTAGCTTCACAACACCATAAGAGCCCTGGAAATAAACACACATCAGTTCAGACAACTTATTCCTCATTTTTAAATCTTTTTGTATGTGTGTGGGTGTGTGCATGCATCTGGAAGTCATGGCAGCCTCTGGTGACTGACGCCTACTGGAAGCCAGGAAGATATTCAGAGAGGTGGCTGAATAAAGCCTGCCCATGTCCTCCCAGCTGCTGGTATTCCAAGGAGGTCTCCCATCTAAGTACTTGCCAGGGTCGACCCTGCTTAGCTTCCGAGATCTGATGAGATCAGGCTTGCCTGGGCTATTCAGGTCAAGCACCAGAAGCCTTGTCCCTGTCGTATACCATTTGAGGCTTCACATCCTGGAAGGAAAAAGTCCTCTCACAAATCTTCCAGTCCAGCAGGGAGAGGGCTGTGGGTTCCTTTCCGATGGTCTCTCTAGTGGCACAGAATGTTAAAGCTGCAGTACTGCAGGCCTAAGCTCTGTTCACGACCTGAGTTCGATCCCTGGTGGAAGCTGGGTTTTCAGGAAGACGGTTCAGGTTGACTCAGCCTTCCATCCTTCTGAGGTCGGTAAAATGAGTACCCAGCTTGCTGGGGGAGAAGTGGAGATGACTGGGGAAGGCAATGGCAAACCACCCTGTAAAAAGTCTGCTGTGAAAACGTGAAAGCAACGTCACCCCAGAGTTGGAAATGACTGGTGCCTGCACAGGGGACCTTTCCTTTCCTCTAGTGATCGGTGGCAGCTGAGGTTTTGACTGCAGGTATATAATTTTGCCCTAGAAATAGGGTTACCAGCTCTGGGTTGGGAAACACCTGAAGATTTTGGGGGTGGAGCCTGAGGAGGGTGGGATTTGGGGAGGGAGAGGAACTTCAGTGGGTACACTGCCACAGAGTCCACTTCCCATAGTGGCCATTTTCTCCAGGGGAACTGATCTGTATCACCTGGAAATCAGTCAGAATAGCAGGTCCCCAGCCATCCCCTGGAGGTTGGCATCCCTACCTCGAAAGCTCCCCCCCCCAACAGGTTTAATTGTTCAGGAAGTTGTTGTTTTTTTTAAAAAAAAAGAGAGAGAGAGAAAGAGGAAACAAGGTTGTAGTTTTAATGTCTGCGACAGCCTTAGGCAGCTTTTTCTATTGCATTGTATTATACTGTAGGGATGGCAGCTTCCTTCCCACATATGCAGAAGTTAAATCCCACCTCCACTTTTCCCCCTTTAGTGAGTCTAAGATGAGGTTGGGACAGTTCAGGGTACCCACAACTCTCCTCCAAGAAGAAGACTGCAGATTTATACCCCGCCCTTCTCTCTGAATCAGAGACTCAGAGCGGCTTACAATCTCCTTTATCTTCTCCCCCCACAACAGACACCCTGTGAGGTGGGTGGGGCTGAGAGGGCTCTCACAGCAGCTGCCCTTTCAAGGACAACCTCTGCCAGAGTTATGGCTGACCCAAGGCCATTCCAGCAGGTGCAAGTGGAGGAGTGGGGAATCAAACCCAGTTCTCCCAGATAAGAGTCCACACAATAACCACTACATCAAACTGGCTCCATAGTCATTTACAGAGAGAGGTGCTAGAAAAAATCAGGAAGGTCCCTCGTAACTAGGGGAAGAAGGAGCCTATTGCAGCCAACATGACATCCCCTAATCCCCCAGGAGCTACAGCCTGCTTTGCACAGAAGCAAGTGGCAATGAAAGCTGGTTATGGAAAGAGGTGAAGGTCGGCCCTTTCCGCTTCATGCACAGAATCTTTGCAGGTCTCTTAAGGAAAGCTCAAGGAGTAGAGGCAAAGTGTGTTTTGTAAGGATTCCCAGGTGGTTAGAAAGAAACACACTTCAGGGCCATTAACTTCAGCAAGTGGCTCTTCCTCAGCAGCACTGCACAAACCTTCAGCCAAGGTCACCACTGTCTTTCCAGCAAAAGCCACAAGGAGGAAACGGGCCTTTTGAGATTCTCACACCTTCATTTCAGCCACCCCCCACCCTCCAATTGCCTGTCTTTCTAATACACGTGCAAGGAATTTGTACAAGGAACTCTGCCTCTAGATTCCATCGGTTTCAAATGCTTCTTAGTTACACACATACCACAAATGGACCTATCATAAAAAGTGAGACCGATTTTGCACTAGGGCTTGTTCCAGGTGGAGAGCCCTTTTGCCCCCGGCGCTTCTCTCGGTTTTCACACAAGCTGCCCCAGAGCTGCGAGTTGGCGTGCTGCTTTTCTGCAGCCAGCAGAAACCGCTTGTAAGAGGATCTCCCTTGCTGCAGAAAAACGGCACACCTGGAGCCCCGGGAGCAAAAGGGCTCTCCACTTGGAACAAGCCTAGTGCAAAATCAGTCTGACTGTCATAGTCTGCCTAGCTGAAAGAAGCGTGCTTGCACACCAGTGCTTATACCCAGAATAAAACTTTGTTGGTCTTAAAGGTGCCACTGGACTCAAGCTTTGTTCTACTGCTGCAGACCTACATGGCTGCCCACCAATGGTCCCTCTAAGCCGTGGAGTCTTGTGAACAAAAATTCTGCTTCGTGAGCTACTGGCATTAAAGCTATGAGCCAGAGATTTGGTGACTGCATAAATTAGTTTGCTCTGGGACCATTTTTCCTGAGCTAAGACAAAAATGTGTGAGCCAGAGACTAAAGAACTGTGAGCTAGCTCACACTAACTCAGCTTAGAGGGAACACTGCTGCCCACTTGGATCAAGCTTGTGTTATGGTTCGGGCAGCCAACCTCCAGTTGAGCATGTCATTTATTGACCGATGACATTCCGATTTACAGATCTGTACAAGTCCTTTATTAACAATAAGCTCTTTCGACTGAAGGTCTTGAGCCATACAATGAAATCACAGTTCAAATATCAATAACCAGGGGGTTTGGGGGAGTTTTTTTTAAAGGCCAACACAAACTCATTTGCATACTAGGCCACACCCCCTGGTGTCACCATTGTTTCACACCAGGATTTTTTGTAGAAAAAGCCAACCAGGAACTTATTTGCATATTAGACCACACCCTGGTGTCACCATTGTGTCACACGAGGATTCTAGTAGGGAAAAGTCAACCAGGAACTCATTTGCATATTAGGCCACACACACCGGTGTCATCATTGTTTCACACCAGGATTTGTTTGTAGAAAAAGCCAAGCAGGAACTCATTTGCATATTAGGCCACACCCCCTGATGCCAAGCCACCCGGAACTGCATTCCTATGCGTTCCTGCTCAATAAAAGCCCTTTCAATAACAATAACCGATATGCCCCTAGTAAAATCACAGGATTGTCACTTTAATACATGACAGCAGAATGTTTAAGATATAACAGATAAAAATCTGGCTGCAACTTTTTGACTTTTGCCTCCATGCCTGGATTCTTGCCTTTTGTTTTGTTTTTATCCGAACTCAGCATCATAAACTATCTTTAAAATGGAAGACAGGGGATATAAACACATTTTTACAGGTAGCAGCAACTCAGAGGCAGGCAATGGCAAGCCACCTCTGAACATCTCTTGCCTTGAAACCCCTACAGGCTCTCGGTAAATCAGCTGTGATTTGAAGGAACCATCCATCACTATTTGAAAGATCCGTGGTGCCTAAAAACCACCAGGTCATCATATCGCTAAATTAACAGAGACAGGTGGTAGTTTTCAGTTGCTAAAATAGAACTTCTCTCATGCTTCCTTCTCAACATGGTTTGCAATACCTGAGCATGTTAAAACTATTCTGTTAATTGATTCAAAATAAGAAGATACTGGATTTATACCCCGCCCTTCACTCTGAATCTCAGGGTCAGAATGGCTCACAACCTCCTTTACCTTCCTCCCCCACAACAGACATCCTGTGAGGTAGGTGGGGCTGAGAGAGCTCTTACAGCAGCTGCCCTTTCAAGGACAGCTCTGCAAGAGCTATGACTGACCCAAGGCCATTCCAGCAGCTGCAAGTGGAGGAGAGGGGAATCAAACCCAATTCTCCCAAAGATGAGTTTGGGCACTTAACCACCACACCAAACTGGCTCTCAAAGAAGAGAAGAGGCTCTCAAAGAAAAGAAGAGGCCCGATGCACTGAGATTCTTTAAATCCATCACGATCCATGAAGAGAGGCCTTTCCCCTGACTCAGTCCGTGAAAGGCACAAGAAAACCAAACCAAGAAGTCAGCCCTGGGATTCCAGTCACGCAGAGCCCAGGTGCTGCAGCTCTGGAAATCTGCCATGTGTATATTTTGATATACACAATAATTATCTCTTCTGCAAGAGGCTGGCTGCAGCACAGACTCGCTTCATGCCAGCTGTTCCACTTACTGGGTCCACTGGCTTGCTAACCCAACTTCCTTCGGAAGGAAAGGAAAGGTCCCCTGTGCAATCACCAGTTGTCTCCAACTCTGGGGTGACGTTGCTTTCAAAACGTTTTACGGCAGACTTTTTTTTACGGCGTGGTTTGCCATTGCCTTCCCCAGTCTTTTACACTTTCCCCCCAGCAAGCTGGGTACTCATTTTACCCACCTCGGAAGAATGGAAGGCTGAGTCAACTTTAGGCTGGCTACCTGAATCCAGCTTCCACCGAAATCAAACTCAGGTCGTGAGCAGAGAGTTCAGACCACAGTACTTGCAGTACTGCTGCTTTACCACTCTGCGCCACGGGGCTGCTTCCTTTACCCGATCTCAAAAGGCGTTTTGCAATTAAACACACAATTGGGGTGGGTGGCTGGCTGAAGGGCATTAGGATAGGAGAGAACTGTGAACCCTGGTGTAATTGTTCTGTCTTTGAGCTGGTTCCAGTGCTCAAGGCATGTCTGCTTCTGTCTGAGCCTGTCAAGATCATCTTCTGGGGCCCAGCTCTGTGTCCCCCAGTTTTGCAGGTAAGGTGAGTGACAATCAGGTACTGGGCTATATTTTTTTGCAGTGTCTCTTCTAAAGAACCCTCCGTTGAGCTGTTCTGCAGGTACAGCTAAACAGGGCAACTACCCTGGGACCAGAGCTGTGCTACCTTGATAAATCCCGAAGAAGAAGAAGAAAGAGGATGTGGAGGAGGAGATTGGATTTATACCCCACCCTTCATCACTTGGAGTCTCAGAGCAGCTTTCAATCTCCAGATCAGAGCTGAGAAAGCTGCTCTTGAGAGAACAGCTCCGAGAGAACTGTGACTGACCCAAAGCCACTCAGCTGGCTTCACATGGAGGAGTGGAGAATCAAACCCAGTTCTCAAGTTTAGAGTACACTAAACTGGCTCTCTCGAGGCTGACTATAGGGTTGCCAAGTCCAATTCAAGAAATATCTGGGGACTTTGGGGGTGGAGCCAGGAGACTTTGGGGGGTGGAGCCAGGAACAAGGGTGTGGAGCCAGGAACAACATTGAACTCCAAAGGGAGTTCTGGCCATCACATTTAAAGGGACTGCACACCTTTTTAAATGCCTTCCTTCCATAGGAAATAATGAAGGCTAGGGGCACCTTCTTTTGGGGCTCATAGAATTGGACCCCTTGGTCCAATCTTTTTGAAACTTGGGGGGTATTTTGCGGAGAGGCACTAGATGCTATACTGAAAATTTGGTGCCTCTATCTCAAAAAACAGCCCCCCCCAGAGCCCCCGATACCCGCGATCAATTCTCCATCATTCCCTATGGGAATCGTTCATGGAGGTGCATGATAGCTGTGGGGGCAGGGCTTCCCCCGCCGGCCAGCTGGCTGGGGGAGGGGGGAAGCCTGTAATACCGGGGGATCCCCCTCTGGGACTTGGGGATTGGGAAGCCTAGCTGACTAGGAAAGGCCTTCTTCTGTTTATCCACCCAAAATAGGGAAATTTCCCTCCCCTGATGCTGATTTTCAACCTCCAAGGAACTGAGGAGTGGAAGAAAAAAATGGCTTCCAAAGAGCGACACTCTAGGAATTTCCTCAGTCTCTATAGTAAAGGACACAGAAAGTATCATCCAGAAATGACATCACATAATTCCAAACTCACCCCTCCTCAGACACTCTCCCCTGCCAACTCCTTGGATTTGTTCAGGCCTACGGGTGCTTCCTACTACCTAATTGATGGGTGCCTGGGGCTGAATGGGTGTCATCTGTACCGAAGGGCTTGCAAAGGGCCCACCACCCAAGTGATTAGCAGTAATGCAGGAACAGAACTTGTGCAAGGCTCTTGGGAAGTGGGAAGAGTTTTTCCTGGTCTTGCCCACCCTTGTGATATCCTCAAATCCCTGTATTTCTTCACCAGCTATCTACTTTTATGAGTTCTGGACACTGTATACAACACATGCAAAAGAACAAAGGTGACGTGATGATGCTGGCTTTAAAGCCATTAAAAGCCGGTTATGCATGGTTTGGTTCAGATTCAGGTATAATTCAAATCTTTGGTTTTGTACTTAGTTTGCAAATCACCACCTTGGTTTTCCTTGCCAAATGCTGCTTGCATTGTCCTTGTTTTGTAGCCAGGGAGGGCAGTGCTGCGGAACAAGTCAGGACGAAGCTACGTTCATGCTTTATGCAAAACCATCCATCAACTGTGGTTAATAAACCAACTTCAAGCCACAGTTTCAGATTTGGGCTTGATGGCCCCTAACTAACTATAGTTAGCAGAGAGGCCAGTATTCTGGCAGTCCTAGTAACAAAGTCGATCATGCTTATTACTTTCCGGAACAAGAAAATAAGTGACAAGATTTACCTGTTTGCTTTTAAGGTTTTGCAGTAAAGCTATTTGGTTCCTTCCGTGTGTGTGTGTGTGTGTGTGTGTGTGTGTGTGTGTGCGCAGAGAGAGACAGAGAGAGATATCCCCCCCCCCTTTTCTCTGTGTGAATGTAATAAGCAACAATACATTTTAAAAAGAAGACAGTTTAATTAAACCACCATTCTGCAAGATGTCTGAACTAAGCGGCTTCTCTCTCCCCATCTCTGACCTGCGGGTCTTTAGTAGTATAAATCAATCCCAACTAGGAAGCAAAGGAAGAAAGGAGAAATTCAGTCCAGAGAGGGCAGGTAGAACAGACCGGTGCTTGATGAAGTGGAACGCTTCTTGATGCTGTGTTATTCCTAAGACATTTGTTGCTAAGAATCAGATCTTCCTTTTTTAAGAAAAAGAGGAAAAACTCAGACCAATCTGCCTTTTCGAATAGCCTTTTCGGAAGTTGCATTTGCGGACTTTTCAGAACGCCTCCTCTAGGCAAGAACAGACTCCTCCAGGGTGCCATCTGCAGCCCTGGCATCAATCCAGAAACGAGGGTGTGGGGGGGGGGGCCCTGCTTGCCCATTCAGGCTTTTAATACCTTTCAGTTACTCACTGGGCGGCTTTTAATGCAGGATGGAATTAAATCACACCACGTTTGTATGGAAATAAGGGCTTAACCAGGTTTGATGGTGAAAGATTGCTTCTCGCTCGCCCTCTGATTGTCTGCATTAAAGGCTTCTGTGGGCCTTGATGTTGCGTTTGGGCAAGAGATAACCCAGGAAGAAAGGACAATTATTTTCTGCCAACGAAGGGGAAACTTCCGTCATATTTACGCATGTCAAATCGTGGCACCCTGCTTTCCCATCCTCCCCCAGAGGATTCACAAGGTGACTTCAATCAGTGTAAGAACAAAAAATATGTGAAAATCTCATTAAGAACCTGAGTATGCCTGGCAACAACACAGGAGAAAGACAAAGCAGAGTGGAAACACAGGAATCGGGGGAGCTTATTCTCTGGTATTTTGAACTCCCGCCCATAAAAACAAGCTTGTCACCTAAACTTTGTGAGCAAGGGAGAGCTCCTCTGGGAGGAAGCTCTATAAGCCACACAGTTTAGCTCAGGGGTGTCAAAACGTGTGGCCCGAGGGCCGGATCAGGCCCCTGGAGGGCTCCTATCAGACCCATGAGCAATTCACTGTCATCCGCTTCCTTCTTTTTCTGCTGCTTCTTTCTGCATCACAGCTTGCTTTGCCAGGCTTGCTCAATCACACAGGAGCTACAGAGCAAAGCCTCTGTTCTCTCCATTGGCTCACCAGCACAGGAAGCAACTTATGTACAAACGCTCGCAATGCCCACCCATTTCATGTTTTCCTCTGGGTCTTAGACTCAAAGCATTGACCATGAGATTTCTGTAATGAAAGTCAATGAATCAAAAGTAGGTTTAGAACTTACACACACACACACACTTGAACAGCATGTTCAAGATTGCTATAGCATAGACATTGTCTCCAGATTTTGATGCAATAATTCAGAGCAAGAAATGTCAGTTATCAGAAACTGCTAAATAAACAAAATATTGCAAGAACGCAAATCTTTTAAGCATATTTTATTTGAAGTGTTGTTTTTTTAAAATATTTAATTGTATTTGTGTCCCTTATAAAGTTTATATCTCTGCTGCCTGGCATTACATTTCATGACACAAATGGCCCGACAAGGTCTCATTTATGTCAGTTCTGGCCCTCATAACAAATAGTTCGACACCCCTGGTGTAGCTCATGAAGGGTACCCAGTGCACTTCTGGTGGTGGAAGGACATGGGGCAGATAATCTAAGTGAGCAGACAGGTTTGTATGGGAGACAATGATCCTTAAAGGTCTCCTGGCGCAGGAGAAATTGACCAGCATTTAGGAATGTTATGGTTCAAGCCAAGCAATTTGAACTGGCCTCAAAAACCAGCCATGCCAGCCAGAAGGGTGCTCCAACATGCCAACACTAGAAACAATAGCACCGTAAAACATTAGCTCATCAGCAACTAACAGTTGCCCTGAAAGTCGATATGCCATACTAGGAGGATAAAATAAAAAAAGGCCCTTTGAAATTGTGCAGTCTTACATGCCCTGCTAGACACAGGAGGAAGGAACAGATTCGCCAACATCACTGGCAGATCAATTCAGAGCATCTGAGCAACCACTGAGAAAGCCTTGGAACAAGCCATCAGACACAGAAAATCCCAGTGGGAGGGAAGACAAAATGAAAAAACTGGTGGAAAGAACAGAGCTGGCGGAAAGGCTTTTGAAGGTCAAAATCAGCATCTGAAATGGAGCCAGTGGGGGAAAAGTCAGCAGCAAATGCAATCATTCCAAAACGAGCGCAATTTTTATAGAAAGGATTTACTCCAGTCAATAGACAGGGGATTGTATTCTGAATGAACTGATGTTTCCACAAAGTCTTCAAGGATAAGCCCCATGTGAAATACACTGCAGTGATCTAGCCACCATCCCGTAAAAAGTCTGCCCTGAAAACGTCATGGTGTGACATTACCCCAGAGTTGGAAACGACTGGTGCTTGTACAGGGTGCTTGTACGACTGGTGCTTGTACTTTTAGCTTTAATCTAGCCTCAGAATTACACAGAATAGTTTAACATTACTAAATCAGCTGGTTCTAGAAGGTGAGTGATATCCAAACAGGATGTAATCAGAAGAAGCCACTTTCATTAATTCATTCATTCATGTAATCAATTTATACCCCAGTCCTACCCCAAAAATGGGTTCAGGGTGGCTTACATCATAAAACTTTCAATATCTTTGAGCTGCTACTGAAGTTAAAATCAAAATAACCCCAAAGCTCTTGATGCAGTCTGCCAGAGACAAGTAGGTAACCCCTCCAAAACGGGCAACACAATGCCCTTTGAAATAAGGCCAAAAATATTTAGGTTTGTTTGACAGTCTTATGTTTCTACAGGTGGGGGAGGGGATTTTGAAAGCAATGAACATTCAATCATACCCTGCCTACATTTAAAGGTAGTATAGTCTAAAGAAGGTTGTGCCATGCAATTCTCCTAAATGTTGACGATTGGCGTCTGAGAAGCCACAGAGCTACCCAACTTGACTATCACAAACTTTTAACCTTGAGCCTTTGGGGATTAAGACTCCCCTCAAATTAGCATCCAAGTTCCCCAGCAGAAAGGAAGAACAATTCCACTTAAGATCCTGCCAGGGTTAAGTACTTGGATAGGAGACCTCCAAGGAATACCAAATCCAGGACGCAGGAGCATACAATAGCAAGCCACCTCTCTGAATGTCCAGGCCCAGTAGGGGCCACCAGAAGTCAACCATGACTTTCAGGCAGGCGCACATACACACACAAAAAAAACCCCTGCCAGGTTTGCAAGCAGGTACAGCTGAAGCCTCCGAGTTGCCCCTTTTGTAAATTAAAGCATCATTTATGGAAACATACCTTTCCTATTTCGCTTTTCAGCTTGTATTGGTTCAACTGCACACAATCCTGAAACGGGAAAAAAAAAAGTTAAGTCGTTATTTCAAAAGAATTTTATTTGGGAATAGCAGCTAAAATTCTAAAGGCAGCTGATACAGTTTCATTCCTCTGTGAGCTCCCTGCAGAGAAAGGCAGGAGAAAATGAAAGACATTTTCCCACCTAAAGAAGCCTCAGACTCATTGATAACGTGAGTTCAATAATAGATGAGTTAGCTTAGCATAGTTCTGTTGTCAGACGGAGCAGGCAGGCCCTGGTTTAGCTCAACCATGAAGCTTGTTAGGTGACCTCACTCCTGTCTCTCTCTGTCTGTCTCTCTCGCTCAGCCTAACCTACCTCGCAGGGTTGCCTGTGAGGGGAAAATGGAAGACCACCCTAAGCTTCCTGGAGGGAGAATGAGATAAAAACGATAAGAGAAAACTGACAGAAAGTTGACATTTGGTAGAGACATGCATCAGAAGGTCCATGTTTAAAGCTCCCAGTGATTTCTTTAATTTCTGGTTTTCAAGCATGTATTTATTTATTTATTTATTTATTTGGGATTTCTATCCCGCCCTTCCCACAAGTGGCTCAGGTGTAAAGGCTTGATTCAGATCAGGAGGCGGGGATTATGTCTCCCCAGGGCTTTTTTTTTGTAGATAAAGCCCAGCAGGAACTAATTTGCATATTAGACCACACCACTGACATCCCCAGAAGTGACATCACCCGTTCAGTAGGTTACTTTCCGCATATTGAGACGGCACAGTACAGTGCATCAGCTGCATTTCATGGATGTGTGTTCTCACACAGCCCAATGAGAGACCTTGTTTTGTGCCCCCTCCCATTAAAAAAAAAACATGGCCGGAGAGAGAGAGAGCCACATGCGGTGCAGCAGTCAGCGGCAGGCTCAGCTTCTCCCAGGAGAAGGTGCTCGTGGCAGCTCTGCATCTCTTGCTCTCTTCACAAGCCCGTTGGAGGCTGGTGGTGGCAAAGAGGATGGAGCATGCGCTTTGGGAGCATGTGGCTGCCTAGGGCCTTCTCTGCTGCAGAGCTTTTTTTTAAGCCGAAGCCCTGGCCAAGTCAGCCAGAGCTGTGTTCCTGTGCATCCCTTGTAAGAAAAAAAAAGCCCTGTGTCTCTCCTTCACTATTTTCAAACATCTATAGAAAGAACTTCTATCTTTTTAAGACAGGAGGGCTGGAGACTTGTTTTGTTATTATTTAGCACATTTTATCCTGCCCTCCCTCTAAGCAACTACGCTCTCCTTGCCTTTACTTTATCTTTACAACGCCCCTTGTAACACACAGAGAGAGAGACAGATGCTCAGGATCATCCAGGGAGCTTCTATGGCAGAGTGGAAATTCGAACCCGGGACTCCCAAGGTCCTAGAGCCTGACACTCTAACCACAATACCTCACTGGTTTGGAGACTCTTGAAATGGAGGCTGCTGGAAAGCCCATTTCCAGACAGCAGTTGAGAAATCCTCTCTCGCTTCCTTGTCATACGGAAAAGAGAATGAAACCTTTCCAATCCACAGAACAAGAAGGGCCGTCCCAGGAGCAAGACAACGGTTTACTTTGTTCCCTCTGCCTGTCGTTTCTACTCGATCTCCCTGTCAAGCCTGCTGCTGTGGCTGATCTTCCACTGCACAGACTCAGATGAATTAAACACAGCTTTTCCCGTTTTAAAAAAGGTCTGACACATATACGTACAGGCTGTCAGTTTTTGAGGGCGTTTTGTGGGCTGCCAAGCACAACTGGCCAAAAGTTTCTCCCTGCCCCTAAGGAATTAAAATGTTGTCACCTTATATGCTTAGCAAGGAGGGGTGCCAGCTCAGAGTTGGGAAATCCTTGGGGATTTAGGGGGTTGAAGCCTGAGGAGGACAGAGTTTGGGGAGGGGAGGGGAGGGACTTCAGTGAGCGTATAATGCCACAGAGTCCGCCTTTCAAAGCAGCCATTTTCCCCAGAGGAACTGATCTCTGTCACCTGGAGATCAACTGTAATCCCAGGAGATCACCAGCCACCACCTGGAGGCTAAGTAAGCAACCAAAGTGAAACACACCTATCTGGAACGGTAAAAAACTGAAGCTATGGATCTTAGTGAGACGTTACCTTTCATGGTTGGAGCTTAGAGAAAGCCTGGAAGGCGAAAACAGTTTTGAATTTCCAGATAGCTCGTTTAGCTCTTATGGAGTAAAAATAGAAATTTTCTACATCTCTAAGAATCTACATTGACCAGTCGAAGTTCACCCGTTCCCCTTGGCGTTCTTAAGGTGGTCCTTCGTTCTGTTTGCTTCACAGGAGATTGAACCTGCACCTTCCATGAAATTGACTTAAGAAAAAGGAAATTGCCGATGCAGGTGCAGATTCAGTCTCCTGTGAAGCAAACAGAACGAAGGACCATCTTAAAAACACCAAGGGGAACAAATATATATATATAAAGAGCCCTGTGGTACAGAGTGGTAAAGATGCAGTACTGCAGTCGGAGCCCTCTGCTCACGACCTGAATTTGATCCCAGCGGAAGCTGGCTTCAGGTAGCCGGCTTCAGGTTGACTCAGCCTTCCATCCTTCCGAGGTCGGTAAAATGAGTACCCAGCTTGCTGGGGGGGAAGTGTAGGTGACTGGGGAAGGCAATGGCAAACCACTCCGTAAAAAGTCTGCCGTGAAAACGTTGTGAAAGCAACGTCACCCCAGAGTCGGAAACAACTGGTGCTTGCACCTTTACCTTTACCTTTATATATATATATACACACACACATACATACACACACATCATTAGGCGTTTGCTCTTCTGCTGATGTTTCGTTTGCTATAAATATATTTTGATGCCAGTTATATTTTGTGTTAGAGTAATTTTATTTGTGTTAGCTTTCAGAAGCACAATTGAGACTAATTGAGACTAATTTATACACGGAAGCGTTGCTTTGTATCTCTACCGCCTGGAGGCGGGCAAGAAGACCAAAGACCTTAGATTTATACCCCGCCCTTCTCTCTGAATCAGAGTCTCAGAACGGCTTACAATATCCTTTAACTTCTTCCCCCACAACAAGCACCCTGTAAGGTAGGTGGGGCTGAGAGAGCTCTCACAGCAGCTGCCCTTTCAAGGACAACTCCTGCGACAGCTATGGCTAGCCCAAGGCCGTTCCAGCAGCTGCAAGTGGAGGAGTGGGGAATCAAACCCGGTTATCCCAGATAAGAGTCCTAACACTTAACCACTACACCAAACGAGGACAATGGGGACATTTGGGTGATAGAAAGTGCCACCAAGTCACAGCTGACTTATGGGGACCGTGTGGGGGTTCTAAGAGATGTTCCGAGGTGGTGTGCCATTACCTGCCTCCACATCACAACTCCGGTATTCCTTGGAGGTCTCCCATCCAAATACTAGAGAGGGCTGACTCTGCTTAGCATCTGAGATGTGACGACATTGGGCTAGCCTGGGCTATCCAGCTCAGGGCGGGGGCATTTCTACGCCTTTCAAACCGGCTGACGCAGAATGTCGCCTCTCTCTTGCCGCAGGAGCAGCAACCTCACATCCATCTCGACTCCCCAACTGACAGCGCCCTGTTTGAGCACAAGGCAGCCGAGCGTGAGCATTGATAGGTTTAATCTTTTTTGTTGCTTTTGCTTTTTTTGTGTGTCCTCTGCAACGACTGCAACTTAACTTGCATAATGATTTGCAGCCGCCTATGACGGATGCGCTGCCTCCGGGGCTGACAGTGATGGATGATGCCTGGCGGGTTCCTGCAGAAGCAAGAAGTGTTGCTCTCAAAGGTGTGCAGATGCCTCTGAAATTCCCAAGAGGTTTGGTATTGACAAGGTCTCAGGGGAGGGAATTAATTCCCGCTGTAAAGAGCGGGTTGCCAAACACTGCTAAATAGGGAAGAACAGGGGTGTGGGAGAGCTAAACCAAAAGCAAGCCTGATATTTTCTAAATGGCATGCTTTCAGTCTAGTCTTGTTTCATAGAATCATAGAGTTGGAAGGGACCTCTAGGGTCATCTAGTCCAACCCCCTGCACAATGCAGGAAACTCACAAACACCTCCCCCTAAATTCACAGGATCAGCATTGCTGTCAGATGGCCATCTAGCCTCTGTTTAAAAAACCTCCAAGGAAGGAGAGCCCACCACTTCCCGAGCAAGCCTGTTCCACTGAGGAATCGCTATAACGGTCAGGAAGTTCTTCCTAATGTTGAGCCGGAAGCTCTTTTGATTTAATTTCAACTCACTGGTTCTGGTCCTTCCTTCGGAGCCACAGAAAACTATTCCAAAAGCTGGCCAAGTCTGAATGCAGCCAAGTCGAGGCAGCCAACCCTAAAACTTTGGAGTCAAGAAGGGACTGCACCTTGCATGCAAGCAGGGGGGTTTCCTTCCACCTCCACCTCCCCCACCCCGGCACTTCGTAGCCAGCAGGTCCATCCATCCCCCCCTCCCTAGCCCATTCCACTGGGCTTCCTCTGCTTTCCGCTCCTCCGCCTCCCTCCTCTCTGCCTGCTGCTTTTGCTGCTGCACTGCACTGCGCCCTGCTCGGCTCTCCTAGCTCCGGCTGCCACTGGTGTTGCTTCAGTGGCTCAGCCGTGGCAAAAAAGAAAAAAAGCAGGCTGCCCCCATGAAGGAAGTCAGGGGGGCAGTGCCATCATAGGGCCCCTGTGGCTACAGGCCTGGTGTGTGTGTGTGAAGTGCTGTTAAGGCACAGCCAACTTATGGGAAGCCCATATGGTTTTCAATGCAAAAGACAAACAGAGGTGGTTTGCCTTTGGCTGCCTCTGAGGAGCAACCGTAGACTTCCTTGGTGGTCTCCCCTCCAAGGACGGACAGTAGCCGACTCTACTTAGGTCTGAGATCACGCTAGCCTGGGCCATCCAGGTCAGGCTTTGAACCTCTTACTGCAAAGAGATTACTGCCCAGCAAGGCTTCTGCTGCTGATGGACAGGATCAATCGCTGCAGGAAAGCTCCTAAATGATTTTTGCAACATGCATCTAAAGGTCTAATCATGCGTGACGCTGCAGCTCCACAATTAGTAACCCTATACAGGAGATGTTAGGCATTCCATTATGAGTAATGCACATGGCCTTATTTGGATCAGGATTGCAGTATGAGAGGATTTAAGATTTGAGAGACAGATTTACGATTTGAGAGCCAGTTTGGTGTGGTGGTGGTTAAGTGCGTGGACCTCTTATCTGGGAGAACCGGGTTTGATTTCCCACTCCTCCACATGCACCTGCTGGAATGGCCTTGGGTCAGTCATAGCTATGCAGGAGTTGTCCTTGAAATGGCAGCTTCTGTGAGCTCTCTCAGCCCCACCTACCTCACAGGGTGTTTGTTGTGGGGGAGGAAGATAAAGGAGATTGTGAGCCACTCTGAGATTCAGAGTATAGAACGGGATATAAATCCAGTATCTTCACCTTCTTCTTCTTAAGTCTCCTCATAGGAGTTGTAATTATTTCTCTGGGAAAGACTATACTTTCGTAGACAAAAACATAGCCCAAAGGCTGTGTCATGGTGCTTTCACATGTCCTTGACCAACACACAAACCAACTTATGTACAAAAGCTTGCAATGCCCAGCTATTTCATATTATCCTCTGGGTCTTAGGCTGAAAGTTCTGACCGTGAGATTTCTGTAATGACTATCAATAAATCAAAAGTAGGTTTGCAACTTAACAGATATACACCTGAACACCTGAACAGCGTACTCAAGACTACTACAGCATAGACATTGTCTCCAGATTTTGATGCAATAATTCAGAGCAAGAGGTGTCCGTGCTAATCTTTTAAGAATGTTTTATTTTAAGTTTTTAAAAAATCTTTACTTGTGTTTGTCTGTGTCCTTTATAAAGTTTATCTCTCTGCTACCTGGCATTACATTTTATGACACACATGGCCCATCATGACAAGGTCTCATTTGCGTCAGATCCAACCCTCATAACAAATGAGTTTGACGCCCCTGTTTTAGAGGGTGGACTCTATAGCATTGTACCCCACTGAAATATCTGTCTTCCCAGGTTCTATCCCCAAATCTCAAAGGGATTCCCAACCTGGATCTGGCAACTCTACCCCCATCTTCCATCAGTGCTAGAGTTGCCAGCTCTGGATTGGGAAATACCTCGAGATTTGGAGGGTGGAGCCTGGAGAGGGTGGGGTTCAAGGGGAGGGGCTTCCGCTGGGTATAATGTTGTAGACTCCACCCTCCAAAGCAGCTATTTCCTCCAGGGGATCTGATGTTAACATCTTGAGACCAATTGTAATAGTGGGAGATCTCCAGGTGCCAGCTGAAGATTGGCAACCTAGCCAGCAGCTGAGGTGACCTGGCAACCCTAACACTGCGGAGATGATCAAAACCAAGCAGGGTTTGCAGGATTACCTCCCCTCCCCCTTCTTCCTTTCCTGCGTCTCCCTGATCCAAACTGTGGCTGTGCACACAATTTACTTTCTACGGCCTGATGAACAACAGCCAAATCGCTTATCTGTCTGCGCCTTTTCATAGGAATCTCCACCTATTTAAATACAGTCCTTTCCAACCAATCTTGCTAGTTAAGAATAGGTCTTTTAAAAGCTGCCCTATCTCCCCTGCTTTTATCTGGGGATTCTTCTAATTTGTTTCCAACTGTGGCCGAAATGAGCTCTGTGATCTGCTCTTTTAATCTGACCGAGTCTGTTCTTAGTTTATCTTATAGCTATGGTGATTATGGCTAACAGGTAATAGCCTGATTTGCAGTGGGGGTGGGGTGGAATTTTTGGACAGATGGTCATTGATTATTTGACAGAAAGGTAAGCTAGGTATGCTTTAAAAGAAACACATTTAGCCCTGTGGTGGGAAAGGCAGAGGCTTCGTATGGATTGGGCATGAAGTTCTGGAGAAGGGGACAAGTTCTTCCTCCACTGTACCGTGTCCCCTACCTTCAGATACCCTTTTATTCCAAGTAGAGGAAACACACAGGGATAGTTGGGGGGGGGCAGGAAGAAGAAGAAGAAGACTGCAGATTTATACCCCATTCTTCTCTCTGAATCAGAGACTCAGAGCGTCTTACAATCTCCTATATCTTCTCCTCCCACAACAGACACCCTGTGAGGTGGATGGGAGAGCTCTTGCAGCATCTTTCAAGGACAACTCCTGCAATAGCTATGGCCAAGGGTGGAATTCTAGCAGAAGCTCCTTTGCATATTAGGCCACACACCCCTGATGTAGCCAATCCGCCAACAGTTTACAAGGTTCTTTTTTTTTTAAGCTCTTGAAGGATTGGCTACATCAGGAGTGTGTGGCCTAATATGCAAAGGAGCTCCTGCTAGAATTCCACCCTGGCTATGGCTAACCCAAGGCCATTGTAGCAGCTGTAAGTGGAGGACTGGGGGATCAAACCCAGTTCTCCCAGATAAGAGTCCACACACCAGAGATCTCCTGGTTTGAAGGCCCTCCCCCCACTTCAGGGTTATCAGAAAGTGGGGAGAGGGTGGTTTGAATGTCCACTGGGCACTTCATTATACCCTGTGGAGAATCAATCTATCGGTATCTGGGGCTCGAGGGGGGCTGTTTTTTGAGGCAGAAGCACCAAATTTTCAGCATAGCATCCGGTGCTTCTCCTCACTCCCCCCCCCCAGTTTTTAAAAAAATTAGACTAAGGAGTACAATTCTATGAGCCCCCCAAAAAGGTGCCCTAATCCTCCATTATTTCCAGTGGAGGGAAGGCATTTAAAAGGAGCATGTTCCCTTTAAATGTGATGGCCAGAACTCCCTTCGGAGTTCAATCGCACTTGTCACAACCTTGCTCCCGGCTCCACTTCCAAAGTCTCCTGGCTGTCCCCAACCACCTGTTTCTAAGTGGGGTGCAACCAGGACATACAGACACTCGGGCCAAGATGGACCTCAAAACAATCTCTGGACCACCCCAAATGACACATCCCTATACCCTAGACACTGCCCCTTGCAGGAAAACACTCAGTGGGTGCAGGGCTTTTATTCTGGAAAAAGAGGTGCTGCAACTCTCAAGGGGTAAATGAAGGAGAAACACATAGGTTCCCCTCATTTTTTTGGAGTATTTTGTTTCCACAAAGAGGTTCTAGAACTCCATCCTACCGCATTCCCCCAGGAAAAGAAAGCCCTGGTGGTACACAATCCAAACATTGGTTCTGGTACCACAAGCTTCTTTTTGGCCACCAAGAAGTTGGTAGCCACCAAGAAACTGGTATTGCTAAGAAGATTTGAATAAGGAACTGAAATGGCTGCATGCCCTCTGAACCCCAAAATTATGTTTGGACCACTGGCACACATCATACCCCCCCCACACACACACACACACAGAGGCTTCATGCTTAACGCAAGGTGGATAGGCATCTTCAGTTGGGGAATACTGTAAGATGTTCTGCCCCCCACCCCTGCCAAATAAAAAGAAATAGCCATTGAACTGATGGCATAACATCAATTATGGGGGAAATTCAGATATAATTTCAGTCTTTATAGAAATCACCAGAAATTTATGGTTTTATGGCTTTACCATAGTTTTGAGCAATTCCTAGAGAGGTGTGACATCACATCTGTATTTCTCCATTAGTGGTTTACCATATGGTTTTTATGGCTTTACCATAGAGTTCCCAGCAATTCCTAGAGAGGTGTGATATCACATCTGGGTTTCTCCAAAAGTGATGTTCTGCCATCAGCCCGATGTCCCCCTTTCTCTCTCTCTCTTTGCATTTTAGGGCAGGGAATCCTCATATCCAAAGGGCTGGTAGCCCTATTCTAAACTTGTGAACTTCAATGCATTGTCAGTGGACTCCAGTATATTTCATTTACCACCACCCCCCTGCCCTTGTTAATACCCCGATTCCCCAAGGTTATTTCCCCCACATGGATTTACTGCTGGTTCCAGAAGTTAACTGGTGGATTATTATTTTATTAGTACTGACTGGAAGAAAACAGCAGAGCTTTGTAAAGATTCGGGGGGTTTAAAAATTAAGTCCCATGTTTCTTTGTTTAAGAAGAGGTCATTTAAAAAAAGAAAATCAGCTCCTCAAGGCTAGTGATTTGTCCAGTCAACAGGGGGTACTTTTACAAACTAAAGCTTTAGTTAATGAATTGAATCCATTATCCGATTAACATCTGCAGACCAGTGGGGAAAGTCTACTGTGGCTGTTCGTCAGCACCAACGGACTGTTTTAAAAGATGCAGAAATCCAAGGATTGGGCTAGGGTTGCCAGGTCTTACTGGATATCCAGCAGGGGGCTCCTGGGTCCATCTTCTCTCTCATGAACACAATGATGTCACCCAGCAGTGACATCATTATGCTGGGCATGCCGATCTAGTATTTTGGCCTAAATCTCCATGGTAAATGTAGACTTTCGGCCAAAATGCCAGAGTGTCAATGTGGGACATGTCCTGCGCAATGATGTCATTTCTGGGTGGTGCCATCACACTAAACATTGATGTGGGAGGGGGCTCTTCAGGGGTGGGGCTTCCACTGCCAGCCAGGGGAAACCCATCCTGACCAGGGATTTGGCAACCCTAGATTGGGCCCTGCAACTCTGTCACAATATCCATTCAGGAAACACTCTGTCACAAGAGCTAATAAGCCCCCATTATTATCCATACTATGAAGGCCAGATTTACCTGCTCAGCATCCAATGCCATATTCAGAGCATTTTTTGTAGCAGGAACTCCTTCCAATATTAGGCCATCCACCCATGATGTGGCCAATCCTCCTGGAGTAGACCCTGTACTAAGAGCCCCGTAAGCTCTTGGAGGATTGGCTACATCAGGGGTGTGTGGCCTAATATGCAACGGAGCTCCTTCTACAAAAAAAGGCCTGGCCTTTTTTGTCACATTTGCCATCAAGGCCCTTCTCTTGCTTAAACAGGGCATAATGGTCAGAAGCAAATGAAAAAAAAAATGGACACAAATCTGATATCAAACATGGTAATCCTCAGAAATTTCAGTCTCCCAGGATGAACCGCCACCAACCCCGAAGCACCACTACTTCAACAATGACATAAAAAGTGAGTGTTTTATCTGCATATGTGAATTTAGGCCATTAGGACTTAATAAGGACTCTTTCCCACCGCATTGGGGTCCATGTGGGTGTCCTTGGAATTCTGACACAATGTGGTGGGTGCAGCCACAAAAAGGCTGCCTCAGGAGGTGGAACCAACCACAAAATGGCTGCAGCAGCTTTTTTCCAGTCACACAGTGAAGATCCTCAAGTTACTGTACCAGCTACTGCCAAAACATTTTTTTTTAAATCTGCACAGTCAGTCAATCAGAAGTCTTACTGGAGAAAAGCTCCAAATGGGGAGGTTGAGGAGAAGCACTGGATGCTATGCTGAAAATTTAATGCCTCTACCTTAAAACAGCCCCCCCCACCCAAGCTCCAGATACCCACAGATTGATTTTCCATTATACCCTATGGAGACCAGTCTCTATAGGGTACAATGGAGTGCCCAGTGGACATTCAACCCCCACCCCCTGTTTTCTGATAACTCTGAAGTGGGGGAAGGGCCTCCAAACCAGGAGATCCCCTGCCCCCATCTGGGGATTGGCAATCATAGCTATTGTGAAAGGATTATCATCTTGTATGTGTTTGGTCTTTTACGCTGAACGGTCTTTTGTCTCCAGTTTGTCTCCAGGGCCAGTTTGGTGTAGTGGTTAGGTGTGCAGACTCTTATCTGGGAGAACCGGGTTTGATTCCCCACTCCTCCACTTGCACCTGCTAGCATGGCCTTGGGTCAGCCATAGCTATCACAGGAGTTGACCTTGAAAGGGCAGCTGCTGGGAGAGCCCTCTCAGCCCCACCCACCCCACAGAGTGTCTGTTGTGGGGGGAGACGATATAGGAGATTGTAAACCGCTCTGAGTCTCTGTTTCAGAGAGAAGGGTGGGATATAAATCTGCAGTCTTCTTTTTCCCTTCCCCTTTATTTTAGTTAGTATTCTGTTCTCGTGTGTGTGCGTGAACTGCAAACTGAAGATAACACTTCATGCATCTAACAAAGTGAGACTTCATCCACAAAAACTTATGCCACAACAAACCTGTTAGTCTTCACAATGCAAAAAGCCACTTTGCTGATATTCTGGTGCCTAAAACTAGCAATGAATCTTAAAGTAGGATTGTTGGGTGGGGGGGAAACAGTTGGTACCACAGTGGCAACAACCCACCCACCCTTCGCCTACATTAAATTTTAAACTCTTGTGTGCACCGCACTGGGAAACATCACCCACATTGGCTGATAAAATAATCATGACCAAGCTGCTACAGCAGAGAAAACTCCCTGAGGGCAACACCAACACAAACTCATACAGTGCCAGCTGCAAGGAGACTTTTGAAACAAAGAGACAGAGGATGAAAATCAATGCCTGCTACTCGAGCAGAGACAAAATGGGAGAGGCTTCAACCTTTCCAGGTCTGCAGTCCTGCAACAGGATTGGGCCACAATGGACGGAAATACAGCAAACCTTTAAGAAGCTGTCTTGTATTCGGTTAAACCACTACATCAGCTACCACTGGGTCTCCCTTGAGAATCAAACTGAAGGTCAGAGACAGGGCTGATTCCAGGTTTTTGAAGGTGCTGAGCAAGAATGTATAGCCAGGGCCCCTTTCTCACATTCAGTCCCTGTTGGGATAGGGTTGCCAACCATCTAGGTCAGTGGTATCGAACTCATTTGTTATGAGGGCCAGATCTGACATAAATGAAACCTTGTTGGGCTGGGCCATGTCAGGTTGGGCTGAGCCATGTTGGGCCAGGCCGTGTGTGTACCTATTTAAGATTACGTAGCAGAGATATACATTTTATAAAGAACACAGACAAACACAAATACATATATTTTTAAAAAAACTTAAAACAAGCTTAAAATGTTAGCACTCATTGGTCTTAAAGATGCTTTCCTTGTATTTCTTCCATGGGAACCAGGGAACTGGGCAAAGGAAACCCTGGCTCTTTGCTTCCTTCCCCAGGGGACTGGGGGGAGTCTCAGCCAATAGAAGGAAGAGAGGCTTGGCTCAGTAGCTCTACTGTGCAATTGAGAGAGCCTGGCAAAGCAAGCTATTCCTCCCCCCTTTCTCCCCAAGGGAGGAGCCTCAGTCAATGGAGAAAACAGAGGTTTTGCTCTGTAGCTCTTGTGCAACTGAGCAAGCCTTGCAAAGCAATCTGTTATGCAGAAGGTAGCAAGAGAGAGGGAGAAGGAAACAGATTGACAGCCAGTTGCTTGGGGGTCTGCTAGGACCCCTCTGGGGGCCTGATTCGGCCCCTGAACTGCATGATTGACACCCCTGATAGGTGATAGCTGGATATTCCCACTATTACAACCGATCTCCAGGTGACAAAGATCAGTTCACTTGGAGAAAATGGCTGCTTTGGAAGGTGGACTCTATGGCTACTGAAGTCTCTCCTCTCCCCAAACCCCAACCTTCTCAGGCTCCGCCCCCCAAATCTCCAGGTTTTCTCAACCCAGAGCTGGCAAGTGGCAACCCTATATTGGGAAGTAGGACAGGGTACCAGTGAGGTAAATAAATATCTCCAAAGAACCCTGAGATGTAGGTTCGAAAAAGCTATAATGACTTGATCAAGATTATAAAATGAGCCTAGATTAAAGCTGGGTAATTAAATTTTTAAAAGCGAGCCCTAAAATCCATGTCTAACCCTATCAACAAATGGCTCTCATGAATCACTTTTCTATTTCAGTATAGCACATGCAGTAGGTAAACCAGCACAAACGCTGGTAATTACTGGACAGTGTATTGTTACATGAACAGGATGTGGTTGCATGGCGCATTTCACACTCAGAATGTAAAAATCAGATTGCACAGGTTACGCTACTCATTTTTAAAAAAATAAACAGAAGCAATTGAAAAATGCCCAATTTAGGACTAAAAATCACCGCTAGATTCTGAATTTTATTTTTTTAAAAATCTCAGGATTTTGGATTATAAATCTGAAATTTAAAATTACCTCAGAATTACCTCAGAATGTAATCTCAGGTTTTGGTAATCACAAGAATTACAATGTGGCAGCAAATTGCAGCCTTTTTTTGTGAACAAATCTTAGAGCCTCACACCAATTAGTGCTGAGTCATCTCAGCTCTGTGTCAGCTTTTCACTATCAAAGGTGTGGGCAGACGTACCAGAATTTCTGGTCTGGAATGACAGGCCCTAAAGTGGAATGATGGCCCCTGGGAATAGCAGAAGTGAGCCTGGAAGGACAGACCTTAGAGTGGAATGATGGCCTCTGGGGTCCACCCCTGCAGAGTTTTGCTAATCAAAACCAGGTTGTTCTGTTATTAGACAGTCTGGTGTATGGTTAAAGTGCATGAGTACGAGTATGCTACATGATTCCTGGTTTATGTCTGCATTTGGCCAGCTAAGTGACTTTGGGCAAGCCGTTCTACCTCAGCCTGAATTACCTCACAAGGCTGTTGTAAGGATAAAATGGAGGAAGGGAGCAATTGCTTATGCTGCCCTGAATTTATTTGAAGGAAAGGCCTGATAAGAATGTAGGGTTGCCAAGTCCAATTTAAGAAATATCTGGGGACTTTGGGGGTGGAGCCAGGAGACATTAGGGGTGGAGCCAAGATCAAGGCTGTGACAAGCATAATTGAACTCCAAAGGGAGTTCTGGCCATCACATTTAAAGGGACGGCACACCTTTTCAATGCCTTCTTTCCATAGGAAATAATGAAGGATAGGGGCACCTTCTTTTGGGGCTCATAGAATTGGACCCCCTGGTTCAATCATTTTGAAACTTGGGGGATATTTTGGGGAGAGGCACTAGATGCTGTACTGAAAATTTGGTGCCTCTAGCTCAAAAAATGCCCCCCCAGAGTCCCAGATACCCGCGGATCAATTCTCCATTATTTTCTATGGGAATAAATCTCCATAGGGAATAACAGAGTTCCCAGCAGACATTTCCCTCCCCTCCCCCCGGTTTCTGACGACCCTGAAGCGGGGGGGGAGAGCCTCCAAATGGGGGGATCCCCTGCCCCCACCTGGGGATTGGCAACCCTATAAGTATGTGATAGAAGAAAGGTATCCAGGGCCAGATGATGCCCTAAACGCAGCCCAATAATGGTGCCCCCTCAGCCTTTCCATTGCTTAACTGACAAAACATTAAGACTCGATAAATGCTGAAAGTGAAATAAGATATTTTATTCAGTTTTCTTCCAGGCCAGACCCCACAACTATATTAAATATAAACTTATAAAAAATTATTTATTTAACACTAACTAGCAGTGAGCAAGATAAGCAAAAAAATCATGTGTTGCTCCCCTTTCCCTTGAAGCACGAGCTTATTTTGCTTAATGGTTCATCTAGGACTGCAAGTATCCATCCATTATCTTTTTTTCCTTCTTTCAAGATACACAACAGAGCAGCAGGAGGCAATTTTGACTTGCAAAACTGTGTGGGGATGAAAGGGTTAAACTCTTCTCCCCACAAAGCCCCTCAACCTGACCCTCAAGTAAGGGCCCCACAAAGCTGTCATCAAGCTTTAAAAGACACCAAGAAAATGTGATCATGAATCACCAAGCATCTGTTTTGAGCACAACTGACAGCATTTGATTGACGCGATTTATTTTTATGCCATCCTGCTGATTAAAAAAAAAAAAAAATTCTGAGGTACTAACTGTCAATATTTGACAAAAATGCAATAAATTTTACAATAAAAATCAAACTGGAATAAAGCAGGGGGGTAAGCAGCAAGGTAGACTGAAAGGGCTATAGCAGCAGGGGCAGATTGGCCATTAGGGATGCTAGGATGTCTTCAGGCGACAGACAGCAGTCTGCCTGGAAAAAATGGCCACTTTGGCATTATACCCCACTGCAATCCTTTCCTTCCCCAAACCCCACCCTTCTCAGGCTCCGCTCCCAAAATCACCTGGTATTCCCAACTCAGAAATTAGAACTGTACTAGGCGGACCAATGGCCTCCCTCAAACACCTGGGGTTCCCAGAGCATTGACCTCAATGTGCTGATTGATGTCATTTCTGGGTGTGTATCAGAAATTTCACCATAGTGAAGTGACAACAGTTCTCCCCCATTTTTCCTTGCTGCCTTACCACATGGTGGTGTGGGACTGGGGCTGCCAGTTCTGGATTGGGAAATGCCAGAACTGGAGATTTTGGGGAAGGAGCTTGGGGGGGTGGGGGCTGGGAAGGGGAGGGACCTCAGCAGGGTTTAATCCCACAGAATCCACCACCCAAAACTACCATTTTCTCCAGAGGAACTGAGCTTGGTTGTCTGGAGATCCAGGAGTTTTTTTGTAGCAGGAACACCTTTGCATATCAGGCCACACATCCCTGATGTAGCCAGTCCTCCAAGAGCTTACAATAGGCCCTATACTAAGAGCCCTGTAAGCTCCTGGAGGATTGGCTACATCATGGGGGTGTGGCCTAATATGCAAAGGGGTTCCTGCTACAAAAAAAACCCTGTGGAGATCAACTGTATTAGCAGAAGATCTCCAGGTGCTATCTGGATGTTGGAAACCCTCCCCACCCTCTCTTTTCTTTTGCCCAGCTAGGCTGTAATATTATACTCAGCGGGGGGTGGGGGAGGGGCGGGGAAAGCCCTATAAGGGGCAGTAAAAGGTGGAAAGATGCAGAACTTAGCCACACCATTTTGAAGGCAAAGCTTAGTCCAGTCCCCCGCCCTGTACTGGATGTGAGCAAAGTAGTCACATAAATGCTCTGACTTTCATGACTTCAAATTACTCCTTCTGAACCAGATCATTTTATTTTTGATCCCATTTTAACCTGAGGGTTGTGCCCTGTGCGGAAGCAACTGGAAACACGCTTCTTGCAGCTGCAGGATGTAAAACAGCATTCCAAGGTGCCTTAGGGTTCATGCATTTACAGGCATGTCCAGAAGAGACAAGATTCATCCACTCTGTACTAGAAGAGGAGCTGTGGCTCCGTGATAGTGTGTCTGCCGCGTATGCAGGTTCAACTCCCAGCATCTCCAGTTAAAAGGATCAGAAAACAGGCAGTGCAAACTATCTCTGCCTGAAACCACAGAGAGCTGTTGCCAATATGTGGACTGTGGAGTTCTCCACACAGACATTATAGATCTCCCTCCCACACACACACACACACGTCATCAAATTATATTGGTAATCTATATTAATTAGGTTCTTTGGCATCTCTGTGTGTCTGGAGACAGGCATCGTGTGTCAAATTGTTAACAGCTATTAATACTAGGGCTGCCTCCCACTCTTCATGCTATGGTCTCCACTGCTGCTCTAAGGAGCAGCAGGACCAAACATTGTGTGATGTTATTTCCAGCTGAAAAACTGGAAGTGACATCATGGTGTCATATAACGCTCTAGGAATCCCCCCCCCAGGCTCTTTGGTTTTTACTGCAGACATAAGAGGGATTCCTACAGTGTTGTGCAATGTGGTGGTTGTCGCTTCTGTTTTTTCAGCCAAAAAGCTGTCAAATGACACCCTTCCCCATTCCATGTTTGCTCTCACTGCTCACCAGAGTAGCAGAAGTGGCTAAGGGTTGAAAAACCTTAGAAGAAATTATGGATGTTGACTTTCTGAAAGAACATGAAAAATTATCTGGTCACAACTGGCCTAGGGAAATGTTTTTCCCTTCTGAGGCTCCAACTGAGGCCCCAACTAAGCTCTAGGACATTTGAGAAGCTAGGACTGATTTCCCACTCGCCTTACACCCTCTCAAGCTCCTCTTCTCAACAGGGCTTCCCTCCGATTTCACACTACCTGCCCCAGGGCTGCAGCTAGCATCGGCTTTTTCGTGCAGCAAAGAGAAACTAGTTTTTAGAGGTTTCTCTTTGCAGAGTGAAAAAGCCAACACTAGCTGCAGCTCCAGGGCAGATAGTGTGAAATCGGAGGGAAGCCCCGCTAAGAAGAGGAGCTTGAGAGTGGCGTAAGGCGAGTGGGAAATCGGTCTAGATTTCATCATCAGTGAATAGCTCCATGATAAAACAGGATTCTACCAAGGCTGCTTCCACATGGAGGGTTTGCTCTGGTTCCGTTTCTACACTGCAGAGAGTTTTTGACAACACAGACCTTGATTGAACAATATTTTGATTCAGTAGAAGGCAGCTTCATGTGTCCAGATTCCAAGAGCCTCTGGGAAGAGAGCTGATCCCTGAACTTGTCCAGCATTCCATAATAAAATTTGTTAACAAAGTATTTCTCCAAGACAAAAGGAACAATCGTTTACCAAGAACAGGGATCAGAAATCAGGGTCTGCCCTTTCCATCTTTCTAGGGTCTACCCTACCCTAATCAGGGTCTACCCTTTCTAGGAGAGCCAGTTTGGTGTAGTGGTTAAGTGTGCGGACTCTTATCTGGGAGAACCAGGTTTGATTCTCCACTCCTCCACTTGCACCTGCTAGCATGGCCTTGGGTCAGCCATAGCCCTGGCAGAGGTTGTCCTTGAAAGGGCAGCTGCTGTGAGAGCCCTCTCCAGCCCCACCCACCTCACAGGGTGTCTGTTGTGGGGGAGGAAGGTAAAGGAGATTGTAAGCCGCTCTGAGACTCTTTGGAGTGGAGGGCGGGATATAAATCCAATATCTTCATCTTCTACCCCTGGACAGTTTTTCCTACAGAGCCATAGCGGTTCAAGAGTCAGCCTAAGAGCAGGACAGCTCCAAGGCAACATGCATATTTACCAGGTGCGTACAGGTGTCAGGTACATGTGAAAATTAACCCTGAAAAACCCAGTGGTCAGTTTGTTCTGAAGTTATACATGCATGGTAAATACATAGATGGCTCTCATTCACACAACAGAGGGACCACACATATTGGGCGGATTGTGGGCAGCACATGCGCCCATTTCACAACTTTGCGTCATTTGAATGTCCAAAAAGATCTTTTTAGGCTGCTATTTCTGCTTGCAACAACAGTGGGCCACCATCAAGAGCGGACGGCAAACCTACCGCAGCATCAGAGATGGAGACTCGATGGGACTCTATTGTTGGTCTCCTCACAATCCGCGGGGAAGGCCCAGTGGCATAAAGACCAAAGCCTTGGGGGTCGGCAGAGCTCAGATAGTTTCCAGCCGGCCTCTCTTGAAGAGAGTACTTCCTACCAGACAGAAGGGGCCTCGTTGGCACTCTCTTGGGCGCCGTCAGTTCATGAGCCCCGTCCAGTTCTTCAGATGATCCCAATTCAAGGCTGACCCCATTCCGTTGGTTGTTAGCAGAGTTCTTAGAACACACAGTTTCATTCTCTTTTGCCGTTTCCTGACCGTTTTGGGTCACAATGTCGGGACCCACGTCAACATCAATAGCAGCTACTCTTTCGGCAAGTTCTGTCTGGGTGTCTTTACAATACATCTCTGGGCTTCTGCCTGTGTTGTCAGCTAGAGAATCTCCCATCCTCAGTTCCTCTTTGCTTTCAGGGTTTCTCAGACCGCGATGGAGGCTGTTTCACAGGTCATGGGAAGCATGTGGAGCAGAGGCTCTGCCGGCATGAATTTCTGGAAAGAATCACAACAAGGAAGAGTTAAGCAATGGCACAGCTTTACGATTTCTCAGTGACTAGCTGATGTGTTCAGCATGTAAAAGGGTTAAGGTAGTCCCCTGTGCAAGCACCGAGTCGTTACGGACCCATGGGTGACGTCACATCATGGCGTTTTCTTGGCAGACTTTTTACGGGGTGGTTTACCGTTGCCTTCCCCAGTCATCTACACTTTCCCCCCAGCAAGCTGGGTACTCATTTTACTGATCTCAGAAAGATGGAAGCCCGAGTCAACCTTGAGCTGGCTACCTGAACCCAGCTTCCACTGGGATTTAATTCAGGTCGGGAGCAGAGCTTAGACTGCAGTACTGCAGCTTACCACTCTGCGCCACAGGGCTCCTCATTCAACGGGTATCCTATCTTTTCACTATCAAAACTGTTTCCATATTCATTCGCTTTTGTAACCTCTGAGCCGAGGACCTGTCAGTGGAAACCTCTGGTTTATGTATGAACATATGAAGAGCCATGCAAGATTAGATTAGGCGTCCATTTTGTTCACCATTCTGTTTTAATTAGTGGTCAGCCTGATGTTTCAGGGAAGTCCAGAAGCTTTCTTTCTTGCCCACAATCCGGGCTTTTTCGGAGCAGGACCGCAGTTCTGGCTGGCTTGGCATCAGGGGGTGTGGCCTAATATGCAAATGAGTTCCTGCTGAGCTTTTTCTACAAAAAAGCCCTGCCCACACAAGCTAAGCATGGTCAGCCCTGGTTAGGACTTGGATGGGAGACCACCAAGGAAGCCCAGGCTCACTACGCAGAGGTAGGCAATGGCAAACCACCTCTGTTCATCTCTTGCCTTGAAAGAGACAGGGCTGCCATAAATTGCTGTGACTTGATGGCACTTTCCTCCATCAAAACAGATACAGTCATCCATCAGTCATAACTAGTTTCAGTTGACAATCCACTCCCACATAACATTTGTATTGAATTTTAATTATCGTTTGCATTGAATTTTGATTGCTATCAGAACAGCAAAACAAAATCAAACAAAAACAACTTTTTTTTTTTAAGGCGAAGCGAACAGAAAAGACTGATCCTCAACCCACTTTGCAAAGCCCAGTTGGCCTGAGAGGCACAATACAGTAAAATTAGTAATTAACACAAGAGTCTTGCAGGGACAAACTGTAAAGCTCATCCAGTCTAGTCAAAACTCATCTGGTTCAGACAATGGCCAGATGTTCCCAGGCAGTTCACAAGCAAAGCATGACCGCAACAGCTACCCCCCACCCAGTTCTTCCTCAGCAGCAACTGGTATTCTGAGGTAGACCACCTCTGAACATGGAGGTTTCACTTAGCCATCATAGCTAATAGATCAGGAATGGCCAAACTTCCTTAATGTAAAAGCCATATAGAATAAATGTCATATCTCTGAGAGCCGCAAGGCAGGCAGGCAGGAAGGAGGGCAAATAAATGAGAGGAGGGATGAGGGAGAAAGAGATGGAAAGAAAGCAACTTTAACTTTCAATGCATTCTCCAAGCCGCTGGCTGGCTGACTTGAAGAAATGCCTTCTCCAAGCCAGCCAGCTGGGTGGCAGGGGATTGGAGAGCCACAGTTTGGCCACCCCTGTAATAGATCTATCCCTCTTTGAACTGGTCTGCTCCCTTTTCAAAACTATTTCCAAACCACGCTGGGACGACACCCATTTTCTGCAGGACTTGCTTGCCTTCTACCGGGTTTGCAAAACCGAATGGTTCAGGTTGGCCTTTGGAAGTTAACCAGATGATGGGGGCTGGTCTGACAATGTTATGGAGCTGAGTAATATATCTTAATATCTGATATGTATTACTTGTTTTTTGTTAGGTTTCATCAGATGGGCAGCTTTGTTGGTCTGAAGCAGTAGAACAAAGCAAGAGTAAAGTTTCACCTTTAAGACCAACAAAGTTTTATTCAGAATGTAAGCTTTCGTGTGCTAGAAGCACACTTCATCAGACAAAAGTATAGAATGGCAAGCAGTCCAAAATATAGAGAAAGTGGGCAGTGAGTGACTCTGCATACTAACTCACTGCCCACTATCTCTATATTTAGGACTGCTTGCCATGCCATACTTTTGTCTGATGAAGTGTGCTTCTAGCACACAAAAGCTTACATTCTGAATAAAACTTTGTTGGTCTTAAAGGTGAAACTTGACTCTCGCTTTGTTCTATTGTATGGCAGTGTGCGTAGTATAGCCAGGAGTTCCTAAGGTTGTCTGGCAACCAGAAGTTCTAGCTCTTTTAGCTTTATGTGCCTCTAGGTGACAAGCAAAATGTGTTTTTAAGGCAAGGGATGTTTCAGAGCTGGTTTGCCATTGCCTGCCTCTGCTTCATGCCCTGGTATTCCTTGGAAGTCACCCTTCCAAATACTAGCCAAGGTCAACCCTACTTAGCTTCCAAGATTAGACCAGATCAGGGTAGCCTGGGCTATCCAGGTCAGGGTTGTTTCAGTGTTGCAAGTCACTGCAAGACCTTCTAGGTCAACAGAGTCCCAAAAAATCTTTTACTACCCTGAACAGAAGTGCCAGCCTGCCCCCGTTAGGGAAAGCAACTCAGCTCGCCATTTTCCAACCCCGGAAGTCCAAAAAAATCTGACAAGCAAACAAATAAATGAATAAATCTGAGCTCATGCCACATTATGTGGCAGAAAATCCCACAATTTAGTTACAATGCTATGCGCAGGAAAATTTCAGGGAGGCTGTTAAAAGCAGCTTACTGGAAAGGAACATTTCCCCCCTCTAAACACATTTTAGTGTACACATCAGTTTTTCTGGCTAAATCCCTAAAACCTTGTCATTTTGAGTTGTGGACGTCGTAGTAGGAAGGAAGGAACATTTAGATTTCCAATACGAGTTTGGGTTTCAAACCTAAACAACAGCTAACATTTTGTTCTATTTATATAACAAGATGCCTCAGATGTTACATAACCATTGTGCTTCTGTTCTCTAGTATCTGTTTCCCTCTTTTATGTGTTTATTCCCTTCATCTGTGTCTTTTACGTTACATGGGTGCCTGACACAGCAGAACTCGTAGTTCAATACTAAACTGAAGCAAGCTCAAACCTGGATCTTTGTACATGAGTCTCACCAACAAGCCAGTGGGCTTGAACTTCAGTAGAGCAGGGGTCTCCAGCATTGTGCCTGTGAGCACCAAGGGCCCCCTGACACCTTTTCTGGTACCCATCAAGCATATTTAGGAATTGGGTGGGGCCAGGTAGGAATTTGCCCAAGATGCAGGGGTGGAATTCTAGCAGGAGCTCCTTTGCATATTAGACCAAACACCCCTGATGTAGCCAATCCTTCAAGAGCTTACAAAAAAGACCCTTGTAAGCTCTTGGAGGATTGGCTACATCAGGGGTGTGTGGCCTAATATGCAAAGGAGCTCCTGCTAGAATTCCACCCCTGCCCAAATGGCTTCTGGTTTACTACTAATAGGGTTGCCAAGTTCCCTGTGTCCTCTGGCGGGTGACTTTCACGTGCGCTTTGCATGTACGATGCAATGATGACACCCAGAAGTGACGTCATTGCACCGACGATGTCGCGCGCGACCACTCTAGGCGTTTCCAGGAAAACTTTATGGTTTTCCTGGATGCTCTAGCAATTTGGGAGGGAAAACTCAATTATTGGGAATTTTATTGGGTTTTCCCAATAAACGTCTGGGTGACGTCATATTGGGAAAACCCAATAAAATTATTAGAGGCATGATTGAACTGGGGACCTTTCATATTATGGCTTTGCCATTATGGTACATACAACAGCGCATAAAATGTATTTGCTATGTTTGCCAACTCTGGCAGCCGTTCTAAGGGCAGTAAAGCAGGATATAAATTCTGTAAATAAATAAACTCAGAGTGGGGAAATTCCTGAATATTTGAGGGTGGAACCTGGAGGTGGAGTGTGGAGGGACCTCCACGGGTTATAATGCCATAGAGACCAGTCTCCAAAGCAGATGTTTTCTCCAGGAGGGAAAGGGGTTGCACTTTCCTGAAACCTTTGTTCATCGATTGGTCTCCTGTGCAGGCACACTTAGGACTGCACCACCACAGGCCTACTGCGGAGAGGTGCTAGCAAGCATTTTAAAGAATTTCCTAATATCCCAAGAGTGCTCCTCCTCCTGTGAGTTTCCCAACCCAAAATCACATGATGTGGGAAGGGGGAGCACTCTTCCCTCCGTTACTGCGAACAGAGGACGTTTATCAGCAAGCTGACAATCTTCCTGAGAGAAATTATTTCCCTCAGGACTTCTGAGAATGGCTCTTTTTAAAAATGTACTGAGTGTGGAGCCAAAACGGCTCAGAGCGATGTGTTGTCATCTTGCCAAGCCTGTTGCTTGTGGGACTGCACAGAAGCCACAAAGATGAACTGATGTTTGCCATCTGGGGATCAGCTGTGCTTCTGGGGAATCCTTGGGCCCTGTGGGCAACCCTAGATTGCAACCCCGATTCCTAGTATCTCACTGCTGTGCTTCATATTAATTGAAGCTTCCCAAACTGTGGTTTTGAATCCACATGTTTGTTTATAAACAGAAATGCTTGGGAGGATCCAACCACCAGCCTGTGACTCAGCAACTAACATGTGCAATGCAGCCTATGAGAAACTGGCCAACAGATCTACACCTTCTGGCCCGCACCAGTTTAGAAGGTCAGTACACAGGGTTGCCAAGTCCAATTCAAGAAATATCTGGAGACACTGGAAGTGGAGCCAGGAGCAAGGGTGTGACAAGCATAACTGAACTCCAAAGGGAGTTCTGGCCATCACATTTAAAGGGACCACACACCTTTTAAATGCCTTCCCTCCATTTGGAATGATGAAGGATAAGGGCACCTTCTTTGGGGGCTTATAGAATTGGACCCCCTGGCTCAGTCCTTTTGAAGCTTGGAGGGAGTTTTGGGGAGAGGCACTGGATGCTATTCTGAAAATGTGGTGGATCTATCTCAAAAAACAGCCCCCCCAGAGCCCCAGATACCTGCAGATCTATTCTCCATTATACCCTATGAAGATCAGTCTTCATAGGGAATAATGGAGTGCCCAGCAGACATTTCCCTCCCCCCCCCCCGCCCGCTTTCTGAAGAAGTGGGGGGAGGGCCTCCAAACCGGGGAATCCCCTGCCCCCACGTGGGGCTTGGCAACCCTACCGGTACAAATTCTCTGGAAAAACAAGCTTGCAAAAGTATTTAACACCTGATCTACAAGGAAGTGGGAAAGGCTTTCATGAAAAAGAACAAACACAGGTTGGCCCTCTTGCACTGACTAGGCTAGAGGTACTTAAGGCTAGGGAGGAGAGCAAAGACCATTTCTAAATCTAGCTCTCAAAGCACAAATCTTTGCAAACTGGGTGAAAAGATACTTCTGCTTCTAACATCCCAGTCAACAGGCAGTTCTATTTTTAAATGAAAGCAAAGGAAATGAGCATGAAGGGGGAGGAGGAGGAACTGTTCAGTGGAAGAGGGCAGCCTCCCCTGAGGGAGGAAAAACCCCCCCAGAATATGCTCACATTACGAAACCAATGTGCAATGTCATTAATTCCTCTTTGATGGGGAGTTTTGACAGAAACGCTGTTGTGGCCACTGATCAATCCCTGTTTGTAAAGTTGATTGCTTGCTCACAGTCAGAAGACATGACTAGGGCTGCCCAGTTGCCCGCTATGTTGCTTTGTGGAGTAGCGAGAGCAAAATGAGACCAAAGATTAGCATCACCACAACACTATGATGCCACTTCTGGTTCACAGTACTGTGTGATGCTCTAGGAATTTCCCAGATCTCTGTAGTGAAAACAGTAGATCTGAGAAATTCCTAGACCATCACCGATGCTGTGGTGTTTCAGACCTGGAAGTGACATCACAGCATCAGCTGGTGTGTATTTCTTTTAAAGTCTCTGCTTGCTCATTGCTCTTAGGGATTGCCAGTAACTCAGTAGTGGAACATCTGCTTTTCATGTGGAAGATTTCAAGTTCAGTACTTGGCATCTTCAGTTAAAAAAAATAGGGGATGTGGAGGACTTCTACCAGATACCCTGAAAGGCTCTGCCTGTCAGAACAGACAATACTGGCTTTGGTTTTGGCTTAAGGTAGCTTCATGTGTTCTTGTTAAAGAGAGGGCATGTAGTTCACAGGCAGACCATCTGCATTGCTTGCAGTTTATCCCAGTTCTATCCCCAACAACTCCAGTTAAAAAGTTCAGGGAGTAGGTGATGTGAAAAACCTTTTCCTGAGACCCTGGAGATCCACTGTCACATCAATAACTAAGCTTTGTTTTACCACTTGAGGTAAATCCACAAATCGTCAGTTCCTCAACACAGGAAAATATAAGGGAACGTCTTGAAATCGTAGCTGTGATCCCTGTAAATTCTTGTCACAAGTTCTGGAGAAAAGGGTTTTCCTCCTTGCACTTGCATTAAACTGCACAGTGTGGTATCCATCTTCCAAGAGAAACTGTATTCTACAACTGTTTTTAGACTGCAGGTTAGAAGGAACATCATATATATATATATATATATATATATATATATATATATATATATTTAAATCTCACAATACAGAAAATGCATCCATCAAGGAAGAATGCTGCGCTAGTGGTTTCCTCTCCATTAAACCAATTTTCTGTACACCACGAATCTGTTTCATAGGACAGAGCTCTTGGTCCCATAAGCCCTATCCGCCTTTTGTAGTACAACACTCTCATAAGGGCACCAGCCACAAAAACCTGTCAATCATTCTAGCTCATCTTGAAACAAACCTTAGAGGAAGAAGAAATGAAATTGTTTGGCATGACATTTGTAGATGTAGTAGCGAGTACTCCAAAGGAAGAGGATTTTATTTCTTACATTTCAAGCCCAACCTTTCTGCCAGGATCTTAGTGCAGCAGTTACCGCCTTCCCTAATTTATTCTCACAACAACCCTATATGGTAGATTAGGCCAAGAGACTGTGGCTGGCCAAGGTCACCCAAAAAGCAGTGAGGATTTGACCATCCATCTCTCTGATCCTAAACTAATAGGCTAATTGCTTCCTATGTACACCAACACATATGATTGCCATGCCCGTTGTACAGAGTCAAACCTTTGGTCCATCCAGTTAAATGCTGCCTACTTGGACTGCCAGCAGCTCTCTAGGATTTCATGCAAAAATCCTTCATATCATGTGCAATACTCCTTCTAAGCTGTGGAGTCTTGTGAGCAAAAACTCTGCTTTGTGAGCTACCGCATCAATTAGTTTGCTCTGGGGCCATTTTCCTTGAGCTGAGACAAAAATGTGTGAGCCGGAGGCTACAAAACTGCAAGCTAGCTCACACTAACTCAGAGGGAACACTGACCATGAGCTATCTGATCTTTTTCATTGGAGAAGCCTGGGATTGAACCTGGGACCTTCTGCACGGAAAGCAGATGCTCTACCCACTAAGCCACAGTCCTCCCTCCCCAGCTGGTTCAGAATACGAAGGAGCCAATGCATGGGGAACGTTTTGCTAACCACCATCATCAATATTAATAAGAGTCCATTATTATTGGTAATGTTATCATCTTCTCCAATGCCAAAAACACATTTCTGTCCTCGTGAAGGTAAATCCACAGGAAGGGAACCATAAGCCGGTATTTTGAGGTCTTGCCAGAAAGGAAATGAAACCGTTCCAAAACAAAAAAACCCCAACTTTCCCTACGAGATTCTAGTCCATAATTGTTTACAATTCATCTCCGTCCCTGCAGAGCATCTGTTAAGGAGAAACCCCCAGAGCCGCTCTAAAAACGGCTGCATTTCCGTGCCGTTTATTGCCAGGTTTCTTGTTAGCGCTATGCAGCTGGGTCCATGTGACAGACCTATAGGCAAACACACACAGGCTGCCGCTCTGGTTCAAAACAGGGCCAGGTCCCAGGTTGGGTTTGTTTTTGGCAGGATGCTGTCCGGCAGGCCACATCGTAAGTGTGGCCATGACACAGGCTGAGAACACAGCCACCTGAAGTGCAGCTGGCACTCCCAGCCCCCATGGCTTGCTGATCACCTGCCCAGGTGAATGAGCACCTGCTACCACTAGGAACTGCAGAACATGTGACTACCCTGCTCTCTCTCTGGTAGGTGGCTGCTCCAAGAAGTCAAAGCTGAACACTCTGGGCTAGTGAGCAGCTGGGGGCAGCTGGCAGTCAGGGAGACTTGCTGCCCTCTGACTACCTGGTAGGGATAGAGTTGAGAAAGCGGAGGAATCAATCTGTCCACCTGCAATGGGGGCAATGAGGGTGGGAGGGGCAGGACTAATCCTTACCCTTCCAGCAGAGCCGCGTTCCCCATTGTCTTTTCTCAAAGTGCAAGGATATTGATCAGGGCTTTTTTTGAGCAGGAATGAACAGGAACACAGTTGCAGCTGGCTTGGTGTCAGGGGGTGTGGCCTATATGGAAATGAGGACTTGCTGGGCTTTTCTTACAAAAAGCCCTGTACAAAACAAGGGTGAAATCAGGGGGTGTGGCCTAATAAACAGATGAGTTCCTGCTGGGCTTTTTCTACAAATATATTATACAGATTTCTACAAATATCTGACCTGCACTTTTCCCTGCAGCCACTGTGGCTGGACCTGCCTGTCCCGCATTGATCTTGTCAGCCACCAGCGAGCTTGCAGCAGACGTGGACTACTGCACCTTTCGTAAATCTTCGTTCGCGAAGTCAAGCCGAGAGATTATACACATTTCTACAAATATCTGACCTGCACTTGGAAACCATCCCCCTCCTTCTCCTGTTAGAGTGTTTACACTGTGATTTTGTATTGTAAATGCCTTGGAATCCACCCTCCTCGGATGAGAAGAGCAGCATATAAATGCATACACACATATGCCTTTATATGCTGCTTTTCTCATCCGAGAAGGGTGGATTCCAAGGCGTTTATAATACAAACCCACAGTGTAAACACTCTAACAGGAGAAGGAGGGGGATGGTTTCCAAGTGCAGGGCAGATCTGCCTCTCTGGCAGCAGAGCTTTCTTCTGGCTCCAGGCTAAGGACTAAAGAGATGCTATTTTTTTTTCACCCGACCCGATTCCAGACAGCACCTGCTCAGATGCCTCAGAAGTTCAATTTGGATTGGGACCAAGGTGTGGGGCAGGGAACTTCAGCCTTTCCCTCCCTGCTATTTCCTAACCCAAAACAACCCCTCTGGGGAACAATGTTCCCTCTAAGCCATGGAGTCTTCTGAGCACAAATTCTACTTTTGGCATTTAAGTTGTGAGCTACTGCATAAATTAGTTTGCTCTGAGGTTATTTTTCCTGCGCTAAGACAAAAATGTGTGAGCCGGAGGCCAAAAATCTATGAGCTATCTCACACTAACTCAACTTAGAGGGAACACTGCTGGGGAGTATTATTTGTCAGGGGGCTGCACGGAAGAAAGTCCAGAGCCCCTTGAGTTTTGCTCTTCATCTTGTATCTCCAGGTCAGCTTGGGATTTAAAAGGCTACATGCAAGGAAGGAGCAGGGCTATGGTTGCCAACTTCCAGATAGGCCCTGGGCAGGGTTGCTAGGTCCTCTCTGGCCACTGACAGGGATTGGACGGGTTGCCAGATCCATGTTGAGAAAATCCTGGAGATTTGGGAATGGAGCCTGGGGAGGACAGGGACCTCTGTGGGACACAATGCCGGACAGTCCACCCTCCAAAACATCCATTTTCCCCAGGGGAACGGATTTCTAGAGATGAGCTGTACTATGAGGTCCCCAGGTCCCACCTTGAGGGTGGCATCCCTCGCCCTGGAATCCCCCCAGAATTACAACTGATCTCCAGACTACAAAAATCAGTTCCCCTGGACAAAATGGCTGCTCAATTGAAGTCAGAATTCCATAATGATAGCCTGCTCGATTTCCACCCCTCCCCAAATCCCGCCATCCCCAGGCTCCGCCCCCAAATCTCCAGGAATTGCACTACCCCAAGCTAAGTAGGGCCAAGGCTCAAGCACCAGGTCACCGCAGGGGCTGGAGCCCCAAATCCTTCCCTTAGGACTGCTGCAGCGTGGCCCCCAAATCTTGCAAGGCAGCTTCCCAGCAATGCCAACCCCAGACATCAGCTTCCAGCTCAAACCAAGTCTCTACAGTTCCTGAAGTCTGTCCAGTCAAATTTATAATTCATTGGCAATCTTGGCATTTCAGATAAGCAAACAAGCATGATATTACCCAAGATCCGAGCTCAGAAGAAGCCCTCAAGGAAAAAGATCTAGAGCCCTCAAGGAAAAAGATCTAGAGCCACCTTTCATGTTAATGTAGCTGGTTTAGGAAGTTGAGAGAGAAAAAGAGAACACACAAACGCGCTCTAGTTTATCGTTCCATGTTCTAATTACATGATGATGCCCATTTGCATAATCAGATGCAATTATCCTAATTGCATGTATAAGCAATAATCAACCAAAAATTACCCAGAAAAGGTAGTAGTGGGGGAAATATATCTCCCAGAAGGAAATTTAACCAACAAAATACATTAAGGAAAAAGTTAAACTGTGATTGTAACCTGGTAGTTTTGACAAGATAAAAAATGTTTGGAACAAGGAAAAAATACCCAGAAACACAGCTTACCCATAATGTCGTTTGCTGCAAACTGAACATGATTTCTGAAAGGGTGCTAGTCCTCGTGAAAATGGCTGCAAACTGGCATGCTGATCCTAAAGCTCAACTTTACAGCAAGTAGCCAAGTACTGGCAAACACAAGGCGTGCCTGAATTCTGGGCACCAAATAGGGATACCAGACCTCTCATCTCATTGCCCACCAAATTTTGGGTGCCAGCAAAAGGAAATAGACAGGGGCTAAGAATGTGTGCTAACATTGCGCTAAGCAGACTTATGATACTTCTGGTGAAAGGGGAGCAAAGAGTGCCCGCTTCAGTTTCTCCCACATGAGTAGTATTTGAAACTGGGGTTTTGCCAGAGACACAAAGGTAGAGGAAACTGAGAAGACCTGAGCCAGTTGAGTAAGCCCTGCATTTGAGATCAGCCCCTCCATTGATTTGCAAGGCAAAGGGCAAGACACAAACAGCCCTTAGAACTTGGCTCTGGTTCTGTGCGATGTGCTGGCAGCAATAGCGTGGGATGGTCTTGTAGTTCAAGAGAGGGCACATGAAGGGCCTGTTCTGTTGCATATCTTTAAGTTGAACTTTTCTGTGGCTACTGTGTGAAACTGGATGATGGATTAGATGGATCACTGGTAGCACCGTCAGTACTGCCTTTTAAAAAGCAGAATCTCTTGTGGGTGATGCTTGGGGAGGATGTGATATCATTTCCAGTTGAGGTTCTAAGAATTCCTCCCTAATCTCGATGGCAAACCCCACAGAGACATGGAGAGATGCCTAGTTCTAGAGCAGGGGTGGCCAAATTGCTTAATGTAAGAGCCATGTAGAATAAACATTGGGTGTTTGAAAGCCACAAGACATGGGTGTTTGAGAGCCACAAGACATGGACATCGGATGTTTTGAGAGCTGCAAAATGGAAGGAAGGTGGGAAGAGGTGGAAAGACAGCAACTTTAGCTTTAAATGCATTTTCCAAGCCACCGGCTGGCTTGACTTGGAGAAATGATTTAAAGAGACAAATGCCTTCTCCAAGCTGGCTGATAGGGTGGGGGAGGGGCTTCAAGAGCCACACAATATGTGTGAAAGAGCCACATGTGGCTCCTGAGCTGCAGTTTGGCCACCCCTGTCCTAAAACATCACTAGGGAGGCCACATCCAGCCTAACACACTCCTCGATTTCTTGAGGGTGGGGGGGTTGGGGGGGCAAGGTTTACCCTTTCACTTCCATAGCCTAGTTTGACCTTTGGTATTGCTTGTGGAGGGTATCCCCAACACAAGAACAAGCCTAATGTGACATTAAAATAGAACAGAAGATCAAGAATCTTATCATCTTTGAGAGAACAGAATGAGGTTTTTAATGGGATTATCAATCTTATAGGAATAGATGCTAACTACTTTTTAAAGCATTTGTGTCATTAACACCATTCATTATGCATCACTGGGAGGGATTTTGGGGGGAGGTTGGATTTAAATACCTCAGCATGACCCAGCCTGTTTCCAGTTGTTAATTCTGAGCCAAGCATTCCTAGTCAAAGAACTTGTTTGTCAATACCAATGTTTTACCAAGAAATCAAAATTCTCACCTCTACTGTTTCAATCCCAGAACACCCTTTTTGATATTCCTTCTCTGATGTGCGAACTGAAGCCACAATTCTTGACTTTGCTGCTTTTATGGGCTCAAAAGTCAATGATCCATTGATCACTGACAAAACCAAAACTTCAAACTCACTTCTTATCCTAGAGTTCCATTTGCATCCATTAATGGGACTGGATTGGCCATTTAACTGACAGGAAAACTTCCAGGAAGGCTGTTACTCTGGAAGACTTCTGGAAGACTTCTGGCGGTCGAGCAAGCAGGCCTGAGATCCAGTATCTTTGCCATCTCCATGGGAAACTAGGGTTGCCAGCCTCCAGGTGGGACCTGGAGATCCCCCACTTCTACAGTTGATCTCCTGCTGGTAGAGATCAGCTCCCCTGGAGAAAATGGCTCTATGTTGGGTTGCCAATCCCCAGGTGGGAGCAGTAGATCCGCGGTTTGGAGGCCCTCCCCCTGCTTCAGAGTAATTAGAATTAGAAAGCGGGTGGGGCACTATATACTAAGTTTTTGTATATTGTGGTTTATATTGCGGATTATATAGAGTATTATTTTTCACGTGGAGTTAGTTTGTTGTTTTTCTCCAGTTTCTATACCTCTGTGGTCCCGATCTCCACTGACGTTTTCTCCATGGGAGCTGATCTCTGCCAGCTGGAGATCACTTGTAAAAGCAGGAGATCTCGAGACACCACCTGGAGGCTGGCAACTCTAGCCGTTGAAAAATGGGCACCATCATGACCTCTGAACTGACAGACTAGCTGCTGATGCCAGCCTCTAGGTGGGTCCTGGAGCTCTTCTGGAATTATAACTGATCTTTAGACAACAGAGATCAATTCCCCTGGAGAAAAATGCCACGGGGGGGCGGTGTGGACTTTATGGCATTAACACCCTGCTGAGGCCCTTCCCCACATAGGGTTGCCAGGTCTGACTCAAGAAATACCTGAGGACTTTGAGGGTGGAGCCAGGAGCAAGGGTGTGACAAGCACAATTGAACTCTAAAGGAAGTTCTGGCCATTAAATTTTAAAGGGACCACACTCTTTTTAAATGCCTTCCCTCCATTTGGAAATAATGAAGGATAGGGGCACCTTCTTCTGGGGCTCACAGAATTAACTGGACTTCCTAGTCCAATCTTTTTGAAACTGGTTTCTCTGCTCAGCCACCCCAGAGCCCCAAATACCCATGGACCAATCCCCCATTATACCCTATGGGAATCGGTTAGAGTTTCCAACAGACATTTCCCTCCCCCCTCCCTGCTTTCTGATGACCTTGAAGCGGGGGGGGGAGGGCCTCCAAACTGGGGGATCCCCTGCCCCCATCTGGGGATTGGCAACCCTATCCCCAAACCCTGCTGACCTCCAGGAATTTCCCAACCCAGGGCTGACAATTCTAAAGACAGCATTTCTGAGCACCGCCTGAGAGCTTAGAGGCTGGTGATACTTAATACTTCTGGAGAATAAAGGCTCTTTCCTCGCCTTCCCCCAACAGCTCGTTTTATTAATAGTTCTAAAAACCCACTATGAAGTGGGAAGAGATTTGGAAGGCTTTAGTGTGAGAATGACAATAAAACTTGAGGAAGTTGACAATGGCTGCCGCTGACAGAAAAGCCAGGCATTTTAAGTATTTATGCGCTTCCCGGGTGATGGGGTAGTTGTCGTCGCTATGGCAACAGATTGCTTACAGTCATTCTTGGGAAGGAAAAGACGAAAAAATGAGAAGCTGCAGACGGGAGAAAACCGTGTCATTTCTGTGTCTGGGGGGCAACGTCCAAAGCATGCACAGTCCTACTCAGAGGAAGCCTCAACTCTGGCAGTGTGGAGGAACTGTGGAAGAGCAAGTTAGCACAAGCTGAGTAACAACTTGCTGAAGTTGGTCTCCTCTCAGCACACACACATTTAAGACCTGGATAGGCCCAGAGATCCTGTCTTTCAGCTCTTAGTCTGTCAACTGGAGCCCAGATAGACATCCAATTTATTCACACAGATTGAGGAGTTACCCACCACAGCCGCAGTTTCCCATCCCCGAGGAACTGAGGAACAGGAGGGAAAAAATGCCCTCCGCATAGTGATGCTCTAGGAACTTCCATTAGTCCCTACAGTAAACACCATAGAGACTAGGAGAGGCATCCTAGAGCATCACCCAGAAATGACATCACACTCTGTCCAAAGCTTGTTCTCCTCAGGTATTCCCCCCACCCCCCACCCCTGGATCTCCTGGCATTTGCTGAGGCATTGTTGGGAACCTTAAGCCTAGAGCTAGGCAGAAGATTAGCTAGCAGAGGGGGAAAAATAATTGCTTGGCGATTTCCCTCTCCTTCCTTGTTTGTTCTGTTGCATTCTTTCTCTTTGTATTGTTAGTTGCTTTCAGTTCCTATTGGAGAGAAAAGTGTAATGTAAACATACTAAACAAACATCTGTCCCAGGAAACCCACAGTTTGTGCATTTGAGGGAAAGCCCTGGTTTTTAAAATAATAATAATAATACACCCTGCTTGATTGTAGTGTTCAGTTTCTTCCAAAGAGTCTCTAGAAGTGAAATCTCTGAGAGAGGAGCGGACAGGGCTTGTCTCTAGTAAACATAGAAGTGACTGAACACTAAGATACCCTGCAGTGCACAGTTGACATTTTGTACCCTGTTTCTGCTCAACTAAATGTTGAACTTACTGTGTAGCAGAAGGAGGTTTTTACTGTCTCTCATGTCTCAAAAGAAAAACACGCCCTTGGTATTTAAACCACCAAGACAGGCTATTGCCAAGGAAATGAAAAGAGTATCAAGTAGGCAGAAAAGTGCCATTAACAATATGAGAAGAGGGGGGACTTTATTACCAGGACACTTATGAGCTCTTTAGTAATGACAATTGGGCTATCACAAGCATATTTTGGGTGTCAGTGCTGGAAGGCACTAATTTATTATGGGAAACTGTACAAGTAGGAGACTGCTCCGTAAGAAGCAAAAAACCTTGAACCAACTCTAGCAATGATTGGCTAAGCTGGTGTGATGGCACAGAGTGTTCATGAACATTCTAACTGCTCAGGGAACAAAACCGTCAGAAGGTCCGCAGTCCAACTTTCATGAGAGAAGGGCATGTTGTCTGCCTGGAGGGGATTAAAACTTCTCTCACAGACTTTGAGGCTCAGGATTTTAAGAGGTAGGGAAGGTAAACAGCAAGAAACTCAGGCGAGAGGATTAAAGAAAACTTGTATAACAGGCAGTGTAGTGTACTGTTTCATTTCTTTTTACGTTCATGTATACTTTTCCCATTGGTTTTTGGTTCTCCACTGTTTGCTCTTGGTTTGGATATTTGTTTATATTGTGTATGCATGTTGTACAGTTTATATCCTATTTATGCAGCATTTGTACATAATCTCTGCCATTTATATGTATAAAACAGTAAAAGTAGTCCCCTGTGCAAGTACCAGTCATTTTCGACTGTGGGGTGACGTTGCTTTCACATTTTTACAGCAGACTTTTTATGGGGTGGTTTGCCATTGCCTTCCCCAGTCATCTACATTCCCCCCCCCCCCCCCAGCAAGCTGGATACTGATTTTACCAACCTCGGAAGGATGGAAGGCTGAGTCAACCTGGAGCCGGCTACCTGTACCAGCTTCCACTGGGATCGAACTCAGGTCATGAGCAGAGGGCTCCAACTGCAGTACTGCAGCTTTACTACTCTGTGCCACGGGGCAAAATGTGTGATGGTGAAGTATTGAGGGGCCTATAATGTTGGGAAAATGTGTACATTATACTATGGGAAAAAATCAGTCTACGAAACAGAACATGGCATTACAATAACAGGCTTGAACTGCCAAACAGAGAACTAAATGAGGATTTTTCAAATCAAACCACTGGGGTGAGACATTCAAAACGAACCCCTCTCCTAAAATGCACATCCCAGCACGGTTGTGTGGCTTTCATCCAGCAGGGGTTGGTTCTTCTGCATTTGTATAGAATGGAGCCTCCTGCAGCCCGCCGCATCAGGCGTGGCTGCTGAGGAGATTTTGCCCCCTCCGGAGGAGAGAGTGGGCTAGCTAGCGCACTTTTGGCGCGTTTGCAGGGGGCATGGCTTCCGCGTGCCGTCGGAAGCCTCCGCTCCCCCCCTCGCAGTCCTCTGGAGTTGCTCAGCCCTCCCGCCCGCCCTGTTTGTTATGTAGGCATCTGCGGGTCACCTCTTTTGTGGAGGGGCCAGGTAGGAATTTTTTACTCCTCGGCTGTTTGGCTTATGGCTGGGGTGTGTTTTTTGCCTACCCTGCATAGCATATCAGTGGATTGAGGAATTGGCTTCGGGATGGTGCCTTATTATAGATTGGTCACTTTTTAGGGCAGGTTTTACGGGGTTTATGGCACCATGTGGCCTGGGGAGGACCGGTTCGCCTCCCCCTTAGGGGTCTGGCAGGATCCACCTTTGGGTGTGGCCCGAGGTGTGTGAATGCAGACTGTCCTGGAGACTCGATTGGATGGGTGCCTTTCACTGAGACTCGCGTCTGGTGTCTGGGCCCTCTGGTGGGAGCCTCCCTGCTGGGCCAGCCTGACGGGAGCTGTGGCACACAGCTCCGGCTGAGAGGCTGGGTCTCTCACCCGCTGAAAAGGCAGGGGAGCAGTCTGTGGAGACCCCTGGCCCTGACCTGGCTGCAGTTCGGTTGCCCTTGCCGTTGCTGTGTTATTTAATAAAGTGGCCCATAGTTTTTACCAATCTAATTGTGTCCGCCTCTTTATTCTGACTTGGGGGGGCAAAGTTTTATGTGCTTTCCTTGCTAGCTACATAGCAGAGAAGAACTCCAGAGGGGTAGCAACGTAAGTTGCCAAACACAACAAAAAGATTTGCTATATCAGCTCAGCACCAATACTCCCTCTAAGCTATGGAGTATTCTGAGCAACTACTTCGTGAGCTACTGGCATGAAAGTTGTGAGCTACCGCATAAGTTAGTTTGCTTTGGGGCTATTTTTAAGATAAAAATGTGTGAGCCAGAGGCAAAAAAACCCTGTGACATAGCTCACACTAACTCAGTTTAGAGGGAACACTGTTCAGCATCTACCTTAAAATGCTTCTTGAATTATAATTGTCATCCTAAAACCTTACTTCCATCATACTTTTTAAATTACTTTCTCCTATGTGGCCATAGTGGCATGATGATTTCCATCTGTCTGCTTTATATGTTTGGGTTATTTTCCTATTTTTTGTGGGGGGGAAATATTAGAAAGTTGGTCAAATCTTATAGTTCAGCAAAATTCTCAAAGGAGGTTTGAACAATGGAGCCCAGAAGCAAGTATGGGGGGGGGGGGGCGGTGGTTAAGAAAGAATAAAATTTAGAGGTTCCGGAGCTCTGCTTCTGTGAGCTCCTGCCCAAAATGAGGCCTGCCCCTGCCCCCAAAAGACCTTTAGCTGTGAGCCCAGCAGATATCAAATTGTTTTTAGAAGATTGCTTTTCAGTTGAAAATTATGCTCACAGTCTAGAGCTTTGGAGGTACTGTCTTTATAAATGATGATGATGATATTGGATTTATATTCCCCCTTCACTCCAAATCTCAGAGTCATAGCAGCCTACAATCTTCTTTACCTTCCTCCCCACAACAGACACCTTGTGAGGCAGGTGGGGCTGAGAGAGCTCTTACAGAAGATGCCCTTTCAAGGAGAACTCCTGTGATAGCTATTGAAGAAGAAGATATTGGGTTTATATCCTGCCCTATACTCTGAATCTCAGAACAGTCACAATCTCCTTTACCTTCCCCGCCCCCACATAACAGACACCTTGTGAGGTAGAAGGGGTTGATAGAGCTCTTACAGCAGCTGCCCTTTCAAGGACAACTCCTACAAGAGCTATAGCTGACCTAAGGCCATTCCAGCAGCTGCAAGTGGAGGAGTGGGGAATCAAACCCAGTTCTCCTAGATAAGAGTCTGCACACTTAACTACTACATCAAACTGACTCTCTAAGAAGAAGAGATAGGATTTATACCCCACCCTTCACTACCTGAAGGAGTCTCAGAGCGGCTTCCAATCTCCTTCCCCTTCTCTTCCTCACAACAGACACTCTGTGAGGTAGGTGGGGCTGAGAGAGCTCTGACAGAAACAGCTTTTTCCAGAACAGCCTCTGACAGAGTTATGACTGGGCCAAGTTGCATGTGGAGAATCAAACCCAGTTCTCCCAGATAAGAGTCCACTACACCAAGCTGGCTCTAAAAACACTTAGGAAAAATAGAGGGAGAGGCGAACCCTCCTCCAAACTCTGGTTAATTGTGTTTTCTGTGTATCTAAATTAAGGCGCTGCTGCAATTATTCAGTTCCATCTGGAGTCCTTCGGCCCGCCACTGGGAACGATGAGATGTTTTTATTCAGGTGTGCTGTTGGCTTGTCAAAGCAAGGGCAACCTACCCTATCAAGAACTCCAAAACATCTGCTTCCCCACCAGGCAAATGCTAATTCACAGATTTGGCATCCTTATTTCAAATCACAACAGGAACAGGCGGTTTCTTTCCTGCCACTACCCCCATCCCCAGCACAAAGCTATTGTTAATTTTGCGATTCTCCACCTCTTGCAAATCTTAACCTGTATAAAGTAACACAAAGGTGAAAGGGAAGAACGTGTACATGACTGGCCATGCATGAGAGCACATGCGTATGTCTACACATATACTTATGCACATGTGTGTATACACAGGTGGAATTCTAGCAGGAGCTCCTTTGCATAATAGGCCACACCTCCTTGATGCGGCCAATAAAAAAGAACCTTGTAAGCTCTTGGAGGATTGGCTACATCAGGGGTGTGTGGTCTAATATGCAAAGAAGCTGCTGCTAGAATTCCATCCCTGTGTGTATATGCACATTAAAGCCAGTTTGGTGTAGTGGTTAAGTGGGTTTGATTCCCTACTCCTTCACATGCACCTATTGATGTGTCCTTGGGTCAGCCACAAGTTCTCTCAAAGCTGTTCTGCTCAAGAGCAGTTCTGAGAGAGCTCTCTCAGCTCCACTTACCTCACCGGGTGTTTGTTGTGAGGAGGGGCAGAGAAAGGAGCTTGTAAACCACTCCTTCAGGTAGTGAAGGGCAGGGTATAAATCCAATCTCTTCTCTTCTTTTTCTCTTAAATAGAAACATAGAGCTGGAAGGGATCTTAACGGTCATCTAGTCTAACCCTCTGCAGAGTTTAGAAAACCCACAACTACTCCCCCCAATGACTTTTGCTCTATGCCCAGAGGAAGTGAAAAAACCTCCAGAGAAAGTGAAAAAACCCAGAGGAAGTGAAAAAACCTGGCCAATCTGACCTTAAAATTCCTTCCTGACCCCAAAAGGGCAATTGCCATTTCCCTGGGCATGTAAAAAAGGGCCACAAGAGCTGAACACTGGCTTATCACTTCCAGCTCTCCCTCTCAAGATCTGCCTAAATTCACAAAATCTGCAATGCTGTCAGATGGGAAGTGAGGTTTAGCAGTTATGTTTTAGACACATTCACCACAATCTCCCCAGCCTAGTGAACTCCTTCTCACTAGACCCCAATGCATCCCAGAGCCGCAACTCAGCATGCTCAGAGCACATGCACTGGAAGCCTGTAGCGGCGCTCCGCTTCTGTGCAGCCCTGGCTGCATCTCCCCACTTCCAGGGCATTAGCACACTTTCCTTGATGTTCACCTCCTTCTTCCCTTGGTGTTGCATAACAGAATTAAAGGTGCTTGAAAGATTACAGTCTTCATACTCTGAACTTGAAAAGCACTGGGGAAAGGTGGGCTGGAGAAAGGAGAGCCAGTTTGGTGTAGTGGTTAAGTGTGGGAACTCTTATCTGGGAGAAGATTCCCCCACTTCTCCTCTTGCAGCTGCTGAAATGGCCTTGGGTCAGCCATACCTCTGGCAGAGTTTGTCCTTGAAAGGGCAGCTTCTGGGAGAGCTCTCTCAGCCCCACCCACCTCACAGGGTGTCTGTTGTGGGGGGGGGAGGTAAAGGAGATTGCAGGCCGCTTTGACTCTGATTCAGAGTATAAGGTGGGATATAAATCCAATATCTTCTTCTTCTTCTGGGGGGCAAGGGTGGGGGAAAGGACAGATTTCCAAGGCAGATGAGCGGCTACACTTGGCACAGAGAGACTGGTGGGAAAGTGATTCAAGGAGAATAGGTTTGATTCCCTCTAAGAGCAAAACACTGCAGGAGATGTCTACTTGGGCGTCTGCCTCATCTTTCTCCTTTTGCGCTTCAGCCTGCGCATACGCTTCTTTCTTGATTTTCTTTATTGAGGAGGCAATACTGACCTTGATGGACCAATGTAAGAAAGCCAGCCCCCACCCCCCATAAGAACATAAGAGAAGCCATGTTGGATCAGGCCAACGGCCCATCCAGTCCAACACTCTGTGTCACAGTGGCAAAAAATTTTATATAGGCAAGGAGTCTTCTAACAGTTGCATCAAACAGCAGGCCTTGTCCGGAGATCACCACAAGCTCTACCATTCCATGCTCTGTTCTGCAGCCACCATCAGGGAATGGGGAGGCAGGGTTGCCAGATCCAGGTCTAGAAATTCCTGGAGATTAGGGGGTGGAGCCTGGGAAGGACAGGGGCCTCAGTGGGGTACAACGCTGTAGGGTCCATCCTCCAGTATATCAGTTTTCTCCAGGGAACTGATCTCTGTAGTCTGGAAAGTAGCTTTAACTCCAGAGGATCCCCACATTCCACCTGGGGGCTGGCATCCCTAGGCCAATGGTCTGATTCAGTATAAAGTAGCTTCATGTGTTCACATGATAGCGTAAGCTGCTTTGGGTCCCCTTCGGGGAGAAAAGCAGGGAATAAACAGCTAAATAAAAAGCACGAATATGTAATTGCACGGCACTCTTTTTTGCTGACAAGGCTTAAGCAGGAATTGTCTGGATAACCGAGCCTTCCTTTCTGATAAGAGAGTTTTTCTGTTTCACAGCTGGGCCTCCTGGGAAAGGCTGTATGAAGCACCGGCACCATGCTGACTTCGACCACTGTGTCATAATATATTAATATATGTTTCGGGCTGAAGCCTAAGGAAATCCCAAGCTCAGAAGGCCAATTTATGGCAACAGCATCCATAAATGAGAATACAGGGAAGTCAGACGAAGTCAGACGAAGTCTCGAGGCCTGTTAATATCCCCCTGCAAGGTATGTGAATGACAAGCTGCTTGCCTTCTGTTTTAAGTGCGTTGGGATAAGGCAGACAAATCTCCCAAGACCCTGAAATGAGTGGACAGAGCCAGGAAGTTATGGGGCAGAGCTTCGGAGGCTAGGGACTAGGGTTGCCAATCCCCAGTTGAGGACAGGGGATCCCCTGGTTTGAAGGCCCTTCCTCCACTTCAGGGTTATCAGAAAGTGCAGGGGGAGGGAAATGGTTTCTGGGCACTCCATTATATCCTATGGAGACCAATTCCCATAGGGTATAATAGAGAATTGATCTATGGGTATCTGGGCTCGGGGTGGGGGAGGTGGGAGGCTGCTTTTTTAGGTAGAGGCACCAAATTTTGAACATAGCATCTACTGCCTCTCCTCAAAACACCCCCCCCCCAAAGTCTCAAAAAAATTGAATCAGGGAATCCAATTCTATGAGCCCCCAAAGAAGGTGTCCCTACCTTTCATTATTTCCAAATGAAGGGAAGGCATTTAAAAAGTGTGCAGGCCCTTTAAATGTGATGGCCAGAACTCCCTTCAGAGTTCAATCATGCTTGTCACACCCTTGCTCCTGGCTCCACCCCCCAAAATGTCCTGGCTCCACCCTCAAAGTCTCCTGGCTCCACCCCCAACATTTCCAGATACTCTTTGAGTTGGACTTGGCACCCCTTCTAGGGACAGGACCTGATTGGATAGAGGTGGGGTCCAGGGGGGTCTGGGTGCAGAAGATGGTAGCTGGCAGTAAGGGAGAAAGGTCTTACAGGTGCCACTGGACTCCAACTTTGTTCTTTAGTAAGGGAGAAAGATAGAAAGAGCCCCGTGGCGCAGAGTGGTAAAGCTGCAGTACTGCAATCCTAAGCTCTGCTCATGACCTGAGTTCGATCCTGGCGGAAGTTGGGTTCAGGTAGCCAGCTCCAGGTTGACTCAGCCTTCCAGTCTTCCAACGTAGGTAAAATGAGTACCCAGCTTGCTGGGGGGGAAGTGTAGATGACTGGGGAAGGCAATGGCAAACCACCCCGTAAAAAGACTGCCGTGAAAACGGTGTGAAAGCAACGTCACCCCAGAGTTGGAAATGACTGGTGTTTGCACAGGGGACTACATTTTTAAGGGAGAAAGATAAGGTTGCCAGCTTCAGACCGGGAAATACCTGGAGATTTTAAAGCAGGAGCTTGGGGAGGACAGAATTGAGGAGAGGAAGGAATATCAACAGGGTTGAGTGCCATAGAGTTAGGGTTCCAAGCTCTGGATTGGGAAATACCTGGAGATTTTGGGGATAGAGCCAGGAGAAGGCGGGGTTTGGGGAAGGGAGTGACCTCAGCATGCCCCAGTGCCATGGAGCCCACCCTCCAAAGCAGTCGTTTTCTTCAAGGGAACTGATCTCTGTTGCCTGGAGATCAGTTGTAACGGCAGGAGATCTCCAGGTCTGACCTGGAGATTGGCAAACCTAGCTCAGCTGGACCAGCTGGGTATCAAGCCTGACCAAACAGGGCCACCTTCTCGCTGATCCTTTTTCTTCTTTTGGTATTTTTGTACGCGTGTGTGTGTGTGCATGCGTGCGCCTAGAAATCATGGCGACCTCTGGTGACTGACCCCTACTGGGGCCTGGAGGATATTTAAAGAGGTGGCTGAATAAAACCTACCCCCTGCCTCAGGCTCTGGTATTCCAAGGAGATCTCCCTTCCAAGTATCTGCCAGAGTTGACTCTGCTTAGCTTCCAAGATCTGACGAGATCGGGCTTGCCTGGGCTATCCAGATCAGGGTCTCGATCCTTTTAAGTGAGGATGCCGGGGACTGAACCAGGGACCTTCTGCCTGCCACACAGATGCTCTGCCACGGAGCCACAGCCCCTCCCTGAACAAGCCCTCCCTGTTAGAGGCTGCTTCTCCTTCTCTCAAGGCCAAGAGCACTTTTTATCATCTCCCACACCTCCCTTTTGATGCAGGGCCTCCAACTTTGTTTAATACAGCAGACTTCAAGCCGAGCTCATTATTCCTAGAGCTCTATAAACATTTTGCGTCTCTTCAAGCAGATCTGGTCTTTTACAAGCACAAAGAAAAGAATCGTTTGGAGAATAAATCACTTTCTTCATGAGGCTTTCGAAGAGGAGGAGGAGAGCTTGACAAAAATATCTCCGTTTGGGAAAGAAATATAGGCAAGCGCTGAAGTTTACCTCCCACACTGTATTTGCTAAGTTCTGTTACCTTAATTTTCCAGATTTCGCTTTTTGTTCTCTGAAAACAGCACCCCCCCATTTGCCAGAATGCAAAAACATCTCTCAAGTTGCACAGGAATCCATAGTAATGCCATAATTTTTCTGCTATAACATACCGAATGTGTATTCAAAGAGAGAGATCCCAAACAAGAAATCGGAATTTAAAAACGATGTCAGAATTGTCAACAAATCTTAATATGTGATGGAATCCACAATGTTGGAGATCACGTCTAAACCCAGTCACTGTGGTCACCTGTAAGGGTTGCCAGGTATAGCTTGGCAGAGGCAGGAGATGTGGGAGGTGAGAAATTACTGTTTTGGGAGGGCACACCTCAGAAGTGATATCACTGTGCTGGTGGGTGACGCTCTAGCGTTCAGCCAAAACTCTATGGTTATTATTTGCCCCCAGCCCCAATATTCCACCCCTGAAGAGTAGCAAAAATAGCATGACAATCTAGGAATGTCCTCTCATCTCGTATGGTAAAGACTAGACTGTCACCTGGAAATGACATCACCGCCTCCTCAAACACTGCCTTCCCCAAGTACTCCCAGAATTTGCTGAGGCAATGTTTGGAACACTACACACAACACATTTTCTAAACCTTGGTCAACGCGCCAAAGATCCTAATTTCTGGCTCTACTTCAAATTCAGTTGCTGCCCTACTCTCTGATCATGTCATCTGTCTGAACCTCTGGCTACAAGACCTCTCGCCCAACTTGGTCAACTCTACTCTGCCCCATTCACTCCTTGGCATTTGACACTTAGAAACCTCTAAAACATGCTAGGCAGGGCTTTTTTGGAGCAGGAACACACAGGAATGCAGTTCTGGCTGGCTTGGTGTCAGGGGTGTGGCCTAATATTCAAATGAGTTCCTGCTGGGCTTTTTCTACAAAAAAGCCCTATGTGAAACAATGGTGACATCAGGGGGTGTGGAATATCAGGGTGTGTGCAAATGAGTTCCTGCTGGGCTTTTTCTACAAAAAAGTCCTATGTGAAACAATGTCAGGGGGTGTGACCTAATAGTCAAATGAGTTCCTGCTGGGCTTTTTTGTTATTAGGTCACAACCCCTGATGGTTTTTTTTGTAGAAAAAGCTCTATGTGAAACAATTATGACATCAGGGGGTGTGGCCTAATGTGCAAATGAGTTCCTGCTGCGCTTTTTCTACAAAAAAGCCCTATGTGAAACAATGATAACATCAGGGGCTGTGGCCTAATATTCAAATGAGTTCCTGCTGGGCTTTTTCTACAAAAAAGCCCTATGTGAAACAATGATGACACCAGGGGTGTGGCCTAATATTCAAATGAGTTCCTGCTGGGCTTTTTTCTACAAAAAGCCCTACGTGAAACAATGATACCATCAGAGGGTGTGGCCTAATGTGTAAATGAGTTCCTACTTGACTTTTTCTTCAAAAAAAGCCCTGTTGCTAGGATTCTCCAGCAGGTGTGTAGAGGTTCCTCAACAGTCCAAACCCACAAGTAAAGTGTCCCCTGAGCATAGTGATGAGCACATTTCTCATGGGTTGATTTCTATTAAAGGCTAGGTCTACTCAGCAGCATACAATTAATCAGAACGTCACACACTCCAGCTGACACCTATGCAAAGCAGAACTTATGGAGAGCTTTGGCGGTAGCCTGAGCCCTGGCAGAGGGGGACTGTACAGGCGCAAGCGACATAAATTAAATAAAGCGATTCTCAACTGGTCTTTATACCTGTTGTTTTCAATGTTTGCTATATGCTGTTTTACCTGCCATGGGTCCTGAGATGCTGAGGAGAAATGTGGACATATAAACAGTTCAAAAGATTAAACAGAACAGCCCTTATCTTCTGGCATCTCATGCAGGTACATTTTCATATTCTTTAGGGAGATGCCCTGTGAAAAATTCTGTTAGTTTGAGCTTCTGACGCTGTTAGTTTTCAGGGAGGCAGCTCCCACCACGGAATCTCTAGAAATTTGATCTGTGAATGATGCCTTGCCTTTAGGGTACACCCTATAAAAGCACACACAGTAACACATGGAGGTATCCAGCACAAGGTTAAGGAATACCTGGAGACTTTGGGAATGGAGCCTGAGGAAGGTGGAGCTCGGGGAGGGAAGGGATGGGACTTCAGTGGGGTATGCCAGAGATAAGAGTCCACTTTCCAAGACACCCAGTTTCTCCAGGTGAACTGATCTCTGTTGCCTGGAGATCACATATAATCTCAGGAGATCTCTGGCCACCAACTAGAGGCTGGCAACCTTAACACTCACACAGACACATAGAGAGCCAATTTCATGTAGTGATTACCCTGCTGGACTAGGACAGGGTGACTAAACTGGCTTGGAAGCCACATGTTCTTTCATGCATATTGTGCGGCTCTCAAAGCCCCCAACTGCCCTGTTGGCCGATTTGGAGAAGGAATTTCTTTCCTTGAATCATTTCTCCAAGCCAAACCAGCAGTTTAGAGAATGCATTTAAAGTTAAAGTTGCTTTCTTTCCACCCCTCCCTCTCCCCATTTATTTGCCTCCCTCCCTTTCCTGCCTTTCTTGCTGCTCTCAAACATCTGATGTTTATTCTGTGTGGCTCTTATGTTAAGCAAGTTTGGCCACCCCTGAACTAGAAGCTGGGAGATCCCGGTTCCAGTCCCCCTTCTGTCATAGAAGCTTTATCAGATAACCTTGATCTGTCCGCATAAATTCTGTCACAGGGCCGTTGTCAGGGCTTGCTTTTTTTTTTTAGTAGAAAAAGCCCAGCAGGAACTCATTTACATATTAGGCCACACTCTGATGCCAAGCCAGTCGGAATTGCGTTCCTGCTCAAAAAAAAGCCCTGAACATTGTGAGGGAAATAATACAGAAGAAAACAACATAGGCCCTCTTTGGCTCCTCAGGGAGAAAGTCAGAGCAGCGAATCAAAAAATCAAATTCAGAAAACCTTTAATGGCATAAAAGAGTGAAATAAAAGTACAGGCAAGATCAGAAGGGGTAAAATCCAGTAAAAGTTATACTGTCCAAGGGGTAGTTAAAATGATATCATAGAGAAGCAGTGGATAGAAGCAAAATTGGTCAAATGTTCATAGTCTTTGCCTAGAAATATAATAGCCCGTGCGTAGCACAATAACGCAGCTACTAGTTCTCTCAATCTGGGAGAGAGTAGCAAATCAATAAACAAAGGAAGCAAAACAATAAATAACCAGGAAGACAGTATGCAATACATCAACATCAATGTGGTATCTGCTGTTCACATGTTGTCGCTACTTGAGAAGGTTTCGAACTATCGATGACAGAACCATTAGCTTTGCTTCCTAAAATCGCCCTTCTTTGGCCTCTTAATCAACGGCAATTCGGGCTGTTTGTGGAATAAAACAGCACAATATATAACATATGGCAGAGCTGTCAACAGGGAAGGGGGCGGAGCTCACAAAGTGATCTTTGGTAATGAGAACAAGAGCTGTCACAAGCACATCCATATGGTCATCTGTGAAAGTCGGAGGCTTTGGAATCCTGCGACAGCTATTCACTGCCAAGAAAAAAAGTGGAATTTTACAACTTCTATTATTTCCCTGATTTTGCAAGGTTTTTTTTTCCCCCTGCTGATCACAGGATGGAGGGGCCTGGAAGAATTAAATCTCATCCTTCAACCATATCTAGTCACCCCCGTGAAGGATTTCACTGATCGATCTTAGTGTAGCAGTCAGAGGGTCAGACTAGGACTTGCAAAACCCAGGGCCAGCTCCAGAGATTTTGGTGCCCTAAGGCCCCGTCCCTCCGCCCCATGCCTGCAGCGGCGAAGGCAAGCATGGTGGCAGCAGGCAGTGTGGCACCAAGCACCTCTCTGCCGCCTCTGCTCAGCCTTCCCAGGTCTGTGCTTCTGCGGGAAGTCCTGTGGTTAAGGCTGTGGGACGGGAGGGATGGGAGGGACAGTTTGGGACGGTGGCTCAGTGGTAGAGCATCTGCTTGGGAAGCAGAAGGTCCCAGGTTCAATCCCCGGCATCTCCCAAAAAAGGGTCCAGGCAAAGAGGTGTGAAAAACGTCAGCTTGAGACCCTGGAGTGGAGAGCCGCTGCCAGTCTGAGAAGACAAGACTGACTTTGATGGACCGAGGGTCTGATTCAGTATAAGGCAGCTTCATATGTTCATATAAGGCAGAGGTTTCGGCAAATCCTCGAGTGCCCCTGCCTGAAGCCATCACATGGTGTAGTGCAGGGGTGGCCAACGGTAGCTCTCCAGATGTTTTTTTGCCTACAACTCCCATCAGCCCCAGCCAGCATGGCCAATGGCTGGGGCTGATGGGAGTTGTAGGCAAAAAACATCTGGAGAGCTACCGTTGGCCACCCCTGGTGTAGTGGTTAAGTGTGCAGACTCTTATCCAGGAGAACCGGGTTTGATTCCCCACTCCTCCACTTGCAACTGCTGGAATGGCCTTGGGTCAGCCATAGCTCTCGAAGAGTTGTCCTTGAAAGGGCAGCTTCTGTGAGAGTCCTCTCAGCCCCACCCACCTCACAGGGTGTCTGTTGTGGGGGAGGAAGATAAAGGAGATTGTAACCACTCTGAGATTCAGAGTATAGGGCGGGATATAAATCCAATATCATCATCTTCTTTCTTTTAAAAAAATGCAAATGTTGCATGGTAGTCAGGAGTGGAATTCTAACAGGAGCACATTTGCATATTAGGCCACACACCCCTGATGTAGCCAATCGTCCTGGAGCTTACAAAAAAGGGCCCTGTAAGTAGGGTGACCATAATGTCTGAAGGCCAGCCAGGGACACCTTGGGGGATGGGGGGAGGTAGGGGTGTGTGCGCGCGAAGCGTGCGCGCCGCCGGAAACAGGAAGTGATGTCACTTCCGGTGACGTCACTTCCGGTGATGTCATGCCACAGCCAGAAACAGGAAGTGACACCACTTCCTGTGACATCATTTCCCCGCATCACCTGCCGGAAACGGGAAGTGACATCACTTCCTGTGACATCACTTCCCCCAAATGACATCATTTCCCCCAAATGCCACTGCCGGAAACAGGAAGTGACTTCACAGCACTTCCTGTGACGTCCCCAAAAATCCCCCAAATATCACCGCCGGAAACAATTTTGTTCTCAAATCCTGTATATACTTCATCAGTATATGGGATAAGGCACTTTCCCAACTGTGCTGCATAATGCAGCCTATTTATTTTGTCCTGTTTGCTCTGTTGGCTCTATCTGCGCCACCTTCATCACTTTCGGGGTGTGGATCCCCCAGTGGGGTGGTCTCCCGACTCCCTCCGCCGGCTATTTCTGATAGCCCTGCGCCCCCTCTTTCATTTGATATGTGTCCCGTGCGGGTGCCACCCTCCCGCCGGGAGATGCCGCAAAATGAGCCCCCTTGAGGCTTATGGCGGCAGGGCTCGGGGAAGCGAGCTAGACTGCTGTTCTTTTGAGGGGATATAGAGTGTTTCGAGCCCGTCCCTGTGGCATCGGTCCCATCGTTGTGGGACCCAGGGGGCTGGCGCAGCGGCACGCCGAAGCAGCCTGTCACTAATAACACAGGTCGAGATGCAGGACAGGAACCCGGAAGTGACCGACAGGCTGCTTCAGTGGGCCGCTGGGAAGGAAGGAAGGAAGGAAGGAAGGAAGGAAGGAAGGAAGGAAGGAAGGAAGGAAGGAAGGAAGGAAGGAAGGAAGGAAGGAAGGAAGGAAGGAAGGCCGCCTCCTCCCGCCAGCCCCCCCCCCGCTTTCGGCCCCCACCCTCCCTGCTTACCTTCTTCCAGGGCGGGTGGCAGCCTCTCCTCCCGGCGGCTGGTGCTGCTGGCGAGGCTGGCAGCGGGTGCGGAGGCCGGGGAGGGCCTCCGCTGGTCTCTGGAGGGCCTCCAGGGACCAGCGCCGGCCTCTCCGCGGCCTCCGCGGGTCGTCGCTGGTCGCTGGAGGCCCTCCAGAGTCTCTGGAGGGCCTCCAGGGACCAGCGCCGGCCGCTCCGCGGCCTCTCCGCGGCCTCCGCTGGTCGCTGGAGGCCCTCCAGAGACTCTGGAGGGCCTCCAGCGACCAGCGGAGGCCGCGGAGAGGCCTCCGCTGGTCGGCGCTGGAGGCTCTCCAGAGTCTCTGGAGGGCCTCCAGGGACCAGCGCCGGCCGCTCCGCGGCCTCTTCACGGCCTCCGCTGGTCGCTGGAGGGCCTCCAGTGACCAGCGGAGGCCGTGGAGAGGCCTCCGCGGGTCGGCGCTGGTCGCTGGAGGCCCTCCAGAATCTCTGGAGGGCCTCCAGGGACCAGAGCCCGCCGCTCCGCAGCCTCTCCGCGGCCTCCGCTGGTCGCCTGAGGCCCTCCAGAGTCTCTGGAGGGCCTCCAGCGACCAGCGGAGGCCGCGGAGAGGCCTCCGCCACCGCCGCCGGGCCCCGCGCGCGGGCGGGGAAGGCGGCGAGGGAGAGAGGGAGCATCCCTGCGCACGCACAGGGACGCTCCCTCCCTCCCTCGCCGGCGCCCGCGGCCCACCGCCTCCGGGGCTGGCTAAACCGGGACCTCTAATGGTCCCGGTATAGCCAGCCCGGGAGGCAGGAATAGGGGGCCAGAACCGGGACATTCCCGGGTGCCCGGGACGGTCTGGCCACCCTACCTGTAAGCTCTTGGAGGATTGGCTACATCTGGGGTGTGTGGCCTAATATGCAAAAGAGCTCCTGCTAGAATTCCACCCCTGATGGTAGTACATTGCCAGTGCACTCACCCATTTCTCCCACACACCTGTCTTTGAGATACTGTTGGGGAACGAGAGGGATTTCCAGAAGACCTCCTGCCATAGCAGGAGAGCTTTACCTGTGCAAATAGCAAGGGGATATTCTAAAAACACAGTGGGAACTGATTCTGCCTAAATGTGACTGGTCTTCTGCACTGCTAAAATGCTGAATGCACTTAACTGTAACTTCTATTAAAGTCATCAGGTCTTCCCACTCTTAAAAGTCTTTTTTATAATTAAAGTGGAAGATGATAATCACTATATCAAATTTTGTCACTTCCCAAAAATCAGTTATGGTCTGATCAAAATCTGGCCACAGTCTTTCACTGTGCACACAAGCAAGGAGCTCTCACCTGCCCTTCAGCATCAACCATCATTGGTTCAAGAAACAGACTAGAGCAGGTTGAAAATGACTGGACTCATGGGAGCAGTGCTCATGTAATGTGAAAGTCAGGAGAAGCAGCATTTTTCCTTTTTCTTTTTTGCAGAAGTGCATTACATTTATGCCAAACGAAGCCAGATGTAGGTCTCTTAGCTAGCTCACTATTTGTGCATGGAAGAAAACATTTTTCCAGCAATTTTTAAAGGCATCCTGCTAAACAGAGCTTCTGCCTGAAATGCTGAAGATCTCCTATCAAAGTTTTGCATAACCTCACTCTCCGACATTTTGTGGTTGGCTCCGCTTTCCTGTGTCAGAATTCCAAAGCTGGCCAAAGGCTGGGGATTCCAGGCCTAACCTATATCATTCACAGGGTGCTTGTTGCGAGGATAAAATAAAGGTAGGGAGAACAATGTTACAAACTGTTTCGGGTCCTCATTAAAGAGAAAATCAGGGTGTAAAATATTTTAAATAAATAACTGTTGCAGTCATAAGGAGCAGCAGTCTGGCTACCCTTCCCCTCTGAAAACCAAATTCTAAACCCAGTATGATATTCTACACTCACTACAGAATAGGCTTCCCAAATCCCCCGCCTGGGCGGGGGACCCCCGATTTGGAGCCTCCCGCTCGCCAAAAATCCGGAAAGCGCGGGGGGGGGGGATGGGGAATGGAAGCCCTTCCCACCCAGCCTCGATCCCAGCAGCTTCTCCTCACCCCTTCCCTTCCCACTGTGTGTGGGCAAACAACAGCTCTACGATCTCCAAAATCATACATATTAAATCCATGATCAGTCACAAAAGCCGTCTCTTTTCCCTTCGGCCATACAATCTAAGCCCACTCTCGAATATGGCACCTAACCCCGGGCACGCGGGAAAACCGCAGCATCGAAATAATCGCGACCGAAAGCTAGCCGCCTTCTTTTCTTGCATTGGTTCCGCTCTCTCCTGGCCTACGGCATCTCTCTACACCTACTGTCCAAAACTCCTGCCACTCAGCCGAGGAAGACGCCTCTGTTCATTGATAGGCTGATAGCATAGCCAATCCAGGAAGGAGGCGTCTGGTTCTCCGATCCCGGAGAGTTAAGCAGTTGTGGTCGGAAGACTTTCACGAGAGTGGTTCAGGTACCTGGATATAAGTATGAAGGGGAGGGAGGCGGCTGAAGTCTGGTGTCAGTCAGTTTTCAGTGGTCGCGTAGGCCACTGAAAGGGGTTAGCGCTCTGAGGGGAGGCTGGGGGTTCTAATAGTAGTCTGTTCTTCTCGGGGAGTAGGAGGGATCTCAGGGCAGACCGGTGCCCTCAGCCCCGTCCGCTCCCCTAATGACAGGGGCCGATGGGGCTCAACAAGAGCTGAGTAGCCTTTGCTCCCTTAGCTTGGTTGGGGGTGTGAGTGAAGTTCTGAGGAGTGGGCTGGTAAGGAAACCAGTGACTAAGATAAAGATCAATACTGAAATCTAAGCACGTGTGCTGTCCCTTTAAATGTGATGGCCAGAACTCTCTTGGAGTTCAATTATGCTTGTCACACCCTTGTTCCTGGCTCCTCCCCCAATGTCTCCTGGCTCCACCCCCAAAGTCTCCTGGCTCCACCCCCAAAGCCCCCAGATAGTTCTTGAATTGGACTTGGCAACCCTACTACAGAATCACAGCATGGTGTAGTATTTAAGAGTGTCAGACTGTATCTGTGAGACCAGGTTCATATCTCCACTGATGCAATAGAACCTCGCTGAGTGACCTTGGGCCAGTCACATTCCCTCAGCCTAACCTACCTCACAGGGATGTTGTGACGGCAGGAGAGGAGAACAATGTTAGATATTTTGGGGCCCTGCTGGGGAGAAAGGCAGGGTACAAATGAATGAAATAAAATGAAATCTATAGGCCAACATGAAAGGGAACAAGGTATAGAAACCCAGTTGCTGTGTTTCCTACTAATTCCCAGCAGAGAGACCAAAAAGCTGTTTTAAAAGAGGATTTGTGATAGGAAAAAGAAAGTGCACAAAGATTGTGTGTGTTTTGCCAGGGGCTGTTAAGAGTAGCAAAGCTTCTTTCTCTCTCGCTAGACTTAAGTGACATTGGCAAGATTAGCCGTTACCGCATTTAGTTCTATAAAGGGTTTAGCCGAGCTCTGTTTCTCAAGGCCATGGTTGGAGGCTTTCCTGGGCAGAATGCTCGAGCCACAGAAGCAATCTCTGCAGAGCTATATAGAATAGGGTTCAGAAATTCTTGGAGATTTGGAGGCAAAGGCCGAGAAAGGCAGATTTAGGGTAAGAGACTGAGCTCACGAGTGTATAATGGAGGAGAGGAGAACAATGTAAGCTGCTTTGGGTTCCGATTGGGAAGAAAAATGGGTTATAAATAAAAGTTTTTCTAGATCACCAAGAATAATTCTCCCAGAGCTATAGGGTTGCCAAGCAAGCAGCAGAGGATGGGGGAGACTTATGAGGAAAAAGAGAAAGACCTAGGCCAGGGATGGCCAGACTGTGGTTCTTTCACACATATTGTGTGGCTCTTGAAGCCCCCACTGCCCTGTTGGCCAGCTTGGAGAAGGCATTTCTCTCTTTAAATCACTTCTCCAAGTCGAGCCAGCCGGTGGCTTGGAGAATGCATTTAAAATTAAAGTTGCTTTCTTTCCACCCTTCTCTCCATCCCTCATTTATTTGCCTGCCTGCCTGCCTCCCTCCCTGTCTTGTGACTGTCAAACATCTGACATTCATGTCTTGGGGTTCTCAAACATTTATTCTATGACGTTTATTCTCTGTGGCTCTTACATTAAGCAAGTTTGGCCACCTCTGGCCTAGGGCTTGTAGCCAGTGTCACATCCAGGGCTTTTTTTTTTTTTTAGCGAACCTGCTTGTTTGGTGTCAGGGGGTGTGGCCTTCTACGCAAATGATTCCTGCTGGGCTTTTTCTACAAAAAAAGGCCTGTGTGAAACAATGGGGATTTCAGGGGTGTGGCCTAATATGCAAATGAGTTCCTGCTGGGCTTTTTCTACCAAAAAAGCCCTGGTCACATCAGAAGTGATGTCATCACGCCAGTGATGTCTGGGTGACACTCTGGTATTTGGGCAAAATCTCTATGGTAAAATCAACTTCTACCACAGAGTTTTTGCCCAAATATCAGAGCATCACCTTGATGTTGTTGGTGCAATGACATCACTTCCTGTGCAATGCCAACCACGAGGCTTAGGCCACCTTCCTTCTGATGGTCCCACCTGACGGCTAGCTGTTTGGCGGCTGGAGGTAGGGCCTGGGGGAGAGGGATCCTCACCTCTACCAGGGGGCAGGTGGTCTGACAACCCTAAACAGATACAAGTATACAAGAGCCTACATGTTTGCATGTATCTATATAGGCTACATGCAAATTGCATGTTGAATCTATGGAAACTGGGACAGAGCTAGTTAGAAGCAAGCTGTGCCCAAATTTGTTCCCTCTGTATGCCCACAAAGCACTATCAAGAATCACAAAACCAGTGGACGGCAGTCTTAAGTATTCAGCTTGGAAAATGATCAAGCAAACTTCCTGTGCTTCAACATACCTTAATATTTTTGAGATTCAAAAGACTCACTCTAATGTTAATGTCAGTTTTATTACAATAACTTTTATGAAGGATTAAAAGCTTCTGAGGAAGAGAAAAAAAGGGGGGGGGGGAGAAGTGACAGCAAATTTGGCTGCCTAGCTCTGGAAGTCAAACAGAACTTAGCTACTGACTGAACTGAAGGCTGGCTTTGAGCCACAGTTTTAGCCCAGCATTTATTTAATACACAGAGAAGGCAGAAAATGGATATCTATTGATCAAAAGCAATCACTGCGATCCAAACACTCTGATGGGACATCGTTCAAACAGTAACTGAAAAGAAAATATGCCTCACCAAGCCTTAAGATAGCCTGTTTGGTGTAGTGGCTAAGTGCGCGAACTCTTATCTGGGAGAACCGGATTTGATTCTCCACTCCTCCACTTGCATCTGCTGGAATGGCCTTGGGTCAGCCATAGCTCTCGCAGGAGTTGTCCTTGAAAGGGCAGCTGCTATGAGAGCCCTCAGCCTCACCCACCTCACAGGGTGTTTGTTGTGGGGGGAGAAGATATAAGAGATTGTAAGCCACTCTGATTCAGAGAGAAGGGCGGGGTATAAATCTGCAATCGTCGTCTTCTTCTTCTTAAACTGGCAGAATCTGCAGTTTGCTAACAATTCATTCAGCTATCACAAGGCATTCGCAACCATGAACTGTTCAGAAGGGGCAACCCTGAACGAAGAGCCGTCTTTCCCCCTTTGACTTTGAAAATGCTTTTACAAGAATGATCTAGCATCATACACTCCTATCTCCATTTGCCCCAAGGCCTGGTTTTTTAAAATGAGTTTGATATTGCTTGCTTCATTTTTTTTATATATATAAAAATTTATCATTTCCCCTTTCCTCTCAAGCTGCTTCTGTCTGTCAAGAGGAATGTCATATTTTTGAACAGAATTTGATTATTTGTTTTGGAAAGATTTCAGTGGGTCAGCAGAAAGAGCAAAAGATCAGGAATTGAAATTCCAAGGCTGTGGGCCTCTTCATATTTTTCTCCCTGCTCTTTTCAAAATAGGAAGGGTGGGGAGAGAACTGAACACTAAACACGAAGAATCACAGAAACAAACTGGGTGAAATCCAAGCAGCTTTTCTATCGGTGAAAGATGGTGGTATATCCAAACAAGCTATGCTGGGGGGGGGGGGGCGAGGGAGAAATGGGACTGCATGGACAAAAGCCAAGGGCAGTGGCTCAAGAAAGGAGGAGAACTGGAAGAGATACACCCAAGAATCTGGTTGGATCTCACCCATCATCCTTGTAATATTAGGCCAAGCACGATGCTCAGAATGCCCCAACTGATCATATTATCTCCATGTCCGGTTTTACATTTATTATTTCTCCTGTTGCTTGACCAAGCATGGGGAATTGAGGGTGAGGGCGGGAGCTTAGAAGTCTAGTCATCATACCTGTTATTGCAGAAGTCACCTTGCTAAACCTGGAATGGCTTGAACAAAGGGGTAGTGGCACATATTTCCCATACCCTTCCCTGCACCGCTGTCACAAAATCCAAATGAACAGCAACTTGCAGAAACATAAACAGCTGAGCACAGTGCTGCTAGTTTTAGCAGCGTGGAATTTTCTGAGTTTGGGCTTTATAGCAAGAGGGAAATCAAAGCAGAACATTATTAAAAACAAGCATGTACGTACACCCCCCCAGCAGATTTTTTCCCCTCTCTAAATGTGCAAACATGAGCATTCTTCCTGGAAACCCATTTCTAGAAAACAATCTAACAAGGCAAAAAAAAAAGAAATTATTTGCTTTGCCAAAGCACCACTCAGAATGATTAAATCACAGAAAGGCCTTTTCCCCATCTGCTGGGAGGAGAAGATATAAATCAAAAGGAAGCCCCAAACTGCAATCAGATTTCTCATTAGGAGGCCCTCGCCACCAATAACAGAGCCTACCGAGTCTCTGGCATGCTTCTCTATTTATTACACAGGATAAAACAGAGAGGAAGGAGGAACACAAAGATTCTAAATTGATATACAAGCAGCAAGTTGAAGAAGGGAAGGAACACATTAGCTTATTATTATATGTTTCCTGAATATTCCGAATGCCCCTGTATCTGCTACATTTAGGTATTTAGCTCTAGCTAGTCTTTTCACTACTTTTTAAAAAGCCAGCATGGTGCAGCTCTGGTAAGAGTGCAGACTCTAATCTGGAGAACGAGGTTTGATTCCCCACTCCTCCACATGCAACTGCTGGGTGACCTTGGACAAGCTACAGTTCTCCCAAGAGCCGTTCTCGGACAGAACTTTCACAGCCCCAAGTGGTTTTTTTTAAAAAGCAGGAACGCACAAGAACGCAGTTCCAATTGGCTTCATGTCAGGGGGTCTGTGGCCTGATATGCAAATGAGTTCCTGCTCGGCTTTTCCCACAAAGCAGCCCCGTGTGGAACAATGGTAATATCAGGGGGGGGTGGCCTGATATTCAAATGAGTTCCTGCTGGGCTTTTCTACAAAAAAAGCCCTGCTCAGTCCCACTTGCCTCACAGGGTGTCTGTTGTGGGGAGAGGAAGGGAAGGCGATTGTAAGCCGCTCTGAGACTCCAAGTGAAGGGCGAGGTATAAATCCAACCACCTCCTCCTCCTTCTTAAAAAAGAAACAGCAAGGCAATACAATTGTTCCCAAAGTAGACTACCAAAGTATACCCCTGCAGTCTGCATTATGGGAAGTGGCTAGTGTTGCCAATCTCCAGGTGATGGGAGAAAAGGTTCCATGATAACCAGCCTCCAAAGAAGCATAAAGACACTTATACAAATATACAAACCACACTTCTATATTATTCCAAACACTCTCAGACAAACCATCATAAACATACCCTGATATACAGAACACCTAAAGTGAAAACAAAGGAAGGACATAATCTAGAAAGTTCATAATAGGCTTCCCAATCCCCAGGTCCCAGAGGGGGATCCCCCGGTTTTACAGGCTTCCCCCCTCCCCCAGCCAGCTGGCCGGCGGGGGAAGCCCCTCCCCCAGAGCCATCATGCACCTCTATGAACGATTCCCATAGGGAATGATGGGGAATTGATCCGCGGGTATCGGGGGCTCTGGGGGGGGCTGTTTTTTTGAGATAGAGGCACCAAATTTTCAGTATAGCATCTAGTGCCTCTCCCCAAAATACCTCCCAAGTTTCAAAAAGATTGGACCAGGGGGTCCAATTCTATGAGCCCCAAAAGAAGGTGCCCCTATCCTTCATTATTTCCTATGGAAGGAAGGCATTTAAAAATTTGTGCAGTCCCTTTAAATGTGATGGCCAGAACTCCCTTGAAGTTCAGTTATGCTTGTCACACCCTTGTTCCTGGCTCCGCCCCAATGTCTCCTGGTGCCACCCCCAAATATTCCTGGCTCCACCCCCAAAGTCCCCAGATATTTCTTAAATTGGACTTGGCAACCCTAGTTCATAATAAGCAGTCCCACATATTCAACAATCAGTCCTTCCACATTCAAAGGAATCCTCGTTCCAGTTGCTCCTGAGGAGACCCCGTTGTGTTTCTGAATAGTTCCAATTCCAAATATGTTATGTACACAGCATAACACAGCAACGACGTAGTACTTTATATTCCCTCGTTTCACTAGAAGCTTTGACCAGCTTTCAATAACTCTATCAGAGCACGGCAAGATCCCAATTCTTTGCACACAATTAAGTTACAATTTTCAAAAAGTCTTCAGACCTACAGCAGTCTCCAGGGGACAGCTGGATATCTGCTATTACAATTGATCTCCAGATGACAGAGATTAGTTCCCCTGGAGAAAATGGCTGCTTTGGAGGATGGATTCTGTGACATCATATCCTGCTGATGGTCCCTCCCCTCTGCAGGCTCCACCCCTCAAATCTCCAAGTGTTTTCAAACCAAGAGCTAACAAGCCTAGAAACAGCAGGCTGTGCTCTATGTAGCACATTACTAATGTGCAAAGTTTTACAGCACATGCACTGGAGATAAGATACATCCATTACCAACATGGAGACTGAATCTTCAAGGAACCCTAGGGATGGAACTGAACTCGAGCAACTCAAGTAACAAGGATACACTTAGGGCTTTTTTTGAGCAGGAATGCACAGGAACACAGTTCCACCTGGCTTGGCATCAGGGGTGTGGCCTAATATGCAAATGAGTTCCTGATTTCTTCTACAAAAAAAGAGCGAGCCCAGGATACACCCACTCTCAGTGTAGGCTTCCCAACTGTCCAGTCCCAGCGGCAAATTCCCTGCCTTCAACTCCAGTCCCCCACCCTCAAAATAGTTAGAAGCTGAAACTTAATCCTGACAATACAGAGTTTCTCTGGGTTAGCAGAACGTCAGACTAGGGATTTCAGATCTCTCCCATCTTGGATGAAGGCATGCTCCCCTTGAAAAATGGGTTCACAGCTTGGGAGTACTACTCAAACACATCACCAGAGTTACCAACTCCGGGTTGGGAAATACCTGGAGATTTTAGGGGTGGAGACTGAGGAAGCAGGGCTTGGGGAGGGACTTCAATAGGGTATAGTGCCATAGAGTCTGTCTTCCAAATCAGCCATTTCCTCCAGGAGAACTGATCTCTGTCACTCAGAGATCAGTTGTAATCCCAGAAGATCTCCAGCCACCGCCTTGAGGTTAGGAATCCTAGACCCTTTGTGCACTAACCTTGCTCCGACATTGCTCCAGGCCAGGCTTCTGTTTCTCTCCAGAGCAAGCTAGCAATTTTGCACCAGCTGCTCCGCATCGCCATTTTGTGCCGGGGCAACCTGCGATTTGCTGCACAGCAACTTAAATCTGTTTTTTCAGGTTTACGCTGCTGCGCGGCAAATCGCGGGTTGCCCTGGCACAAAATGGCGGTGCAGAGCGGCTGGTGCAATATCGCTAGCTTGGTCCAGAGAGAAACAGAAGCCTGGCCCGGAGCAATGTCGGAGCAAGGTTAGTGCGGAAAGGGTCCTAGTGATCACCTTAGAAAACCAGGTGGCTGCAGTGGTTCGCAGTACTTTTGCCCAGCTTCAGCAGCTGTGTCATCTGCACCTTATCCTGGGTCAGTCAGATCTAGTTAGGGTTGCCAATCCCCAGGTGGGAGCAGGGGATCCCCCGGTTTGGAGGCCCTCCCCCCGCTTCAGGATCACCAGAAAGTGGGGGGAGGGGAGGGAAATGTCTGCTGAGAACTCATGATTCCCTAAAGAGGCTTATTCCCATAAAAAATAATGGAGAATTGATCTGCGGGTATCTGGGGCTCTGCGGGCCCTGTTTTTTGAGGTAGAGGCACCAAATTTTCAGTATAGCATCCAGTGGCTCTCTCCAATATACTCCCTAAGCTTCAAAAAGATTGGACCAGGGGGTCCAATTCTATGAGCCCCCAAAGAAGGTGCCCCTATCCTTCATTATTTCCTATGGAAGGAAGGCATTTAAAAGGTGTGCTGTCCCTTTAAATGTGATGGCCAGAACTCCCTTTGGAGTTCAATTACGCTTGTCACGCCCTTGCTCCTGGCTCCACCCCAGTGTCTCCTGGCTCCACCCCCAAAGTCTCCTGGCTCTACCCCCAAAGTCTCCTGGCTCCGCCCCCAAAGTCCCCAGATATTTCATGAATTGGACTTGGCAACCCTAGATCTAGTCACAGCGATGCATGCCTTATTTATTTATTTATTTATTTATTCGGGATTTGTATCCCGCCCTTCCCACGAGTGGCTCAGGGCGGCTTCCAACAATAACAATTTAACAATTTAAATATAAACAATTAAATACTTCACATTTAAAACATTAAAACCAATACATTTCAATTCATAAAAACAATGCAGCTTAAAACCAATAACATATCATTTTATATAAACAGATGGCAGGCCAGTTACGTCAGGTTCCATCCCGGCTAGGTGTAGGCTAGCCGGAAGAGGGTCGTCTTACAGGCCCTGCGGAATTGAGCCAAGTCCCGCAGGGCCCTCACCTCTTCCGGCAGCTGATTCCACCAAGTGGGGGCCATAACGGAGAAAGCCCTATCTCGAGTGACTTTCAGGCGGGCTTCTTTTGGCCCGGGGATAGAGAGGAGATTTTGTGTTCCTGACCTCAGTGCTCTCTGGGGAACGTATGGGGAGAGACGGTCCCTCAGGTAGGCAGGTCCCAGGCCATATAGGGCTTTAAAGGTGATAACCAGCACCTTGTACCGGACTCGATACATCACTGGAAGCCAGTGCAGAGTCCGAAGACCCGGCCGAATGTGTCCCCACTTTGGGAGACCCAATAACAGCCGGGCCGCGGCATTCTGCACCAGCTGCAGCTTTCGAGTCTGGGACAGGGGCAGCCCCATGTAGAGGGCATTGCAGTAGTCCAACCTCGAGGTGACCGTAGCATGGATCACTGTTGCTAGGTCGTCGCGCTCCAGGAAGGGGGCCAGCTGCCTTGCCCGCCTAAGATGAAAAAATGCGGACTTGGCAGCGGCTGCTATCTGAGCCTCCATCTTTAAGGAAGGCTCCAACAGCACCCCCAAGCTCCTGACTCTGTCCGCCGCCATCAGCAGCGCACCGTCAAAAGCTGGCAGGGGGATCCCCCCCCCCGGGCCGCGGCGACCCAAGCAAAGGACCTCTGTCTTCGTAGGATTTAGCTTCAGCCCACTCAGTCTGAGCCACTCAGCCACGGCCTGTAATGCCCGGTCCAGATTTTCCGGGGCGCAGACCGGCCAGCCGTCCATCAGTAGATAGAGCTGGGTGTCATCAGCATACTGGTGACACCCCAGCCCATACCTTCGGGCTATCTGGGCAAGAGGCCGCATGTAGATATTGAATAACATCGGGGAGAGAACCGCCCCCTGGGGCACACCACAATCAAGTGTGCGCCTCTGGGATAGCTCCCCCCCTACTGCGACCTTTTGTCCCCGACCTTCCAGGAAAGAGGAAAGCCACTGTAAGGCCAACCCCTGAATCCCCGCGTCGGCGAGGCGGCACGTCAGTAGCCGATGGTCGACCGTGTCGAACGCCGCCGACAGGTCTAACAGCATCAGCACCGCCGAGCCACCCCGATCCAGATGCCGCCCCGATCCACCGCCACCCCGATCCACCGCCGAGCCACCCCGATCCACCCCGATCGTAATCTTAGTTACGATTGAAATGCATCGAATTTGGGGCTACCCTTGAAGAGGGTTTGGAAGCTGGAGGTCGTGCAGAACACTGAGCTGGGTTTCTGGTTGGGGGCAGCTCTCAGGAGCATGTGACCCTGATCTAGGGTTGCCAGGTCCATCGGCTACTGACGTGCCGCCTCGCCGACGCGGGGATTCAGGGGTTGGCCTTACAGTGGCTTTCCTCTTTCCTGGAAGGTCGGGGACAAAAGGTCGCAGTAGGGGGGGAGCTCTCAGGAGCATGTGACCCTGATCTAGGGTTGCCAGGTCCTTACCTTGCGGTGGCAGGGGGTGAGAGGGAGCTTTCCAAGAGTGAGGGGCAGGGAAACCATCAAGTGAATACTACTCAATTTATGCAGCCGTGCAGGAAGCTGACATATGTGCCTCTCTCTGAAAAGCAGCACGTCCGTTTCTTTTCTTTTCTTTTTTTTAAATACCCTCACACTGACATTTCATGGTCCAATTAAATGTGTTTGCTGCCTGTGAATGGCAATTTTGTTCCTTGTCTCTTTGAGCTTCTTTTCAGCGACATAAAACTTCAGGAGGAGTTCGTTATGTTAAGTCAGTGCAGCCCATCCATTATTTAAACATTCTCAAGTACTCCAGACTTATTAAATCTCTTCTGAAGTTATGAGAATCTCCTGTTCTGGGTTTTGTTTTTTAAATCAGCCTTTAGCTGAACTGTGCACATCTAATGCTTCTTGTATTAAAAAAGCACACTGTGTATGAAATTCTATATTAAAAATGGGAAACAACCTGACATATTCGGTGATTTGGAGTCAGTAATGAAAAACCAGACCGATGTAGAACATTTTTCTTAAGCCTTGCCGATTCTGAATGTCATTTTAGCCTACAGAATCCAAATCTCTCAAGCTACAAATGGAGATATGAATACACACACACACACACAGGAATCTTTTAACCAGGGCTTTTTTTGTAGAAAAGGCCCAGCAGGAATCATTTGCATATTAGGCCACACCCCTGATGTCATCATTATTTTACACTGTTTTTTTGCAGAAAAAGCCTAGCATGAACTCATTTACATATTAGGCCACACACCCCTGATGTCATCATTATTTCACACTTTTTTGTAGAAAAAGCCTAGCAGGAACTCATTTACACAGTAGGCCACACCCCTGATGTCATCATTATTTCACACTGTTTTATTTCTGTTTTTTTGTAGAAAAAGCCTAGCATGATCTCATTTACATATTAGGCCACACACCCCTGATGCAGTGTTCCCTCTAAGCTGAGTTAGTGTGAGCCAGCTCACTGGTTTTTAGCCTCCAGCTCACAGATTTTTGTCTTAGCTCAGGAAGGGTGACCCCAGAGCACAATAATTTATGCCGCAGCTCACCACTTTAATGCCAGTAGCTCACAGAGTAGAATTTTTGCTCTCAAGACTCTGCAGCTGAGAGGGAACATTGTCCTAATGCCAAGACAGCTGGAACTGCGTTCCTGCTCAAAAAAAGCCCTGCTTTTAAACCACATTAATCCAGGCAGTGATTCAAGATGGCAACAAAGCACAGTTTGTATTTTTTTAAAAAACAGATAAAATCTCAAATTAAAATTAAGCTTGGGGAATGACCTTTAAGAATTTCTTTAAGAATATTAATTATGTCACGTTATGCTTCACGATTACAGCATCAGTACAGAGAATGTTGAGAACAGCTGGAGGACAGGAGAGAGAGCTGCTCATACGGTTTATAGAGAATTTCAGAGAGAGAGAAAGAGATTTGGGGGGAAAGAGGCAGAATATCCAAATTACTCATCCTTTCCACTGTTTTTCATATCCACCTAGGGTTGCCAATCCCCAGTTGGGGCAGGAAAACAGGGAAAATCCTCCGCAAAAACCAGCCTCCAAATGATAAATAAATCACAATTTTCATTCATTGCATAGATAGTTGGGCGTAGACAAAATACCATAGGCGAAATATGGACGGAGGTCCACACTCCGGAGAATATTAGTTCAGTGAAGCAGTCTTCAAAGGAGAGCCTTGCTCCAAAAATGTCTTCTTCCGTACAACACGGCAAGGCTCTCCTTTGAAGACTGCTTCACTGAACAAATATTCTCCGGAGTGTGGACCTCCGTCTATATTTCGCCTATGGTATTTTGTCTACGCCCAACTATTGAGAAGGATTGGACATTGACTTGTCTCTTAAATGACTTTGGGTGTGGGTTGGTGTTCCTTATGCACTTTCATAAACTTATAGAGTATTTTCTATTGTAAGTTCTCAGCTATCTATGCAATTAATGAAAATTGTGATTTATTTATAATTCAAAGGCTGGTTTTTGCGGAGGGTTTTTCCTGTTTTCCTGCTCCATTATCTGCATAGTTCTTTTGTTGGTTGCTCAATCCCCAGGTGGGGGCAGGGGATCCCCCTGTGGGGGCCCTCCCCCCGCTTCAGGGTAATCAGAAAGCGGGGGGCAGAGGGCTTCCCATAGGGTATAATGGAGAATTGATCTGGAGGTATGTGGGGCTCTGGCAGGGGGGACTGCTTTTTGAGGTAGAGGTACCAAATTTGCAGCATATAATATGGCACCTCTCCTCAAAACATTCTCCAAGTTTCAAAAGGATTGGACTAGGGGGTCCAATTCTATGAGCCCCAGAATTAGGTGCCCCTATCCATTGTTTCCAATGGAGGGAAGGCATTTAAAAGGCGTGCGGTTCCCTTGAAATGTGATGGCTAGAACTCCCTTTGGAGTTCAATTATGTTTGTCCCAACCTTGCTCCTGGCTCCACCCCCAAAGTCCCCAAATATTTCTTGAATTGGATTTGGCAACCCTATATCCACCTAGCTTCGTGGTAGAAAGTTGCAGTCGATTCACAGAGATCCCATAGGCCAGGGTTGGCAAACACGCGGCCCAAGGGCTGTGTCAGGCCCCCAGAGGACTCTTATCAGGCCCGCAAACAACTCATTGCCATTTGCTTCCCTCTCTCTCCCTTGCTTCTTTCTGCATCTATGGTATTGCACTCTGCAGAAGTTCCTCCCCTCCCCAAACCCTGCCCTCCAAAAATTTCCAAGTGTTTCCCAACCAGGAGTTGGCAGCCCTATGCTTGCCTATGCACATGGAAACCATTTAAAAAGACAGTGGCAAAATAAGGTTGCCAGGTCTGTGCTATAAAATACCTGGAGACTTTAGGGGTGGAGCTAGGAAAGGGTGGGTTTTGGGGAGGGGAGGGGAGGGACCTCAGCAGGGTGCAATGCCACAGAGTCCACCCTTCAAAGCAGCCATTTACTCCAGGGGATCTGATCTCTGCCAGCTGGAGATCTCCAGGCCCCACCTGGAGGCTGGCAACCCTAGCAGGCCAAGGGAAGCCCCCAGATAAGGCAACATCAAGATTTTTAGAGCAGAGATTCTTGCCCATTAGAAGCAAGGCCATTTCCCCTTTTAATGCTCTTGTTTCTTTCCTCACCACGAATTGCAGAATAGCAAGCCATTTTCGAGTATCCTTGAAGTACAGAGGCTGGCAATTTGCACCACTCTCCTTCACCTTAGTCTTTCAACAAGCTTATTTTATCCTAATATAACTCTATAATTTCCCCCTCCTTCCAGAAAGCACACCCCTTCCTAAGGGGAAAAAAGGACCCATTAGTTTGGAACAATTTGCATGCTACTGAGAGAATTGTTCCTTATTTCAACAGCAAGAAATGGAGGTGGAAAATCACCCGTTTGGTTTTGTTTTTCCCTGCAGCTGCCAGTCTGTGAGCCGCTTTCTTGGGGGCTCTAACTGCTGGTTCCAGTAGCAACAAATTATTCTCAGAAATTGCAATTATAATTGCGGGGATTAAATTCCCCAAGCTACCCAGTACACAGCTTGGAGTTTCCTTTTTTTTTGTTTTACACGCCTTCAATGGGCGACACTGGCAGCTTTGGGTTTCCTTTTTGTTGTTTTGCTGCTGTTGAGGAAAAAAAATAGAATTTTCAACACTTAAGGAAATTCTTGAGACATCCAAAATGCTTATTTTGCTTAAAATGTCACATTTCTTCAGTCTAGGGTCATCAGCTCTGTATTGAGGAAATACCTGGAGATTGGGGGGTGCAGCCTAAGAAAGTTAAGTGTGAGGACTCTTATCTGGGAGAACCGGGTTTGATTCCCCACTCCTCCACTTACAGCTGCTGGAATGGCCTTGGGTCAGCCATAGCTATTGCAGGAGTTGTCCTTGAAAGGGCAGCTGCTGTGAGAGCCCTCTCAGCCCCACCCACCTCACAGGGTGTCTGTTGTGGGGGGAGAAGATATAAGAGATTGTAAACTGCTCTGAGTCTCTGATTCAGAGAGAAGGGCGGGGTATAAATCTGCAGTCTTCTTACCAAGGGTGGAATTCTGGCAGGAGTTCCTTTGCATATTAGGCCACACACCCCTGATGTAGCCAATCCTCCAAAAGCTAACAAAAAAAGAGACCTTGTAAGCTCCTGGAGGATTGGCTACATCAGGGTTGTGTGGCCTAATATGCAAAGGAGCTCCTGCTAGAATTCCACCCCCGAGAGTTATCCAGATCCTGGTTGAGAAACTCCTGGATATTTGGGGGTGGAGCCTGGGGAGGAGAGGGACCTCATTGGGGTACAATGCCAGAGAGACCACACTTCAAAGCATCCATTTTCTCCAGGGGAACTGATTTCTGTAGTCTAGAGATGACCTATAATTCCAAGGGAACCCCAGGTCCCTCCTGGAGGCTGGCATCCCTAGCACAGGAGAGGGACATCAATGCAGTTCAATGCCACAGACTCCGCCTTCCAAAGCAGCCATCTTCTCCAGATGATCTCTCCACCTAGAGATCTGCTGTAATCCCAGGAGATTTTGATGTTAGATGCTTTCATTGCCGTAAGCTGCCTTGAGCCATGGGGGAAGGTGGTACATAAATGTCTTAATAAATAACAAAATAAATCCTAAGAACGCTTTTCTGGACTTACCCCTCCGCTGACGAGATCAGAGTAGGTTTCTGAGTGTACCTGCTCTCTGAGTCAATCAAACCGCGGATTGGCTGATAACCTTTTATGAGTACAGTGCGCAGTGGCGGACTGGCCAGTGTGTCAGCTTGCCCAATGGCAAGTGGGCCCTGTGGACCCCCTTAAACATAGGGTTGCCAATCCCCAGGTGGGGGCAGGGGATCCCCCGGTTTGGATGCCCTCCCCCCGCTTCAGGGTCGTCAGAAAGCGGGGGGGGGGGAGGGGAGGGAAATGTCTGCTGGGAACTCTCTTATTCCCTAGGGAGATTTATTCCCATAGAAAATAAAGAAGAATTGATCCGCAGATATCTGGGACTCTGGGAGGGCTGTTTTTGGGGGTAGAGGCACCAAATTTTCAATATAGCATCTAGTTTCTCTCCCCAAAATTCCCCCCAAGTTTCAAAAAGATTGGACCAGGGAGTCCAATTCTGTGAGCCCCAAAAGAAGGTGCCCCTATCCTTCATTACTTCCTATGGAAGGAAGGCATTGAAAAGGTGTGCCTTCCCTTTAAATGCGAGGGCCAGAACTCCCTTGGAGTTCAATTATGCTTGTCACAGCTTTGATCTTGGCTCCACCCCCAATGTCTCCTGGCTCCACCCCCAAAGTCCCCAGATATTTCTTGAATTGCACGTGGCAACCCTACTTAAACATTAAACAATGTGTTTAAAATGTTAATGACCTTTTAGTAGCTTAAAAATATATTAGAAGTTCCAGTATCATTACTGTAATGCAACTAAAATTTATGTTGTATTTATAATTGCCAGCCTCCAGGTGGGGCCTGGGGATCTCCCGCTTTTACGACTGATCTCCAGCGGGCAGAGGTCAGCTGCCCTGGAGAAAATGCAGCCTGTATTTACATTTAGTATCTACTGTATGCTGCCAGTAATACGTACAATATATGTACACCGTAATTACTGAAAACATATTTTGCAAAAGTTTTAATTGTACCTTTTTCCACTTATGTATTTTTAAAAAAAAAAAATTATTTATTTCTTACAAAAATTAAATGACAGCCTTCTAGTTGTGAGTCGACCCCCTGGGTCTCCTGGGGACCAATATTGTCCTCCACTGACAATGTGGACATCTCGCCTGATCTCAAAAAAGTCAGCCCAGTTTAAGGTTGCCATCCTCCTGTGGGTAGTCCTGGAGAGAACCGTGTAGATTCCCATTTGAGTGCTAATCCTCCTTTTGGTGGCAGCCAAGCTCCCGCCCTCAGCCTCCAGACCCTGTCAGGCCTCTTCTGTCCAGCTGGAGCAAAGGACAGGGAGTGACATTCAGTTGATATCCAGAAATGACATCCCACTGTTCTAGCAATTCCCATGTCTCTACGGTAAAAAGCCCAAAGATGGGTGAATTTAGGCCCGTAGCCGGGATTTTAAAAGTAAGGGGGCACTTAGCGGCTCCCCTCCCCTGGCTGCCACCACCGTGACTCAGGATGCCTGACCTTCCCACCCACCCAGCCCTGCTGCCGCCAATGCTTGAGGGGCTGCAGGGGTGAAAGCGGAGAGGCTGGGGGCTGTCCCCTTCCTCCCCTGCGAATTAAATTGCATGGCTGGGGTGCCCAGGAGCAGCCATTGGGAATGGGAGGGGCAGTGGCTGCTCTTGGGTACCCCAGCCATGCAATTTAAATCATAGGGGGAGGGGGGCAGCCCCCAACCTCTCAGCTTTCACCCCCACTGCAATGGCAGGGGGAGGGAAGGTCAGGGGCACCCAACAGGAGATCAGGGGGGCAGGGCTCCCACAGGCCCCACCATAGCTATAGGCCTTGGTGAATTCCTAGAGCAGTGGCGGCAAACCTATGGCACGGGTGCCAGAGGCAGCACTCAGAGCCCTCTTTGTGGGCACACGCGCTCCTTCGCCCCTCACCCCCCGCGCACAAGGCTCTGAGTCATATCTCATTGAAGCTCCTCCTCTCCCCAAACTCAGGCTCCTTCCCCCAAATCTCCAGGTATTTCCCAAACCAAACCTGGCAACCCTAACTGGACCTCCTTCAGAGAGACAACAGGGCACTCCAAACTTTTTGAGCACCTTTGGAATTCTGACGTGGGTGGGTGGGTGCAACCACAATGCAGCCCCCAAGCACAACACACAGAGGAAAATTCCTTGCAGGTGTCCCTGCAGTTTTGAGGGGGTTAGATGGGACCCATTAGGGCAGGGGTGGCCACACTTGCTTAATATAAGAACCACATAGAATAAATGTCAGATGTGTGAGAGCCACCAGACACGAACGTCAGATGTCTGAGAGAAAGAAGGAAGGAAAATAGGTGAGGAGGGAGAGAGATTGAGGTGGAAAGAAAGCAACTTGAATTTTAAATGCATTCTCCAAGCCACTGGCTGGCTTGGTTTGAAGAAGTGGGACCCATTAGGGTCTCAGAGCAGCTCACAATCTCCTTTATCTTTCTCCCCCACAACAGACACCCTGTGAGGTAGGTGGGGCTGAGAGAAGCTCTCCCAGAAGCTGCCCTTTCAAGGACAGCTCTATGATAACTATGGTTTGACCCAAGGCCATTCCAGCAGCTGAAAGTGGAGGAGTGGGGAAACAAACCTGGTTCTCCCAGATAAGAGTCCACGCACTTAACCTCTACATCAAACTGGCCCTCCGTTCTCACATCAAACTTTCTAGTTAATACCATTCAGACTATCCCTGAAATTTCCAAGGGTAGCTGTGCTGGTCCATAGTAGAACAACTAGATTCGAGCCCAGGAACACCTTAGAGGCCAACAAGATTGGGGAGGGGGCACAAGCTTTCCAGCATTAGAGCTCCCTTGATTAGATAAAAGGAGCGTTGACTCTCAAAAATCCTGTTTTCTAAGGTGCTGCTGGACTCAGATTTAGTCATATAAATCAGTGGAATCCTTTCATCAACTTAATTTATTGACTAATATCATGTATCCCCTGCCTTCCTCCCCCAATAGGACACTGAAGTGGTTTGACACACTCTCCCCTTCTCTTTTATCCTCACAACGAACCTATGAGGCAGGTTAACTCAGAGTATATTACTGGTCCAAGGTTTCCCAGCAAGCTGCCAGGGCAGAGTGGGCATATGAATCAGGACCTCCCAGATCTGATTTGAACACCCTAACCACCAGCTCCTACTAAACACACTATATTTTAATGTATTCTTTTTTCCTATGGCAAACTAGAATGATGTTTATAATGTATGTTACATGTAGAAAAGTAAATTAGACAGGAATACCTCTGGGAAAGGCATGTTCTCAGTTTAACCCAAACCTGCAAGCAACAGAGCAATGAACAGCCTCCATTTATTGCCTTCATTCTCCAATTACCGCCATTCTCCCATTCTGACATATTACTATTTTGTTGGTTTCCTAAGCAAATGCTATCCAGACCAAGTGTTCTTTCAGTTTGTTAATTTCACTATGAGTTGTTTTTTCTAAACTAAAACCTCAGTATTCAGGTTAAATTGTCTTGTTGGCACTTTGCAATAAATAAGTAAGCTTTGGGTTGCAGTATGGGCACTCGGTCTCTAAAAGGTTTGCCATCATTGTCCTAGAGCATCATAACATCGCTTTCAGGTGCAAACTGGAAGTGCGATCACATATAATTATGTAACGTCACTCCCCTGCTCTCCCCTCAAACGTTCCTGCTGGTTGCCAGTGTTTAGCTGAAAACCCTAGCCCAGAGCAAAGGCAAGGGAGTGAATGACTGCTTAAATCGGTGGTACTATTTCCCCCTTGCATTGTGACTATAAAAAAAAGAAAAAGAAAGATGGTGGGAAATGCTGCAAAATTGTGTTTGAGCTCTTTTTTTAAAAATGTAGATGTGCAGTCCTTTTATGTTCTCAGAGGTCTCCCAGAATTACAACTGATTTGCAGGCAGCAGAGATCAGTTTCCCCTGGAAATGGCTGCTTTGGAAGGTAGAATCTATGGCATTGGCCTGCTTCGACGGGGAGGGCGAGATATAAATCCAATAAAATAGTAAATAAATAATACACCACTGAGGTCCCTCCCCTCCCCAAACCCCACTTTCCCAGGCTGCTCCTATAAATCTCCAGCTATTTCCCAACCCAAAGTTGGCAACCCAAGACACCATAAATCCGTGGTTTTGTAACGCTGAAGACTGTAGACAAATTGTTAGCTGTTGCCAGTCCTCATGTGACTCTTGCAGGGGTAAAGTTTTTGCCTATGGCATTTAATAATGGTCTCTTATAACGTAAATGCTGTATTTATAGTGATGTATTTTGTACCTTTTCTTCATTTCCTTATGACCAATTGGTCTGTGAGCATTAATAAATAATTGGAAAAGGAATGGAATACATGAGGGTGGACAGAGAGGAATGGTTTTAGGGGGTCTGAAGCTTATGTAGAAACAACCAAAAAATCATTTTTTTTTTCAATGGGTGACCTCAAAGTAGTAGTTTTATTGCAAAGGTATGCCAAACTCATTCTGTCCTTACATATGTATTCCCACCAAGAAGGGCTATATATCCTCTGTATTTTAGTGTTTTACTTTTTTGGAATAGTATATCGGAATAATGATTGCAATGCTGTGTGATATATTGGAATGTATTCCCTGACCCCTAAGAAAAGGATGCTGCTAATTAACTCCATGTTTGATAGGAAAGAATTTGAAAAGGATAGAGTGCAGCTCCAAGTTGGGGCATACCTGGAGATTTTTTTTGGGGGGGGGGGTGGAGCCAGGTGAACTGAGAGATCAGTTGCAATCCCAGGAGATCTCCAGCCACCATCTGGAAGTTGGCAATGCTAATAGGGCACAATAACAGATAATCAGTATTACTCTTAACAGTTAAGGAGGATACTTTTACACCTGTCTCCTGTTTAGACATATTTATTGCCTTGCTGTTCCCCCCTAATTCAATCCAAACAAATGGTGACCCGATGAACTTAGCTAGTCGTTGCTGTTTGGCCTTTGCATACGTCAAAACATTTTATTTAAATTGTATGCTAATTTGCTGCTCGTCTATGTAGAAGCATCTGTCTGTTAACCTCCATTCCGATGCGCCAGAGGAAATGTGTGTGCACACGAAAGCTCACGCCTTCAATAAAACGTTGTTGGCCCCAAAAATATACTATTCTTTCCAAGTTGTCCAAGCTGGCTATCAACATTAGGATTTTCAGCCAGCTGGGGGTAGGTCATGGGAGGATGCCTCTCTAGGAATCACCAGAGGTTCCTACAGAATTCCTAATGAAGACTGATATTTGTTCCGGGTTTTCACTGAAATGACATCATTGTTCTCCCACTGGACAGAAGAGTCTCTGGGGGAAATAGGAGGTGGGGCTTCTCTGGTCCAAGTGGAGAAAATGGGAGGGTTGGTTCACATCTGTCTGTACCCAAGTCTCCCTAGTTTCTCATGACAGATGTAGTAGTCGTGCTGTCAGGGCCGGATTAACAGTTAGACCAAGCTGGCACTGGCCTACAGGCCCCCATACCTTTAGGGGCCTCAGGCCAGCTTTTCCCCGTGTTCCTCCCCCCTCCCCCCTGCTTGCAGCCCTCGGAGCCTTGCAGCCAGCAACTGAGCCGCTCTTTGGCCAATTTGCCTGGTGCAGTTGGTGCTGGCGTTGTCACCAAGTTTGCTTCTCTCTGCCTCTCCCCTGCAGTGTTGTCAAAGAGGCTTTTAGGAGGGTGCCTGCAGGCTGCAGCGGGGGCTGGGCCAGCGCTCCGACTCTGAGATAATTTGCAAGATTTTGACTGCCTAGGGGCATCCACAGGGTTTAATCCAGCACTGCGTGCTGTGACAGAATGGTACTCCAAAAGATGGCGAGGGAGAGAGCAAATGATGAAGATCTTGCTAGCAACAACATTCCCAGGATTTAACTTCAGGGCACCTTTATTCAGGTGTTACTTTTAAGAACAAAATCTTCTGGTCCTCATGGTCCTTATCAGCATTTCTTCTGATCATTTTTTTCTCACCCCACAAGAAATCAGGCAGTTCTGTGAAAGGAACTTCAGAAAGATCCGTTTGGTACCCCTCTCGTCAGTCCGTTAGCTAGCATCTGGTGTTGAAAAATAAATTTTAAACCAACTCTTTCCTCTTCAAATATACAGGGGAAAGCGCTAAGGGTTGTAAAGGCATTGTTTCATCTATCCATAGATTGGAACAGCTCTGCCTTCCCAGGGGTGACCTTAGAAGACTAGCAAAATTACACCCCTTGCTGAGCTACACAAAAATTAGTTTGGAATAACAATCCAATTGAGGGTGCTGTAAAACCACTGGATTCCAATTGTCAGATCACTATTTCTATCTGAGACATATAAGAGACACTAATTTATGGTCTCGGTGGCCTAAACCAGACAGCATTAAAACCGCAGGGCAATTAAATTATGGAAACTAAATTGTTTGCTTCTCTTAACTCAATTCGGTCTTAGGGAATATTAGGATTTACAGCCATGAAGTGCGTCTTCCATACTTTTATTTCGTTGTTTGCTCAGAACGCTGTAAATCTTAATTGCATAATAGTTTGTTTTCCTTTGTAAGCAATTACTCGTGTTTCCTTTGTATCCTGCTTGTCTTCGGTCAGCAGGCTCAAAGCAAATGGGGGGGGGGGGCGGGTCCCAAGAGGCCTCCCCTCCAAGCGCTGACCATGCCCAGACTTGCTTGGCTTTAGCCCATGTGCAACATTTGGAACCTTCCCACAATATCATGCAACCTGCAGTCATTAACATTTGTGTACTAATTAAGTAGGGTCGCCAATCCCCAGTTGGGGGCCAGGGATCCCCTGGTTTGGAGGCCCTCCCCCTGCTTCAGGGTCATCAGAAATGGAGGGGGGGGAGGGAAATTGCTGCACTCCATTACACCCTATGGCGATCAATTCCCATAGGGTATAATGGAGAATTCATCCATCAGTATCTGGGGCTCCAGAGGAGCTGTTTTTTTGAGGTATAGGCACCAAAATTTCTGCATAGCATTCGATGCCTCTTCTCAAAACACCCCCTAAGTTTCAAAAGGATTGGACCAGGGGGTCCAATTCTATGAGCCCCCAAAGAAGGTGCCCCTATCCTCCATTATTTCCTATGGAAGGAGGGGAGGGTCTTAGGTTCCTTTAAATATGATTGCCAGAACTGCTTTTGGAGTTCAATCATGCTTGTCATACCCTTGTTCCTGGCGCCACCCCCAAAGCTCCCAGATATTTCTTGAGTCAGATTTGGCAACCCTAGGGCAACCCTATAATTAAGGCCAGTTTGGTGTAGTGGTTAAGTGCACGGACTCTTATCTGGGAGAACCGGGTTTGATTCCCCACTCCTCCACTTGCAGCTGCTGGAATGGCCTTGGGTCAGCCATAGCTATCTCAGGAGTTGTCCTTGAAAAGGCAGCTGCTATAAAAAGCTCTCTCAGCCCCACCTACCTCATAGTGTGTCTGTTGTGGGGGGGGGGGAGATAGAGGAGATTGTGACTGCTCTGAGATTCAGAATATAGGGCAGGATATAAATGCAATATCTTCTTCATCTTCAATATCTTCTTTATTCATCTTGCATAAATCTGTGGTCTTTCTGTATTCACATTACTAGAGAGCATAGAGGCATGAAAGAAAGGTTTAAATTGCAAAGAGAGAAAAACCCAGAGGACCCATACGTTTAAAAAATATTATTTACTACTAAGAAAGCTTAATTTATAACTCTGATCATACGTGTCTTGGCAGCACAGAGAAGGCAGCTGGGTCAACAAACAACAACGAGTTCTGGTATCTTAGGACCTCAGCTTGGTAAATTCCTAATCAGGGTAAAATGAAAAAAGACCATGCAATATAAGTCATATGGGAACAGAAGATGCCAGACAGTGTCTTAAGTGCTTGATAGCTTGTGTTAGACCCATGCCTCTCTGACATGGTCAGATAATTTATTTTTATGTGCAGTCATATAGTTCACACTAAATTGAACAATGCATTTTGCAAGTGGATTTTTGCTATTCTTACCCAGTAAAAATCCAGTTGCAAAACGCATTCTTTAGTGTAGTGTGAATGCACCCACAGAGGTAACCATCCTATGGTCTACAACAGGGATGCCCAAACTGTGGCTAGGGAGCCACATGTGGCTCTTTCACATGTATTGTGTGGCTCTCAGAGCCCCCACCACACTGTTGGCTGACTTGGAGAAAGCATTTCTCTCTTTAAATCACTGCTCCTATCCAAGCCAGCCAACAGCTTGAAGGCATTTAAAGTTAAAGTTGCTTTTTTTCCACCTCTCCCTCCCCATCTATTTTCCTTCCTTCCAGCTCTCAAACATCTGATATTCATGTATTATGGCTCTCAAACATCTTACGTTTATTCTATGTAGCTCTTACTTAAGCAAATTTGGCCACTCCTGGCCTACAAAGTTTGAGTCCAGGGGCCCCTTTCAGACCAACAAAGTTTTATTCCAGGTATAAATTTTCAGAAACCTTTCATTAGCATGCACACAGAAGCTTATACCTAGAATAAAACTTAGTTGGTCTGAAAGCGGCCCCACGGCTTTGTTCTGCTGCTCAGGCCAACACAGCTCCCCTCCCCGCCCCCAATCCATCTCATATCCTGTGCTTAAGGCTCAGTGATCACACCAAACTATAGTCAAGAAAGCCTTAGGCACAGCCTGGCACAATGAGAGACCTTGGCCTGAAAACTGACCAGCAACCCAGAGTCAGAAGCTATGATTTGATGCACATTTGCAATGACTGTAATTTGGCAGGATTAACAGAACAGTTATGTCTACCACTGCATTGCGCTAGGGATGCCAGCCTCCAGGTAGGACCTGGGGACCCCCCATCATTAAACCTCGTTTTGTGAAGATAAACTGTGGAAGGGAGAACCACAGGTGTCACCCGGAGCTTCTTGGAAGAAGAACAGGACAGAACATCTTCTTGCTGAAGGGTCTCCAACATGACACCTGTATGACCATCAATACGCTTCCAGTAGGGTTACCAGGTCTGTGTTGCAAAATACCTGGAGACTTTGGGGGTGGATCTGGGAGAAGGTTGGGTTTGGGGAAGGGAGAGGCCTCAGCAGGGTACAATGGCACAGAGCCTACTCTTCAAAGCAGCCATTTTCTCCCGTGGAACTGATCTCTGTAGTCTTGAAATGAGCTGTGATGCCAGGGGATTCCCAGATGCCACCTGGAGGCTGGCATCCGTACCAGTGCAAATTTCTGTGACAATCTAGGAAGACTCATTGGGTGCAAAATCGCTTCTCTGATACGCTTTTCAATGATGCATAAGAAAACTCACGTCTGCTATTTTCATTCAGCCACATCAGCAAACAAACAGTCAAGTCATTCCAGAATCAGCTCTGTTTGCTCTGATGTATGATTCATTTAGTTTCATTTAAGGATTGTTTATTGTATCAGCCAAAGGCTGTTCTAATATCAGACAAGTATTTACAAGCAAGGAGCTAGAAAGTAACCTCTTACAATAATGCTACGCCAATGAGGGCTCAGAATCAACACTTGAAAAAATACAAAACACTGGGGGAAATGCCAACATTCCCCCAGGAAAAACAGCAGGCTTTGCATGACAGAATTTGGGATTCTATTGGGGTAGGAGGAAGCCAGTGTTCCCTCTAAGCAGAGCTAGTGTGAGCTAGGTCACAGTTTTTTAGCCTCTGGATCACAGATTTCTGTCTTAGCTCAGGACAAATGGCCCCAGAGCAAACCAATTTATACAGTAGCTCACAGCTTTAATGCCAATAGCTCACAAAGTAGAATCTTTGCTCACAAGACTACAGCTTAGAGGGAGTATTGGTAGCAGCCCATCCCATCCCTAGAAAGTCACCAAGCATCTGGATCATGGATTCTGGATGTCACATCACGTTTGGGCTACTGTCATTACAGATCATCTGGGAGGCGGTTAAAAAAAAAGGGTAAAGGTAGTGCCCTGTGCAAGCACCAGTCGTTTCCGACTCTGGGGTGACGTCACACCATATTTTCACGGCAGACTTTTTTACAGGGTGGTTTGCCATTGCCTTCCCCAGTCATCTACACTTTCCCCCCAGCAAGCTGGGTACTCATTTTACTGACCTTGGAAGGATGGAAGGCTGAGTCAACCTTGAGCCGGCTTCCTTAACCCAGCTTCTGCCAGGATCGAACTCAGGTCATGAGCAGAGAGCTCAGACTGCAGTACTGCAGCTTTACCACTCTGCGCCACGAGGCATTTCTGTCCCTGCAAATCTGAATATATGAAGGTTGCCAATCCCCAGTTGGGGGCAGGAGACCCCTGGTTTGGAGGCCCTCCCCCTGCTTCAGGGTTATCAGAAAAGGGGAAGGGGAAGGAAATGTCCACTGAGCACTCCATTATAATGGAGAATTGATCTGTGGGTATCTGAGGGCCCCCTGATTTTTAAAGGAGATATACCAAATTTTAAGCATAGCATTTGGTGTCTTTCCCCCAAACCCTCCAATTCTATGAGCCCCTAAAGAAGGTGCTTCCCCTAGCATTTCCAATTGAGGGAAGGCATTTAAAAGGAGCACAGTCCCTTTAAATGTGAAGGTCAGAACTTCCTTCGGAGTTCAATCATACTTGTCACAACCTTGCTCCTGACTCCACCCCCAAAGTCCCCAGATATATCCTGAGTCAGATCTGGCAACCCTAAGGCATACTGAAAAACATCTGAACAATCTCAAGGCTCCCGAAAACATCTGAACAATCTCAAGGCTCCCGAAAACATCTGAACAATCTCAAGGCTCCCCGCCCCCGCAACTCACAAGCAAATGGAAGGAGCAGTCCATTACATTTGTTGTGCAATATTCATTGCTTCCCATTTCAGTTTAATTTCAACTGTGCACCCTGCTGCAGCTTTCACTGTTCAAGGAGCAACTCATCCAAGCACTCAAGCAATTTAGGTTCCTGTCTCCATTAGAGAAAAGGGGTAGGGATGCTGCTGGTGTTTCCCCCCCACACCATTTCCTGCCTTCCAGGAGATAATTTTTATCCCCTCCTAAGGGATTCTGGAACAAATTTGGGCCAGTTCACAACAGGGTGTGCATTCTACATGCAGAGAGAGCATCTATAGGTACACAGAGCCATCTGTCCATAGCAAATGTTTACAGATCATGCATGCGGACATGGGGCAGAGGCCTTGAAACTGTTTCCCACCAGGAACAAGGACCCGCAGGCTCTGTGTTGGTGATGCTGCAGTTGCTGAACAATAGGTGCCCATCTAAGTCGTAACAGCCCTTGGCTTTTCCCTGGCTTAACCTGGAAAATCCTCCCCCCCCCAAAAAAAATACCTTGGATGGAAGATTATAATAGCCAACTTCCAAAAAAATGAAATTCAATACTACACTTTGTTTACATTGAACCTAATTGATCCTGCAGTTTCAAACAAGTGCACAAGTCTCTAGGAAACCTTCCTTAACGATGTTTTTTAACACTACGTGGCCAGCAAGCAGAGCTAAGGCCGAATTTTTCAAAAGCTGTCAGGCGTGATTCACTGTCCCTGTAGCAATTTGTTTCTCTTTTGCAAGAAAGGAAGCAACAATTATTCATTTTCATAACCAGTTTCTTTCCTCATTAAAATTAATTCATTTCCCAACCTCCTTTTTTGCATCAACTGTGTAAAAACGGTGCAGATGTACAAACAGTGCAACGGCTCAGCAGTAGAGCACCTGCTTTTGCATGGAGAAGTTTCCAAGTTCAGTCCCTGGCATCTTCCATTTTAAAAAAGGATCAGGTAACAATAAACCCAGTAGACCACACTGACCAATGGTATGGCTCACCGCAAGTCAGCTTCCTGCATTCAAGAAGAAAAGTTGTTTTTTCTACCCACCTTTTCTCTACCAGTTTGATGTAGTGGTTAAGTGTGCGGACTCTTATCTGGGAGAACCCCACTCCTCCACTTGCAGCTGCTGGAATGGCCTTGGGTCAGCCATAGCTCTCGCAGGAGTTGTCCTTGAAAGGGCAGCTGCTGGGAGAGCCCTCTCAGCCCCACCCACCTCACAGGGTGTCTGTTGTGGGGGAAGAAGATAAAGGAGATTGTAAGCCGCTCTGAGTCTCTGATTCAGAGCGAAGGGTGGAGTATAAATCTGCAGTCGTCTTCTTCTTCTACCTTAAGGAGCCTCAAAGCAGTTTATAATCACCTTCCCTTCCTCTCCCTACAACAGGCACCTTGTGAGATAGGTGGGGCTGAGAGAGTTCGGAGAGAACTATGACTGGCCCAAGATTGCCCAGCTGCCTTCGTGTGGAGGAGGAATCAAACACGGTTCTCCAGATTAGAGTCCACCACTCTTAACCACTATGCCACAAAGGCAGCATTAGGCAAACCAAAATTAACACAGAATTTTTTCTTTTTAAACAGCTCTGCCAGCTCATTCCTTACCTATAAATGTCATTCATAGGCAGAATCCCCAAGTCCCCTGAAGGACTTTCCAACCTTTCTGATAGGAACACATGAACAACGGAAAGGCAGTTTTTTAAAAAGCTCTTGTATCCAAGCCTCATTCTGGGCAGGAGAGCAGCTCTGGAACCTCTAGATTTTATTGTGCTCTTTCTTTCTTATCCTCCCCCCACCCCCATACTTGCTTCGGGGCTCCAGGGTTCAACCCTCCTGTTAGAACTTGGGAAATGGGAAAATAACCAAAACATATAAAGCAGACGGAAATCTTCCTCATGCCACTGCGGTCACATAGGAGAAAATAATTTTAGAAGCATGATGGGAGTAAAGTTTCAATACGACAACTATAATTCAAGAAGCATTTGAAGGTAGATGCTGAGCTGATTTATAATTTAGTACACCTTCCAGTGATGTCAGAAGAAGATGATGATATTGGATTTATACCCCACCCTCCACTCTGAATCTCAGTCTCAGAGCAGCTCACAATCTCCTTTATCTTCCTCCCCCACAACAGACACCCTGTGAGGCGGGTGGGACAGAGAGAGCTCTCACAGCAGCTGCCCTTTCAAGGACAACCTCTGCCAGATCTATGGCTGACCCAAAGCCATTCCAGCAGGTGAAAGTGGAGGAGTGGGGAATCAAACCCGGTTCTCCTAGATAAGAGTTTGCACACTTAACCACTACACCAAACTGTCAGGGTGTATGCCATATGCAAATGAGCTGTGCTAATGAGCCCCAGCACCTCTTTTTCTCCTAAATGACCCCTGCTGGTATCTGATTTTCAGATCCACCCATGCCACAAAAGCTGACCAAGAAGCATGTTTCTATCACCCTGTGCTTCACAAGCATGCAAATATTATTTTGTTGCCCGCTGACCAAAGCGCAAGGAGAGTAACCATCAAGACAACGCCCCCGGCACCCTCTGACATCACTAAAGGCTTGGCCCACCTTCCCCTCCATATAAACACTCTATTCCCCTGTGCATGCACAGTCCAGGCTAGAAGCGGCAGCTGTGATGTCTCTGCCACTTCCTGATACCTTCCCAGAGCAAAAAGGTGCAATGCATTGGCTCTCACGGCTGCACACAGAAAAAACACTTGCAACCTTGAGCAGCATGATGCCTTTCCTGCTCTGATGGAAATGGGGGGTAAGCAAGGCAGTTATCCCAGATGGCACTTCTGGTTTTCTAGGACACGCCCAGATAGCTCTGTGATGTTCACTCAGACATAACAAGCATTGGAGTAGCTGGGGGAAGAACAGATGCTGCTCTGGAGTTTCAGCTAGGAATGTCACTGCCTGAGCAGTGCCGTTACATGACAACCACGGTCTTTCAGTCAAGGTTATCATTATTGTCCCTTCCATCCTTCCAGCAAGGAGCTCAGAGCAGCTTACGGGGATCTCCTCTTCTCGATGTTATCATCGCAGAACCTTGCAAGGTGGGATACACTGAGAGAGAATGACAAGCTCAAGGTGAACCAGTAAGTTTGGTAATTGAGTGGGGATTTGAGCCAGAGTCTCCCTGGTCTGGCACTTTGGGGTGGGATGGTGGCTCAGTGGTAGAGCATCTGCTTGGTAAGCAGAAGGTCCCAGGTTCAATCCCTGGCAACTCCAACTAAAAAGGGTCCAGGCAAGTAGGTATGAAAAACCTCCGCTTGAGACCCTGGAGAGCTGCTGCCAGTCTGAGTCGACAATACTGACTTTGATGGACCAGGGGTATGATTCAGCAGCTTCATATGTTCTAACCCAGGGGTGGCCAGACTTACTTAATATAAGAGCCACATAGAATAAATGTCAGATGTTTGAGAGAGGGGAGGGAGGGAGGGAAGGAAGGAGGGAAGGAGGGAGGGAAGGAGGGAAGGAGGGAAGGAGGGAAGGAGGGAAGGAGGGAAGGAGGGAAGGAGGGAAGGAGGGAAGGAAGGAAGGAAGGAAGGAAGGAAGGAAGGAAGGAAGGAAGGAAGGAAGGAAGGAAGGAAGGAAGGAAGGAAGGAAGGAAGGAAGGAAGGAAGGCCACAAACCAAGGATATATCAGGTCACTCCATTTCGCAAGTTTTGTTCTAGTAGGAACTGCCTTCCTCAATGCAGGACACTTACAAGGCAACCTTATGACTGACTTCAATTTAAGACCATTGACAGCAATGGGCTTAGACTGCAGTTCACTCCGCAATGGGCGCCGCTAGCCTGGAGCTACTCTGTAACCCTCCTTCCTTCTTCCGCTCACTCTTCACCAACTCTTCCTGAAACTTCCTCCTGCTGCTGGGGATAAGGGGTAAGTGCAGTTTCAGGCCAGTGCAACGGAGGAGGAGGAGGAAAAGGAAGAGGAGGAGGAAGAGGAACAGAACCGCTACACCAAACTGAAAGCCGCCCATAACTGATATACATTAAGGTAAGGAGCACTGCATATTCGAAAGGGGGCACTGCCCCCAATGCCCCACCACTTGCTACAGACATGTCACCCCTTCCTGCCACCACAGTGATAGTGCCATGAACACACTGTGCATAACAGCTCCAAAATATTTTTAAAAGGTTTAGAAAGTGCAGGGCTTTTTCCCCCAGGGCAACATGGCAGAACAGAGATCCGGAACCTCTGTTGAAACAAGACTATCAAAATGTGTTTAAAAGTTCATGAGGTGCACCCATATGTTTCTCCTTCATTTCCCCCTTGAGAGTTCCGGCACCTCTTTTTCCAGAAAAAAAGGCCCTGAGAAAGTGCAAAAAGATTCACTTTCCATGCATTTCCTGCAAGTACCCATAACAAGCCCATCTTGACATTTAATAAATGCAGTTGTATAATTAGCCTTTACACATTCAAAAACTCACAGCCCCACTATAGATATCGCCAAATGCTGCAAGGCATGCATCAGCAAAGACAACGTTGAGCTCACACATTCCAAGGTGCACTGCAGCAAGGGTGGCAAATGCGCACTCCCACCCACACAGTGTGTTACCTGAACAGCAGCTGCATGAGACATCTCCAGTCCAGATGTGTTCCCGCCCTGCTCTAATCTGAATCTACCAAAGGAACCCATGCATAAAATGTCCTCCACATGCCTCAGATTGGCTTGCTTTGTTATTTCATTGCATGGTTTATTAGGATTGGTTTCATTTCTGTTTTAGCATCCATCCTAAGAGCTACTTTGGTTCCCTTCATGGAGAAAAGAGACTATGAACACTGTTAAGTATGAACATTTTTGCAAAGCAACTGCATCGGGAGTTTCCCGGAAAACAAAAAAAGCCATCCTGAAATAAACAGTTCTCTAGGCTAGAACATTTGCTGATGCTCTCAATTGATTTATTGGCTTTATATTCATAATAGGCTATAACAAACTATTAATGATGTAAGAGAGCAGCTGTGTCACATGTGTAAGTATGCTCATGCCCTGACTTGGATAGCCCAGGCTAGCCCAATCTCATAAGATCTCAGAAGCTCAGCAGGGTTGGCCTGGCGAGTATTTGGAGGGGAGACCTCCAATGAATACCAGGGTTGTGATGCGGAGGCAGGCAATGGCAAACTGTCTCTGAATGTCTCTTTGCCTTGAAACCCCCACCAGGGGTTGCCAGGAAGTTAAAGTTGCTTTCTTTCCACCTCTCTCCCTCTTCCATCTATTTGCCTGCCTGCCTTCCTTGTGACTCTCAAACATCTGACGTTTTATTCTCTGTGGCTCTTATGTTAAGCAAGTTGGGCCACCCTTGGACTAGGTCAAGGCCGTCTGGCAAAGTGGAGATCCGAACCAGGATCTCCCTCATCCTAATCCAACCCCTCTATTGCACCACCCAGGTTCTCAAATAAATACTACATCCACCAACTGTGAAACCAATTGACTTTAGGAAACAGTGCCTCCAAAACACTGTCAATAATAATAATAATAATGATGATGATGATGTGATGGTAATTTTCCAGCCCTTCACTTTTGCAAGGAAGGCAACACAGAACAAATAATAACAACAACATATGAAAAGAATTTGAGAACGGAGAATGCCTCACAGTATGACAATAAGTCCTGTTCAAGCCTTTTATAGGGTTTTAACATAGTTCCATGCCAGCCAGCTAAGCAGGTACAGCTGATAGGTGAGATCCAGTGTTGGGTACAAAGTTTATCACACACCTGCAATCAGCCAATATATCTACAACCGGAGAATCATACCCTGCCGTACAATGGCCCTCATTCTCTCGGCCTCTGACTGAGCACCGTGATGGATTTTCACCGGGAAAATAAAAGCAGATTCAGCACCTCTGCTGCTCTGCCCAGCACCCAAGAGATTTTCCAGCTCAAACCATTCCACGGAGATGATCTGTCAACTCACAGCTCCATCACACAGCAGCTGTTTTGCCAGAGAATTATTAAAAATCAGCAGTTGTCATATCGGTTGACAGTTTTGAAGATCTTGTGCGCGCGTGTAAGGTTTTTTGATCTTAATCACTTGCCAAGTCACACAGAAGGCATTATGAAGGAAAACACAGTTTAAATTAGCACAGATCGTATGTATTTTTAGAGGTCTGCTGCTACCCAGACAGGAGTACGATTCCCTGGCTCTTAAAAACCAGACAGGGGTTCATTCATTCATGCAGAGGACCAAGGCTTGCAGCAGGCTGGGAAGCAAACTGTTTATTTTCAGACCTGGGCCTTTTAACCTCCCAATAAATTAAGGGCCAGTCGTGGTTATTTAGTAGTGAGAAAAACTTACCCTGAACATGATCAGAGGCAAGCTCTTCTCATTATTCCAGAGCCCAACTGTGCTTTAACAAAATGCCAACCCCAATTAGCCCTAAATTACACCGATTCATTAAAGCAGTTCTGCAGGAAACTGACCCAAGGACGGGATGTCAATCCCCATTCAAACACAAGAGGAAATTTGCCAGCCACAGTCCATTCATTCCTGCATCTGGTTCCCTACAGTGGCCAAATTGATGCCCCTGAAATGTCACAACATCTGGACAAGAGCCCCCGGATCCTCGTCCTTCAATATCTAGTAATCAGAGGTAGGGTGCTTCAGTACATGGGGCTCTCCATTTATAGCCTTGGTACCCAATAAGGAGCTCTACTGGATCAGAGCAAAGTTTTCTCTGTTCTTGCATCCCACTTCCCCCAAGAGAGTCCTCAAGCAGAGCCTGAAGGCAACAGATTTTCCCTGAAATTTGTCCCCAGTAGTTGAGATTCTGAGGTATACTGCCTCCGAACTTGGAGGTTCCATTCAATAACTGCCTTGGACCAAGGATTCATTTTATCTAGCATTCTCTTCCCCGCATACAGTTGCTTCCAAGAGAGCCAACATGGTTCAGTGGTCAAAGTGTTGTGCCAGGATCTGGGAAACACAGGTTCGAATTCCTATTGCACGTTTGACACCCCACGACTGTAAAGCCACTTTGGGTTCCCCACTGGGGAGAAAGATGGGATATAAATAAAGAAGTCGTCCTGGCACAAAAACAGCTCTGTCTTCTTCCTCCCATCATCGGCTGTTTGGAAATTTACTGCCTCTGATCACAGAGGCTCCATTTGAGGACTGTTCCCACAACAGTCACTGATATCTCCCCCTACATTTGTTTACTCCAGGGGTGTCAAACATGCAGCCCGAGGGCCGAATCAGGCCTCAGGAAGGCTTCTATCAGGCCCCTGAGCAACTGGCTGTCATCTGCTTCCTTCTCTCTCTCTCTTGCTCCCTTCTGCATCTCAACTTGCTTTGCAAGGCTTGCTCAATCACACAGCAAAACCTCAATTTTCTCCATTGGCTGAGGCTCCTCCCTTCCTGGTCCCCTGGGGAGGGTGGGAAAGAACCAGAGTTTCCTTTGCCCAGTTCCCTGGATCCCATGGTAGAAATACAAAGAAAGCACCTTTAAGTCCAAAAAGGGCTAATGTTTGAGGATTGTTTTATTTTTTAAAAAAAATCTTTAGTTGTGTTGGTGTCCTGTAAAAAGTTTATATCTCTGCTACCTTGAAGATGCAGCTGCGCTGGGCAGGGCATATTTCTAGGATGGAAAACCACCGCCTTCCCAAGATTGCCCTGTATGGCGAACTCTCCACCGGCCATCGAAATAGAGGGGCACCAAAGAAGAGGTACAAGGACTCCTTGAAGAAATCCCTTAGCACCTGTCACATCAACCATCACCAGTGGTCTGACCTAGCCTCAGATCGCAAAGCATGGAGGCACACCATCCACCAGGCTGTCTCTTCCTTTGAGAACGCACGCATAGCTGGTGTTGAGGACAAAAGGAGATTGAGGAAGAATCGCACTGCTACAGGACCAACCCTAAATCAGACTTTTCCCTGCAGCCGCTGTGGCCGGACCTGCCTGTCCCACATTGGTCTTGTCAGCCACCAGCGAGCCTGCAGCAAACGTGGACTATTGCACCCTTCTTAAATCTTCGTTCGCGAAGCCAAGCCGAGAGAGAGAGAAATCTTAAATAGGTACCCACATGGCCTGGCCCGACAAGGTCTTATTTATGTCAGATAACAAATGAGTTCAACACCCCTGGTTTAGTCCTTTTTAAAAATCCACCTGACCCATCTTGTGGCAGTGAGTTCTAGCAGCGATTTACTTACTTTGCAAAACAGTGAGTAACCTACATCTGCCAACCAATTTCACCTTGAACCAAGTCTTAAGTAGCCCCTAGCCTGGTTACTGACCATGATTAAGGAGTCATCCAAGGCGAACAGCAAAAGAAGGTTTTGTATCCTGGAAGAGAGGTCACAAGTTTCCTCCTCCTTTTCAGCTGTTACTATCTCACAAGCAGTGTTCCCTCTAAACTGAGTTAGTGTGAGCTAGCTCAGTTTTTTAGACTCTGGCTCCCACGTTTTTTGACTTAACTCAGGAAAAATGGCCCCAGAGCAAACTAATTCTTGCAGTAGCTTACCACTTTAATGCCAGTAGCTCACAAAGTAGAATTTTTGCTCACAAGACTCCACAGCTTAGAGGGAGTATTGCTCACAAGTGACTTACAGAGAGACGGGAAGGTAGACACGTCTATCAAAAAGCTCATTGCTTTTGGCAGGCTTTGTTAGAAGACTGCAGGAAGTCAAGCAATTAAAACAAAACCTTCTGGAACTCAGGGCATCAGGGAAGGGCCCCAGCCCAGCCAGAAAGGTAATAAATAAATAAATAATAAATTTTATTTATATACATTTGTCCAGCAGCAGCCTCCACACAACTGCGTAGTTCAGTAATTGCCAAGTTGTGTGACGCAACACACTCATGTTCCGAAAGAACGGCGAGGGTGCCATTATAAATACATTAGTCAAATTATTCAAGGCAGTGGTGGCCTGTCGCTTCTCTGCATGAGTCACTGCTCTGGCCTTCCAACTAGCTTCCACTGGGAATTCTGCCTTCAATCTATCTCAGGAATGACTGGACGTATTCAATTACTTTCAAAGCAGAGATGCCACAGAATGACCTACACTCTGAGGAGGCAAAATGTCGAGTCTCTGTCTGAACAGCTGGTCTGGCCTTGCCTCCATCCGATTTGCACCTCAATCATTCATAGGAAAGAGCTGCAGCAGAACAACCCAATCTCAGAAAAGGTTGCCTGTTACACCTCTGAATGTTTCCATCATCAGACAACTTGTCTTGTTACTTCCAACAGAGCAATTGGAAACAGGGGAGGATTTGAGGTCTGGAAATAGCACAAGGGGAAGTGGTTTCTGCCCCCCAGTCCGATCCAAACAAGGTCTCCCCCACCTGGCTGCCATGCACAGACTTTGAGTGTCTCTGATCCCCTTCAACCCTCAGCTCCCGGGAGATCAACTGCTGCAGTCAGAAAGGAAAAACAAAACCCACAAACCTGAGGCCAGAAAAGAGAAATCACAACGCAACACAACGGAAAGCATTCATTACTGGCGGGCAGGATCGGAAAGCTCAGCATGCCTGTCCTTCCCAGAACACTTCCACTCTCCCAAAACCATTAAGAACCAGAACAAGGGAGGAGGAGGTTTTTGCAACCCTCCCCCAGCCAATCTGGGTTTTTTGCACAAAGCACTGGCTAAACCAGTTTCTGGAGGCATTGAGGAGCAGGTGGAAAAAGTCACTTGGCTTGCCAAACTGAATTTAAAAAAAAAAAAAGCCAGGAATCCGGCAGAATCACAGCATGCCAAAAATGAAGGGCGTCCATTATGTCCTAAGAGGATTTGAGATGCTGCCTCCAAGGAAAAGCACGCAAAATAAGAGACTCTCTCTGCAAGATGTAATGACAAAAATTACCAATTACACCTAGAATGGTTCACATCCACCCCAGCACATCCACAGCTAATGCAACCGTCTCAGTAAGGGGCTCTCTAGCCAACTAGAAATTATTAAAAAGATGTCAAAAGGGGTGGGAAAAGTCCCTGCACATCTCAACCATGAAAGGGCATGCCAAGGGTGCATTTCCTCCCCTCCCACTGAGCCTGCAGTCCCAAGAAGAGTGGGATGATATAAAGGAGACCCAGAATCTTGTAGAAAGGAGGCAGCCGGGATGGGAGATACATTGTAGTGCATCTGACTTCTGTGGCAATGCCTTTTTAAAGTCTTTGCCTGTCACCATCTGGACAGGCAAGGACCAAGAACTTCACTGACTCCAGCCCAGAGAGCCAAGGCAGGCAGGCGAATGTCTGAAGCTACCTGGCACCAAGTCGGACAGCTGGTCCCTCTAACTCCATATTATGTACTCCAGTTGGCAATGGCTGTCCAGCACTCCGGCAGGGAAAGGTACCTACTACTTTAACCTTTAATTGGAGGTTGTCAGGAATTGAATCCGGGACCTTCTGCAAGTAAAGTGGATGCTCAGCCGGTAAACCAGACTATTTCTCTGCCTGCTTTTGTTAGATTTCCCACTGCAAACTGATTGCGGGGGGAGGGGGGGAGACAAAGGAGAACGTAAAAATAAAGCTAACTTTAAAGGAAAATTACGCCACAGATCTAACTAGAATATTTCCCACCGAGGGCCGGAAGAGGAAACGCTGATTTTGGGGGATGTTCTTGCAGAGAATACGAAGACCCAGGACAAGGGAATAGCCAAGCCGATAGGCAAGGAGGGTTTCATCCCCACCAGAGCTTTTAAAGGGTTCTTTGTGGCATCCATATTTCATCCCGCCCACCAAGGAGCTCACAGCAGCAAACGAGGCCCAGCAACAACCCTGCAAGGTAGGCCATGTTGAAAGAGAGTAACTTGCCTGAGGCGAGCTTTCCTTCCCAGCCCAGCAGGGAAACAGACAATGCAACAGCCCAGACAGGAAACGTCTGATGTGCCATAAAGAAGAGAATCACCTCCTTGAACATGTGCAGAGTGCTAGACCCGAGATGAGTGACAAACTATTTCAGAGCGGAGGGTGATCATCCCAATTGGGTTCCAGGCTTCGGTCAAAAATATTCAGCAGCCCCGCTTCAAGAATGCTGTGGCCCAGCGATCTGTGGGACCCAAGTTCAAATCCAACCTCCTCCCCCAGCTCTGAAGCCACACTGGGTGACCTTGAGCCAGTGAGAATCTTTCCGAAGCCCCACCCTGGCAAGAAGCAAAAGGGAGAGGAAAAACCATGCAGACACGCCACCCCGAGCCGCTTCCCCCAAACTCCTGAGGAGGTTAAACCTCTGGCCAAATTCTGAGCGTGAACCTTTCCCCCGGGGAGGCGGTGTCAATGCTGCCCAGCGTTTGAGTGGGACACCCTTAATCCTAACCGCAGCAGACAGGAGAGCCACCCGAGGCGATTTAATGCTCCGGCGCGTTGGAGAGGGAGGGCTGGAGAAACACCTTATCTCTCTTCCCCAGCGCTGAACCCCGGAGGACCGCAGCACCGGCCCAGCCGTGTCGCCCTGCTGCAGCCCATCCCAGAGCCCCGGCCCCTCTTCCCACCCACCCCCTCCGCCAGATCCGAACCCCGCGCTCGGCACAGAGGAGCCCCTCTCTTTTCTCCCCCGGAATCCAAGCAAGCAAGCCTGGCTTGCAGCTGTTGCAGGGATCGCACCCGACCCAAACGAGATCCGGAGAAAGGAGGGCACCCCCGTGTGAACCAAGCAAGCCCCCTACCTTGGCGTGCCTGCGGCAGATCTCCACCCAGCCCCAGCAGCAGCAGCAGCCCCCTGCCCTGCTCTGCTCGGCGCGGCTCCCTCTCCGGAGCCTTTCGGCGTTTTCCGACGCGCCGCGGACGGCTCGCGGAGCCCTGAACCAAAGTAACCAGGCGAGCCCTCCAATCCGCGCTCGGCTACCGTATATATGAAAAGAGAAGCGCCCTCCCTCCCCTCCCCGGACGCTCCCCGCCTCTCCTCTCCTGCCGGCTGGCTGGCTGGCGACGGGCGGCGCGATTGGCAGACGGCGCAGCGGCTCCTCATTGGGCTGCCTAATTGGCTGCCTGCGCGGGCCTCGCCATTGGCTCGCCGCCACCCGCCCGCCCGGCTGTTTGGCGAGCAGCGGCAGCGGTGAAAGTTGCAAAGGGGAAGCTGCCGCCGGGCTCGAGGCTTGCAAGCCGGGCTTCTTGCTGGCACCGGCGTGCCTGAGGCCAGAGGTGACCAAACTTGCTTAACCTAAGAGCCACATAGGATAAATGTCAGATGTTTGAGAGCCCCAAGACATTAACATCAGATGAGGAAGGAAGGAAAATAGATGGGGAGGGAGAGAGAGATTGAAAGAAAGCAACATTAACTTTAAATGCATTTGCCAAACTGCCGGCTGGCTTGGCTTGGAGAAGTGATTTAAGGAGAGAAATGTCTTCTCCTAGCCAGCTGACAGGGTGTGGGGGGACTTGGAGAGCCACACAATGTGTGAAAGAGCCACATATGGCTCCCGAGCCATGGTTTGGCCACCCCTGCCTGAGGCTATCTGAACCGGCTGGGCAAGAAGGACATTTTTATTCTGATGGAATGGCGTGCTGAGAAAGTCTAGGGTTGCTAACCTCCAGACAGGGGGCGGAGTTCTCCCAGGTTCTGTGTGATGCCTAGACAGCGTGGGTCGACTCCCTTGCAGGAAAAGGCAGCTTCGGAGGACAGGCATCATTCTGGCATCGTTCATTCGCACTGAGCTCCCTCCCATCTCCAAATTCTGCCTTGGGGCCACAACCCCAAATCTCCAGGGATTTCCAAAGGCAGAGTTGGCAACGCTTCCCAAAACAGAGGTGTGAGGAGATGCTAAGATCTTAAACGCAATGAGTGTTAGTGGGATTAGCAGGCAGCACCTGCTTGCTAAGTGACCTGGGGTCATTCCCACATTATCGTAAGAACATCAGAAGAGCCCTGCTGGATCAGACCAATGCCCCATCTAGTTCAGCATCCTGTCTAACACAGCAGCCAACTAGTTCTTCTTGAGGGCCAACAACAGGGCAGAGAGGCCAAGACCTTTCCATGATGTTGCCTTCTGGCTGTGGGATTCAGAGGTTGACATGGAGGTTTCCTTCAGTCAATAGAAGCCGCTGATAGACCTCGCCTCCATTCATCTGATTGCCTTTTAAAGCCTTAACCTACCTCACAAGGTTGTTTTGTCCTCCAACAGGGACCCCAAAACTGCCCCCAACATACTTCTCTCATCCTCCATTTAGCCTCAAAACAACAACCCTGGAAAGATAGAAATGATACTGAAACACCACATCCGTACCCCTGTTCACTCACGTACAATCCATGTACAGTGTATTCTTGATTGGCTTTCATTTGTGCATTGAGTAAGTCTTGCATCACATCTGACGCATTACACATGAACATGTGATGTAAAACCCTTACATTTACTATTTATATATTTATTTATTGCAATTATATCCCACCCTCCCCTACCAGGCTCAGGACGGCTAACAACAGTTAATAGATAACAGATTTAAATTATTACAATAAAACATTATTAAAATATTAATACAATCTTAAATACAGTTTCAGTTTAATACAGTTAAATACAGTTTCAGTTACTCCAATAACGGTCCCACTTAGAGTTAGGGTTACGATTCAAGTCACAGTTAGGTTTGGTTTAAAGTTAGGGTTAGATTCGGGTTGGGTAAAAAGTATCTTTCATATCATACTGAAAGGCATACTGTTGATGAGGAAGAATTATGCATGTTTTTCCACGCTCCATTTTAGCATATGTGAATCACTGTAGATTCTCATTCACCGCAATGATTTCCATAGGCTCTAATGGAAAATAGAATAACATCCAAAATTTCTCCCCATCAAGACAATACCTTAAAGTATGATATGAAAGATACTTTTTACCCAAACCTAACCCTAACCTGAACCTAACTGTGACTCGAACCGTAACCCTAACTCAAACCCTATTGGTGCACTCACTGTAATGATTCCCATACACTAAATGGAGGGTGGAAAAACATGCATAAGTCTTCCCATCAATAGTATACCTTTCAGTATGATATGAAACATACGTCTTACCCAACCCTAAACGTAAACCTAACTTTAACTGTGGACTCGAACCGTAACCCTAATCCTAACTTTCATCATTTGGACCCATTCACTGGAATGATTCCCATGAGCAACAATGGATTTTCTATGAGCGGAGCTCAGCACAGATTCTTAGGGGTGGGCTCGTGGGGTCCCCTGTACAACTCTGGTTACCAAGAGAAAGAAAACAGGCAATTATAAAACACAAAAGCACCTTCAGCAAAGGATGCCGGAGTGGAGTTTGCCCAGAGAAAGTAATAGGGCTATCATGGCATAATTAAGACAAGGCAAGTAACAAAAGGGAGCGTGCTGTGAAAGCGACACTATCTTTTCTGTTGTTACGGGTAGCAGAGCATTTGGTGCTGCATTTCCTCAGAGAGAGCTCCTTTCTCCCAGCAGGAGGAGAGTTTGTCTTCTTCTAAGACAATGCGGATGGTTCTGCACAACTGCTTTTTCTTTTGAGCCATTTATTTTGTTGAAGCCCCAAAAGAAATGAGATACACCAGTCAGTCCTTCAGAAAAAAAAAAAAACATCTCTCTTAGTAGAATCCATAAGGAATTTCCCCAACAAAACAGGATCTGCCTGAATACTTTCCTCCAAAAAGGTTTCTTTCTCCCTCTAGGCAAGAGGCTAAATTGTTTAAGCTGCTGATGTTCTGTGATTAGAGCATCACATTTGATCCGCCCACCCAAGGAGGACCACAGTCTAGGCCCTGACACTGAAAGGGGTTAAAATAGAACATGGAGAAGAGCCCCTTGCTGGATCAAACCAGTGGTCGACCTACACCAACATCCTTTTTCCAGGGCCGGTGCATGGGATTAGGCAAAGTAGGCAGTCGCCTAGAGTGCCACCTGGCCTAGGGGGCACCACTGGGCGCCCCCTCCCTGACGCATGACTCTGGCTCCTGACCACTGTCACCTTGTCTTCTCCCATCACCAAGCTGCCCTCAACAAAGCCAAGCCAGCCCCTCTCCCCGATGTGTGACTTGGTTTCCCACCTCATCCGAACCTGCAACCCTCCTTCCTAACGTGGCCGGCAAGCATTTATTTTCACAATTTTTTTTATAACATTACTCTCTTTTGAAAAATTAAAAATCAGTAAATTAAAAAATGTGAAAAGTTTCACGTTGGGCAATCTTCAATTCCCCTATATTTTAATAACGGGGAGGGAGGGGACGCTTGCGGGTGATTCGCCTAGGGCGTCAGAAAGCCTAGCATTGGCCGTGCCTGTTTCACACAGTGACCAACTAGTTGCCCCAGAGGGCCAGCCATCAGGGCAAAGAGGCCAAGACCTTCCCCGACTGCTGCCTTCCGGCATTGGGACTTGGAAGTTTATCACCTCAGAAGATGAAGATTCCCTTTAATAACCATGACTGGTGACCAGTGATGGACTTCTCTTCCATACATCTATCATCTTGTCGGCGCTAGAAAGCTCAGCAGGGTCGGGCACAGATAGTATTTGAATGAGAGATCCCGCCCCAAGGAAGTAGAACCGAAACAGTAAAGAGTCCTGCAGCACCTTTAAGACTAATAAACGTTGCTGTAGCGTAAGCTTTTGAGAAACACAGCTCTCTTCATCAGATGCATGCTGCTACAACATTTGTGAGTCTTAAAGGTGCTACTGGACTCTTTACAATTTCTGCTTCCCCCCCCCCCCAAGGAAGTCCAGGGTTGCTATGCAGAGGCAGGCAATGACAAGCCACTTCTGCTCATCTCTTGCCTTGAAAACCATGTGGTGTCATCATAAGTCAGGTGCAAGCCTTCTACTGCAGGGGTGGCCGACGGTAGCTCTCCAGATGTTTTTTGCCTACAACTCCCATCAGCCCCAGCCAGCATGGCCAATGGCTGGGGCTGATGGGAGTTGTAGGCAAAAAACATCTGGAGAGCTACCGTTGGCCACCCCTGTTCGACTGGATGGCACACACAATTAGTAACTTTTATATTTGTGGCCATCACTGCATCCACCAGCAGTCCAGTCTTCCCTCTGCATTATCAGAAATGCCTCCCGCTGGGTTACATCAAGCCTAGGTAGGTATTCACATTACTTTCTCCTTCTACCAGGCTTAAATCTGGAGGAGGGACGGGATCATGGATCACAAATGCATGTCATCAGACGTTTTACAAAGCCATCTAAACTTGTGGCCATCATCAATTCTTGTGGGAGAAGATTGCTCCCCCCCCCCCACCCCAGCCTGGACTTTTTTTGAGCAGGAACGCACAGGAATGCTGTTCTGGCTGGCTTGGCCACGGCTCCGGCTCTGACCCCGGCTCTGACTCAAAAAAGGTTTCTGGCAGAGGGAAGGCGCTAGGCAGCCCCACGCTCCCAGACCACCCATGCTGTCCTCTCTCTGCTGACGCCAACCTCCAATGGGCTTGTGAAGAGAGTGAGAGATGTGGAGCTGCCCAGGAGTGCCCCCTCCTGGAAGATGCTGGACCTGCCACTGCCCACTCCACTGCAAGTGGCTCTCTCTCTCCAGCTGTGGTTGGGGGCGGGGAGGCGAAACAAGGTCTCTCATTGGGCTGTGTGAGAACACACATCCATGGAATGCAGCTGATGGCACTGCACTGTGCTGTGTCAATATGCGGAAAGTAATCTACTGTATGGGTGATGTCACTTCCGGTGACATCAGGGGGGTGTAGCCTAATATGCAAATGAGTAGCCTAATATGCAAATGAGCTCCCCTTGGACTTAAACTAAAAGCTTCCAGGGAGGGGCCGTGACTCAGCAGTAGAGCATCTGTTTTGCCTGCAGAAAGTCTCAGGTTCAATCCCCAGCATCTCCAGTTGAAAGGACCCGGCAGTAGGCGATGTGCCGGACCTCAGCCTGAGACCCCAGAGTGCTGCTGCCAGTCTGAGTCGACAATACTGACCTTGATGGACCAATAGGCTGATTCAGTGTGTAAGCCAGCTCCATGTGTTCATTGCCAAAGTTCTGTACAATGGAGATGGCTCTGAGCTTGCTCTATTAGTCTGTTCCTGCAAAGCCAAAAAAAAGAAGTCTTGCGTAGGAGAGTCAATTTGTCTAGGAGAGCCAGTTTGGTGTAGTGGTTAAGTGCGTGAACTCTTATCTGGGAGAACCGGGTTTGATTCCCTACTCTTCCACTTGCAGCTGCTGGAATGGCCTTGGGGCAGCCATACCTATCGCAGGAGTTGTCCTTGAAAGGGCAGCTTCTGGGAGAGCCCTCTCAGCCCCACCCACCACACAGAGTGTTGTCGGGGGAGAAGATATAGGAGATTGTAAGCCACTCCGAATCTCTGATTCAGAGAGAAGGGCGAGGTATAAATCTACGGTCTTCTTCTTCTTCTTAGTTTGGATCCTGCCAGCTTTTTCTCACCCAGTTCTCCACCCTGCTGAAGCCCCCTTCCCGCATGTCTTTTGCGTCTGCGGGCGCATCCCATGATTCTCTGCATAGCCTTTGTCAGGTGGGCAAAGAAGAGGCCTCCTCCCTTGTTCAACAGCGGAAAGGCTGATTAGATCCAACCCTCGCTGGCCGATGAGACCGTAAGGATTTATTATGGTCTTTTCTTCCCGCGAGGGGTAAAATGAGCTCCAGTCCTCCACACCTGATGTCCTGCTAAAATCTGCTACTATAACAACCGTAGCCAAACGTCTGAGTACTTTGTACATTGGATTTGACTGCATTGGCTTCTTAAATTGCTTTTATTGGTTATGTACCGTCATAATAAATAGTCTGAATCTGGAGGTGTTGCAGCATACTTTCCCCACTCCTTAGCGCGCCATCGATAACGAAGCCAGTGAAGCCATGGTGGAGTGCCCCCCCTCCCTGAAACCCCCTCTTCATTCCCAGCTGCCTGCTCCATTTTCCTAAGGCATAAACAGAACGGAAAATCCAGCTGCTGCCTCCCTTCTTGCACCATCCCTCATTCATATTTTCCACATCCTCCCCCCCCCCCCCCCACCAGCTCATCTTCCCAGCCGGTGACTCATTCACAAGCTTCCTTTCACTTCTGGCTGACAGAATATCTGGAAAGTGGCGAGGTTCCATCTGGGTGGAGAATATGAATCAAGGAGTATTTCTGATTTTGTAAAAAAGCTATAGCATGCAAAGCAGGGAAATGGCCAAACGAAGAGAAGAGCAATTCTGGTAAGGAACACAGAGGGGTCCTACAGCAGCTCCCATCCAGGATATTTCAGTGCCCAACGAGGAAAGTTGGAAAGACGTTGCTTTTCTAGAGGGCTTTTCGGGAGACATTGGCTCTGACCTCTGCTCCACTAATATTTTTTTCTGTTGGTCAGTCTGTTCATCAAAGATTTTGATTCTGATTTCAATTCAGATTCTTTTGCACTTCTTATTGGTATGTTCATGGCTTTATATTATTCATTTGTATCCTGCCTTTCTCCCCAACGGGAACTCAAAGCAAGCTTCCCACTCCTCCACTTGCAGCTGCTGGAATGGCCTCGGGTCAGCCATAGCTCTGGCAGAGGTTGCTCTTGAAAGGGCAGCTGCTGTGAGAGCCCTCTCAGCCCCACCCACCTCACAGGGTGTCTGTGTGTGGGGGGGAGAAGATTTAGGAGATTGTAAGCCGCTCTGAGTCTCTGATTCAGAGAGAAGGGCAAGGTATAAATCTGCAATTCTTCTTCTTCCATTTGATCCTCACAACAACTCTGTGAGGTAGGTTAGGACCGAGAGCATGTGACTGGCTCACGATTCCCCAGCAAACTGACTTTGTAGGCTGCATCTGGAAATCAAGCAAATAGTACAAAAGGGAACCAGCCAGCGTTGCCAACAGACCTGGAGAAAAATGGCCTGTCTCTTTAGTAGAGGTTTCATGAGCTGTTCTTTACCCCCATGCCGTGAAAAACTTCAACTGCCCATTTTCACAAGAGCCAACCCAGCTAAGAGTTAGTCCCGGGAACTCCTCACCATGGCTCTCCAGTTCCAGGAGACTACGAAGAGCAGACTCCGTCTCTCACTCTCTCTTTCTACATATATGTTGGTGGAGGAATTAAAGTTGCAGCCCATTTATGGCGACCTCATAGGGTTTTCAAGGTAAAAGATAGTCAGGGGTGCTTTGCCATTGCCTGCCTCTGTTGTGGCAACCCTGGACTTCCTTGGATGTCTCCCCTTCCCAGGGGTGGAATTCTAGCAGGAGCTCCTTTGCATCTTAGGCCACACACCCCTGATGTAGCCAATCCTCCTGGAGCTTACAGGGCTCTTTTTTGTAAGCTCTTGGAGGATTGGCTACATCAGGGGTGTGTGGCCTAATCTGCAAAGGAGCTCTTGCTAGAATTCTGCCATTGCCCCTTCCAAGGACTAACCAGGGTCAACTCTGCTTAGTTGCTGAGATCTCATGAGATCAGGCTTACTGTACAACCAGTACTGGGAAAGAATTCTGGGAAACATGAAAGCCTGCTTGCTACTTTGCAGCAATTTGGTTGGTCCTAATAAAAAGATAATGGGCTATTTTTTTCTTGGGGGGGAGACACACCAGTTGTCCAGAAAAACATGTCTCAGAAACACTTTGCCATTTCATCTCCTTTTTAGGCCTCTGGCTTGTGCCGTGTTCCCCCTACACACTCCTGGGCAGGATGCCTGACCCGAATAGCACCAGGCCAGCCTGACTCTGTCAGATCTCAGAAGCCAAGCAAGGTCGAACCTGGTTAGTGTTTGGATGGGAAACCACCAAGGAAGTCGAGGGTTGCGACGTGGAACCAGGCAGTGGGAAATCACCTCTGAGCTACTCTTGCCTTGAAAACCGGAGGGAGTCCTCCTAAGTCAGCTGTGACTTGATGGCACTTTCCACCACCATACTCCTGTGTGTGGGTTCTCTGGAGCATATATTCTTTAATTGTTCTTTTCATACGGCAAGTGGAAAGGAAATTATCAGTCTGCTGTTGGAAGGGTTCTCTGGTGGATCAAATAAACTCAAATTAGATTACCATCTGTCAGAGAGGAACCACCAGACAGCAAGACAGGTGGCTAGGTTCTGTTCCCAGGTTTATAAAGAATGCAAAAAGCGAGACAAATAGGCCAAACTGTAAATCTTTTAACAATTTTTAAAGTGACTTTTAAAAAGGTTTAAAGGGTTAAATAATAATCTTTTATATTCTTTTTTTTACTGTTATAACTCTCAAGTCATCAAATCTTAAGTATGTAGACTCTTGTGGGACTTTTTATAAGGCACTTTTAAGGTTGTTCTAAATGACTTAGACATTCCGGTCAATCTGTAATAATAAACTGACTGACTGTCTCCTGTGTGTGTCTGTGTCCCTCTGCAACTGTGCATACTTGTAACCGAGATAGTTATGGCCAGGGCTATTTTTGGAGGAAAAGCCCAGCAGGAACTCATTTGCATATTACACCACACCGCCTGATGTCACCATTGCTTCACACAGGGCTTTTTTGTAGGAAAAGCCCAACACGGACTCATTTGCATATTAGACCACACCCCCTGACACCAAGCCAGCCGGAACTGCATTCCTGTGCATTCCTGCTCAAAAAAAAGTCCTGGTTATGCCCCAAACACAAAGCACAGTGTGAGTCCTGCAGCGCGGATTCCAGCACGCTTCAAACTGTCAAGCTGTATCCTTCTTGGGAAAGCTTCTGTTATACATTTCAGGACATGCAGTAGGGGGGAGTGGCTTTTGCCTAATATTTTAAATATAATGGGTAAGGGGAGCAGAGCAAAGCTTTGGGTCCAGTGACACCTTGAAGACCAACAAAGTTTTATTTAAGGTATACGCTTTCGTGTGCACATGAAAGCTTATACCCAGAATTAAGCTGTGTTGGTCTTCAAGGTGCCACTGGAGTTAAATTTTGCTCTGCGGCTTTAGAGCAATACGGCTATCAGCGTAAAAGGAGTGTTAGCGTTGAAGGGAACTATTGCAAGTACTCTCACCCCCTCTACTGGTCAGAGTCTGATACTGCATGTTTCCTTTGGGTTTAGACCGCCTCTGGAAAATTCTGAACGGAAAAGAAATGAAATACGATCTGTTCAAAATGAGGAGGGAACACAGGAAATGAAGTTAGAGAGAAACTGTCAGATGCATTCAGGTGCTGAACATGGATGGATAACAGTGCAGTCTTAAACAGAGCGACACACTTCAAAGTCTATTGGCACTGATGTGTTTAGAAGGATGTCACTGTACTTAGGATTGCACTTCAAGTGCTAAGAACGATGGGGTTGAACCAGCATCCCCCAAGCAACAATTTCCAAAGTCTGGGAGGCACCACCAAGAATGCCCTGTCCTGTGTGCTTAGGATTGCACTTCAAGTGCTACGAACGGTGCGGCTGAACCAGCATCCCCCAAGCAACAATTTTCCAAGTCTGGGAGCCACCACCAAGAATGCCCTGTCCTGTGTGCTATTTTGCTGTATCACCGAGGCTGGAGGGACAACAGAGGAAAACATCTGCAGAATATCTAAATGTGAGGGTAGTGTGATAATGTGAGAAGGCAAACCTAGAGGTATAATTGAAACACCTTGGACTCAGCAGAGTTAGCATACCCTACAATATTTCACAGGGGCAGCCTTGACATGAATAGCCCTGATCTCATCAGATCTTGGAAGCCAGGCAGTGTGAACCCTGGCTAGAACTTGGATGGGAAACCTCCAAGGAATACCAGGAATGGGAGGCAGAGGCAGGCAAGCAAGCAAGCCACCTTTCTGAAACATCCTTCCCTCCCAGTCCCATTAGGGCAGGGGTGCTCTTAATGTAAGAGCCACATAGAATATGCATCAGATGTTTTCCAGAGAGCTGCAAGACATGAGTGTCAGATGTTTGAAAGCTGCAAGACAGGAAGGGAGGGAAATGAAGGGAGAGGTGGGAAGAAAGCAACTGTAAATGCATTCTCCAAGCCGCCACCTGGCATCCCTACTTCACTTAGAGACCCTGGCGTTCCTTGGTGGTCTCCCTTCCAAATAATGACCAGGCCAGCCCTGCTTAGCTTCTGATCTGATGAGATCAGGCCAGCCTAGGCTAGAAATCTTTTTCTGAGCCGTTTTCATGGTCTGCTTCTAGCCAAAGGCCTGTTCCGTAGACATTCTTCCCTGTCTGCTCAGCGTTACGGCATGCCATTTTTATAGCTCTGGCTCGTTCAGAATAGCATTACTTTCTGTTTTTATGGCTGTATTGTCTTGCTTTCAGTTGTGAGCAGACCGGAGCAAATCTAAAAGAACAAAACATCCTGCAAGGGATGCGCCGGCCGATGGGACGTCAAATCAGAGCAAAGCCAGAGGAGGAAGTACCAAAACTAGAGGTTTATTTCGTTCTTTTTTTTTCTTAAAAAATAAAGTATATTATTACAAAATAGCCCCTGGCAACATTGTTTCCCCCTCCCTGTCCCTGCAAACACATGTGACAAGAAACAGTTCTAAGTGCTGTTGGCTGAAAGGAGTGGTGGTGGGGATATCTAGGAAAGGTGAGCCTGTCCGGGTGTGAGTGTTGCCCTATTAATTCAGTTGCACAAGGAAGTGAGATGGTGAAGAAGAACGTAAGATGAGCCCTGCTGGATCAGACTAACGTTCAAGTTTATAATCCAGGATCCTGTTCCCAACAAAAGTCAACAAAAGTCCTCCAGGAAGCCCAAAAACATTGTCCACATCTTCTCTCTGGTTTGGCCATCTCGAGGGTGCGTGTGTGTGTTAAGTGCCATCAAGTTGCATTAATTCATATGGCAACCCTATGTATGAATGTCCTCCAAAACATCCTCTTGTTAACAGCCTCGCTCAGGTCTGTGGGCTGTGACTTCCTTTGCTACTGGCATTCAAAGGTATACTGCTAATGAGCATGGAGGTTCCATTTCGCCAGCCTGGCTAATAGTCACTGACACTCTCCAAACCAGGGCTTTTTTTGTAGCAGGAACTCCTTTGCATATTAGGCCACACCCCCTGATGTAGCCAATCCTCCAAGAGCTTACAGGGCTCTTTTTTTACAGGGCCTAGTGTAAGCTCCAGGAGGATTGGCTACATCAGAGGTGTGTGGCTTAATATGCAAAGAAGTTCCTGCTACAAAAAAGCTCTGCACCTAACCAAGTAGCCATTGTTGTATCTTGCGGCAGTGAGTTCCCTAAGTGAATTACACGCTGTGATGAAGCCTCTTGAACCTACTCCCCGTCAACCTTATGCGATGCCCCCAAATTCTAATATTATGGGAGGAGAAGGAGAAGAAGGTCTCTCATTCCACTTTCTATACACCCAGCACAATTTTATAGACTTTATTCACACTCTTCCTTTTTCGTAAAACAGTTTGGTTGTCCTTTATGGCATCTTTTCCTCCTGTGGATTTGTGTTTCTTGAGAACTGCTGTGCTTCTAAACCAACATTTTTTACTTGGAAGCTGCCAATCTGTTTGTCGTGAGTTATACAATTGCAAGACTCAACAAAAAAAAAAAAATCTGAAAGTTCACATGAGTCAAAGTCTCTGCATGGTAGCCATTGGCTAATGTGAATCAATTCCAACAGTTCTCATGGAAACACTACTGTGTTCCCAGAGCCAGTGCGGTGTAGTGCACCCAACTAGACCCTGTTCTAAGTGCACCAAACTAGACTTGTGCTCATATCCCTATTTTGCTGTGAAGCTCTTGGACTGGTCCCTTGCTCAGCCTTACCTACCTCACAGGGTTGTTGTGATGGCAACGGTGAGGAGGAGTGAACCGCATACAACCCTCCTGAACAGTATGCCCTTCGCCTGGAAGAAAGGAAGGGTATGCAAACCCATGGCGTGGATGGATCGGTAATTTTGTTGGCCTAATTCATCTTCAGTCTGGGCTCACCTAAAGGGCTGCCAGTTCCAAAACAGAGAAGACAGCCATCCAGCCATCAGTGCTGAGTGACGGCTTAGGTCTTTGCGGATTTGTCTTCAAGAGCTTTCTCAGGGTTCATCAGAGCTGCTCAGCTGCTTTCCGGTGATTCCAAAGAACCCGCCGACCCCCAAAGGAGACCCAAGTCCAGGAGCAAGGCAAACTCGGTAGATATTTGTTCAGGCTGATATGAGCCGTTTGCAGTGGATTAGAGGAGGAGGAAGAGAATAACGAAGAAGACGTGGGTTTGTGTTCAGTGCAAATCCTAAAATAAAGAAGGGAAGCTGGCTAAACCAACAGCTACTGGCATCGACCTAGCATCACGTGCTAAAAAAGGAGCACTAGAGGAACTCACAAAACTGTCTAAAGAAACTCAAAGTCAACCCAAGTGCGGGGACATTCCAAAACAGTGCATTTTTCTTTTCCAAATAGCTCAAGAGAACCAGGAGCAGATTGGGAATCAGACTCCAGGGCTTTTTTTTTTTTTTTTAGAAAAAGCCTGGCAGGAACCTGAGGGGTGACATGATAGAGGTTTACAAGATTGTGCATGGGATAGAGAAGGTAGAGAAAGTAGCACTTTTCTCCCTTTCTCACAATACAAGAACTCATGAGCACTCAATGAAATTGCTGAGTAGTCGGGTTAGAAGGGATAAAAGGAAGTACTTCTTCACCCAAAGGGTGATTAACGCATGGAATTCACTGCCACAGGAGGTGGCGGTGGCTACAAGCATAGACAGCTTCAAGAAGGGACTGGATAAACATATGGAGCAGAGGTCGGACATCAGTGGCTATAAGCCACAGTGTATTGTGTATTCTTGGTGCTTGGCGGGGCTTCTGGTGTCCTGGCCCTGCTGGTGGACCTCCTGATGGCACTTGGGGTTTTTTGGCCACTGTGTGACACAGAGTGTTGGACTGGATGGGCCATCGGCCTGATCCAACATGGCTTCTCTTATGTTCTTATGACATGTGGGGAAAACTCTTATATTGGCACTGCACAAGAACTCTGTCTGTCTTCCCCTGAAGACAAAAAGTCCCAACTCCAGGAAGCTCTTTGATACTGGAAAAATGCAATGAAGGGAAAGACTTCAATCCCTCTTCCTCCCACCAGCATCTCTTAGCTGCACGGGGGCTGCTGTTCACAAAGGGAAAACATACTAGAAAGGTTGTCAGCACCCAGGTGGTAGCTGGAGATCTCCTGCTATTACACTTGATCTCCAGATGACCAAGATCAGCTCCCCTGGAGAAAATGGCTGCTGTGGAGGACTGCTGAGATTCCTCCCCTCCCCAAACCCCACCCTCCTCAGGCTCCACCCCCAATCCCCAGGTATTTCCCAACCCAGAGTGCATAACCCTACATTCTGGAGACCCAACCCATGACCTTCCAGCATCTCATCGGCTTCAGCCTTCCCAAGTTAGGGTAACATATGAAATATGTATTAATACATGCAATGGCAATACACTAAAAGCAGCAATGTATCCACCTACCATGAACAGAAATATTCAGGAGGGCATTTTTGTGAAGAGATTAGAACTGCAGTCAAAGGAACACAGAAGGTCATTTGAGAGCCAGTTTGGTGTAGTGGTGAAGTGTGAGGACTCTTATCTGGGAGAACCGGGTTTGATTCCCAGCTACCCCACTTGCAGCTGCTGGAATGGCCTTAGGCCAGCCATAGCTCTGGCAGAGTTTGTCCTTGAAAGGGCAGCTTCTGGGAGAGCTCTCTCAGCCCCACCTACCTCACAGGGTGTCTGTTGTGGGGGAAGAAGGTAAAGGAGATTGTGAGCCACTCTGAGACTCTGATTCAGAGAGAAGGGTGGGGTATAAATCTACAGTCTTCTTCTTCTTCTTAGGCTATGATCACACACACTAAATAATGCACTTTCAATCCACTTTCAATGTACTTTCCAGTTGGATTGTGCCAGTCCACACAGCAAAATCCAGTTGGAAAGTGCACTGAAAGTGGATTGAAAGTGCATTATTTAGTGTGTGTGACCGCAGCCTTAGAAAGGAATGGGATTGTCATCTTTTGCAATGCCTCCTGTCTGTGTCACCTTCCTTTAACTGAATGATCTTCCTTGTTAAATCCTTTTTTCAGCCCTGTGGTATGTCATGCCTTAGGCAGAGTTTTCTGTTTGTCTGCATCGTTTCCCAGTTCTGTAATTCCAGTCTTGCTGCATATTTGGGGAATGCCTTATGGTGTTTATTCGAATTGTTTTATTATATTTTGCAATCCACCTTGTGTCTTAATAACAAAGGGCTGTGCATGAAGTAAGTATGCACATTAATAAAGACATATTGCTTTAAAACATAGTGGCTCGGTTGAGGTCTCACCAAAACCATGTTATAATCCAAATACCAATCCAAAGATGGGTCACTCTGCCAACTGCAGCTGATTAAGGTCTGTTAAACGAGGATCTAAAGACTTAAGGTCTGTTAAACTAGGACGGGGGTGGCCAAACTTGCTCAATGTTAGAGCCACATAGAATAAATGTCAGATGTTTGAGAGCCTCAAGACATGAATGTGGCTGGACTCACTCTGGCCCCCCAGCTCCCAATACATCAAACACACCCCTGTCTAATTCACTGTACAATTATCTGTTATGAGAGAGAGAGAAACAGAGAGAGAGAGACAGACAGACAGACAGAGAGAGAGAGAACACGTGCAAAACCAGGCAAGAATAAAAGCAGCGTTGAGCTGCTGGCACATTTATTTATTTATTTGTTTGTTTGTTTGTTTGTTTGTTTGTTTAACTTTTTGCCATATTCGATTAATTTGTTTCCTGAAATTTTTCTTGAAAGAGATATACTTTGTCAAGCATTCTCTAGCTCCCTCAATTGAAAAGGAAGGAAGGAAGGAAGGAAGGAAGGAAGGAAGGAAGGAAGGAAGGAAGGAAGGAAGGAAGGAAGGAAGGAAGGAAGGAAGGAAGGAAGGAAGGAAGGAAGGAAGGAGAGGTAGAAAGAAAGCAATTCTCCAAGTCCCCCATGCTAGCTGGTATTATACTAACCTGCACATCTGAATGTCCTGGCAAAGGGATTTAAAGAGACAAATGCCTTCTCCCAGTTGGCTGATGGGACTGCAAGGGCTTCAAGAACCACATAATGTGTGCGCAAGAGCTGCATGCAGCTTCTGAGCCCCTGAACCAAGATCTCAACTGCTGGACATGTTCATAGGGGAGCTAACCGAGGTGACTGCTTAGGACAGGCCACGGAGGGGGAATCAGACCTACCCTCAGTAGCCCTGTAACCTCAGTAGTCTCCGCTGTTCTTTGAACCCCAGTTGTTGAAAGCAGACAGCACACTTTTGCTCTTTCAAGTGGCAGAGGAGGGTTTTTGTTGTCATTCAAATTGTCATTTACGTATTTCAGGTGCCACTTACTTTTTCATGAAGAAGCATGTTCCTTCTCTTGCAGGTTGCACATGGAGGAACTGATGGCCTCTTCTTTTCCCTGAGGAAGTTTCCAGAGAGAGAGAGAGAAGTATTTTATCCCAGGGTAATTATCTCAATGCTGGCCACAGGCATACACAGCTTTAAAAGGGGATGAGATACATTCATGGAGGAGAGGTCTGTCAGCGCCTACAAGCCATGGTGACTGAGGGGAGCCTCCACATTCACAGGCAGCCAGCCACTGAATCCCAGAGCCAGAAGGCAACATCAGGGAAGGCCTTGGCCTCTACACCCTGTTGCTGGACCTCCAGAGGACTTGGGTTGGCCACTGTGTGAGACTAGATGGAGCACTGGTCTGATCCAGCAGGGTTCTTCTTAGGTTCTTAATTCTCAACAATAGCGGCAGAGCTCTATTTGGCAAAAAGGATGTTGGTCTTATTGATACAGAGCCTTCCAAAATTCTCTTTGTCTAAATCGCTCCCTAAATTCAAGAGCTGAGTCAGTTGGCCTTGTTTTCAAAGTGCACGAAGAAACCTCCAGGGTTTTTTAACTCCCGGATTTTGACCACCACACGGTACACATGTGATTTGCCAGTTTTTCTTCTGTTCAGTTGCATCCCCCCACATCTGCACTTGGCAAAGTGCATTTGTGTGAATTGATAAAACACTGCAAAAAAGCAGACTGATTTCCCACTTGCCTTACGCCGCTCTGACGCTCCTCTTCTCAGCGGGACTTCCAGCTGATTTCACACTATCTGCCCCGGGGCTGCAACTAGCGTTGGCTTTTGCGCTCAGCAAACAGAAGCTGGTTTTTAGAGATTTCTATTTGCTGTATGAAAAAGCCAAAGCGAGTTGCAGCCCCGGGACAGATAGTATGAAATCAGACAGAAGCCCCACCGAGAAGAGGAGCGTCAGAGTGTCAATCCCCAGTTGCCCTCACCTGGGGATTGGCAACCCTAGGGTGGTGGTGGGGAACCATAACATGTGGGGGTCGGGGAAAGGGGCTGCTGCCCACTGACCTGTTTAAGGGAGTCCTGCTCCGCATACTTGAACTTCTTCTGCTTGTAGTAGTCCCGTTTGGGCAGGAAATGCAGCAAGAGAAGGTCACAGAGCACGGAAGCCTGAAGTCGAAAAGAAACAAATAAACCCAGAACAGAAATCTCTCTCACTCTCCTTCTTAACAAGCTGGTAGAGTTGCTACAGCCCAAAATTGAGTTGCCAGCTCCAGATTGGGAAACACCCAGAGATTTCAGGGGTGGAGCCTGAGGAGGGTGAAGTTTGGGGAGAGGCGGGACCTCAAGGGGGGTATAGAGCCGTAGACTCCACCCTCCACAGTGACCATGTTCTCCAGGGAATTGATTTCTATTGCCTGGAGAATCAGTTGCAATCTCAGGAGATCTCCAGCTACCACCTGGAGATTGGCAATCATAGCACCACTGAAGTCACACACACACACACATGGATATCAGGGTCTGTACTCACCACTCCAAAGATGCCAATCCCAGAGCCTATGGTGGTCATCGTTGGGATAATGTCAAATTTTCCAGCCTGGAAGCAATCAGAGATAGTCGGGCCCCAGATGCCAACTACCAGAGAAGGGCCCAGGAGGCAGCACTGACTAGTACTTTTCATTTTTATCCCACCCTTCTTCCAAAGAGGTCATGATGGTCTACGTGGGTCTCCTCTCTTTCAATTTAGGCTCTCAGGGCCTCTCAGACAGGGCCTTTTTTGCAGGAAAACCCCCCAGCAGGAACTCATTTGCATTTCCGGCCACACCCCTGGTGGCACCACTGTTTTCCGCAGGGCTTTGTTTGGTTGAAAAAGCCCAGCCGGGACTCATTTGCATATTAGGCCACACCCCTTGATGCTAAGCCAAGCCAACTGGAACTCTGTTCCTGCTCAAAAAAGCCCTGATTACAGAGAATGATTGGCCAAGGTTACCCTTCTCTAATTACACCACCATGCTGGGTTAAGTGCTGTCAAACATGTGCATGCGTATTATACTATGTGCCCCTTTTCCTCCTCTCTGCAAAACCCTTTTCAAGGGAGCTTCCGAAGGCACTTAAAGATTCATCAACTGATTTAGCTGGTTGGTTGACCTCACTGTATGCTAGATCCAGGTGGTCTGAAGCAGCAGAACAAAATCTGAGCCCAGTGGCACCTTGAAGACCAACAAAGTTTTATTCAAGGTATAAGCTTCAGGTACTCCAGGCATCTGAAGAAATGTGCTTTTCCCACTGGACTCAAACTTCGTTCTTGTCATCGTATGCTGTTATGTATACAATAATAAAATCCACGCTGGGCTGGATTTGTAGTTTCTGTTCTGCTAATGGTGGGGCTTTCCACCGAAACAAAGAGGACGCCACCAGGGCAAAGAGGGTGCCTGATGGTGAAACACTCCTCTTCCATCAGAGTAAGGCTCTTTGCGATCACTGGCAGAAGGTCCCCCTGTTTGTGGAATGCCAGCTTTGGATCCAAGACATCAACCGGAGCAGCAGAAGCAGGTCAGAGCACACAATAAGGGCAGCAGAAGACCAAAACAAAATGATTTTTACAAACCAGGAGAGCAAAGTTTGCCTAGTGTTAACGGAGGTGACACGTGCCTAGGGATTGAATGCTTCAGCCTGGGTGCCATCACAGAGAAGGCCCTGCTCCAGTACTAACCTCTCTTTCAGAGGAGATATACAGAGAAGAAGGGGATAGTCAACAATCCTAATAGATGGACAGATTCATGAAGGCAGATTTCCCCGTGGAGATGTGTCACAAAGACTGTTCCAGTCATGTGAATTCTGACATCACAGATTCCCCCCCTTCCCATGAATAAATATACCCTAAAGGAGAATATTATTTTCCAAGACAAGCATTACCTTTCCGTTGACCAGAATATCAAAGCGGATTCCAAACACCTTGTACAGGGTCCTTAGGTCACTCCCATTCTCTCGGTAATATTTGGCATATCTTTTCAAAACAAAAGACATGCTGGTCAGAATGCTCACGTCAAGCTGTCTTCTACTGATCTATCAAGGTCAGTATTGTCTACTCTGACTGGCAGCAGCTCTCTGGGGTCTGCGGTGGAAGTCTTTCTCATCACCTACCACTTGATCCTTTTAACTGCAAATATTGGGGGTGGGGGTTTGAACCTGAGACCTTCTGCATGCCAATCAGATGATCCATGGCTGTACCCGTGACATTAATGGTAGCTGAAATATAGGCACTGAATAAAATGAGAGCCACCCTACCTGAAATTGAAGCCAGGAGAGAGGTTATCATCATTATACAGCCCGTGGAAATTGTAAATGGGGATGCAGTGCCTCACGGGCCAGTCCAGGTCACAGTCCCAGCTGATAGTGATGCCAACGACCCCACCCTGCACAAGAAAAAGAGCATAACCTATCAGGGATCCTATAAGAGCATAACCTATCAGGGATATATATAGATATAGGGCAGGGGTGGCCAAACACATGTGGCTCTTTCACACATATTGTGTGGCTCTCGAAGCCCCCACCCCACCAGCTGGCTTGAAGAAGGCATTTCTCTCTTTAAATCACTTCTCAAAGGCTAGCCAGTCAGTGGGTTGGTGAATGCATTTAAAGTTAAAGTTGCTTTCTTTCAACCTCCTCCCAATCTGCCTTCCTTCCATCCTTCCATTTTGTGGGTCTCAAACATCTCATGTTTATTCATTAAGCGAGTTTGGCCACCCCTGATATAGATATAAATAGGGCTTTTGTTGTAGAAAAAGGCCAGCAGGAACTCATTTGCATATTAGGTCACACCTCATGATGCCAAGGCAGCCAAAACTGCGTTCCTGTGCATTCCAGCTCAAAGAAAGCTCTCTGTGTGTGTGTATTCTAGCATACTGGTGCTGAATATTAGTTCTAGAAATCAAACTCCAGTGTCAGACTCCTGGTGCAAAATAGAGTGGTCTTCTCCTGCATTTGGAAAGAGGAATATGGACCCTGGGAAATGGATTCCAAAACACTGGGGGGGGGGGGGGGTCCTGAGAGTTTCCTACTTGTCTGCTGGATAATTTCACCCCAAGCCCTTCACCAAGAACAATAGATAAGGTTACAGATAGCAAAACGCCACTGAAGAATACTGCTTTAATTCAAATAGAGCAGAATGGGTAACAAATCTAGGTCTGTAAAGCAGAAAAGCTGTGTTAAACAGTAGAAAGGGAACAACAAGAAACTTAAATGGAGCAGGAGTTTGTAGGCAGCGATAGTGGTCAAGACCTCTAAATCACTAGAAACGATTCTTGAAAGAAATCCTTTGAGAGGAGGATTTAGGAAGATTCAGGACTGATACAGCAGATTTGAACCTTCTCAAATCTACTTCTTGAAGGATTTCGTGTCTGCCTGCACATTAGCCTCTGTCTCCTCACAATGCCTGTTCAGCCTCTATATTTGTCTCTTCCTCCCTCACCTGGTTACATTAGCTCCACCCAATTTTAGTCTAACCAAAAAAGAGTTCTGTTAATAAATTCTTAGCTCTTGAGCCTAGAGGGAAACTCTAAAAAAGATTTCAGTGCCATGAATTCTGTCAATCCCCAGAAAGGTAGAGAGAAAGGAAAGATGTGTTTTTCAAGAGGCGGATAAGCACTACAGCATTACTAAAAGTTGCAATCACACACACTAAATAATGCACTTTCAATTCACTTTCAATGTACTTTCCAACTGGATTTTGCCAATTCACACAGTAAAATCCAGTTGGAAAGCGCACTGAAAGAAAATTGAAAGTGCATTATCTAGTGTGTGTGATCAGAGGGGTGTTTCCTCTGACTCTCATTGAATTCCACTTGACCTTACTGAGGTAGCCAAACTGAATGGCTATTTGGCACTGCTATGCCAGTATTCTCTGGGATTGCTTGGATGACTTATCCAAGAAGCAGCAGCAAGATTTTATCAGAAGGGTTGAGGGTGGGGAAATGGTGCAAAAGCAAAAGCAGATGGGGGGGGGGGGGGGCGGAAACCAGGATGCCAAAAAGATATTTTCACCAGGGTTTTTTTTGTTTTGTTTTGTTGTTGTTTTAGCAGGAACACACAGGAACACCATTCCAGCTGGCTTGGCATCAGGGGGGTGACCTAATATGCAAATGAGTTCCTGCTGGGCTTTTTCTACAAAAAGCCCTGTGTAAAATAATGGTGACATCAGGCCTAATATGCAAATAAGTTCCTGCTGGGCTTTTGCTTCAAAAAAGGTCTTGATTTTCACAATGTAACAGCTCTGACTGACACAAATCACATTCCTCTGCATACAAATATTACTGAAGGCAAATGAAATAGAAGACGAAACATAGGAGAGGGAAACAGTACAAGAGACACTTCACTGGATAAGACTGAGAGTTAATTTACACATTACAAAACCTTTGTGTTTGTTGGGGGGTGACATGAGGTCTTTGCATCAGACGTTCAATGGGAATGTTGTGTCTCCCAGGTTTGCATGCTCCAGTTTCTCCTCACAATCACACAGTGCGTGGGCACCGAAGCAGCTGCAACTGTCCCCACCCCAGTGCAGTTTTTGCTTTCTTGAACCACCCTGTGGAGCGGCTGTTGGTTCTGTTAGAAAAATCATGTTACTTACATGGCTGCACAGAGATTTTACCTCATAGCCAACAGCGGATTCATGGTAGTAGCTTTTAGAAAGTGAGAATGGCACAGGAGGTGAAGCTGAGGTAGCTTCTGACAGGCTGCCGTGTGGTTACAAGGGGGAAAAGGACACTCACAAGTCTCAGAGGCAGGAAACTCCCAAAGAATGACTGATGCAAAGACCTCAGGTCATCCCTCAGGAAACTCAAGGGCTTTGTGATATGTTGATTGGTCCATCTGCTCCAGCAGCCTGTTTTCAACAACATCTGGCCAGATGCTTCTGGGATGGCCTGAAGCAGAACACTGAATGTCCTAAACATCTGGCAAATTAATAGGTAAACATTTTGCAGTCGTGACTGAAATATTGTTGATAGAGAGGTGGTTTTTAACACTGCTGAAAGTATTCCTGAAAGATGAGAACTTGATTTGACCCAGTCCTGTTCTTCACAGATACCCTGAGATCCACATAAGTCAAAAAAGCACTTGCCTTCTGGGCCAAAGCAGAAAACTTTTGTCCAGATTCCTCCACAATATATCCCAGTTCAAACACAGGACACAATGGATCTCGGACTTTGTGATAGGTGCAGTTCCTGAGGTAGTGTTTGGTGACTCTCTCCACAAGGTTGCGCCTGTCAAAAATTAAGAACCCGAGTGTGAAACACGGGAGTGGACCCCAAACAGAACACAACTCCCCCCCCCAGCTATTTCATTTTTTACTTCACCATTTCCCCAAAGAGACAGCAGTCTACTTGAATAAATGTAAGTACCTTTTCTGCAATATTGGGAGATTTATTTTCTGCACTCAGTATCACACTTCTCTGACTGGACAAAAAACTCCAAGGCTTCTTTTGTAGCATTAACTCCTTTGCATATTAGGCCACATGCCCCTGATGTAGCCAGTCCTCCTGGAGCTTACAGGGCTCTTCTTACAGGACCTACTGGAAGCTCTTAGAGGATTGGCTACATCAGGGGTGTGTGGCCTAATCTGCAAAGGAGTTCCTGCTACAAAAAAAGCCCTGAAAAACTCAATTATATTAACTAAATATCCTAATATTACACGCTGCATGGCTTCCTTGGGTGCAACCACACAAGAGATTTGGCCTGACCTAGCCATGAGTCCCCTCTGGATTTAATGTGTGTGGTCACATGTGCACATCTTCCCCCCAACTCCTGCCCATACTTACCTCATCTTAGAACAGGCTGGGACTGGATTAAATAGTCACTGGGAACTTCCTGGTAGCAAATCTCTAAAACACAAGGCGTGTTTCCTGGCTGTCTGAATGGATATATATATTTGCTTCTCTTGCATGCGTGCAGCCCATGCCTCTCCCGGTAGCAAGGCAGGAGCTGTGTGATTGCCACAGCTTGCATCAAAGAGAACCAGCTTTTTCAAAGCCCGGATACTGCTGCACCAAATTCCCAGTGTGATCCCACCCCTTGTGTGCTCGCTTCTGTGTCCCAGTAAAGGGCTGGTGAGCCTAAACCCAACACAAAGGGGCTTTGTCCCTTTGACCCGGTAAAGTCTGCCTGCACCACTGGCGAGAACGGGGGTGTGAAAAGCTACATACCCAGGAGAAGGTGATGTAGGATGGTGAATAATAATGTTCAGCCGTGGTGTCTTTGATCGATGGCTTACCTGGAGACTTTGAATTTGGGGAAAGTAATACTGTTCTTGATAAATAAGGTGAAGCTTTCTGCTTCTAGGAGCAGAGGCGGGCTGGAAGACAAAATAATGGATGCTTGTAGGTTAAAATCCTTGGCATCTGCTGGAGAAGAGGAACACCTCCCCAACATCTACTCAGTCAAAATCGAGAACAGAGTTGTCTTAGAGCTGAGGACCTTTGCCCTGTGGGGTTCCTTCCTTATTCCATAAAGACAGTTTCAGAGGGCAGCTGTGCCGGTCTGCAGTAGAACAGTAAGATTTGAGTTCAGTAGCATCTTTAGGGGTTGCCAGGCCCGAGCAACAAGCCAGTGGGGGACTTACTGGGATGCTCATGGAGAGTGGAGGGAAGAAGCATGCTGTGCCTATGTCACTTCCAGGTGATGTAGGCATGCTGGCGACTTTGAGGGGGGCATGTCGGGGGCAATGCTCTGGGTTTTGGACAAAACTCTATGGTTGGAAGGCAATTCTATCAGAAAGTTTTGCACAAAAAACCAGAGTATCGCCGCTCGATGTCACCAAGTGTGCCAATGTCACTTCTGCGTGATGTAGGCACTTTGTGTTTGGGGTGGTAATTCTGCCCAGCTGGCCTGTGCCAGGGGGAGTACAAGAAACTGGGGGATCCCTGTATGCCAGGAGGACCTGGTAACCGTAAGCGCCTTAGAGACCAACCAGAGTTTCAGAGCAGAAGTTTTCAAGAGCCAAAGCTCCCTTTTCTATGTCCAACAGAGGAAGCCTGACTCTCAAAAACTTACACCTGGAACTCCTGTTGGCCTTTAAGGTGTGAATCGTTCTCTATGTATTCCATTCACAGGCTGGTAGCCACAGAGGGGCCTGTGGGGGCCCTGCCCCCCTGAGGGCCCCCAACTTCCAGGAGGCCTCCAGCACGCAGTCTGCTTTTCCCATTTTCTTTTTGCCATGGCTGAGCTGGCGAAGCATCATCGGTGGCAGCCAGAGCCAGGAGAGCTGAGGAGGGCACAGAGCACTGTGGCAGCAAAAGCGGCAGGAAGAGGAGAGGCCATGTGGAATGGACTGGGGAGTGGGGGGGGGGGGACAGATGGAGCACCTGACTGCAAAGTGACAGAGTGGGGGAGAGGGAGGTAAAGGGGGGGGGAACTCTGCTTGCATGCAAGGTGCAGTCTCTTCATCAATCTGAAGTTTTATGGTTGGGCTACCTCAATTTGGCCACATTCAGGGCCTCCAGCTTTTGCCCCTACCCCAGAAAGCTTCTGAGAAGCGTCAAGCCCTGCAGTGGATAGAAAAGGGTGCCCTCTGACTTTTTTTTTTTCAAAAAAAATCCTGGCTATGGCCCTGTCCATTCACCACAAATGCGGGTTAACTTGGATGATTTCTAAAATTGATTCCAGTGTAGGATTGTGTGCCCTTCCCACTAACCTTGAGTTCAAAGGCATCTTTGTGTGCATTGGTAAAACATTGCAAAATTAGGTGTGTTTTTCTATGAGTGTGTTGTGGATAGATAGACAGGCAGACAGATTCTTCTGCGGTTTGCTGCATTCCAAGAATCCCAGCTCTACCTGCCTGATTTTCTAAAACCCAAGTTTAGTTGACCTCTTTATGCCTCTCATGGTTACCATTCAGCACTACTCCCATATTGTTTGATGCGTGAATCGCACCAGCTCCCTCCACTCTTCAAGGGATTATCTCCCAGTTAAGTTACACCCACTGAGGAAACACCAGCTGACATTCTTATTCATCAGAATAACAAAGGATTGCTCAGATGTGAGTGGGCGGCCATGTTGGTCTGAAGCATCAGAACAAAGTCCAGTGGCACCCTTAAGGCCAACAAAAGCAGGCCTCAGATTCAGCGGGAGCTCCCAGGAGCACAGCTCCTGAACCTTTCTGACAGTTCCACATCCTCCTTCCCACCTTGTCCTTTAAATAGTAGGTGCAGCTGCATAAGAATCCCTGGATGGGCTCCAGCACTTATTTTTCTACAAAACGACCCCTCTTTATTATTCAGCCAAAGAATTCCAAGTTAGGAAAACAAAGAGAGAGAGAGAGAAAGAGAGAGAGAAAGAGAGAGAAAAAGAGAGAGAAAGAGAGAGAAAGAGAGAGAGAGAGAGAGAGAGAGAGAGAAAGTGAGAGAGAGAGAAAGAGAGAGAGAGAGAGAGAGAAAGAAAGCCCTGAACAATGGATGCCAATATTGACTTTCTAGCTGTTCAAAGAATTCTAGAAGCTGGATAAGAAAATGGATAGCACCTCCATTCCTTTCCTTACTTAGGAACGAAGTCGTCAAACTCTACAGGGCACCAGCCAAAGATTTCACACGTCTTCATTGTGCTGTTATAATTCACACACTTCCCAGTCATGATACCTGAAGAAAGAAAACAGCACACAGGTTGGAAAGAGAAGTTCTTCCAGGAGGTCCTCTGCAAAGTCTCCAGAAGGTCAGGGCACACCCAGTTGCTCTAGGGTTGCCAGCCTTCAGGTGAGCTAAAAGCAGAGAGAGTCACACAAGGAGAATCAACTACTGAGAAGAACCTGTGACAAAAGTTCAGGTGAGGGCTGGAGATTCCCCCGGAGAAAATGCTTTGGAGGGTGGATTTTGACAGTATACCCCAATGAAAACCCCCCTCGCCCCAAATGCTGTCATCTCCAGCCTCCACTTAGAAATTATCTAGGAATTTTCCAACCCAGAGTTAACAACTCTTAGTTGACCCCATGCCAGGCAAGAACCTGTGCTTTTCAAGTAGTGTACAGCTAGCTCAACCTCATCAGATTTCAAAAGCTAAGCAGGGGTGGCCCTGGTTATTGCTTGGATGGGAGACCAGGAAGGAAGTCCAGGGTTGCTATGCAGAGGCAGGCAATGGTAAACCACCCCTGAATGTCTCTTGCCTGGAAAACCTCCTAAAGGGTCACCATAAGTCAGCTGCGACTTGATGGCAAAAAAAAAAGTATAAAAGAGTGGCACAATACAGGTGAGTTTGGGTTTTTTAGCCTTAAAGGTAAAGGTAGTCCCCTATGCAAGCACTGGGTTGTTACTGACCCATGGAATGATGTCACATCAGGACGCTTTCTTGGCAGACTTTTAGCCATTATCTTCCCCTGGCTAAAAGAAGCTCCCAAAGGGGGCTAATTCCTATTGCAGAAATGGTGCAAGGGGGAGGAATTCACCCTCTTCCACCCAATTTATGGCTACAAAAACTCCCTCCCTGATCCCATCACATACATCCAGTAGTTCATTGTTAGGACCAAAAAGCAATGCTTCAAAAGCAATTTAGACAAGTTCATGGAAGACAAGTTTATCAACAGTTATGAGCCGTGAGTACAAAAGGGGAACTTCCACTTTTAGAGGCAGTCTAGCTCTGTCTCCTAGAGGTTGTTGTCCCTGCAACCTGAACATGGGCTTTCTTAGAAGGTATCTGGATGGCCACTGGGGCAAACAAGATGATGGATTTGTTAGAACCTCAGTCTGAGACTCAGCTGGGTTCTTCTTACATTCTTGTAGGTACTTAAGACACATGGACACACATGAAGCTGCCCTAATACTGAGTCAGACCTTTGGCCCATCAAGGTCATTACTGTCTATTCAGACAGGCAGTGGTTCTTCAGGTTCTCAGGGCAGAGGTCTTTCACATCACCTTGCTACCTGATTCTTTTAACTGGAGATGCTGGGGACTGAACTTGGGGCCTTTTGTATGCCAAGCAGGTGCTCTGCCACTGAGTCACTGTCCCTCCCCAAACACATCAAATGATGTCACACTGCTACCTCTCCTTTTGTGCATTGTCTTTCTCACCTTAGACCAGTTCCGCAGGGCCTGCAAGACCGCCCTCTTCAAACAGGCGTTCACCAATAACTGAATTAATGTTTACCGCCAGATTAGTAACGTTTACCGCCAATGTTGACTTAGGAATGTTTTAATTAATTATTGATTATTGACTGATTTTAATGTGAATTTTAATGTGAATTTAATGTTTTTATTACTATTGTTTACCTGAAATGCTGTTAGCCGCCCTGAGCCTGCTTCGGCGGGGAGGGCGGGATATAAATAAAATTTTACATTACATTTTACATTACATTACCTTGACCTCCACGAGGGTACTTCCCTTTAGTACATTTACTGTCGTCAACACATCCCCCTGTTTCAGGATTCTGAAAAGAGAACAAACATGATGACCATTCAACTGTAGCAAGATCTCCTTTTCAGTATCATTTCCCTCACAGGGCCCCAGTGTCAGGATAGTTAGGATTCTGTATTAGATTTTGGAGGAGGAGAAGAGCCCAGTTATAATTTCATGCAAACGAAGTGTGCCAGATCAATTGAAGTGTATTTTGCCCTTACCCAAGCCTAAGCTAGCCTGACCCTATCAGATCTCAGAATCTAAGCAAGGTCATCTTGGCTAGTGTTTTGAAGAGCAATCTCCAAGGAATACCAGCTCTGTGACACAGAGGTAGGCAATGGCAAACCACCCCTGAAACATCTCTTGCCTAAAAACAAATCCAGCTCGCCACCTTAAAAGAGCTAGAATTTCTGGCTGCCAGACAATCTTTGGATCTCCTAGCTATTCTACACACAATGTCATATGATAATTAATGAATTATACAGAAAATTTATGAGTGGAGGGCAGTGGTTCGCCCCGCAGGGAGGAAAGAATATCTTCCTGGTATAGTTCAATCCCCAGTATCTCCTTGTTAAAAGGATCATTGATAGGTGATATGAAAGACCTCTGCCTGAGACCCTGGACTTCAGGGCCTAGAGAGCCATTGCCAGTCAGAGAGGTCAATACTGACCTTGATAGGCCAAGGGTCTAGCTCTGTATAATGCGGTTTTACCAGGTTTAAAAGCAGAGTATCTTAAATGGATCTATCATAATGAGGAGGGATTGTAATTCAGTGGCAAAGCAAATGCTTTGAAATTTAGATGAATGAATGAATGAGTGTCTGAATGAATGAATGAATGAATGAATGAATGAATGAATGAATGAATGAATGAATGAATGAATGAAATCCCAGGTTCAATCCCTGCGGTGCCTCCAATGTCAAGAGTTCCTTTGCCCCAGCACTTGGAGAGTTGCTGCCAGTCAGAGTAGACGACAATGAATTAGGTGGGCCAGTAATCAGACTATTTTGTAGTTTCATATTCAGTATCCATCTTTAGGGAATTTTGCACTTGTTTTTTTGCATCAGTTTCACCGACCTTCTGATTTAATTTGAACAAATAACCTTAGGGTTTCTTGGGACTTTAGTGAATTAAATATCTTCTGGCAAAGGGTTTTTTTTTGTTTTGTTTTCTATCAGCTACTCTGAAAAGTGAATCTCTCACACACATACATACAATTCTGATCTGTCCTCCTGCCACCAAGTCACATTTCTTGAATTCCAAGATTGAATCACACATGTTATAGAATGGCCACATTTCTTACACACTCAGCCACGTTCAGTGGACCAGAAGTTCACACACTATTTGAAGAAGAGGAGGAGGAGGAGGAGGAGGAGATTGGATTTATACCCCACCCTTCACTCAAAATCTCAGAGCCATTTCCAATCTCCTTTCCCTTCCTCTCCCCACAACAGACACCCTGTGAGCAATGTTCCCTCTAAGCTGCAGGGTTTTGTGAGCAAAAATTCTACTTTGTGAACTACTGGCATTAAAGTTGTGAGCTACTGGCATTAAAGCTGTGAGCTACTCAATAAATTAGTGTGCTCTGGGGTCTTCCTTTCTGAGCTGGAGGCTAAAAATTTGTGAGCTTGCTCACGCTAGCTCAGCTTAGAGGGAACACTACTTGTGAGATAGGTGGGGCTGAGACAGCTCTAAGAGAACTGCTCTAGAGAGAACAACTCTGAGAGAGTTATGACTGACCCAAGGTCACTCCAGCTGGTTGCACGTGGAGGACTGGGGAATCAAACCCGGTTCTCCCAGATTAGAGTCTTTGCTCTTAACCACTACACCAAACTGGTTCTCTTTAACAAAACCATCGCAGTACCCATTCTGGGTACACAGAAGGAGGCACATGGGCAGGTCACATGACTAGCTTTTTGTGTAGCTACCCACCCTGAGCAAGCTTCAGTACAAATACAGATATTGACAAACCGGAGGAACAAATTACCTCAGGGCACCGTCCCTGTTTCTGCCCTTGAGTGATGATGAAATTGGTCATTACCACAAAGGAGCTGTCTCCCTGGAAAGGAAAACACAACAGTCAGCATCAGAAACTACTCAGTCACATAAGGATGCTGACTCCATTTGGTGGGTTCACCGAGTTCTGGCACACTTTGTTGCTACCCATCTAACAGTGCAGAATACCGCAACGCATCACCTCATTGTGGCCACTGGTCACAGTAGAGTTGTCAGCTCTGGGTAGGAAAAGGTCTGGATATTTGCGGGGGGGGGGGAGGTAGCCTGAGGAGGGTGGGGTTTGAGGAGGGGATGGAGCTCCACAAAGTATTTTGGGGAGGGATGGTGGCTCAGTGGTAGAGCATCTGCTTGGGAAGCAGAATGGTCCCAGGTTCAATCCCCGGCATCTCCAACTAAAAGGGTACAGGCAAATAGGTGTAAAAAAACTTAGCTTGAGACCCTGGAGAGCCGCTGCCAGTCTGAGTAGACAATACTGACTTTGATGGACCAAGGGTCTGATTCAGTATAAGGCAGCTTCATATGTTCCTATGTTCAACACCACCGAGCAGGGGTCATTTTGTAGAAAAACAGGTGGTGGAGCTCATCCAGGGATGGTTATGCAGCTGCACCTACTATTCAATGGACAAGGAGGTGGAACTCTCAGAAGGAGGGGGTGGAACTCTCAGAAAGGTTCAGGAGCTGTGCTCCTGTGAGCTCCCATTGAATCTGAGGCCTGCCATCAAGTTCACCTTCCAAAGTGGCCATTTTCTCCAGGGAAGTTGATCTTTATTGCCTGGAGATCAGGTGTAATCCCAGGAGATCTCCAGTTACCACCTAGGTCACAGGCAGTGCATTTAGGAGAGAGGCCACAGAGAGCAGTTTGCGCACATGCTTTCCTTACTGAAAGAAATACTGCTTCACTCAATTGACCATACTGGATAGTAACGATTGTAAGCATATTGGATACAAGCGTTTGTTATCACCAGCATGTAAATTTCATGAGACTGTCTGTAAGCTCGTAGAAGCTATAGCGAAAAGACAGATCAAGTACTGACGCGTTGCATTTATTCCATCGTGCCTTGCTGTACGGAGTAGAACTTCTGGAAGTCTTGTGCTCCATGGATGACTTTACCGTGGGAACTACTGCCTGCACCTCTTCTAAAGTCTGGGCATTTATTGCATTCAAGTGACTTTGGGTGTGGGTTTGTGGTCCCTTATGTATTGATTCTTACATTTCAATTGGAACAAACTGTTTTTGATACCTTTATAACTCTTTTGCGTTATTATTTGTGGAGGCTGGTTTTCGCGGAGGGTTCCTTTACCCTTTTTCTCCTGCACCACCTGGAGGTTGGCAACGTGATCCATAGGTGGCCCTCAGGGCTTGCCATCTGGCCCTTCTGCATCCCAGGGAGCCCCCGACCCCTCAGCACCTTCAGCCACTTTCTTCTGAACTGGTGTGGTGGTGATATTCAGAGCCAGATTAACCCGCAAACTACATAAAACTACAGGACAAAGTTAGAGTCCAGCGGCACCTTTAAGACTAGGTGGCACCAGACTCTAACTTTGTTTTGTTGCTTCAGACCAACACGGCTGCCCACCCAGATCCATCTAAAGTAAAACTACAGTTTAGGGCCACTGAGTAAGAGAACCTCTAAATATTAAAAAAAAAAAAAAATACCAAATTTTGGAGTAATGTTATGGGGCTGGTTATGGGGCTGATTTAATTTAGAGCTTCAGCACGTCTTAATCTGGCCCTGATGGTGTTTCACCCCTTGCCTTCCTATATGAGCAGCAGGAGAACGTTTTGGGGAAGCTCCTCTCCCACTCATGCATCTCAGTAACTCATTCTGCCACACAAAGCAAATGGAAGTGAGAAACCAACAGTGCCCTCCTAGACAGAGCTACTCTCTTCTAAACTCATTAATTGCAGTGGACAGCTACCCCTTTCTAAACCCATTGACTTCAATGGAGAGTTACTCCCTTCTGAGTCCATTGACTTCAACTGGGAGCTACCCCCTTCTAAACCCATTGACTTCAATGCAGAGTTACTCCCTTCTGAGTCCATTGACTTCATCTGGGAGCTACCCCCTTCTAAACCCATTGACTTCAATGGAGAGTTACTCTCTTCTGAGTCCATTGACTTCATCTGAGAGCTACTCCCTTCTAAACCCATTGACTTCAATGGAGAGTTACCCCCTTCTAAACCCATTGACTTCAATGGAGCGTTACGCCCTTCTGAGTCCATTGTCTTCATCTGAGAGCTACTCCCTTCTAAACCCATTGACTTCAATGGAGAATTACTCCCTTCTGAGTCCATTGACTTCATCTGGGAGCTACCCCCTTCTAAACCCATTGACTTCAATGGAGAGTTACTCTCTTCTGAGTCCATTGACTTCATCTGAGAGCTACTCCCTTCTAAACCCATTGACTTCAATGGAGAGTTACCCCCTTCTAAACCCATTGACTTCAATGGAGCGTTACGCCCTTCTGAGTCCATTGTCTTCATCCGAGAGCTACTCCCTTCTAAACCCATTGACTTCAATGGAGAATTACTCCCTTCTGAGTCCATTGACTTCATCTGGGAGCTACCCCCTTCTAAACCCATTGACTTCAATGGAGAGTTACTCTCATCTGGGTCCATTGACTTCATCTGAGAGCTACTCCCTTCTAAACCCATTGACTTCAATGGAGAGTTACTCCCTTCTGAGTCCATGGTCTTCATCTGGGAGCTACGCCCTTCTAAACTCATTGACTTCAATGGAGCGTTACGCCCTTCTGAGTCCATTGACTTCATCTGAGAGCTACTCCCTTCTAAACCCATTGACTTCAATGGAGAATTACTCCCTTCTGAGTCCATTGACTTCATCTGAGAGCTACTCCGTTCTAAACCCATTGACTGCAACAGAGAGCTGCTCCCTTCTGAGACCACTGAATTCTGTAATTTAGGATTGTACTGCATGAGGCTTTTAAAAGTGGAGTGTCAATAAAACCTTTAACAGATGATTAATCTTCAGAGAGCTCTTAATATGAGTCAGAACACAGGCAGAGTTAAAAAAGGTCACTTTCAATTATTTAACTTTTAAAAACCCCTATTTTTTCTAAATAAATAAAATAATAAGTAATTACCATTTGAATCAAACGACAAAGAAGGGGACAGGAGAGTGACAGTCACCATTATAATGGCACAGTGGTAAATTTACATGGAGAACAATATTAAATAAGATACCATAACAAATCGTATTAAACTATCCATATTAAAGAACTGGATCTAATCCAAAAGAACTATAGGGCGAAGATGGTTCAGGTATAGCAGCAACTACCTTTGAACTGCTTTCAACCAATGCAATTTCTTCATAAGGTAATTTGGATTCACTAAACCTCTAGTAGATTTCAGTTTGGAATGTCGATTTCCTGTCAAATCCATGCCTGTAACAGCTCCAGGCTCCTTACCTGAGGTGGGAAAACATAATCGGTGCCATCCCAGATGTGTGGGCCCATCCCACTGACATTTGTAAGCGTCAGCCCTTTGAGCTTCACAGAGACGGAGCTGACAATACCATCCCGGGACTGGTAGCCTTTCTCATAGAGAAAAACCCACCTAAGGATAAAGACAAGAGAGAAAAAACAGCTATCTAACGAAGATTACAGAGGATTAGGGTTGCCTGCCAGTTCTGGGTTGGGAAATGCCTGCAGATTTAAGGGATGGAGCCTCAGGAGGGAGGGGTTGGGGGGAGGGGAGGGACTTCAATGGGATCTAATGCCATAGAGTCCCCCTTCCAAAACAGCCATTTTCTTGAGGTGAACTGACCTCTATCACCTGGAGATCAGTTGAAACACCAGGAGATCTCTGGCTACCTCTTGGCAACCCTGTAGAGCAGGGGTGGCCAATGGTAGATCTCCAGATGTTTTTTGCCTACAACTCCTATCAGCCCCAGCCAGCATGGCCAATGGCTGGGCTTGATGGGAGTTGTAGGCAAAACACATCTGGAGAGCTACCATTGGCCACCCCTGCTATAGAGGACCGATTAAGAACATAAGAGAAGGCATGTTGGATCAGGCCAATGGTCCATCCAGTCCAACTGTCTGTGTCACACAGTGGCCAAAAAACCCAGGTGCCATCAGGAGGTCCATCAATGGGGCCAGGACACTAGAAGCCCTCCCACTGTTGCCTCCCCAAGCACCAAGAATACAGAACATCACTGCTCCAGACAGAGAGCTCCAACAGTACGCTGTGGCTAATAGCCACTGATGGACCTCTGCTCCATATGTTTATCCAATCCCCTCTTGCCCGAAGGACACTGTCCTTCCCTGCTCAGTGCAATCAATCTGCCTCAGAGCACTGCCTATACCAACCTGGCACTAAAACGAGCTGACTGTTTTCTTTTGAGAGGAAGGTGCCCTCTCTGGCATTGTTGCAGCAGGCACGGTACTTAGAATGGTTAAGCTGTAGAGTTGCCAGCCCGCCCCCCACCCCCCACCCCGGCCCGGCCCGGTCCAGGTGGGAGTTTCTCCACTTTTGTGGGCTCCTCCCCGCGATCAGCCAACTGGCTGGCAGGGAGAAACCCCACCCACAAATGCCTCCAAATGTGGCACGATGATGTCTCCCAGAAGTGACATCATCATGCCATCAATGTTGTGTGTCGACACTCTAGTTTTTAGCAAAACTCTATGGTAAATTTGAGTCCAAATCATAGAGCTTTGCCCCAAAACTGGGGCGTCACTGGAATGACGACATCACTTCTAAGTGATGTAATTGCACACATGGAAAAAGCCCCCAGGGAGCCCTGAAGATCCCCCCGCTGGGAAGCAAGTAGGACCTGGCAACCTTATTAAGCTATCATGAGATATATTAACTGATCAATTTAGATGACTTGGTTGTTTTTATGAATTATTGTTTTATCATATGTTGTGAGCCACCCTATGCCTGCTTGTGGGGTAGGGCAAGATAAAAAGGTAAAGGTAGTCCCCTGTGCAAGCACCAGCTGTTTCCGACTATGAGGTGACGTTGCTTTCACAACGTTTTCACAGCAGACTTTTTACGGGGTGGTTTGTCGTTGCCTTGCCCAGTCATCTACACTTCCCCCCAGCAAGCTGGGCACTCATTTGACCGATCTCGGAAGGGTGGAAGGCTGAGTCAACCTCGAGCCGGCTACCTGAAAACCCCGCTTCCGCCGGGGATCAAAGTCAGGCCATGAGCAGAGCTTAGGACTGCAGTACTGCAGCTTTACCACTCTGTGTCACGGGGCTCTTAGGGCAGGATACAAATTGAATAAAATAAACACAACAAGTTTAAGTCATTTCAAATACATTATGTTCTTTGTGGCATCTACCAGGGGGATTGTAGTTCCTGGAGGTGTAGTTGTTAACTGGGGGAGGGGGCACAGTTTCATATCCCTGCTTGCCTATGAATCTCACCAGGTGACCTTGGACTAGCTGCTTTCTCTTAGGGCGTTTTCGCACTGACCTTCAAGTGGCGCGACCACCCTCTTCACACCGGAGGATCTGCGCGGATTTCGCACAAGAAGCGCCGGAGCACCCAAAAGAGCCGGCGACTTCCGTCGCAAAAGCCGCTCAAACGTTTTCCTGCTTCTTGGCGGTTTCCGTTTGAGCGGGTTTCGCGATGGAAGTCGCCGGCTCTTTTGGGTGCTCCGGCGCTTCTTGTGCGAAATCCGCGCAGATCCTCCGGTGTGAAGAGGGTGGTCGCGCCACTTGAAGGTCAGTGCGAAAACGCCCTTAGCCTAACCTCACAGGTTCATTGCCAGGATAAAACAGAGGAAGGAAGAATCTTCCTCCTCTCTGGAGGAAGATAAGAGTATAAATGGTAGATAGGCAGATCTATACTACAGATTTCTAACCATTTTAAATGGCATGGCTTTTCCTAAAGAATAATGAGAATTGTAGTTTAGCAAAAGGCACAAAGAATTCTCTTGCAGAGACTGCTGCACGCACACACACACAGAAGAGGGAACCACAAAGGCTTAGGGGCAGATCCATTCCAGATGCTTCAGAACAGTCTGGTCCCAGGATGCCTTTAGGGAGGCTGTGGCAGTGGAGCTGGTATGAAGCCAGTTTTATGGCTGCAGTGCAGACATGACTTCAGACGACCTTTCTCAAGAAGGAAGGTTCATTTACAGTAAGGGTCCCCAACCTTTTCTGAGCCTGTGGGCAGCTTTGGAATTCTGACACAGTGGGGTGGGCTGGGGCAACCACAAAATGGCTGCTGCAGAAGAAGCCACGCAGAGAAGGAGCCCAATTGCATGAGACAAAAGGAGTAATTTTAAAAAATGCTCAGAAAAACAAGTGTAAGTTAATAGAACCAACAGTGTAGTGGCAGCTGCTATTGAAATAAAGTTATTTTAATCTGCACAATCAGATTCCCAGTGGCCAATCAGATATCTTGTCCAGCACCCCCTTCTAAAAGCACCTAGCGGGCACCAAGAAAGGTGCCAGTCGTCATTGATGCTTCTGGGCACCCTGTTGGAGACCTCTGATTTAGAGGAACCTTTTCTGTTACAGCAGATCAATTATAGTCTTTCCATAAAATGGGCATACAAGAGGTGCATACCTATACATGCCATGTAAATAACAAACAAAGGCTGTAAAAGAAACAAAGAAACAAAGGAACATCAACAGTGTGAAAAAATTAGAAAGGCTGAAGCAACACCTGTGTATGGCACTAAAGAGAAATAAAAACAAATTATTTTTATTTCTTTCATTTATTGGCTTTCTTTCTCCCCAAGTGGGAACCCAAGGGGCCTCAAGCCATTTTCTTTCCCTCCCTTCTTTTCTCACAACAACCCTGTGAGACAGGCTAGGCTGAGGGCCTGTGACTGGCCCAAGGTCACCCCGCAAGCTTTTCTGGCAGAGTGGGTGGGAATTCAACTGTGTCTTTCTCAGGTCCTAGTCTGACCCTTTAAACGACAACACCACATTGGCTAATCACAAAATGAAACTGGCTTAATGTACATTGGCTTATCCCCAAATGAAACAAAACTAGTAATAAACACACCTATTCACTAATATAACAAAATGAAATAAGGTTTTATAACCCCCCCCACCCCCCAAAAAGCCAATGGGGCAATCACACAAGGAATCTGGACCTGCAGTATCCTGACTTTGAAAAAGTTGGTATTTTTTGATGCATGCCCAGTATTCACACAGCCCCCGCCCTGCTGATGGGAAAGGCACTGGCTGGACAAATGCACGAGCAACATTCAGACTTCTTGTGTGCATGTGGGGTGCCTGTGGTGAGTGCCCAGCTGTTCCGACAGCCAGGAAACATGACTTACATACGATTTAGAGATTTGCTACTGGGAAGTACCCTGTAGCTATTTGATCCTGTTTCAGCCCATCCTAAGACAAGGTAAGGATGGGCAAGATTCAGGAGGAAGTAGGGCTGCCAAGTTCCATAGAATTTTCCCTCCCAAATGGCTAGAGTGTCCGGGAAAACCATAGAGTTTCCCCGGACGCTCCTAGAGTGGCCAGTGCGCAATCTTGCCGGTGCGATGACATCACATTGTGCCGTGCGCACTTTGTGCATGCAAAAGCAGTCCCCCTCCAGAGGCCACGGGGAACCTGGCAACCCTGGGAGGAAGATGAGTATGTGGGATCATGCATATTAAATCCAGAGAGGAGGCGCGGCTAGGTCAGGCCACATCTCTCATGGGATCGCACACAATGTGCATGTAGATCTCTAATTCAAGGTGCTGCTGCTGAAGCTGGAAGATGAGATACTGAAAAGGATTCAGGGAAGAGTCACATCAAATAAAATAAATCCAAAGTAGAAAAGGTAGAAGTAATTGGGTGTGTTCATCCTATAGAAATGAAGGGGGAGGATATCCTTGGAGTCTTCAAATATTTATCATTAAATAAAGAGATTTCAGGAAGAACAGAGGGCAGAACAAGAAGGAAAGGAAATTAAACTGGGGGGACCTGGATTAAGTGTTTACCTACAGGATAATGCTGAGGTATTCAGCTATCGTATTATTTAGTTTATATGGACCTTTTGTAAGTCCTTTACAAACAACCAAGGAGATGTCTGTCATTTTTATCCCACCCTTTCTCCAAAGAGCTCAGGGGCAAAGTACACAGGCCTCCCCTTCTCCGTTTTGTTTTCACAAAATCTTAGGTACTTTCCACAAAAGTACCGAGGCTGACTGAATAATGGTTGCCCAGCAAGCTTCACGATTTGAACCCGGGTCTCCCCAGTCATAGTCCAGCATTCAAACTACTACATTGCAATGTCTATCCTCCAGCTTCTCTACAGAATAACCTTGTGAGACAGGGTCAGTGGAAAAAAGTGTCATAGGCCCAAGAGTTTCCACTTTTGATAGCTTACTGTGGTTTTGAACGGAAGACTTCCCCTGCCCATTGTTGTTTAACTACCCCAGCCCATGGGATTTTTATACAGATACAAAATAGTAGGGAATTCTGTACTGTAGAGGGGCCTGCTGCACTTGGTAGAAGAGAGTAGCCTTGCTACCATGTCCCCCCCTTTTCTTTGAGAGACTGGTGGATTATGGCCAGCGAGGCTCTGGTTCAAGTTCTTGTTGTGTCACAAAGCTCACTGGGATGGCTTCGGCCCAGTCATGTTCCCTCAGCCTAATGCACCTCAAAAGGTTCCAGTGAGGCTAAATGAAGGCAGGAAGAACAACACAGTGTCCTCAGAGCTTCTCAGAGCCAGGGCAGGACGACTACTCTTTAAATAAAGAAGGGAGTGCATACAAGATTAATGTGAGGTAACTCACTTTGTGAATTACCTGCCTTCAGTAAAAGGGTAGGAAGGATAGAGGTAATGTGGGAAAATGGTTGGAGTGACTGACCAGAACCATGGAGATCTAGGGTCAAATTCTTCCTAAACTTACTGGGTAACTGGGCAAATTTCTCAGCCTCGCCTATATCACAAGATTGTCATAAGGATTAATGGACATTAATCCTTATTAGGGCCAGAGCCATTGGGTTGAAATTAAATCAGAAGAGTTTCCGGCTCAACATTTAAGAAGAACTTCCTGACAGAGCGATTCTTCAGTGGAACGGGGCTTCTTCGGGAGGTGGTGGCTCTCCTTCCTTGGAGGTCTTTAAACATCTGACAGCAATGCTGATCCCCGTGAACTTAGGGGGAGGTATTTGTGAGTTTCCTGCATTGTGCAGGGGGTTGGACTAGATGATCCTGGGGGGTCCCTTTCAACTCTATGATTCTATGATATGATTGGTTGGATGAAGGGTGAGATAACATTTTGGTTTTAAAATATATGGTGCTTCATTCCTTGGTGTCAACTTGGGCCGTTTTCCCAAGACCATTTTGTTTGCCCTGCTGCTGTTTAACCAATTGATTTAGCACAATTTTCTTTTTATGGTATCAAGTTAACCCCTTAACTTATACCAGGGCAGTGTTGGCTTAGAGAAATGTTTGTGATTGGTTATAGAAAGCATTCACTTGATGTGCCAGGGCTGATGGGCTCAGAGCCTACATTCTTTGATCGAGATGAAAACCAGATTTCTCTCCTTTTTTAGCCTGGCTGACCATTCCTTACCGTCTTAGACTCTGACCTGAAAACAATGGAACTGGCTTTCTTCATTGCCTTTCAGAGCCAGAATTTTCGCTCATTCGGCTTGCAATTTAAGAAATTTGCTACAGTCAAGGAAACATGGTATCTCCTTGTTTGAGAGAAAGCCAACTTGTTGAAAAGGATCTTTCAGTCCACATATGGTATTTTCAGGATTAATTGGAGTTGGTAGCAGAGTATTTTACATTTTCATTAAAAACAACTTGCCATATAATGAGGTAGAGTACCGAATTTTATGGTAGCTCCAGTTCAATTCAAAGTTGATTTTACGGTTTCTTGGAATGAGGAAATTGCAGTTGTTGGTTTTCCTGACCATTTAAAGTCATTTGATGAAAATGAGTCTGTTAAGATGGGTGACAATCAGATATGTAGTGTAAAAATAACATAGTATAGAAATATGGTGTAAAACTGCTGTTTAATTGTCCAAAATGGTTAAAAAACCAAAAATAGGTGAAAATAAGAGGAACAAAAATGGTCTTTTGGGGGCATGGGCTGAAATGTTTAAAAAAGTGAAAATATTTTTAAAATCATATAACATGAGCTTGTCCCCTACCAGCCTATTTATTTATTGAAAATATTTCTCCTCAGAGTCCAAGTCGAAGGAGCATCTTACGATTAAAAACCACACAAGTTGGAAGACTTCCTCTTCTCGTGGAAGTGCCCCTCAAAGTTGGAAGAAGCCGCCTTAGCCCAGTTGAGTACAAGCCCCGGAATATATTTATGAATGCTGCATAGCTTATGGATACATCCATCAACTCTCACTTAAGACCAAGACAAATAAGGCACCTTTTCCCACAAAGCCCGTGCTAACACTGGCTGATTTCTCTGTGACCTGACTCTTGAAAAGGGGGCATTTTTTCTTCAAAAAATCAAAAAGGAACCAACTTGTTTCAAAGGCAACACCTGGCTGGGTGTATAGATGGCTACACTGCAGCAGTGGAAAGCACAACTTTAAAGCAGTAGTTGCTGGTTAGTGTGGAATATGAGTTAAAAGCCTGACATTTGGACAAGGAAGCCCCTGGTTCAAAGCTTGCCTCTGCCTTGAATTCATTATATAGTCTCTAAGGCAATGGCAAACCAGTACACAGATGAACCAGGTACGGGGTGGGAGAAGACTCACCTTCATCTTTCCAGTGCATGCAGTAAGAATTCCACACTGGTAGATCGGACTAAGCTCCATCTGATCCAGTCTCCCAGAGCAGGCCATCAGATGCCTGGGGAAGGTATTTCCTGTCATGTCCCTGTTATTAACTCCCCCTAGCAGCTGGTTTTCAGAGGTACACTATTTCTGGATATGGAGGTTTCATTTCACCATTATGGCTAATAAGGGCTTTTTTCTAGAAGAAGCCCAGGAGGAACTCATTTGCATATTAGGCCACCCCCCTGACATCACCATTGCTTCGTGCAGGGGTTTTTTTGCCGAAAAAGCCCAGCAGGGACTCATTTACATATTAGTCCACACCCCCTGACACCAAGCCAGCCGGAACTCCGTTCCTGTGCGTTCCTGCTAAAAAAAAACCCAAAAAACCCTGTGGCTAATATATATTTCATCACCCCACGATGCTGTTATTAGCTTTGTAAGGAGGAAAAGACAGGCAAGAGACTGGTGCCCATCTTTTTTCTTCCCTGGGGGGAGGAGGAGGAGAAGGAGAAGATACTGGATTTATATCCTGCCTTATACTCTGAATCTCAGAGCAGTCACAATGTCCTTTACCTTCCCCCCCCCACCCCGTCCCACAACAGACACCCTGTGAGGTAGGTGGGGCTAAAAGAGCTCTTACAGCAGCTCCTCTTTCAAGGATAACTCCTATGAAAGCTATGGCTGACCCAAGACCATTCTAGCAGCTGCAAATGGAGGAGTGGGGAATCAAATCCGGTTCTCCCAGATAAGAATCTGTGCACTTAACCACTACACCAAACTGGCTCTGCAAGGAAGGGTGTAGGGTTGGTCAACTCTGGTTGGTAAATTTCTGGAGATTTGGGGGGGGTGTACAGCCTGGTGAGTGCATGGTTTCGAGAGTGGAGGGATCTGGGCAGGGTATAACGCCATACAGTCTACCCTCCAAAGCAGCCATTTTCTTCAGGGGATCTGATCTCTATTGTCTAGAGATTAGCTGCGATTCCATGAGATCTCCAGGTGGCATCTGGAAGCTGGCAACCAGGGCTTGTTTTGTAGCAGGAGCTCCTTTGCATATTAGGCCACACATCTCTGATGCAGGCAAGATATACTATACTAAGAGCCCTGTAAGCTCTTGGAGGATTGGCTACATCAATGGTGTGTGGCCTAATATGCAAAGGAGTTCCTGCTACAAAAAAAAAGCCTTGCTGGCAACCCAAGCACTGGGGGGATAATAAGTTTTGCTAGATGAAACTGTCAAGGGTGGAGGGGCTCTCCATTACCCACATCTAGGCCTCTTGGCCCCTCAGCAATTCAAAAACACACTGGAGTTAAGGTGCGCTGAGATTCTTCCTCTACCCCTATTACACTGATTCATTCCTCTCGATGACACATACATCCAGACAGCTGCCCATCCCTCTACAAGCACAACCAAAGGCATGCTTGGAGATGACTTAACCTTCCAGGATATAGAGATCTTTGTTTTCATATTACTAATATTGACACTTCAACGGCTGTGCCACTTCAAGGGGATGGAACAATGCAGTCCTTTTTGAACATTTTTTTAATCTCCCCCCCCCCCCCCCGAATGTGGGGATATTGTCTCAACTGTCAAAAAGTGAACACAGCCCAAGTTAAAACAAGCGTTCTTACTTCATTTTGGTGCCACCAACCTAAAACCCGCACCTTGATGCATTACCTTACTTCATCCAGATATGAAGCTATCTATCTCACAGTTGCAAAGGTGGATAACAATCCCTTCTTAGGGCCATATTAACAGGCCAAATAGGCATTGGCCTATGGGCCCCTGCACCTTTAGGGACCCCGGGCCGACTTTCCCCATTTCCCCCCCTGCTTGCAGCCCTCCCAGCCTGCACGCGCAGCCAGCAACTGTGCCCTTCTTTGCCCAACTTGCCTGATGCGGCTGCTGCTGGTGTCGTTGCCAAGTTTGCCTCTCTCTGCCTTTCCCCCACAGCTTTGTCAAAGGGGCTTTTGAGAAGGTGCCTGCAGGCTGCACCGGGGGCCGCAGGTGGCAGGGCAGCTGCTCCAACTCTGTGATAATTTGCGAGGGGGCCCCTGAGATTTTGACTGCGTAAGGCCCTCCACAGGGTTTAATTCGGCCCTGCTTCTTCTCCAAGAAGGCTAATTTACCAAGAAGTACATGCCCTCACCTCATACTCCCCACCTTTCACGCCGGAGTACGCTCTCCTGAACCTTGTAGGCACCTCACGCATTCCTGAGCACGCGGAGGAACTAATTTCACATATGTTCGTGGCAGCTAAATTTGCAATTGCCCTGGTTTGGAAGCAACAAACTCCTCCCTCGAGACAGGCATGGTGGCTGAAACTATGGGATTATTTTGTTTTAGATAAGCTCACCTATGACTTAGATCCTCGTTGCTCTTCCCAGACCGCTTCCTCGGACTTTGTGTGTAAATGGCGTCCCTTTATTGATAAAGTCTCAAAAGACAGCAGAAACCCTAATGACTCACACCATGCTATATTAATGTCATGCCAACTACTGTTGTAATTAGTTTTTTAATGGTTAACATTGTATGTATCCACTTCCTCACTATATATTGGTATATGCTATGCATCTGCTGATGTACTACCACCTTTGTACCTTGAACTTTATACCAATAAAGCTTTTCTGTGTCACATATAAAAAAAAAAAAAAGCATGCAGTCGAAGGAGGGGAAAATAAAATTAACATGCTCTCTCTCTCTCAAAGATCTTGACTTGAACTGATCAAGATCCATCCCTCTTGTAGGCAAATCACCGTGCCCTATAATTAAGCGGCTGCCCAGGTAGTTTTCTGACCTCACCTACAAGAAAAAACTGGACAATGGCAAATTCACATAAGCTACTGAGAGGGAGGACAAATATCTTTCTCTTAAATCTGGCCAGATTCCACACTCCAAGAAAATATGTTCTAGGGACTCAAGCTGACCAGATTCACATTTACAAACTGTCTGAATATGCTATGCCTGCAAATAGGCCTTCTCTTTACGGCTGAGGGAAAAGGGTTTGACTGAGCAAACATAAATGCTCTTCTAGAATGAGGGAAATACCCTCTTTTAAACTTCATCTCTATCAAATATGGTAGAGAAGGCGGTCTCCATTTTTCTTGTCCTTTCTTTCAGCCCCCAGATCCTTGCTATTATTTTGTTCTCCACCCCATCTCATTTTCCCACTATTGCCTGTTTCCTCACAGTTACTCCCCCCTCCCCCCAAAAAGTATGCATTTATCAATATTCTCGCAGCATCAGTAGGCCAGCATTTTTTTCATTTGGCATTCCCTCTGTGATATCTCCGTCCTGACCAATGTTTAATTGCTGTTTGTGTGTCTTTATACATGTTTTAACTCTGCTTTTAATTTGTTTACTTGGTGTCTATAGGGGAATTTATCTTAATGGTTGTACAATATGATTTTTGTTATGTGTGTTTTAAATTGTTAAAACACACATGGTGTCTCTTGTGAAGGAAGAATGGTGGGACATAAATTTTGTAAATGAATTTTAAAAAATACAAGCAAGCATAGGTATTGCACAGACTGCATATTAAACTTTATAAGTATATCCCATAAAAGGGAAGAACATCTATTTTTCTTAAATAGCCATCTATGTTATTGACTCTATAAAGAAAAGGGCTGTCCGTTGGTAATTTTTATAATGATTTGTTAATGGGTGAGGCCAGACATAAACCAGGGGGCGGGGCCAGATCAATCAGGGGTGGGGCTTGACAGTTCAACACAGGTCAAGGGGTGGAGTCTGATTTATCCAACAAATGTCGCAGCCAGGGCCGAAATAGCCAAATGGGAAGTACCTGACAACTGCCCAATTAAAAAAATCATGGGCGCAGTGCTCTGCTGGCATGCATTTCTTGGCTGGACACGATGCCTTTTTTACAGACTCTTGGCCAGGAGCCCATCAAAGGAGATGGGCTCCAGATGAAAACATGTCCTCTTTGGGACTCTGGGTCGCAGTTTTATGTATGGGAATCCATTAATTCTGTCTGTCACTCTGCTTGCCAGCCTCTCATTCCCAGCCTCTGAGTGGAGGGCAAAGGCTGGTTATGTTCAAAGCAGGAAATGCCAGAGAGTTTTTGGGTCTGTTGGAAATTCCCATTTTGTAGGATGTTTGTTCAACCAAGTGACCCCGAGAAGGACTGTAGGCAACCCATGCCTTGCGTTTCTGACATGATTACCACCTGTTTTGTCTCAAGGCTTGGACTGACCCTCAGTATTTCAACATAACGCAGCTAAGCATGCAATGGCTTGTAGCCCACACCATTTCTACCAGTTCATTGTCCTGCTCAATAATAATGCATCTTTCTGCCATGAGCTCCAGCATGTCACACTGAGACTGGGGAGAGCTGGGTTGAAATCACCACCAGGGCTTTCGTTTGCCTCTTAGGCCACACCCTCTGACATCACCGTCATCTTTCACAGGGCTATTTTTTGTAGAAAAAGCAGATCTCAGTCTTTATGGAGCACCCCTGTTTGAGGGTCAGTGGCAACCGTATTGCAGTTTGATTGCTGTCTCTGGGATCTTCTCCCTGAGGATAAACCCATGTTGGCACACTGGATAGCAGGGATCAGACCCAGCTGAGCTGGGAGAACTACAACGGCATCAACAATAAGTAACAGCGATGGAAGAGGTCATATCAAAATGGTCTTGCTAAGGCTTCTGGATTTCACCCACGTGAAAGAGAAGATCCTGGAGACCCTCCACTTTGATCTGAAGTCTGATCTGATGACCCGGGTGTGTGTGTGTGTGTGAAATACACAACTCTGAAATTAGAATTCTGGGACCTGAACTAACTCCATTTCCTGCTTTTATATTAATTTGATAATTTTTCATTCTTTATTTTAATAACTTTTTTTTGTATTTTTGTATGAACATATGAAGCTGCCTTATACTGAATCAGGCCCTCAATCCATCAAAGTCAGTATTGTCTACTCAGACTGGCAGTGGCTCAAGCTGAGGTTTTTCACACCTATTTGCCTGGACCCTTTTTAGTTGGAGATGCCAGGGATTGAACCTGGGACCTTCTGCTTACCAATTTTTTGTGTATTTTGTGTGTATCTGCACCTGGAAGTCATGGCAACCTCTGGTGATTGACTCCTATGGGGGGATATTCAGAGAGGTGGCTGAATAAAGCCTGTCCCTGCCTCTCGGCTCTGGTATTCCAAGGAGGTCTGCCATCCAAGTACTTGCCAGAATCGACCTTGCTTAGCTTCCAAGATCTCACAAGATTGGGCTTGCCTGGGCTATCCAGGTCAGGGTGAATGTTATTGTTCTTTTATAATGGGTATCTGCATGACCCCTTGCACCCACATGAAGCTTGAGTTCTTCTGGACGTGGCCTCCTTCCATACTAAGGTTTCCCACTCCAGCTGGGGAGATTCCTGGAGACTTGAGGACAGTATATAGGAAGGAAGGAGTCTGGGGAGGGGAGGGAGTCCAGCTCAGGCTCAGCCCTCCAAAACTGCCATCTCCTTCAGGGGAACTGGTCTGTATAGTATGAAGATGAAAGCTGCGTTGGGGGGGGGGGCCGCAGGCACAAGCCACATGGCTCTTCCTGGTGAGTGTGCGAGTTGTGTAAGAGAGGAAGAGAGCACAGCCCCTCTGTTTGTTTTGCATTTGTTTCAGAAGTCATGTGCACAGTAAAATGGACAGTAAAGAGTTAACTAGAACCTGATTATGGCATGGAGGAAAACTTGACCCGTTCGATGGCTCTCTTATTTACTTTCATTTTTCTGTGTTAGTCTGATGGTTAGTTGAAATACAGCAGATTGTTACATTCAGCAGCTCCTATGAGTAAAGTGATTTACACTATGAGTAAAGTGATTTACAACATCACAAAAATGTTGGCTTGTAAACTGTTCATGTTTGGGGAAAGATTCATTGTTTATTTTTGTGAGTGTGTGTCCCTTGATTAAGCCATGCTTGGGAATGCTACCAAAGCCTGGGGGTATGTCACATTTCACTTTCATTTAGGGGAAGTGCAGCTGCCAGGGAACCCTTTGAAGGCAAAAAAAAACGAGTATGAGGAAGTGAAGACTGTGTTTTGGGGGTTTTAAAATTTATTTAGGGAATGGGAAAGTCTCCAGGCTCCACCCTGAAAGTCCTCAGGTGTTTCCTGCGTTGGACCTGGCAACCCTAATCTTGGCAGAGAAAAAGGCTAGAGAGTGACTCTTTAAAATGAAAGCTAGCAGTTCAGAGGACGTAGTAAATAGATTGCCTTTTTAAAAGAAGAAAAGCTCTTCTGTGGGGCAGGATGGTGATGGCTAAAGGGAAGAAAATGGTATGGTAGGAGGCTGCAAAAATGTTCTCCTTTCAGTCCACACAGTATATAAATATGCCTTGACCACAGTTTTTCCAAAAAAGATTGTACTAAACCAGGTTTGGGAAACATTGCAGCCAAGAGAAGGGAAATACGCAAAGTGGATGCTTAAGGGATGCCTTTGTATGGATGGAAAAGAGCCCCATGGCGCAGAGTGTTAAAGCTGCAGCACTGCAGTCCTAAGCTCTGCTCACGACCTGAGTTCGATCCCCAGAGGAAGCTGGGTTTTCAGGTAGCCGGCTCGAGGTTGACTCAGCCTTCCATCCTTCCGACGTCGGTAAAATGAGTACCCAGCTTGCTGGGGGGAAAGTGTAGATGACTGAGGAAGGCAATGGCAAACCACCCCGTAAAACGTCTGCCGTGAAAACGCTGTGAAAGCAACATCACCCCAGAGTTGTTAACGACTGGTGCTTGCACAGGGGACCTTTCCTTTCCTTGTATGGATGGGGGTGGGATCCCAGGGGAAAGAGCTGATGCCCGTGCAGATGTTTTGTTGCTGTTTTGTAGTTGACATGATTGAATTTCTAGGGCTGCACAGAAGGAAGGCCCAGGCACATAGATAAGCAATAAGATGGAATAAGTAAACATCCCAGATCATAGCTTGAGCTTTTCCCACTGCCACAGTTTACAGCCCTCGTGTGTTTGTCAGCTGTTGATATACAAGCTGTCTATCGAGGCTGACCGCAAGCGCAAGACAAGCAGGAGCTATCTGGAATCTTTCTTTTCACAAGAAGCCGTTCTTGCTATGAACTGGGATGTCAAGGAAATCCAAAGCTGGCCTCTGCTCCCCCTTGGGAAGAAACCCTGAGAAACGGGAGACTTATTTAGCCTGACCTTTTTGCAGCTTTGGACATGTAGATCCCAGAAACCATCTATGGCTGTCCTATTTTAAATAGAGACAGTTGGGTTTAAAGGAAAAGAGGCAGACCGAAAACAAAGGGTGGTGATGCATTTGGCTTGGAATTTTCACACCCACCTCAAAGCCCTCCCATCATGAACCCACCTGCCCTCCATTTACATTTTTTTCTTGTTTCTTATTCTGTAAGACGATCAGAATAAGTGGTACTTGCGCTGCCTGTATTTTCATCTGCTTTTGATCTTCTGTTTCAAAATCTGGCTTTTTAATTGTTGCAAATCACCCCGAAGCCTAGAAAGGCAGATATCGATAGGGTTGCCAACTCCAGTCTGAGAAATCCTTGGAGACTTGGTGGTGGAACCTGAGGAGGACCAGGTCTGGGGACCTCAGTAGAGGATAATGCTCAGGGCTTTTTTTGTAGCAGGAACTCCTTTGCATATTAGGCCACACCCACCCCTGATGTAGCCAATCCTCCTGGAGCTTACAGAGCTCTCAGTACAGGGTTTACTGTAAGCTCCAGGAGGATTGGCTACATCAGGGGTGGGTATGGCCTAATATGCAAAGGAGTTCCTGCTACAAAAAAAAAAAAAGCCCTGATAATGCCAGAGGGTCCACCTTCCAAACTTGTCATTTTCTCGAGGGATACTGATCTTTCTAGTTCTGTTGTCATCCTGGGAGAACAGCATGTCCCACCTGGAGGTTGGCAACCCTAACATGACTAATAGATTGCAAGAATTTCCAGTCTGCCTGCCATTTAAGATCATCTTCCCAGGCCCCACACTCTGGATCCCTAGCTGCAGAGATTAGGCTAGTGGCAACCGGAGATGGGGCTTTTGGGGTGTTAGCACCTCACCTTTGGATGACTCTCTCCCCTTGAAGTTTGCCAGGCACTTACTGTCATTTAGGCACCAGACTCAAACATTTATTTTCTTTTTATCCTAGTTTTTAATTGTATGGGTCCACCTTTGTTTGTTTTTTTTTAAATGTTTTTATGGTCTGCTTCTAGCTTGAGCCTTTATGAATATGATTTTATGCTGCTCCATGATATTTCATGCTGTTTTTAGGTCCCTGGCTTCTTTTTAATGACTTATTGACAGCCAGTTTGATGTAGTGGTTAAGAGTGGTGGTTTCTAATCTGAGAGAACCAGGTTTGATTCCCCACTCCTTCACGTGCAGCCAGCTGGGTGACCGTGAGCCACTCACAACTTTATCAGACACACCTACCTCACAGGGTGCTTGTTGTGGGGAGAAGAAGGGAAAGGTGATTGCATACTGCTCTGAGACTCTATTAATGGCTTATTAAGAGACAGTTTGGTGTAGTGGCTATGTGTGCGGACTCTAATCTGGGAGAACTAGGTTTGATTCCCCACTCCTCCACGTGCAGCCAGCTGGGTGACCCTGGGTCAGTCGCAAGTTCTTGAAGGAGCTGCTCTTTCAAGAGCAGTTCCCTCAAAGTTCTCTCACCCCAACTATCTCCCAGGGTGTCTGTTTTGGGGAGAGGAGGGGAAAGGAGACTGTAAGCTGATTTGAGGCTCCAAGTGGAGGGCTGGGTATAAATCCAATCCCCTCTTCTTCTTCCTTTGGATAGTGAAGGGCAGGATATCATACCAACATATTATTATTGATATACTTTACACTGTTATTATTTCATGGCACCGTTTGTAATGGTTAGCTGCCCTGAGTAGGTCTTTAAAGAGGCAGCATATAACTTTTCTAAATAAATAAAAACAATAACGCTTCAGACAATAATGAACACGAAGAACCAATAGGCCAGGCTGCTTTAAGGCAATGTTGTTATTTCAGCCCATCCGTCACACTCAACGTTGTTGTGTACCCATAACTGCAAAGCTCAAAGGGACCCCTAGCAGGGCACAGGGCTGGGAAATTCCTGGCGATGCGGGGGTGGAATGGGAGATCAGCAGGACATAATGCCATAGAATCCGCCCTCCAAAGCAGCTATTTGCTTCAGGGGAACTGACTTCTGTAGTTTGGAGATCGGTTGTAATTCGGAGAGATTCCAGCCCCCACCTGGAGGTTGGCAACACACACAGCACAGAATCCATTTTGAGCTTTCAGGAAAGGTGGATTAGGATGGATTGGTTTGGGGCAACTGATGCATGCAGTGCAAGTGACGTATAAAGGTAAAGGTAGTCCCCTGTGCAAACACCAGTCGTTTCCGACTCTGGGGTGACATTGCATCACGACGTTTTCATGGCAGACTTTTTACGGGGTGGTTTGCCGTTGCCTTCCCCAGTCATCTACACTTCCCCCCCCCCCCCCCAGTAAGCTGGATACTCATTTTACCGACCTTGGAAAGATGAAAGGTTGAGTCAACCTTGAGCTGGCTAGCTGAACCTAGCTTCCGCCAGGATTGAACTCAGTATACATACCTATTTTTGTATTTTTTTTAAAAAAACCCTGCCTTTTATCTATTTTTAATTTTGCTGCTCTGTTGACTGTAATAAACCTGATTGATTGATTTATACATATCATATACCTGCAGCATATAATGCAGACTCATTGACACATACATATTACCGGGGTGGGGGAACTGATGCATGGAAAACAGTGCAAAATGAAGAGGCACGAGTTCCCACCCGGGAGAAGCAAAACAGAAATGGCGGGGGGCGGGGGGGCAGGGTTGAGCTGACTCAGCAAAGATGAAAGGAAATTGCAACCCTAAATTCTGACAACCCTAAATTCAATCCGAGCTCACAAAGAGGAAAAAAACCCTCCCCGATGTTTCCTGTAGCGCTCTGTTTTCCAATTCCTCAAAGACTTTTTAACAGAGGCAAAACCGTATCCAGCAGCCTGACTTGTACAGCAACCCCTGTGAGGCAGCTGGGTGGCTCCTTATTGTGGTGGAAAGACAGACTTACCCTATAATGTAAGCCAGGACTACCAGTTGAATCAGCCGGAAGGTAAGTCCCACCTTTTTATTGCGCACCAGAACCATCCGAGGGGTGTCATATTCGAAGAAGAAAGAGGACAAGCTCTCCACAAACTTCTGCCCCATGGAGAGATGTTGGTTCTTCTCCTACAGGCGGGAGTCCCCTCTCAGCTTGGCTCAGCCTCTGTTTGCAGAAGTCCTGATGTTGTTTGCAGTTGCTCATCAAAAGTGTCTTTGCCTCCTGCTCTGGGCGTGGATGGGGGCTTTTTCCTCTTTCCTGCTGTTTGGGTGTAGCAGCTCACTCCACATTTCCTTAGATGGTCTGTGGGGTGGGGATGGGAGGTGGGTGTGTGTGGGAAATGAACGTAGCAGCCCCAAACCACCGCCCAGGAAAAGCTGACTGATAAAAGTTCATGCTTGCAAGCGTTTCGAGACAACTGCTGAAGGCCACAGAAGGAGAGTGCTAGGTGGGTGATGGAAGCTGCTGGAGGGGAAAGAATTCCCTTCACACTGAACAGGCTTTTGGAGGAACAAATTTACCTGGGAGCTCAGAGCATACAAAATTTATGAAGTCACCTTATTCCAAGTCAGGCCACTGGCCCATCAGCCAGTTTGGTGTAATGGTTAAGTGAGCGGGCTCTTGTCTGGGAGAACTGGGTTTGATTTCCCACTCCCGCAGCTGCTTGAATGGCCTTGGGTCAGTCACAGCTCTTGCAGAATTGTTCTTGAAAGGGCAGCTGCTGTAAGAGCTCTCAGCTCCACCTACCTCACAGGGTGTCTGTTGTGGGAGAGAGAAATAAAGGAGATTGTGAGCCGCTCTGAGCCAGTTTAGCCAGGGATCCTGGAGGTTTTGGTTTTTGTTTTTTAAAAACCTTCTGGGCATGGAGCAGGGGTCACTGGGTGTGTGTGTGTGTGTGGGGGGGAAGTATTTGTAAATTTCCTGCATTGTGCAGAGGGTTGGACTAGATGACCCTGGAGATGCCTTCCAATTCTATGATCCTACATGACAAACTCTCAGCTCATGTCAGAACTGAACCTAGGGTCTTTGTTTGAGTTAAGGTTTCAGGAGTCTGTTTTCCAATACCAGATCTCAGGCTCTTCTGCAAACTATAGTTTCACACACTGAATATATGCTGCAGAATTGGGCTTTTAAAGAGGAAAAGTGTGAAGTGAACACTACTGTAGGATTTCATCATGAGCTGCACATTGAAAGATTGCACAAGTTAGATATGCATCAGCTCTTACTCTTAGCTTGCTCTTCATCTGGTCATCCAAAGCTCCAAATCCAAAATCTAAAACTTCTTGATTTTGAAGAATTTACCTAAAGATTCAGGGATAGGTTCTAACCTTCATTTTGTTTGCCAGAAAGATTAAACGGAGCAGCCAAATTGTTTTAAAGATTCAGGGATAGGAGGACTGGTGTAGCTCTGAGAGAGTGGGAGACCACAGTACTTTCAATAGCTTTCTAGGTCACACAGAAGAGGGAGGAGTTAAGACCTTGGAAAGAGCCTTGATAGATCAGACCCCTGGTCTATCTGTCCCAGCATCCTGTTTCCCATAGTGGTCAGCAATACTCCCTCTAAGCTGTGGAGTCTTGTGAGCAAAAATTCTACTTTGTGAGCCACTGGCATTAAAGTTGTGAGCTACTGCATACATTAGTTTGCTCTGGGGCCATTTGTCCTGAGCTAAGCCAAAAATATGTGAGATGGAGGCTAAAAAAAATGGAAGCTAGCTCATACTAACTCAGCTTAGAGGGAACATTGGTGGCCAGCTAGGTGTTCCAGATGTCCCACAAGCAAGAACAGAGAGGGTAAAGCTTCTCCCTTTTGCCCCCCCTCCATCCAGCCACAGGGACTGAGACCTCTGAACATGGAAGTTCTATTCGGCTGCCCTAAGCAATATCCTTTGATGAACCATGAATGTCTTTTAAAGCCAATGGGAATCTCTACATGAGGCCATGAGTTCCACAAGTTAAATATGCATTGCATGCAAAAGTACAAAGTCTTAGAAGGCAGCACTCCATCCACCCTAAGGGGGGAAAAAGGCAGGGGGGAGAAGGATTCCTCTTCTATAACAAAAGCTATCAAATAAAACATTTGATCTATCAACTAAGGTTTCTCTAGTGAAGTGGAGCCATGTTGAAAATGGAATACGGGCAATGTCTGACTGAGCCACTGAACAGCAATCTTGACTATGAAGCGTTTTTGTAATCTACAGCAGTACCTCCCCAGATGCGTCCTGTGGGCGGGGGGGGGGGGTTTAAAACAGGAATGCCCTTGTTTTCGTACCCTCACTGGAAACAGGAAAAGGTGCCAGTTGTTTGCTCAGAAACCAAAGTATAGCTCATCACTCTTTTATTGACAGGATCCTCCTAGGAGAGCTTCTGGTTGAGAAACAGGCCAAGTGATAGCAAATTTCTAATTTTTTCTAAAATACGGATTCTCACTGGGAAAAAAACATATTGCGAAAGCTGTACATGTCAGACACTGTTAAGTTATCTTTCAGATCAAAGGGAATGACTAGGGAAAAACCGGCATGTCGTAGAAATGGAGAAACTGGTACATCTCAGTCATGCCGGAACAAAGGAAGAGATCACAAAACTGGCAAGGCTGGAAAATGGTTTGAATGATATTTATGATCTAGTTCAAAGGTCTTCAGTCAGTAGCTCTGGAGCCAAATATGGGTCTTTTAAAAATAAAATGAAATCTTCAGCTTAGAATGTTTTGGAAGGGCCGATGAGGAGCTAGAATAACCACTGTGTGAAGGCTGGCAGAGATTTTTATAGGTCTTAAAGGGTTTCTTAGAGATACTTTACAGAAAGGGAAAGGAGAGAGGCGAACAGTTGCTGGGTGTCTGTGTGCAAATCATGTGCAGATTTATGCCTGCACCCTGAAATAACTGTGCAGGGCACTCCTGTATATGCTTATTACTTCTTATGAGAACTCACATCTCTTCCTAATACTGGACGTGCAAGCTGCAGTGATTGGGCTACAGTAGCTTTATGGAGTATTAACCAACAATATCAATGATCAGAAATGTTAAGTCATATAGCTTCAGTTGTGTGAAGTTTTATCAGCTGTTTGTGGACCTCTTGCTTTGAATTTTGACATCGTTTGGCTCTTCAATGATGCAAGGCTGACACACCCTGGGCTAGTGCTCAATCCAGGCTTAGCATTTTTGTAAGCTTCAAATGCCTGGACGCTGTGCGTCTGTAATTGTGTGCCACGTTCCGTACGTGCAGCATTCAAAACGAGCACCTATAGACTATTTTTTTTAAAAGTTGCTGCTGCTTTATGTCATGGTTTCAGTTGTGAAACTTTATTACAACTTGATCTTTAGGCAACGCCAGAGCTGATCTAAGCTGCTTGCCCTAGGAAGATTTTCCACATACGGAAATCAGGAAGTCCTTGCATTAAAGGGAGAACATCCACAAGACGTTGTGCACATTCCAAGCACCATATATGTGGCATTCTTGGGATTTTTTTAAGTGGGGGGGGGGCAAGAGGATGCACCTATTTTAATCCATCTCAAAGTGAAATCTGCAAAAGGGTTACAGAATATGTAAAGCTATCCCACGTAGTGATGACAGCGCCCTTAGTTTCAAAAGACGATTAGACAGATTAATTAAGGAGATGATGGGTAAATGGAACTTCCATGGTCAGAAGCAGTGAACCTATGAATTCCACTCATTAGGAAGGGTAACAGTGGTGGTGGGGGCTGGTACATTCAGGCACTGATCGTGGGCTTGCTGGAGGCATCTGATTAACCTCTTAGGAAACACGATGGGAACAGTGGTGGACTGGCCAGATGTCAGTTTGCCCAATGGCAAGTGGGCCCCCGATGAAGTGGGCCCCCTTAAACATTAGGCAATATGTTTAAAATGTTAACAACCTTTTAGTAGCTTGAAAATATAATAGAGGTTCCAGCATTATTACTATAATGCAACTAAAATTTATGTTGTATTTAGGGTTGCCAGCCTCCAGGTGGGGCCTGGGGATCTCCTGCTTTTACGACTGATCTCCAGCTAGCAGAGATCAGCTCCCCTGGAGAAAATGCAGTCTGTATTTACATTTAGTATCTACTGTACACTGTCACTAATATGTACAATATATGTACACTGTAATTACTAAAATATATATATTTCGCAAAAGTTTTAATTGTACCTTTTTTCCACTTATGTATTTTTTTGAAAATTTTATTTATTTCTTACAAAAATTAAATGATAGCCTTATAGCTGTGGGTGGGCCCCCTATGTCTCCTGGCGACCAATATTTTTAGACCCAGTCTGCCACTGGATGGGAATTTTGGTGTGATCCCTAGGGATGTTCTTGTTAGTCATGATCGGGGTCCCCCCTCCTCGAGGAAAAGCACCAGAAGAGAGTTCCAGAACCTCTATGTGGAAACAAAATTATCAAAAATGTCTAAAAGTTCATGAGGGGCATTAGGAGAGCATGATAATCTTTGATACAACAAAATACATTAAAACCAGAGCTTTTTTTAAAAAAAGAAAAAGCCCATCAGGAACTTATTTGCATATTAGGCCACACCACCTGGCATCACCATTGTTCCACATAGGACATTTTTGTAGAAAAAGCTCAGCAGGAACTCATTTGCATATTAGGGCCACACTCCCTGACACCAAGCCAGACAGAACTGCGTTCCTGCTCAAAAAAAGCCCCAATTAAAACCTAGTTGCTTCAAGGTCATCATTCAGCATTAAGCGCCAAAAGCAAGACCCGAAAAAGTACTGAGGAAATTGGTGACATGTATAAAGTTTGGAAACAGCTTTAAAGGAGAGGCAAGTCTCTAGCGCATGCAAATAATATTGTTCCAAAGAATCCCATGTGTTTCTCTTTCATTTCTCTCTTGAGAGATCCTCTTTTCCAGAAAAGAAGCCCTGGTCATGATCATTATAGAGCCTCCATATATAGAGACAAACTACCTCTAAAAACCACACATCAGGTATCAACTGGAAAAGGCCTTTGTACCTTGCTGGTGAGCTTCTTGGAAGCTCCTGGTTGGCTCACGTGGGAGAGAGGACATGGGAGAGAGGACACAGATTAGTGGACCTTCAGCCTGATTCATCCAAGCCCTTCCAGTTTCTTTCAGTATCCCACCTGCTGAGCTGGTGGGGTTGAAGAGCAGTGAACACACAATTCCTCCCCCCACCCCACAACATGCATGAGAGCGGTCTGATTTTGGCCATACGTTCTACGTGACAGGCTGCATCTTTTACAAGCCCCTTTGCTGTTAAATTTAGATATCTTGGCTTCCTTATTGTCACCACATCTGTGCAATGGGGCGCTGAGGCTTCCCTACAAGGCTTCATTTCATACCGGCAGTTATGAGCCATTTCCTCTGGCTTTATAAGGACTGCCTGCCATAGCCCAGATCCACATCATAAACTATTGCCATCAGATTCTGAAGTCTGCGTTAGGACATCTGATGGTTATCAGCCATCCCTCCAGTAACTCTATTGTCATCCCATGTGCCTCTCCACTTTGCTTCAGAGGTTCGAAGCAAAGAGTCAGAGCCAATTGCTTTCGACTGTGAGTCTCTCTCTCCTCCCCCCCACTGTTTCCCCAACTCGTCTGTAGTGGTGGTGGTGGGTAACACACACACACACACATTCTAATTGATTTGTTCAGGTCTTTCACCCAGTTCTCATGCTGTGCCCTGATGTGGAACGGTTGCCGTGCAAACTGCGGAACAACAACTAGGTAAGCACATCAGAAGAAGCCAGCTAGAACAGACCTAAAGTTCTGACCAGTCCAGCATCCTGTTTCCATTGTGACCAGGGGTGGAATTCTAGCAGGAGCTCCTTTGCATATTAGGCCACATACCCCAGATGTAGCCAATCCTCCAAGAGCTTACAAGGCTCTTTCTTGTAAGCTCTTGGAGGACTGGCTACATCAGGAGGGGGCGGCCTAATTGCAAAGGAGCACCTGCTGGAATTCCAGCCCTGATTGCGGCCAACCAGTTGCCCCAGAAGACCTACAAGGAAAGGCATAGAGGCTCAACCCACAACTCAGTTTGTGCCTCCAAGTGAATGGAATTTAGAAATATACCACCTCTAGTTTTGCGGGTTCTATTTAGCCATGTTGGAGAGAAACTCTTTCTTCACATTGGGTTGCCAAACTCCTGATGGGGCTTGGAGATCTCCCAGAATTACAGCTGATCTCCTGACCACACATAGGGTTGCCAGCCTCCAGGTAGTGGCTGGAGACCTCCTGGGATTCCAACTGATCTCCAGGAAACAAAAGATTGATTTGCCTGGAGAAAATGGCTGCTTTGGAAGGTGGACTCTATGGGATTATACCCCACTGAAGTCCTTCCCCTCCTCAAGCCCCAGCCTTCCCAGACTCCGCCCCCAAACTCCAGGAATTAAAATAACTACCTTAATGAGACCAAGAGGAATTCTCACCCTCTTAGTCTGCACAGCAGCCCTCATCATCCCTCATGCTGCAGAGCAAACTGCCTTGAATTTCAAAAGCAGGATGCAATGCGGCATTACAAAGAAAGGAGTTTTGCAAATCCACTGGATTACAACAACTCTTCCATAAATGTAAAAAGTCCCTTGGATCCCAGTCTATCCCTCTAAAATTCCCCAACTAAATAGAATTCCCCAACCCAGCATTCCTATTCCCAATCCAGTTGGGATGCTATCTTCACACAACACAGAATTAAGTTGGTGCACATCTGTGTTTTAATAGCTTGCCTTGGCTTTTTATATTGATGATAAATTTATGGAGATTTTAGGCCTACCATCAAGCAGGAATCTGGAGAGGCGGTCTAAACTTTTCATTAAACATAAATAGATAGATAAACCAGAGCCATGCCCTTAGGTGGCTTTGAAAAGGTGATCTGGCAAATTCATGGACGATAGGTCCACCAGTTTGGCTAACAGATTCATGGAATGATATGGATGTTTGAATACCGACCATTTTGCGTTCAATAGGCAGCCAGCAGCTTTTTCATGGATCAGTTTGGCTGTCTGAGACCAGTTCAGGCCCGTTCGGCAGGCCGAGAGGAGGGTTCCGACACAACCAAAAACGTTCACTCAGATGTTAAAAGGAGCTCAGCTCTGACAGCTACATAAGAATACCCACAAGCAAAAGGTCTCAAGTGCCCAATTCGATTTTAAATATATGCAAGAGTGGGCATTTGTTCTTCCACTGAAATGTGCCTTGCCCTCCATGGATACTTTCTCTGCTTTTCTGAGCTTACAGAACCCGTTTGTTTCACTGCTGCCTTCATTGACTTTCCCTATATTTGGTTAAACTGCTTTTGCCAAATTACCTGGCCTCACTTACGAGACTAATGTACAAACAGGAATACCTGGCCAATCCAGAGCACAGTTTGCCTGGAATACCCCCATCCCGCCTTCTCACAGTCTGGGGAGGGGACCGTTGCAGTCGGCTTCTGCTTTCTACCCCGAGCCATGGTTGACAGCAGTCAGCCAGTTAAGGGTTTGGTTACCCTGGAGACAAAAGCCCACAACACTTTTATAAATAAAGATCGATATAATCTAATACAAACAGCTCTTACATAAGCGCTCGGGTTTTGACTGCCGGTTGGCCAAATGAAAATAGCCAATTAACTGCGAAGGTTGACTTGTTAGGCTCCTGGAATCAATAGCTGCACATGCACTGGTGGGATCCAAGTTCAAATCCCCCTTACCTAGAAAGCTCACTGGGTTGATTTGGGCCAGTCATCTCTCAATCTAACCTTGTTGAGGTTCTTGTGAGGTTAGTGGGGAGGGGGGAGGGGTAAACATGCTTTTACTTCATTTATACTCTGCCTTTCTCTCTAGTAGGGGAACCAACGTGGCTCATCATACTCCCTTTCTCATAACATGGACGCTGTAAAAGGTCAAGGTAGGGCTGAGAATGTGTGATTGTCCAAGGTCAACCAGCAAGCTAGGCTTGCTAGGTCTGTCTTGGAAAATACGTGGAGACTTTGGGGGTGGATCCAGGAGTGAGAGGCCTCAGCCAGGTACAATGCCCTACAGTCCACCCTTCAAAGCAGCTATTTTCTCCAGGGGAGCTGATCTCTGCCAGCTGGAGATCGGTTCTCAAAGCGGGAGATCTCCAGGCCACACCTGAAGGCTGGCAACCCTACAGCAAGCTTCCATGGCACAAGTGAGGATTTGAACCTGGGTCTCCCAGATTTTGGTCCAAGATTCTAACCACCACACCACACTGACAGGGATTTGAATCTGGGTCTCCCAGGTCCTAGTCCAACACTCTACCCACTACACCAAGTATTATGTAATGGGGGGGGGATTCTGCAAGTATGCAGAAAAGATTACATTAAGCCAAAGGGGAGAAAGCTGCAAAATATGCTAATGACCAAGTAGTCTCCAGGAGGCATTGGATGTTGAGGAGGGAGGAAGAAGGTGACGACTGCAGGTTTATACCCCACCCTTCTCTCTGAATCACAATCTCAGAGCGGCTTACAATCTCCTTTATCTTCTTCCCCCATGACAGACACCCTGTGAGGTGGGGGAGAGGGCTCTTACAGCAGCTGCCCTTTCAAGGACAACGCCTGCGAGAGCTATGGCTGACCCAAGGCGATTCCAGCAGCTGCAAATGGAGGAGTGGGGAATCAAACCCAGTTCTCCCAGATAAGAGTCCGCACACTTAACCGCTACACCAAACTGGCTCAGGGAGTCGACCTGCTTGTGTGTGTATGTGTGTGTAGTGCTGTCAAGCTGCTTCTGACCTATGGCAACCCTATGACTGAACATCTTCCTAAATGTCCTACCGTTAACAGCTTTGCTCACGTCTTACCAACCGAGGGCAGCAGCTCCCTTGGCTGAGTCTGTCCATCTCACATTGGGTCTGCCTCTTTTCCTGTGGGCTTCCACTTTTCCTAGCATGGCTGCCTTTTCCAGTGACTCTTTTTGTCTTCTCATAATGTGACCAAAGTATAATAGGCTCAGTTTGGTCACTTTAGTTTCTAAGGGGAGTTCAGGCTTGATTTGACCTGGAACCCACCTATTTGTCTTTTTGGTGGCCTACAGAGGACATAAAACTCTCCTCCAACACCATGTTTCAAAGGAATCTACTTTCTTCCTATCCGCTTTCTTCACTGTCCCTGCTTTTACACCCACACATAATAACAGGAAATACTATAGTATGAGTTAGCTTGATTTTAGTCACCTGCTAAAGCCCCTGGAAGTTCATAAAACCCTGGAGGGGGATATATTGGGGGCGGAGTGTTCCCTCCTCCCCCTGATTCCTCATGCACCCACATAGGGTTGCCAAGTCCAATTCAAGAAATACCTGGGGACTTTGGGGGTGGAGCCAGGAGCAAGGTTGTGACAAGCATAATCGAACTCCAAAGGGAGTTCTGACCATCACACCTAAAGGGACCACACACCTTTTAAATGCCTTCCTTCCATAGGAAATAATGAAGTCTAGGGGCACCTTCTTTGGGGGCTCATAAAACTGGACCCCCCTGGTCCAATCTTTTTGAAACTTGGGGGGATTTTGGGGAGAGGCACTGGATGCTATTCTGCAAATTTGGTGCCTCTAACTCAAAAGATATCCCCCCAGAGTCCCAGACACCGTGGATCAATTCTCCATCATTTCCTATGGGAATCAGTCTTCACAGTGAATAATAGAGTTCCCTGCAGACATTTACCTCTCCTCCCCTGCACTTTCTGATGAACCTGAAGCGGGGGGAGGGCCTCAAAACCGGGGAATCCCCAGCCCCCACCTGGGGATTGGCAACCTAACACCCACAGCTTGTTTGTCTTAACTGAATAGTCCCTGGTAGGGCTTTTTTTTGTAGCACGAACTCCTTTGCATATTAGGCCACACCTCCTCGATGTAGCCAATCCTCCAAGAGCTTACAGTAGGCCCTGTTAGAAGAGCCCTATAAGCTCTTGGAGGATTGGCTACATCAGGAAGGCATGGCCTAATATGCAAAGGAGTTCTTGCTACAAAAAAAGCCCTATCAGTATAGCAGTCACAAGGCCTCCCACAGCCATGGCAGGGATTTCTGTATACTTCAGATTCCCCAAGCATGCAAAAAAAAAAAAAAGTTTGTAAATTAAAGAGAAGACCCCCCCCCCACAACTGCCTCCCCCCAAAAGAATCCTGAGCCCCAGTGAGGACTGAGCATGCTCAGAATGTTGAAGGCTGCTGCACACCAATTTGGGCAATTTCTCTACAGGGTTAGGGATTTTTTGGAGGGCCAGGTGAGCCACAAGTGATGCAGTCTTTATCTCCAGACATTGGGACCAGGGACATTGGTTCAGATCCCTGCTCAGTCATGAAGTTCCCGAACCTACCTCACAGGATTGTTGTGATAAAAATGGAGGAGGGGAGAATGGCCATCTGTCAAATCATCAAGCCAGGCCCTACTCTCCCCCTACCAGGTTCTTGCACCCTGCCACCATAGCATTTCCAGCTATAGGTCTGCCGCACATATTCAACCTATACAGTCCAGACCAGTGTGATGCAAGCAAAAAGAAGAAGAGGCATTTCGAGAGCAAACAGGCTCTGTTCCTAATGCTATGACTCATGCCATAAATCCATAATACTCCAAAGAAGGCACACACAAGAACCCCACCACTCCCTAGTCACTGGCCAATCTGAGCTGCAGGAAAAAAGCAATTCAAAATGATTGCCATGGATTACTGTCAAGATACCTCACCAGAAGTTTCTTGTCTGAAGCAAATAACCCATATCCAAGAGCGTATTTACATTCCAAGATGGTAAATAACAGGTGGTTGTGCACAGAAGCGGCACTGAGAAGTGTCAACACAATGAAAATATTAAAGCCCTTGAGGGAAAGGAGAGAACCCACAAAGTTTACTAGACATGCCCATGGTTTATCCAATATGTTGCAGTTCAATACAAGTGCAACTTGAGAAAACTGCTAGCAAGTCAGGACAAAATACATTCGACTTTCCACAGAAGAGATTGCCTGCTCCATCTCTGCGTGATTCTGTACTTCGGCCTTACCTTTTTCCAGTTTATCTCTGCTGAGGACAGGAAATTGTGCCTTGTCACAAGGTGGTGTGTTTTGATAATTCATCATGCCCAGTGCAGACAACCACCCTAAAAAGGAGGTTGCCTGTTGCATCTTTGGATGAGTATCTGCTCTAGGCTAGACCTGATCTAGTGACTCAGAAGGCAGTCACAGAGCAGTGAATTATGCAAGAATGCAGGGGTGAACTTCTCTGAGAATGATTAATTTCTCCACATACACACCTTTGGGGCTGTATGAATAATTCAACTCTAATTCAACTCTAATTTTAATTCGTATTTAATCCTCAACTGGAGCAACCATTTTTTCTTCAAGAGTCTTTGGAACTGGAAACCAAACCAAAAAATGAGCGTGTAGATCCACGTAAAGATTGTTTCTGTGGCTCTGAATAAAATTTCCGTACAATATAAAACATTGAGAAAGTAGCATCGAAACCGCCTGTCTAACTGGAAAGTGCTTCCATCGTTTTTGTGATGAATTTCAGTCTTCATTTATACATATTGAAGTGACTTACCTGTTGAAGAAAAAGTTGTTGGTACCTTTGTGACCACTTAGTTGTGAGAAGAAACTGAACCATGGGAGCAAGCAGGAACTGCACCTAAGAGGTTCTGTCATGCCAAAGGAACAACGGGGGGTTGTCACTCTTCCAGGAAGAAGTTATGCATGTGGGACTGTTTTGATCATTGTACATGCATATTTGAATGATCAATACATTTGGTCAATACAATGTTACATTTGGAAGGATTTAAGAAGTATATAAAGCCTTGAATGAATATTTCGGGACCCCGCTGTGCTTCCATTATTCCAGTGGTTTGTCTGTTAGTTTCACTTTCACACTGAAACCCTACTTCATGCCATTACTACCTGGAGTTTGGCAATCTTGTCAGACATCTGAAAGCTCCATTTCCAAATAATATGGATGTATATATATATTTTGACTCATAATTAAGATATATATATATTTTTAAAGCCTCCAACTTAATCAGCTGCCCGCAACAAAACAACACACCACACATGCCAGAAATGAAGAATAAGTTTTCTTTCTTTGTTTCTTAAAACAACTTCCCTGTAACCACACAGAATCTAGAAAGGTGTTCCGGTTATTTCCCCCCCCCTCCCCCCCAAAGCTCCATATTAAAACCCCTTGACTACATTTATATATTAAATACAGGAACAACATTTCATGCAAAGTATTCTGTACAGCTTCACCCAACTCAGTAGTATAATTCAAGTCTACACATTTCCAGACACCTGGAGATGCTCTTGGGCCTTTCCCCACCCCCCTCTTTTTTTTCTTTCCTTTTTATACAATGCTGGTGATAAAGAAGAAAGAGTGGGTTCACTGGGATTTTTTTTTTTTTTGGCACACAGTTTCTACAGGATGGTTTTTTAAATGATATCTGTGAAGATGTCCAAAGGCCAATGTTTGTGATTTCCTTTTACCCCCCCCCCCACAACCTGCCCCCCCCCCCCCCCACAAGCCCAGTAAAATAATCATTGACACACTTCTCTGGGAGGTGAAATGTTGGCTTCCTGGAATCATGTTGTGAGTGTCTCAATATAGGGAGAGGTTGTAGCTTACTCATGGGCCTTGAGTTGAACCTAAGGGTATGTTAATGAAAACTGGAGACTAAATGTCAAATTCAAACCATACTAGATTGTCATGGCTTTCCACAAAGAATTCTAGTACATTTTTGAAAGCATGCCTTTTGCCTCAGTTGGCCGGTTATGCTCCCATCCACAATCCCCATTAAGTGGCTTCAGATGTTCAGACATGGAGGAGATTGCTACACCCCTCATGTTTCTCCCCCTTTTCTTGGTTTGCTGGGACCTCAAACATCATCTCCCACCAGACAGTTCTGAATACTGCATGCTGAGCACCCATCCTGCACCATTATTCCTTCAGGAGAATTCCCAGGTTTGCATTTATGGGGACTCATCTGACAAAGTGATGGGGATATCATCTCTAGGTGGGGTTGCTGCTTCTTTCCTGTGAGGGAAGCAAAGAGCCTCTGCTGCTTCCCTGTCCATCCCCCCCCCCGCCCCATTCCCATTGCTATGGAAACAGGTCTGCTTAAATTTCCAGACAACTACCATAACGTCCTTCTTTCTACTGGTTGGGGTGAAGAGAAGTCTGTGGGCCACCCAAACCACACCCTGAACAGAAGAGTAGAAAAGGATGATTTATTAGTTAGTTACTTCATCCTTAGCTTTTTCAATTCATCTTCCCTCCTATGCAGGTATTTTCTTCCCTGGTGCTGTTTCTTCCCCTTTCTGAAGCTGAGTCCTCTTCAATCACAATGAGGGATCACCCAGTGGAAAACAGAAAATGAAGTCACATTGTCCCACAGCCAATCAGATTTGACTATATGAATGTGACAGTGAGGGCAACATAAATCACTATGCAAACATTTCCTCAAGGACTTCTAGAAAGGCACCCCAAAGGAGACCAAGTTTTTCAATATTTCCATAAATTATCATTGGTTTCAACTCAGCTCTATCCCCCCAGAGAAAAGCCCTATAATCTACAGTTCCCAGAATTCTTTGGCTGGAAGCCATGACAGATTAAGTGAGGCTGAAAAAAATGCTTAGATTTTAGGTATCTAACATCCCCTTGGAATGAGCTGAGAGATAATGGAAGGTAAGCAGCTGAAGCAAGGAGTGAACAAAAGAAACAGGAACAAACACACAAGCTGGGCTGCCATCTTTTTTTCTGGCAGGCCTCCTGTGCCTTTAATGGCTTTATGACTGGCAAGAACAGGAGAGGATCCACAGCTGAATGGGGGAGCATCTGCTTTGCATGCAGAAGGTCCCTGGTACAATCCCTGGCATCTCCAACTGAAAAAAAGGATCAGGCAGTAGGTGAGGAAAAGGACCTTTGCCTGAGAGCCTGCAGCTGCCAGTCACAGAAGACAAGTTAGCGACTGACCTTGATCCGCCCAAAGTCTGGTTCAGTAGAAGGCAGCTTCACTTGTTTAAATCATACAGTGTTTCTCCACATGGTGAGAAACGGACGGGAGAGCTGAATCTACAGAGTCTTTTTTTGTTGACTTTGTAGCTTGGCTCTCCCTCAGTTCCTCCAGAAAATTCCAATTCCACCACCTCCACCATCTCATAAATCCCTTGTTTCCTTATCAATATTAGTGTGAAGGACAGGCAACTCTAGAGAGATTCTGAAATGTGCCTCACTGGTCCTGGTGAAGTTTTGAGCTATTACAAAAATCTCTCCCCCACTCCCCAAATCTGGCAAAATGATTAATCAAAACCAGCAACATTTGCTGCATCAGACTCCACACACTTCTACAGCAGACAGCTGTGCCAGAACAACAGGGCACCAAAGAGTTGAGTAATGTCATATTTGAACAAGGCAGAGAGAATTCACATTTACTCAAGTGCAAGACCACCAACAACCACAATCCCCAAACTCAATTCTGAACAGTCTAACTGTGATGGCCTCTCACTCCTGCCAACCCCAAAAGAGTTGTAATTTAGCACAGGAGCTGAAAATGTATTATTCAAATCCTTCTGCACTTCCCAATATTCCTAGTTTGAAAGCTGTGGCAATTCAACAGGTTTGATGTTGGTTCTTAATTGGAGATGAAAATATGGCGTTAGCACTATTCAGGCATTACTGATAGCAGACCTTTTTAAAAATGCAAGATAATTATTCGTAGGTTCCCTTTCTGGATCCATTGCTTCTCTTTGCTTACGTCTCTCCTCTGAGACTAATTTCCCCAGCCCTGTTCCTCAGGGAAAATTAACTGCCAAGGAAGGAAATAAGGAAAATGACAGGGAGGGAGAAAAATACACAGATGCTAAGTACAGGTGAAGACATCCCTGGTTTCTGATGGGTGCTACAAGCCTCCAGCACTGTCTCTTGCTATCCTACAGAAAATGTTGCAGGTTCTTCACCTCATTTATTGGTGTTCAGTGGTATAAGGCAATAACTACCTCTCCAAGCTTGTTGATGCTCTTTAATAGCACAGTTCTGCCACCTCTGGTGGCAGCTTAAGACACCTTCTTACATGCCAGTCTTGAACAGAAGCACTCCCGTATTATGATTTGGAAACACACAGGAGTACTTTCTAGAGGCTTTTACAATTCCCTTCAAGAAGTCCATTACAAAATCACCTGCTTGGAACAGCTGATCCAAGAAAAGGCCAGTTAAAGATTCTATCTCGATTTCCTTAAGAACATAAGGGAAGCCATGCTGGATCAGGCCAATGGACCATCCAGTCCAATATTCCATGTCATACAGTGGTGGCCCAAACCCAGGTGTCATCAGGAGGTCCACCAGCAGGGCCAGACTCCAGAAGCCATCCTGCTGTTCCCCCCCCCAACACCAAGAATAGAGTATCACTGCCCCAGACATAGCGTTCCATCTGTATGTTGTGGCTAATAGCCACTAATGGACCTCTGCTCCATATATTTATCTAATTCCCTTTTGAAGCTGCCTATGCTTGTAATCCTTACAGGAGGTATTTTCGAACTCAGCATTCCTACACGGCTTCCTTTTCACTGAGCTTGGGCTGTCCCTCCATTAGGGTCACACAGCTGAGGCTACAAAAAACATCCCTGCAGGTAGAAACCTGATGAAGGGCGCTTTGTCTCTTGAAAGTTCATAACCCTCAAATCTTGTTAGTCTCTAAAGTGCTGCTGGATTCAAATCTATCTCTTCTACTGCAAACCAACATGGCTACCCTCTGAAACTAAATCAGTGGTTAGGAAAATGCACTCTGAACATGCTCTGTGGAACCCCTATTCCCCAGCCGGCAGGTTAGGAGCTGAGAGAAAGGCCCCAGGCTAAATGGAAGAATACAAGACACTGATCCCAGAGTCTAATGCTACTTTCTGAGATTCTCCACCTTATTGGAAAAAATGCTCTTTTTAAATTTCTCAAACAATTGCTCTTAATATCTCAGTGGTGAAAATTCTCTCTGGAGGACCTACTGACCAATTCTGGGGGATGGAGGGGGGGACCAATCTGCAGAGGAAACTGATTCTATTGTATAGTTTTGGAAATCCTTATGTGGAACAGAAACCACAGAGCCTGGAATAGATGCTAAAATGGGTTGAGAGATCATTCTGCATTTAAAGGAAGGGTGCCTAAAGAAATTATAGTTGAATTCTGTCTTCGCAGATGGTGGAGCCGGGACCCAGTTATCAGAAACTTAAATTGGCCCTCAGCACCATGTATATCCCTGCAAATGACAGTGTGACTGAACATTTAACTAGCATGAAGTTCATACAATTGGGTGAAGGGTTAATAAGTGTAGAAAAGTGGCTAGGAACACTGGGGTAGAGGAATTCACCTGCCCACTCAAACTCTGGTTCCCCTGACTTTAATTTGACTTTGTTTTTCATTCCTTCTGCAACTGTTCTTTCTGGGGTTTGGGGACAAGGCTCCTGAGTCTTATAACAGAAGCCAAAAAAGTTACAGTCAGCTTTTTAGTAGTTAGGGTTAGGAATGCTTGCATGTGCAATTAGAGAGAGCGGGCAGAGGAAGATGGTTGATTGACTGCTGCTGTCACATGGGGGCCCTTTGCCCTGGGAAAGCTTTTTTTTTGGGGGGGGGGGGTTGATGCAATTGAGAGAGGATTCACTTACAGGCATAAAAGGTCCCTCTTAGCCTTACTGGGGCACTAGGGCTGACTGAACCAGCAATGCTTTGACCCCCACCCCCCACCCCCCGTCCCATCTTGTCCTGAAAAGTTCCTTCCTCTCACTTAACATATGCTGGGCTTTAAGACCCAGCAGACTCCTCTTTCTGAATGCCCCAGGCATCAGGAAGATTTAGGAGCCCTTCACCCGACTTCTGGGCATAGGTCTGCCATCGCACATATCTCATTGTTTCACGTTAATCAGTAATAACATTAATAATTCCTCTTATTCGTTTGCTAAAGCTCTGAACACAAAAAAAGGGGCAGGGCGAAATGAGCACAAGCGTTTAACAGTGGTCAATATAAGTAACCTGAACTATGTCTTCTTTTTCTTTCCTAGAAAAATTTCTTCCAAGGGCAGGCACTGCATCGATCTCTGAAAAAACCAGAGCCGTCAGGGCTCTAATTGGCTAGCGAGTCTTGAACCTGGAACCAAAGAGAAATCAAGCCAGGGTTTACGTTGAGCACCTCCACTAACGAGATGGCCAAAAGAGGCCAGCCCAAAGGTCTCCCAAGCAGTGATAGGCCAGAGCAAGTCATGTGGTTCTATCAGGACCTCTATAAAAGCCTTCCAGGTCACACCAGCTAAGCGACCTGAGCCAAACAGTGACTCTGGTGCCACTGCTTTATAGGACAATTCACCAATTACTCTTCCTCATTCTGAATCTCATTTCTGTCTCAACTACTCTGTAGTAGGAGTATGTGCAACGAGATCAGCTGTCCTTCTCATTTTGAAACCATCACACACTTTCTGCTTCTAGAAAGGACAAAACAAATGCAGTTACTTGGTCATTTAGGGAGGAATAAAAACAAGGGGGGGGGGGGGAAGAAATTAAATTTTCAGAAACTTAAACCATAAGAACCTCAAATACCCTACCTCCAAAACAAATTCTACTCCTGACCCCATAATTTATCTGTCCAGTATTTGCACCATTATGTACAGGAAAAAAAGCTACATAACAAAAGTGGAAAACAAAGCCCCCCTGCCCCGAAAAATCAGTTTTTTGTTTCTTTTGATGATTCACCCGCATCAAGTCCGAGACTCAAAACACATGCATGTTGCTTGCTGGCTTCTAGCGATGTTCTAGCATGCAAATTCTTCAGTCCCAGTTGAGAGTTGAGAGCTCCTTTGTTGAGAAGCTGAGTTCATAGTGTTCATTTCTTGATCTCTTTGCCTGCCCAATGGGGGGAAAAAAGAAAGGGGGCAGATAAGAAATGTATCAGAAGATGCCACTTCAGAGACTCAACGGAAATTTAACAGAGAAAGGCAATGTGGTAGGATGGTTAGAGTGCTGGACTAGGACCTGAGAGACCTGAGTTTGAATCTCCACTCTGCCACTGAAGTTCACCGGGTGACCCTGGGTTAGTCACAGGCTCTCGGCCTAACCTACCTCACAGAGTTGTTGTGAGGATAAAATGGAGAGAAGAACAATGTAAGCCACTTTGGGTCCCTATTGGGGAGAAAGGTAAATAAAACAAAATAAAACAAACCACCATATAAAAGGAGCCCTGCTGGTCTCATGGACTGACTGGCCAGGTGCACCTGCCAGAAACAGGGCATGAAGTTTGCCTCCAAAATCTCGTGGTCAGAAGTATCCACGGGTTCCACATTATCAGTAAAGCCTTGACAAGCCATCTCCTCAGCCATCTGAACTGGAGGCTGTCAGTGCATCATGTGTCCATGAGTTCCACAAGTTAAGTACCTACTGTCTAGAAAGAGTGTTCACATTACTCTGGGTTCTGACTCTACTGCCTGTCACTTTCACTACTTCTCCGGAATTAGTCAGTGAGAAGGGAAGGAAGGAAACAAATGGCCAAAAAAAGGGCCTTCTCTCTGCTTTTTTAACACTGCGTAATTTTATACACCTCTATCATGTCTCCCCTCCACGCAAAGACAGTTATTTTTCTGAGCTACTAACTGACAGATTCTTTAGCCTGCTTGAACAGGAAATGGGTTGAACAGACAGGGATCAAGGGATCAGAGAGACCAGGCCCGTAGCTATGATTTTTTTCAAAGTTGGGGGTATCCGAAGAAGAGGAGGAGGAGGAAGAAGATGATGATGATGCTATTGGATTTATACCCCACCCTCCACTCAATTTCAGAGTCTCAGGGCAGCTCACAATCTCCTTTACCTTCCTCCCTCACAACATTCACCCTGTGAGGTGGGTGGGGCTGAGAGGGCTCTCACAGCAGCTGCCCTTTCAAGGACAGTTCTGAGATAGCTATGACTGACCCAAGGCCATTCCAGCAGCTGCAAGTGGAAGAGTGTGGAATCAAACTCAGTTCTCCCAGATAAGAGTCCATGCATTTAACCACTACACCACGCTGGCTCTCGCAGTTTATGAGGAGGGCACTGGCTAATCAAATTAAACCTCCATCCCTAAGGCCACCTTTTACAAAACTCTCCAAGCAAACAAAGACTTTTCCCTCATTAATTTTAAAGCTGTAACATGGAGATGATTTTCTGCTCAGCACAAGAGCTCACTCAGCATTTTGGGTTGTTCTGGTTGGGTTTTTGTTTCTCGTTCTTGTTCCTTCAAAGGAAGGTCAAGTAACAAACAAGTTTTCTCCTCTATATGAATTCCTTGAACCAAACAGTGGGTTTGTCAGGGAGCGTTTCCCCCCCTTGGCTATATGGCTACAGCAGAGGAAAAAAGGATTACCCTACATGGCCACATTATGACAGAAGGAGACAGGATTTCACTTTCCCTTCCAAAGCCCCAGACAGGCTCCATGGTAAAGGAGATTGTCATGCTTATTGTTAATAAGTCACAGTGGCAATGCCCTTACACACAGCATGGGTCTTCTACAGTCTCCAGCCAAGCAGGGCACTCACTTGTTTTCCCTAAATGTCACAGTTGATTTAAGAGGATTTGTAGATTTCCTCCAGTGCCTTGGAGTTATATCCTCATCAGAAGAGACTGGATTTATCCCCCACCCTTCACTCAGAGCCTCAGCGCAGCTTACAATCTCCTTCCTTTCCTCTCCCCACAACAGATGCCTTGTAAGGTAGGTGGGGCTGAGAGAGCTCTCTCAAAAACTGCTCTTGAGAGAACAGCTCTGAGAGAACTGTGGCTCGCCCAAGATCACCCAGTAGCTGCATGGGGAGAAGTGGGAATCAAACCTGGCTCTCCAGATTAGAGTCTGCTGCTCTTAACCACTACACCACACTGGCTCTCAATGGGCTACAAATCCAAATTTGTTCATTCATTTGAAGCCTTTGTACCTCGCACACCTGGTCAGCTGTGTTCCCGAGTCAGCACAGATGGGGAAAAAACACAATGAACAGGCAGGATGCCAAAATAAAAACCAGCAGTTGTTTAAAACCATAAACCAACACATCTGAAACCATCAACATCAGTGAGAAGGAAGAACAAAACATCTTAAAACCAGTGAATCAAGCACTACTGAATATTTTATACCACACACTGAATAATGCACTTCTATCCACTTCCAGTGCACTTTGCAGCTGGATTTCACTGTGTGACATAGAAAAGTCCATTTGCAACTGATCACTAAAGTTCACTGTAAGTGCCTTATTTGGAGAACGAGTTTGGTATAGTGGTTAAGTGCGCAGATTCTTATCTGGAAGAACCGGGTTTGATTCCCCACTTCTCCACTTGCACCACCTGGAGTGAGCTTGGGTCAGCCATAGCTCTTGCAGGGTTGTCCTTGAAAGGGCAGCTGCTGTGAGAGCTCTCTCAGCCCCACCCACCTCACAGGGTTTCTGTTGTGGGGGAGGAAGATAAAGGAGATTGTGAGTCACTCTGAGACTCTGAAATTCGGAGTGGAGGGCGGGATATAAATCCAATATCTTGTTATTATTATTATTCAGCGTTTGGATTAAAAAAAAAAAGATTTCCCCCTGTGTTTGTGTGTGCGCACCTGGAAGTCATGGCAACCTCTGGTGATACTCACCCTCTAAATGGTTGCGGGAGAGATACTTCAAGCCTTCATCCAGCAGGATCACTGGGAATGAGATTTTCATCACAACCACCCATTGCGGCCAGCTGAGAGGCGTTACCTGAAATATCAGCTGCGGAGCAAGGAAAGGACAGGTTTACATCAACTATTTTAAATCTCTTGACAGTTTTTTTTTTAAAGATCCTGAAAAGCCCAAACTAGCTCATGCTTGTCAGAGCCTGGAAGCTAAGCAGGGAAACTTGTGGTTAGTACTTGGATGGGAGACCCCCAGGGAAGATGAGGGTCACTACACAGAGGCAAGCAATTGTAGCAGGGAAAACCCCGCTTGGTGGTTCTTACAGATAGGTGCAAAGAGCCCTATAAGCTCTTGGAGGATTGGCTACATCACGGGGGTGTGACCTAATATGCAAATGAGTTCCTGCTACAAAAAAGCCCTGGCCAGGCCCACTGAAAGTGACCTTTGAACCACCAATTAAGGAAATTGGGGATGATAGCCTGTCTGATATTTATGGGCCAGAACTGCAGCTTCCATCATTCTAGCCACTGAATGTGTGGAAGGAATTCAGCTAACTCGTACACTGCTGGCTGCAAAAACGGTGCAATGCTAGTGCAGGATAATGGCTCGAGTGTCCAAACAGAACCTGTGAGATCTGGGTGCAGATTCCCCACAAAGCTCATGGGGTGAGATGGGCCACTATTTATTTATTTAAAATCTTTGTTAGCTGCCTTTTTGTTCTACAGAGCTTAAGGTGGCTTACTCTATTAATAAAATACATGTAAATGGTTTTTTAAAAACCATAAAACCACATATTTTAAGATAGGAATCTTGGACTGCTTTAATTAAATAGAGTCCTTAATACAACAATTTTCAGCTGTCTCCTAAAGATCAAAAGTGAAGGGGCCAGGTGCACCTCCCTGGGGAGGCTGTTTCATAACCATGGAGCTGCCACTGCAAAGGCCCTTGCTCGTGTCCCCACCAAATGAGCCTCTTTGACTTGATGGGGCAGACAGGAGGGCTCAGGGCTTTTTTTTGTAGCAGGAACTCCTTTGCATATTAGGCCACACACCCCTGATGTAGCCAATCCTCCAAGAGCTTACAGGGCTCTTAGTACAGGGCCTACTGTAAGCTCCAGGAGGATTGTCTCCATCAAGGGGGTGTGGCCTAAAAATGCAAAGGAGTTCCTGCTACAAAAAAAGCCCTGGGAGGGCTTGGATTTGATTCATCTGCTTATTCCTCACCTGGTTTTGTTTTTGGAACTGTGGCAAATACAGATGGTTCCACAGCTTATCCTTTCCTCTCCTCCACAAAGACAAATGTTGAGATTGTAAGCTCCTTGGGGCGGGGTCCTGTGGATGAGTTACTTTGAAAAGCCACCCCATATATTGATTCTGCTCTGTGGATCTTACTTATCACCAGCTCTTTCTACAAGAAGCTTCAAGTTCTAATGGCTTCTCACCCCCACAGGGGTCAGGTCCACACCTGTTTAGTTCCTATTCCTTTCCAGTGCTGACAGGGGCACAGTAGCTGGGCATGGCAGGGAGGGACAGTGGCTCAGTGGTAGAGCATCTGCTTGGGAAGCAGAAGGTCCCAGGTTCAATCCCTGGCATCTACAAAAAAGGGTCCGGGCAAATAGGTGTGAAAAGCCTCAGCTTGAGACCCTGGAGAGCCGCTGCCAGTCTGAGAAGACAATACTGACTTTGATGGACCAAAGGTCTGATTCAGTATAAGGCAGCTTCATATGTTCAATGGCAAAAAATTCAGGTTACCAGCTGGCCACTGAGATCTTGTGTGGCATGGTGTTTGACTAGGACAGGGCTGGCCAAGGGTAGCTCTCCAGCTGTTTTTTGCCTACAACTCCCATCAGCCCCAGTCAGCATGGCCAATGGCTGGGGCTGATGGGAGTTGTAGGCAAAAAAACATCTGGAGAGCTACTGTTGGCCACCCCAGGACTAGGAGATCCAAGCCACCCCCCCCCAGCCTTGATTTATTTATTATTTTTATTTTTTGCAGGCTTATATTGACTGGATGACTTGGCCTGGTCACCTTCTCTTAGCCTGACCTTTCTCCCCAGAGAATAAAACAGAAGCAGGAATTGCAGTGTTTTACCTAGACCTCTTTGGAGGAGAGGTGGGGATATAAATGCAAGGGAGGGGACCTGAGTTGTTTGTTGTCCTAGGATAGAGGAGTCTGTGGTAGACTGTGGGCTTTCAGGACCTTGGAGAGCTCACTGTGGGGTGGATGAGTGAGCTGCGCTATTCTACAATTGGACTTGGATCCGAATGGGATCTGTAGGGAAGTGCTTTCCTCAAGCCCCACTTTACCAAGTGGATAAAAACTGTCCCAAATTAAAAGCGCCACTTTCTGATCTAGAAACATGGGATCCAGTGGGGCTAGAAGGCTTCTACCGGTCTGATTTCTGAGTAGAAGGCAGCCCTTTTGGGGAAGAGTTGTTAGAGGGCCAATCTAAACCTCCCCAGAGGGGTCCTCTTTTCTGAGAGCCTCTGGGAATTGCTCCTGCGTCCACACCATCCCCTAGGCCCCTGCTTCAGTCTTCCAGTTTCCAAGATTGTTTTCCTGCTATCCTCAAAGAGATCATGTTTGGCCCCCGGAATCCTGACAGCTGGCCAATGGGCAACTCAGAAGGTGGGTGGTTGGGTGGGTGGCAGTAATGTTTTCCCCTTGGAGACCAACATTTTCTCATTCAAGGTGCAAGCCTTGGTACTTACAGGCAGTGGTTTCACATAGAGAATCAGGAAATGCAGAGCCATAGACACCACAATAGCCCCCAGGAGCCAGAGGTTGAGCCAAGGGGGCATCCTCAGCAGCGACTGGTTTTCAGACACACTGCAAAGGAAGAACAGATGTGAATCCCATCATTTCCTTCCCCCCCCCCACACACACTCAAGAACCCATCTGTGCGCTCTTCAGGATTATCAAAATTCTGCATCAAAATCCATGGATGGCATGAATGAGCAGATACACCTTACACTCTCAGCCTTTGATGCTGCTACTTCTTCCTTTTTTTCCTTTTATTTTTTAAATAAAAAAATCAAGATTGACAAACATCAACTCATACCAGCACTGACACTTATAACATAGACAGAGATGACAATATGTAACATTTATAAAAATATAAATACGAAGAGGAGGGATTCATCCCAAAAGAAGTCCACTTCGAAACCAAGTGTTTAGTTTTTGCAGTTTTCTATATGAAATGCTAATAGATATTCAGTAACCTCACATTTAGATATCTTGTAGGTCAAGACAGAATAGCTATAAATGACAGAATATAACCAATCGATGATGTCAAAATATAATCAGGTAAGTCATTTGAAAAACTGCTTAATAGTGGATGCCACTTTTACGAAACCGGTTTGATTTGCGCTAGTCTCATGATGAAGTATGCTATCTGCAATTTTATCTAACATGCAATACTCCCAAAATTTAATATGCCATTGTTGTATGCTAGGTAAGGTAAAGGTAGTCCCCTGTGCAAGCATCAGTCATTTCAGACTTTGGGGTGATGTTGCTTTCACAATGTTTTCATGGCAGACTTTTTACGGGGTGGTTTGCCATTGCCTTCCCCAGTCATCTATATTTACCCTCCAGCAAGCTGGGTACTCATTTTACTGACCTCGGAAGGATGGAAGACTGAGTGAACCTTGAGCCAGCAACCTAAACCCAGCTTCCACTGGGATCAAACTCAGGTTGTGAGCAGAGAGTTTAGACTGCAGTACTGCAGCTTTACCACTCTGCACCATGGGGTTCCTGTAAATTAGGTAGGGATTTCTTTTTCCAGCACAAAGCTATAAGAGCTTTGGCAGCAGTCAGCATTATCATGACACATTCTCTATGAACCTTGGGAGTTGTTTTGCTCTGCCATAGATTGAGCAGAACAGCCTCTCCTGAGTGGTAACACTGAGGCCCTGTCTGCTGATCAAGGACTTCTGTCGTTTCAGCCACCACTATCAAAACTGTCTCCACAACCACACAAATCATAACTCTGACTTCTGTCGCATCCAGTTCTGCCCTCTGTATGATGCAGTTCCCTATCTATAGATACACAGCCAGCCTGCCTCAAGTATCTCTCTTACCTGCAGACTCTAGGAGCTGAATCACTTCCTCCTCTTTCCATACCCGGATCTATTACAAAAAACAGAGGTAGGTAGGAGAGAAGAGAAGAAAGCCTATTTGGAGGTGCCATACCTATTAAGGGCGTTGCACATCTCAATGGTCACCAGCACAGAGAGCGCCATCGTTGTCGGATAACGAGATTCGAAGATTTCGCAGACGACCCCTTCAAAGATGGGATTGTCCTCAGTGCATCTCATGAAGTTCCTCTGTGAGGAAGAAGAATACAGCCTCAAGTCCAGCATGGGAGAGCATTGCAAAAGGAGCAGATACAATTTTTTCTTCTCCTCCTCCTTCTTCACCATCACCATCACCACCACGACCCTTGACTTCACAGTGTGTATGTGTGTGTGTGTGTGTATATAAAAAAATTTTTGGGGCCACTGTGTGACACAGAGTGTTGGACTCGATGGGCCATTGGCCTGATCTAACATGGCTTCTCTTATGTTCTTATGCCACAACCTGCCAAGAAATTACCCCAGGTTCCACCATGACAAGAAGAGTCACAAAATGATCATCCTTGCAGCCATTAACAGGGGCATCCACTGCTGTGAACACCCCATCCCTAGGCCAAAAAGGACTACATTTGGGGGACATCAAATGTGAAACATACCAAGCTCAACCCTTTTCTAGGTCAACAGTGGGTGTTTTCGCACTCACCTTCAGCCAGCGCGACCCCCCTCTTCACCGCGCAGGATCTGCGCGGATTTCGCACTAAACGCCGCGGAGCAGCCGGAAGAGCCGGAAACTCCCGGCGCTTTTGTGGCGCAAACGCCAAACTGCTTTTTGGCGGTTTCGGTTTGCGCCGCAAAAGCGCCGGGACTTTGCGGCTCTTCCGGCTGCTCCGCGGCGTTTAGTGCGAAATCCATGCGAGATCCTGCGCGGTGAAGAGGGGGGTCGCGCCGGCTGAAGATGAGTGCGAAAACGCCCTGCGTCTTCTTTGCCTGGAAAAGGCTCTCTAAGGCCTTGGGTGGAAAACAGTTTTTCCCCAACACCTTTTACTCAAGATCCTTTGAACTGGAGATGCCAGAAACTGCCCCCTAGTGCCTTCTTCATGCACAGCCCCTCCCTCTGTTCCCCTCCTCCTGCTCTTGCTCCCCGCCCCTTTAACGGATGCTCGACTACCTTCGGTGTTCTTATGACTCCTAGCATGTGCTCAGTCCTCATTGGCCTGTTTTGGGAGAGCTGCCCTCTGCCTCTACTGTTTATTTTTAATTTTAGAAGCTATTTTTTCCCAGCATACCTGGGGAGTCCTCAGCCCCCAAATATGCCAAAACTGCTGTTTTGCCTGTCACTGGCCCTGTTTTGCTGTCCTGCCAGGAGGCACTCATCCCCTTTGCTATCAGAGCAGTGATCTGAGTAACTTGCTTATTGTGTTTTTATTCACTTTGAGAGGATGGTGTTTGTTTTTGGTAGGAAAAGCGGGGTATAAGTGTTTTAGTGTAATGCATTGAAAACTAAAACAGCAGGGGAGAGGGTCAAACAGACATTTAAAATCAACAACTGCATGGCAATTGGCCCCAACTCCACCTAGCGACTTACCAGCTGGTAAAAGGTAACTTGAGGGCCTTCAGCATCATACAAAAACCACCAGGTAGCTGCCCCTACTGTTGCCAGGCCAACGTACACTGCAAGGGGTGAAGAGCAAAGCAAACAGATCACTCAGTCTTGTAGTCCTCATGATGTTGTGCTATTCCACTTTGTTGACTAGCTCAGGTAAAGTTGGGGGTCCTATGCCTCCCATCTGAAGAAGAGTTGGATTTATACCCCGCCCTTCCCTTGGAGTCTCAGAGCAGTTTACAGTCTCCTTTCCCTTCCTCTCCCCACAACAGACACCCTGTGAGGTAGGTGGGGCTGAGAGCTCTGAGAGAACTGGGACTGGCCCAAGGTCACCCAGCAGCTGCATACAGAGGACCAGGGAATCACACCCAGTGCTCCAGATTAGAGTCCGCCACTCTTAACCACCATACCACACTGGTTTCTATTAAAACTTAACAATAAAACATGCCCATGGTGTTTACACAGCAGAAAACCAAACCGTCTTCATCCTCCTCATCTGACACTCTGCACCCTGCCCTGTCCTGGCTTGCACACCCGAGAGCCATCCAGGTGTCTCACCTCCAATGGCCAGGTAGCGGAAGAAAAGCCATCCGCTGATGAGAGGCTCCCGGGGATTCCGGGGCAGCTTGTCCATGATGTCCAGGTCGGGGGGATTGAAGCCGAGAGCCGTGGCCGGCAAACCGTCCGTCACCAAGTTCACCCACAGAAGCTGGACCGGGATCAGCGCTTCAGGCAGCCCCAAGATAGCTGTCAGGAAGATACTGCAAGGGGGAGGCGTGAGGATTTCCATTTACTCCCCCGATGGAGACCCAAAGCGGTTTATAACATCATTCTCTCCTCCTCCATTTTATGCTCACAACCCGTGTTCCCTCTAAGGTGAGTTAGCGTGAGCCAGCTTGTGGTTTTTTAACCCCCAGCTCACATGTCTTTGTTTTAGTTCAAGAAAAATGCCCCCCGAGCAAACTAATTGATGCAGTAGCTCACAACTTTAATGCCAGTAGTTCATCAAATAGAATTTTTTGTTCACAAGACTCCACAGCTCAGAGGCTGAGAGAAACTGGTCACCCAGCAAGCTTCCATGGCCAAGTGAGGAATCTGACACTCTTCACCGCTACACCATGCAACACTCCCTCTCCTTAGCAGTGGCAGAATTCATGGGCAAGGGCGGAATCTGGGTTCAGTGAAGCCTGAGAGCACCCGAGAATCAGAGCACTGCACAATTACAGACAAACCAGACTTGTTTGCAAACAGGCACCAATCTTGGATTAAATACGTAAGCGCTGTCAAGTTGCAATTGGTTTATGGCAACCCCAGCAAGGGGGCTTTCAAGGCAAATGAGAAGTAAAGATGGTTGGCCACTGCTTTCCTCTGCAAAGTCTTCCTTACTTGTCTCCCTTCCAATTACTGACCCTGCCCGGCTTCCAAAATCTGATCCCGTTCCCAGATTCTCCCAACCTTAACTCTGGTGTGGTGGTTTGGTGTAGTGGTTAAGTGTGCAGATTCTTATCTGGGAAAACCTGGTTTGATTCTCCACTCCTCCACTTACAGCTGCTAGAATGGCCTTGGGTCTGCCATAGCTCTGGCAGAGGTTGCCCTTGAAAGGGCAGTTGCTGTGAGAGCCCTCTCAGCCCCATCCACCTCACAAGGTGTCTGTTGTGGGGGAGGAAGATAAAGGAGATTGTGAGCCGCTCTGAGACTCTAGAGTGGAGGGTGGAATATAAATCCAATGTCTTCTTCTCCAATGTCTTCTTTGTTACCTCTAGGGCTTTTTTTTGTAGCAGGAACTCCTTTGCAAATTAAGCCACACACCCCTGATGTAGCCAATCCTCCTGGAGCTTACAGTAGGCCCTGTAATAAGAGCCCTGTAAGTTCTTGGAGGATTGGATACATCAAGGGCAGGGGGGGTGTAGCCTAACATGCAAAAAAAGTCCTGGTTACCACTATGATTGTGAAAGTGTGGGGGGAGATAATGGGGAAGGTCCCATTTAAGGCACAGAAACAGAGATCCATTTCAGACATGATCAAAAATGGATCTGAAATGGATGAGGAGGGGAGAAAATATCAAAAGAAGGTGCCAATCCCCTACCCCTCATTTTGGCGTTCACTGCCATCCAGAGCTCTGAGAGCTGAATGATTTTTTAAAGTTTTCAGTTTTGGATCAAAATAGCATTGCACTTTACTCCAAGTTTTTGTGGGTATGAATTATGAAGATCTGCTTCTGTTTTGCAGAATTTATTCTGCATTTTCCTATTCTACATTATTTTGCTTTTGCTGGTCTAGAAGGAAAGCAGGAAATTCTACAGGGCACAAAGCTCTGCCCTCAGCCATCCCGTTAGTCTAGCCTCTGAGATCTCCAGCATATCTTAACATCCATAAGGACTAGAATCTTGCTATGGATATATGGGGGTGTAACAGAGAGAATTTATGCAAGGCTAGAAGCCAGGGTCTCAGCTGCTGGAAATCTTGTTCAGCCATATCTTCCCATCCACCGACATGTTTATTGGAACAATTATTATATGCGGTATACTGTTTTCATCGTAATGTATCTAGTTTTGCAGTCCAAAGAAAGCAGTGGACTAGAAGATGAAATAACTGAAGTAAACAAAATGCTTAAACCAGAAAGACTAAAAAAAGTTAGGTCCTTCTCTAACTCTCTGTAGAAGTAGTAGGAGCCCTTTGGAAGAATGGCAGAGCAAAAGTAGAGGTGAATTAGGACACGAGAGCAGAGAGGAGAGGAAGGTCAAGGAGGAAGGAGAAGGTAAAGAAAGGAAATCGGTGCTCCTTCAGCTGTGATGTTATTCTGCATGGCATCAAAGATCACCAGAGAGTGCTCGTACCAGACAACCTCCCCGACGTTGGAAGAGATGAGGTAGCGGATGAACTGCTTCATGTTGTTGTAGATGGCCCGGCCCTCCTCCACAGCAGCAACGATGGTTGAGAAGTTGTCGTCGGATAAGACCATTTCTGCTGCGGACTTGGCCACAGCTGTGCCAGAGCCCATAGCGATGCCGATTTCGGCTTTCTTTAAAGCTGGGGCATCATTAACCCCATCACCAGTCTGGAGAAAGCAAAGATCAGCTGTTAGAGGAGGGATGTTCATAAATTTAGTCACTGCACAGAAAGTGGAGAGAGGGAGAATTCCCCCCCCCTTCCATGATATATGAACTCGAAGTCACCCCATAGAGTTAGTGGTCAGCAGACTTAGGAGGTTGGTTGTTGTAGATTTTCCGGGCTGTGTGGCTGTGGTCTTGGTATTGTGAGACCTGATGTTTCGCCAGCAACAGGTCTCACAATGGCATGACCATGGCCACACAGCCTGGAAAATCCACAACAACCAATGCACTCTGGTCATGAAAGCCTTCGATAACAGACTTAGGACAGACTAGAGCAGGGGGGACCAAACTGTGGCTCGGGGGACACATGTGATTCTTTCACACATTTTTGTAGCTCTCTAACCTCACCCCAACCCCATTGGCTGGCTTGGAGAAGGTATTTAAGTGACAGTTGCTTTCTTGTCCCCTCTCCATCTATTTGCCTTCCCTCCCTCGCCGCTCTCAAACATCTGACATTCATGTCTTGCGGCTCTCAAACATCTGACCTTTATTCTATGTGGCTCTTACGTTAAGCAAATTTGGCCACCCCTGGATGAGAGCAAGCTATTGTAGTGGTTAAGTGTGTGAACTCTTATCTGAGAGAACCGGGTCTGATTCCCCACTCCTCTACTTGCACCTGCTGGAATGACCTTGGGTCAGCCATAGCTATTGCAGGAGTTGTCCTTCAAAAGGCAACAGCTGTGAGAGCCCTCTCAGCCCCACCCACCTCACGAGGTGTCTGATGTGGGGGGAGAAGATAAAGGAGATTGTGAGCCACTCTGAGACTCTGATTCAGAGAGAAGGGCGGGGTATAAATCTGCAATTCTTCTTCTTCTTTAGGCGAGGTATAACAAACTTGGATTTTCTGCACCGAATGGGGGTGGGATTTCTCATACACTTCTAAGACTTTCTGGATATTCTTTCAAGAGAGGCATCCTAACGTGAAGCCCCGGGCTTACCATTGCTGTGATTTCATTGAAGGACTGTAAATATTCAACTATCTTGGACTTATGGGCAGGCTCTACCCGGGCAAAGCAGCGAGCTGAATGGCAGGCTTCCCGCTGCACCTCTGGTGCAAGGTCATCGAATTCTCTGCCCGTGTAAGCTTTGCCCGTCACGTCCTCGGTCTCCGAGAAGATTCCGATCCTCCGGCAGATGGCCACGGCTGTCCCCTTGTTGTCACCGGTGATCATGATGACTCGGATCCCTGCTTTCCTGCACATCTCGATGGATGACATCACTTCCTTCCGGGGAGGGTCCAACATCCCCACGCAGCCGACAAAAGTCAGATTCGTCTGCATGCAAAGAACCAGAAGGAGTGTGTTAGTTTCCCCAAGGCTGGCATCACCTCCATATTTCAGACTTTCATTTGCTATACCTGGAGCTTTTTTTGCAGCAGGAGCTTCTTTGCATATTAGGCCACACATCCCTGATGTAGTCCATCCTCCAAGAGCTTACTGGGCTCTTTGTACAGGGCCTACTGTAAGCTCCAAGAGGATTGGCTACATCACGGGGTGTGGCCTAATAGGCAAAGGAATTCCTGCTACAAGAGAAGCCCTGGGTATACTTGAGCGAGCCCAGTGGCTATGAGGGACAGGTGGGACCAGGCATCTTACCAGTTGCCACTCTGGACTGCAGGGCAGAGAATGAACAAGATGCATTCTCCTCCAAGGTTCTAATACGAAAGCAGTAAGGAAGTCTCTGCACTACTGCACAGTTAGCGGGGAGGAGCGCCTGGAAAAGGAAGCATCTCCACTGCTGCCATCCTTTTTGCTCATAAGAGAAGCCATGTTGGATCAAGCCAATGGCCCATCCAGTCCAACACTCTGTGTCACACAGTGGCCAATACACACACACACACACACACTGTGGCTAATAGCCACTGATGGACCTCTGCTCCATATTTTTATCCAATCCCCTCTTGAAGCTGGCTATGCTTGTTGCTGCCACCACCTCCTGTGGCAGTGAATTCCACATGTTAATCACCCTTTGGGTGAAGAAGTACTTCCTTTTATCCATTTTAACCTGTCTGCTCAGCAATTTCATCGAATGCCCACGAGTTCTTGTATTGTGAGAAAGGGAGAAAAGTGCTTCTTTCTCTACTTTTTCCATCCCATGCATAATCTTGTAAACCTCTATCATGTCACCCCGCAGTCGACGTTTCTCCAAGCTAAAGAGCCCCAAGCGTTTTAACCTTTCTTCATAGGGAAAGTGTTCCAAACCTTTAATCATTCTTGCTCAAAAAGAAATGGGAAAATCAGCTCAATGGCTCCACCAAAGACTCTTCTAGGCTTCGACAGGTCCCCAGCCATGCCAGTCCCAATCCACAGTCCTCAGGAATATGGAGTTGGTAAGCTGCTTTTCACGGAAGCTTGAACCCATATTTCTGTTGAGAAACCCCCCTCGTCATATTCCCACTGAAATGCCCCCTGCATCTCCCAGAATGCAGCTGCAACACCATTGTCTTAAGGAGCGGTGGCAGTTCTGATTTCAGAAACAAGTCAAATTAAACAGGGATCTAATGGCTCCTTTAAAATCAGCTCACTCCATCAGAAATAAGACCCCTCTGGAAGCAAAGAATAATGCAAACACCCATCAGTGGTAGGAGCCCACGGTGTTCCATTGACAAGACTGCAGACTAGTACAGGGTGCTGCAAGCACAGAACGCAGAAGAACGAGGAATACAGGCAGAGTGAATGGCTTCGCAGTCTGCCTTAAAAGCCCGTGCTTACTTGGACTGAAACAAAATTTAAAAATAAACTAAAATTTCTAAATATGGCTCTCGTCTTCTGTTACAGTGGCACAAGAGGAAAAAAAAAAGGTCAAACAGAAAATGCAATGAGATCCTAAGAAGGGAACAGCCTGGTATGCCAGATCCATCCTGAATTCCATCCTTGGCTTTAAGGCACATGCAACCCTGTGGCTTGGAGTCCCCTCCCCGCTTTTTGCCATCCAGTCACAGCCAGCTTACAGTGAAGATGCAGATTTTTCAAGAGGTGCTTTGCCATTGCCTGCCTCTGTCTCCCATCCAAATACTAGCTAGGGTTGGCCCTGCTTAGCTTTCCAAATCTGATGAAATCAGCCAGGTCAGGGCGAGCAGAACAGAGGTGCTTTCCCATTGCCCGAATCTATGTAGCAACCTCAGACTTCCTTGGGTGTCTCCTCTCCAAATAGAAGAAGAGGAGTTGTTTTTTATGACCCGCTCTTCATTACCCAAAAGAAGATAATCGAAGCCATGATGGATCAGGCCAATGGCCCATCCAGTCCAACACTCTGTGTCACGCAGTGGCCAAAATACCAGGTGCCATCAGGAGGTCCATCAGTGGGGCCAGGACACTAGAAGCCCTCCCAAGCACCAAGAATACAGAGCATCACTGCCCCAGACAGAGAGTTCCAACAATATGCTGTGGCTAATAGCTGCTGATGGGCCTCTGCTCCATATGCTTATCCAATCCCCTCTTGAAGGCATCTATGCTTGTAGCTGCCACTACCTCCTGTGGCAGTGAATTCCATGTGTTAGTCACCCTTTGGGTGAAGAAGTACTTCCTTTTATCCATTCTAACAAGGGCTGCTCAGCAATTTCATTGAGTGCCCACGAGTTCTTGTGTTGTGAGGAAAGGAGAAAAGTACTTCTTTCTTTACCTTCTCTATCATATGCATAAAGGAGTCTCAGAGTGGCTTACAATCGCCTTCCCTTCCTCTCCCCACAACAGACACCCTGTGAGGTAAGTGGGGCTGAGAACTGGGACTGGCACAGGTTCACCCAGCTGGCTGCATGAGGAGGAGCAAGGAATCAAGCCCAGGTCTTCATGTTAGAGTCCACCACTCTAAACTACAACAACCACACTGCCTCTACTACTGAGGGTCGACCCTGCTTAGCTTCTGAGATCCACTGAGATGGGGCTAGCTTGGGCTATCCAGGTCAGAGCCCCTTGGCTGCTTATTTCCTATGCCTCGTCCCTTTCACATCCATCTCCCAATAAGGTTCCTTTTTGATCCCCTTTCCTGAGCCAGGCTTACCTCGTAGTTAATAAACTGGCTGGAGTCCTCCAGCAGCATCTCCTCTTTCCGTTGTGGGTGGTCCCTCGTGGCCAACGCAAGGCAGCGCAGCGTGTCAATCCCGGTGCCCCACTCCCGGATTTTGGAGAGGATCTTCTCCTTGGTGGAGAGAGTCAGGGGGACCTTATTGCTGCCAACGCGGATGTAATTGCAGCGCTCAATGACGCTCTCTGGGGCACCCTTGGGAGGGAAAGGCATTTGTCAAAGAACTGTCCTAAGGAGGCGCCTCCACTCAGCCAATTGATCTCTGCTAAAAATTCATCTTGGTGACAAATTTCATCTCTGGCAGTTAGAAGAAGAGATTGGATTTATACCCCGCCCTTCATTACCCGAAGGAGTCTCAGAGCAGCTTACAATCTCCTTTCCCTTCCCCTCCCCACAACAGACACCCTGTCAGGTAGGTGAGGCTGAGAGAGCTCTGACAGAAACTGCTCTTGAGAGGAACAGCTCTGCGAGAACTTGTGACTGACTCAAGGTCACATCGGCAGGTGTACTGTCCCCGTACGACAGCAGGTGCTTGTGGAGGAGTGGGGTATCAAATCTGGTTCTCCCAGATAAGAATCTGTGCATCTAACCACTACACCAAAGTTAGAAGGAGTGCTTTTCTTGTGTTGACCCCTGCCTGGCTGAACTGGCTACTCAAGTCATCAGGAAGGCTCACGCCGTGATGATTTTACAGAGGCAATGGAAGGCTGAATCATTTTCTGAATACCTTTTTGCTGATGGGCTACGTACAAGAGGCCTTACAAGAATTTCATGAGAGAGGGCTTGCCTGGGCTATCCAGGTCAGGGTTCCATTAACTTAAAGGTGGCCAAACTGTGGCTCAGGAGCCATATGTGACTCTTTCACACATATTGTGTGGCTCTTGAAGCCCCCACTGCCCCGTCAGCTGACTTGGAGAAGGCATTTCTTTCTTTAAATCACTTCTATGATCCAAGCTACCCAGCAGCTTGGAGAATGCATTTAAAGTTAAAAGTTGCTTTCTTTCCACCACTCCCTCCTTCATCTATTTCCTTCCTTCCTTCCTTCCTTCCTTCCTTCCTTCCTTCCTTCCTTCCTTCCTTCCTTCCTTCCTTCCTTCCTTCCTTCCTTCCTTCCTTCCTTCCTTCCTTCCGCTCTCCAACATCTGACATTCATGTCTTGTGGCTCTCAAGCATCTGACATTTATTCTATGTGGCTCTTACGTTAAGCAAGTTTGGCCACCCCTGCATTAACCACTCTTAAATGGAATGAGGCTATTTCCCTCCAAGCTGTTGGTAAGCCTAACTTGAAAAAGTTATAAATGAGTCTGGCAGGCAACTGCCTGAACTGACATGCATTTCCACTAGGTGGCGGTGTTTTGCCAGTTTTTAACAGCAGCGGCTGCTGCAGCTCTGCTATCACAGTCCAGGGGAAAAAGTTAACTGAGGGCACCGAACCCGATTTAGATCATAGCAGAGGGTTTTCAAAAATCCTGTTTGAAGGAGAATTTAAGGGCTAATGCACGCAAACTGCCTGTCTGGTCACAAACAGGTAAGTCCATGTAGGTAGAGCCGCCCTGAGCCTGCTTCAGTGGGGAGGGCGGAATATAAATCCAATAAACTAAACTTCAACTAAGGTGAAGGTAAATTAATCTAACACTGGGGTCCAGGGCGAGGAAACCCTGAATTAACAGAAGAACCCTGTTCAGAGATCCAAGCTCAGCCTGGATCCTGCCAAAACCTCCCTCTATAACAGGGGTGGTCAAACTTGCTTAACATATGAGCCACATAGAATAAACATCAGATGTTTGAGAGCCGCAAGACATGAAAGTCAGATGTTTGAAAGCCACAAGGCCAGAGAGGGAGGGAGGGAGGAAGGAAGGAAAGCAAATAGATGGGGGAAGGAGGGAGAGGTGGAAGAAAGCAACTTTAAATGCATTGTGCAAGCCATGGGCTGGCTTGTCTTGGAGAACTGATTTAAAGAGAGAAATGCCTTCTTCAAGCCAGCCGACGGGGCAGTGGGGGCTTCAAGAGCCACACAATATGTGTGAAAGAGCCACATGTGTTTGGCCACCCCTGCCCTATAATGTCCTGTTTTTCTAGTTACCACCCTCCAGGCTCAGCTCAAGAGGTTCGATGATCTGGGACCCTAATATGAGAAGGACTGAATCCTCCTATATAGATCCATTTAGTCACTTTGCTTGGTCTAGCTACTGTTGCTAAGATACCCTCTTATCTTAAGGTTCATATGTAAGAGCGATAGCATTTTTTTTTGTGATGGTGTCCATTCCGTGGAACGATTTGTACAAGAATGCATGATGTCAAATGTCCTTCTTGGTCAGCTCTTGCAAATTCTGCAAAGCAGTTCTTATTTTAGTTGGGCTTTTTGACAGGTGATCTGTACACAAAGATCCAAGAAAATCACAGGGCATGGTTGTCACAAAGGTTATTTAGATGGTATGGGTCTCCTTCCCCACCCCCCGCCCCCGAATTATCTTGCTTTTTAAAATATATTATCAGCTCCAGCTGCTGCAAGATATAGTCAAAAGCTTGATCCCGACACTTCCATTTTTCAGCCAAATTGGTTTGCAACACAAAAGGAGGTGGAGTTTGGGAAAAAAAAATCTGTTAACTTATGACACCATGTTATGTCTTATATCCGATGAAGGCATAGAGCAGAGGTGGCCAAACTGTGGCTTGGGAGTCACATGTGGCTCTTTCACACATATTGTGTGGGTCTCGAAGCCCCCACCACCCCTCAGCCAGCTTGGAGAAGGAATCACTTTGTCAAGCCAAGCCAACAGGTGGCTTGGAGAATGCATTTAAAGTTAAAGTTGCTTTCTTTCCAACTCCCTTCCTCATCTATTTGCCTGCCTTCCTTCCAGCTCTCAAACATCTCTGATACTCCTGTTTTGCAGCTCTCAAACATCATGTTTATTCTGTGTGGCTCTTATGTTAAGTAAGTTTGGCCACCCCTGGCATAGAGAATACTCAAGTAACATCCAGGCGTCCAACAGAGCAAACAGTTTAGTTTATCAGCATCCTGAGACATCTACAAGAAATAGGCTACTGACAAAATTGGGACCAGCCGACAACTGGCTGCGGTTAAAACACTAAGGTAATAAATCCTTTACACCTGTGCTGGGAGACTGCTACTATTAATGGAACATTACATCACCGTGACGGCTGGCAGGTTTTTGAGCATAACAACTCATAAGTTGCTTAGAGGGTACAGATAAACAGTGAACATTTGAAAGATAAACTAATTATTTAATCAAGGGGCTCCCACAGGCATAGATAACAGGGTTCCAAGGAGGTCTTGCATCCAGGCATGGGATGACCTTAGGCTGGCTACCACTCCCAAGCTGATCTACCTCGCAGGGTTGTTAAGAGGATACATTGCCATGCCGTATTCTCACACCTGGATCCCTCTCCAACTGAGAAGCTCCTTCTTGTTATCAAATGCCACCAGCAAGAGATATAACTGTGCACCATTCTACAGATGCAGAACTCACAAAGAACTGGATCCTGCCCCCCCACCCCACCCCGCAAGCTCCTTTTGTTATATTTTGTTCACCTCCGCAGGGTTGGGGGTGTGTGTTGCATTGTGTGTCTGTGTGTGTGCCTGTGCCTGGAAGTCATGGCAACCTCTGATGATTCCTACTGGGGCATGAAGGATGTTCAGAGAAGTGGCTTGATACATCCTGCCTCTGCCTCCCACTCCTGGTATTCCTTGGAGGTCTCCTATCCAAATAATTGTCAGGGTTGGCTTGCTTAGCTTCCGAGATTGTAATTGTCAGGGTCGGCTTGCTTAGCTGACCAGATCAGGCTTGCCTGGGGTACCTATGGCAGGGCCCACATGTGCAGTTCAGATTGCTTGGAAGCCCCTTTGGGGGCAAAATATTGGTTTAAAGAGTACAAAGAGGTATGTCAGCAAATTTTCTGTCTAACCTGGATATGAGTTTAAAAGATGGAAGTTTTGTCTTTGGAGGGGGGCTGTATTTCAGCGATTAAGACAGGCCTTGAATTCAGCAGGCGCTCACAGAAGCACAGCTCCTGAACCTTTCTGATGCCCCCCTTCCTCCTCCCCACCTACCTACCTTGTCCATTGAATAGTAGGTGCAGCTGCATAACGATCCCTGGATTAGCCAGCCAACCATCAGGAGCTTTGCCACACCCCTAGTAGCCTTCATTAACCCCTGGAGAAGCCTGCGCCACCCTTTCTACACTTCTGATGTGATTTTGGGCAGCAGGTAGCTTGCTGGCCTTTTGACTTGGGGGAGGGGCTCCCCTTTCTTGTGTTGGGTTGCTTTTGGCTGGTGGGAGGCAGCATATGCTAATAAATTATCCTAATGAGCTCCACCACCTATTTTTCTACAAAACAACCCCTGGCTTAAGATGAAACCACAGTCATCTTTTACCCAACCCAAAATAGCAACATCTGATGGACGTTCAAAGGGAGGCCTGTTTTTTTCATTTTGTTTCCGAGGGGTTTTTGTTTTTTGATTGTGCCTATGTGTAGTGCTGTATAAAAGGAACAAATGAAATGAGAAAACTAGCAAAAAAATTGGTGTAGGGGGAGGGGGGCGGAAACCACAACAAACGCAGATGTGGACCAAAAGAAACAAAAGAGAGCAGGACACATCTAAGTAAAAAACCACAAGGTGAATCATGAAGATAGCGAACAGTATGTGACCTTGGGCTCCTTGACAGAACAGCAGAATAATTCAAAGAAATAAATAGATCAGTGAGGTCAACAACAACAAAAAAATCTGTCTTGAGGGAGATTAGGGAAAGAAATGGCCGATGAATGGAGTCTGATTCAAGACTCACAGGTTCTGATCAGGAGCATCTAAGAACAGCGGGATTCCTAATGACAAGCCAACAAGGGTCAAGCACGACATTTTTTCTGCCACTTAAGCAAGTCTGTTCCCCACTGTTAGGCTGAAACAATCCCAACCATCTCGCTCTCTCAGAGAATGGAAAAAGCAGTAGAAGATCCACCTAAAGCAATGGTTCGAACCGGTGAATGCAGGGCTTTTTTTTTAGCAGGAACTCCTTTGCATATTAGGTCACACCCCTCTTAAGTAGCCAATATTTCAAGACAGGGGTAGAATTCTAGCAGGAGCTCCTTTGCATATTAGGCCACACACCCCGATATAACCAATCCTCCAAGAGCTTACCAAAAAGAGCCTTGTAAGCTCTTGGGAGGATTGGCTACCTCAGGGGTGTGTGGCCTAATATGCAAAGGAGCTCCTGCTAGAATTTCACTCCTGCTTCAAGAGCTTACAGGGCTCTTCTTACAGGGCCTACTGTAAGCTCTATGAAGATTGGCTACATCAGGGGTGTGTGGCCTACTATGCAAAGGAGTTTCTGCTCCCCAAAAAAGCCCTGCGTGAATGTATTCAACCACCCGGACATCAAATTAGTTTAGGTAGGGCACGTGAATTTAATAACAATGACTAAGAATTTGCTCTCCCACTGTCCCTGTGTCCACTTGCAAGTGTGATGTGCTTCCTCCTGCTGACCATTCACACCACCAGTTGTCCATCTGTGATCCATCGCTATGCTCACAGTGATAACAGAATGCCTGTAAACAGGTCTCGGATTCAGTGGGAGCTCACAGGAGCACAGCTCCTGAACCTTTCTGAGAGTTCCTCCTCCTCCCTCAGAGAGTTCCACCTCCTTGTCCATTGAATAGTAGGTGCAGCTGCATAACAATTCCTGGATGAGCTCCACCACCTTTTTTTCTACAAAACGATCCCTGCCTGTAAACATATATCTGTCCTCCTCTGAAAAGGTGGGCTTTTTGTTTTTATCCATGGTGGGGGCCCAGGTTTTGTGGACACCTTACCTTGACGAAGAGTTTGCTGCCAGAGGAGTTGTGGTTAGAGGCTACAGGTGTGCAGTAAACTGACATGGACTTGCGATCACGGGAGAACTCAAGTGTGCACTCTTTCTTCATCAGTTTTTTAATCACCTGCGAGGGGAGAGTCAAAATGAAGTCATGAGAGTTGATTCTGGCGAATTTTGCCGAACAGAGATGGGGAAGCTTGTTGGGCTATTTCCCGATGGCTGTTTGTAGGGGAAGGAACCTAAAAGGTTAATATGTAATTAAAGGGTCGAACATGAAAAACAAAGTGTAAAAAAATCATAAATCAACATACATGTATTTATTGTTGAAAGCAAAAGTCATTTAAGGGCCCATCATAAGCCTCTATCCTATGTAAAATCATAAAACCTCAATGGGAACCCACTCAACTTGACCTGACGCGTTTCGACCTAAACTGGTCTTCTTCAGAAGTCAGAAAGGTAAGTACACATATTGGCTCATAATACAGAACAGAATAAAACAACAGAACAATGCTGGACCACAAGGAAATTTAATGAAGTGACAAAGGCTTAGAGATATTCTTGAGGCCTCTTGTTCTATAGCCTTATGTCTTAATCAAGAGCATACCTATAGCATTCAGTGTTTTTTTGTATGCCACGTGGTCCAGAATTGATCAAGTAAAGACAGAGCCTATGTGCCAAGAGTGCCCTCCCATTGAGTGGGTTCCCATTGAGGTTTTATGATTTTACACAGGATAGAGGCTTATGATGGGCCCTTAAATGGTTTTAGCTTTCAACAATAAATACATGTATGTTGATTTATGATTTTTTTACACTTTGTTTTTAATCTTCGGCCCTTTAATTGCATATTAACCTTTTAGGTTTCTTACTCCAGTTTTTGGGTTAAGTTTCTTTCCCTTCTTTGTTTTTCTTTGTTTATTGGGGAAGCCACACATTATGGGAGATGTAGAGTTAACATTATAATTGGCATTCCTGTATCTTCCAGGAGCGGTATTTCTCAGGATCATTATCGAGAACTAGCCCTGATCATCCAGAATTCTCAAAAATGGAATTCTTGTGACCAGTATTCCCTCCGAGTTAGTGTGAGCTAGCTCACAGTTTTTTAGCCTCCAGTCACACATTTTAGCCTTGGTTCAGGAAGAATGGCCCCAGAGCACACTAATTTAAGCAGTAGCCAATCGCATGCTCACAATTTGAATGCCAGTAGCTCATAAAGTAGAATTTTTGCTCACAAGACTCCACAGCTTAAAGGGAACATTGTTTGGGACTCATTCCTCCCCTTCTGCAAAGGGTAGGGTCACTTACACAGTCATGAATTTCATTGCCCACGCACAACATCATTTGACTGGATGGTGAAGTTGCGTCTCCAACTGAGTCAGAGTCCTTGCAGTCTAGCACAGTCTACTGTATCCGGTGATAGAGCAAGATCTGAGTGCAGTAACACCTTGAAAATCAACAGAGATTCCCAGGGGATAAGCTTTGTGAGTCAATTCTCACTTGGTCAGATCTGACGAAGATTTGACTCACTAAAGCTTATACCTTAGGAAATTAAGGCCTTTAAGGTCCTAGCGCACTTGAATTTTGCATTATTACTACTGACTAACACGGCTGCCCACCTGGTGATGGCTCTCCAGGGGTAACAAGAAAGAAAGGTCTTTTCCAACTCTTACTGAGACTAAATGTGGGAGTTTCTGCACGTCAATCATGTGTTTTATCACTGTCATGTCCCTATCTAGAACCACATACAGGTTTGGGGTAAAACATTTTTTTTGCACATGGAACACCCCAGGGACAATTCCTGGAATTTAAAGTTTAAAAGGTCTGGAAAAGATCTATGCCTGAGACTCTGGTAAACCGACTAGAGGAGACAACTCTGGGCTCGACAGACCAACATCAGTATGCGTTCACTGTAATGTCATGACATGTGATAGGTAATTCTGCATCATATGGGAGGGACTGTAAAAAAAATTGCAAAATACTTTTCCAGTTAGACTTTTTAAAATGTTTGCTGCCTCCCTTCAGCTCCTCTCACTCCATCTAATCTACAGTTCCAATGCCATTTAAAAAACAAAGACAATAAGGGTTTCCTATGGAGCTGATGTTCAATCAGGGTTTACACAGCCAGCACGTTGATCTGCTGTTGCCATGAAGCCAAATCAGAGTGAGGACAGGCACCCCTGAGCTCACTCTATTTTGAATAAAACTTTGTTGGTCTTAAAGGTGCTACTGGACTCCAACTTTGTTCTATCACTTCAGACCAATATGGCTGCCCACCTGGATCTCAGTGTGTATAAACTTCCTGGTGATGCTGTGCAGCCAATGAGATTTGGCTATGTGATTACACCTGAAGGCTAGCCAGAGCGAGGGCAATGATTCCTGCCCTCACTTTGAATCATGAAGGCAGCAACCTAAGTGTATCAGCATAACAGGCAAACAAAAGCAACTGCTCAGTGACAAACTATTTTTTAATGTTCAAAAATGCCCCCTGCAATTGGAAAGCCAATTACAATTTGAGCTAGGTGGAGTTCTGTCATCGTGACATAATATTCCCATAAGTTCTCAAAAATGTTTGAATGCTGACCTACTCCAAAGGCCTTTATCTTCACCATCCATCCATATAAACCCTCTCCCCACAGTTCACCTATCTCCTTGGTTGGGGGAGCAAGCCCTCAAGAAAGACATCCACTCTCACTTTTCTCCCCCTTCTGCTTAATGGGAATAAGAGAAAGGTGCTGACTTTTTCTCCTACTCACTGAGTTGCAGGCATTGGCACGTTCCACCTTGGAGAGTTTGTCAAGGTCAGTGTTGAAAACATTCATCTTTTCCACCAAGCACGTCAAGGCCGTTTCAGTTGCTTCTCCCACTTTTTCGTAGACTTTCTTGGACTGATAACACGAAAGGACAAAAACATTAGTTGATGAAGAAAAAGTCAGAAGCTTTGCAATATAATCCTGACCCAACGCTATAATTAGCTGATAGATTTTTTTCTGCTTCTGGGGAATTTAGATGACCTGGTTCAGTATCTGCAACCTGTGGAAGATGGGAGATCATGGAGCTGAAGTGGGCAACCATTTCTCCTCTTGGAAAGCGAAAAAATATTTTGCAGCATGGTGGAGTTTGATTTCATTTCAGAAAAAAAAACAGAAATAGGGAAGGAAGACAAATGGCTTATTTTTTTCTAAATACAAATCTAAGCTTGCAATCATTGTGAAAATCTTCACTCCTCTCTTTACTTTTCTGGGGGAAGAGGGAAGGATGGTATTGGCAACAGACAGGGAAAAAAGCATCTCTGCATTCTCTCTCCCCTCTCTCTAGCTACCTGAGAGGCTGTTTCAGGAACATCCAAAGCACCATGCCTGAGTACAACCTGGGAAATGCAGATTCCATGTCAAGAATCCTGAAGACTACATTTCCCAGGGTGCACCGAGTCACTGAAGAAGGAGGTGGAGGAAAAAGAAGAGGGAGATAAAATGTTTCTCTTGCTGCTCAGCTGGTTGCTGGCCCCAGTGTTTTCAGCTGTAGCTGTTGCAGCCCCATCGTAAGTGTGGTTGGAGGAGAGGGTGGGGAATTCTTCTCTAGCTCCAATATAAAATATGGTCGAACTTTCCCCCAGTCTCAGTACATTCAAGTCACTCCTTAAGACCCAGTACCCACTCTGGCTTTCCCCATGCACATCTAAAACAGTATCAGAATAAAAGCAATCATAAAAAATAGAAACAAGGCTTTTTTTTAAAAAAAAGCAGCACTATAACAATAAAAATAAAATTGAAACGAATCAGAGCCATAAACCCACAGTCAGCAATAGCATAATAAAAGCTTTTTTTCAAGGAATAAAAGTTTTCATCATTTCTACAAAGGCCAGCAAGGCACTGGGTTCAAGTCCTGGAGAAGGGAAATCTACTTTGGGAGCCATGGCTAAAAAGGCCCTGTCTGGTACAACCTGTCGGTTCTAATGCACAGCATCTAAACCTTGGGCAGGGTACAGAGTTGAAGCCGTTTACACTGCCTGGCAATAAACAGCACCAGATAAATAAAGACCTCTTTCCTTCCCAATTTACAACCTACCTCATTATAATCCAGGGAGGAATCATTACAGAGGGCACAGATTATGGCCAGCTCCACCAAGCCGTCATACAGCCCACACTGGACAGGTTTGTCGTTCTTCAGCCTTGTCATTAAGAGGAAAGAAACATAACAAAAACAGCACAACTTAATCCACTGGAGGGAAAAGAAACTATTTCACGGACGTGATGCGCTGTACAACATGATAAACATATGCATTTTTGCTTGTTTTTATTGGGTGCTTTTTTTTTCCAATTTCAAATTTTTATTAGAATAATTGAACTTGAGGTTGCAAAATTTCAAGATTTTCTCTAGATGGTACCTAACACCGCTACAAATATATTATACTAAAAGATCAAAAGAAGCCAAATGCTGGAGAGGGTGTGGTCTATTGGGCTCCTTTATCCATTGCTGGTGGGAATGTCCAGTGGTAATGGAATTTTGGAAAAAAATTCTGCCCACTATTGAACGCATAATTGCTCATAAAGTTCCCTTTACTCCAGACTCCATATTGCTCAACCTTTGGAAAAACGTGGAAGTGCCTAGACACAAGAGTGAATTGGTTGCATTACTTATTGTTTTAATGATGTGCTGGGGGATTGGTTTTGGTTTTAATGGTTTTTAAATGTGATTTTTATTATGGAAGTTTGAACTGGTCAGTCACTTCGGTGGCCTTGTGAGGACAGAAAGGCAGGGTAGAAATTTTGTAAAATACATAAAATAAGTCTGATATCCTGGAAGACAGTTTCAGAGGGGAGTCTTGTCTACCTGCAGTAGAACAGCTAGAATCTAACAAAGGGGACTTTGACGCTCAAAAGATCATCCCCTGAAAATCTTGCTGGTTCCTCTGCAAACCATCTCTGCAGAGATGGCCAAACTTACTTCTTTGATTAGGGAAAAGACATTACCTAAATTATCTGGAAACCCCTTATAGAAGTTTTGCACAAGACAGAAAAAAATGATCTGATTATCTGTAGTTATGAAAATTAAGAGGAAAAAATGATTATAAGGAAAGGAGATGTATTTTTCTTATTGTAACTTCAGAGTAAATGACTATGTATCTTTTACAGAGACAACCAGAAAGTACTTCTTTCTTATTTCTTCATTTTACCATGGTTTTTGACTTCCCAAGCAGAGGCCTGGTGCTTTTAAAAAAAGAAGTTCCAAGCGTCAGGAGAACCCAACTGATTCACCTGGGAAAGCTATGAATATATCTGTGTATGAAGGAATTGAAATCAGGTTCCATTTAACAGCCTGAAAGTCAAGCAAGATTTAATTTTAGGGTTGCCAATCCCCAGGTGGGGACAGGGGATCCCCTGGTTTGGAGGCCCTCCCCACCCCCCGCTTCAGGGTCATCCTTGCTCCTGGCTCCACCCCCTTTGTCTCCTGGCTCCACCCCCAAAGTCCCCAGATATTTCTTGAATTGGACTTGGCAACCCTATTTGATTTGAAACATCTTGGAATATCTGGAATGGGAGTCTTGTGAAGGCTGAACTATTTCCTGTCCTTTATCCCCCCCCCTAATGGAAAATTGTAGACTTGTTGCTGATTTGTATCATGCTATTGTGATTGGGGGGGACAATGGAAAAATGATGAAATAACTATATGCTGGCATATGACTAAACCTATCGAATAATGTGAACGACTGCTACATCTGTTTTTGCATATTGCTATGGAAAGATTGAAATTTGAGAATTGTTTGTATGATATTCTGGAACTTAGCATTTTTTTCCATTGCCTAACAGATAGCTGGGATACAGTAATGTCTAGAAGGGCCATTTTGGGACAGGTCAAAGGAAAGCCTCAACATCTCTATCAATTAGCTGTTTCTAAGCAAGTGACAAATTGTACCCTTTCGTGAGACTCGAACAAATGTCTCTCGGACTGAGCACAGCTGTGATACAATAGTTCTTTGCCAATTAACGGATCACCAGTATGTGCATGTGGGGCGGGGAGGGGGGAGTTTACATAATCCAAAGGAGAGAACAGTTAACCCATTTCTGTGCTCCAGCAGCCCCATATCTGAGACGGTAATCAGATCAGTGTGTGCAGCAAAATTCTGCAGTAATGCATAAAAGCACAGAATATGGTACTGGGCAACAGAATCCAGTTCCCCATTAAAAATGTAGCACAAGTACACACAAGCATGTTTCTAGCCCTCTTGAAGATCTGCTTGGAAGCGTGAGTGAGTCAGACCAGAGGGGGGATGAAAATTTTTTCCAGGCTGGAAATGTTCCTAGGCTGTCCCCAAAGCCCAACAAAACTGCAGTTGATTATGCAAAATAGTGGGAATTGCAGAATTTTGCACGGCCAAAGGGCTCAAATATGTATAATACCTACAAAGTTCAGGGATGCCAGTCGTCAGGTGGGACCTGGGAATCCCTCAGAAATATAGCTCATCTCCACATGACAGAAATCAATCCCCCTGGGAAATCGTGCAAGAATGCAGTCTTTCAAACAGCTGTATTTGGATTGTCTTGTAGAAGATTTTTTTTTTTTTTTAGCATAGAGTATAATAGAAAGCCAGCGTTACTATGTCTGGGGGTGGAATTCTAGCAGGAGCTCCTTTGCATATTAGGCCACACCCCCTGATGTAGCCAATCCTCCAAGAGCTTACAAGGCTCTTTTTAGGGTGTGGCCTAATATGCAAAGGAGCTCCTGCTAGAATTCCACCCCTGCTATGTCTGAGTAAAAAACCCTCTGCACTGTAGCATGATCCAATGGGCAGAAAACCTGCACCCTGCTCTTCACTGTGAATTCTTCACTCTTCACGTCTTGAGCATTGTTTCCCTCCTTGACACCACTGAGCGTTCAGAAGCCACATTTTACGAAGTGACTCTTGTTTGTGCACCGCTTATGCCTTTTTGGGAATGGGAAATGTGCATTCCCAACTAGGGACACTTCCAACATTCTCCTTGCTGGAATTTCTGCCTGGATTTTGGAATTACCTGGTTAGGTTCTTGAAGCTGAACCAATGTATTTGAAATCCTATGTTTCTTTTTCTTTTTTCTTTTAACCTTCACATTTTGAACACACTACTGCGCATGTGCCTTTGGGTTCAGCTTGCATTTCCTTCTCATTAGCAATGTCCCACCCTTGGGTTTTCATTGTGCCTTAACGAAACACACAGGGCCTGCCCTGCCACTATGCAAACTAGGCAACTGCCTAGAGCTCTGGCCTTCTGCGGGTGCCAAATTGCCCCCCCTTGTGACTTGGTGGTGTTATCAATGTGGGGGGAGGGCAGAAGTTAGCCTTGCCTAGGGTGCCAGACAATCGAGGGCCAGTCCTGGAAACGCTCCCAAGAAAGCAGTCTTCACGTGACTCCATGTCTGGTTTGTCAAGATTCTCTTTGTGTGGGGGTTTCCCAGTATGCAGGAATGCACGTGTGCATCATTCGAACATCGCAAGAATACTGATGCAACCATGCACATGGTCACATTAAGAATGTTTGGCATTGTACCAAGGCTATCATGCGAATCACAAACACAAATGCAGAAAGCTGCTAATGAACAGGGAACAGAATGCTACAGGCAACTGTGAATACTTTGAATCCAGATTTAATTTTAGAAATTCCTTCTCATTAAAACAGGAAATCGGGAAGAACTGAATGCAAGACAGAGCAAAATTATGGAACTACAGAAGGAACAGACGGTTGTGATGGGGGGGGGGGGCAGGGTGGGGATCATCTTGAATTCCCACAGATCCAGAGAAGCAGAAAAAGCCTGGTTTTTTTCCCCTCTCTTTTGCTACAAATGACTCCATCAACTATTCTTGGACTGGGAAAAGAATCACACATGCCTCAGAGCAGATTTATTCAGTCAGTTGCTTCCCATGGAATTTTTTTTTTTAAATACCAAGAGTGGGAACAGGACAAAAGTCAAGAAAAGACAAGACCAAAACATTCTGCATTCATAAAGCTGAAGGACAACAGATGACTTCACTAGGGAAGCTTCAATACAGACGTGCAGAATACCTCTGGGAGTGTCTAAAGTCCAGTATGAAGCTACCTGTACAGTACGGGCGGATAACATCAGGCACAGAAGCAGGGCTTTTTTTGAGCAGGAACGCACAGGAACACAGTTCCGGCTGGCCTAATATGCAAAGAGTCCCTGCTGGACTTTTCCTACAAAAAGCCCTGTGCAAAACAATGGTGCCGTCAGGAGTGTGGCCTAATATGTAAATGAGTTCTTGCTGGGCTTTTTCTAAAAAAAGAAAGAGCCCTACACAGAGGTATGCTAGCTGAAGCCCAGATGGGGGTTAAGTGGGACAGCAACACACCCCGAATGTCCCTAGTTACCAGGGTCAATCCCCTTTCCTGGCACTTGTCCCCAGCAATTGGCTGTCTCTATGTTATCTATTATATCCAGGTGGCAAACACAGTGCTTCCTTTCCCATTCCATCCTTCCAACAACTCCAGAAGATATACCAGGCTGAGAGAAAGTAACTGGCTCAAGCCCCCTAACAAGCGTCAAAGCCAAGCAAGGATTAGAACCCCCATCTCCCAGGTGCCAGGTCAACACTAGCCATTAGGCTACACTCTGTCTATATTTTATCCCTAATTCTGCATCACTTTGAAGCTGCTTAAAGTATCTCTGGCCCCTTTAGGTTCAATTCCACACTCCTCCACATGAAGCCAGCTGGGTGACCTGGGGTCAGTCATAGCTCTTTCAGAGCTCTCTCAGCCCCCAAAACAAGTCTAGCTCGCCACCTAGAGGTACATAATACTTTAAGAGCTAGAACTTCCGGCTGCCAGATAATTTTAGGGTTTCCCGGCTATAGAATGCACAATGCCATACAATAATTATTAATTAATCCTTTAGGGACATCTGGATACTGACCACCTGAGCTTTCTTGCATCCTTTCTATACCATCAAGGGGGACAAAAGTACCTCAGTTGTATGCAAGTTGCCCGCTTGGCCCAATCTCCACAGTCTCCATTGTCCTGATTTATCATGCACTATATCCCTCTTTTCTGGAACGTAGGTTTTTTTTACCACTCCCCCTATTCCATCTCTGTTCTAAGCTTCTGTTCAAGCATGACATTTGATCTGCTCCCTCCTCAGGGACCCCAGAAACAAAATATCTCAGTAGCAAATCAATGTTCATCTTTCTTTTATCACACATGTGCATGGACACCATGGCACCATGTGACACAGGGTCTCTCTTTCACTCGCCACTGCATGCCAAGTCATATTTTTATATACAAACTAAAGAATCCACAGTCGTAAAGAACCAGGCCTAATTTTGGGCAGGAACTCACAGGAGCAGAGCTCTGGAACCTCTTTCTTTCTCCCCCCCCACCCCCCCCAAAAATATTTGCTTCTAGGCTCCATTGTTCAAACCCCCTGTGAGAATTCTGCTGATCTCTAAGATTTGACAATTTTTTTAATATTTTTCCCCACAAAAAAAAATGGGTTAATAACCAAAACATATAAAGTAGACAGATGGAAATCTCCATCATGTCACTGGGGAGAAAGTAATTTTAAAAGTATGATGGGAATAAGGTTTTATGATGACAATTGTAGTTCAAGAAGCATTTTAAGGTAGATGCTGAGCTGATAGAATTTAGTACACCTTCCGGTGACGTCAGGGGTGTGTGGCATAGGCAAATGAGTTGTGCTAATGAGCTCCAGCACCTCTTTTTCTACAAATGACCCTTGTAAAGAGCCAATACAATGAAGTAATTCCACCTGTGTAGCACTATAATAAAATGTATCTGTCATTGGACTATGAAAGTTTTATCGTGGAGTGAAATGGACAAACTAACTAGAACGCTAAGAGACTATGATTTAGAGATATTCAAAAAGGAGTGGAAGAAATTTAAAGGATATATGGAGAAAGAGTGGAACGTAAAAAAACACTGGACAATTTTTTAGCATTAATGGGAAAAATATATATATATATTGAACTTTGATCAGTTAGAAGTACCTTTAGTATTGAACTTGAATCTATAACTTCGGGGAAGTCAACATTGGAGGGAGGGGGGATTGAAATGCCATATGGGTTAGCATTGAAAATTTATAATTAAGATTTGTAACCATATGTTATCAATAAATTGTTAAAACACAAAATGTATCTGTCACATTAAAGCAGGAGTCCAAGTCTGTGGCCTGTTAGCATTAGTTGTATAATTATTTCATTATATATCACAATGTAATTACAGAAATAAAGTGCACAATTGTATAATCCTGAAACCATTGCCCTCCCCACCCCCGGTCCACGAAACTGGTCCCTAGTGCCAAAAAGGTTGGGGACCGTTGCCTTAAAGTGCAACATTTCTGTGTCATCATTCACATCATAATCACTACAGCGAACAATAACACTACACTAGAATCAGAGAATCACTGAAATCAACTTTATGACTCTATGGTTTTAGTGAGAAAGTCAGTTTGGGGACAGAGTTAAACCAGGATTAAAGCTCTAGTGCGAAATTGGTCTCACAGACCAATTTGGTATCTGTTGAGCTTATACTTTACATCCAAAGGGCTAAATTCCAGTGCCCTACGTGTGGGAAAAGTTCCAATTGTACCAAAAGCTGGAGTGAAAACCTCTCCGCAAATTTGATAATGATATGTGATGCTGCTCCCAGATCTAGCCAATGTTTCCAGCCTTCTTCAGACCTGGAACATCCTCACATTAACTGGAATTAATATGATGAAGCACCGATCACAAATAAAAGTTGACGTAGTTCAAACACCTCTGTTGCTAGTAAAGAGACCTGCTCAGCTTTGGGTCATGACTGCAATGGATACAGCACTGTCTGTTACAGGCTACATCTCTCTCTCTCTCTCCAACTCCCATCATAATAATGATATGACTCCATTAACTTGTCTGGCACTTTATGAAATGACAAAAGGCTGATACCTCCTTGCCCCAAGGGGCTTACAATCTGAAATACATCATAAAGAGGGAACTGGAGAGAAGGGGGGGGGGGGGAGAGATGGAAGCAAAGGGAAATGGGGGAAACAGCCTTTCAGTCCTGTTCTGCACATTTAAAGCTTTCCCTAGATTAAAAAATAAAATGCACCGTAGCAGTTTTAGTGCAGGAAATCTGCCTAAAATTCGGGTGACTATTTCTGCATTTTTGTCGTTGATGCCTAGCTATGTTGCAACAAGTCATTTATCTTTGTTTCACTTATCAGAGGGAATGCCTCTTCTAATTCTGCCCCAAAAGTAGGGTTGCCAGGTTTCCCCGGTCAGCAGTGGGGGATGGGGGAGGAGGTTTACCAGATCCAAGTTGGGAAACTCCTGGAGATTTGGGGATGGAAACTGGGGAGGACAGGGACCTCAGTGGGGTGCGATGCCACAGAGACCACTACCCTCCAAAGCATCCATGTTCTTCTGGGGAACAGATCTCTGTAGTCTAGAGATGAGCTGTAATGCTGGGGGATCCCCAGGTTGCCCTAGAAGCTGGCATAGGAGGGAATGGTTCTTCTAAGGCGTTGTTTGCAACTTTTGGGGTTGCAACTTTTGGGGTTTCTTGTTGTTTTTTTTAAGTATCCAACTTAAAATGTCTTTTTAAAAAAATCTGCAATCTCCTGTTTCATCAGGAAGGACCTTTTGGCCAAACCGATGTCCATTTGATGGCAGCCTGAGCAACTTTGACAAAATTCATATTCAAAGCAACTGAAAACAAAGGCAGGGCAAAACCGGATCCATACTCACACTTGTCCCTCGGGGGCATACGTGGATCCAGTGATGGTGAGCTCATGAAGGCTGCAGTGAATTCCTTCGATCTTGTCAACAATGAACATCTGCAAGAAGAGGAGTGGGGAGGAAGTGCAGAATTAGGAAATTACACCCTGCTGGGAGACCCTTCTGTTCCACACAAAAGCCAAGAAAAAAATGGAAATGGTTTGGAAACTGCAGCTTTTCACCAAGAATTATCTTCCATGTGACTTTTCTCAGGCTTGCGGCGTGGTTCTTTTTTTTAAAAAAAATTATTATAACTTGGTTGGTTTCGTGGTTCATTTTTAGCTCTGCTGTATTTTGTAGTTTGTATGGACTGCATGCTACCTTAAGCAGAATGCCCCACCCCATCCCGTCCCACTGCCTGGGAAGCAATAGAGAAATTGCTTGAAAAGTCTCCCCTGCTTGTCCCTCCTCCAAGTGTGCTACTTGAAGGTAAAAAGATAGTCCCCTGTGCAAGCACTGAGTCATTACTAACCCATGGGGTCACATCACATCACAACGTTTCTTGGCAGACTTTTTACAGAGTGGGGAGGGATGGTGGCTCAATGGTAGAGCATCTGCTTGGTAAGCAGAAGGTACCAGGTTCAATCCCTGGCATCTCCAATGAAAAAGGGTCCAGACAAATAGTTGTGAAAAACCTCAGTTTGAGACTCTGGAGAGCTGCTGTCAGTCTGAGTAGACAAAACTGACTTTGATAGACCCAGGGTCTGATTCAGTATAAGGCAGTTTCATATGTTTGCCTTCCCCAGTCTTCTACCCTTTACCCCCAGCAAGCTGGGTACTCATTTTACCGACCTCAAAAGGATGGAAGAATAAATGAACCTTGAGCCAGCTACCTGAACCCAGCTTCCACCGGGATTGAACTCAGGTTATGAGCAGAGCTGTCAGTACTGCAGCTTACCACTTGGCACCACGGGGCTCCTTTCTTGAAGGTATGCTGCCTCTAAACTTGAAGATTCTGTTCTATGATCACAACCAGGGCTTCCCCACTGCCCCATCCCACCCCCGGGTGAACATGCCAGAACAAAGTTCCGGAACCTCTTTGTGAAAACAAAGTTTTCAAAACAATATCTAAAAGTTCATGAGGGGCACTGAAGGAACATGACAGACTTTGATCTAATGAAGTATGTTAAACCACGGTTGCTTTGAGGTATTTATTCAGCGTTAGACCCAAAAAAAGAACTGAGGAAGTTGGTGACATGTCTGAAGTTTGAAAACTGTTTTACAGTAGAGGTAGGTCTGTAGAGCATGAAAATAATATTGTTTCAAAGCATCCCATGTGTTTCTCCTTCATTTTCCTCTTGAATGTTCTGGCACCTCTTTTTCCAGAAAAAAAGCCCTGATTACAACTAACTTCTCCATGATGGATCAACCTCTCCTCCATGAATCTGTCTTGACTCACTTTTTAAAAAGATCACTGGCCATTGCTGCAGCTATGACAGTGAGTTTCATAAGCTAACTGCTCATCATTTATACAGTACTCATAGGAGGACTCTTTTTGTGGAAAAAGCCCAGCAGGAACTCATTTGCATATTAGGCCACACCCTCTGACACCAAGCCAGCCGGAGCTGCGTTCTTGTGTGTTCCTGTTCAAAAAAAGCCCTGACTCACAGCACCCAGTAGGATTCATGCACAGTCTTTCAGGGATCAGTTTTATCATCTCTACATTACAGAGAGGGGAAGGGTAGTGGGACTTCAAGTGGAGGGAGGCTCAGTGGTAGAGAAGGATTTGGGGGGCAGGAGGTGATGTCATGACAGCAAGGGCGTTGGTCCTAGGTGTTGTCAAAACTCTATAGCTAAAACCTCACCCCATTTCCCCCTGCTGGCCTTTAAGGTGCTGGCAGGCAACAGTAGGGTTGCCAAGTCCAATTCAGGAAATATCTGGGGACTTTGGGGGTGGAGCCAGGAGACGTTAGGGGTGGAGCCAAGATCAAGGCTGTGACAAGCATAATTGAACTCCAAAGGGAGTTCTGGCCATCACATTTAAAGGGACGGCACACCTTTTCAATTCCTTCCAGAGAGCCAGTTTGGTGTAGTGGTTAAGTGTGCGGACTCTTATCTGGGAGAACCGAGTTTGATTCCCCACTCCTCCACTTGCACCTGCTAGCATGGTCTTGGGTCAGCCATAGCTCTGGCAGAGGTTGTCCTTGAAAGGGCAGCTGCTGTGAGAGCCCTCTCAGCCCCACCCACCTCACAGGGTGTCTGTTGTGGGGGAGGAAGGTAAAGGAGATTGTGAGCCGCTCTGAGACTCTTCGGAGTGGAGGACGGGATATAAATCCAATATCTTCTTCTTCTTCCTTCCATAAGAAATAATGAAGGATAGGGGCACCTTCTTTTGGGGCTCATAGAATTGGACCCCCTGGTCTAATCTTTTTGAAACTTGGGGGGTATTTTGGGGAGAGGCACTAGATGCTATACTGAAAATTTTGTGCCTCTACCCCAAAAAACAGCCCCCCCCCAGAGCCCCAGATACCCGCGGATCAATTATCCATGATTTTCTATGGGAATAAATCTTCATAGGAAATAGAGTTCCCAGCAGACATTTCCCTCCCCACCACCACCCGCTTTCTGATGACCCTGAAGGGGGGGGGAAGGGTCTCCAAACCAGGGGATCCCCTGCCCCCACCTGGGGATTGGCAACCCTACAAAGGAGACAAGCTGCCATTTTGCTTTTTGCAGAAGAAGCAGGGAAGGGGAAGTGCAACAAGTTGAGTGATGGAACCAGAACCATGAGCACCCCATGAGTAGAGCAGGACACCTGGCACCTCTAGGTAGAACACATACTTTCCATGCAGAAGGCCTGAGGCTTAATTCCCAGTATCTCCAGTTTAAAAGACCCGGTTTAAAACCTGCACTTGAGATCCTGGAGAGCTGCTGCCAGTCCAAATAAACAATACAGCTCTTGAGAGACCAATGATCTGATTTGGAAAAAGGCAATTTCATGGTTCTTGTTAAGGAAAGGGGCTGTGGCTCACTGGCAGAGCACCTGCTTGGCATGCAGAAGGTCCCAGGTTCTATCCCTGGCATTTCCACTCAAAAGAAGCTTGCTACACAACTGCTAGCCAAAACAAAGAAAGCTATGTCTGACAGCAATGCTGATTCTGTGAACTTAAGCAGATCATGAGAGGGAGGGCAGGAAGGGCTGCATCAGTGCTTAGTCCTTGTGGCCCTTTCTTATATACCCAGGGAAGTGCTGATCGCCGCTTTGGAGTCAGGCAGCAATTTTTCTCCTGGCCAGTTTGGCCAGGAATCCTGGAAAGGGGTTTTTTTTTTTGGGGGGGGGGGGGGGGTGTGCTATCTTCTGGGTTTGGGGCGGGGGTCACTGAGTGTGTGTGTAGAGGGAAGATACTTGTGAATTTCCTGCATTGTGCAGAGGGTTGGACTAGATGCCCATGAAGATCCCTTCCAACTCTATGGTTCTATGAAATTATATGGACCAACAGTTTGACTTGGTATAAAGCACCTCCTTGCCAGTTGTACTCTGGACCCCGTTCCTTTCTCCAGCAACTGACTTCCGAGGCTGTGAAGAACACACCGTTGCAATCTGATTGCAATTCCGCCCCTGACTGCATAATACCCCGTCCTCTCTCCTACCAGCAATGTGCAAGAAATTGCCACCAGCTCACTGCACCAGACATCTGAGAGCAGGACTGGATCTACATGTTTTTTGGAGGAGGGGGGGGGGGGAAATCAAAAAATGGTGCCCCCTTATGAGCCATTCTATCTTATGGTCCCGCAGAATACAATGGACTCCATACCCAATTTGGCCCGCGTCTGAAAACGTTGTGAAAGCAACGTCACCCCAGAGTCAGAAACGACTGGTGCTTGCACAGGGGACCTTTCCTTTCCTGTCAGCACCCGGGGCAAGCACCCCCCTTTCCCACCCCCCACCTCCAGATCTGGTCCTGTCTGATAGAATAGTTTGCCATGCCCAGCAAGACAAAGCGTGCCATGGCTAGAAGTGTAGAGAGCGCCACCAGATGTATTGGAGGGGAAGTGCAGTCCAGATCATGTACATTTTCTACCCAGAATTAACGACATACTAATCATGGTTAAAAGCAAAAATAACATCACAAATGTGTCCCAGCAAAACTTAGCAGTACGACCACACAGACATGATTTTAGTAACTTTTGGGTATATGACTACAAAAAAATTAGCAAAGATGAACAATAAGATGCCAGATAGGTGTTGGAAATTAAAAAGCACGAAGGTTCTTTCTACCATATGTGGTGGACTTGTGAAAGGGCTAAAATGTTTTGGCAGATGATTCAGCAAGAGATTTCTAAGATTTTGGGATATGAATTCAATAAAGTGGCAGAGACTTTTCTGCTGGGATTACAAATGGAAAAATTTCCAAAAGAAGATAGAACTTTAATATGGTACTTGCTCTCAGCTGCTAGGACATTGTATGCGCAGCTGTGGAAGCAAGAAAAAATACCAGAGAAATGGGACTGGATTACAAAAGTTATGTCATGGAGTGAAATGGACAAATTAACAAGAAAACTAAGAGACTATGATTTGGAACTTTTTAAGTTGGAGTGGAAGAAATTCAGAAGATACGTAGAAAAAGAGTGGAAAATAAAAGGACATTGGACAATCTTTGATAATGATTAAGGTTTTTAAAATAAGAATATAACTTTTGGGTTTTTTTGTTTTTTTTAATAGTTAAGGGTACCTTTAATATTTGCTTTCTTTAAGTAAATAACACTGGCGGGGGTCAAGTAACGGGGGGAGGGGTGGGGGAAAAGTAAGATATGGGGTAGAAAGGTTTCTTTTTTATTTTAAGCTTTTATAAGTTGTAGATATAGTTCTGCTACCATATGTTACTAATAAAAATTGTTTATACCCCCCCCCCCCAAAAAAAAGAATTAACGACATACTAATCATGGTTAAAAGCAAAAATAACATCACAAATGTGTCCCAGCAAAACTTAGCAGTACGACCACACAGACATGATTTTAGTAACTTTCGGGAGGAGAGAAACATATGTCCAAGCTAGATCTTTGAAATTTATTTTTTTTAAATAAAGCTAACCAAGGTGATGCCATTAAAAAGTTATGAGGCTCCTGGCTGGGATCACACGCAGCTGGGAAGACAAGCATCAAGGGGTCACCGCCTGCAGTTAACAGCACAGCCCTCCAGAAGTCGAGCAGGAACCGAGCCAGCCACGCTTTGATTTTACAAAGAAAAAGCTTCGCAGAAATCCCATTCTATTTCCATTGTATCCGATTTCATTTCTAAAATTAGGCAATCAGGAACAAACAGCAAGTCAAGCCAATCTTCTATCTTCCCTGGGCAACTAGATGAAAGCTTGTTAAAAACAGATGGTGGTTTGGGTTTTTTTTGGTTCCAAAACATCTATGTTAAGATGCGTTACAGCAAATATAATCTGGGCTGCATGCAGGGTAAGAGCAGGGAGGAAGAAGACACAAAAAGTAGCATGTTGCTTTGGGTGCAAAATCCAGCTTCCTGAGGATTTCAGCTTTAAAAAGAAGACAAGTTTCTAGTCCTCAAGCCTGGGCAGGTATCATAAAGCAACACCTTCTTTTGTTTAAAAAGAAAAAAAAGCAACACCTGATGAAATCTTAGAAGTCAGGGACTAGCAGAACCAAGTGTCAACTGAGCAGAAAAATGGCTCCAAGTAAAGGAAAACTGTGCCAATCTGAACAAAGTTTGAGTCCAGTGGCACCTTTAAGACCAACAAAAATTTAAAGTTTATACCCAGAATGAAACTTTGGCCCATTACACATTGGTGTTTTCCCTCATCACTGTGCACGTCTGTCAGGTTTTCTTAATTTGTTCGGCATTGATTTTCTTCCTTTCAGTGTTTAGTTTGCTTTTTGGTTGCTGTTTCCCCATGTTTTCTGAGAGCACTTTTGTGCCAAATTTCTCCTTGTTTTGCTTCCAAGCCAAAGGTAATTAAAAAGCATTCAGATTCCCTCCAATTTCCCTCCTTGCCCTTTTGCCACCTCTCAAAGCCCACTCCCCTGCCCACACTGAGGTCATTTTCACCCACTCTGCACCTTTCGCCTTCCTCCCTCCTTCATTGGCGTACAAACTACTTTCATAAATTTCCCCCCTTCTTGTTTTATTTTTTTTTTAACAAGCGGTATGAGTCTACCAATATGAGACTATCACTAGTTTCAAGATCACTGAATTAGAAAAAAAATTAAAATGATAGAGGGGAGGATAAAAATTGTGTGAAAGGATGCAGTCCGTCATGGGTTTCTATTCACAGTGCTGGAGATAGCTGGATGGGCAGGATCACTGAATTTTAAAAAACTAAAATGACAGGGGGAGAGGAGTTTAAAAGGAGCTGTGCAACATTTAGTTCCCTGCTGGTATTGACTTGAAAGGGGGATCGGAGAGGAGGCAAATAACAGTGTCCCCAGTGGGGGGGGGGAGAATTTCAGTGCTGCATGCAAACGGTCAAGCAATCAGCCGATGCTGCACAGTTTGCACTGGCTACCAACTGAGTACCAGATCTGCTTCAAGGTTCTAGTACCGACTTTTAAAGCCTTGCACAGCCTGGAACCAACACACCTGTGGGACTGTTTCTCCCCATATGGGCCCCGGAGATTATTACAATTGGCCAATCAACAACTTTTGACTGGCCCAAAGGATGTCCGACTTGCCTCGATCAAGGCCAGGGCCTTTTTGTCCCTGGCCCCAGCCTGGCAGAATCAACTCCCCATAGAGAATTGGACCCTACCAGATTTACTACCATTCCATAGGGCCTGTAAAATGGAGCTATTCCGCCAGGCCTTTGGCTGAGGCAAGCGGGTGTCCTAATTTCATTGATCATTTTATTGATCATACCATCTATTGGCCTCCCTGCACTGACTTACCATCTTGATTGCTAGAGATCGGGCCAGCATTTTTGACATCTAGGACACCTATGACATCTATTTATTTGTACTTAGGAATTTGTAAAATGTGCTTACACCATCCACGCTATTTTTATCTATTGGTTATACCTGTTCTATTGTATTTTTCCCTTTAATGGTTTAGCGAATAAATTTCATTTAATTTAATTTCATTTTTCATTTTATTTGATTTATATCCCGCCCTACCCCACCGAGTCGGGCTCAGGGCGGCTCACAACACAATAATTCTAACAATAGGGTTTAAAAATTTAAAATACAATAATAATTTACATAATTAAAACAACCAGTATATCAATGTATCAGTCAATGTCAGTTGCTATCTTATTGTCTTCCTTCAGAATACTTAAGTGCCGGTCAGTTATAAGCCAACTGGAAGAGGACTGTCTTACAAGCCCTGCGGAACTGTCCAAAGTCCCGCAGGGCCCTGACCTCTTCCGGTAGCTGGTTCCACCAGCAAGGGGCTGTGATTGAGAAGGCCCTGTCCCTAGTTGACTTCAACCGGGCCTCCTTTGGCCCGGGGATTACAAGCAGATTTCGAGAGCTGGATCGCAGCACTCTCTGGGGAGCAAAGTTTTGGGGGGAACCATTTTGGCAGTCTCTGGAAGCCTAATATTAAAATTGCATTATAACAAAAGGAAAAACTGTATAGAAGTAACAATTGTTAATACAAGTCTTTGCTTGCTGTTCTATGTTTTGAAACAAACATTTTGATATCAGTATTATTAGCAAAAAACACTTGAATTTAACAACAATGGGCAGAATTACAATAGAGGCTGATATTACAGCAACAGCAGCAATGGACTGCCTAGGTAACTATCCACTTCATTCCACTTCTTCAGGCTGTAGTACACTAGGTAAAGCCTTGAGTTCAATGATTGAATAACCCAGTATTTCCTTCAAATTTATGCTTAGGACACTCTCAAGCTTTTACAGCTGCTGTGCAGATAGTTATAGTCAGTGTTCCCTCTAAGCTGAGTTAGCGTGAGCTAGCTCACAGATTTTTAGCCTCCAGCTCACACATTTTTGTCTTAGCTCGGGAAGGATGACACTAATTTGTGCAGTAGCTCACAACTTTAATGCCAGTAGCTCACAAAGTAAAAATTTTGCTCACAAGACTCTGCAGCTTAGAGGGAACATTGGTTACAGTTGGAGCCTCAGAGATCAACAGTCCTCCATTAGGGGTTACCCTTTGGCAGATTCAAAATGCATCTGTGCTAGGATCGGACATCTTGAATCTGACAAAGAAGAAGAAGATTGCAGATTTATACCCCGCCCTTCTCTCTGAATCGGAGTCTCAGAGCGCCTTACAATCTCCTTCGTCCCCCACAACAGACACCCTGTGAGATGGGTGGGGCTGAGAGAGCTCTCGCAGAAGCTGCCCTTTCAAGGACAACCTCTGAGATAGCTCTGGCTGACCCAAGGCCATTCCAGCAGCTGCAAGTGGAGGAGTGGGGAATCAAACCCAGTTCTCCCAGATAAAGAGTCCACACACTTAACCACTACACCAAGCTTGCTTCCATGACAGAGTAGGCATTTCAGCCTGGGTCTGCCAGATTCTAGCCTGACAACTCTTAACCACCACACCTGCACCTTTTGGGGTTGCCTTTTGCTGTACGCTGGCTTTGTTAACCACCCTGCTGCCGCCATTGTCTCTTCTCTGTTTTTTCACTGCTTATTATTTAATGAATTATTTAAATAGCTGGTTTTCGATGCAAGCTGCTTCAAAAGCCCTTGGCGGAGAGGCAAGGGCTGCTGTTTACAGAGAACGAGCCAGCTAAGCAGGGATCACTCTCTTCTCACGAAATACGTTGCAATAAACAAGCTGTTATTTTTACACGGTCTAATAAACTCAAGGATGTGTACACTTCTTCAGCTCTGGCCCCAAGTTGGTGGAACGCTCTGCCGGAAGACACCAGAGCTCTGTGAGATCTTTGACAGCAGGGGTGGCCAAACTTGCTTAATATAAAAGCCACACAGAATAAATGTCAGATGTTTGAAAGCCTCAAGACATACATGCCAGATGTTTGAGAGCCGGAAAGAAGGAGGGAGGGAGGGAGGCAGGCAGACAGGCAAGCAAACAGATGGGGTGGAAGAGGTGGAAAGAAAGCAACTTTAACTTTAAATGCATTTTTCAAGCCATTGGCTGGCTTAGTGAAGAGATTTAAAGAGACAAATGCCTTCTCCAAGATAGCAGATGAGGCAGTGGGGGCCTTTGAGAGCCATACAATGTGTGTGAAAGAGCCACATGTGGCTCCCAAGCCACAGTTTGACCACCCCTGTTCTACAGTTTTACAGGGCGTGTAAGGTGGAGATGTTCTGCCAGGCCTTTGTATAAGGACAGTGATGGTTGCTGTACTGGCTGAACACACAGCCCTTTAATGAGTCATCATCGGGATTTGTAATTTCTTTTAATTTAACTGGTTTTATTGATTAAAATATATCTATCTTATTCCTCTGTTGTATGTTAGAACCCGGCACTAGCCGGGCTGGGCCGATACATTATGTTGAATAAATGAATAAATATTCAGGGTGTAGATAAGTTCCAAATCCATCTCTTGGGATTAGAGGTCCATTCCACAAAGCCAAGCTGGTCCCCATCCCTAGCAATCTTGACCAATCCACAGTCTCAATACTGTCTGCCAATCACAGGAGATGATTTGCACATTGGCTTTCCATTTCATGTCTGAAGGGGGCAACAAGGAGGCTGTGAAACTGAAATTCTGCATAAATCAGATTTTAGGGACACAGATTGCAACCCTCTCCGGTTTAGTTAATTTTTTAAAAATCCCCATACAGTATGTCACAGAAGTGAGTACACCCCCTCACATTTTGTAAATATTTAAGTATATCTTTTCATGTGACAACACTGAAGAAATAACACTTGGCTACAATGTAAAGTAGTGAGTCTACAGCTTGTATAACAGTGTAAATGTGCTGTCCCCTCAAAATTACGCAACACACAGCCATTAATGTCTAAACTGCTGGCAAAATGTGAGGGGGTGTACTCACTTCTGGATATTCTTCCACCCCGACCTGAATAGCCAAAGCTAGCCATATCGCAGAAGTTTAGCATGGTCAGTCCTGGCTAGTATGTAGATGGGAGATCTCCAAGGAATACCAGGGTCATGAGGTGGAGGCAGAAAATGGCAAACTACATCTCAATGTCTATTGCCTTGAAAACCCCATGGTGGTTACCATAAGTCAGCTGTGACCTGATGGCACTTCCCACCACAACCACACTCTTCCCAGCTTTGGGGTGCTTCAGTGCTAATCCGAGTATTTCTACATGCCTCAATGTTCAGGGTTTGGCCCACAGTCAACAGAGAGACAACACCCTGTATCCACATGGCAACAGAGTGAGGCATTTCTCATTTCCCTTTACAAGGTGACTAATAATGCTTCATGAGATGGGTCTGCAAGTTGAGCAGCAAGAGACTGGACAAGTATTCTATTGTATGCATGGAAATACATGGCGTGTCTCCCTCCCTTCCCCTCCCCCCACCGCAACATCTTTCCAGGCTGCATGGAAAGGCATGTTTACAATTGGGTGTAAACAGCGAAGCGGAAATCGCGCAAGGTTAATCCCCCAGTAGGATAGGAGAGGCAAGCAGTTTATCCTCCACAAACTCATTTTAAAGGGTGTTTTCTGTGAGAAAAGGGTCGAGGGCAGCCAGAGGGAAAAAGCTCAGGTATAAACACCCCAGATCCGGTTGACCTTTGAGTGCAGGCTGACACCTGCATGGAAGGCAAAGAAAGCCAGTATGTCCCAGAAGACTCAGTTCCCACTTTACACTGTTGAAAGCCCTGCTCTGACCTGGTGTATTTACAAGAAAATGCTCTGTGTTACTTCAAAAGTAAGCATAAGAGAATGTTCCCAATGTCGTTTCTTTTTTATGCTTGTTTTATTTATTTCTTTTTGGTTCACTGTTCAGCTCTCTCATGTTTGCTGTTAGTTTTGTGGGTTCACTTCTAAAATTCAAGAAGGGGCAATGGCTGAAATGCGGTAGGTAGAGTTGCCAGGCTCCAGGGGGTTGCAACCTCCCCTCCCCAAACCTCTCCCTTCTCAGGCTCCACCCCCAGATATTTCCAATCCCAGAGCTGGCAACCCTAGACAGAGCATTTGTTTGGCATGCAGAAGGTCCCAGATTCAGTCCCCGGCAACCAGGCAGTAGGTGATGGACAAAGACCTTTCTCTGCCTGAGACTCTGGAAAGCCAACTGCCAGTCAGAGTAGACAAGACCGACCTTGATAGACCAAGGGTCAAGGCAGCTTTGTGTGCATCACTACACCGTATATTCCACTTGGCACAAAGCAACTTCTAAAACTGTAATCAGTTACAATATTACTTACCATAATGAAACAAAAATTAAAGCAACTGTGGTGAATCGTATTAAATAAAAACACGCTCCAGAGATCAAACCTGTTAAATCTTTTTTTTAAAGAAAGGAAATATGCTTTAAAAGAAAACCAACTCACCCCTAGCAGAGCTCCAAAACAGAAATCGGATAACAGCATGAAACCAGGCAGCTTTGTACAGCGCAGAGACCCCAACATAATATCTGAGGGCATCATGGGGCCCACAAACACCTTCACCCACCAAATATATTTAGAAAGGAACTGCTAGCAGGAAGTCCATAGGTTCTGTAACAACCTAACCTGCCTCTGGACAGAAGGTACCTTAAAATGGTGTACTGATAAGAGAGGTGGGCCTTCAGATTTACAGATGCCAGGTCATTTGTGTGGTGTAAAGATGGTTACCAACCTCCAGGTGCTGCTTGGGGTTCTCCCTGCTATTATAACTATGGACACCAGCCTTCAGGTGGGATCTGGGGATCCCCCAGACTTACAGCTCATCTTCAGACTACAGAGATCAGTTCCCCTGGAGAAAATGGATGCTTTGAAGGGTGACCTCCGTGGCATTGTACCCCACTGAGGTCCCTGTCCTTCCCAGGCTCTATCCCTAATCTCTAGGAGTTTCCCAACCCGGATCTGGCAACCCTACCCCAACATCCCCAACCAATGGCTAGGGAGTAGCTGGCAACCGTAATTATAACTGATCCCGAGACAACAGAAATCAGTTCACCTGAAGAAAATGGCTGCCTGGGAGGGCGGACTCTATGACATTGGACCCTGCTGAGGTCCCTTCCCTCCCCAAACCTGGCTTCCAAGATCCACACCTAAATCTCCAGGTATTTCCCAACCCAGAGTTGTCATGCAATACCAATTTACTTGGCACACATATAAGGTCAAAAAAGCATATTTTTTGGTTGCCAGCTCTGGGTTGGGAAATACCTGGAGATTTGGGGGGTGGAGCCTGAGGAGGGCAGGTTTTGGGGAAGGACTTCAATGGGGTACAATGCCATAGTGTCTGCCTTCCAAAGTGGCCATGTGTTGGATAAATATATGGAGCAGAGGTCCATCAGTGGCTATTAGCCACAGTGTATTGTTGGAACTCTCTGTCTAGGGCAAGTGATACTCTGTGTTCTTGGCACTTGGGAGGGGCAACAGTGTGAGGACTTCTAGTGTCCTGGCCCCACTGAAGGACCTCCTGATGGCACCTGGGGTTTTTTTGGCCACTGTTGGACTGGATGGGCCACTAACCTGATGCAACATGGCTTCTCTTACATTCTTATGGCCAGTTTCTCCAGGTGATCTGACTTCTTTTGCCTGGAGATCAAATGTAACTCCAAGAGCTCACCAGCCACCACCTAGAGGCTGGGAAGCCTATTATTTAGGATGGGAATTTGGTGATAGGAACCAGAACAAGGCAGGGAAAATATCGATTTTCCTCCCACTCTTAACTCAGGGTGTCATACATCAATCCCACCCCTACACTCCCAAACAGACCCAAAGGCTGAGTAATTGAAGAGAAAAGTATAAGCGAAGTGGTATTTGTTTTAGAATGCGGCAGCAGGAAGAAGATATTTGAGCTTGCTGACGTTTCGAAGATAAGAAAGGGCTTACCCTTTGAGCTGAAGATACGCTAGAAAAACATAACAGTCCTACCATCTGTTTTCAAAATGAGCCTCACCAACATGTGAAGAGACAGGGTATGCACTAGCAGGGTGCCTCAATGTACATGTGTGGGTTTATGGTGATGCACACTGGAGACAATGTGCTTCCACCCACCCACTGGGAGATTTAACCTCTAGAGACCAAGGGCTCCAAACTTGCTGCTTGTGGGCACCAGGACACCTTTTCCGGCACCTGCCAAATGTTTTTAGAAAGTGGGCAGAACAAAGTTTTGCTTCAGTCCAGCAAGGTTTCTGAATGATTTTTGGAGATTTGATTGACTGTGCAGATTTCCCAAAACCTTGCTTTGGCAGCAGCTGCCACCGCAGCATAAGTGATCAGAGGTAAGCTGCAGTGGCCATTTTGTGGATGGCTTCACCTTCCGTGGCAGTCATTTTGTGACTGTGCTCACCACACGTCAGAATTCTAAAGGAGCTTGCGGGCTCAAAAAGGTCGGGGGTCCCTGTTCTAGACACCCTGGGGAGGAAAGTGAACGCACAAGAATGACTTCTGCAACTCGTACTTAAAGAAAGACAACAAGGATCCCCCAAAACAAAAAAAAAATGGTTAGCAGAAAACAGTGACAGTCCCTGATAAACAAGGACAATTGAAAGATATGAAGGTCACTGCTCAAGTTTACCTCCTGACACATTGCCAAATACATTCCTCTGCCTGCTGTACTTGTTCCTTCTACAACAGCTTGTTGTCTTTGACCCCAAATCCAGGAGGAAGATTATTCTTTTAGACATAGATGCATTAGAAAGGGGGGGGGGAGAATTCTGTAATGATTAGGGTGTCTTGGTCCCTCCTGGCAGCCGGTGGGAGATCGGGGGAGGGGGGAGTGGGCCTAGGGAGCAGAATGCTTCATCCAATGTTTCAGGGGCTGCCCATGTTACTTCCCCTGTGACCTGGAAGTGAGACAGGCTCACTGGGGATGTCAGGGTGATGCTCTGGTTTAGAGACAAAAATACTGTGGTAGAATTACCTTCTACCGTAGAGTTTTTGCCCAAAAGTAGAGCATCACCCCGACATCCTTGATGTGCCTACGTCACTTCTGGGTCACGTTGGCTGTTCCTTCCTTTTTGGGGGGGGTAAGTTCCTCCACCAGCAGCTGATTGGCGGGGAGATGTGGGGCCTGGCAGTGGGCGACACCCGCCACCCACTAGGAGCACTAGTGATTATCCTAAAAATATACCCCAGTTGCTAAAGAGTGTATGACAGAAAGCTGTGTGTGAGCATAGTGTTCATGCGTGTGCACCACAGCATTCATGGGCATTCTCAGGCAGGCTGAGCTACAGCCAAGATTCATCCTCTGAAGTTCTAATGAGGGTCCAGGGAAAGAGCTACACTTTAAATCAGGGGTCCCCAACCCCTGGGCCATCGATCGGTACCGGTTTGTGGCCTGTTAGCACTGGGCCGTGAGAGCCAGTTTGGGTGGAGAGCCAGTTTGGTGTAGTGGTTAAGTATACGGACTCTTATCTGGGAGAACCGGGTTTGATTCCCCACTCCTCCACTTGCATCTGCTGGAATGGCCTTGGGTCAGCCATAGCTCTGGCAGAGGTTGTCCTTTAAAGGGCAGCTGCTGTGAGAGTCCTCTCAGCCCCACCCACCTCACAGGGTATCTGTTGTGGGGGAGGAAGGTAAAGGAGATTGTGAGCCGCTCTGGGACTCTTTGGAGTGGAGGGCGGGATATAAATCCAATATCTTCTTCTTCATATATTACAATGTTGTAGAAGTAGTAGTAGTAATGATGATGATGATGATGATAATAAGAAGATGATGACGACAACAACATTGGATTTATATCCTGTCTTTCACTCCGAATTTCAGAGTCTCAGAGCAGCTCACAATCTTCCTTACCTTCCGCCCCCACAACAGACACCCTGTGAGGTGGGTGGGGCTAAGAGTGCTCTCACAGAAGCTGCCCTTTCAAGGACAACCTCTGCCAGAGCTATGGCTGACCCAAGGCCATTCCAGCAGCTGCAAGTGGAGGAATGGGGAATCAAACCCGATTCTCCCACATAAGAGTCCACACGCTTCACCACCACACCAAACTAATAGAAATAAAGTGCACAATTGTATTATCCCAAAACCATCACTCCCCCCTCCCCAGTCCATGGAAAAATTGTCTTCCACAAAACCGGTCCCTAGTGCCAAAAAAGTTGGGGACCACTGCTTTAAATAATGAAAATGGGTTACAAAACCCACTAGAACCCAGCCTAAAGGATATTCTCACCAGAGTAGCACACTGCAGAAATCAGAATTTAAAAGTGCAATGAGTATTCACACATTTAGTGTTAGGATTGCCAGGTCCCCACTGACTACTGCAAGGAATGAGGGGTAGAGTTGCCAGATCCAGGCTGAGAAACTCCTGGAAATTTGGGGATGGAGCCTGGAGAGAAGAAGATTATATTGGATTTATACCCTGCCCTTCACTCTGAATCTCAGAGCAGCTTACAATCCCCATTACCTTCCTCCCTCACAACACCCTGTGAGGTGGGTGGGGCTCTCACAGCAGCTGCCCTTTCAAGGACAACCTCTGCCAGAGCTATGGCTGACCCAAGGCCATTCCAGCAGCTGCAAGTGGAGGAGTGGGGGAATCAAACCCGGTTCTCCCAGATAAGTGTCCGCACACTTAACCACTACACCAAACTGGCTGGGACTGGGACCGCAGTCCAAAGCAGCCATTTTCTCCAGGGGATTGTTCTCTGTAGCCTGGAGGCGAGCTGTAATACCAGGGGATCCCCAGGTCCCCCTCTGGAGGCTGGCCTCACTCTTTACTGTGCTGCATGGAGGATAACCTGATCACCATCAACATCTGTAACCTCAGGCAACATTCAGAGCTCACAACAAACTCCTGCCTGGCAGGCACAAAAGCGTGGCTTGTTTGGCATTTCCCTCCCTCGTGGTGCTACCCACAGCTGCTTAATCATCTCCTCTCCTAAGCACTCTGAAGGCAGGGGGCTTAAAAGCCTGCCATTAAATACCTCGCTGATGAGGTGGGAACACAAACGCAGCCAGCCAAGCGATTTGCTTAATCAAAATGACCTAGCAGCCCTGCCAAGGCCCAGACACAAACAGCCCTCCTTTCAAGGAAAACAGATTAAGGAACTGAAGGACAGAGGGGCTACCTTTAATATTGGAGCAAGCAGCAGGGCCTAGAAATATGAGCCAAGGCAGGTATATGTTGCACTCAGACAAGTGAGCAGCCTCACTGCCTTTCAGCCTCTTCCCCCCCCCCCCCCCTGACTTCTGGTGGCTGCTGCTGCCCAGCTTCCAATTCCTCCTCCTGCCTACATTCACTGCTTGGTCCTCACTTGCCCGTGCTGATCTTGAGCCTATCAGCTTTGACCAGGGGTGGAATTCTAGCAGGAGCTCCTTTGCATATTAGGTCACACTCCCATGATGTAGCCAATCCCCCAAGAGTTTACAAGGTCTTGGTGTCAGGGGGTGTGGCCTAATATGCAAATGAGTTCTTGCTGGGCTTTTTCTACCAAAAAAAAAGCCCTGATCATGGTTACATGGGAAGGAGCTGTTCATAAGCCATGCTGGCCAGTTTGGTGTAGTGGTTAAGTGTGCAGACTCTTATCTGGAAGAACCAGGTTTGATTCCCCACTCCTCTTCATGCAACTGCTGGAATGGCCTTGGGTCAGCCATAGCTCTTGTAGGCAGTATTACAGTAATGATAAACACAACTGGAGCTGGTGTATTAGATAAATAATATAAGGAAACCACCGGAAACAATGTAATCTCCACGTAACCCAGCAGCAGCTGGAGAGAGCATACGTTAATCTATGTTAAAAAAAATCTAGCTAAGGCTCTTTACAAAGTTGGGAAAAGGAGGCTGATTAAGTGTTTACTATCAAAATCGCGAGGAGTCCTTCAATAAGTGGTTCCTTACTTTCTCCGTACCATTTGGAGTTGAACGCTGAGTTGTAAAGCTTTTGCTCACCTCTGTGTCTACTTGAAGAAGCCATTTATCAGGCTGTGGAAAGACTTTGTGGGGACAGTTCACATATTGCATACTCAGTGTTCTGTATTTTTGTTCTTTTCAACTTTGCACTAAATATATATACACCAGGCCCATAGCCACAGTGGGGCCCGGGGACACCGCCCCTTCACCCAAACCCCCGTTCCACCTCAGCCCCACCCACCTCACAGGGTATCTGTTGTGGGGGAGGAAGGTAAAGGAGATTGTGAGCCGCTCTGGGACTCTTCGGAGTGGAGGGTGGGATATAAATCCAATATCTTCTTCTTCATATATTACAATGTTGTAGAAGTAGTAGTAGTAATGATGATGATGATGATGATGATGATGATAATAAGAAGATGATGACGACAACAACATTGGATTTATATCCTGTCCTCCACTCCAAATCTCAGAGTCTCAGAGTGACTCACAATCTCCTTTGTCTCCCCCCCACCCATAACATTCACCCTGCGAGGTGGGTGGGACTGAGAGGGCTCTCACAGCAGCTGCCATTTCAAGGACAACCTCTGTGAGAACTTTGGCTGACCCAAGGCCATTCCAGCAGGTGCAAGTGGAGGAGTGGGGAATCAAACCCAGTTATCCCAGATAAGAGTCCTCACACTTAACCACTACACCAAACTGGCTCTCTAGGGCTGGCCGTCGAGGTAGGCAGGGCTGAGAGAGTTCTGAGAGAAATGGGACTGAACCAAGGTCCCCCAGCATGTTTCATGTGGAGGAGTGGGGAATCATGTCCAGTTCTCCAAATTAGAATCCACCACTCTTAACTATTACTTCACACCGGCTCTCAAAAGTAGATTTTTATACCCTGCTTTTCTCTACCTTAAAGAATCTCAAAGCAGCTTCCAATCACCTTTCCCTTCCTCTCCCCACACAACAGACACCCTTTGAGGTAGGTGGGGCTGAGAAAGCTCTGAGGGAACAGGCTTCGTGTGGGGGAGGAATGGGGAATCAAACCCACTCCTCCAGATTAGAGCCCCACTGCTCTTAACCACTACACCACGTGCCTTCAAACAACATTCTCGATCAAACTGCATGAAAAGCCATCTCCACAGTGTCACATTCTGTAGTTAAACAGTCGTTAAATTAAATGAACCTTGAAATGTACATTCAAAACGCTGAATCAATATCGATTTACAGTTTTATCGTGTTCTTCCTTCAAGCAATTCAGACCTAAATGCACAGTTCCTTCCTACTCCATTTTATCCTCACAACAAACCATTAAGGTAAGGAAGTTTTGAGAAAAGGACTGCCTTCAGGTAACCCAAGGAGCTTCACAGCGGAATGGAGTGCAGAGAGGAATCTCAGATATGGAGATGTGAAGACAGTTGGTTAAGTATTAGCAAGAAGCACATGTAGTCCGTAATGGCACAGCACAAGCACAGAAAATACAACTAAATACCCAATTCAGTAGGCCCAGAATCTTGACCCATGTTTAAACAGTTCCCAAGTTGCTAGCCCTTATGGCAAAAAGGAAGCATGTGAGCAGTGCTCTTATGCAAATCATGGGAGCCGAGAGGAGTGAATAGGATTTCCAGTGGAGAGAAAGCAGGGCTGCAGGTTATTGGTTCAGCTGTGGACATGAACACATGCACTATCAGTGCCAGTCCTGCCGCAAGGCAAACTAGACAATTGCCTAGGGCGCTGGTCTTCTGGGGGCACAAAATTGGGTGTCCCCATATGACTCAGTGTCATTATCAGTGCCGGGGGGGTGGGAAGGCTGCCAGAAGTTGGCCTTGCCTAGGGCACCAGACAATCTAGGGCTGGCTCTGTGCACAATGCTAAACAACGACCCAAATGTGCTCCTATCTACATTTGTGGATAAGCCCAAATGGCAGAAAGACAGAGATAGCTAAGAAAACCAAGAGACCAGAATCACACATCTCTGCTCTTTACCTGTATGCGCAAGTTCTTCATACGTTGGGTCAATGTGTGTAGAGGTGGAGCAGGTACAAACATGATGTCCATACCTTCCGCCACAGCATGACGGCCAGCTTTTGAGCACAGTGCAGAGGAAGTGTGCGCACATACACTCCCGCCTGGTGATCAGGGACACTGCTTTCGACAAATTTCTGATCAAGGGGAGCTGAGCATACACATATACACTTTCCTCTGCACAGAGGTGCTATGCTCATGAGCCAGCAAAGATCAGGGCTTTTTTTGTAGCAGGAACTCCTTTGCATATTAGGCCACACACACCATAATGTAGCCAATCATCCAAGAGCTTACAAGACTCTTAGTACAGGGCCTACTGTAAACTCCAGGAGGATTGGCTACATCAGGGGGTGTGGCCTAATATGCAAAGGAGTTCCTGCTAACAAAAAAAAAACCCTGGCAAAGATGCAGAGATGGAGTGGGACCAACATGGCTGTCCATGCTCCCCCTCTGAGCATGCTGTGAGGTAGAGAGCAGCCTGTTCCCACACTCGTGCTGTTTCTTAGTTGAAGAGCAAGAAGACTGAGCCAAATATTTATCCAGGACCTTACAGCAGTTCTGCATACAATAGTCAGAGCAGGGCAGGGCAGGAGTTAACCCTGTTTAACAACAAACATCCTCTCCCCAGATGCACCGGAGGGGGGGGGGGGTGTTCAGCAGCCAGGAGGACCACGGTGGGCAAATATTTAACTTTTTAAGTGAGGTAGCAAACCCATGAACAATATCCTTATTCCTGCCATTAAACCTTCCCCTTTGTTTGACCAGGGAACTCCTCATGGTTAAACATTAACTTAAAATTCCCTTCTGCCCCAGAGCTGCTTGGTGCGTGGAATACTAAATATTGACTCAAGGGTTTCCACAGAATTAAAAATAAATAAATAAATAAATAAATGAAACAGAGATGGGGAAGAGGGCCGAGGAAAGAAGCAAAATTAGCAAGCTGCCCTTTTTTCCTTAGATTTGTCCCCCCCCCCTCCTCCCTTTAATATAGCAGACCTGCTAAACATTGGCTTGGATTCAAATCACAGTGCCCACATTCTGTTTCATCAGCAATAACCTTGGCTGATTAACTGAAAGTCTGTAGCCCTGTATTCAAGACCCCTCCTGCACATTGAATGAATGAATGAAGACAGAAAAAGCAAGGTTGAGTGCACTGGCTCCGAAATCACCTCCCCGTCTCCACGTGATCACCAGCTCGTGATCGCAACGCCTACACATCGGGGCAAGTGTAGGTAAGCGTATGCACCCTCCCTGTGATTGATAACATTCAGAAAGCAGTATCTCTGGTCACAGGGAAGCAGCCTACACGTGGCGCTGCTTCCACAAAGAGGTGTCACGACCACAAGATGGTGACCAGATGAAGACAGGGGAAGAAGGAGAAGAGATTGGATTTATACCTCACCCTTCACTACCTGAAGGAATCTCAGAGTGGCTTACAATCTCCTTTCCCTTCCCCTCCCCACAACAGACACCCTGTGAGGTAAGTGGGGCTGAGAGAGCTTTGACAAAAACTGCTCTTCTTAGAACAGCTTCTGACAGAGTTATGACTGACCCAAGGTCACTCAAGCAGTTGCGTGTGGAGGAGTGGGGAATGAAACCTGGTTCCTTCCCAGATAAGAATCCGCACACTTAACCACTACACCAAACTCCTTGTGTACATGTTCAGTCAATTGATATGCTTGTACGACCCATACTTTTCCTGGCTACTTAAATCTGCCAAGCGGGGACTGGCAGACTTGGGTCTGAGAGGTAGCTGACACTTCCTTGTGAAAAGGAATCATCACCCCAACTTTGAAACAGGCTGTGGTATGTCTTTTTCTAAAGAAGCCTACGCTGGGCTCAATAACTATCCACAGGTCTCAAATGTTCCATTCTTGAACAAGGTGACTGAACAGGTAGTGAATGGACAATTTCAAGCTCCTCTAGATCCGCAGTCCCCAACTTTTTTGGCACCAGGGACCGGTTTTGTGGATGAAAATTTTTCCACGGATTGGGGGTGGGGGGGATGGTTTCAGGATGATACAATTGTGCACTTTATTTCAATTAGTTTGGCATGGTGGTTAAGTGTGCAGACTCTTATCCGGGAGAAGTGGGTTTGATTTCCCACTCCTCCACTTGCTGCTGCTAGACTGGCTTTGGGTCAGCCATAGGTCTCGTAGAAGTTGTCCTTGAAACGCAGCTTCTGGGAGAGCTCTCTCAACCCCACCTACCTCACAGGGTGTCTGTTGTGGGGGGGGGGGAGGTAAAGGAGATTGTAAGCCGCTCTGAGACTTTGAAATTCGGAGTGGAGGGCAGGATATAAATCCAATGTATTATTATTATTACTATTATTATTATTATTACTACTACTACATTGTAAAATATAATGAAATAATTATACAACTCACGGCCCAGTTGCTAACAGGCCACAGCCTAGGGGTTGGGGATCCCTGCTCTAGATCCTTTCCAGTCTAGGTTTTGGCCTGGTTATGGTCCTGAAACACCCTTGGTTGGCCCAATGGATGACCTGCACTGAAAGATGGACAGAGGAAATGCAACTCTGTTGATTCTCTTGGACCTCTGAGTGGTGCTCTCAGTATTATTGATCATGTTCCCCTTTTGGACCATCTTTCCAGGCTGGAATTGGGTGGCACCATTTTGCAGCGCACAGATTTGTTATCTGGAATAGCATAAAAACTGCAGGTTTTCATGGTGGACATACAGCAATGTAATATCATATCAGCCACAGGAGGAAGCAAAACGTGCAAAAAAAGAAAAAAAAATCCTGAAGCAATAGGGGCACACAAGAGAGGAAAATGAGAGTGCAGAACAGAAGGGCTTTTTTTGAGCAGGAACGCACCGGAGCGCAGTTCCAGATGGCTTGGTGTCAGGGGGTGTGGCCAAATATGCAAATGAGTTCCTCCTGGGCTTTTTCTACAAAAAAAGCCCTGCGGAAGAGCCTCCAATTTGGCTTAGAAGTGGGGTAAATACCATCATCCAGTTTCTAGAAAGCTTCATACTGCCAAACCCATGGCCATTCTCATTCTAGTTGGAAGCATGCAGTGTTGGTCCAGAGCTATCAAGCCACAGACGGGGGGGGGGGGGGGAGAACCAATGAGAGTTCAACAGTGCCAACCCCAAAACATACCCTGCAGACCGACATCTGATTGGTTGTTAGAGTGCCAGTCTTGTCCGAGCAGATGACCGAAGTGCAGCCCAGGGTTTCCACTGAAGGAAGGCTCCTCACAATCGCATTCTTCTTGGCCATCCGGCGGGTGCCCAGTGCCAAGCAAGTGGTAATGACAGCCGGAAGTCCCTCCGGAATGGCAGCCACAGCCAAGGCCACGGCAATTTTGAAGTAGTAGATAGCCCCACGGAACCAAGAGCCACCATGCACAGGGTCACTGAAGTGGCTGATGTTGATGACCCAGACAGCTATGCAGACCAGAGAAATGACCTTGGAGAGCTGCTGGCTGAACTCATCCAGCTTCTGCTGCAAGGGGGTCTTCTCGGGCTCGGTGGCAACCATCTGGTTCCTGATCTTCCCAATTTCTGTGTAGACACCCGTGGCGATGACGACACCAACTGCTTTGCCGGCAGCAATGTTGGTACCCTAGAGAAAGGAAAGGGGGATGCTTGTCTACATGGTCTGCACTCAGCCATCATTGGCAATGGTCAGCAGTTGCATTGGGTTTGAAGGAGAACGTGTCCAGGGCTGATCTTACCCGGTCCCCCAAAATGAGGGACTCTGGCTTGATTCTATACAGACAATAAATGAGATGGGAACAAAAGTAATAACCAGTGAATCTCCACATCTGGGAGGTGTGGCCTAATATGCAAAGAAGTTCCTGCTACAAAAAGCCGGAACTTCTTTGCATTTAGGCCACACCTCCCAGATGTAGCCAATCCTCCTGGAGCTTACAGTAGGTCCTGTACTAACAGCCCTGTAAGCTCTTAGAGGATTGGCTACATCAGGGTTGTGTGGCCTAATATGCAAAGGAGTTCCTGCTACAAAAAAAGCCCTGGTGAATCTACAACCCTCACTAATTGCATGCTCAAAAACTGAACTTTCTTCTTTATCGTCTTTCAGTCTGAGTTCCCTCATCCTCAGGAACACAGTGGGTCTGTGGCTCAGTGGATGAGCATCTGTTCAGCATGCAGAGTGGTCCAAGTAGACAATGAACAGTGTGGGACATAAGCTGGTCCAGTATCTTTCATTCCAACGTGCTACTTTTTTAATACAGGGGAACTATTGGAAAACTGCAAACTTGTCCACAGCACAAAGTGCTACAGTTCAGTCCACCACTTCAGGATTCCACCACACAGGTACACACACCCCAGCGTGAGAACTATTCCCCCCGTCCTCTCCTGGCAAATTCCAATTGTGTTCAACACTCCTCTTGGTTGCATGATCCCATAAACTCACCCATGGTGAAAGGTACAATGGTTTGATCTACATAAGTGTTTCTGAGCTGGCCCCCAGAAGCAGGAATTGAAGAGAGAAAAACAGGCAGGAGTGAGAATACTTACAGAAAACAGCATGTTCTTTTTATCCTGGTTGACAGCCCTGGGATCTGGAATTGGGTCTGTGTGCTTGATGACTGACACAGATTCACCTACAAAAAGAAGAGGGGGGGGGGGGGAGGATAGAAGTTATTTCCTACTCCAGTTGTATAGATGAGCTTGCTTTCATCTACAGCACAGCTTGCTTTCATCTACAGCACAGCAGTATGCCTATTGGGGTCCACTCACCCCCTGGGATGAATATGTGCCAAGACTTCACCCAATTTGAGCCCTATTTTCTTTCTTTGCAACCTGACTGGGTTGATTTGTACCTCAACAGGAGAGCCTCTTTTCCTCTGGCCTCCATAGAGGGGCATACCCAAAGCAGAGAGACTGAGCAGCTTGAAGTCACTTATGATTTCTGGGAGAACCCTGGTCCTCCAGATCTAGTCTGACATTTAAACTTCTACACAGCACTAGGTCTCAGAAGGACCACCTAAGGAAGGTAGCCAGGCTTTGCTCCTATTGAGCCTCCTTCCAATGGAGCACAAGGGATGGGATGTGGCTTACTGGTAGAGCATCTGGTTGGCCAGGTTCAATCCCCAGCATCTCCTGGTAAAAGGACCAGGAAGAAGGTGACAAGAAAGTCCTCCACTCAAGACCCTGGAGAGCTGCTACCAGTCTGAATAGACAATACTGACTTTGATGGCCCAATCATCTGATTCAGTGCAAGGCAGGTTCATGTGTTCAATGCTAGTATTACACACCAGAGTCTGTCAAGCTCTATATATTTGGGGGCTGAAGTCCCTTTTCCATGTGGAAAGGCTGAAGAGTCTGGGACTTCTCGGTTGAGATAAAGAGATGACTTGGAGAGGGGGGCACGATAGAGGTTTATAAAATTATACATGGAATAGAACAGATAGAGAGGATTTTTGTCCCTCTCACAAAATATTAGAATTTGAAGGCATTCAATGAAGTTGAAGTGCAGTAGATTCAAAATAGACATAAGAAGATAAGAACATGAGAAGCCATGTTGGATCAGGCCAATGGCCCATCCAGTCCAACACTCTGTGTCACACAGTGGCCAAAAAAACTAGGCACCATCAGGAGGTCCATCAGTGGGGCCAGGACACTAGAAGCCCTCCCACTGTGCCCCTCCCAAGCACCAAGAATACAGAGCATCACTGCCCCAGACAGAGAATTCCAACAATACGCTGTGGCTAATAGCCACTGATGGACCTCTGCTCCATATGTTTATCCAATCCCCTCTTGTTTGCAAAAAGAAATACTTCTTTTAGAGGCCACAGGCATACACATCTTTAAAAGCAGATGGAACAGATTCACGGAGGAGAGGTCCATGAGTGGCTCCTAGCCATGGTGACTAATGGGAACCTCCACTTTCAGAGGTGGTAAACCTCTGAATACCAGTGCCAGGAGGCAAGAACAGGAGAAAGCTTTGGCCTCTACGCCCTGTTGCTCAACTGTCAGAGGAACTGGCTGGCCACAGCGTATTACAGGATGCTGGACTAGAAGGACCACTGGGTCTGATCCAGCAGGGACTTCTTATGTTATTTTTATATACATAATGTTTTAAGGTACCACAAGGCTCTGCCGCTTTAATTGCAACAAAATAGGCCACCCTTCTGCAACTGACCCCACCGATGTTCATGCGACTTCCAGACCACACTTACCTGTCAGAATGGACTGGTCGACCCGTAACGTTGTAGATTTGATCTCAATGATTCTGATGTCGGCGGGCACTTTGTCACCAACTGCAAAAGGGAGAAAAGACATGGTGTCAGAAGCGTTTACATCTGAAATCCACCAAGGGTCGAAAGCAGGGAGGGAGTCCTCCACTGCTGAAGAACATGCTGGCAGGAAGAGATTCTTCAGTCCTGTAGTGGATGATGATGCAAGCCCTCCCAAAGTAGGACTTATGGGGAGGTCACTTTATGCAATGAAAAGGGACTCAGATGTGAAGAATGATCCCATGTGACCCTATCAAACAGCTAATGTCAGCTACAATCATATGAACATATGAAGCTGCCTTATACTGAATCAGACCCTCAAAGATCCATCAAAGTCAGTATTGTCTACTCAGACTGGCAGTGGCTCTCCAGGGTCTCAAGCTGAGGTTTTTTAATGCCTAATTGCCTGGACCCTTTTTAGTTGGAGATGCCTGGGATTGAACCTGGGACCTTCTGCTTACCAAGCAGATGCTCTACCACTGAGCCACCGTCCCTCCCCAAATCATACTAGAATAGAGAAGTGAACCGACCAAACTTCAGTTACAAAAACAGCAAGAGCCCTACCTAATTGGAAGAGTCTCAACAGTCTCTGACAATCACTTGCATATTACCCAACACTCCTCCGAAATGAATTCTCACATGCCTTCCAAATGCCAGCAGTGAAGAAGCACGGTGGACTTTCCAAGGAAGAGAGCTGCATCATCTCAGAGCTACCACCAAGAATATTATCATCTCCTTTGCATCTCTGACAAGCAGGGGGAACACGGGACAGAATCTGTTGAGGTAGATTTATGTGGGAGGACATGATCCTTGTGGTACCTAAGCCCCAGACAGTTCTGTGCTCTCAGTATCATGGCTAATTTGCCAGCTTTCCTGAGGTATTAGACCAGTCATTTGTTGAGACTAGACCTCAGAATCCTCTAAGTGAATATGATGGGTGTGCAGCACTGGCCACTACAACTGGCAGGTGACACAGCCTGCTATTAATGCCTTCACTCACAGTGTGCACCTATTCCTTTTCAATAGGTCTACCAAAGCCCTGGTGGGGGCTGGGAGGCAGGGTCAATGGCATTATGTCACTTCCAGGGGTGGGGAGCCCTAGAAGTTATGTTGGTCCTCTCTAGGAATTATTGGAAGCTCTGTGGTTTTACCTTACTAAAGAGTTTCTGGTGATTTCGAGAGAGGTGTGACATCACTTCCAGGTTCCCCCCAGAAGTGATGCCACAACATCAACAATGGCTGGTTTGAGTTTTAGAAGTTGCGTTAATACCATCCATTTTGGGTGGGTATTTGGCGTGGGCTGACAATATGCCCCCCCCCCCATTTTATGTCCTGTTCTTTCAAGGTTTTATCGTGTTTTGATACGCTGGAAATAGAAAATGGCAGCTTTGTTTTTATCTTCTTGCTTAAGTCTCATTTGTTTTCTGGCTTTATTTGGTCGAGGGGGAGGGAGGAAGGGGGCTGTTCTGAGAGACTGGTTATAAATAGTTGTTTCAGGAGTCCATTATAAGCCACCTCAAAAGTATTCCAAAAGGCTTGATATAAAAGTTTTTAAAAGATGAAGCTTAGCCATCCTGATTGGCTAGTCAATGAAGCAGAACCTTCCGTCGGGCTGGCTTCTGGCTTCACCTTTCCCAGCTCAAGCCACAGACTGGATCATCGGCTGACTGTAAATAGCTGAGCTGCCTTATTATATAAAAATCGTTAAAAACAGACTATCAAATCAATGCAGCACTTCTGCAACCCGGCAGTCATGCTGCTAAGAGCCACCCCACGCTCGCAGATACAGATTCCCTCTGCCTGCCTACTCCTTCCAGGCTTAGTCCAGCCGTCACATGAAAACAGATTTCTCTCAGCAAACCATAATGCTGCAAAACTGCTGCAAAATGGTTATTGAGTGCATTGTTGAAAAGTGTAGCCAAACAACAGCATCAATGGCAAATGACCCTTGGATGGACACAATAACAAACTACTGTCAACCCAGACCTCTCATTTAACTGCCAGAGGTGGGGAATTTTCTACCTCCAGCTCCTCCCTTCAAAGAACTGAGTAGTGGACAAAGAAATGGCATCCACATAGTGATGTTCTAGCAATCTTCTCAGCCTCTATGGTAAAGACCACAGATACTAGGAAAGGCAGCCTAGAGAGTAATCCAAAAGTAGGGTAGCACCATGTGGGAGACTGTGAGGGCAGAAACAGGGGGGAGGGGTGCCATTGTGTCAACAGCAACACAACATTTCTTGGGCAAACTCAGAAATACTGTCATATCATTCTAGGGTTCTTAGGAAACCTGGTAACTTTACTGCAGAATTTCTGCTAGAACTTCCTCTGGATCTTACAAGTGACATGACATAATTATCCATCGTACCTCTTGATTGCTTTTATATTTTTCTTTTGCAAATTTAGATGCCAATGACACCCATTCTGTGGCTTTCTCACTGCCAGGTATGTTCCCTTCAACTTTTATAGGAAGATATTCAAACCAGCAGGGTTTTCAAAAATTGGCTTTCTAAGGCAAGCTCAAAAAAACACCTTCATCCATATGAGTTCTAGCCAGTGTTCCCTCTAAGCTGAGTTAGTGTGAGCTAGCTCACAGCATTTTAGCCTCTGACTCACACATTTTTGTCTTAGCTCAGGAAAAATGGCCCCAGAGCAAACAAATTTATGCAGCAGCCAAATCACTCACTCACAACTTTCATGCCAGTAGCTCACCAAGTAACATTTTTGCTCACAAGACCTCACAGCTTAGAGGGAGCATTGGGCCTAGCATATTAAGATCTGCCGACAAAGTTCTCCTCTAAGCACCATCAAGTTTAGACACCGAGCCAGTCTCAGCTGGGAGCAGAGCCTTATCCGAGGTAGCCCCCTATCCTTTGGGTCTTTCCATGATTTCTTTTAAAAAATAAAAGGGTGTGAAAACTTGCCCTTTTTTCCCCCTTTACCATCTGTTTAAACAAATTATTCAGCCAATGCTCTGATTCAATTGTCCTGCTGTTTGGTTAGACTATGTTGATCCTTGGATTTAGACCTGAACTGTTTCAATTGTTTTTTGGTAAGCTTCTTTGGGAGCCAATATGGATGGAAAGTACTGTATAAATATTGCAAGTAGATAAGTACACCCTTACACCTTTCAGCGCTATTTTATATCCTTCTCTATCATTAGCTTAGCTTATCCAATCATTTTTGACATGCCATCTTCTCTATTGTACTTGTTTTTCTGACAGCGGACAGCAGCTGTTTGTGATGCTTAGATTCACTTCTACGTTTTCAAGTTAGAATTTTTAATTGCATCCTGCCTCGAAGGCTGTATTCGGTCAATCAAAGGTACATGCATTTAAAATCATTTAAAAGAGAGAATCTGATCATGACAGAACATGTCTGTGGGGCGGATGCTTAACGGCAGAACTGCCAAGGTATTGTGGATGCACTGATGCCGTGGTTCTCTGCACTTCTGCCCACATTCGTATTATGAAAGCTGCAGCAATGGGGATACCATTTCCCAGAGTACCAGACAACAGGTCCTCACCCGCTGGACTTTACAATCTTAAAATGTAGCAGACAGTGCCAGATTAAACCCTGTGGAGTCTCCTAGGCAGTCAAAATCTCAGGGGCCCCCTCACAAATTATCTCGGAGGACCTGCCCCACCGCCCAGGGCCCCCACTGCAGCCTGTAGGAACCTTCTCAAAAGCCTCTTTGACAAAGCTGTGGGAAAGAGGCCAAGACAGGCAAACCTGGTGATGACGCCAGCAACAGCTGCACCAGGCAAGTCGGGCAAAGAGTGGCTCAGTTGTCAGCTGTGCGTGCAGGCTAAGAGGGCTGCAAGCAGGGGAGAAAAGTCTTCAGCTTGGAGAAACGTTGACTGCGGGGTGACATGATAGAGGTTTGCAAGATTATGCATGGGATAGAGAAGGTAGAGAAGGAAGTACTTTTCTCCCTTTCTCACAATACAAGAACTCGTGGCATTCGATGAAATTGCTGAGCAGACAGGTTAAAATGGATAAAAGGAAGTACTTCTTCACCCAAAGGCGGATTAACACCTGGAATTCACTGCCAAAGGAGGTGGCGGCAGCTACCAGCATAGACAGCTTCAAGAGGGGATTGGATAAAAATATGGAGCAGAGGTCCATCAGTGGCTATTAGCCACAGTATGTGTGTGTGTGTGTATATATATATATATATATATATATATATATATATATATGTGTGTGTGTGTGTATACACACACACACATATATATATACACACACACACATATATTGGCCACTGTGCGACACAGAGTGTTGGACTGGATGGGCCATTGGCCTGATCCAACATGGCTTCTCTTATGTTCTTAAAACCAGGGAGGGGAGCCAGCCCGGGGCCTCTAAAGGTTTGAGAACCCATAGGTCAGTGCCTACATGGCCTAATTGTTAATCCAGCCCTGGTAGCAGAAAAGAAAAAGGATAACTAGAGAGGAAGCTAGCAAACCTGCCATCGTACCTGCCACTTCTACAATATCACCCGGGACAATGTCTCGAGCGCGGATCCTTTGAACTCCATTTCTATCGGCCCTGATCACTTTCCCCATCTCCGGTTCGTACTCCTTTAAGGCTTCGATGGCACTCTCGGCATTCCTTTCCTGAAAACAGAGGAAGGAGAAGCTGTCTTTTTAATCTGTTGGTGTACTGTGTGCATGGTGACTTCATTTTTATCTGAATTTTGTTAAAAGGTTCAGGAGAGAGGGTAGCCACGGCTTCGTCCCCAGAGTGGAGAAATCACACAAGACCTTCCAATCAAACCTGAGTTGCCATGAAATACAACAATGGCCCTAGCCTGGTCATTTACCTGATCCAATGACACCCATTAGAGGTGTTATTTTCTCCATAACAATTAGGGTTGCCAAACTCCAGGTGTGGCTGAAGACCTCCTGGGATTACCACTGATCTCCAGGTGACAGAGAGCAGTTCACCTGGAGGAAATGGCTGACTTCAAAGGTGGACTTCCTTCCATCGATGTACAGTTTTAAAAGGGAATGAGATAGAGGATAAGTTTATCAGTGGCTACCAGCCATGGTGACTGAAGTGAACCTCCATATTCAAAGGCACTAAATCTCTGAATCTCAGAGCCAGGAGGCAACATCAGGGGGAAGTCTCTACTGCCATGCCCTGTTTTGGACCCTCCAGAGGAACTTGTTGGCCACTTTATGAGACAGGATGCTGGACTAGATGAACTACTGGTCTGATCCAGCAGGGCTCCTCTCATGTTCCCCTCCCCAAACCCCGCCTTCCTCAAGCTCCACCCCCAAAATCTCCAGATATTTCCCAACCCAGAACTGTGTAATATGCACAATGCAGACAGCAAGCCTCGATGCAAAAATATGACCGCTGAAATGCTGCAAGCACTGGTCAACGTGTCTTTGAGAAGTTGTGTTATTTGCATCCCCAGAAAGGCACTGTGCAAAAAGGAGCATTCCTACACCAGACTTTTGATGCAGCTCAGCTACTGAATTGCATCATGTTTCCCCCTCCCTGTTGCTATCAGGGTTTTCATCAATCATTTTCTCTGTTTTTTTCCAAATTATGTCTGCTCCTAGCTACTGGCAGCCCTCCAGGGCAAAGGCCCACCAGGGGGAAAAAACCTCAGGGAGGGGGCAGAACTAGGAGAACAAGGACCTAAAAGGAGAGGAAAGGATGCCGTTGAAGCTGAGCTGCATAAAAACCTGGTGTGAAGTAGCCTGTGAATGTCCTCTGGCCACCAGCCAGCAGGGGAGGAATCAAAGCCAACCCTACAGAGTGCCCAAAGAGGGCATATATCATACCTGCCACACTCCTACCACCGCGTTGGCAATGAGGATCATGATGATGACTACAGGTTCCACAAAAGCCGTCGTGGTTTCTTCACCTTCCTCAAACCACGCCAAGACCTGCAGAAGCAAGAAAGAGAGTAAAGAAAGCTACCCTGTTTCCCCGATCCAAAAGAAAAATGGGCAACTAGCACAAAATTAAATCCATTTCATTACATTGGAGAGGAGGAGGAGGAGGAAGAGGAGAAGAAGGGGAAGAAGATGATATTGGGTTTATATTCCATCCTATATTCTGAATCTCAGAGTCTCAGAGCGGTCACAATCTCCTTTACCTTCCTCCACCACAACAAACACCCTGTGAGGTGGGCGAGGCTGAGAGAGCTCTCACAGAAGCTGCCCTTTCAAGGACAACTTCTGCAATAGCTAGCTGACCCAAGGTCATTCCAGCAGGTGAATGTGGAGGAGTGGGGAATCAAACCTGGTTCTCCCAGATAAGAGTCCACACACTTAACCACAACACCAAACTGGCTCTCAGGAGAAGAAGGAGGAGGAGAAGAAGGAGGAGGAGGAGTGGAAGGGGAAGGAGGAGGAGAAGGAGAAGATGGAGAAGGAAAAGAAGGAGGAGGAAGAGAGGTGGGATGAGGAGGAGGGGAAGGAGGAGGAGGAACATGCTGTCAGTTCACAACCAACTCATCATGACCACCTCCACAGGATATTCCAGGTATGAGATGAGCAGAGGTGGTTTGCCATCACCTTCCTCTGCATAACAACCCCAGTCTTCCTTGGTGGTCTCCCATCCAGGTACTGACCATGACTGACCCTGCTTAGCTGCAAAGTCTTGATGAGCTCGGGTCAAAATGGGCTAAGCATCAGAGAGAAGGCAGACTGAAATCAAAGCCCTGACATTCTGTACAAAAACTGGGAAGAAGCAACAGGGGATTCCTCATGCATCAGCTCTACTTTGGAAACGAGACCAGACAATTCAGACTTCCAAGAAATCATTCGTACAAGAAGAATTTCAAAAGGGTCCTTTTCTAATGCAACTGTGGGACTAGCAGGCTAAGCAAGGGCTCCTCGCATACAGTCAGGCATAGTCTAGCAGATTATCATAGCCCTGGTGCAAAGCAGGCTGAGTGGCCCCTGCGTAATTGGTTCTGCGGCTTGGCTTTGGCTTTTTCCCCTGGCTACCAGCTGCCCTCCCCCAGGGCAGTGGACCACCAGATACTTTCCCCGCAAGTTAAACATTCAGTCTGTCCCTATATAGAGTAAAAGAAGGCTATAGATACAATTGTGCATGAGAAAATATGAGAGCCGGTGCTTAGAGCAAGAGTGGCCAAACTTGCTTAATGTAAGAGCAGCACAGAATAAACATCAGACGTTTGAGAGCCGCAAGACAGGAACGAAGGCAGGCAGGCAAATAGATCAGGGGTGGGAGGAGGGAAGGAGAGGTTGAAAGAAAGCAACTTTAACTTTAAATGCATTTTCCAAGTTGCCAGCTGGCTTGGCTTGGAGAAGTGGTTTAAAGAGACAAATGCCTTCTCCAAGCTGGCCAACGGGGTAGTAGGGGCTTCGAGAGCCGCACAATATGTGTGAAAGAGCCATGTGTGGCTCCTGAGCCACAGTTTAGCTACCCTGGCTTAAAGTTTCAAGCTAGGATCTGGGAGGCGTGGGTTCAAATCGCTACTTTGCCATGGAAGTCCACTGGGTCATCTTGGGACGGTAACAAACTCTCAGCCTCACAGGGCTGCTGTGATGATAGAATGGAGAAAAGAAAAAGGACGGAAGCCACTTTGGCTCCTTACAGCAGAGAAAGGTGGCGTATAAATTTAAATAATTAATAACAAAACTCCCAACTTCTCACTTCTGGACCAGATTATCAGCCTGGGCTTGGGAAAGTCCACCCAACAGAAGAAGTTCGAAAGGCCATCTTTCCCCACGTTAGATGGCAAAACTCTGGTCTACACCTCAATAACTCCAGGAGAAGTGGCTTCACTTACAAGGTCAACATCAAGACCTGCCTGTTTTCATCGCCACCCATTTGTTTGCAAAAGTCCCTGGTGCTGAAGGTGCCACACTGGGCAATCATGCCAAGAAACTGTTCAAGCGGCAGCTGGCAATCAACCCCCAGGCATGGACCCAACCTCACCACGCCATTTGTGTGTGCCAGGCTGCCAGCGATCATGGAAAAGGAGAGGAGTTCCAAGCTGCCCTCAAGCCACCAGCCGAGCAACCTAATCTGAGGTCCCCCTCCCATGTTGACCTTCAGGGAGGGCTGGGCAATCTCATTTCCTGCGGCTGAAAAAAAGGCAACCTAGCCCTCTCTCGGAAGATTCTGCAGCAATTAAAACCAGGCCTAGTGTTAGCGGCAAGGGATTTCAGCGGAACAGGATCCAGCGAACACGTCAGGTGCACGGCTAGGTTGGGAGAAGACGACGACCATAGATTTATACCCCGCCCTTCTTTCTGAATCAGAGACTCAGAGCGGCTTACAATCTCTTTTATCTTGGGTCAGCCATAGCTCTGGCAGAGGTTGTCCTTGCAAGGGCAGCTGCTGTGAGAGCCCTCTCCAGCCCTACCCACCTCACAGGGTGTCTGTTGTGGGGGAAGAAGGTAAAGGACATTGTGAGGCACTCTGAGACTCTTCGGAGTGGAGGGCGGGATATAAATCCAATATCTTCTTCTTCTTCTCCCCCCACAACAGACACCCTGTGAGGTGGGTGGGGCCGAGAGGGCTCTCACAGCAGCTGACCCTTTCAAAGACAACTCTATGAGACTATGGCTGCCCCAAGGCCATTCCAGCAGCTGGAAGTGGAGGAGTGGGGAATCAAACCCAGTTCTTCCAGGTAAGAGTCCACATGCTTAACCACTACACCAAACTGGCTAGTGGTGCCAATCTCCAGGTGGGGCCTGGAGATCTCCTGGAATGATAGCTGATCTCCGGATGACAGAGTTTGGTTCCCCTGGAGGAACTAGCAGCTTTGGAGAGTGAACTCTATGGGATTATATCCTGCTGAGGCTCGTCCCTTCTTCAAACTTTGCCCTCCCCAGGCTCCAAATTTCCAGAAATTTCCCAACCTGGAATCAGCAACTCTAGTCCAGGCAGATGGCACATCTGGATCTTTTAGGAAGTTATCCTACTGGCTCTCATGGTTGGACAGAAAGCTTCCAAAGAGCAGCGTTAGAGTGCTGGACTAAGATCTGGGAGACACGGGTTCAGTTCCTGCACTCTGCCTTGAAAGCTCCCCAGGTGACCTTGGACCAGTCACGCACTCCGAGCCCAACCTACCTTACAGGGCTGTTGTGACGATAAAACAGAGGAGGAGGAGGGAATAACACTGCCAAGCCACTTTGGATCTCCATGGGAGGAAAAAAATAGAGTATGAATATCCAAAAGAGAATATTTTAGCCCTTTCCCGAATCCTCAAGAATCAAAGGGGTGGGCTGTTTTACTGTTTTGCTTGACAGCTACTACTGTTCACTCTGCATACACACACACATCCCATTTCCTTTGTTATATTTTTATCTCGCTTTTAAAAAATAGGCTCACACGATTTTTTAAAAAATGAATACATATGGCAGTTAAATTTCAATACAGTTTTTTTGGGGGGAAGGGGAGGTTCTCAGCTGGAGAGTGCCTGGTTGCTTCTCAGTGATCCTACGTCATAGGGTTGCCAGCCTCCAGGTGGGAATAATGAAAAAACAGGGATGTGGGGGGGACAGGTGGGGCTTGAAGATTTCCTGCTTTTACAACTGATCTCCAGCTAGCAGAGATCAGCTCCCCTGGAGAAAATGGCTGTTTTGAAGGGTGAACTCTGTGGCATTGGACCACACTAAGGCCCCTCCCCAAACCCTGCTCTCTCCTGAATCCACCCCCAAAATCTCCAGCTATTTTCCAACACAGGTTACCAACTCCCAGGTAGGAATGGGACTTGAGTCTGGAAGGCCAAACCTGGCAACCAGCAGGAGGGGTGTGTGTGGCAGAAACACGGTGTAGGGGGCAGTGTCGCATGTATAATGATGTCACTTCCAGGGAAAACTCAGAAACAACAGCGTTAGCTCTAGAAGTCTCTGGGAAATCTATCATAGAGTTTCTGGTGATTGCTAAAGCTGCCACTGTTATTTCCAGGCTGTGTGCCGTAGCACAGGTTGACACATTATTTTATTTATTTATTTATTTATTGGATTTACATCCCACCCTCTCCGCCAAAGCAGGCTCAGGGCGCAATTCCAGCCGCGCACCAGGTCTGGAACATCCCGTCACTGCTGCTGGCCCATCAGTTGCATGCAAAAGGTTTGAAAAGGTAATTTGAAAATAGAGGATTAATAAATTGGCTTATAAAAACAAGTGGGAGGCGGCAGAAGCAGGCCAAATTCTGCTGCCCAAGTACTTTCCCCAGGTGAAAGTACAATTATGGGAGAAGCAGCGACTTCTCTCTCTCAAAACTTTGCCGTCATGCCAAGTTCTCCCTAGGAATCTTCTGTGGACAGCCACAAAGCTTAATTCTCCTCGGGCGGGTAGAAAGCTTACTTGAAAGCCAAAAGGAACTGGTCCCTGTTGTGGTAATGACACATTTAGAAAAGGAACAGAGGCCCATTTGTACAGGTGCTACTTAATGCCGACAGAGCCTTTCGGCTCTCTTTGTTTTCATTTTATCAGATTAACTAATTGACTTTAACAAGAAAACAAAGGGGGAGGGGGAAGACCGGAAACCCGCCAAGAATAAGACCTCTTTCACTCAAATGCTAAGCTCACACAGTGAAAACAAAACATAATTGAATATTATTCTATTCAAGACTCCATGGGGGGGGGGGACTTTCAAAAGTCCCAGCTTTGTTCCTAGATCTCTGAGCACATATTTTGGCAGGCTTATGCGCTTCTCTGTGGTGTCTTGGAGGACCAAAGATGGCAAGCGGGTATAAAACACACTTTTCAGAAGCAATTAAACACCTAAATTTGTTTCTCCATATGTTTTCATTTGTGATTTTGGAAACTGGAGGAAATCCATATTTTCTTATTCAGATTGGTGGAGGAAAGTGCCGCCAAGTTGCAACTGACTTTCGGCTAGGGGTGAAAGGTGTTGTGGGGATAGAATTGCCAGACCCAGGCAGGGAAAACTCATGGAGATTTGGGGACAGGGACCTAAGTGGGTACATTGCCATAGTGTTCACTCTCCAAAGAATGCCCTTTCTCCAGGGGAACTGATCTCTGTAGTCTGGAGATGAGCTGTAATTCCAGGGGATACCCAGGTCCCACCTGAAGCCTTGTATACTTACTTATGGCAACACTGCACGGTTTTCAAGGCAAGAGACAATCAGAGGTGGTTTCCCATCGCCTGCCTCTGTGTACCGACCCCCCAGTTTCCTTGTTCGTCTCCCATCCATGTATGAAATAGGGCTGACCCTGCTTAGCTACTGAGATCTGACATGATCAAGCTAGCTTGGGCCTGCCACATCAGGGCAATTTGGATTACTGCAACCTGAAACTCAGTCGAGGAAACAAGCATTTTCTGTTCTCAGAAACAGAGCTCCTCACAAAAGGCAAATGACCAAATCGAAAGTTCTAGAGGAGGGATATGCAGCTAGAGACTGAACAGGCAGCTGTAGCCCCCCAAAGCTCAGAAGTAAAGCAGGCACTTTGCACATAGAGGGATCCAAATTCAATTCCCAGGGGCTTGGATCTAGTGATGCACAAGTAGAAACACAGATGAAATACACTTCTATTTGCACAGGATCTTGGGCAACACCTAGTGCAGGGGTGGCCAAACTTGCTTAACGTAAGAGCAACATGGAATAAACATCAGATGTTTGAGGGCAGGGAGACAGGCAGGCAGGTAGACAGGAAGGAAGGCAGATAGATGGAGGGAGTGGGGAGGGAGGGAGAAGTGGAAAGAAAGCAACTTCATTTGTACATGCCTTCTTCAAACTGCCAGCTGGCTTGGCTTGGAGAAGTGATTTAAATGCCTTTTCCAAGCTGGCCAACAGGGCAGTGGGGGTTTCAAGCAGAGCCAGTGTGTGGGAGTCGGTGAAGCAGGCGGTGGCTTCAGGCACCACCTCACCATGGGGGCGGGCGCCCCCCCTCCCTGCTCACACCAACCCCAACACAGTTCGGCCCCTCCCATGGCAGCCAGTGTACTCAGAGCTCGCCTCTGAGCATGCCCGCTGCCTGCCAGACATCACCGAGGCTTCCCAAGTCTCGGGAAGTCGGGGGGGGGGGGTGACAGCGAGCGCGCTCAGAGCCCGGCTCTGGGCACGCCCGCTGCTGCCCTGACTTCGTCCAGGCTTCCTGAAGGGGGTGTGTGCAGTGACAGCTTCTTGCATGCGGACAGACACAGGGAGGGGGGAGGGCCGCCGGTGCACGGTTCTGCCTTTAGCAGCAGAAACCCTAGCACCGGCCCTGGTTTCAAGAACCACACGATATGTGTGAAAGAGCCACATCTGTCTCCCAAGCCGCAGTTTGACCAATCCTGGACCTAATGGAATTCACTGCCACAGGAGGTGGCGGCGGCTACAAGCATAGCCAACTTCAAGGAGAGATTGGATAAGCATATGGAACAGAGGCCATCAGTGCCTATTAGTCACAGCTTATCGTTGGGACTCTGTCTGGAGCAGTTATGTTCGGTATTCTGGGTGCTTGGGGGGGGGCACAGTGGGAGAGCCTCTGGTGTCCTAGCCCCACTGATGGACCTCCTGATGGTGATTGGTTTTTTTTGGCCACAGTGTGACACAGAGTGTTGGACTGGATGGGCCACTGGCCTGATCCAACATGGCTTCTCTTATGTTCTCCCTTTATATTGTTAGAGCAACGGCCTCACTGACCTGCTTAGAGGCATTCTGTTCAGCTGTCCTAGGCACCAGTGGCCACCTAAGTCTCCAGCCAGCCACACACCACTCTCCCAGCCCACCCAGCCCTTGGACGGGCTCTCACTCTTTCAGTACCACTGCCCCAACTGGTTATTTTATGAATTACAAACCACTCTCCCAGCCCACGCAGCCCTCGGACGGGCTTTCTCTCACTCTTTCAGTACCACTGCCCCAACTGACCATTTTATGAATTACACACCAAAAAGGTCAAAGCTCCCAGCTGTCTTCCCATATTACATGATCATATGAAGTTGATTACTGAAACACAGCAACGGTGCATCAAGGTCAATAATGTCTATCCAGACATGGTGGTACTCCCCTTGCTCTGGTGCCTGGGGCAGCTGCCCCTTCTGCCAGCCCTGCCCTCGTTCCAAGAACTATGAGTTATTCTTCACTTATGTGTGACATGCCATCGAGTCGCAGGTGATTTATGGCAACCCCAGAGGGTTTTCAAGGCTAGAGGCATTCAGAGGTGGTTTTCCACCACCTGCCTCTGCACAGCAACCCTGGACTTCCTTAGGTCTCCCATCCAAAGTTCTAACTTGGGCTGACCTTGCTTAGCTTCCAAGAGCTGACAAGATCAGGCTAGTGTGCGACATCCAGGACCAGGCGTTCTTAGCCTCTGAGAAATAGCTTTGGTAACATTTGTCCTTTGGACAGGCTCCCTTGCCAGCCAGATCACAGCAGGGGCAGAACTCCAGGCAACACAGTTCCCTCGAGTGCGAGATGCATACATGGGCATGGCGAAGCTCCAGTTTTTGCATGCCTTTGCCTCCGTTTTGATTGTCCTGGCTTCTTTGCCTCCGTTTCAGCAGGCGCTTTGCATTGGCAAGCCCCACCGCAAATTAAGCAAATCCAACTGGCATATCCCACCCCTGCAAAAGCAAATGAACAGCAGGTTGCTTTCCAGTTTCCTTTTGAAAAACTCCAGCTGGTGAGGATCACTTGCCCGATGGTTTTGACTGGCAGTTCTCCGAGGTTATCAGGGCCCTATCAACTTTGGATGGAGGCACCAGAGATCGAACGCAAGCCCTTCTGCATGCAAAGGGCCACAGGCCTTCCCAACAAGAAGATGCCTGGCCCAACATCAGACCCATCTAGCTAGCCACTGGTCATAGCTCCTCATAGTCCCAAACCAGGGGATCTGCCTTTTCCAGCACTTAACCACTCCACCAAACCACTATACCACTACACCAAACTAGATGCACAAGTCTGATCCAGCAGGGCTGGATGGACTACAGGTCTGATCCAGCACATACACACACACAGGGCTTTTTCTGTAGAAAAAGCTCAGCAGGAACTTATTTGCATATTAGGCCACACCCTCTGACACCATTATCAGGCCACACAGGACTTTTTGTAGAAAAAGTCCAGCAGGAACTCATTTGCTTATGAGACCACACCCCAACATCACCATTGGTTCACATAGGACTTTTTTTGTAGAAGAAGTCCTGCAGGGACTCAATTGCATATTAAGCTACACCCCTGACACCAAGCCAGTCAGAACAGAGTTCCTGTGTGTTCCTGCTCAGAAAAAAAGCCCTGCACCTCTATAAGTATGTGGAGGGTGGGGTTACATATGAGACTTTGGTTCCAGCTTGTACAGATAAGGCAGAGCAATGGTGCAATGCTCTCCAAACATCGTTTATTTTCCATTTATAGATCACTGACAATTTGGTAATATTGTTGTGGTTTATTTGGCAGGTTACAGCTCTTTCCATTTCCGTCTATATAAAAACATTTATGGATTGTGACTGGATTCATCTGTTTGGCAAACTGCAACTTGAGAGTTAATTAAAAATAATACGAAAGGGAGAAAAATGAACAATTGCTGTGATTGTCTCACGGCGGGTAAGCCAGGGCCTTGCAGGGATGTGCTGTCTTACAGACGATGCTAAATAAAGGGGGGGGGGCAGCAGATGGTCCCACAAAATTCTCTGATATTTCTTATATGGCATCTTTCCTTCTAAACTTCTGTATCACCAACGTGGAGACTTATATTTTCTCTGTCAGGTAGATAAAATATTTTCATACCCATCCTGAATTCAGGCATTCATCTAGAAATGCTGCCCCCACCCCCACACCACAATACACACTCAGTTTTTAAAATCTTGGCTACAAATGCAAATGCAGCTATTTTCCAGTGTCTTCACAAACCTCCCATGCAAGAAAACAGATGGCATTAATTCAAAGCAAAGAAACGATGCTTGGTATATTGTCCCTCAATATAAACACCATGTCTCTGCATATATAAAACTAGCAGCTCAAGGAAAAGTTTCTAGCCAAATCATAAGAACATAAGAGAAGCCATGTTGGATCAGGCCAATGGCCCATCCAGTCCAACACTCTGTGTCACACAATGGCCAATATATGTGTGTGTGTGCGTGTATATATATACACACACACACACATACATACACACACACACACATGTATATATATACACTGTGGCTATAGCCACTGATGGACCTCTGCTTCATATTTTTATCCAATCCCCTCCTAAAGCTGGCTATGCTTGTAGTCACCACCACCTCCTGTGGCAGTGAATTCCACATGTTAATCACCCTTTGGGTGAAGTACTTCCTTTTATCTGTTTTAACCTGACTGCTCAGCAATGCCCACGAGTTCTTGTATTGCGAGAAAGGGAGAAAAGTACTTCTTTCTCTACTTTCTCCATCCCATGCATAATCTTGTAAACTTCTATCATGTCACCCCGCAGTCGACGTTTCTCCAAGCTAAAGAGCCCCAAGTGTTTTAACCTTTCTTCATAGGGAAAATGTCCCAACCCTTTAATCATTCTAGTTGCCCTTTTCTGGATTTTTTCCAATGCTATAATATCCTTTTTGACGTGCGACCAGACTTATACACAGTATTCCAAATGAGACTGCACCATCGATTTGTACAGGGGTATTATGATACTGGCTGATTTGTTTTCAATTCCCTTCCTAATAATTCCCAGCATGGCGTTGGACTTTTTTATTGCAATCGCACACTGTCTTGACATTTTCAGTGAGTTATCTACCACGACCCCAGGATCTCTCTCTTGGTCAGTCTCTGCCAGTTCACAACCCATCAACTTGCATTTGTAGCTGGAATTCTTGGCCCCAATGTGAATTACTTTGCACTTGGCCACATTGAACCTCATCTGCCACGTTGATGCCCACTCACCCAGCCTCAACAGATCCCTTTGGAGTGCCTCACAATCTTCTCTGGTTCTCACCACCCTGAACAATTTAGTGTCATCTGCAGACTTGGCCACTTCACTGCTCACTCCCAACTCCGGATCATTAATGAACAAGTTAAAGAGCATGGGACCCAGTACTGAGCCCTGTGGCACCCCACTGCTTACCGTCCTCCACTGTGAAGACTGCCCATTTATACTCTCTCTCTACTTCCTATTAATTAGCCAGTTTTTGATCCACAAGAGGACCTGTCCTTTTTCTCCATGACTCTCGAGCTTACTAAGGAGCCTTTGATGAGGAACTTTATCAAAAGTTTTCTGGAAGTCAAGGTAAACAACATCTATTGAGTCTCCTTTGTCCACATGTTTGTTCACCCCCTCAAAGAACTGTAACAGGTTAGTGAGGCAAGATCTTCCCTTACAAAACCCATGCTGAGTATTCCTCAATAACTTGTGTTCATCAATGTGCCTACTCATTCTGTCCTTGATAATGCTTTCTACCAACTTTCCCGGTATTGAAGTCAGACTGACTGGCCTGTAATTTCCCGGATCTCCTCTGGAACCCTTTTTAAAGATGGGGGTGACATTTGCTACCTTCCAGTCCTCAAGAACGGAGGCAGATTTCAATGAAAGATTACATATTTTTGTCAGGAGATCCACAAGTTCAACTTTGAGTTCTTTCAGAACTCTTGGATGTATGCCATCCGGACCTGGTGACTTATTAGTTTTTAATTCGTCAATCAGTTGTAGGACCTCCTCTCTTTTCACCTCAATTTGACTCAAGTCTTTCAACACCCCTTCCAAAATTAGTGGTTCTGGAGCAGGTAAACTCTTCTCATCTTCCACAGTGAAGACTGAGACAAAACATGCATTCAGCTTCTCGGCCATTTCCCTATCCTCCTTCAGTAATCCTTTGACCCCTTGGTCATCCAAGGGCCCCACTGCCTCCCTGGCTGGTTTCCAGCTTCTGATATATTTGAAGAAATTTTTATTGTTGGTCTTTATGTTTTTTGCAATATGCTCCTCATAGTCCCTTTTTGCCTGCCTGATCACAGTCTTGCATTTGATTTGCCACAGCCTGTGTTCCCTTTTATTAATCTCACTTGGACTAGCTTTCCACCGCTTATCCTCTCCCTGAGATGCTGCAAACACATAATTTTTAAAAAAAATGTTTTTCCATATGTGCATTTTAAATTTTGTTTTAATATTTTGACTGTTATTCCCCTTGGGACCCTGAACCAGGCAAAAACATGACAAAAATGTTTAGAATAAAGATCCCCGCATGTAGAAATGTAGCAAGTCAAGAGAAAGACTGGCTTCTTCCCGAAATGGTGATTTCTCTTTAGTTATCAAGCATCTTTAATGAGAGTCAGCCTGCATGACTGATGGTGCCCCACATGACTCAAACTTCCCTGAAGGTAGAAAACTAAGAGATCAAGGGAAGGATTTGTTTGTATTCACAGATCTGTCTGTCTTCATAGTTATATACTGAGAACTGAATGAAGCTTTTTCAGCCTTTAAATTTTACACTTTTGAAAGCATGACAAATAGCTGATTTATTCTTACGGACTACTGACATTTTGAAACTTTTTGGGAAACTTTTTTGAGTCATTTTATGTTTGTGTTACACACAGGCTTATCACACGCTATGTTTTTAAAATTTAAGTATTATGTAGATTAAGACTTGATGAAGCCTTAGAAACGCGCCCATCCCCATTGTCTTGCAAGCTTCTCTAAACCAAAAAAAAAAAAAAAATTTTTTTTGTCACCTTGCAAACGTCTTGTTTAAAGATATTTTGTTGCATTATGATTTTTGGAAATAGAAACTTGATATGAATTGTTGGATATTGCATACAAGTGTACATATTGTGCACAATAATTAACACAATATAAGAGCCTTTATATTAAGAAATTATTTATTATTGATTACACATGGTACTCAAGTGTTTTTCATCGTCTCCTACACCGTGGTCCTTTTGTGTTATTTATATCTTGTTGAGTCAGACTCACTTGGCAAGTTGGAGACAGAATGACACTCCTCCCTGAAATGCTAATTTTCCTTCAGTTTTCAGGCATCTTTAAAGGGAGACAGCCTGCATGATTGATGCTGCCCCACATGATTCAAAGATCCCTGCAGGTAGAAAACTAGGAGACCAAGGGAAGGGTTTTAGCCTGACACGCTGGTTTTCCACAGTTGTTGGGACATCTTCTAAAGTGAGTCAGACCCATTTGGCAGGTTAGGGAGAGAATACGAGGATATATATATATATATATATATATATATATATATATATGTGTGTGTGTGTGTGTGTGTGTGTGTGTGTGTGTGTGTGTGTGTAGAGAATACGAGGACATATATATATATATATATGTGTGTGTGTGTGTGTGTGTGTGTGTGTATGTATGTATGTATTTAATGCTGAAAAATGGATTCACCAAGACCTACAGATGATTCACCAAGACCCACAGATGATTCTCCAAGATGAATGGATGGATGATTCACCAAGACCCACGGCACTCTATTTACTCATGCCTCTTGTTTTTTGGAAAGGAGTGGGTTAGCACAAGGGCAGCCTATCCTTGAGAAACAGCATTCTTTAAAGCAAAGCAAGCTGGTGGGAAGAGATGAGCCGCAAGGCATCAGAGAGCAAAAGACTTACAGCAAAGTGAACGCATAAGGGAAGAAAGATGGGAACTAACTTTGAGAAGGAAGGAAAAAAGGGGGATGATATTAACACTTGAAGGCCCTCCAGGAGCAAGGTGGGACTTTCCTGGACACCACCTTTGAGGAAGGGGTAGGACCCTGCACCAGCAGGGATCTTCCTACCACTGGTGAATGGAACTCACTGCTAAAAAGGCAAGGGAAGCCTCTAGAAGAGACATATTTTATGGGGGGGGGGTGCACCTGGAAGTCATAGCGACTTCTTGTGACTGACCCCTACTGGAGGCCTAGAGGATATTCAGGGAAGTGGCTGAATAAAACCTGCCCCCACCTCCCAGCTGCTGGTATTTCAAGGAGATCTCCCACTCAAGTACATGCCGGAGTTGGCCCTGCTTATCTGAGACCTGACAAGATCATACATGCCTGGGCTACTCAGGTCAGGGCTAGAGGAGACCTATTTTAAAAGGGAAGTCCATCAAGAACTGTGAGCACAGTGGCTAGGTGAAACGTCTATGGTCAGAAGCAATGTATCTCTGAATGCCAGTTGTTAGCAAACAAATGAACGAGGACTGCTCTTTCCATCTTGACCTGCTTGTGCACTGATAGCCAAGAGTAGAACCTCCATGTTCAGGGGCAGTCTATCCTGAAAGCATGCAACTGGCTAGAAGGACTTTTCTGATTTGTCAGGATTGCCAGGAATGGAAACTGTATTTGGAGGCCGTCTACCTAAAAGCACATGGCTAGCCAGCAGGACCCATTAGTCATGACAGCTGAGAATGGAACCTCCATGTTTCAGAGACAGTCTACCTCTGAGTTAGCTGGAGACAGAGGAGAGATGCTGCCTTCATTACCAGCTTGTGGGTTTCTTGGGGGCATCCAGGTATCAAAATGATGGAGCAGAGGATCCAGCAGGGCTCTTAAAATTCTTATGCACCATCAGACCAGACTTAGATAGATTCAGTGGCCCCTAAAAGTAAGCCTATGCTAGAGTCATGTGTGTGACTGTTCCCAAACCAAGTTGGGATAACAGAAAAAAACATTGCTTGGGAAGTTTTCCCCACCGCCATTTGCTGCCGCACAAAAGTCCCTGCTGTCATCTAATGCCAGAGTCAAATTCTTTCCACCGTGTCCTCACAACCACGAGCAAGCCCTGCACTACAAAATCACATGCCATGGAACCGATCGCCAGCGTGGAGCTCCAAAAAGCTCAAGAAACAGAGATGAAGCTCGGAGCACTCGCCTGACTCATCCAAGGAGGCCGACCAGATGGGCAGCTTAAAATAGAATCCGTGGACATGCAGAACTAACGTCTGGGAGGCATCTTAAGGCTCTTGGGATTGGTCTTGGCTCAGAACATTCGAAGTTGATCAGACTATGGTTCCGTAGCTCAACCTTGTCTCCTCACATGAGCAGAGGCTGCCCGGGATTACAGGCAGAGAAACATCGCCTGTGGTCTGAAATCCTTCAGTTCGAAATACCAAAGGAATCCCTCCTGCCCGCAAAGAACCAGATGTACAACTGAGCTAGGAAACCTCTCCTGTGTTTCTTTTCTACTCCACCAGCCTTCTGTTTTCTAACCACCTGACAAAGCTGTTTTCTAACCACCTGACAAAGCTTGGTATTCTCTGGTCCCAAAAGGCAGGGGCTCTGGCAGAGTAAGGTCTCTCTGCAGCATCTGCAAGTAGGGATGCCAAATTCTAGGCAGTGGCTGGAGGTCTCCTACAGTTGCAACTCCAGAAAGCAGTCCACCTGGAGAAAGCAGATTGAAAGCAATTCTGGAGAAAATGGCCACTTTGGAAAATGGCTGCTTCCTGGAAAAAATGGCCGCTTTAGACTCCATGGCATTATATCTCATTCAAGTCTCTCCCCTTCCCAAACTCTGTCCTTCTCAAGCTCCACTTTCCTTCCCCCCACAAATCTCCAGGTATTTCCCAACCCAGATCAGGTAACCCTACATGCAAGAAGTCAAGGATTCAACCTAGGACGTTCTAAAGACCTACTGCTGAGTCAGAATCCTCCCCTAAAAACTCAGAGCAATGAAACGTGTGTGTGTGTGTTACGTGTTGTCAAGTCATTTCTGACTTAGGGCAGCTCTATGATTTAATGCCCAATTCGGTGTTCCCAGAAGGGCAGCGCCCTAGGCCAGGAGTGGCCAACGGTAGCTCTCCAGATGTTTTTTGCCTACAACTCTCATCAGGCCCAGCCAGCATGACCAATGGCTGGGGCTGATGGGAGTTGTAGGCAAAAACATCTGGAGAGCTACCATTGGCCACCCCTAGTGAAAGGGCTGGCCCTGTAAATAACCCTGACACGTGAAATACAAAAGCAGCATGCTCCCACATTGGATTGCCAGTTCTAGGTTGAGAAATACCTGAAGATTTTGGGGGTGGAGCCTAGGGAAGGTGGCAGATTTGGGGAGGGCAGGGACTTCGACGGGGCACAGTGGCATAGAGTCCACCTTCCAAAGCAGCCTTTTTCTCCAGGGGAGTTGATTTATGTCATCTGGAGACCACCCAGAGGTTGGCAGCGCTATTCCCACAATGCTTCCAGAGCCGATTCAGAGGGAGCGTTCCTGCTTTTGTATTTCACAGATCCTCTTGAGGAAGGCTCAAGACAATACACGTAGGGGTTATGAACACACTGGAATAAAATTGTCTTCCCACTGCACTGCTGCTTTTTCTTCCCTTTGTCTCTTTGCATACACTGCCAACAATGCATCGAGACAAGGCCAGAGAATTGTGTGGCCCTTCGTTCTCTTCTCAATCAAACGTGCAGGTTTGATTGATGCACAGGTCAAATTCTCTTGGGAGATGGTAAACCAGTAACTCAGCAGTTCTCATCAGGACTACAAAGGAGGGCTTGTGTGACTAAATGTTTCTCTGTACAAAAAAAATTCCCTTTACTCATGTAGGAGTGTATCTGGGGGAAGCCAAGTATTAGAATCCATCTCCTTGAGACGCTAGTTTTCTGCAAGAAAGGGTTTTGAGAGAGAGAGAGAGAGACAGAGACAGAGAGACAGAGAAAGAGGACAGACAGACAGAGAGGAGCATCCAGTTATTTAAACCTCCACCTGCATATTGAAGCAGTCCAGCCCAGACACAGGGCGATTCCCCACTAGCCTTATGCTGCTCTCACTCTCGTCTTCTCTGCGGAAGTGCCGTAGTTCATAGTTCAGTTGTGCTATGTTATTGTTGAGGGGGTGTAAACTGTGACCAGTTTCCCACTAGCCTTATGCCTCTCTCACGCTCCTCTTCTTGGCGGGGCTTCCGTCGGATTTCACACTATCTGCCCCAAGGCTACAACTCGCTCCGCTTCTTTCGCACAGAAGAATAAGAAGATGAAGATATTGGATTTATATCCCACCCTCCACTCAGAAGAGTCAGAGCAGCTTATCATCTCCTTTATCTTCCTCCCCCACAACAGGCACCCTGTGAGGTGGATGGGGCTGAGAGGGCTCTCACAGCAGCTGCCCTTTCAAGGACAACCTCAGCCAGAGCTATGGCTGACCCAAGGCCATTCCAGCAGGTGCAAGTGGAGGAGTGGGGAATCAAACCTGGTTCTCCCAGATAAGAGTCCACACACTTAACCACTACACCAAACTGGCTCTCAAACAAGATCCTCTAAAAACCAGTTTCTGTTTGCTGTGCGGAAAAGGCGGAGCTAGCTGCAGCCCCAGAGCAGATAGCATGGAAGCCCCGCCGAGAAGAGGAGCGTGAGAGCGGCATAAGGTTAGTGGGAAATTGGTCAGTTTACACCCCCTCAACAATAACATAGCACAACTGAACTAATAACTGCATTCCTCCCATATACTTGTATAAAACCAGCCGCAGAAGTGATCCAAACTGGCCGCCAAATCGGTACTGACTTCAACCAGGGCTTCAGCCGCCAGTGAACCCAAGCCCAGTTTGACTCCCCCGCTGTCCACATGACTGGTAGAACAATTACATCATTTACATTTTTATTCTGCTTGTCCTTCAGCATACAAAAGAGGTGGCTTGCCCCTCCTCTGTTGTGTCCTCACATAATAACCCTGCGAGATGGGCTGCGTGGAGAGAAACACTGGTCCAGGGTCGCCCCATGAATGTCATGGCTGAGCAGGGATTCAAAACCAGGTCTCTTGCATCCTAGCCCTGACACTGTAACCACTATGACGCCCTGGCTTGGCAGGAATCCCAAAGTGCACAAGTTTGTGCTGGTACTTACAAATGAAACGAAGGCCGCCAAGAGGAGGATGCGAACGAGGAGGTCTTCAAACTGTTCCACCACCAGTTCAAAGAGAGACTTGCCTGGCAGGAAAGAAAGCCAGGTGTCATTTCAATGCTTCAGCAAGACCAGAGTTTGACTGGGCACCGGTCCTGAGTGTATTTGGCTGTGATCCTATACATGCACACACTTGGGAGTCAGCAAGAACTCCTGTTGGATTCAGTGGAGCTTGCCCCAGGTCTACCCAAGTGACAGACAAGGTAGTGAACCTGTTCCAACTACAGCTATAGGGGTATTTATTGTCATTTGTGGTGTATTTATTGTAGCATTAGTATTACTGTCACTACTATTTAAGAAGAAGATGAAGATGATATTGGATTTATATCCCGCCCTCCACTCCGAAGAGTCTCAGAGCGGCTCACAATCTCCTTTACCTTCCTCCCCCACAACAGACACCCTGTGAGGTGGGTGGGGCTGGAGAGGGCTCTCACAGCAGCTGCCCTTTCAAGGACAACTCCTACTAGAGCTATGGCTGACCCAAGGCCATGCCAGCAGGTGCAAGTGGAGGAGTGGGGAATCAAACTCGGTTCTCCCAGATAAGAGTCCGCACACTTAACCACTTCACCAAACTGGCTCTCCATTATTTATCCATTATTTAACCATTATTTATTGTTGTTACCATCATCATTATTACTGCCGCTCTGTTGCTGGACTGCTCAAGACTACAGGGATAAGAGTAGGGTTCCCAGCCTACTGCTGGGGGCGGGGGTTCCCCTGGTTTTGAGACCCTCAACCCACCATCACAGAGCAAGTTGCCAGAGGGATCCCCGCCCCCAAGGAGCTCCATTGCGCCCAACATAGCTGGCACTATGATGCCACCCAGAAGTGCCGACATCCTACCCGGCACATCGCACAGAGGATGCTCTAGCAATTTGGGTATAAACTCTATGGCACCATAGAGTTTTACCCAAACTGCTATTGCGTCCCCACACGACGTGCCCAGCGCGATACATCACTTCTGGGTGACATCATCACGCCATGCACACAAGAAGCTTCCCCCCCGCTGGGAGCCAGGCAAGTGCTGGCAACCCTATATAAAAGCAATAAATGAAATGAATGAAAATACAAAACTGTTCCAACTGCACAGTCAAATGTTTCAATTTAATTATTTATTATATTTATATCTCCTGTCTGCAGCAGGAACCCAAAGTAGCTAATGATATTCTCACATTCTCTCTGGTTAACTTCAGGAAGGCAGTGACTTTGGGTGAATTCAGGCCACTTCCCTGGCTCCAAAAGAGCATGCAAGTATTAACTGGAATATACTGCCAAACTCCCCAGTGGGGAAATGCTATCATAGTCTTGCCGATTTTGTCCAGGACTGGTCCCTCCACTAAGTGGCCCTCAGTGATCTCCCAGGGTGCAAATGGCAAAGGGGCACCAGCCAGCCTCTACCCGGCCACCCCTACCCGCCCATAGTTCCTGGGTCTGCCCCCAAACACCCCCCAATCTCAGTGGGCAATTGGTGAGAGATTGCTCCCTCCTTCCAAGCGAGGGAGAGGAGTGTGGGCCTCTTCCTCCTGACTGTGGGAGAGGGAGATGGGGGGCATCGGCTTATAGCTGCCATACAGGGAAGATGAGAACTTTGGAAGCACCTCTAGATGATAAAACCTGGCAAAAGAATCTACTTACCTTCTTCAGCAGGGAGTTCTGTCAGTTTCCAAATGGACAGGAGACACCAAACATGGAAAAAGAAGAAGGGAGAGGGGAAGAGATGAGTTACTGACTTGTAAACAACACATACTGCCTAATGTCTCACAGCCGTGGCTTCTCCTTGAACTCAAAGAGCTGAAATACCAGGAAAGACCACCAAGCGAGTCTAATCTAGCTCAACATTGTTTTCTCTGACTGTCAATTGCTCTAACACCCCAAGCAGAGAAAGATCTCTCTTAGCCCAGGTATCAAAAACTCATTTCAGTGGAGGCCGAACCCAGGACCATCTGTGTGCAAAGTAGGTGCCTCGCTCTCTCCCATGAACATAAAAAGACCCATTGGGTCCAGAATGCTAAAATCCGGCAGTAGCCAACCACATGCACCTTGAAGGCCTACAAGCTCGGCAAGGAAGCCAAGGCTTCTGCTGCTGTTAGGGTTGCCAACCTCCAGGTGGTAGACTGATCAAGCAAAGGAAAAGGAAAGATCCCCTGCGCAAGCACCAGTCGTTTCCGACTCTGGGGTGATGCTACTTTCACAACGCTTTCACGGCAGATGTTTTCCAGGGTGGTTTGCCATTGCCTTCCCCAGTCTTCTACACTTTTCCCCCAGCAAAATGGGTACTCATTTTACCGACCTCGGAAGGATGGAAGGCGGAGTCAACTTCGAGCCGGCTACCTGAAAAACCAGCTACTGCTGGGGATCGAACTCAGGTCGTGAGCAGAGCTTAGGACTGCAGTACTGCAGCTTTAACACTCTGCGCCACGAGACTGATCAAAGCCAAAAATATAGATTACAAGAATTGTGTATAACGCATAATAAACAATACAATGATAAATGTCGGCAGTGCTAGGACCTTTTAAAGTAACGGAAACCCCAAAGGACTCAGAAACCCCCGTCTGGCCCCTTTGGGGTTTCTGTTACTTTTAAAGGTCCTGGCACCGCCAACCGTTTTCATTATTGTATTGTTTATTATGCGTTATACACAATTCTTGTAATATATATTTTTGCAAACTGAAAAACGATGTATTACTTGGTGGTTTTGATCAGTCTACTAGTTACACCAAGTGCCCTTCAAACGGTAACCTCCAGGTGGTAGCTGGAGATTTCCTGGGATTACAACTGATCTCCAGGCAAACTAGATCAGTTCTCCTGAAGAAGGTGGACTCTATGGCATTATACCCCACTGAAGTCTCTCCCCTCCCCAATCCCTGCCCTCCCCAGGCTCCACACACCCCCTCAAAAAATCTCCAGTTGCTGCTCCCTAGAAAATGGATTTCTGAGGCACACAGCCTCTTAAAATGGAGGTTTCTTTTAGTCATCAAGCCTGTTGGTAACCTCTCCCCATCAACCTATGCCATCCTAGGGGTGCCATCCTCCAGGTGGCACCTGGAAAACTTTCATTATAACCAGGGGTGGAATTCTAGAAGGAGCTCCTTTGTATATTAGGCCACACACTCCTGATGTAGCCAATCCTCCAAGAGCTTGGAATTCTAGCAGGCCACACACCCCTGATGCAGCCAATCGTCCAAGAGCTTACAGGGCTCTTTGTACAGGGCCTACTGTAAGCACCAGGAGGATTGTCTAATAGGCAAAGGAGCTCCTGCTAGAATTCCGCCCCTGGTTATAACAATTGGTGCCCAAGCGGCCAAGATCAGTTCCCCTGGAGAAAATGGCTGCTTTCGAGGGGGGGACTCTATGGCATTATACTTGCTGAGGTCCTCCTGTCCTGAAACCCCATTGCTCCCAGTCTCCACCCCCCCTAAATCTCCAAGTATTTCTCAACACAGAGCTGGCTATTCTCTTTTAAAGCCACTTGAACTAGCGAACATCACATTAGGTAAGACCCCTCCTATACTGCTCTGGCTGAATTTCCACCCCTCCAGCTATTTTTGTTTAAAACTTGGACGGTGTGTCTTGTTATCTTTCATCTTTAAGCCACTTCGAGCAGGATCTTTTGAGAGACAGCACAGAAATTTCCTAAATGCATAAATATCCTGTTTTGGTATATTACACAGATTCATTATCCATTGCAGGGCTTTTTTGGGGGGGGGGGGTAAAAAAAGCCCAGCAGGAACCTGTTTGCATACTAGGCCACACCCCCTGACATCACTATTGTTTCACACAAGGGCTTTTTTTGCAGGAAAAGCCCAGCAGGAACTCATGCCAACCAGCTGGAACTCTGTTCTTGAGTGTTCCTGCTAAAAAAAAAAAAAAAAAAAGCCCTGATCCATTGTGTGAAGGATATCCCTTTTTTAGGCCCAAATCTACTACCCGTTAACTTACTGAGAGCCCTCAAGTTTCAGCTTTTGGGAAAGGGAGCAAGTTCTCTATAGCCACTTTTCTCAACTCCCTAAGCAATTTTACAAACCTCTATCACACCCCTTCTTAGCAGTGTTCCCTCTAAGCGTGAGTTAGCTCATAGATTTTTAGCCTCCAGTTCACACATTTTTGTCTCAGCTCAGGAAAAATGGCCCCAGAGCACACTAGTTTATGAAGTAGCTCACAACTTTGATGCCAGTAGCTCACAAAGTAGAATTTCTGCTCAAAATACTCTGCAGCTTAGAGGGAAGATTGATTCTTAGTTGTCTTGTAAATTAGAAAGGCCCCAATGTTTTAGCCTTTCCTCACAGGGAGAACTCTCTGTCACCTTGCTCATGGGATATTATGGTTGCATCCCCAGGGTAACTAAAAAAAATAAAATAATAGTAAGCCCTGAAAATTATTATCATCACCATTAAGCCTTTTGGCCTTGCTGGTAGGACAAACAAAAGGTCTCCGAAGAGAAGAAGGGAGACAAATTTAATCGCTGCAGGTAGAGTGGGAATAACAAGCACGTCGGCAAACCCTCCTGTTTCCAACTGGATTCTCTCAAGTGTGATTTTTCCATGCTGACGCTTGCAACTGCCAAAGCGGAATTTAAAAATAGATTGCAGGATGTTTCCATCCAGGAAGATTCGGCTTTCTCAGCAGATCAGAGACTGACACCTCTGTATTGTATGATCCATTCGAACTGTTATGAAAGCTCTCTTTCATATCAGGCCGGGGGGGGGGGTTGCCCTGAGGATTTCTCTGCCAACGAGGAAGCCCTCTTCCTGATCAAGGTTTGAACAACACCCTCTGCTCTCTCCCAGGCAGCCATGCCAGGAATATTCCATACTTTGCAACCGGTGGGGGGCAGGAGGCATAGAGGTGCCAGCCCCAGTTTGGACAACTCCTGGAGATTTGGGGATGGAGCCTGGATAGGACAGAGACCTCAGTGAGGTACAATGCTATAGAGCAGGGGTAGCCAACAGTAGATCTCCAGATGTTTTTTTGCCTACAACTCCCATCAGCCCCAGCCAGCATGGCCAATGACTGGGGCTGATGGGAGTTGTAGGCAAAAAACATCTGGAGAGCTACCGTTGGCCACCCTTGCTATAGAGTCCACCATCAAAAGCATCCATGTTCTCAAGGAAACCAAACTCTGTAGTCTGGAGATGAGCTGTAATTCCAGGGGATCCCCAGGTCCCACCTGGAAGTCGGCATCCTTAGCTTTCTCCCAGATGGCAGTGCCTGAAATATTCCATACCAGGTCCTGGCAGGGGCTCCCCCAGTTTTCGGGAGGGTTGTCCACCACTGGCTGGCCGGCTGGCAGGAGAAACCCTGCCTCCAAACAGCTACATCACTGTGGACATCCCCGGTGCAATGATGTCACCTGGAAGTGATGTCATCACATGGGTGACTTCGTGCACCAAAACTCTAGTTTGGGAGCAAAATTCAATGATCTGAAGCTGGTTTTACCATTTTGCCCTCAAACCAGAGTGTCACTGTGCAGCATCACTGACATTATGATATCACTTCCAAGGGACGTCATCGTGTTGGGGACATCCTGGAACACTCCCAAATCCTCCCCCACACACACACAATGGAGTGACGAGGGGGCCCAACAATCCTAGAGGGAAGAGGTTACATTTGAACTTGGGCCTTGCCATTCAATTCCACTTGATTACTGCACATGAAATCGAAACACAAAACTGAAATTCAGTTTCTAAAACATTGCCTAGGACAACTACAAAGTTAAAGGAGATAACAACGAGGGAGGCCTTAAAATAACTAGGCGGGTTGGGCTCACTTGACCTAAGTTCCATCACCGCCCAGTTTGTTTCCAGTTGCCAACTCCAGCTTGAGAAATTCTTAGACCAGAGTGTCGCACTCATTTGTTATGAGAGCCGGATTTGACATAAATGAGACGTTGTCGGGCTGGGCCATGTGTGTCATAAAATGTGATGCCAGGTAGCGGAGATATAACCTTTATAAAGGACACAGACAAACACAATTCAAGATTTTTATTTTAAAAAACTTAAAATAAACCATGCTTAAAACATTAGCACTCATTGGTCTTAAAAGTGCTTTCTTTGTGTCTCTCCCATGTAATCCACAGAACTGGGCAAAAGAAGCTCTGGCTCTTTCCTTCCTTCCTCAGTCAATAGAAGGAAGAGAGACTTGGCTCAGTAGCTTGCAGTGTGAGCACCCCCCTTCCTCCCCAAGGCAGGAGCCTCAGCTAATGGAGAAAACAGAGGCTTCACTCTGTAGCTTCTGTGCGATTGGGCAAGCCTGGCAAAGCAAACTGTGATGCAGAAAGAAGCAAGAGAGAGCGAGAAGGAAGAAGATGACAGCCAGTTGCTTGGGGGCCTGACAGGAGCCCTCTGGGGGCCCAATTTGGCCCCTGGGCCATGTTTGACACCCCTGTCCTAGCGATTCTGGTTTGGACCTGGGGAGGGTGGAGTTTGGGAAGGGGAGGATGCTCAGCAAGATATGCCATCAAATCCAACTCCCAAAGTTGTCAGTTTCTCCATGGGAAATGATCTCTGTAGTCTGAAAATCAGCCACAATCCCAGGAGACCTCCAAACCCCACTCAGAGGCTGACAACTCTAAATTTGCTTCATATTTGCATAGGTCAAAACAGACAGGAGATCACTGTTTTTACTTCCAAGCAGGGAGAGGAGTGCTCTGCCCAGTACCGATGTCACAGTCAAACCACAGCTTGGCTGCCAGAACATGTTCCACGGCTCACATGTTCTCTCCTGCTTCCAGGCATAATCCATAAGGTTGCCAACCATGATTTGGGAATGCTTGGAGACTTGGGGGCAGTCCCCGGGGAAGGCAGCATTTGGAGAGGGGAAGGAGCACTCTGTAGTCTGGAGATCAGCTGAAATTCTATGAGTATTCCACCTTGTCCCACCTTCCCCCCTGCCTTTTGGGGGTCCCCCCCATGATGTGTCTGGAAATCTGGACTGGAAGAATTTTAATAGGATGATGCCATTAGGGTTTAAAATTGTTATTTTAATTGATTTTACCGATTTTAAATGTCTGTATTTATTGTGTTGTACATCTCCCTCCTTGGAGAGGGACCCCGCCTTGGCATCCTGGAATGGAGGCACACTTTTATTTGCCTGTGAGGTCTAGACCCACGCCTTCCCAAGCAAGCAGCATCTTTTAAAGATGTAAGGAGGCAGAAGGAGGCTTGTCTTTTCTTTAAAGATGTCTTCAGTTTCAATTAGTGCGCTGTTTATAGAACAGTGGTTCCTCCCTCCCCCCCCCCGCCCCATCATCATATCCACTGGTCAAAACAAGAAGCTGTTCGTTCAACCGGATCAAGAGAATGGCTGCATATTATTAAATTAATGCCTTTGGTTCACTTCCAGGAGAAGCTTTCTAATCAGAACTGGTTTTGTCCTAAATGAAATTTAAACAGTCCGAATTTACAATTTTTATCTGAAATATTAACCCTGCTGTGGTGGTGGTGGTGGTGGTGGTGATGGTGGAGGAGGAGGAGGATTTATATCCCTCCCGATACACTGAATCTCAGAGTCTCAGAACAGTCACAATCTCTTTTACCTTCCCCCCCACACACACACACACGCCAGACACCCTGTGAGGTAGGCGGGGCTAAGAAAAGTCATGGGAGACCTGCTGAGGAAGACTCTGCAGAGGAAAGCAATGGCAGACCACCTCTATTTCTTGTCCGCCTTGCAAGCTGGGGCCACCAGAAGTCAGTTGTGACTTGATTGCATGTCAGGGTTACCAGCTCCAGGTTGGGAAATACCTGGAGATTTGTGGGGAGGAGCCTGAGGAAGGCAGGGTTTGGGGAGGAGTGGGACCTCAGGTGGGTTTAATGCCTTAGAATCCACCTTCCAAAGCAGCCTTTTCCTCCAGGGGAACTGATCTCTGTCTTGTGGAGGTTGGTTGTAGTTCCAGGAGATCTACAGGCATCACCTGGAGGCTGGCAACCTGAGCCAGAGCAAATCTTTGGCAGCTGAAACAGCTCTGAGAACCTTATGCCCTCCTTTTAACCTAGAGCATTTATTACAGGATACATAATGGACACGGATACGTGATCTGCTATTCTGGTGTTTATTACTGTTTTTGTTGCTTTAGCCCAGTGGACACAGGCTGGCAGTTGCTAGGCCTGGATTGTGATTCTTTTAATCTGCTAAGGGACATGTCCATGATTTTGCACGCTGATTCACTGCCCACTTTCTCTATATTTAGGACTGCTTGCCATTCCATCCTACTGCCTGATGAAGTGTGCTTAAAGCACATGAAAGCTTACATTCGGAATAAAATGTTGTTGGTCTTAAAGGTGCTACTTGACTCTGCTTTGTTCTTATGGGGTTACTGTAAATTGGCTGCGACTTGGGAGGCACTTCCCACCACCACAGCAAGCCAGAGTTTGCTCTTACATCCAAACCAGCAAGCTACGGTTAACTGGCTTACAGCCAAAGTTAATAGATTTTTGGCAACTGATGGCTTCGTGGCCCATCAACCACCCTCCTCCAATTGCTTCCTGGAATGCAAAGGAAGGAGGGGTGACGAGAACTCATCCAAAGGCAGCACCAATAGTGTTTGCACAATGTTCGATCAGCCCAGGCAAGCACCACCAGAGGTGGAATTGGATGAAAAAACAACTGCCGACTCTGGGTTGGGAAATTCCTAGAGCTTTGGAGGGTAAAGTTTGAGGAGGGTGTGGTTCGGGGAGGGGAGGGATTTCAGTGGGCCACACACCCCTGATGTAGCCAATCCTCCAAGAGCTTACAGGACTCTTAGTACATGACCCACCCCACCCCAAGCAGCCCCTTGCACCAGTTGCTTGTGGGACACAGAAGAACCCTGGTTGAGCCTGTTCTGGACCCCGGGCCTTATGTTTGCCACTCCTGCTCTATGGCAGGGGTGGCCAACGGTAGCTCTCCAGATGTTTTTTGCCTACAACTCCCATCAGCCCCAGCCAGCATGGCTGGGGCTGATGGGAGTTGTAGGCAAAAAACATCTGGAGAGCTACCGTTGGCCACCCCTGCTCTATGGCATTGCACCCTAATATGCAAAGGAGTTCCTGCTACAAGAAAAAGCCCTGAGCTTACCAGTTGCTGTCCTTTATAAAGTTCATAACTTGGGTACCTGCCATTATATTTCATGGCACACATGGCCTGATCCAACAAAGTGACAGTTTGTTATAGCCCCTGTAACAAATGAGTTCAACATCTCTGCCGTAGAGTCTCCTGTCCAAAGTGGCTGTTTTCTCCAAGGGAATTCATCTCTTGGCTGAAGACCAGTTATAATTCTGGGAGATCTCCAGGCTTCAACCTGGAGGTTGGCTACCCTACCAGTACCCCAGACAGATGAACCCTGGTCTCCTAGCCTGTAGTTCCAGCATCCCCGAACCACTGCTGATCAAGAAAGCGGCAAGCAGCCTCTTCGAGAGCTGCAACGAATATTTCACGCATGCTTCTGAATCCAAGGGTTAAAAAAAAAGAAAATAAGCTTTGATATCTACCAAGTTTTGCATTTTTACATTTTATAAAACCCATTGATTAGCATTCTGTGAATGACATTCTTGTTTCACAGCCACTCTCCCCCACCCCACGGTGCCTTACAATTGCAGACAAGATGGGAAGGAGATGGATGCATCCCTTCTGGAAAGGGAAGCTATGGAAGGACGGCAAAGGAGTAGGGTTGCCAAGTCCAATTCAAGAAATATCTGGGGACTTTGGGGGTGGAGCCAGGAGTCTTTGGGGGTGGAGCCAGGAGACATTGGGAGTGGAGCCAGAAGCATAACTGAACTCCAAAGGGAGTTCTGGCCATCACGTTTAAAGGGACCGCACCCCTTTTAAATGCCTTCCTTCCATAGGAAATAATGAAAGGTAGGGGCACCTTCTTTGGGGGCTCATAGAATTGGATTCCCTTATCCAATCTTTTTGAAACTTGGGGGGTATTTTGGGGAGAGGCACTGGATGCTATACTGAAAATCTGGTGCCTCTACCTCAAAAAACACCCCCCCCCCTCCATCCCAGATACCCGTGGATCAATGCTCCATTATTTCCTATGGGAATAAGCCTCCATAGGGAATAATAGAGTTCCCAGCAGACATTTCCCTTCCCCCCTCCCTGCTTTCTGATTACCCTGAAGCAGCGGGAGAGCCTCCAAACAGGGGGATCCCCTGCCCCCACCTGGGGATTGGCAACCCTACAAAGGAGACAAGCTGCCATTTTGCTTTTTGCAGAGGAAGCAGGGAAGGGGAAGTGCAACAAGTTGAGTGATGGAACCAGAACCATGAACACCTCATGATGAGAAGAGGCTGCATCACCTGTGCATGGCTGGATGCATGGAACCCTCCTGATCCCCCAACTTCCTGGTGCCTGCTCCCTTCTTTCCCAAAGCAAAGCACTCATCCTGGCTTTACTCAACTGCATTATAGCAGGTTGCCTGGAAGAACCCAGAAGGCATCCACTTTGCATGTTAGAGTTGCCAATGTCAGCTTGCAAAATTCCTGGAGATTGGGGGGGGGGGGGGAGCAGTGCCGGGGAGGATGAAGTTTAGAGACAGGAAGGAGCTCAGCCAGGATGGGATGTCACCTCAAATTTAGAATCTATGGCAGGGGTGGCCAAACTTGCTTAATGTAAGAGCTACACAGAATAAATGTTAGATGTTTGAGAGCTGCAAGACACGAATGTCAGATGTTTGAGAGGAAGGAAGGAAGGAAGGAAGGAAGGAAGGAAGGAAGGAAGGAAGGAAGGAAGGAAGGAAGGAAGGAAGGAAGGAGTGTTTTGTTGGGCTATTATGCCAGGGCTCTCCTGGGTGCAACTGAGTTCCAAGTCCTCATTTTCACTGTATTCACATGATCCAGTCTCTCTCAGTAGGAAAGCAATGTGAACTATTTAGATGAGGGATAACAAAAAGCCAGCTAAATGGATTAGGCTGAGAATGTGTGCCCAGCCCAAGTTCACCCAGCACATTTCTTTTGCAGATTGGGGGGTTTGAATTTAGACTACCCAGATTGCAGGCTGATACTGACCATTATACATTGTTGTCTCTCTAGTCTTGCACTGGCACATAGGAGTTGTAGTTATTTCTCTGGGGAAGACTATAGTTTTGTAGACAAACACATAGCCCTCAGTCTGTGTTATGGTGCCTTCACATGTTCTTGAAGCAACTTTTGTACAAAAGTTCTCAATGCCTAGCCGTTTCATGGGTCTTAGGCTCAAAGCATTGAACATGGCATTTCTGTAATGAATGTCAATAAATCAAAAGTAGGTTTGCAGCATACACCCCTGAGCAATACCTGAACAGCATACTCAAGATTGCTAAAGCACAGACACTGTCTTCAGATTTTGATTCAGAGCAAGACATGTCAGTTATCAGAGACTGTTAAATAACCAAAATATTGCAAGAGTGCTAATGTTTTAAGCATGTTTTATTTTAAGTTTTAAAAATCTGTAATTGTGTTTGTGACTTTTATAAAGTTTATACCTCTACTACCTGGCATTACGTTTTAGGAAACACATGGCCAAGCCCAACAAGGTTTCATATATGTCAGATCCAGTCCTCATAATAAATAAGTTTGACACCCCTGATCTATGGTATGGCATCACAACCCTGCTGTGGGTCCCTCCCTCCCCTAAACCCTCCAGGCTCCACCCCCAAATCTCCAAGATTCTCACGATACAAGAACTCGTGGGCATTCAATGAAATTGCTGAGCAGTCAGGTTAAAACGGATAAAAGGAAGTCCTTCTTAACCCAAAGGGTGATTAACATGTGGAATTTACTGCCACAGGAGATGGTGGCGGCTACAAGCATAGCCAGCTTCAAAAGGGGATTAGATAAAAATATGGAGCAGAGGTCCATCAGTGGCTATTAGCCACAGTGTGTGTGTATTTTAGCCACTGTGTGACACAGAGGGTTGGACTGGATGGGCCATTGGCCTGATCCAACATGGCTTCTCTTATGTTCTTATATGGAGCAGAGGTCCATCAGTGACTATTAGCCACAGTGTATTGTTGGAACTCTCTGTCTGGGGCAGTGATGCTCTGTATTCTTGGTGCTTGGGGGGGCACAGTGGGAGGGCTTCTAATGTCCTGGCTCTACTGGTGGACCTCCTGATGGTGCCTGGGGTTTGTTGCCACTGTGTGACACAGAATGTTGGACTGGATGGGCAACTAGCCTGATCCAACATGGCTTCTCTTATGTTCTTAGATTTTCCAGCCAGGAGTTGGCAACCCTAATGCAGCCTTAACAATCACACACAAAAAAAAATCACTTAAAAATAGTAAAGGGTTTCCAAATGAAACAGACACAACACAAATGAGAAGAACACTGTTCACTGTCTCACTTGGAATGCAGTGTTTCCTCTCTCTTTCTCTCTTCCCTGCCTTCCACATGCCTTGACATTACTGGACAGGAGCGACTTTTAAATTTGTACAAACTTGGGAACCCTACTGGGGGCACACATAGGGTTAAATCTGCTCAACATTGATTTGGGGGGGGGGGGGGAAGTCACCAGGAGAACTGGAACTCCAAGTCCAGCTGCTGTTTGAGTAGTGCTGACATTTCAGCCTCTGCCAACTCAAACAAACATCGGGGCTTTTTTTTTTTTTTGCAAGGGGAAGCCCTCACCCGGGCTGTCTGGCTGGCTTCGTAAGAAAAGCACAGCAAACAGGTGATGGAAAAAGGAATAAAAACAGGCACGGCTGTTTGCTTACTGTGAGGTTTTTTAAAAAGGGAGGGGGAATATTACTCCGCACTGATCCAGATTCTGCATCGGGGAAGGCTCTACAACCCTTTATAAAGGTAAAGGTAATCCCGTGTGCAAGCACCAGTCGTTTCCGACTCTGGGGTGACGTTGCTTTCACAATGTTTTCATGGTAGACTTTTTACGGGGTGGTTTGCTATTGTTCCGTGGCGCAGAGTGTTAAAGCTGCAGTACTGCAGTCCTAAGCTCTGCTCACGACCTGAGTTCAATCCCCGGAAGAAGCTGGGTTTTCAGGTAGCCGGCTCGAGATTGACTCAGTCTTCCATCCTTCTGAGGTCAGTAAAATGAGTACCCAGTTTGCTGGGGGGAAAGCATAGATGACTGGGGAAGGCAATGGCAAACCACCGCGTAAAAAGTCTGCCGTGAAAAAGTTGTGAAAACAACATCACTCCAGAGTTAGAAACGATTGGTGTTTGCACAGGGGACCTTTCCTTTCCTTGCTATTGCCTTCCCCAGTCATTTACACTTCACCCCCAGCAAGCAAATCAATCATCTTTGTGTATATGCAACCTGCCTGGTCAAATTCATTCCACTGAAGCTAGTCAGAAGGGAGGGATGAACACACCCTAACCACAGAAAAATTTACTTATCTGCCATCCTCCCTCCCCTGGTTTGCCGACTGCACCAGGCATTGCTCACATACTTTCAAGTCAGTCTTTACAAGGGGTGGCCAAACTATGGCTCAGGAGCCACATGTGGCCTTTTCACACATATTGTGTGCCTCTCAAAGCCCCCACCACCCTGTTGGCCAGCTTGGAATAGATCACTTCTCCAAGTCAAGCAAGCTGGCTGCTTGGAGAATGCATTTAAAGTTAAAGTTGCTTTCTTTCCATCTCTCCTTCCCTGGCCCTCACCCCATCTATTTGCTTTCTTCCCTCCCTCCCTCTCTCCCGGCTCTCAAACACCTGATGTTCATGTCTTGTAGCTCTCAAACATCAGACATATGAACATATGAAGCTGCCTTATACTGAATCAGACCCTCGGTCCATCAAAGTCAGTATTGTCTACTCAGACTGGCAGCGGCTCTCCAGGGTCTCAGGCTGAGGTTTTTCACACCTATTTGCCTGGACCCTTTTTTGGAGATGCAAGGGATTGAACCTGGGACCTTCTGCTTACCAAGCAGATGCTCTACCACTGAGCCACCATCCCTCCCCAAATCATACTAGAATAGAGAAGTGAACCGACCAAACTTCGGTTACAAAAACAGCAAGAGTGCTACCTAGGTGGCTCTTACATTAACAAGTTTCGCCACCCCTGGTCTTTACAGTTGTACAGACTGAGACTTCTAGGTTTCTTTCTTTCTTTTAATGCAAGATTTTAGGCTGCAATTAAGTGGCTAGTGGCCAATAACAGGGAAGGAAACCCCTGCTATTGTTCTCAAATGTCTAGTGCAGGAATTCCCCACATGGTCTTATGGGTGCCATGGTGCCCTCTACACCGTTCCTGATGCCCAACAAGAGTTTTTAGGAAGCGGGCAGGGCCAGGAGGGGCTTTTCCCAGCAAAGTTTCTGACTGGTCACTGGAGATTTGATTGGCTGTGCACGACTAAGGATAACTTGCCACTGCCATTTTGTGACTGGCTCAGTCCACCTCCTGTGGCAGTTGATTTATGGCAGCCATTTTGCAGCTGCACTCACCATTGTTAATGTAATTCAAAAGTGCCCACAGATTCAAAAAGTTTAGGGACCCCAGTTTAGTGGTACCAGAGACGGAGATGAGGCAGTACGTGGAAGTCCGGTGTTTAATTCTTCTTTTAACAGCACCACATGACTCTTCCTTAAACTAAGTCAGGTTACTATTCTAACTAGCTTATTATTTTCTTCTTTGATTGGCAATGGATTTCCAGGCTGTCAACTCAAGAAAGATCTTCCCTAACATCTTCTAACCAAGATCCTTGAATAGGAGATGATGGGAATGGAAACCAGGACCTTCCACATTCAAAGTGCATGTACTACCACGCCCAAGCAAAAGACAACCAGTAAGGTTTCCAGATCTTCGTGCCTCCCTGGCAGGGGATGGGAGAAAGCTTTCTGGGAGTGGGGAGCCAGGGCAACGTAGCAATGCACGACATCCCCGACATGATGTCATTCAGAAGTCATGCATCAGTCTGGTATGTCATGCACCAGTCTGGTATTTGGGGCAAAACTCTATGGTTACCACAGAGTTTTGCCCCAAACATCAGAGTGTCGCTTTGCAACATCCCAGGGGTGACGACATCACTTCTGTGTGACATTGTCAAGTTCAGGACACTGTGTCAAGTCATGGCTGTCAAGGGCAGGGCAGGGCTGGTAGTAGGTAGGAGCTCATGAAATGAGGAGATTCCCCCACTCCCACCTGGGGGCTGGCAACTAGTCCTCAACTAGTCCCTGTGGCCCTTGCTAACACCCAAGTGTTTCTAGAAAATAGGCAGGGCTTTGCCCAGAAGGGCTTCTGAATGGTTTGCGCAGTTCTTTTTAAATGTTGCTTTGGTAGCAGATGCCACCCCAGCACAAGGATCTTCCACGTGTGACCAAAGGTAACCTGCATGTAAGCAATAAAATGTTTTTAAACCGCATATTCGTTTTAAAAGACATCCTGTTAAACAGAGCTTCTGACTGAGACGTTGAAGTGTTACTACTAGAGTTGTGCAGAACCTCGCTCCGTTACATTTTGGGGTTAGCCCCACCTTCTCCGGCAGCTCTTCTGTGGGTGAAGAAGAAGACTGCAGATTTATACCCCGCCCTTCTCTCTGAATCAGAGACTCAGAGAGATTTACAATCTCCTATATCTTCTCCCCCCACAACAGACACCCTCCTGTGAGGTGGGTGGAACATAAGAACATAAGAGAAGCCATGTTAGATCTGAGAGCTGAGAGGGCTCTCACAGCAGCTGCCCCAAAGCCATTCCAGCAGCTGCAAGTGGAGGAGTGGGGAATCAAACCCGGTTTTCCCAGATAAGAGTCCGCATACTTAACCACTACACCAAACTGGCTCTCAAGCTGGTTGGCTTTGCCTCCTCTGGCAGCCATTTTGTGGATGCACCCACCACCCTGAACTAGAATTCCAAAGCTGCCTTGCAAATTTTAAAAGGTTGAGGACCCCACTCTATAGAAATCAAGGAGCAGTAGATGGAGGGATCTGGGCGCACATACTATGAGTATTTTCTTTAAAAAGCAACACAGGCATTTAATAAATAAATAAAATTAACTGGGGTAGGAAAATGTAGACCATTATTCCAAATATGAACAGGCTACTGATTTTCTCGCCCGCTATGTCCTACTGTTATGCTGAGCAGCATCATAACAACATAAACCACCAAAAACTCATTGGAAAACTATTTTCCTTGCTTGTTTTTCAAAACATTGCTTCCTTCCTTCCGTTGGACTGTAGAGAACCAAAGACTCTCAAACAAAGAATCATCCAGTTGTTTCCTGACATGTTGTTCCCAACCATCTCTGTGGATGGTCTACAGGGATGGAGTTATTGCACCCTGTTTTCCTAACAACAACCATGCAGAGTAGACTGATTGGGCCAACATCATTCAGTTACTTTCATGATACAAGCTGGAATTCAAACCCAGGTCACCCTGGCCCAAAGTCAAAATTTCTAGCCACTATAACACAGTGCTTCTAGCTGGATTCTTTGGTGCTTCAGCATAATTATTACCAGGTTCATCTCTCAAATTCCTCATCCACCCAAGGAAAAAATTAAGCAGTGAGTGAGTGGTAGGAGTAGAACCCATCTCCAAATTAGAGACCGATGGAGACTTTGCTTCTTTTTATTCGGGGCTTATGCACAATACTTTCACCTTCAAGGTCTGTGCGGTGGGGGATGAAAACTGCATTGAATCAACTTGGATCGGACCCAGGCACAGAAATAAAACTGCAGGTTCCATCTATGTTGACACAAAAGGTCCCATCCAGATGGTTCTAAGAATGAGGATTTGATGCACCACTTCGGGGAATGTGGCTCCCCACAAGCGTAAAGCAAACCTATGATGAACACATGTGAACACATGAAGTTGCCTTATACTGAATCGGACCCCTGGTCCATCACAGTCCATAATGTCTACTCAGACTGGCAGCGGCTCTCCAAGATCTTTGTCTTTCACATCACCTGTCAACTGGTCCTTTCCACTGCAGATGCCAGGGATGAAACCTGGGACTTTCTGCATGCCAAGCAGGTGCTCTACCACTGAGCCACGGCCCCTCTCCAATGATGCTGCCTTGAGGCCACTGACCCATCTAGCGTAGGACCATCTCTGATTGGCAGTGGCTGTCCAAGATCTTGGGCTTTTCCCATCACCTCCAAGTAGAGTTCCTGTTAATTGGATATGCCTGGAATTGAACCTGGGAGTGGGACCTTCTGTATTCAAAGCAGGTGCTTCACCACTGAGCTACAGATTCAACCCCTTCTCCTGGTTTATCCAGTCCCTTCTCTTCCACAGGTACCAGAATACACATGGTCTGAAAGCTCCATCTTGGCTTTCTATAGTTAGTGTATAAGTGCTGGGGGGGTGAGAGAGGCTACCTCAATACCACAATATCCAGTTATGATGTTGTCGTAATCAGGGTTGTGCCTTGGAGGCCTGTGGGCCCAGGAAAGCCTGAGTGGTAGTAATGGGAAGGGCCTACAACTCCCAGAAGCCCTGAAAGTTTCTGGCGCCATTTTAGGCCAATCGGAGAAAGACGAGAGCTTGAATAAAAGGTTTGGGAGGTGGAAATCTTTGTTCTTTTCCTAGAAGGTAGAATCAAGGAATGGCTACTGCAGGGAGGAGACCCTCACCCTGAGAGGAAGGGTGAGAGGGCCTAGGTCTGACTGATACAGTCTAGGGTACGGGTGACCAACGGTAGCTCTCGAGGTGTTTTTTTGCCTACAACTCCCATCAGCCCCAGTCATTGGCCATGCTGGCTGGGGCTGATGGGAGTTGTAGGCAAAAACATCTGGATAGCTACCGTTAGCCACCCCTGAGGACTTTGGGGATGGAGCCAGGAGAAAGGTTGTGACAAGCATGGTTGAACTTCAAAGGGAGTTCTGGTCATCACATTGAAAGGGACCTCACACCTTTTAAATGTCTTCCCTCCATTTGGAATAATGAAGGATAAGGACACCTTCTTTGGGAGCACATACAATTGAACCCCCTGGTCCAATCTTTTTTGGAATGGGGTGTGTGTTTTGAGGAGAGGCACCAGATGCTATGCTGAAAATTTGGTGCCTCTACCTCAAAAAACACCCACCCACCCCCAAGCCCCAGATACCTGCAGATCAATTCTCCATTATATCCTATGGGAATCAGTCTCCATAGGGAATAATGGAGTGCCCAGCAGACATCCCACCCCCTCCACCCCGCTTTCTGATAACCCTGGAGCGGGGGGAGGGCCTCCAAACCAGGGAATCCCCTGCCCTCAACTGGGGATTGGCAACCCTAAGTCTAGGGACAGTAAGTCTAGTTGTGTTAGGGCATTTTGTTTATTTTCCCTTCACCCCTTTTACTGTTTAATGCACCTTGTTTGTTTATATTGCACTGAACTGATCTCCTGTTAAATAAACCTTGTTCTGTTGTTCACCCTGCCTAATCCTCACGCCTATTATTCGGCCTAAGCTAAAGGAGGTCTGAAGGGCTTGGGAAGGTACTTTGGGTCTTCTCAAATGGACCCTTAGCCCAGAGTGGTGGCAGTGATTGGTAACACTCCCCACTGAATCGTGACAGATGTTCAGGATCTTCCCACCATTAGGGGCCTTTCCTGCCTACTTTTGTTGTGCACTGTAGTGCTCAGTTGGGCACATGGAAAGCTACACTGGAAATCTTCGGGCTCACAAGAGAGGGCAAGTCCTTTGACTATGCGTTTCTGCAACTGCTGATGGAAAAGGTTTGGTCTGCAAAGCTCATTCAAGTTGTCCTCCCCCCCCCCCTACCCCAGACGGAACCGTGTGTGCAAAATTTTACAAGAACCATGCGCTTCTCCAAACAAGGTGAAAGTAAAATGTCATTCTAGAGTTGTGAGGAAGAGTGTGAATCCCACCTCTGCTGTATTGCCACTTTTTCTTACAAGATATTCCCCCGCCCCCTTTCTTTCTAAGTTCAAAACCATAATAAAGCAGGAAGACAAATTGTCAAGTACAAGAGAGACAAAGAACAGCGATCCCCAGCCGATACCGTTTTTGGGGAGGCTGCTTTTAGTCAAGGTGCGCGGTAGAATAAATTGTTATTTTAACAAACTACATTTCCAGCCTACTCAATGATGTGAGAAACCACAATCACAAAAAGAGACAGATCTCTGTCTTGTCTCATCCCGGAGTTGACAGATTACACAACCACGGGCCAGCTTGCCAAACGCTGCCTCAAAATTCTTCCTGCGCAAATAAGTTTAAAAGGGGAGGGGAGCCACCCCCACTCTGATGAAAGATAACCAACAAATGTCAGAGGTCAACTTTCCCCAGAAATGTTCGTAGATCTAACATAAAAGTCGTATCTATCACACTTGCATCCCACCCATCCAACTCTGGACAAATTCCATCAGATTCCTTCCCATATTTTATCCTCACAATAACCCACCTGTCCTCTAAATTGCTCAGCGCAGTCTACATGCTTCTCCTGTACCCCAACAATCCTATGAAGTAAGTCAGGCTAAGAGCATAGTTGGCTCAAGGTCTCCCAAGAACTTGAAGGTCTGTCCAATCAGAACTCTCCCTAGAACCCAGGTCTGTCCAATCAGACCAAACTCTTCCAGAAGCTAAAACCAGGGTAGCCAAACTTGCTTAACACAAGAGCCGCAAAGAATAAATGTCAAATGTTTGAGAGGTGCAAGACATGAACGTCAGGTGCTTGAGAGTCACGAGACAGGAAGGAAGGTAGGTAGATGGGGGGAGGGCAGAGATGGAAAAAAGCAACTTTGAATGCATTCTCCAAGTTGCCAGCTGGCTTGGCCTGGAGAAGTGATTTAAAGAGAGAAATGTCTTCTCCAGGCTGGCCAGTGGGGGCTTTGAGAGCCACACAACGTGTGTGAAAGAGCCACATGTGGCTCCTGAGCTGCAGTTTGGCCATCTCTGAGCTAAAATAACTAAAATGAAGCTATCATACTTTGGTCACCTCCTGAGAAGACAAGAGTCACTGGAAAAGACAAACATAGACATTGCTAGGAAAAGCTGAAAAAGGCAGGAAAAGAGGAAGACCCAGCATGAGATGGACAGACGCAATCAAGGAAGCCAAGACCCTTGGTTTGCAAGACCTGCAAATAACTATTAACAATGGAACATATTGGAAGACATTAATTCATAGAGTTGCCAAAAGACAGAAGTGACTTGATGGCACTTAACACACACACACACCGTCCAATCAAAGCAATGCGTCAGATCAGGCTTCAGATGGGATCTACCAATCAAAGGAAAGGGGGAAGCGAACAAATTTCAGAAGGTACAAGTCAAGGTTCACAGAGGGCATGATTTCAAATTGTTGACCGGGCCGTTTTGGCCTTAAGCTCCTGTTGTTGATTTTGTTTCTTCGTCACATGAACTGAATTCATGAGTCTTTGTTGGGGTATATACCCTGTTTCTCATACCAAATTTCCCCCATAAAACAGATTTTCTTCATTGCCATTTGTGCATCAATAAATCAACAACATGCCTATAGCAACCTGTAAGTGACATACGCTGTACACAAAATCACACAACACAACTTCATCCAGGATATAAAGAAATCTACAAAAACCAACAGTGGAAAGGAGAGAATGAAAAGTGCAGACCAATACAGAATGGATGGGGGGGGTAGTCTTGGAAACATCTCCTAATTCACAGCAATCTTCAAAGGATTTTAAGACTAAATTGCAAAAAAATAGCAATGTTTTAAGAACAGCTGCTACAGTTACTTCTTGGTTTTTTTCTTTACTCAAAAGGACTTTCACTTAAACCATTTCCAATGCAAGCCATAGAGCTATTTATCAAAAGACTATAAAATAAAAACACATATAACGAAAGCATAAACGGGGGGTTTTCCAAACAGAAATGAAATTACCTTTAAAAAAAAAATCAAGCAGCATCCTTTTATTTTATAAAACGAATCTTTATGCTTTTGTTGAATTATCTAAAAGGGGTTGTACATATAACTCACTTTGGCATCATTTGGATTTAACAGAGGTGGCAGGGCAATTCAAGCACATAACTAAGGAATGAGTTACAAATAAATTCTCAGATTTGGCCTGATTCCTTGCAAGCTTTCAATGCCTTGTGTTGTCTGTTTTTAATACTGCATGTTATTGTGCAGAAACAAACCAGAAAGATCCCAGGAAATCCATGGCCAGAGAGCTCCCCATGTTTGTTTGTTTTTTAACTCAGTTATCAGGTGCATGGAATAGTGATTTGGAAGGATTACAGCGCAAAGAGAAGGCAAGGCTGAACCCCACCCACGGCACCATCTCCCTGACTTAAACTGGCTTCAGAGAGCTGCTCTTTACCCACTTGGGGGAAATGCATAGGTAAGGGCACCATAACAATGGGAGAATGCATGCATAGCTCAACATCGTCTTAGAAAGGGAAATTAGGACACAAGGATGCCATTTGCAGTAGCAGCCACGAGTTTAGGCCCAATCCTATAGGAATGTCCATATCAAAACACTGTCCTATCAAAGTAAGGTGGATATTAAAAGACACATTATATGGATGATGATGGGATGGCATGGGAAGGAAGGAAAGAAGGATTTAGTCCCCAAGAAATCTAAATATTTGCCCATTTCCTTTTTCAAGATGAAATTATTGCTTTGGGGCCCCACACAGTTTCTGCTCCCCCCCCCAAAAAAAACAACCCCATACAACAAAAAAAGTTTTTATTTTAACACTTGTTCTTCTGCTGCTTGAGTACCATTTCCCTTTCGATAGGGCCTTCTTCACAGAGCACACCCAACCAATCAGGGAACACCTTGAGAATGCAGTCTCCTCATAGCACTGCATGGTCAACCAGTTTGGCAACGCACTGATGACAGTGAGAGCTAGGCAAAGCCACTTTAGAGGTGAGGGTGATGCTTCTGAACTACTCACACGGGTGATCCTAGCCAATCAGGAATGCAAGAAATAAGGAGACCTATCACAGACATTGCCACACCACCACCAGTTCACCCTTCACCACCTGAGCCTTAATGTAAAAACAGAAGTTCCATTACCGCTGTAATAGAATAAGGGAGGCATCTTCAGAGCTCACTCACTTGTAACTTCTTCCATCAGGACTGAGATTTTATGCCTACCATTGCGCTTGAGAGCTAGTATGGTACAGTGGTTAAGTGTATGGACTCTTATCTGGGAGGACTGGGTTTGATTCCCCACTCCTCCACTTGCAGCTGCTGGAATGGCCTTGGGCCAGCCATAGCTATCATAGAAGTTGTCCTTGAAAGGGCAGCTTCTGCGAGAGCTCTCTCAGCCCCACCGACCTCACAGGGTGTTTGTTGTGGGGGAGGAAGATAAAAGGATTGCGAGCCGCTCTGAGACTCTGAGTGGAGGGCGGAATATAAATCCAATGTCGTCTTCTGTTCACAACCTGAACAGTTTGCCACTTTGTGAGGCGCTGCTAATTATTCCCACCTGCATCTTTGAAAGCTTTGTGTACTGTATCTGGTTTCCAGGGCTTCCTCCTCTTCACGACACTGCACTTTGCATACTTGTGGTGAGGTTATTTTAATCCCGAATGTGTGCAAGGAAGGAAGAAATATGCACCATTTCATACCCCTCTGAGTTTGATAGGATATGCAAAATCAAAAGGGGAGGGAGTTTCCCCTGAAATAATGTCTTTGTAAGGGGTAGAAAAGTCAGTGGTCAAAATCCAATAAAGGAAAAGATGACAGAGAAGGAAAAGAAGGTGTTCTGCATTTCAGATTATTGCGGAATAAGTGGGTTTGTGTACTTGTTAAAGAGGTCAATTTTGCAGTATGTGAAATTTATCTCCTCAGTCGCCATTCTGAAAAGTGGATAAAGCTGAATGGACATAAGAACATAAGAGAAGCCATGTTGGATCAGACCAATGGCCCATCCAGTCCAACACTCTGTGTCACATAGTGGTCAAAAAAATTATATATACACACACATATATATACACACTGTGGCTAATAGCCACTGATGGACCTCTGCTCCATATTTTTATCTAACCCCCTCTTGAAGCTGTCTATGCTTGTAGCCACCACCACCTCCTGTGGCAGTGAATTCCACATGTTAATCACCCTTTGGGTGAAGAAGTACTTCCTTTTATCTGTTTTAACCTGACTGCTCAGCAATTTCATCAAATGCCCATGAGTTCTTGTATTGTGAGAAAGGGAGAAAAGTACTTCTTTGAATTTATACTCTGCCCTTCACTTGGATTCTCAGAACGGCTTACAGTCTCCTTTCCTTCCCCTCCCCACAACAGAAACCCTGTGAGTTAGGTGGAGCTGAGACAGCTCTGAGAGAACTGCTCTTAAAAGAACAGCACTGACAGAACCTGTGACTGACCCAAGGCCACACCAGCAGCTGCGTGTGCAGAAGTAGGGAATCATACCCATTTATCCCACATTACAGTCTGCGTTCTTAGCCACTACACCAAACTGGCTCTCATAAAGCTGTGGATAAAGCTGTGGGTCTGGATGGAAGGAGTTGCAGAACCCTTTCTCCAAATGACTGCCAGCCCAAATGGGGCACTGTGTTAAATTTAAATTCTTTACCACGTGGCATAAAGCTTGGATATTTTAGAATAAAACATCCAGAACTTAGCACAAAGACCAGCTAGGGTATATCATAGAGGATGCAGGTTAAGTCTGAGCTCCCTACCCTGCCAGATGTAAGACAAACACAGATAGGCTGTGACTCCTCCTTTATTTCCTCCTGCAGGGGATCCCCGACAAGGATCAAGACCACAGCCCATGTGGAGAAGACACTTTAGTATTTCCCTCACACAGGGCTTTTTTTTTGTAGCAAGAACTCCTTTGCATATTAGACTACAACCCCTGGTGTAGCCAATCCTCCCAAGAGCTTACAGTAGGCCTTGTAAGGGGCCCTGTAAGCTCTTGGAGGATTGGCTACATCAGGGAGGTGTGGCCTAATATGCAAAGGAGTTCCTGCTACAAAAAAAGCCCTGCCCTTACACCATTTTCCAATTCTGAAACAGTTGAGGGGGGTTATTTGGGAAACCTCCCATGTTCCCAAGGGGTTTCCCCAACAGGCCCAATAATGCCCCAGACAAGATTGCCAATCTCCACATGGGGTCAAACAATGCCGGGACCATGGAGGTTAACAATCAGGAAATGACAGAAAAGATACTCTCCGTGTTACAAAACAATATCAAAATATAATTACAATACTTTCCATTCACAACGTAGTATTACAATGTAAATTTCAGTAACAAATCCAAATACCATCCAAAGCACACAACTTCACTACTGTCCATAAGATGATATCAGGTTCTTTCCAAACAATACAGTCCAACGATGCAAAACCGGTCCGTTCTCGTTTCGGATCCTTATGATCCTTCCTCTGGGACTGTCTTATTAATTTTGAAAGCAGTAGTCTGATGGTGCCTTATTTCTTTACTATACACTGTTTTCCAGGCTTTCTCTAATTTATTTCATTACTAGAACGCTACTGTTCTTTCTCCATCTTTCAGCATTTCATTGCATTCCTGAAAATCTCCACATGGGGCCTGGAGATCTCCCAGAATTACCCCTGGACTCTATGCCTTTAGATTAGACTATATTTTTTTAGACTGTTTTTAGATTATTTAAATATTTAATTGTTAACTGTACTGAACTGTATAATCTTGTTTTATTGTTTTAATATGGCTTTTGCCATGTCCTGTAAGCCGCCCTGAGCCTGCCTCGGCGGGGAGGGCGGAGTATAAATAAAATTTATTATTATTTATTATTATTATTATTATTATACCCCACTCAGCTCCCTCCCCTCCCCAAACCCCAACTTCTCCAAGCCCCACCCTCAAATCTCTAGGAATTTCCCAACCCAGAGTTTGCAACCGTAACCCTCGGACAGGGCCAGCCCTAGGCTGTCTGGCACCCTAGGCAAGGCTGATCTGGTGCCCCCCTCTTGCACTAATAACATCACTGAGTCACGCAGGGGGCGCCTAGTTTGCCTAGTGGCAGGGCCAGCCCTCCCCAGACCATTTCAGGCTGGATAAATGGTGCTGGGGCGGGCAGGCTGAAGCCCCTTCCCCTCCATACGTGTGATTGCAGTACATCTGGCATGGAGTTAGGACCCAAGACCTGGTCTGTGATGGGTATAGAGTACAAACAAAGCCGTGGGCTGATGTATTCTTTCATAGTACCTTTCTTTGTGGTCCAGGTTAGCCTGTGCTTGCCAGATTTCAGAAGCTAAGCAGAGCGGCCACAGTTAGCCTTGGATGGGAGGCACCCAAGGAAGCCCAGGGTTGCTCAACAGCTTCAAGAGGGGATTGTATCAACATATGGAGCAGAGGTCCATCAGTGGCTATTAGCCACAGGATATAGACGGCCAGCTCCGTGGCGCAAACAGCCTCATGGTGCAGAGCAGTCAGAGCTCTCTGTTCATGACCTGAGTTCGATCCCGGTGGAAGCTGGGCTCCAGTAGCTGGCTCTGGGGTGACGTCCCATCACGACGTTTTCACAGCAGACTTTTTACGGGGTGGTGTGTCATTGCCTTCTCCAGTCATCTACACTTCCCCCTCCCCCCAGCAAGCTGGGTACTCATTTTACTGACCGGAAGGATGGAAGGCTGAGTCATCCTTGAGCTGGCTACCTGAATCCAGCTTCTGCCAGGATCGAACTCAGGTCATAAGCAGCGAGCTTGGACTGCAGTACTGCAGCTTTCCCACTCTGCGCCACCGGGCTCCTCTGGCAAATTTCCAGGAAGATAAAATTGTTGCTCCCTCGCCCTCCATATATTATTCCAGGGTCTCTTTCCCTTTCTGCAGTCTACCATATCCACCAGATTGATGTGATCCCCAGGTGAGCAAGAAGCAGGTGTGCGTGCAAACATCCAGCGACAGGGAGAGGCCACGTCAGCATCCTCAGGCAGACTCCTTTTAAAGCACACGAGGCCCTCTCATTAAAAGCTCTTCTCTAGCAATAAAGCCCGGTAATCACAGTGCTGCCCAGAAACGGAAAGGAGAGGGAGGGGCAGAGGAAGTACAAACAGGGGACCGAGAGGGCTTCTCACCCCAGGGCACACCCTCTCTTGAAAGGAAGGGGAAACCGTCTCACATGCAAAAAAAAAAAGCTGGTGCTTTGCTTGTATGCAATCCTGCTAGCTAGAAGCATCACACACACAGAAAGACAGGGTTCGCTCGCAACCCAGAAACCTCCTGTAAAGGCACAAAGGAAACGATAAAGCATCAAAAAGCAACAGACGAAAGAGAAACATTTTGAGCACAAGATGTCATGAGCTCTGTGTGCACAGAGGAAGGGCCACCGAAGAGGGGCACAGAAAGCAGCTGATTGATTGCTCTCCGGCAGGGCTTTTTTTGTAGCAGGAACGCCATTGCCTATTAGGCTTCACACCCCTGATGTAGCCAATCCTCCTGGAGCTTAAAGAGCTCTTAGCACAGGGCCTACTGCAAGCTCCAGGAGCCTCTGGATATGGCCTCGGCCTGTTGCTGGGCGACCTCAGGCAGGGCTTTTTTGGTAGAAAAAGCCCAGCAGGAACTTATTTGCATCTTAGGCCACACCCTGTGATGTCACCACTGTTTCCGACAGGGCTTTTTTTTTTTTAGAAAAGGCCCAGCAGGAGCTCATTTGAATATTAGGCCACACCCCCTGATGCCAAGCCAGCCGGAACTGCGTTCCTGCTCAAAGAAAAAAAGCCCTGACATCAGGGCTGTGTGGCCTAATATGCAAAGGAGTTCCTGCCACAAAAAAAGCCCTGCTCTCCCTGGAGTGGCGTCTCACCCGGGCGGGAGGCAGCCCCAAAGACAGAGTGGTGCCAGATGAGGAAGTGGGAGGGTGCAAATTCCAATTCTCACTGTGCTGTGCTGGTCTACCTTACAGGGCTGAAGACAGAACAAAGGAGGGAGAGCAATGCACATACCTTTGTGCACCTTGGAGGAATGGCAGAATAAAAGGCTGCCAGACATAAAAGACCTGAGGTTAGCTACAAGAGGCCCAGGGAATGTGCCCCCGTGATCAGCCTGAGATGGGTGAAGCTTTTTGAGCTGAGACTGCTCCACGGTGCCGTCACCGGTGATGCTCTCTGCCCCAAGAGTCCCATGAGACGCGCACACCCCTCCTTGACCGTTCGGGAATACATCAGAACAATTTTCAATATGCATGAGTTGTAAAACTTCCCTGAAGCTGCTTTAATCTTCCAACTGCTGTTTCTTTTCTTGACATTTCACTGCTGTTCCAAGGATCGCTTACAGTGCGTTGCTGGTTTTAAGGGATTTCGCCGTACATTTTTCACGTGCACGATCATTTTGTGATGTCTTAACCTTTTGCTGCAACCCATCTTCTGCGCCTTTGTATACATATTTATTTATTTATTTGCTTTTCTGGGGGTTCAAGGCAGCGGACACGTCACAGCTAAAATATGAACAATGGAAAGCCAACACAATAAAACCCCAGATACTCCCTTTCTCCAGCCCCTGACAACAGTCCATGCAAACCCGATTTTGTGGAGAAGGAGAATGATGATGATGATTGATGATGATGATGATGATGATGATGATATTGGATTTATATCCCACCCTCCACTTGGAATCTCAGAGTCTCAGAGCAGCTTACAATCTCCTTTACCTTCCTCCCCCACAACAGACACCCTGTGAGAGAGCTCTCACAGCAGCTGCCTTTTCAAGGACAACTCCGATGAGAGCTATGGCTGACCCAAGGCCATTCCAGCAGCTGCAAGTGGAGAAGTGGGGAATCAAACCCAGTTCTCACAAATAAGAGTCTGCACACTTAACCACTACACACCAAACTGGCTCTCTAAGCTAAGCAAGGTCAGCTCTGGAAAATACTTGGATGGGAGACCTCCTTGGAATACCAGAGGTGGGGGGCAGAGGCAAGCTGTATCAGGCCACTTCTCTGAACATCCTCCATGCCCCAGCAGAGGTCACTAGAAGTCGCTGTCACTTCCAGGCTTGCACGTGTGCACACGTACACACACCCACACAGTACAAAAAATACCAAAAAAGTGGGATATAAATGAATTAAATAATAAATAAGCAAAAATAAAGCAAGGTTAAAGGAGGAACTTGAAGGAAGACAGAAGCACTGAAATGTCAATCTTTTTATGTTTTTAATGGTTTTTATGTCATACTATATGTCTATACTGTCCATGGGGTTTTCTTGGCAAGGATACTGGAGTGGGTTGCCATTTCCTTCTCCAGTGGATCACATTTTGTCTGGGTTCTCAGCTGTGGCCTGTCCATCTTGGATGGCCTTGCATGGCACAGCCCACAGCCTCACTGAACAGCGCAAGGCCTCTTGCCACGTCAAGGAAGCAATTCATTCTGGGATCCAAGATCACTGCAGATGGTGACTGTAGCCATGAAATTAAAAGACGCTTGCTCCTTGGGAGGACAGCTGTGGCAAACCTGGGAAGTATAATAAAAAGTAGAGACATCACCCTGCCAACAAAAGTCCATATAGTCAAAGCGATGGTATTCCCAGTAGTAATGTACGGCTGTGAGAGCTGGACCATAAGAAAGGCCGAGCGCAAAAGAATAGATGCTTTTGAGCTGTGGTGCTGGAGAAGAATCTTGAGAGTCCCTTGGACTGCAAGAAGATCAAATCAGTCAGTCCTAAGGGAAATCAACCCAGATTGTTCCCTGGAAGGTCAGATGCTGAAGCTCAAATACTTTGGCCACCAAATGAGAAGGGAGCACTCACTGGAGAAGATCCTGATGCTGGGAAAGACAGAAGGCAAAAGAAGAAGGGGACCGCAAAAGAGGGCTGGACAGCGTTACTGATGTAACAAACACGAATTTGAGCAGACTTCGGAGGATGGTAGAAGACAGAAGGGGCCTGGCGTGACTTGGTCCATGGGATTGCAAAGAGTCGGACTCGACTGTGTGACTGAACAACAACAACAATATGTCTATACTCATGTACTTGCATGACCATGTAAGCTGACTTGAGCCCGCCAAGGCGGGGAGGGCAGGATAAAAATGGAATAAAATAAAATAAATAAATAAGCAGCTTTGCTGACTGTCTCCAGTAATATCTATTTATTGAAACTGGATTGATCTAACAGAGGGACAGTCCAGCATCAGAGGAGAGAATCAATGCACAGAACAGTTCAGTGATCAAAGGGCTAAAGTATGATGGTTTCTGAGTCACTGCATCTCAAACTTCTTTTTTTTCTGAATCTACAGCTCAAAGCATCTTTCCTTTACCCACACTCTCAAGGATGCTACGTGTAAGCATCATTCTTCTCAGCCCACAACACAGTCCACCCCCACCCTGTGCTTCTCCAAAACCTACTGCTCTGATTGAAAGTTGACACGACCTGTGTGGTGACTCATACAGAGATGCAACAGGCCTCCTCTCCAAGGGCAGGAGGTTCACTTTCAGTATCTGGGATTACTGAATGCCAGAGCCACCTCTGACAGAAAGGCAGCATCATTTCCCGCCATCAAGGGAGAACAACTGGAAAGAGAACAGGGCCCCATGCTGTTGCATCAGATAGCCACATTAGTGGCTAATTTAAGACCTTTAATTAATTTCTGATGATAACAGCAGTTGACTGCAACAAAGGCCTCATAAGGAACGGCACATCTCTGGGAAAGCACAACAAAACTCAAAGACAATAGACTGAGCATCTTGGCTAACAGCCACTCTGCTATAAATCAAGGTTCCAGGAAGTTCCAAAAGTATTGCCTGTATGGGATCAAATCCAATCATCCTTTTTTTCCCATGTCTCCCAGTCTCTCCTCCCTTTTTCTCTCTTGGTCAAGCAGCAAAGCATGGCAAACTCGCTTCCCAGAGAATATGCTATAAGACAGGGGTGGCCAAACTGTGGCTCGGGAGCCATATGTGGCTCTTTCACACATATCATGTGCAGGCCACAAGATTCAGCAGGAGCTCACAGGAGCACAGCTCCTGAACCTTCCTGAGGGTTCCCCCTCTTCCTCCCCACCTACCCTTGTCCATTGAATAGTAGGTGCAGTGCATGACAATCCCTGGATAAGCAGCCAGCCAGCCACCAGGGGCTTTGCCATGCCCCCAGCAGCCCTCATTAACCCCTGGAGAAGCCTGTGCCACCTTTTCTCTACTTCTTATTTGATTTTGGGCAGCGGGTGGCTTGCTGGACTTTTGACAAGGGGGAGTGGGCCCAGGAGAGCCCTAGGCGAGTGAGGCCTTCTTGGGCTGGCTGGATGTCTAGCCAGTCCAAGCAGACCTCACTCACCTGGGGCTCTCCTTTCTTGCATCGGGTTGCTTTTGGCTGCGGGGGGGCAGCATATGCTAATGAGCTCCATCACCTATTTTTCTACAAAACGACCCCTGATTGTGTGGCTCTCGAAGCCCCCACTGCCCCGTCAGCTGACTTGGAGAAGGTATTCCTTTCTTTAAATTACTTCTATGATCCAAGCTAGCCAGCAGCTTGGAGAATGCGGTTTAAAGTTAAAAGTTGCTTTCTTTCTACCTCTCCCTCCCTTGTCTCCCTCCTTTCTTCCTCCCTCCCTCACTGTGGCTCTCCAATATATGACATTCATGTTTTGCGGCTCTAAAGTATCTGACATTTATTCTATGTGGCTCTTACATTAAGGAAGTTTGGCCACCTCTGGTATAAGGTGACCCTACACCAGCCATGAAGTTAAGCTAATTTCCACATGCATCCCCTCAGAGTACATGTGAAAGATCAAACCTGGCCTGATTTTTTTAAAAAATGCCTGTCATCCTTTATCTCTAAAATTTTATAATCCCTGCAATGGAGACAGGATCTGATGAACTTTTGGAGTACTGTGTACAATTCTGGTCACCATACCTAAAAAAAAAAAAAAATTGAATTGGAAAAAGTGCAGAAAAGAGCAACTAGAATGATTCAAGGGTTGGAGCACTTTCCCTATGAAGAAATGTTAAAACTCTTGGGGCTCTTTAGCTTGGAGAAACGTCAACTGCGGGGTGACATGATAAAGGTTTACAAAATTATGCGTGGAATAGAGAAGGCAGAGAAAGAAGTACTTTTCTCCCTTTCTCACAATTCAAGAACTCATGGCCACTCAATGAAATTGCTGAGCAGTCATGTTAGAATGGATAAAAGGAAGTACTTCTTCACCCAAAGAGTGATTAAAACATGGAATTCGCTGCCAGAGGAGGTGGTGGCAGCTACAAGCATAGATGGCTTCAAGAGGGGATTAGATAAGCATATGGAGCAGAGGTCCATCAGTGGCTATTATACACAAGGTAGAGATGGAACTCTCTGTCTGGGGCAGTGATGCTCTGTATCCTTGCTGCTTGGAGGGCAAGAGTGGGAGGGCTTCTGGAATTCTGGCCCCCTGATGGACCTTCTGATGGCACTGGTTGGACACTATATGACACAGAGCGTTGGACTGGATGAGCCATTGGCCTGATCCAGCATGGCTTCTTTTATGTTCTTAACTCAGAGGCTTTGACAGTTTGTTTCACGCTGTGACAATTTAGCTGATCCAAATAAAAGGTACGACAGATTTCATCAGGGCCCTTTTTTCTGGAAAAAGAGGTGCCGGAACTCTCAAGAGGGAAATGAAGGAGAAACACATGGGTGCCCCTCAGGAACTTTTAAAGATTTTAAAAATAATTTTGCTTCCAAGATGAGGTTCCAGAACTCCATCCCACCACATTCTCCCAGAAAGAAAGCCCCGGATTTCATTCTTCTCTTTAAACCTTGCAGAGACAGGAATCAAGCAGACATTTTAAAAACTGGCTACTTCCTAGCTGTGACAGGAGACCTGGGAAAGCCAGGATTTCCCTTTAGCGCCCCATCAAGGGAATCCCCTTTGTACTTAGGTTGCTGTTGTCAGCCAAGCCTGACCAATCAGATTCCAGCAGGGAGAAGAAGCTGTGGCCCCACCCCCTAATTCTCTCTCCAGCTGACGTAATGCACAGGAAAGCCAACATCCACCCATAGGCCTCCCCGCCCGTGGTGCAGAGTGGTCAAGCTGCAGTGCTGCATCCGAGTCCTCTGCTCATGACCTGAGCTCGATCCCAACGGAAGCTGGGTTCAGGTAGCTGGCTCCAGGTTGACTCAGCCTTCCATCCTTCCGAGGTCGGTCAAATGAGTACCCCAGTTTGCTGGGGGGAAAGTGTAGATGATTGGGGAAGGCAATGGCAAACCACCCCGTAAAAAATCTGCCATGAAAACGTTGTGATGCGACGTCACCCCAGAGTTGGAAACAACTGGTGCTTGCACAGGGGACTACCTTTACCTTTACTTTGCTGTTGTCAGCCAAGCCTGACCAATCAGATTCCAGCAGGGAGAAGAAACTGCACCCCCACCCCCTAATTCCCTCTCTGGAGAGCCAGTTTGGTGTAGTGGTTAAGTGTGCGGACTCTTATCTGGGAGAAGCGGGTTTGATTCCCCATTCCTCCACTTGCACCTGCTGGAATGGCCTTGGGTCAGCCATAGCTCTGGCAGAGGTTGTCCTTGAAAGGGCAGCTGCTGTGAGAGCCCTCTCCAGCCCCACCCACCTCACAGGGTGTCTGTTGTCGGGGAGGAAGGGAAAGGAGATTGTGAGCCGCTCTGAGACTCTGCGGAGTGGAGGGCGGGATATAAATCCAATATCATCATCTTCTTCTCCAGCTGACAATGCACAGGAAAGCCAACATCCACCCAGAGGCCTCCTCAGTTGCCAGCCACAAAGACTGCTCCAGGTCCTATTGATGTTCTTCCTTTCCCCAAGGGCACAAGGCAGGATCCCAGCTGTCTTTTTGAACACACCCAGGCAAGAGTCAAAGATGCAAATGCTAATCCTTTCTGCCGTAACCCCAGCAACAAGTTCATTGAGAAACCTGTATTCAATTTTCAAAGGATTTTTTTTTTTAGTCATCTCCCTGTCAAAGCAAAGGAAAAGAATTTCCAGGTACAACTCCTAGGTGGAAACAGTACTAGAGAGAGATGTTTGCATTTTTTTTAAAGGTTAGCAACAGGTTTCAAAAAGAGTCATATGTAGACGCACACGAATGCACACACATGAATGGCTGCTTACGGCTAGGTCCCTTGAAACAGAAACTAAAGGGCTCCTCTGCATATTAAGACCTCCCTCTGCACACCCTAAGAGCCCCGTGGCACAGAGTGTTAAAGCTGCAGTACTGCAATCCTACGCTCTGCTCATGACCTGAGTTCGATCCCCGGCAGAAGTTGGGTTTTCAGGTAGCCGGCTCGAGGTTGACTCAGACTTCCATCCTTCAGAGGTCAGTAAAATGAGTACCCAGCTTGTTGGGGGGAAAGTGTAGATGACTGGGGAAGGCAATGGCAAACCACCCCATAAAAAGTCTGCCGTGAAAACATTGTGAAAGCAACATCACCCCAGAGTCAGAAACGACTGGTGCTTGCACTGGGGTGGGACCTTTCCTTTTCTTGCACACCCTTGCCCTCTGAATTAGTCCTTGGAAGGCTACAGGGGACACAGCCCCTTGGTCTCTGCAGCTTTACGAAAAGGACTCAAATTCCCAGGGGAATTTGGCCAACTCCTGCTGTTTGGGGTCAGGCTGTAGGGTTACCAACTCCAGGCAGGAAAATTCCTGGTGATTGGGGGGTAGATCATGAGGAGAGTGGAGTTTGTGGGGGGGGGGCAGACTGCAGCAGGACATAATGTCATAAAGTCCACTCTCCAAAGCTGTCATTTCCTCCAGGGTGAGTGATCCCTGGGAATCAGTTGTCATTCTGGGAGGTCTCTAGAGGAAGAAGAAGACTGCAGATGTATACCCCACCCTCCTCTCTGAATCAGAGACTCAGAGCGGCTTACAATCTCCTATATCTTCTCTTCCCACAACAGACACCCTGTGAGGTGGGTGGGGCTGAGAGGGCTCTCACAGCAGCTGCCCTTTCAAGGCAGGGCTGGATCTGGGGGGGGCAGAGGGGGGTGCTTGACCCAGGGGCCACCAGAGAGGGGACGTCAAATTGGGTATGGAGTCCATTCTATTCTATGGGGCCATAAGTTAGAATGTGCCCATAAGGGGGCACCATTTTTTTTTAATTTTGCCTCCCCCCTCAAAAAACATGTAGATCTAGTCCTGTTTCAAGGACAACTCCTGCAAGAGCTATGCCTGAAAAGGCCATTCCAGCAGGTGCAAGTGGAGGAGTGGGGAATCAAACCCAATTCTCTCAGATAAGAGTCTGCACACTTAACCACTACTCCAAACTGGTTTCACCTGGAGGTTGGCAACCCTATGCCAGGGGGCCTAGCCAAGGCTTTTGGGTTGCAGAAAGCCTCTGGGCTGCTGAAAACAACCCAGCCCGCTGCACCAGTCCCTCTTTGCTTTATTTTGTTTAGTTTGTTATTGCTGCTCAAGAGATTTGCTTTCATTTGCATCCTGGGCCTCTCTCATTACTGCTGGTCACCCCAGAGTTACGTGAACCAAAGAGAAAAAAGAGCAGCACACACACAACTGTTTTAGTGAAACAAGCAAACAAATGTCTTATTTCACCCCCGTGCCTCTCAACAGAAAATGTGAAACAACAATAACAAAAGGCTTTAAAAATTAAGATGCCCTCTTTGAAATGCAATTGTAATAAGAAACTCCATCAGTTTTTCAGGTGAAAGTTATCACTTGATACTTGGTAGGCGGCTACGGACTTTTCAACAGTGCTTAGGCAAATGCCAAGAGACTTGGAGGGTGGTGCTTGGGGAGGGTGGAGTCTAGGGAGGATGTGATGTCACTTCCAGGTAAGTCTAGGAATTTCACCTAATCTTGATGGTAAAGAACATAGACACATGCAGAAATTCCGACAGAAATTCCTCCAGCATCACCAGGGTGACAATTTTTTCTCAGGCTCCCTCAATTTCTCAAGGGCAGGAGATCGGGGCTGGGGCCTGGGGTTTCCTTGGGTCTCAGCAACTGGGAAGCCCAGGAAGCCATTGCTTGCTTTTTAAAAAAGCATTATAGATAAGAAAGATGGCTGGAAATTCTATAATTTATTCAGAGCATTCTTTATCTTACCCTTCCCTCCAAGGAGGTCTGGGTGGCACACATCATTATGCTCTTCAATTTGTCCTCAGAATCACTCTGTGAGGAATGTTAGGCCATGAGAGAATAACTGGTCTGAGGTCCTAAAAAAAGGTAAAAGTAGTCCCCTGTGCAAGCACCAGTCGTTTCCGACTCTGGGGTGACATTGCTTTCACAACATTTTCACGGCAGAGCCGGTTTGGTGTAGTGGTTAAGTGTGCGGACTCTTATCTGGGAGAACCAGGCTTGATTCCCCACTCCTCCACTTGCACCTGCTGAAATGGCCTTGGGTCAGCCATAGCTCTGGCAGAGGTTGTCCTTGAAAGGGCAGCTGCTGTGAGAGCCGTCTCCAGCCCCACCCACCTCACAGGGTGTCTGTTGTAGTACTGCAGCTTTACCACTCTACACCACGGGGCTCTCCTGAGGTCCTATTCTTCTTGTAATACCAACTTTGGCTCTCCACGAGTTATATTCTTCCCTCCTCCAAAAAACATCCCAATTATTTTTCTTTTCAGACTCTCCATCTGCATCTTTAACACCAGCCACACACAACAAACCGTAGCACATAAATGCTGACTGATGGCTTCCAAAGGAAAAGGAACATGGGCTGAGAAAATTCTAGTTGAAGTTACAGCACTTCCAGCATCAAGGACAAAAAAGGTGAAAACAGACGCACCTTCCAGATACCCCTTCCTCTAGGAACAGATGCAGACCTTTCTGCTGTAGAGCAAACTCCATTTCTGCCCACTTTGCTACATGTATTTTTTCTTTATTAAAATATTTATCAGTCGCCTTTTTTTCCATGGTGCTCAAAGTAGCTCACAAAACCAACAAAATACATCAAAACATTTAAAAAACAAAAATTAAATGTTTTTTTTAAAAACATAACAAATTTTTTAATTTCAGCAACATTTTGAAATCACACTGTAGGGCTGCTTTAATTTTTTGAAAAAGGTAAAGGTAGTCCCCCATGCAAGCACCAGTTGTTTCTGACTCTGGGATGACATCGCATCATGACGTTTTCACGGCAGACTTTTTACGGGGTGGTTTGCCATTGCCTTCCCCAGTCATCTACACTTTCTCCCCAGCAAGCTGGGTACTCATTTTACCGACCTCGAAAGGATGGAAGGCTGAGTCAACCTGGAGCCAGCTACCTGAACCAGCTTCCGCCGGAATCAAACTCAGGTCGTGAGCAAAGAACTTGGACCGCAGTACTGCAGCTTTACTACTCTGCGCTATGGGTCTCCTAATTAAACGCAGTCCTAAATAAAATAGTCCACTACATATCACCACCCCTCCTCAGAAAGGATTTTGCCCCCTCCCCCCACCACATGTTCATCAATTAAAACACTGGACGAATTGTTTTAAACTCGTTTTTAATGTTCCCTCCCAGGGGTTTTTTTGGGTAGAAAAAGCTCAGCAGGAACTCATTTGCATATAACAACAACAACAATAATAATACATTTATTCTTATATCCCGCCCTCCCCCGCCAAAGCGGGCTCAGGGTGGCTCGCATGACATGGTTTACACCATGATTACACTAAAATCCAAACATTACAATAAAAGACAATTAAAATAGTTAAATACATTCAGTTAAATAAACAATTAAATTATTAAAATTATTAACAGCTACAAATTAAGGTGCCACAGTTCAGTATATGTATAAGATGGCTAGGTGTCATTTCCGGGTTCCATCTTAAACGCGAGTTGACAGAGGGTGGTTTTGCAAGCCCTGCGAAACTGATTTAGGTCTCGCAGGGCTCGCACCTCCTCTGGTAGTTGATTCCACCATTGGGGAGCCATTGTGGAGAAGGCCTGCTCCCTTGTTATCTTCAATCTGGCCTCCTTTGGTCCAGGGATTCGTAGTAGGTTTTGGGAACTAGATCTCAGTGCTCTCTGGGGAATATATGGAGAGAGGCGGTCCCTAAGGTAGGCAGGTCCACCTACCTCTGACACCAAGCCAGTTGGAACTGTATTTCTGTGTGTTCCTGCTCCAACCCCCCCCCCCCCCCCCCCAGTTTGAAGCACTGCTCTGGGTAACAGCAGGGAGTAGCCTCCTGATTGTCGTAGGGGCCAGACAACCAGCTCTCTGCACAGGAACCACCCAAGAAGACCCAGTTGCTCCTGGGATAGATAGACATGTGCAAGCTTTTCCCCAAAAGGGACGAACCCAAATCCACAACAAGCTCACTTCTCTTCAAGGGGCAATCCCAGCCACGACCAAACAGCAGTGTGTTGGGGCTGCTGTGTCAAATGCTCCCACGTCCCTGACCATAAACCACAAGACTTCCCCAGCCATAGGATTGCCACCTTTTAGAGATGTCTCCCTTTAGAGGTATTTCCCTCTTCCTCCGCCCTTGCCTACACATAATGGACTTTTGTTTCATATCTGGCAAGGGAAAGCAAAACAAGAGGTGCCAGAGGGAGGTTCCCGCAGAAGCACCACAAGTATGCTTTGCTTTCCCTCCCCCCCCCCCCACAACCGGTGCTAAATACATCAAGATCTTATCTAGCCCTAGCAACGCATACAGCCAGCCACTAGCTTTGCAAAAGGATGCAACGAAAGCTTTTTAAAGCCTGCCAGAGACTGAACTCCTCCCAGTCCAGAACAGAAGTCCTCCTTTTGAACCGCACACTTTTAAGATGTTAAGCCAGGCAGACAAAACCAATGGGGAGATGTCACAGACGAGCTACGTGGCTCATACCAGTTCTGAAAGCACTGCAACCAGGCCTGGGTGCCCCTAGAAATATGTGCATGTGTGTAAAGTGTCACCAAGTCACAGTTGACTTATAGTGATCCCATAGGGAATCCAAGGCAAGAGACTAACAGAGGTAGTTTACCATTGTCTTCCTCTGCATAGCGACTCTGGAATTCCTTGCTGGTTTCTCATCCTGGGCTGAGTTTAATTAGCTTATGAGAGCTGATGAAACTTGGTCAGCCTAGGCCATGTAGCTCAAAGGCGGGGGGGGGGGGGATGTGATCTTGGAAATTGATGGTGGAAAGTACCCTCCAGTTGCAGTTGACTTATGGTGATCCTGTAGGGCAGCGGTGGCCAAACTTGTTTAATGTAAGAGCCACATGGAATAAATATCAGAAGTTTGAGAGCTGTAAGACATAAACGTCAGATGTTTGAGAGCAGGCGGGGAAGAGAAGGAAGGGAGGAGAGGAGGAAAAAAAGCAACTTTGACTTTAAATGCATTCTCCAATGCATTCTCTTTAAATGCATTCTGCTGGCTGGCTTGGCTTGGAGATGTAATTTAAAGAGACAAATGCCTTCTCCAAGCCAGCTGATGGGCCAGTGGGAGCTTCAGGAGCCACATGTGGCTCCAGTCTGGCCACCCCTGCCGTAGGGTTTTCAAGTCAAGAGACAAAGAGAGATGCCGTTGCTCACCTCTGCCGCAAAGCAACCCTTGACTTCCCTGGTGACCTCCCCATCCAAGTACTAACGAGGGCCAACCCAGATCTAATGAGAGAAGGTCAACTTGGGCTTTCCAAGACAGGGCTCTCTCCCCACAAGTTACTGGATGAGTAGAGGATTGACCATCAAATGCAATATCATTCAAATCTGTATGTCAGGACTTCTGTACAAAGGACAGCGCAATAGTGAAGCTACTAATCCACATCTTGGGTCATGCACATAAGCAAAGCACTGGTGAAAGGGCTTCCTGCCATACAGGACCCATCCAAGCAGGCATCTCTCTGTGCACAAAATGGGAAGGAAAAACCTCTCTTGCGGAGGATCCAGGGACCAGGAAGCAGCCCTGCTCTTTGATAAGCGCTTATAACTTGGTTACACAGCTTCAGAAGCCTCCACCAGCCCCCACCCTGACCATCATCATTTTCCATTTTGCAACCTCCCTAAGGTCAACAAAAGGACTAAAAATAAGGGAAATGCGGTAAGCAAGCGGAAAAAAAGAAAACTGGTCGTCGCATCTCTTACAGGAAGCCTGCAGAACCCTTGTAGAGTTGGAAGTATCAACAGGCTCCATCCCCTGGGAAAGACACACCACTGCTGGGGAGCACTAGGTAAATCTAGAGCATCTGAATGAGGGAGGACAGAATCTCCCCCTCTTCTATTCCCTTCCCCTTGTTTAGGAAACAGTTTGAGCTGTGGGACAGGCAGCTGTCAAAAGCATCAAATAAGCAAAGAAATAAAAGCACTTGTGAGCAATGTTCCCTCTAAGCTGAGTTAGCGTGAGTTAGCTCACAGATTTTTAGCCTCCAGCTCACACATTTTTGTCTTAGCTCAGGAAAAATGGCCTCAGAGCAAACTAATTTAAGCAGTAGCTCACAACTTTAATGCCAGTAGCTCACAAAGTTGAATTTTTGCTCACAAGACTCTGCTACTTAGAGGGAACATTGCTTGTGAGCTAAGGGGTACAGTTGCCATCTCCGTTTGGGAAATTCCTGGATTACTGGGGGCAGTACCTAGGAAGGAAGCTCATTTGAGAAGAGATGCCAGAGAGTTTGCCTTTCATGGCTGCCCTTTCCTCCAGGGGAACTGATCTCTGCAGTCTGGTATAATCCCAGAAGAAGGAAACTTTTTAATCTTGCCATTTTTCTTCTTCTAGCAACCAAAAGCTGCAAGAGGTAAATGGTATCATTTCACAAGCTTGAGTCATTACACAGAGGTGAGTGGCCTCATGTCTGCTAGTTATCTGCAGAGAATCTTTAAGCACTTTTCCATGACAGGCTCTCCGGAACTGGCATCACACTGATGCAAGCCACGAAAGGTACATATGTCAAGAGGAGGGCTGCAGCTGTAGGAATACAATCAACACTACTGTCTAGCAAAACAGCCTTCCTGATTTCTATGCGCCCCCAAACACCAGGCTGCTAAGCCAGCAGTCTTCAGCCCATGGGTCAGGAACCTCAGGTGGGTCGTAAAACCCATTCTTCTGGGTCACAATCCCTTCCAGAACAGCCATTTTCTGCTGCTCTTTGGAAAGACCTGCTGTGTAGAGAGCCAAGGGTCACACTTCCCATCTCTCTCGACACGCACTGAGAACAGGAGGAGTACAATGGGGTCACCTGACAAGACCTCAAGCTCTTAACCTATTGTTCACTATGGTACACCTCCTGCAGTCATCTGCTGGCCATCTTGGTCTGCTGCTAATGGTCCTCCTGACCTTGTGACCTCACTAGTGTCAACTTTGGCTCCACCTCTTCCTGTCACATGACTCCCCATGTAGCTCAGTGGACCCCATAAGAACATAAGAGAAGCCATGTTGGATCAGGCCAATAGCCCATCCAGTCCAACACTTTCGTCACACAGTGGCAAAAAAACCCAGGTGCCATCAGGAGGTCCATCAGTGGGGCCAGGACACTAGGAGCCCTCCCACTGTTTCCCCCACAAACACCAAGAATACAGAGCATCACCAGACAGAGAGTTCCAACAATACACTGTGGCTAATAGCCACTGATGGACCTCTGCTCCATATATTCCCAGGGCTAGAATAGTTGAAAACCACTGGATCTTGGGGACAAGTCTTATTTCATGCAGGGGGCCAGCAGTGTACACCCAAGGCCAGAAAACACACCTCTTCTGTCCTCAACTTCCCATGCCTTCATCCCCCATAATCTCTCCGTCATTGTACCCCGTATCATATCTGACCATGTTCCTCACCCATCCAGTTTCACCACCCAAAGATCTCCTGTTAGGGCTGCCAGGCTGGGTCTGACCACTGGTGGGAGCTTCAGCGGTGGGGACATGGTAGGGCGTCATGTGCACCGTGATGTAACTTCCAGGGAAAACCCAGAAGTGATGTAGGATTGCTATTAAGAATCACCACAAACAACAGAGTTTCCAGCAATAGTGTTTCACACACACAAGTCCTTGTGATCTAATTTTACATTACATCCAGTTTTATTACATTGTTTTTCTTTCGACTATACTGGTCTTTTACCGCACTGTATTCAAATTCTGTAATCCGCCTCGAGTCTCAGTCAGAAAGGCAGACTACAAACAAGGTAAATAAAATAAAATGGAGAGTTCTCTCTCACGCTCGTACACACAGAGAGAGAAATACACACACGGCCTCGGTCTGCTAGCAGCTGCACGAGACAGACATTAGTCTTGGCAAGGAAACAGAGTCATCAGCAGAAATCAACAGGTGCAGTTTCCGGTCTTGTAGCTACTAAAGGCAACCCCTTGCTGTCAAGCCGCAGGGGAGGGTGCCGGAAGCCTCTGGGGCAGGATTCTAACAGACCAAGAATCACACCCCGTTTCTCTCTAAATGACAGGAATGGGGGGAAGAAAAGATGAGTCACACCCGAACTTACCACCCTTTAAGCTCTCCAGACAAAATATTCAGAGCCGCAACCTTTATTTCACTGGGTGAATGTAAGAGAGGCTTTGGGGTTCTTCCGTTTGCACATTTACAAAGTTTAGCTGTAGCTGTTCAGTGGGCCATGAAAGCCACACTGGGCCAGACCTATACTTTTAGGGCATCTAGTACATCTCGTGTGGTATAAGGTAGATATTGCTAGAAATAGGTTTAAGTCCTGCTTGGCCAAGAAACAAATAGGAAAATTTGGACCAATATCTGTTCATTCAATTCTGGTATTCATAGTGGGTGTAGAGCAGGGGTCTCTTGGGTGCCATGACTTTTAGGAAATGGGCAGGATCTGATGGGGTTTGTGCCCAGCCAAGATCCTTATTGGCCAGACAGGTTAAAATCCATCCTGTTAAACAGAACTTCTGCCTTTAATGTTGAAGCGTTACTAGGAGAGTTGTACATAACTTAGCTCCCTGTCCTTTTGTTGTTGGGTCCACCTTCTGTGGAAGCCATTTTGTGCTTAGGCCCATTGCCCTGAGTCAGGAAGACTAGTTCATGGAACAGGATGCTGGACAAGAGAGACCACTGGTCTGATCCAGTAGGGCACATCTTATGTTCCTGTGTCCCTCTCCCCCTGACCCAACAGTGTTGTGACCCTGGCAGTGTAAAAGGCCACCTCCTTTCACAGGAACCTGCTTGTTCTTTCAGATCTGGTAGCATGGTAGATGGCTGCCCTAGCAAGACTGGTTAACCGGCTGACGGGGTCATAACTATATACAACTCTGGGTTCCCATGCTAGCAAGTTATTGGGCCATTCAAACTGGCCGGGGCCCTAAGTGGTGCAGGACAGCAGGTATCAAGATCCTGCTGCTCATTGCTCCTAGTTCCCCAAGCTCCGTTCTTCCAGCTCCAATGAGCTAAATAGGAATACCCAGATCCTTGATACAATTCAACATACGTAACAAAAACCCTCCCCAGAGGTCTTGGATGGCTCCCTCTTGGTTATCCATTTTGGACACGAGCAGTTCTTCCATGGTCCCTTTAAGGAAAATCCTTTGCTTCACTTTTGACTTCGTGTGTCATGTTGTTGTAGCCCTGCTTTTCTTCCAGTAGAGATCTGAACCATCTTGGTACTGGGTGCTGTCAAGTTATTACAGCCCCCATCTCAAATTCTACCCTGAAGGCGACATAACTGTTATGTATTGAATGCTGTTAACCAGGGCTTTTTTTGTAGCAGGAACTCCTTTGCATACTAGGCTGCACCCCCCTGATGTAGCCAATCATCCTGGAGCTTACAACAGCCCTGTACTAAGAACCCTGTAAGCTCTTGGAGGATTGGCTACATCAGGAGTGCGTGGCCCAGAGGCCGTTTTGTAGAAAAATAGGTGGTGGAGCTCATCAAGGGATTGTTATGCAGCTGCAATACTATTCAATGGACAAGGAGGTGGAACTCTCAGGAGGAGGAGGAAGAACTCTCAGAAAGGTTCGGGAGCTGTGCTCCTGTGAGCTCCCACTGAATCTGAGGCCTGGTGTGGCCTAATATGCAAAGGAGTTCCTGCTACAAAAAAACCCCTGCGTGTTAACAAATACTATGTCTGAGCTTGAGGCAGGTGCCCATTACTCTCCAGGATCCTGATGCCTGCATTCTGATTGACCAATCGCTTGGAACCGCTTGGATTGACCAATTAGGATGTGAGACATTATCCAGGAAATGCAAATGAAGAATCCTGGAGAGAAGAATGGGATTGGCTGCTGCCTGCCACTGGGCTGTGCATAACCACTTCCAAACTGTATATAGTTTGCTGTGTTGCCTGTGTCTCTTTGTGACTGTTCTTGCTAATAAAGAGTTGTGTTCAATGAGAGCTGCCTGAACTCACTATTTAACAATAACCACAGCCTGTAAAAACAAGTGGAATTGGATGGTGAGGCCCAAGTTCAAATGCAATCTCTCTACAAGATCTTCATTTTAAATGTGAGACTTTTGTAAGTCACCTTCCTGGTAGGAAGAAATTTCAAAGGGGCTAAATGGTTCAAAACCTGTTTATCTTAAGCCAAGCGGTATTTATTTGCGTCACTAATACCCCATCTTCTTCCCCTATGAGGACCCAAATTGGCTTACATCATTCTCCTCTAATTCATTTGATCCTTGTACGTTAGGCAGAGAGTGGGTGCGAAGGTTGCCAGGTCTGACTCAGAAAATACCTGGGGACTTTGGGGGTGGAGCCAGGAACAAGGCTGTGAGAAGCATGACTGAACTCTGAAGGGACATTTAAAGGCACTGTGCCTTCCTTCCATAGGAAATAATGGAGAATGGGGGATCCCTCTTTTGGGGCTCACAGAATTGGACCCCCTGGTCCAATCTTTTTGAAACTTGGATAGTCATTTGAGGAGAGACACCGGATGTTCTGCTGAAAATTTGGTGCCTCTATCTAAAAAAAACCCCAGCCTCCTGAGCCCCAGATACCTATGGATCAATTCTCCATAATATCCTATGGGGATTGGACACTTTCCCACCCCACTCCCCACATTCTGATAACCCTGAAGTGGGGGGAGGGTCTCCCAACCAGGGGATCCCCTGCCCTCAACTGGGGATTGTCAACCCTAGAGGGTGACTGGCCCAAGGTCTTCCACCATGTGTCCACAGCAGAGTGGGGATTCGAACTTAGGTCTCCAAGAATCCAGTCTGATACTCTAACTACTACTACTCTATACTGTGTTCACCCCTTCTCCCTCCTCACTTTTGCAACGAGGAATGAGCAAATGGTCCCCATTTTCTAAATTTGCTTATATTTCATGTCAGCAGCTTCAGTTCTCACCAGTTTCTCGGTTATGCATATGCCGCACTGTATAGTATTTATAGGCAGTGCCTGTGGTACTGATTCATACAGCTGGTCAGTTGTTTCTATAATCTAAGTACAATTAAAATGCTGATATATCAGCACACATTGAACAAATGTAGGATCTTATGAGGGAAGGAAACAGAAGACAACAATACACGTTTAAATGGCATGAGAGAGCCAAAGCTGGAAGTGGGGTTCTGGGGTGAAAACACCAGGGCTGAACCATCCCTAGAGCTGAGGTTGTCAATCTCCAGGTAGGGTCTGGAGATCTCCCAGAATTACAACTGATCACTGGACTACAGAGATCAGTTCCCCTGGAGACAATGGTTATTTTGGAGGGTGGTCTCTATGCCATTACGCCCCATAGATATCCCTCCCCACTTCACCTACTTCAGGCTCCAGCCTCAAAATCTCCAGGACTTGCCCAACCTGGAGTTGGCAACTTTGCCTAGAGAGGATTTGGCACAGCACCTTAAAAAGACTGTAGACACAACTCAAGAAGCGCCTGGCTTCAAACCTCAATTCTGCCAATCTCAAGTTTAAGGTATTTATATCCTTCACTACACCAGCCAGTTTGGCTCCCCAAAGAACTGGCAATTAAAAGCCATTACAATATACAAGGACGTGGGTGTGAGACTGTAGGGGAAGAAGAACCGGGGACATTTGCTACTCATTGGCCTGGCTTCGTTCCTGCTCTCCCTGCCCTCTTCCTCTGGCCAGCCGGTTTCATCTACATATATTAAACTCATGTAGATGGCCAAAAAGCAATCTTTCTTTGCCCCCCCCCCCACCAGCATCACAAAGCAGAATCCTCAACCAACCCTGCAGCATTTGCTGGACCTAGGGTTGCCAACTCTGACTTGAGAAATTCCTGGAGTTTTGGAGAAAGGTGGACGGATTTCATCAGGGTGTACTGCCTGTCGTGTCCTTCATGTGACATGTCAGAATGAGAACCAGTGAACTGAGACCCAGATTCGAATCCCCACTTATGCTACAGAAGCAGTCCTTGGGCCAGTCACACACCCTCAGTCTCACCTACCTCACAGCGTTGTTGTGAGCAGGGCTTTTTGTGTAGAAAAAGCCCAGCAGGAACTCATTTGCATATTAGGCCACACACCCCTGGCATCACCATTGTTTCCACACAGGGTCTTTTGTAGAAAAAACCCAGTAGGGACTCATTTGCATATCAGGCCACTCCCCCTGACATCAAGCCAGCCGGAACTGCATTTCTGCTCCAAAGAAGCCCCGGTTGTGTGGGTAAAATGGAGGAGAGGAGCACGATGGAAGCTGCCTTTGTGTCCCCACTGAACACTCAAAGAGTTAAATGCACAGCAGTCTTCAATATTATATACTATCCTCCCAGCAACGCTCCAGCTATCAGGAGAAGTCAAATGTACCTCCTGTTATGTTTTACCATTTCCATGGCAACGGGCTTATCTTGCTATGCACCTCTTTTGACCCATGTGTGGATAACCCTTTTTGGTTGACAGATAGTTCTGAGGTAGGCTGACTGTAGCTCTCTGGCGCTGTGTCCTCGGACAGTCAACAGTCCCCCCGGATGGCTCTAGTACCAGAGTTTGAAGAAGATGATATTGGCTTTATATCCCACCCTCCACTCTAAACTGCAGAGTTTCAGAGCGGCTCGCAATCTCTTTTACCTTCCTCCCCCACAACAAACACCCTGTGAGGTAAGTGGGGCTGAGAGAGCTCTCACATAAGCTGCCCTTTCAAGGACAACCTCTACGAGAGCTATGGCTAATGCAAGGCCATTCCAGCCTCTGCAAGTGGAGGAGTGGGGATAAAACCCGGTTCTACCAGATAAGAGTTCACACATTTAACCACTACACCAAACTGTGTAGTGGTTAAATGTGAAGAAGAAGAACTGAATTTATACCCTGCCTTCACTTAGAGTCTCAGAACGGCTTATAATCTCCTTCTTCCCCCACAACAGACACCCTGTGAGGTAGGTGGGACTGAGAGAGCTCTCACAGCAGCTGCCTTTTCAAGGACAACTTTGCGAGGGAGCTATGGCTGACCCAAGGCCATTCCAGCAGCTGCAAGTGGAGGAGTGGGGGATCAAACCCAGTTCTCCCAGATAAGAGTTGGCAACCTTAACCACAACACCCAGACAAGTTTGGGAGAGATGATGGCCACCACCCACCCTGCACAGGGAGCTCAAGAAACAGACAAGGGCAGAAATTGAAGAAAGGTTCTCAGCAAAAGTGGAAGAAAGTGTAGGGGCACCTAATGTCTGCTAATACATTAGTGTAACAATATTACAAAGGTATTCACAAGACTCCAGTGTGCTTCCTGGAGAGCCAGTTTGATGTAGTGGTTAAGTGTGCGGACTCTTCTCTGGGAGAACCGGGTTTGATTCCCCACTCCTCCACTTGCACCTGCTGGAATGGCCTTGGGTCAGCCATAGCTCTGGCAGAGGTTGTCCTTGAAAGGGCAGCTGCTGTGCGAGTCCTCTCCACCCCACCTACCTCACAGGGTGTCTGTTGTGGGGGAGGAAGGTAAAGGAGATTGTGAGCCGCTCTGAGACTCTTCGGAGTGGAGGGCAGGATATAAATCCAATATCATCTTCTTCTTCTTCCTCCTCCTCCTCCCTAGGGCTCTCTAGGATGTGAAAAGCCTGAAGATTTGCAGGAAGAGGTATGGAAGTGGAGCTCAACAAAGATGTGAGGCCACAGAGTTCACCATCCAAAGGTGCCATTTGCTCCAGAGGAACTGATCTCTGCAGGTCTACCAGTGGCTACTAGCCATGGTGACTAAAGGAACCTCCATGTTCAGACGCAGTAAGCCTCTAAACTCCTGTATCAGGAAGCAACATTGGGGGAAGGTCTCAGCCTCCATGCCCTGTCTAGAGGAACTGGTTGGCCACTGTGTGAGATGGGATGCGGGGCTCTTCTTATATTCTTATCTGGAGATCAGCTGTAATTCTGAGGAAACTTCACCCACCCACCCCCAACTAGAAACCTAGCTGAGGAGGAGATTGGATTTATACCCTGCCCTTCACTCTGAATCTCAGAGTCTCAGAGCGGCTTACAACCTCCTTTACTTTCCTTCCCCACAACAGATGCCCTGTGAGGTAGTTGGGGCTGAAAGAGCTCTCTCAGAAGCTGCCCTTTCAAGGACAACTCTGTGAGAGCTATGGCTGACTCAAGGCCATTCCAGCAGCTGCAAGTGGAGAAGTGGGAAATCAAACCCAGTTCTCCCAGATAAGAGTCCACACACTCAACCACTACACCAGACTGGCCAGAGCAGTAATTCTGAACAGTTACTTGGGTGTCAGCTCCATCAAAGTTATTTCTTTACATATCTATACTCCACTTTTCTCTCCAGTGGAAACTCAAGTAGCTTACATCATTCTTCCCTCCTTCATTTTATCCTCACAAACACCTTGTGGGTTAAGTCACACAATGACTGAGACAGTAGAGTTACCTACTGTGACAGACTGCACTTTTAAAAGCTTAGAGTGCTGTGTAAATAGACAGACAGTGATGGGTTAGTTCTTCACAGAGCCAGAAACCTTTGAGTGACAGGCTGCTCCAAGCAATCTGATTGGTTAGCATCACTCAAGCAGAGAAAAACTTCTGAACTGGATGCTGAGGAGGATTGAGCCTGATTTCAGCCTTAGCTGAGAGCAGTTTAACAGAGAGATTGAGAACTGGGGAAAGTTGGCGAGGAAGTTTAGAAGTAGGCAAAGACTCCAATTTGGGCCAAGGAAAGGGGATAGATCTTTTAGAGAGAGAAGAAATTCCCTGCCCAGTCAAACAGGGAGTTAGCTGTGAAGAGTGCGGAGATCCCTGGTCTGGTGGTGGTTAGAAACTGCCTTTAGAGACCTTAAGAGTCAATGAAAAACTCAAGACAAGTCCTGGTGTATCATGAGAAGGGGTTTGGGTATTGGAAAAAGTGCACCAGCCTTCTGGAAGCCAAAAGAGTCAAAGAATACTCAAAAAAAGTATACTGAAGTGTTTGGGGAAAACACTGGAGCAAATGCCTCTTGACATAAAGATTTAAATAACTGTGGAAAGCTTAAGAAACTCTCATTAGCCTGAAACATAAGAACTAAAGTCTGTGCTTGTACTGGTTTTACCTCCAAAATTTCAACCTGTGATTTCATTTGACTTTCCCCCTCTATGTTAAATAAAATATTCTGCTATTTTTGGGTTTCTAAGTGCTTTGAGTGCCATTTAACTGGCTAAACTGGGCTCCCGATCCTTCGCTCAGGTTCCTGGCCTGAACCAACAGCCATAATATCACACTGTGACATGGTGGGACAGCCAGAGTTCTTCAGTCAAGAAGAGAAAACATAACTAAGGTGGCCCAGTCAGTAAAGAGCAAGGAAAACAGAGGGAAAACCTTGCATCTGAGAAAGGGAAATGGAGGTGGGGGTCATATTTTCTAAGGCCTCTCCCCAAACTCCATCGTCTCCAGGCTCCACACCCAAACCTCCAGGAAATGGCCAAACCACATCGGGCACCCTTAGCAGAAGAGCATGCTGAACATACCCAAGTTCCTAGTACTTCCTAGGCCAAGTTCCTAGTACTTCCATTTACAGGCTCTCAGGCAGCCACGGCTGGGAAAGAGTTTTCTCCACCTGAGACCCTGGAGAGATGACAAGATAGAGCAAACTCTTTTCTTATGGTCTGGTAAAGCAGCAGGAGTCACATCTTTGCTGAGGGTTCTTTTCCCCCTTCTGGGTTCAGATATTTTATACCATTTAGTATTGCCAAAAGCACAAGCCCTGGGGCACGAAGCAAGAGCCAAAAGGCTCATAACCCTGTGTGTACAGTTGTCAACCCCAGGTGGGGCCTGGAGATCTTCTGGAATTACAATCAATCTCCAGCCCAGTCAAGGCCGCAAAGAAAACTTACTTTGCGGCAGAGATTGCGTCCGCAATTTCGCGCCCGGCACAACTGTTCAATACAATTCGGACTCTTACAACGCTGCCACAGGGCAGACCAAATTTTAATGAATTGGAAATTGGCTGTGAGGCTTTTGCGAATTTTTTTGCGGATAAAATCGCATCGCTCCGTTCCGACTTCCCTGCCACATTAGATACAGTTAGCGAACCTGAGGCTCCGTGCCTGTCTTCGGAGTGTGTCCTGGACGGTTTCGGCGCGCTCAGCCTGGAAGAAGTTGACAGGATCCTCCTATCTGCACGCCCAACAACTTGTAAATTGGACCCATGCCCCTCCTGGCTTATTAAGACCTGCCAGAGGGAGCTAAGATATCCTATACGGGATATCATAAATAGATCCCTATTGGAGGGACATTTTCCATCGGCGCTCAAAGAGGCGGTGGTCCGTCCCCTCCTGAAGAAAACAACGTTAGATCCGACCGAATTGGCACACTACCGGCCGGTATCGAATTTGCCCTTTTTGGGCAAACTTATAGAGAGGGCAGCGGCGTTGCAGCTACAGAGCTTCCTGGATGATGCTTCTGTCCTCGACCCCTACCAGTCTGGTTTTCGCCCGGGCCACGGGACGGAGGCGGTGCTGGTCGCCCTGGTGGATGACCTTCGGCGACATCTGGATCAAGGCGGCTCGGCGGTGCTGATGTTGTTGGACCTATCGGCAGCGTTCGATATGGTCGACCATCGGCTCCTGGCGTGCCGCCTTGCCGACGCAGGGATTCAGGGGTTGGCCTTGCAATGGCTTTCCTCTTTCCTTGACGGTCGGGGACAAAGGGTGGCGATTGGGGAGGAACTGTCCCGGAGACACACGCTTGAGTGCGGGGTGCCTCAAGGGGCGGTGCTTTCCCCGATGTTATTCAACATCTATATGCGCCCCCTTGCCCAGATGGCCCGAGGGTATGGGCTGGGTTGCCATCAGTATGCTGATGACACCCAGCTCTATCTGCTTATGGACGGCCGGCCCGCCTGCGCCCCAGAAAATCTGGACCGGGCGTTACAGGCAGTGGCTAGGTGGCTTAGGCTGAGTGGGCTGAAGCTGAACCCGGCGAAGACAGAGGTCCTTTGCTTAGGTCGCTGCGGCCCGGGAAGGGAACTCCCCCTGCCAGTTTTTGACGGCGCTCCATTAACAGCGTCGGGCAGGGTTAAGAGCCTGGGGGTGCTGTTGGAGCCTTCATTGACGATGGAGGCTCAGATAGCAGCCACTGCCAAGTCCGCTTTTTTTCATCTTAGGCGGGCGAGGCAGTTGGCCCCCTTCCTGGAACGTGACGACCTGGCAACAGTGATTCACGCTACGGTCACCTCGAGGCTGGACTACTGTAATGCCCTCTACATGGGGCTACCCCTGTGCCGAACCCGGAAACTGCAGTTGGTGCAGAACGCTGCTGCCCGGCTGTTATTAGGGCTCCCAAGATGGGAGCACATTCGACCGGGGCTCCAGGGTCTGCACTGGCTGCCAGTAATATTCCGAGTCCGGTACAAGGTGTTGGTTATGACCTTTAAAGCCCTATATGGCCTAGGACCTGCCTACCTTAGGGACCGTCTCTTCCCACACGTTCCCCAGAGAGTACTACGTTCAGGTTCACAAAACCTGTTGGTAGTCCCCGGGCCAAAGGAGGCCCGCCTAAAATCCACCAGGGATCGGGCCTACTCAATAACGGCACCTTATTGGTGGAACCAGCTGCCGGAAGAGGTGCGGGCCCTGCGGGATCTAGGGCAATTCCGCAGGGCCTGTAAGACAGTCCTCTTCCGGCAGGCCTATGATATTAACTGACAATGCAAAATATCCTGGATGAAAAAATGTATCTATAGGCCGCCGGTTTTTACTCTATCTTGTTTTTACTAAATTATGGTTTAATGGTATTTTAAATTGTTTAAACTGAAATTGTTTTAATTATTGTGTTGTAAGCCGCCCTGAGACACCTAGGTGAGAAGGGCGGGGTATAAATCTTAATATAAATAAAATAAAATAAATAAATAAATTACCCTACCTGTAGCTGATAGCCTTAGTCAACCAGCGTGTCCAGGTCCAGCCCAACACATACAAACCTGACTCCCAGTGATTCCCACACCCCACCCCATTGTGCCTACTTTGGATTCCTTTCGCAAGAAAACTTAGTGGGGTACAAGGGCTAAAAGACTTGAGAGCGGTCCCTATTAACACTGGCACAAAGAATGAATTTCAGCAGTGAGAAGCCTCCCTCGCTCCCCAAATTCCCTCTTCTAGCAGGGCCTCTTAACATTGGTTGCCAACCTCCAGGTAAGGCATGGGAATCTCTTGGAATCGCAACAGATCTCCAGACTGGAGAAAATGGCCACTTTAGCAGGTGGACTTCATGGCATTATACCCTGCTGAAGCCCCTCCCCTCCCCAAACCCCATTCCTCCCAGGCTCCAGCCCTGAATCTCCAGGAATTTCCCAACCCGGAGTTGGCAGCCCTACCTTGTAAAGTTGCAAGAGGCCTATTTGTTGCATCTGCTTCTACAGGTGCCCCTTTCCCCTCCCTGAGGCACTTGTAGCTTGCTCACCTGCACAACCTGACTCTTAGCAAAAGATGCTTAAATTGGCGCAATTATCCCAGGCAGTAGTGTCATTGAGATTCTCCTCCTGGCTGGAGACTCCCACACCCCACACTTACAGATTTCCAGTTATAGCCACAAGCAGATTTTTTTTTTTTGGTCTCCCCCCTCCTGCCACCCTTTTCTCAAGACAGGGTCTATTCAAAAGGTGGGATCTGAACCAAGGAAAGTCACCCAGTGCATCACAGTAAGCTGCAATTATATGAAGCTGCCTTCAGATGACTCAGACGGCGGGCAAAGCCGGCCAAACACTGTGTGCTCAGAGTGGCAAGAGCTCGCCAAAGCAGGCCCACTGGCAAAATGCCTTCTGGTGCTCTCCCCACTGACTGCAGTGGCATCAGCTCACATTTCCCATCAGCCACTGCAGCAGCCCTCAGTCACTGGTTCGCCCACTCCCCGCAGGCTGCCCTTCATCTTTTGCCCACTGCTCAGTTTTCCACATGACCAACTTTTATTCCTCTTCTGGCTAGTTGCCAAATGAGGAGGATTTGTATAATACAGTGGGTTCAACACAAGGAAAAGGTGAGGTGGTGGTGAACATAGCTCTTTTATTAGCACAGCGTATTATAGGGCTGCACTCTAAGAGTAAAGCCTGAGCCAACAGGGCCAACTATATATACATTCAAGGTTCCCGCACTAGCGTGCTATTGGTCCATTCAAACCAGCAGGGGGCCCGTGATTGGAGCAGGACAGCAGGGATTTGGATCCCACAGCCCACTGTTCCCGAGTCCCCTAGCTCAGTCCTACAGGCTCCAATGAACCAGGCAAGATCCCCATACCATATACATGTTTCAGATCACATATATAACATGTTTCAGATCACATATATAACAGTTTGTTTTTTAACAAAAAAGTGAGAGGAAATAGGATTTAAAAAAAAAAAAACCTCGTTTTGTACCTTTTATGGCAAAAGAATTTGCTATGCACTGCATACCTTTAAGGTCTTTGCAGCTCAGGGCGTGCAGCCAATTTTAAGATGCTTTTTGATGCCCGAAAAGGAGCTTTTAAAAACACTGCAGCTGTCTTTGGTGGGTTCTCTTTCCTTCATGATACCTCCTGAGAGAGAGGGTGAGAACACACGTGTCTGCACTGCACACCTTGGATGAACTTGATATTTTCTGTCAGATATGCCTTTTGGCCCCTTTTGAACCCTGAGTTGAGTTCGTGGGCACATGGGTTCCACCTCCTGTTCCCACTGAGCTCCGCCATCACTCCTCTTATCCTTCCAAAAGCTGGTAACTCACCTCTCCAACTATTGACCCATTCCTATCAAAGTTGCCAGCTTCCAGATGGGGCCTGGAGATCTTCCAGAATTAAATCTGATCTCCAGATTATAGATATCAGTTACCCGGGGAGAAAACAGCTGGAGAGTGAATTCTATTGCATTATGCCCTGCTGAGGTTCCTCCCCTCCCCCAAATTCCATTGTTTCCAGGATCTACCCTCGGATCTCCAGGAATTTCCCAACACAGTTGGCAACTCAAATCCAAGAACATCTACAGAACAGTCACCACCCAAAGTAGATGACCAAAAATCAAGACCAAAAAGATGGCTGCTCCTACCCAAGATGGCCGTCTGCACATTTGGGAGGGGGAGGCAAGCTGCCAACATCGGCAAGCAACGAAATCCCACCCTTAGGGTAGCGGACATGGAGGAGAAACTGCCACAGAGGAGTGCTGGCAGACTGCCAAATGGGAACACGGAGCCCAAAAGGCAGAACGGTGCCCAGGAAAGGATAGAGCCATTATTTGCAGCCTGTACGTCAGACTACGATCTGGGATAAAAGGGTTCAATTCCCCATCCAGCTGACAAAGTCACCGGGTGACCCCAAGATACTCACACGCTCTCAGCCTAACCCACCAGACAGGGTTTGCAAAGGCACAAATAAAACAAGAAGCAAAACACAGGTGGATCACCCTGAGATTCATGGCAGGATAAAAACATCTTTACCAGAGAATCAGATGTCTCCAAACACTCTCGGTGAGTCCAGATCAAGATAGGTAGCTGTGTTACTCTGTCTGCAGCAGTAAGTAAAGAGCAAAGAGTCCAGTAGCACCTTCAGGACTAACACCATTTGTGGCAGGGTAGGAGCTTTCATGAGTCACTGAAGAAGCGGGCACTGACTCCCAAAAGCTCATCTACCCTGACACAAATTTTGTTAGACTTATGGAGCTACTGGACTCTTGCTTGTTTCTACTGCTAAAAGGGTCCCGTCTTTTGCTGCTGCCTGGATGGAGAGTTCAAAAGTGGGCCACTCTTGGGGCAAGTTGTTGGCTCTGCCAGGCTTGGGCTTCTGGAGGCACAGGGTCCTTGGCATCTGCCAGAAGATGCCAACCCCCAACACCAGGCCCACTGCAAAGTTTCAGGCAGAGGTTTCCTCCAGCTCCCATATCCTTTTAACTAGCGGTACCAGGGGACTTTTGTCTTCAAAATGCAGAATTTATTCTGCGGTCCTGAAGAAATGTGACATACATTTCTTGAGGGAACCAGTGTTCCCTCTAAGCCAGGGGTGGGGAACCTCTGTCCCGAGGACCATATACGGCACTCGAGGTCACTTGGTGTGTCCCTCGGGGATTCCTGGACCAAACCGAGCGATGTGGCAGCCTCTCTGGGGTTGGCTGGCCAGCAAGGATTGTGGGGCCCAGCTGCGCTATGCAGCAGCCTCCCCAGGTCCAGGCAGGGATCACAGGGCCCAGATATACTGTGCAGCAGCCTCCCTGGGGCCTGGCTGGCTGGCCAGATTTGGTGCAGGGCCTGGAAAAGCTGCTGTCACAGTTCAGTTTGCACTTGATTATCCCAGATGGTGTGGCCTAATATGCTAATGAGTGTGTGACCTAATATGCTAATATTAGGGGATGTGGTCTAATATGCTACTGAGTTCCTCCTGGGCTTTTTCTACAAAAAAGCCCTGGACCTATGCATTTGCCTAGGGCGGCAGGCTGGTTTGTGTGTGTGTGCGCGCCAGATTAGGCTCTCCCCACATGACTTCAAATAGAAAAACAATTATTTGCATTAATTTTGCTGGCCTGAATCATTCTCCCTTGGTGGAGCACTGATTTTTAAGTTGATAATTTTCATGGCCTGCGAATGATGTTATGAATATCCATATGGCCCTTGGCAGGAAAAAGGTTTCCCACCCCTGCTCTAAGCTGAGTTAGCGTGAGCTAGCTCACAGATTTTTAACCTTCAGCTCATACATTTTTGTCTTAGCTCAGGAAAAATGGCCCCAGAGCACAATAACCAATGCAGTAGCTCACAATTTTAATGTCACTAGCTCACAACTTTAATACCAGTAGCTCACAAAGTAGAATTCTTGCTCACAAGACTCTGAAGCTTAGAAGGAACACTGCCCCCTACCCTATTCTACAATAATTGTGGAAGCTTGGGAGGAGGGATTTCACCTTCCTGAATATCATGGGGCCCAGAATTCCCAGGACCTCCCCGTCCACTGGCACAGGATGGGGGGGGGGGGGGTAGGGTTGCCAGCTCCAGGTTGGGAAACTCCTGGAGATCTAGGGGTGGAGCCTGGGGAGGACCAGGGCCTCAGTGGGATGCAATGCCCCAGAGTCCAAACATCCATTTTCTCCAGGGGAACTGATCGCTGTAGTTTGGAGATGAGCTGTAATTCCAAGGAATCCCCAGTTCCCACCTGGAGGCTGGCATTCCTACCAGTGTCTCAAATGCAAGAACCAGCCTATCCAAACACCGGTTTGTTCTTTCCCATTTCTTTCCATTCCCTCCTTGCCTCTCGCTATTGTGTTAAAAATACCCAGGCAAGCCTTTGAAATGCCAGGAAACAGCCAATTCTAAAATACAAGCGAGTGAACGTCAAGGACAGGCATCCAGGGACGTCAACTGGAACGCGAGAGGGCCCGAGAGGGCAAGAGAGCCGGATTTCCTGTCCGCTAGTCACTCCTCCGCAACGGACTGAACAACAGTCGAAACGCAATGCCTCCCCCTCCGAGGCAGGCATTTTCAAGTGCCACACAGGTAACAGCATCTTGCCTGCAACATGATTTAAACCAACACACACAGGTAAAAGAGAGACGAATAATTGAGGTCATTTTTTTCCCAGGCATTTATTCCGAAAACCAGCAATTGCAGAATGACATATGGGATTAGTCATAACAGTAGAGTATCTGCTTTGCACGCAGAAGGTCCCAAGTTCAGTTCCAAGCATCTCCACTTAGAGAACTCAAATTCCAAACATTGGAGAAGATAACTGTTTCCAAAGGGGGGGGTTGTAGAAAAAGTCCAGCAGGAACTCATTTGCATATCAGACCACACCCCTTGATGTCACCACAGTCTCACATAGAGCTTTTTGGAGAAAAAGCCCAGCAAGTATTTGAATATTAGGCCACACCTCCTGGCACCAAGCCAGCAGGAACTGCATTCCTGTGTGTTCCTGCTCAAAACAAAGGTCCCGTTTCCCCCATCTGCTGCCAGCCACAGTTAACAATACTGAACTACTGAGACCAATAGGCTCCGTATCTCATGTTCAGTTTTTTTTTTAAACTGCAAACAGCCATGCTGGTCTGTTCACAAAGAGTCCTGGGTACTATCAACAACTAGAATTGAGCCTGGGAAGTAGGGTTGCCAATCTCCAGGTGGTGGCTGGAGATCCCCTGGAATTACAACTGGTCTCCAGGTGACAGAGATCAGTTCCTCTGGAGAAAACTGCTGCTTTGGAAGGTAGGCTCTAAGGCATTACACTGTGCTGAGGCCCCTCTCCTCCCCAAATCCTGCACTCCCAGGCTCCACCCCCAAAATCTCCAGGTATTTCTCAAGCCAGAGCCAGTAACCCTACAGTGGGCACAAAGGTGTCATTGGCACTGAATGTGTAAATGCTTCTCAACACCCAGTCGGAAGCCAGCAGCCACATCCCACAAGTTAAAGCTTCCAAGCACCAACTGCATATCGGACAGGGTGAAGTTTGTGGGTTTTTAAGTAATATATAGTTGAAGTTTCTCTGGACAGTAAATGCCATCAGGGCTTCTGAACTGCCTCTAGCACTGCTCAATACCTATTGGTCTTCTGCAATGCACAATAAAAAAATTATTATGCATGGGGTAGAGAGAGCTGACAAAAAGAAATTCTCTCTTCCCTAGGGTTGCCAAGTCCAATTTCAGAAATATCTGGGGACTTTGGGGGTGGAGCCAGGAGACACTGGGGTGGAGCTAGGGGGAAGGGGGGGAAACGGCGCCAAGGAGCGTGGCGAGCCGCCCCATCTCGTAGCTGCTCCTCCGAGATGGGCTCAGGCTGAGCCCATCTTGGAGGAGCAGCTAAAATGAAGCCAAGAAGAGGCGGCAGCAGCGCAGCACCATTGCAGATTCGCGGCTCGCCACACTTCTGGCCTGCCTCCACCCTCCCCTTCTCTGATTTTACCTCAGAGGCGGAGCGGGCGATGGCGCTGCACTGCTGCCGCCTCTTCTCGGCTTCATCTTAGCTGCTCCTCCGAGATGGGCTCAGCCTGAGCCCATCTCGGAGGAGCAGCTACGGTGAGCGGAGAAGAGGCGGCAGCTGCGCAGCGGCGTCGCGCGCTCCTTGGCGCCGTTTTCCCCCCTCCCCCCGCTTCCATTTTTTTGGGGAGCGGGGGAAGAGGCTGGAAATCCTGGGGTCCCCCGCCAGGGCGGGAGGGTTGGGAAGCCTACTCTTTCCTAAAATACTAGAACTCAAAGACATCCAATGAAGCTGATAGGCTGTAGGTTCAGGGTGGACTAAAGGAAACACTTCTTCACATGGAGAGGGATTTAAAGTGTGGAATTTGCTGCCAGAGAAAACACACACGTAAAATAAACACCTAAAAATAAACATCTAAAGCCAAACCCCCCACAATGCTGACGGAGCCTTGAAGTTCTTTCTTGAAGACCATTTAGTGATGGCCACAGGTCTAAACAGTTTTAAAGGGGGATTAGATAGATTCATGGAGGATAAGTCTAACAGCCATGGTGACTGAGCGGAACCTCTTCATTCAGACACATTAAACCCCTGAACCCCAGAGCCAGGAGGCAACATCAGGGGAAGGCCTCAACCTCTATGGCCTGTTGCTGGCTGTCTAGAGCAACTGCTTGGCCACTGTGTGAGACAGGATGCTGGACTAAATGGACCACTGGTCTGATCCAGCAAGGCTCTTCTTATGTTCTTAAAAAGGAACAAAAAAACACATCTTAAGGAAAGTCCTATTAGTAAAACCAGTGATTAAGAAACATGTCCAACTAAGGTTGTCTTTGGCTTTTCTTCAGGAATCTCTGCCAACACAAGCAGACACAAACTAGGGCTCCCCCCCACCCAGTTGTAGCCCCACATCTTGGGCACATCCTCCCCCAAGAGCCCTCAGACTCTTAATTTGATTAATTTAATTTAGAAGGGTCCCCCTCCTTCTATAGCATTATCTGAGGTCCCTCCCCTCTCCAAGCCCCTGCCAGTAGTAAATCAGATAGTAAAGAGTTAACTGGAACTGGATTATGGGGTGGAGGTTTCAGTCCCTCCAGGACTGTTCTCTTTCCTTGCTTTCAGTTTCTGTGTTTAGTTCAAAGTTAGCTGCAATAAAGCAGTTGTGCATCACTCAGCAACTCACGGGAGCACAGTGATTTATTTCATTACCACGGTGAGATCACAAAACTGCCCTCCCCAGGCTCCATCACCAAATCCCAAGGAATTGGCAGCCAAGTTGGGAATATGGAGACTGTGTAGTCTCCTGCCCCTGTAACACAACACGTTTTTAAATCTTAGAATCGAAAGAAAAACTGGTCCCAAAGGACAACTTCCACAATGCAAGATAGATAACCAAAGTCGTGCATTGTCTATGTACTTTCAAACAAAAATATATTTTAGAGAATAGAGAGGACAGGAAACAAGAAACACTTAACGGAGTGTTATTTCTAAATCCATTAAGGCAAACTAAATTCAGCCTTCCTTTCTCCCCGTATCACATGGATTATTGCTAACAAAAGAAAATTAAGAAGGCTTGGAAATTCCTCTCTCCAACACAGGGGTGGGGGGAGAGATCTGGCAAGCTTAGAAAGAGCCTCTCAAAAACAGTTTTAAGTTGTCAAGGTATTAATCCTACGGAAAGAATGAATCTTACACACACATCAAGTGCGTCATGAAAATATGCAAAAAAACAACTGAGCTCCAAAGCTCCAATTCAACTTGCCACAACCTTGGGAGCCACAAATTTCATAACTCAGGTGGGATTCCATGAAGTGTCGCTTGTGGTCCTCTAACTATCAGCGCTTCAACTGGAGAGGGTATTCTTTTCCCCAGGACCTTTTTTTGTGGAAAAAGCCCAGCAGGAACTCATTTGCATATTAGGTCACACAGCCCAGACAGCAAGCCAGTCAGAACTGAGTTCCTGCTCAAAATAAGCCCTGCTTTTCCCTCACATCACATGCCTAGCTGTTGTGATGAGCAGGGAACCTTGTTTATTTATTTATTTTACTTATTTATCTTGCGGATTTATATTCCGCCCTTTCCCGTGAACAGGCTCAGGGTGGATTACAGCATGCTGAACGGTGCGCAACCTGCAATTTCAGACACTTCATTTTGAACTACTGATAACAGCTCAACTGACTGCAACACTGTGAGGGTAAAGAACCATGCTGGGACTGATGGCAGTTGTAGGCAAAAAACATCTGGAGAGCTACCGTTGGCCACCCCTGAATGGGTTCGATGCAATGAGGAGACGCAGTTGCAGAGATCATAGCTCTCTTTATTAGTTACAACAGGGTAACGGCTGAACTAGAAGACTGATGTACTGGGCCAACTATATGCAGTTCAAGGTTCCAGCACTAGGATGCCATTGGATCATTCAAACCAGCAGGAGGCCTGTGATTGGAGCAGAGCAGCAGGGATTTGGATCCTACTGCCCATTGTTCCCTAGTCCCCGAGCTCAGACCTAAAGGCTCCCATAAGCCAGGCAGGAACACAAGTAATAGCATCATTAGCCCACATGCACAACACCTCCCCAAACTCAACACCCCTTGGGCTGTGTCTCCAGATCTCCAGAAATCTATGTCTCCCTGCTCCTGCCTCCTGCAAGGTTTCTTCTTAGCATTATTTTGTGGTTGGCCACAACCATCATCAAACGAATCTTTAACGGCATAGTAATACAATAAAACAGGGATAAACAGTCTAAGAACTAGACACCTAAAAATGTAAAAAAAAAGGGTCACTACCAGTGTTCCCTCTCAACTGAGCTAGTGTGAGCTAGCTCACATTTTTTTAGCCTCCAGCTCACACATTTTTGTCTCAGCTCAGAGAAAATGGCCCCAGAGCAAACTAATTCATGCAGTAGCTCACAACTCTAATGCCAGTAGCTCACAAAGTAGACTTTTTGCTCATAAGACTCCACAGCTTAGAGGGAACATTGGCACGAACCAGAACCCACTGAAGTTCAAAAGGCAGAGCAGGTATCTATATTTTATATTCTCTAGTTCTTAACTTCCATACACATGACAGGAACTCAGCCACAGATACAGTGATTTCGGGAGACTTGTCAGATAACAAAAAGGCTAAATTATTCTCGGTCTCAAAGGGTTTGAAGAGGGAAGAAGAAGATTGTGGTTGGCCTACTGTTCTCCCCCTCTGGAACCCGCACGAGCGACTTTTACTTTGCATTCGCCATCATCATTTCCAAAAGCCTTTTAAGAAAATGTTAAAATAGGGGGTTGATCTTTCAGTGCCATTTTTTACATCGTGTTTTTAGCCTGGAAACTTTACATTCAATTTAAGCAGCTCAATGTTTTATGTTTTTATAATCTGGCTGAGTTTTTAATGCCAGGTTTTCATGAGCAGCTTGTAATGTTTCACCGGGTTTCATTTGCAAGCCATCTTGGGCTGGTTTCCCTGGAGAGGCGGCAAAAAAAATTTTCTAAATAAAAGCCATTACTCTGACTTTGGGATTTTCACCTCACTGCACGTTATGTCATGCTTAGACTTTGAGGGCATTTGTAAATTTAGTAAATCAAATAATAATGAAGTCTCCCTGGGAGAAAATTCCTTATTGATCGCAAATAAAACCCGACCCCAGAGGATACGCACACACCTGAAGCTGCCTCAGGCCCTTGGTCCATCAAAGCCAGCCCTGTCTACTCAGACTGGCAGGGTCTCAAGTGGAGCTCTTTCGTGTCACCAGCTACCTGAACCCTTTAACTGGAGGTGCCGGGGACTGAACCTGGGACCTTCTTGCACAGGGTTGTCAAGTCTAATTCAAGAACTATCTGGGGACTTTGATAAGCATAACTGAACTCCAAAGGGGGTTCTAGCCATCACATTTCAAGGAACTGCACACCTTTTCAATGCCTTCCCTCTACTGGAAATAATGAAGGATAGGGGCACCTTCTTTTGGAGCTGATAGAATTGGACCCCCTGGTCCAATCTTTTTGAAACTTGGAACATGTTTTGAAGAGAGGCACCAGATGCTATGCTGAAAATGTGGTGCTTCTATCTCAAAAAACAGCCCCCACAAAGTCCCAGATACTTGCAGATCAATTCTCCATTATACCCTATGAGAACTGGTCTGCATAGGGAATAATGGAGCGCCCAGCGGACTTTCCTCTCCCCACCCCTGCTTTCTGATGACCCTGAGGCAGCGGGAGGTCCTCCAAACCGGAGGATTCCCTGCCCTCACCTGGGGATTGGCAACCCTAGCCACAGCCCCTTCCTCTGAGGAAAGTGGAAAGATCATCTATTCGCAGATGAAGTTGGAAGTACTCCTAGAGTTGCTAGCTCTGGGTTGGGAAATACCTGGAAATTTGGGGGGTAGAGCCTGTAGAAGGTGGGGTTTGGGGAGGGGAGGGGTCTCAGCAAACTATAATTGGCATAATACCTCATCCAAAGCAGCCATTTTCTCCAGGGGAACTGGTCTTGCTTGTCTGGAGACCAATTGTAATAGCCAGAGCTTTTTTCTTTTTTTTGTAGCAGGAGCTCCTTTGCATATGAGGCCACACCCACCTGATGTAGCCAATCCTCCAAGAGCTTACAGGGCCTATTTTAAAGCTCCAGGAGAACTGGCTACATCAAGGGGTGTGTGGCCTAAGATGCAAAGGAGTTCCTGCTACAAAAGAAACCCCTGGTAATAGATTAGGATTTCCAGGTGTCACCTGGAAGTTGGCAACCCTAGGTGCCCCCCGGTATACTTTCCCCCTCCACCTTGTTCATTTTGAATAATGGAGCCAAAGTGCATGCATAGATTCACAAGCATCCAAGGCACTGGAATGCATCGGAATTTCTCCTGGGAAGGAATTGAATGTTTATGAATCAGGCGGTTTTAAGTGTGTACATTGAGGGCTGGAAAGTGGGCGATACAGAGAAGCAGGGAGATGAGTCAGGATGTGGGGGGGGGGGGGGGAAAGGGTCTGCTCTTCCCCTCTCTTCTTGGCAGCTCAGGAAAGCTAAAGACTTCAGGGAAAGTGACAGTTTTTTAAATTGCTACTCCTGTAAGGTGTTTTGCTTGAACTACAAGCTAGCTGTGGTTTGGGGTGGGGGAATCAGTCTCACTGCCATAAACACTTTATGTATTGTAGACAATGCCTGCATGCACAGACACCTCGCAGAAGCTCGATCTACTAGGGTTGCCAGCTTCCAGGTGGTACCTGGAGACCCTCCACTATTATAATTTTATCCCCGTGGTATAGCGGTAAAGAACAGCAGACACCAATCTGGAGAACCGGGTCAGATTCCTCACTCCTCCACTGGAAGTCTGCTGGGTGACCTTGGGCCAGTCACGATTCTCTCAGAATTCTCTCACTCCCACCCGCCTCACAAGGCACCTGTTGTGGGGAGAGGAAAGGAAGGTGATTTGTTAAGTTGCTTTGAGACTCCTTAGGGTAGAGAAAAGCAAGGTATAAAAATCAACTCTTCTTCTCCAGACTATCATGATCAGCCACTCTGGAGAAAAGGGCTGCCTTGAAGGTGTGGACTTTATGGCATTAGGCCCTGCTGAGTTTCCTCCCCTGGCTCCATGCCCCAAATCCCCAGGTATTTCCCAACCCAGACCTGGCAGCCCTACCATAATGTAAAAACCATGGTTCATTTAAACTATTGGTAGCTTGTATGCCTAACAGCCAAGATTCTTCCATTCAAACTACCAGCCTTCTGAGGCTGCTTTTCAGCGGGGGAAGGGAATGGAGACTGCGTTGTCTGTCTTCCAGTCTCATGAACATATGAAGGCACCCTATACTGAATCAGACTCCACATAGTCAGTCATGCCTTCTCAGTTCTCCAGGGTCTCAGGCAGAGGTCTTTCCCATCACCTATGGCCAGATCTTTTAACTCAGGGGTGTCAAACATGCAGCCAGAGGGCCAAATCAGGCCCCCAGAGGACTCCTATCAGGCCCCTGAGCCACCAGATCTTGTCTGCTTCCTTCTCCCTCTCACTTTCTTCCTTCTGCATCTCAGCTTGCTTTGCAAAGCTTGCTCAATCACACAGGAGTTACAGAGCAAAACCTTGATTTTCTCCATTGGTTGAGGTGCCTCCCCCTCCTGGTCCCCTAGGGAGGGAGGGAAAGAGCCAGAGCTTCCTTTGCCCAGTTCCCTGGATCCCATGGGAGAAATACAAAGAACGCACCTTTAAGGCCAACAAGTCCTAATGTTTTAAGCGTGTTTTATTTTAAGGTACATTTAAAAAAAATCTTTATTCATGTTTGTCTGTGTCCCTTAAAAAGTTTATATCTCTGCTACCTAATCTTAAATAGGTACACACATGGCCTGGCCCAACAAGATCTCATTTATGTCAGATCCGGCCCTCATGAGTTTGATACCCCTGTTTTAACTCAAGATGTCAGGGATTGAACCTGAGACCTTCTGCGTACCAAGCAGATGCTCTCCCACTGCTGGCCGTGATTTTTCATCCCTGGAGCACAAAGAGGAAGAGAAGGGCTGGAAGCTTATTTGTTACACCCCGCTCTCTCCCATTCCAGGACACTTCACAAAAGCAAACCGTTCCAAAGTTTTCAGCTGGCTCTTAAAAACCGAGCACTGGGGAGGGGGGATGGTTATGAAACGAACACGCCATTTCTTCCTGGCAACCATTTATCACTTCTCCTTTTTTTTTTAAAGGGGGACTAAGAAATCTATCAAATTGCCGGGTTCCTGCCAACGCAGTGACGCCTGTAAAGCAAAGCTGTCAACGCTGGACTGTGAATCAGGGAAGGGAGTTTTTGAAGAGCCGCTCACCTGGTTCCTTTGGGAGACTCACCATTTCTTTCCAGGGGATTTTTAAAAACGCTATGGCCCTCCAACTAACCAGCCTAGTGTAACAAAGGCTAGTGAGCTAGTCCTTTGGGTGGACATCTTTGAAAGAGTGTCATTGCAGTAGAGTAAGCCTGCTGGTCGGAAGTAGTGCTGGTATCTTCAGGTCAAACCAGACAAGATGCTGAAACATCGCCATTCCCTCCCCACTTGGCAGCCCAATCTTGTCAGTTTTCGGAAGCTAAGCAAGGTCGACCTTGGTTTGTACTTGGATGGCAAACCAACAAGGAATACCAGGGCTGTGACTCAGAGACAGGCAATGGCAAACCACCTCTGAATATCTCCTGCCTTGAAAACGCTATAGGATCACTGCGAGTCAATGGCTCACCACAACCAAATAACAGCTGCAAGCAGAGGTGGAATTCTAGCAGGAGCTCCTTTGCATATTAGGCCACACACTCCCAATGTAGCCAATCCTCCAAGAGCTTACAAAAAAAGAGCCTTGTAAGCTCTTGGAGGATTGACTGCATTGGGGTGTGTGGCCTAATATGCAAAGGAGCTCTTGCTAGAATTCTACCCCTGGCTGCAAGAGACCCCACTGGGGGTGCAACATAGGGGGAGGGGAGTTAACTCATTAATTCCCTCCAGTCTTCCTCAACACAGGCAACACAAAAACTTGGTTTTTTAGTGCCATGGAGGAAAATTATTGAGAATGAGCCATAGTCCCCTATTTAATTGCTTTCTATAGGTTTTCTCCACTTGTCCCAGTTGGTTTTGCAAATGCATATTGTGTACGCCCATTACACAGTGGGTTTTTATGTATATCCAAAGATTTGATTGAATTGTATGTTTTATGTAAATCTCCAAAGTAAAGTTAACAATTGAAGGCTTACGTATATCTATATAATCATACATTCCCTCCCCCTCATAGCACTATATGTGATAAGGGTTTACAGAAAAGTAACAATAAAAATAAAAATATTTGTTTCAACCATTGATAAGTTGCCATAAATGTAGTACAGAAATAACCTCTGGAAACCAAATTGCAACAAAATCACTAGATTCATATCATTACACAGTGCTGACATACAAGTTATATATAAAACATCTATCATTTACCAGTATGTTTATTTAAGGTTGCCAGCACTGCCTTGGAAAATGCTGGAAGATTTTGAGGCTAGTGCTTGGGAGGGTGGAGTTTGGGGAGGATGTGATGACATCACTTCTAAGTGACACCCAAGACACTGATCTCTTATGGTAAAGACCACAGAGACATGGGGAAATCCCTAGAGTGTCACTATGGATGCCATTTTTTTCCTTCTGCTCCTGAATTACTCATGGGCAGAGAATTAGGATCAAGGGCACAGGTTTATCTGCAGCAGGCCAGCAAAGGGCAAGCCTATATTCTGTACTCATTGACTGATATAACAAATGAATAGTAAAAATATCTATACATATCATGGTAAGAAAAGAAAAGATGAACAAAAATGAAATGTTCTATTTGCTGGGGGTGGGGGGGACAGAATCTGGGATTTTTTTTCTCTGGTCAAGTTAACAAGGTCAAGAAATTAGAAAAATCCCCACTAGAAAATGAAGATAATCTCTGCACTTCCCACCCCCCAAAAAAAACAAATAATAGCTTTTATCAGGGCTCCTAGCAGCTATTATTTAGAAAGGAAAATACACTAGGAAATCACACACACTAAATTTAGAAAGGAAATCACACACACTAAATAATACACTTTCAATACACTTTCCAACTGGATTTTACTGTGTGAACTGGTAAAATCCAATTGGAAACTGCATTGAAAGTGGATTGAAAGCACATTATCTAGTGTGTGTTATCACAGCCTAGGCTTGTTCCGGTGTCGGGAGTCCTTTTTCCCCAGGTGCTTCTATCCGATTTTGCACAAGCTGCTGCGGGGCTGCGATTTGCCCCGCCTCTTTCCTGTGGCAAGCAAGATCCTCTGAAAACCAGTATCTAGTTGTGGATGCTGAGCTTCTCTTAGGGTTTATCAACTTCAATATGAGACCACGAGTTCTCCCATAATTACAACTGATCTCTAGACTGCAAAGAGGCAGTGGCAGCTCTGGAGGGTGGGTTCTATTGAATACCGTATAGGCCAATAGAAGTGGAAATTCTAGAATGGCTGCATAGGATGAGTGGTTTGGGACTTCTGCTTCACTTATGGTTTACTTTAGTGACTAGGATTGGGGATTGAGAGATGGATGGGACTGCTGATAGCTAACAACCACCTACAGGGCTTTGGACTGAATTTTTATCCTAAATACTGAGAAAAACCTGAAGAACAACTTGAAAGGGTTTTTTACATTGACTGGAACATAACATAACTGGATAGCAGCCAGCACAAATATTTAGGATCAATGGTTTAGTGTGCCATACAAGTGATGTGAGAAAAAAGTGGGAGGGTGATGCATGGCAGGAACTTTAGATTTAAAATTTGATGGAAACGGCTTCACAGGAAGGGAGGGGCTGACCTTTGACCTGGACATGCCATGAGAGGATGCAAATAGATCTGGTCTCTCACCCCCTGCTATGCTCCCTCCACAAAACTGTACCCTCCCAAGCGACTTCCAGGAATCTTCCAAGCTGGATTTGGCAACCAGAGCCTCTCACTTAGTTTGATGCTCACAGAAAAGTAAAAACAACTGAAATGGACAGTTAATTCATTGTATGTTTAGAAGTTTAAGTTTAGAAAAAAAAACCCCACACACAAAAAAGCAGTCCTCGCTATTCTCAGGGAGGTCCTCCAACAATATATAATTAAGAACAAGGGTTTAATGGCTCCAAAAAGTGGCAGGGATCAGAAAGCAGGAGTCACAAACTTATTAAGTGCAACTTGAAAGGTTTTTTACATTGACTGGAACATAACGGGATAGCAGCCAGCACTTAGTCACAAACTTAGCACTAGTCACAAACTTAGCCACAGTGTGTGTGTGTATATAATTTTTTTTTGGCCACTGTGTGACACTGAGTGTTGGACTGGATGGGCAATTGGCCTGATCTAACATGGCTTCTCTTATGTTCTTATGTTCTTACAAACCAATCCAGTTTGTAAACCAACCTCCTAGTTCATACGGGTTCTTGGTTCAGTTTGTGATTCAGCTACGAACCACTAACTGAATGACAAAAATGCAGTTCCTGACCATCTCTATACACACATGTTAGGATTTAAAGGAACTTCATATCACAGGCCTTTAAAGATGGGATTGAGCTGGCCCAAATGAATCCTCTAGGGCAGGGGTCCCCAGCCTATCTCTGTGGACATAATCACACAATGGCTACCACAGGAGGCAGAGCCAATCACAAAATGTAAAGAAGTTAGGTTATAGATAAGTCTTGGGTTGCCAAGTCCAATTCAAGAAATATCTGGGGACTTCGGGGGTGGAGCCAGGAGACATTGGGGTGGAGCAATGGTGTGACAAGCATAATTGAACTCCAAAGGGTGTTCTGGCCATCACATTTTAAGGGACCACACACCTTTGCAATGCTTTCCTTCCATAGGAAATAATGAAGGATGGGGCACCTTTCTTTGGGGGCTCATAGAATTATACCCCCTGGTCCAATCTTTTTGAAACTTAGGGAGTATTTTGGGGAGAGCCACTAGATGCTATGCTGAAAGTTTGGTGCCTCTACCTCAAAACACAGGGCCCGCAGAGCCCCAAATACCCGCAGATCAATTCTCCATTATTTCCTATGGGAATAAGTCTCCATAGGGAATTGTGAGTTCCCAGCAGACATTTCCCTCCCCTCCCCCCACTTTCTGATGACCCTGAAGTGGGGGGAGGGCCTCCAAACCAGGGGATCCCCTGCCCCCACCTGGGGATTGGCAACCCTAGATAAGTCTAATGGTGCCTCTTCAACATTTCAGGCAGAAGCTCTGTTTAATTTGTATAGCCAATTAGAAGCCACCCTAGGCCAAAGCCCCACCTAGCCCCACCCACTTTCTAAAAGCACTTGGTGGGCACCGGGAAAGGTGCCAGCAGATATCCCAGTACCCACAGGCCCCACATTGGGGAACCCTGCTCTAGGGAATATAGCAAATGTATACACAGTTATAAACAGCATTGTTGTTGAAAATGGAATGAGCAAACACACTCTAAGAATCAGCCTACAAGTCCTCTCTAGTCATAAGAAGGGGAGGGGATTTATCAGCACATCTGTGTACATTCCTTTCTATCGGGCGGTATCTTTTCACAGCCGCTCTGAGAGGTAGTCTGCACTGAATAAGGAGGCCCCGTGCAGCCATGACTGAACTTTTCTGGAGTTCAACCCAGGCCTCTGTGACCTGAGTCCCAAAATTCTACCTACAACATTTCAAGGAGGAAGTCATGTTCATCGCCGGTTTTGGGAGGCTGAAGGAAAGTTCCGGGATCTGGTTCACCTCACCGTGTTTGGATTTGAGCCGCCACCACAAATTAGACACACTCTTACCATTTCAGCACAAAGAACTCTTTGTGTGTGAATACTCCCAAACAAACAACGGGATCGCAATTATTCCCTTTGGCTCGATTCCATTAGCTGTTTAGAAGCTTTCCGCAGCGTGGCAAACTGCAGCCTTCTTTTTAATTACCAAATTACAAATAAACACCATTATGTCTTCCGGTAATTTATAAAAGCAAATTCCACGTTCGCCGCAAGATGACCCAATCAAAAAGCAAAATGGATCTCGCTTGCACAATTAAGATTCCAGAGACGACCCAGTTAGATGTTACCTGTATGCGTGATCGACCTGTAGTAGCTGTACATGAGGTACAAGCATGCACATCAAGAAAATGAGAGGAATAGTTGTCCATGCATCCAGTTAACTGCTGTCGCTTGCGATCACGTGTCCATGACTGCCACAGTCTCACAGATAGGGTTGCTAACTTCCAGATGGCACCTGGAGATCTTCTGCTATTACAATTGATCTCATGCCAACCAAGATCAGTTCCCCTGGAGAAAGTGGCTGCTTTGGAGGGTGGACTCTAGAGCATTGTACCTAGGGTTGCCAAGTCCAATTTAAGAAATATATGGGAACTTTGGGGGTGGAGCCAGGAGACATTAGGGGTGGAGCCAAGATCAAGGCTGTGACAAGCATAATTGAACTCCAAAGGGAGTTCTGGCCATCACATTTAAAGGGACAGCACACCTTTTCAATGCCTTCTTTCCATAGGAAACAATGAAGGATAGGCACCTTCTTTTGGGGCTCATAGAATTGGACCCCCTGGTCCAATCTTTTTGAAACTTGGGGGTATTTTGGGGACAGGCACTAGATGCTGTGCTGAAAATTTGGCGCCTGTATGTCAAAAAACATCCCCCCCAGAGCCCCAGATACCCATGGATCAATTTTCCATTATTTTCTAAGGGAATAAATCTCCATAGGGAATAAGAGTTCCCAGCAGACATTTCCCTCCCCTCCCCCCGCTTTCTGATTACCCTGAAGCGGTGGGAGGGCCTCCAAACCGGGGGATCCCCTGCCCCCACCTGGGGATTGGCAACCCTAATTGTATCTTACTGAGATCCCACCCTCCCAGGCCCTGCTCCCGTATCTCCAGGGATTTCCCAACCCAGACCTGGCCAACAGGGTTGTTGCAAGAGTAAGATGGAGGAGAGAAGAACCATGTCGTATCTGCCTCTGCCCTGCCACAACAACGTCACACATCTGAACAGGAAGCCAGCCACCCTGCAAATGCGCAATTTCATTGACGGCCCATACGCATCCATTCTCCACACTGGTCTTTGCCTGAGTAGGTCGGGAAGGCTCCCAAACTTCCGGCATTGTACAAACTATGTAAAATAGAACCGTTCCAGTATAATGCTGCAGTCTGGTGTAGTGGTTAAGTGCGTGGACTCTTATCTGGGAGAACCAGGTTTGATTCCCCACTCCACCACTTGCACCTGCTGGAATGGCCTTGGGTCAGCCATAGCTCTTGTAGGAGTTGTCCTTGAAAGGGCAGTTGCTATAAGAGCTCTCTCAGCACCACCTACCTCACAGGGTGTCTGTTGCGGGGGAGAGGGAAGGTAAAGAAGATTGTGACCACTCTGAGATTTAGCGTATAGTGAGAGATATAAATCCAATATCATCATCATCTTCTTCTTATAACAGGATGATTCAGGAAGACGCTTCAGTAAAGACAGGCCCATCGCTATGGTGGGGCCTTCAGTGTCCTGACCCCACTACTTACCACCTCCAACTTCCAATCAGTTGTGATGGGGGCATCAAACATTCTTGCCTCCCTCCAGCAGCCATGGTGAGTGCTCAAGCCGAAGGAGGAAGGGTGGGCTGCCTCTCTCTCTCTCTCTCTCTCTCTCTCTCATCTCCTCCCCACCACAATGTTTCCCTCAGGCCCAAGGAAAAACAAAGAAGGGAAAGAAACTTAACCCAAAAACTGGAGTAAGAAACCTAATGTAATTAAAGGGCCAAAAATTTAAAACAAAGTGTAGAATAAATCACAAACCAACATAGAAGTATTTATTGTAGAAAGCTAAAACCATTTAAGGGCCCATCATAAGCCTCTATTCCAGGGGTGTCAAACTCATTTTGTTATGAGGGCTGGATCTGACATAAATGAGACCATGTTGAGCTGAGCCATGTCCGGCCAGGCTGTGTGTGTACCTATTTAAGATTAGGTAGCAGAGATATAAACTTTATAAAGGACACCAACACAAAGATTTTTCCAAATTAAAAAAATTTAAAGCATGCTTAAAACATTAGCAATCAGTCTTAAAGGTGCTTTCTTTGTATTTCTTCCATGGGATCCAGGGAACTGGGCAAAGGAAGCTCTGCTCCTTTCCTTCCTTCCTTTCCCAGAGGACGAGGGGGAGGAGTCTCAGCCAACAGAAGGAAGAGAGGCTTGGCTCAGTAGCTCGACTGTGCAAACGAGAAAGCCTGGCAAAGCAAGCTCTCCGTCCCCCCCCTTCCTCCCCAAGGGAGGACCCTCAGCCGATGGAGAAAATAGAGACTTTGCTCTGTAGCTCCTGTGTGACTGAGCAAGCCTGGCAAAGCAAGCTGTGATGCAGAAGGAAGCAAGAAAGAGGGAGAAGGAAGCAATGACAGCCAGTGGCTCGGAGGCCTGATAGGAGCCTTCCAGGGGCCTGATTCGGCCCCCAGGTCTCATGTTTGACACCCCTGCTCTATCCCATGTACAATCATAAAACCACAATGGGAACCCACTCAACTTGACCTGACACGTTTCGACCTAGACTGGTCTTCTTCAGAGGTCAGAAAGGTAAGTACACATATTGCTCATAATACAGAATAGAATAAAACAATAGAACAATGCAGGACCACAAGGAAATTTAATGAAGTGACAAAGGCTTAGAGATATTCTTGAGGCCTCTTATTCTACAGCCTTATGTCTTAATCAAGGCATACATATTGCATCCAGTGTCTTATTGTATGCCGCGTCGTCCCTCAGGCCCAAGGTCGTGCATGGCCCACTGCTCCTTTTTATCATAGAAAGGGACTGTGGCCCATACTTCTCACATGTACTACGGGCTGAGTTATGTTTTTATCTTGTTCTCGCCGCTCTGTATTTCTACTTACATAATACCGTTTCTTGCATTATTTAATAGGCATGCCCTGTTTCAGATTTCTGAAATCCTAGTCTGGTTACATTATAGGAGTCCTCCTCCTATTGACGGTAGTGACTTATGGGATGTCAGCCACCTATTAGCCAGACTATTATACAACATAATAAAATAAATATGAGGCAAATAAATCATTTCAAATGACCGCACCATAAGGAGGTTGACAGGCTCCCCGGCCACTGGCGGGGGATAGGGAGGTAGGGTTGCCAGCTCCAGGAGGTTTGGGGGTAGGGTTGCCAGGTCTGACTCAAGAAATATCTGGGGACTTGGGGGTGGAGTCAGGAGACTTTGGGGGTGGAGCCGGGAGCGAGGGTGTGACAAGTATGATTGAACTCTGAAGGGAGTTCTGGCCATCACCTTTAAAGGGGCCACACTCCTTTTAAATGCCTTCCCTCCATTTGGAATAATGAATGACACGGGCACCTTCTTTTGCGGTTCATTGAATTGGACCCACTGGTCCAATCTTTTTGAAACTTGGGGGACGTTTTGAAGAGAGGCACTGGATGCTCTGTAACTAAAAAAACCAGCCCCCTCAGAGCCCCAGCTACCGATGGCTCAATTCTCCATTATACCCTAAGGGAATTGGTCTCCATAGGATATAATGGAGTCTCTAGTAGACATTTTCCTTCCCCCTCTGACTTTCTAATGATCCTCCAAGCTGGGGGATCTCCTGCCCCCAACTGGGGAATGAGCATCCAAAAACCTCTAAAGGTATATTGTGATCAAAATTACTAGGCTGTAATGTCCATTCTATGTATCAAAATTATTTAATCAGAAATGTCTCTTTAAAATATCCCACACACAAATACATAGATCAGTTTTACAGTAAGATGGATATATCTTCAAATCCCATGAAAAGTAGATTGCGACAGGATTGTAAACTTGTAATTCCTGTTTCTGGAAGCTGGTATCTCTACCACACTGTGATCCTATACAGAGTTTCTCCGGTCTGAACCCCCTGGTTTCAGTTTGCTTAAACTGGATTAACTCTGCATAGGGTTGCACAGCCCCACTTCCCAAACGGCATGCAAGCATGTTTTTCTGCAAACCGATATCAACAACATCCATTTGCCGCTGTGTCTGATAAAGTCAACAGAGCCAGAAAGTGACATTTGCAGAAACCGACACAGATAGTGGTCATGTCACCCTGCTCTGTTTTTGCCAAAGAACCACAATTAAAAGGTTATTTAGTACCAATATAAACAGGCAGCATTTACTATGGGATTTAGTTCCCTGCTGGGGCATAATATAGGGATGCCAGCCTCCAGGTGGGGCCTGGGGATCTCCAGGAATTACAGCTGACCCCTAGACTACAGAGATCAGTTCCCCTGGAAAAAAATGGATTATTTGGAGGGTGTATTCTATGCCACTGCACCCCAATGAAGTCCCTGTCCTCCCCAGGCTCCATGCCCAAATCTTCAGGAGTTTTCTAACCTGGAGCTGGCAACCCTACTTCCTCCCAGCCCATCAGTGTCCAGAGGGAACTCTAGGCATACAGGTATTCTCTAGCTGCTGAGGTTTTTTTTAAAAAAAACCCTGCAAAAACACCATTTGGCAAGGAACTTAATTACCTTTTATGGCTATCCAGACCAAATGGCCAAGCCACACTTTTTTATGCGAGCATGTGATCAGTTAGTTTGCCCTCTTAATCAACAAACTGCATTTATTCCAGCCAGTATACCTGATCCCCTCGTCTGATGAAGCGTGCTTAGAGAGCACACGAAAGCTGACGTTCTAAATAAAACTTGGTTGGTCTTAAAGGTGCGACTTGACTCCTGCTTTGTTCAACTGCTTCAGACCGACAAGGCTGCCCGCCTGGCTCAATTAATGTGCGTGGATTAAACAATAAGATCAAACCAAAAAAAAGGGGAAGAAGGGGCCTGGAGATCTCCTAGAATTACAAGTGATCTCCAGACTAGAAAGATCAGTCCCCTTGGAAAAAACAGCAGCTTCAAGGGAGGACTGTATAGAATTGCATAACCACTGAGCTCCCTCCCCTCTCCAAATTCTGCCCTTTCCAGCTTCAACCCCTTCAATATCCAAGAATTTCCCAAGCTGGAGCTGACAGACAACCCTATATACCACATCACTTCCAGCCTCTCAACATCTCCATTTACAATTTGGAGATAATACAATAACTCCACAAGCCGGTAGCAGAGAAAAAGGTTTCTCAGTTAATGTACATTGAGCCCTCCAGAAAAGCACTGTCGATACTAAAAACACAAATATATTATTCCAAGAGAATATGATTAAACCCACAAGAATTGGAGGCAGTCAAGGTTATCGTGTCGGAATGATTCGCTTCCATCCAAACAGCATTGCCGGGTTGTTTGCTCTTGCTACCAGAATCCATACGAAGATGCCTTATACTGAATCGAGGTTGGTATGGTCTACTCAGACTGGCAGCAGCTTTCCAGGGTCTCAGGCAGAGGTCGTTCGCATCACCTACTGCCTGGAGATGTCAGAGATTGAACTGGAGATGTCAGGGATTGAACCTGGGACCGTCTGCACGCCAAACGGAAGCTCTTCCACAGCTCCATGGGACTGAGGGTTATCACTCCATACCAGGGACTGTCTGGTGCCCTAGGCAAAGCTAACTTCTGGTGCCCCCACCCCACACTGATAACATCACCAAGGCTGTGATCACGCATACTAAATAATGCACTTTAAATCCATTGTCAATGCACTTTCCAACTGGATTTTGCCAAGTCACACAGTAAAATCCAGTTGAAAAGTGCATTGAATGTGGATTGAAAGTGCATTATTTTAGTGTGTGTGATCACAGCCCAAGTCACCTGGGGGGCACCCAATTCGGTGCTCCCAGAAGGCTGGCACCCTAGGCAATTGCCTAGTTTGCCTAGTGGCAGGACTGGCCCTGATTATGCCTGTGTCATTACGGGTGGACCTTCCAGTTCCAAGAGGACAGAAGCCTGTTTTCAGGGACCCTGATAATCAGGAGAAAAGAGCGCCAAGTCCCAATACCTTTGCAAGCACCGCTAGGCTACTGAGCTCAGCTGATCAAAGGCAGGACAGGAAGAAGTGGCGGGTGAGCCGCAAGTGAGAGTTTGTATTGAAGACTGTGCATTCCTACGAATGTTGTTTAAGGATTATTGTATTGATTATTTCTAATGTCTATGGAACAGCCCATGTTGACAAAGATTTGGAAACAGGTGTGGCAGAATGATGACCTGTCCAGGGAATTCCAAGATGTTTTCATGTCACGTTTGCTGAAGGAACTATTTACATTGTGAAGAAGACATCCTCGTTGTGAATTATTCAAGCACGGGAACTTTTTCCTCTGGGACTTTCATTGGGGACTTAAGTCTCTTTATTGTTTAGATGCGGGTTTGATACATTAGTCATTTGTCACTATAACCCTCGGATTGTGTTAAAGTTTACTCCTACACTAACTTCTCTCGTTTGTACTTTCTTCCCAAGAGACTACAGCAAACTCAGGAGACAAACAAGCAGGGCTTTTTTTTTGTAGGGAAAAAGCCCTGCGGGAACTCATTTGCATATTAGGCCACACCCCTGAGATCACCATTGCAGGAACTCATTTGCATATTAGGCCACCCCTCCGAGATCACCATTGTTTTGCACAGGGCTTCCAGCAGGAAATTGCTTGCATATTAGGCCACACCCCTGACACATGAAGCTTCCTCGTACTGAATGAAATGAGTCCCTCAATGTCAGTCTTGTCTACTCAGCCTGGCAGCAGCTCTCCAGGGTCTCAGGTAGTCCTTCACATCACCTAGTGTCTGGTCCTTTTAACTGGAGACGCCAGGGATTGAACCTGGGACCTTCTGTGTGCCAAACAGATGCTCTGCCACTGAGCTACAACCCCTCCACACTAGCTCAGTTGGAGGGACACAGAAAAGAAGCGTCAGGCTCGGAAGACCATTTCAGTCCCCAAGCCATCAAAAGCTTAGGCGAAGGAATTTTGCCAGGTACAGAAATAAAGGCAATTTCCCCAACATTAAATAGGCATTCCCCCCCCCCTTTTTTATGGGAGGAAGGGGGCTCTAAAAAAGGATGCTCACAGATGATCACAATTGGCTTCTCAAACCTAATCTAGTTCTGAGTTGTGACTTCACTTGCCGCATCCATCTGCCTCTCCTCCAGCAGACTCCTTTTCCCTTCATCTCGTTCATTTGCATATGCAAATATTGGTTGGGCTGAAAAGACCTTTAGCCAGCAAACTTCTTAAAATCAGACAAATATTGATCCAGGGTGTGGTTACACACACTCATTGGAGGGGCCCACCCTTGTTTGCCTCGGGAGAACCAAATTCAAACACACATCCTTTTGCAAAATGCTCTTCAACACTCCCTCTCACCTCCAGGAAAGCTCCACAAGCCTGAATCAAAGGGTTTTTGGCTCAAAGCTGCTGACTAAGGTTACAAACTGGGAAACTCCTGGCGATTTGGGGGATGGAACCTGGGCAGAGTAAGGTTTAGGGAGGGAAGACGTATAGTCACAGGCAGTGTTCCGTCTAAGCTGAGATTTTTAGCTCACAGATTTTTAGCTTCCAGCTCACACATTTTTTGTCTTGGCTCAGAAAGAATGCCCAGAGCACAGCTTATTAATTCAGTAGCTCACAACTTTAATGGCAATAGCACACAAAGTAGCATTTTTGCTCACAAGACTCTGCAGCTTAGAGGGAATATTGGCTACAGGGTATAGATGGAACTCTCTGACTAGGGCAGTGATGCTCTGTATTCTTGGCAGTGGGAGGGCAACAGTAGGAGGGCTTCTAGTGTCCTAGCCCCACTAGTGGACCTCCTGATGGCACCTGGATTTTTTGGCCACTGTGTGACAGAGTGATGGACTGTATGCGCCACTGACCCAATCCAACATGGCTTTAGCGATCCAGTTTGGTGTAGTGGTTAAATGCGTGGACTATTATCTGGGATTCCCCACTCCTCCACTTGCACCTGCTGGAATGGCCTTGGGTCATCCATAGCTATTGCAGGAGTTGTCCCTGAAAAGGCAGCTGCTGTGAGAGCCCTCTCAGCCCCACACACCTCACAAGGTGTCTGTTGTGGGGGGAGAAGATATGGGAGACTGTAAGCCGCTCTGAGTCTCTGATTCAGAGAGAAGGGCAGGGTATAAATCTGCAATTCTTCTTCTTCTCTTAGGTTCTTAAGGGACTTGAGTGGTTTATAATGTCACAGAGACCACCCTCCAAAGCAGCCATTACCTCCAGGGAAACTGATCTCTGTAGCCTGGAGATCAAGTGTAATCCCAGGAGATTCCCCAGGCCCCACCTGGAGGCTGGCAGCCCTCCTGCCACCCTGCACAGATTCATCATTGTGAGCTCTCACTTGGGAGAGAAAGGGAGGTCATATGGACATAGGGACATATGAAGCTGCCTTATACTGATTCAGACCCTTGGTTTATCAAAGTCAGTATTGTCTACTCAGACTGGCAGTGGCTCTCCAGGGTCTCAAGCTGAGGTTTTTCACACCTATTTGCCTGGACCCTTTTTTGGAGATGCCAGGGATTGAACCTGGGACCTTCTGCTTACCAAGCAGATGCTCTACCACTGAGCCACTGTCCCTCCCCTAATATGAAGCTGCCTCATACGGAATCAGACCTTTGGTCCATCAAAGTCAGTATTGTCTTCTCAGACTGGCAGCGGCTCTCCAGGGTCTCAAGCTGAGGTTTTTCACACCTATTTGCCTGGACCCTTTTTTGGAGATGCCAGGGATTGAACCTGGGACCTTCTGCTTCCCAAACAGATGCTCTACCACTGAGCCACCATCCCTCTGCTGTAGCAGCTTGGAGTTCAAACTGGGGTGGAGGGGGAGATATAAATATCCAAACAAACGGATTTTCTACTTCTCCCAAGCAATTCCCCAGACTTCCCCTTGACTACTAAAACAGAATCATGCAAAATGAACTTTCAATTGGCTTTTCAGCTTTCTTGGCACTGGATTTAAATTCTTTATTTTCCTAAATAAAGCACCCGTGCCTACAGATTCCTGACCATAGCCCCCAAAAACCTGCATGCAAGAAAAAACGCAAGGCTTGAATCTTCTCCACTTGAAACTGGAAAACTATCCAGATACCCCTGAGTGGCTTCCACCCATGCAAAGGATGCTGCCTCTCCCATCACATGCTATGCTCCTGTAGAGATCTTCCAGTACAAAAACATAAGAGAAGCCATGGTGGATCAGACCAATGGCCCATCCAGTCCAACACTCTGTGTCACACAGTGGCCCAAAAACCCAGTTGCCATCAGGAGGTCCACCAGTGGAACCAGGACACTAGAAGCCCTCCCACTGTTGCCCCCACCAACACCAAGAATACAGAGCATCACTTCCCCAGACAGAGAGTTCCAACGATAAACTGTGGCTAATAGCCACTGATGGACCTCTGACAGCCAGCTGCTCGGGGGGCCTGATAGGAACCTCATCAGTTCCAGGGCAATGCATTTTTCTCAGCCAAGTATACAGGGTATGAAGAAGCTTTCCCAATAGCAACTTCAGCTAAATTCACTCTCACACACACACCATGCAGTGATCTGAATTCTCATTCGCCACTTTCAGCTAGAAGCCCAGCTCTGGGATTTGCAAACAGAAGGATCCTGGTTTAATCCTTGAGATTTCCAGGGGACGGATCTCGGGCTTTACCCCAAACCTGTCCTCTTTCTCTGCTTGAGCCACCATAGATTTGCTGTCAGTCAAAGGAAACAATAGATAGACCCGTGACTCCATAAAAGGCAGCTAGAGCAGGGGTGTCAAACTCATTTGTCATGAGGGCCAAATCTGACATGAATGAGACCTTGCCAGGCCACGCCATGTGTGTCATAAAATGTAATGCAGGGTAGCAGAGAAATAAACTTTATAAAGGACAAACACAATTAAAGATTTTTTTAAAAAAAGAAACTTAAAACATGCTTACAACATTAACACTTGTTGGTTTTAACTTCTGATGCCACCCTGAGCACCCCAAGCTGCCTCAGCACAGTAATCTCAAGACTCTACTATTGTTAGCATGCTGTATGCGGAGACTGCCCTTGAAGACTGTTCAGACATTTCAGTTGTGCATAATGCAACAACCCACCTAGTAACGGGGACCAACCATATGGTGCTAATTTCATCCATTCTTAAAAAACCTGGCTACCAGATGGTTTCCAGGCTCTACTCAAACTGCTACCGCCTATCTTTAGAGCCTTTCACAAATGATCTGAGACCCATGCCCCCGAAAGATTCCGCTCTCCCTGTATGTACCCATGGAGCAACTTCATTCAGATTGTTTTGGAAGAAGCTGTGATCTGAATCTGTGTGCATGTTGGATTTCACGCGTGCACACTCTTCCCAAACTTTCTGGGCATCTGAGACAGAGCCAAAGAAAGCGGTGAACAAAGACAGTGTCACCCAAACCAGGCCAGACAGAACGAGTGAGCCAAGAGTCGGCTAAAGCAGAAGCATCCCTGGATCACCGTTTTTCCTCCATGATGTAGGATCATGAGTGGATGCACTGCCTGCTGCTGAACCTTACTTGCTTCCAGGGCGCTTTTTTTTTGGGGGGGGGGGGCTACGATCAGGAATCTGGCTGGCCTGGGTTCAAGGGGCATGGCCTAATATGCAAATGAGTCCCTGCTGGGCTTTTTCCGCGAAGAAACCTCTGTTTGCTTCCATTGTAAACTGCTTACAATATCCCTTTGATTTATAAACATACAAGTCACCAGGTCGGTCTCTCACATTTGAAGACCATTGCTGGGTAAGTGCTCCCCTTCGGTTGAAATATATGAAGCTGCCTTGCGCAGATTATATATCATTGGTTCATCCAGATAATCAGAGCCTATTTGAATTGGCAGCAGCTGTCCAGGACCTCAGACAGAAAAAACACATACTACTCCTAGTTTCTTTGAGCGGAGAGCCCAAGAGCCGAACCTGGAATCTTTGGCATGAAAAGCAGGTGCTCTTCCACTGAACCAAAGTTATCCGACGGGAGTTCCTCAGTGCCTCAGGCACAGGTCTCTACAACATGAGATCCTTTAACCAAACAGGATCTTCTGCATGCAAAACATGTGTTCTGTGACTCGCAGGGCTTTTTTTGAGCAGGAACGCACAGAAAGGCAGTTCCAGCTGGCTTGGTGTCAGGGGATGTGGCCAACATGCAAATGAATTCCTGCTGGGTTTTTTTGTAGAAAAAAGCCCTGTGTGAAACAATGGTGATGTCAGGGGGTATGACCTAGTACGCAAATGAGTTCCTACTAGGTTTTACTACAAAAAAAGCCCTGGTGACTCAACTATGGCTTCTCACCCTCTTCCCAGGGAACCCTTAATCAAGATAACCCTTTATCTAACGTGCACTCTGTTTCCAGACACCCCCTGGTGCTGGCCATTCAAAACTACCACGTGCTGCAACTTTCCCCACCCTGTAACCTCTTCTTTATGACGTGCATTAATCAGATCTTCAACGGCCCTGGATCTGTGCTCCCCGGAAGTACTATAACTGCCTTTATATAGGGAATCCATCAGTGCTATCAAGATATGAACAAGCAAACTAGAGGTCCTGAGGAACACCAGAGCGGAAGGAACATTTTTAGAACAGGAATGTGACTGGTTATAATGGAACACACTCTTACAAAGGGAACAGGATTGTATTCTCTTCCTCTTAGAGCAGTTGTAAATTGCAAATTTTACACTGTTTCTGACATATTATGCCGGATACGTCTTTCGCCATAGATTGTAATTTTTACGATCTGAGTTCTCTATCTCATTATTTGTTGGAGGTCTCATGCTATTTGACTGTGTTGACTTCTCATGCGCCTTGAGTCTCTGTGGGAGAGGCAGGCTAGAAATGAAGTCCAGAAAGAAAGGGGATGGAGCAGAGGAAGGGTGGTCAGGAGCCAGCATGGGCCATGGCAGCCATCTTTTTCTGGCTCGTACATTTTTATCCCATTTTCTCCAATGATCTCAGGGTGGCAGACTTTGTCCTCTGCCATCCGCCTTAGGTTCACCACCAGGGCTTCTTTAAATAGCAGGGACGCCTTTGCATATTAGGCCACACACCCCTGATGTAGCCAATCCTCCTGGAGCTGACAGTAGGCCTTGTACTAAGAGCGCCGTAAGCTCTTGGAGGATTGGCTACATCAAGGGGGTGTGGCCTAATATGCAAAGGAGTTCCTGCTACAAAAAAAGCCCTGTTTTCAACAACCCTGCGAGAGAGATTAAAATGAGGACATGCAGGTGGGTCCAAGGTTACCCGATAAGCTTCACAAAATGCTTTGGGGGTTTGAACCTGGCTCTCCCAGATGACACCGGAACCACTGCCCTGCACTTTCTCTCCCAAGCTTCCCTGAACAAACTTGGAAACCAAAGGCTGGTTCTGTCAACGGAAAGGGCATGGCTGTAATCCAGGTTCCCATCTGGCAAACTTCAGCGCCTCCTTTGCCAGAACAGCAAAGTCTCTGCAGTCTTCCGAGCTGAGCTCTCTGCCAAGCTGAGCACAGTAAACACAGGGGCTCCCTTGAACTTCACCCCTGCCCCTTCTCTCCATCCCGTGGAGCTGCCTTCTCCCGAGTCACACCACTGACACAGCATTGGGTCTGCACCTTGCAACAGCTGCTCTCCAAGGTCTTAGCAGCCCTTCTGGTGGAGAGCTTTCAGCTAGAAATGCCAGAGACTGAACCCACCTATCACACAGAAGCAGGAGTTCTTCCACCAAGCCAGGTTCTCCCAGCCTTTGACCCCTCAGGCTAGCCTGAGCTCATCAGATCTTGGAAGCTAAGCAGGGTCAGCCCTGGTTCGTATTTGCATGGGAGACCACTAAGTCTTGGGTTGGTATGCAGAGGCAAGCAACAGCTGCCACCTCTGTTCATCTCCTGTCTTGGAAACACAACAGGGTCACCACCCTACATTGGCTGCAATCTGATGGCATTTTTGACCCATAAATCCACCTCCCCAAACATCTCTCGCCTCCAGCCACCCTCCTCTTCATCACCACCCACCTTTTTTTCGCCTTCAAGTCACGAGTGACTTATGTAGACCTCGTGAGGTTTTCAAGGCGAGAGACGTCCAGAGGTGGGTTGCTGTTGCCCACCTCTGCATCACAAGCCAGGTACTCCTTGGTGGCCTCCCATCCAAACACTAACCAGGGGCCCACCCTGCTCAGCTTCCGAAAGCTCATGAGATCCGGCTAGCTAACCTCCATAAACCCCAGCCCAAGTTCTCCCAAGGTTTGCTAACTTAAACCAAGATGGACAAAATACACAGGACAAATGAAACTGGCCGTTTCTTCACACAGTGCAGAGCCCTGAGAGCCATAAAGCACATAGTGAGGACTACCAGCTTCAAAACAGAGCCAGATCTGAGGAAGAGGTCCCTTAACTATTTGCCCCAGTTCCTAAATGAAACTTCCAGGGTCAGAAGCAGTGTACCTTTAAATTGGAGCAGGAGGACAAACTACAGGAAGGGGGGACTGCCTTCCTGCTCTAGGCAGTTTGGTGTAGTGGTTAAGTGAGCGGACTCTTATCTGGGAGAACCGGGTTTGATTCCCCACTCCTCCACTTGCAGATGCTGGAATGGCCTTGGGTTAGCCAAGGCTTTCATAGGAGTTGTCCCTGAAAGGGCAGCTGCTGCGAGAGCCCTCTCAGCCCCACCCACCTCACAGGGTGTGTTATGGGGGGAGAAGATAAAGGCAATTGTGAGCCACTCTGAGTCTCTGACTCAGAGAGAAGGGTAGGGTATAAATCTGCAATTCTTTTTCTACTACCCATGGGCTTCCCCCAGGGGGCACCTAGTTGGTTACTGTGGGTAGCAGGATGCTGAAGCTGACAGGTATCCAGCATGGTTCTTCTTAGGGAGGAGAGCTGGAAGGACAACCTGTGTGCATAGACCAGGGGTGGCCAAACTGTAGCTCAGGAGCCATATGTGGCTCTTTCACATGTACTGTTTGGCTCTTGAAACCCCCACCGCCCCACTGCCTGGGTTGCAGAATGCATTTAAAGTTGGTTTCTTTCCACCTCTCCCTTCCAGCCCCATCTATTTGCCTGCCTGCTTGCCTTCCAGTTCTCAAACATCTGATGTTCGTATCTTACAGCTCTCAACATCTGACGTTTATTCTCTGTGGTTCTCACATTAAGCAAGTTTGGCCACTCCTGGTACAGATGCAGTCTACCCCAGAGTACCAAACATTAGGAGGTAAAATGCAAGGGGGGGGGTTGTCTTGCTGTGAAGCCTAGGGCCTCCCAGAAGCATCTGCTGACAACAAGGCATGCCAGTCTTCTGGTCCACTCCAGGAGGCTTCTCATTCTTATAGGCAGCCAGCGTGTCAGAATGAAGGGTAAGTGTCCAACGAGGAATAAAAATTAGAGACTCCGGCCTAGAGGAATCTTTCAGCAAAGAGCAGAACAGAACAAGATCAGAGCAGAGCAGACAAATTCATGGAGAAGACGGGTCTAGCCAAATTCAGTTGTGATTATGATGGCTCAACAGAGCCTCCTCATTCACAGGTAGTCTACCTGCTGCTCCAGTAGTGGAGAAAAGTCACAGAGAACACCCGTTGACTATTCTAAGCTTCTCAGTTTGCTGGGGGGGGTGGGGGGGGGGGAGAGACAGAATGTTGGACTTTTGGCTTGATGAAGAAGAAGAAGATATTGGATTTATATCCCGCTCTCCACTCCAAAGAGTCTCAGAGCGGCTCACAATCTCCTTTCCCTTCCTCCCCCACAACAGACACCCTGTGAGGTGGGTGGGGCTGGAGAGGGCTCTCACAGCAGCTGCCCTTTCAAGGACAACCTCTGCCAGAGCTACGGCTGGCCCAAGGCCATGCCAGCAGGTGCAAGTGGAGGAGTGGGGAATCAAACCCGGTTCTCCCAGATAAGAGTCCGCACACTTGACCACTACACCAAACTTGATCCTGAAAGGCAATTGTGGGTCCTCCCACTCAGAGATGCCCGGCCTTCAGGTGGGACCTGGGGATTCCCTGGAATTACATCTGCAGACTACAGAGATCAGTTCCCTGGGGGGAAACGGCTGCTTTGGAGGGTGGACTCTCTAGCCACTCTACCCCACTGAGGTCCCTCCCCTCCCCAGGCTCCACCCCCAATCTCCAGGAGTTTCCCAACCTGGATCTGACAACTCTACTCCCCCTGGACTGCAAGCCTCTCCCCATCTCCTTATGGTCACCACAGTCAGCAGCAGAGCCTCCACGGAGAGGGAGAGTATACCTCTGCCCCCCCCCCCCGACTTCAAGGCTTCCACTGTACATGGTTGCCAACTCCATCTTGGGAAATTCCTTGATATTGGGGGGGGGCGTGTCTGGGGAAGGGGGAAGTTTGGTGAGGGAGCTCAAGCACAGAGTCCCCCCCCCTTTGAAATTGCCCTTTCCTCCAGGGGGAAGAGATCGCTGCTATCTGGAGATCTGTTGCGATTCCGGGAGAACTCCAGATCCCCCCGGGCTGGAGGTTGGGAAGCCTCGCCAGCCACACCTCTCTCGCCTCCGAACCTCGAGCCGCGGCCCCCCAGGGCTGACCTGCTCCGCCCCAGCCCACCAGACTCCACCCCACCCCGCTGCAGCCTCGGCCTCCGATTCCCCCCTCCCCGACGGCGCCCCCGAGGCCAGACTCACCGTTGAGCCCGTACTTCTCCCGCTGCCGCCGCACCTGCTCCGAGCTGAGCCCGCAGCTCTCCCGCACGTCGAAGCGCCGCAGCACTTCGTCCGCGGTCAGGCTGTGCGCGTTCTCCATGCTGCCCGCCGCGGCTTGGGCGCCCTAGGCGAGCCCCTGGTTTCCTCGGGCGCTGAGAGGGCGCAGCTGGAGAAAAGGCGGGAGGCAAAGGAGCCGCCGCAAGGGTCACCCGGCGGGCGTAGTCAGGCTCCCCAACGGTGCGCCCCGTCTGTCCAAGAGAAGCACCTCCTGGGCTTTCTCCGCCCGCTGGAGGGGGAGCTTCGGGCGGGGAGGAGGAGAGCCGCCACTCCCAGGAGCAGCCTGCCTTCTGCCTGGCTGCAGCCGACGGGGACTCACAGCCGGACGCCCGCCTCGGTCTCTCCTCTCCCGGCTGCTGCCGCTGCCATGCCCAGCCAAGTTACTTTCTGCTCCAGGCGCTGCTACGAACGAGGAGGAGGGGGCCACGCCCACTTCCTCCTGCCCGCCCCCACCAGGCGCCGCGATCCAGGCGATCCTTTGTAGATCCCTCCCCGCCCCGCGCGACAGATCCGAAAGGCGATTGATCTCTCCGCTCCGCCCCCTCTCCGCAGCAGCCGCCAAACTCCGCCTCCGCGGGCCGGCCTTTCCCCCATTCACAAGCGACCTGCTCTCTCCCGATTGGCTCTGACGCTCTCTCGAGTCCTTTCTATTGGTCCAGGAAGGTCTTCCTTATTTGCATCTTTATCTGCTTCGAGGCTGCCGGAATGGGGAGCGTTGGAGAGGTTCCGTTCCCGCCCCGCAATACTCACAAATTGTTTTGGGGGGATCTCAAAACTTCTCTCCTAGTTTCAGGCGAGTCAGAAGCTGCGACCTGCCTGGCTTCTGCTTCTTTAGGCAACCCAGAAGCTGCACCTGTTGACCCCGCGCTTCCCTAACTGCCAGTCGTTGCCTCTTCGCATAGCCTGTTGAGGGGTTTTTTGCCTGCCAGTCGTACACCTGTCTGCTGGTACACCTGCGTGAAAGGCCGAACCCAGGACTCTTTATTCTGCGCACACGTGCGTTCAATAGCTGTGGGGGATATCGAAAGCCGACAGGAGCCACCTGTCACCCAACGCCCCCCAAGAAACTTTTTTTTAATGTTGAAAAAGTTTTATTAAATTTACAATAGAAAGAAAGGGAAAGGGGGGGGCGGTGGAGAGTGGGAGGGGAATTGGAAAGGAATAGAGAAGAAGATTACATTCTGCTTATCATGATACAAAAAATAGAAAAGGATTCGAGATGGTCCAAAAGACATCAAAATCAAAAGCAAACACTGTAAGACTTAGTTTAGCTGTGTTGCCCTGAAGTACCTTAACTTTCAAGGAACCCCGTGGCATAGTGTGGTAAGCTGCAGTAGTGCAGTCCAAGCTCTGCTCACGACCTCAATGGTCCTGATGCGACATCACCCCAGAGTCGGAAACGATTGATGCTTGCATAGGGGACTGCCTTTATCTTTTTACCTTAACTTTTTTTAAAAGAAACTTCTCACAGTTAAGACAGAACAATAAATATCAATAGTTAAACAACTTCCAGCAACACCATTAAAACAACCAATCTAAGGATGGACGGATTTTCCCCTTACACCATGGCTAGGGTCTTGGGCTGCACACTGGCCTGGAGAAAATATCCGGACCATTTAATAGAGGCATAATAGTGTCTTGCCCCGTGGCGGAGTGATAAAGCTGCAGTACTGCAGTCGGAGCTCTCTGCTCACGGAAGCTGGTTTAGATAGCCAGCTCAAGGTTGACTCAGCCTTCCATCCCTCCAAGGTCAGTAAAATGACTACTACCCAGCTTGCTGGGGGAAAAGTACAGATGACTGGGAAGGCAATGGCAAACCACCTTGTAAAAAGTCTGCCGTGAAAACGTTGCGAAAGCAACATCACCCCGGAGTCGAAAACGACTGGTGCTTGCACAGGCACCTTTACCTTTAGCGTCTTACTTGCCTCCCTGCCATGAAAAGCCTAAGGTGCTCCATTTCCAAACATTTAAACCTCTATTAAAGGAACAGGATGTTTGTCCAGGCCAGGTGGCAACCTTGCTAGTGGCCCGTGAGCATCTATTCTCTGGGGATCATTCTTGCCTGGTTTCTTATTTTGATATTTTTACTCTCTTTTCTGTCCCTTGGGGATGTATTGTTCTGTTCCCTCCTCCTCTTCTATCAATCATTATCTGCCTCCACTTCCTCTTTCAGAGCTGCGCTGAGGTTTTAACCCTTTCCATGTTTAGAAGCTATCCTTTCTTCCTTGAGTCTGTTTTAAGGAGGTCTGTATCACCTTAAAGTGAGAAGCAGAGGGAAACAGGAACTCTTAACAGGTAAAGAAAATAAAGTAAAAAATCCAGAATCCAGTCCCTCCTACACATAGGAGAAAGAAGCAAAGATCTGTGAAGGGTTTTTTGTAAAAATTGTAGGTTATAAAAGTGAGCAGACTCCACAAATTAAACCAAACACAAAAAGTGGTGTTTAAACAAGGTGAAAAGTGAAATTCTTGTGACAATATATTATTAAAGAGAGATTGTCTAATAGAATAATCGATTGCACTTGCCAAAATTACAACCCATTCCAAAATAACATACATGATACACAAAAGTGTTAGAAGTAGTAGAAGAATAACATCAAAACAAAACTCAAGAAAATCCGCAGCAGTTCATTATATGAGTTTTGGAAGATGAAACAGCTGATGTGTTCAAAAGAAGAGGCCTATTATATCATAGTAGTGGAACCTCCATATACAAGTAAAGTATATCTGGAACACCTTCTCCTTTGCATGCTGCTTGTGAGCTTCTCAGATCCACCTGACTACCCTCCCCCCCCCATGAAGACATAAAGCTGGACTAGTCGGACCTTTACTCTGATCCAGCAGCACTCTTCTTGTGTTCTAATTAGCCATGCTAATTAGAAGTGGAACCTCTGTATGTAGAAGCAGTATACCCCCAAATACCAATTTATAGAGAATATCAGCAGAACACTGTTGCTGGGAAGCTCCCCAAAAGCATCTGGCTATAGAAACAGGAAGAAAATCATTTCTGCCAATTTTTAAAACACAATTTTTGTTTTAAAACTATTTTTAAAACAAAGTTTTGTGCTTCAGAGCATAAGGTATAGCTTTGCTACTCCAGACAAAGGGCTCAACTAATCCAGCCCAGTCCTGCAATTGTTATACTGCCTCTGAACATGGAGGTTTCATGTAGCCATTGTAGCCAGCAGACCAAACCTTTGTTTTATACCCCACCTTTCTTCCTAGTGGGGACCCAAAGCAGCCTACATCCTCCCCCTCACCACCATTTTATCCTCACCACCACCCTGTGAGATAAGTGAGGCTGAAAGTGTGTAACTGGCCCAACGTCACCCAGCAACCTTTCCTGGCAGTGTGGGGATTCAAACCAGGGGCCTAGCCAGGGCTGGCCTTGCCACTAGGCGATTGCCTAGGGCGCTGACTTCAGGGGGCACAGAATTAGGCACCCCCGTGTGACTCGGTGACGTTATCAGTATGGGGGAGGCAACAGAAGTTAGCCTTGCCTAGGATTCCAGCCCTGGTCCTAGCCTGACATTTCCCTCACCTCACTGTGGTGTTGTGCTTTGCCAGCCACACTGTGAATTTGTCCTGCCCCTCTTTGGAAACAGAAGCGACAGCTGGTAAGCACAGAGACGGATCAGAGCTGATTTGCAAAGTAAATACCCAGGAATCTTCAGGCGATGCAAAACATCCCTTTTGTTTGCCAGGTTGCAGGACTGGACTGTGTTGGGGTTAGCTGGTGTAGTTAGTCCAATTCCCACTAGTTAGAGTGCTTAAATAAAGCTGCAAACGCAGTAGCATCATCTTACCAGGTTACTCAGCTTACAAGGCTACGCAGAGCCACCTTGTAAGCTTAAAAGACAAAGACTTCGCTATTTATTTGAGAAGTACACTTTTGGATAGGAAAGCATAGAGATAGGATAGAGGACTAACTTACTAGCTAAGGATGGAAGCGGATGGCAAGAGGGCCACCTGCCTCATGGTCAGCGCCAGCCCGGGGGTGCGTGGCACCCCAGGCAGGCTCCCTGCCCTGCTGCCCCCCACTGCCGCCACCACTACCGCCCTCCCCTCCCGCTGTGCCAACCCTGGTCCTTACTGGCTTAGATGCGGCTGGTGCAGCATCTTATCTTTTGAAGAGCCCGCAGGAGGAGACTTCGTTCCCCCTCCTTCCTGAAACCGGAAGTGAGGGGGAGCAAAGTCTCCTCTTTTGGGCTCTTCAAAGGATTAGAAGCCGCGCCAGCCATATTGAAGCCGGTAAGGACCAGCCTCAGCGTGCTCCTCTGATCGCACCGGGGGGGGGGGCAGAGGGCAAAGCGCAAGGGAAGGGGCCGGTGGGTGGGGAGAGAGGCAGGCAAACTAGAGCCCAGTTTGGCTCCCCCACCTCCTGGCAGCCTAGGCAACTGCCTAGTTTGCCTTGTGGGCGAGCCAGCCCTGCTCATAGTGCCAAGAGAGGATATGTGCAGGGAGAAAGGGAAGGAAGTTGTCCCTTCCTGGTGGTTTGCCATTGTCTGCCTCTGTGTAGTGATCCTCAGCTCTCCTTTGATGGTCTCCCATCCAAGTCCTAACCAGAGCTGAACCTACTTAGCTTCCCAGATTCTGATGAGATCAAGCTAGCCTGGGCCATCCAGGTGAGGGCAAAAAATGTGCCGAAGAGTATATTGCTAATGGAAGGACTGAGAATAATTTGCTAACAGCCTTCTAATGTGTTCACAGCTGAGGAAGATTCAAAGCAGGCCTTTCCTGATTGGCAGCGCTCTCTCTCTTAGCTGCTATCAGCTCTCTGGAGAGGAAGGCAAATTTACTGTTGATCTTTCCCTGGTTGCTTATGGTTCACACCAGGGCAAAGGCCAAGCACCTGCTGGAAGTTAAACAAATTAGGTGTGCTAATGTCCCCAGATTAGTTTGTGCAACTAGCATCACCCAGTCACTTACATGCAAAGGAAATGACATTGTTCAGATTTCTAAAGTCTTGTAACCTGCAGCATCTCTCCCCCATCCCCATCCCGTGAATGTGAATATCCACTGGGGCCCAGAGATGAGGCGTGAAACCGATGGAAAAATCCAGCCGAGGAATTGGGCTACCATCCAAGTTGCAAAGATTCCTGCACATTCCTGCACAGGAGAGCCAGTTTGGTGTAGTGGTTAAGTGTGCGGACTCTTATCTGGGAGAACCGGGTTTGATTCCCCACTCCTCCACTTGCACCTGCTAGCATGGCCTTGGGTCAGCCATAGCTCTGGCAGAGGTTGTCCTTGGAATGGCAGCTGCTGTGAGAGCCCTCTCCAGCCCCACCCACCTCACAGAGTGTCTGTTGTGGGGGAGGAAGGTAAAGGAGATTGTGAGCCACTCTGAGACTCTTCGGAGTGGAGGGCGGGATATAAATCCAATATCATCTTCTTCTTCTTTTTATTCAAAACCTGTGTTAGCCACCTTTCTTCTGTATGGAGCTCAAGGCAGCTCACAAACATAGATAAAGCCCATCAAATAAAATACATTTTAAAAAACATAACCAAAATTTAAAATCAGTACTCAGTCAGGACTGTTTAGCAAGGGTCCTTCTGTAGGAAAAAAGGGTGCAGGAGCTCAGTAGCATATCTTATTCGCATATGCCCTGGGATCTGTGTGCAGCGGGGAGAGAACTCCCCACTGCATGGAGACCCTGGTTGGAGGTTCAGGAGCTGTGCTTCTGTGAGCTCCTGCTGAATTCAAGCCCTGTGCTTAAGCAAACGCAGTCCGCCTTCAGCTGCCACCTAAAGTTCAAAAGTGAAAGGTCCAGGCACACCTCCCTGGGGAGGTTATTCCATAATGTTGGGGCTGCCACTGAAAAGGCCCTCTCTTGTGAGCTCCTTTTCCTGTCCTTCCTTTTACACTCACAACAGCCCTGTGAGGTAGGTTAGGCTGAGAGTGTGTGACTGGCCCAAAGTCACCAGCTAGCTTCCATGGCAGAGAGGGGATTCCCAACTGGGGTCTCCCAGCTCCCACTCCAACACTGTCTAACCCAGGGGCAACCAAACTCGGGAGCCACATGTGGCTCTTTCAGACATATTGTGTGGCTCTCAAAGCCCCCACCACCCCATTGGCTGGCTTGGAAAAGGTAGATCATTTCTCCAAGTCAAGCCAGCTGGCAGCTTGGAGAATGCATTTAAAGTTGCTTTCTTTCCACCTCCCCCCATCTTTTTGATTTTTCCACATTTCTTCCCTCCCTGGCTTGTGATTCTCAAACATCTGATGTTCATGTCTTGTGGCTCTCATACAACTGACATTAATTGAATGTGGCTCTTACGTTAAGCAAGTTTGGCCACCCCTGGTCTAACCACTACCCCACATGGCTCTGTCATGAGGATTACTACCATAGCAGCACGAGTATTGGGCTGCATCCAGAAAACTAGACATGTGTTCTTCAAACCTTTTTTTTTTTAGCCTCTCCTTGCTTGAAAGCCATTAATGCACTTTAAAACATATTTTATCAAAATGATGGTCCTGGAAGAAAGTGACTTTACAGTGACATTCCTGCTTCTATTTTGTTACCTACAAAGCGATGCATTCTATCCAGAGTGTATTTTTAGTCAGCCACCCACCAGTTTCCCCCTCCACACACTCCTTTGGGAATGGCTTCTTTCCCCTATTAAACTCCTTATATGGAAATCTGGTGGGGGAAACTGCCTCATTTTCTGACTTGCTTCACCACCTGGTTCTCTTCCCTGCTGTCTGCCGAAACTGACTAGGTAGAGGCAAATCTCATCCATTTCACTAGTTCCTGTTTCTTTCTCTGTCAGACTCTGGCCAGCTTTCTTTGCTCTCTAGTGAAACTGACAAGACTCTCCTCCAAACCGCATCAGTTTCACTGGAGGAGGGAGGGGCTTAGGAAAAGTCTGGGTGGGGCAAGCAAGAAGGCTACTGATGGGCTGGGCTTTTTTTGGAGCAGGCACTCCTTTGCATATTAGGCCACACACTCCTGATGTAGCCAATCCTCCTGGAGTTTACAAGGCTCTTCTTACAGAGCCTACTGTAAACTCTTGGAGGATTGGCTATATCAGGAGGGTGTAACCTAATATGCAAAGGAGTTCCTGGTACAAAAAAAAGCCCTTCTGGTGAGGTTGTATCCACATCTAGCTGCAGGGCAATGGGTCACCATTTCGGCTGGGAAGGTAGGTAGGTTGTCTTCTCTGATGTGACACCAATTAGGGATCGCATGATATGTTACATGATTAAAAGCACTCGGTAACAAGCTTCCCCAGTACAATTGCAATATTTGGCCCAGCAGTACCAAAGGCTGCAGATCTCCCTGTCATTGCAATTTGCAGTGGAGAGGAAGATGCAATTGACTCAGGAAATTTAGCAAATGTGTCGATCGCCTCTCCAGAGTCCTGCTGGAGGTGGCTTACAAGTAAACACAATACTGCAAAGTCATAAGATAGAACACAAATGTGATGCCCTAACCCTGAGAGCTCAGGCAAGCCCAATCTTTTCAGATCTCAGAAGGTCTGCAGGGTCGACTCTGGCAAGTACTTCGATGAGAGACCTCCTTGGAATACCAGCAGTCAGGAAGGCAGGGGCAGGCTTCATTCAGCCACCTCTCTGAATATCCTCCAGGCCCCCAGTAGGGGTCAGTCACCAGCACAGGAATGCAGTTCCAGCTGACTTAGCACCAGTGGGTGTGGCCTAATATGCAAATGAGTCCCTGCTGGGCTTCTTCAAAAAAGGCCGTGTGGAACAATGGTGATGTCAGGGGGTGTGGCCTAATATGCATATGAGTTTCTGCTGGGCCTTTTTCTACAAAAAAAAAAATCCCTGGTCACCAGAGGTCAACATGACTTCCAGTTGCAGACACACACACAAAAGATGCAAACAAAACCCCACATTTGTTTTGCTGTCAAGTCACAGCTGACTTCTGGTGACTCCAGAAGGTTTTCAAGGCATGAGAGATTCAGAAGTGCTTTGTCAGCATCCCTGGTCTTCCTTGGTGGCTTCCCACCCAGGTACTGACCGGGGCCAACCCTGCTTAGCTCCCAGGCAGTGTTCCCTCTCAGCTGTGAGTGTCGACGGCTGCTCATTAACCCAGGAAGCCCTGCTCAGCAGCAATCTGGAGCCACACAGGGTCTTGCACTGCCCATTCCCCATTTTTAAGATTCAAGGTAAAGGTTGCCCCTTGTGCAAGCTCCAGTCATTTCCGACTCTGGGGTGAAGTTGCATCATAACATTTTCACAGCAGACTTTTTATGGGGTGGTTTGCCATTGCCTTCCCCAGTCATCTACACTCCCCCCCACACACACACACACCAGCAAGCTGGGTACTCATTCTACTGACCTGAGAAGGATGGAAGGCTGAGCTTCCGCCAGGATCGAACTCAGAGAGAGCTTGGATGGCAGTACCGCAGCTTTACCACTCTGCACCATGGGGCTCTCTTATTTTTAAGATTACATCAATTATATTCTGCTCAGGATGTGAACTGCTCCATTCAGTAGGGGATGGGAAGTAAGATTCTGACAAATCAGGATATCCTGGGCAGCAAATTCCACGCTTTAATCACTAATAATAATAATAATAAACTTTTATTTATATCCCGCCCTCCCCACCAAGGCAGGCTCAGGGCGGCTGATAAGACATGGTAAGACCATGATACAATAAAACAATATATAATTAATAATTTAAACAGTAAAACCAATAAAACAATATAACATGATTAGGGTTTGTAGAATCTTTCGGGATCAAGTGCCATGTTCTACTGGAGAAAGTTTTCCTTCCAGACATTATAATATAAAAAACTGTGTATAAGATGGCACGGTGATTATTGATGTTATCAGGGGTTCCGTCTTAAAAAGCTAGCTGGAAGAGGACAGTTTTGCAGGCCCTACGGAATTGGTTAAAATCCCGCAGGGCCCGCACCTCTTCCGGCAGTTGATTTATGTGAAGTAGTAGCATTTATCCAGCACTTGGTGTTCAAAACATACATTCTCACAATAATTCTTCTTCATGGTCGTGCAGAGCAGGCTAGAATGATTACCTCCCTCTCCTGGTAGAGCAGATGGAAGGACTGAGGCTGAGACAGTAGAAATGAGCACACCTTCATGACAAAGGACATTGGTTGCAACATGAGTAACAAAATCTGTGGCAGGGTGTGAGCTTCAATGAGTCACTGCTCATTTCTTAGAAAGGAAGGAACGCATCAAAGACCAGACCAGATCACTTTGGCAGGCAAAAGGAAGGGGCAGATATAGGTGTCCTCCAACACCCCCCAAAGTAGTATGTGCTGGCACAACTCACAAAAGGACAAGTGCTAGTGTTAGCGCATGCATGAGTAGAACCAGGCCTGCAAGAATCACCTCACACGCTGGTTCTGGATTGGGGAGGGAGTGTTATTGAATAAAAGACCATATTTCCTGTGTAGGGTGTGCCCTTGATAGGCAAACTGAAGCCACAGCACTTAAGGGCTGAGGTCCAAGGATAATCCGGCAGAATTGGACAAAGCGGGTTTGTAGAAAAATCCCAGCAGGAACTAATTTGCATCTTAGGCCACACCCCTGTTCCTGTGCATCCCTGCTCGAAAAAAACCCCTTTGTCCTAAAATTGGCAACTTGGCATGTGGATGTCTTGCTCTTTTAATATAAGTTTAATATGTGGAAGTGAGTAAAGTTTTTCAAGACATGGAGCTAAGTAACATCACCTGATTATTGCTGCCAATCAAACCGATAGTTTCAAGGGACAGTTAGAAGGGCTAGTTTAAAAACTGGCAGCCCTTTTAGGTTCATACACCCACCCACACAAATACATCTACACAAATCCTTAAGCCACTATAAAGCTATTACTCTTGAAGGTACTATCAGACCTCTTTTTATTTTTTACTGCAACAGCTTTAATGCAGCGCCACACTGGAATTTGTCACGACGCTGCTGGTGACAGAAAGCAACCTGTCTTGGAAAAAAACCACGATTTTCTCAGGGTGGTTTTGTTTTTCAGTTTGCATCGCTATCCTCTAATATTCTCGCTGAACACCTGCAGTTCATGAACACCAGCGACCTATCTTGCAGGGCCTTGGAGTTCACCCATCCAACTGGCAGTCACCCAGAGCGATCAGGTTTCATTAAAATACATTTCTCGTGAACAGAAATGATCTTCTCTCCATCAGGCTTCCCCCCTCCCCCCTCTTTGTTCATTAATCTGCTTTGTCATGGAAACAGGAAAAAGATAGCAGAATACCACAGCAATATGCAAGTGAAACTGGGGGGCTGATTTGAACTTTGCAAGAAGGAACCCAGGCAATAATTTGGGGGGGGGGGGGCTTGGGGTATGATGACCATCACCCATTTACTTTAACAGGTCATTATCTCTCTCCCCTGATCTTAAGACTGATTCCCTCCCCCCCCCCCCATGTTGAAATATGATGTCCTGGATACTGTTTGTTTTGATCTGTAAAAAATCATTACTGCCCTTAAACAAGGATGTGGCAATTCAGATCAGTGATATGTGCAGTGTGGCACTATTGCAAAAACACACACACACACACACAAAAAAAGATTTCCCATTTCCTGCTCCTCAACAAGCTTTGCTCAGTTCCATTACAAGCTTAAGATAAGAATTCCACACCTGAGCTACCTGGTCACTCAGACCTAAACTCTCTTAATGGGTTTTTAAAAACCTTGTCACTTTGTATAGTAAGGATGAGGGTCATGGAATTTATTGCAATATTTTTATGCTTTCAGTTGAATCAACTCTGGAAGGCTCCTATTACAAGTGTTAAGAGTGCGCAGTGGTATGAATTTTTGTTCCCTCTTACAGGAAGATTTATTTATTTATTTAAAATACTTGTTAGCCACCTTCCCTCCTACAGAGGTCCCAGGCGGCTCGCAATATTAATAAAATACATAACAAACGTAAACCAAAAATTTAAAATTGCAATTTAGGGCTGCTTTAATCAAATGCAGTCCTAAATAAAACTGTTGTCAGCTGTCTCCTAATGACTGTGAGTGAGGGGGCCAGGCACACCCTCCCTGGGGAGCTTGTTTCATAATTGTGGGGCTGCCACCAAAAAGGCCCTCTCTCATGTACCCACCAAAAAAGCATCTTTGATTGATGGAACAGTCAGGAGCGCCTCTTCCTGTGATCTTAATTTCCAGGCAGGAACCCATGGGAGAAGATGGTCCTTCAGACACATGGTTTTGAGCCATGTAGGACTTTAGTGATCAATGACAACATCTTGAATTTGGCACAGGAACAGATCACTAGCCAGCGTAATTGCTGTGATACTGGAGTCACAGGTTCCCGATAGCTGGCCCCAGCCAACAGAAACCAGGTGTCCAGCAGCCCAGCTGCAGCATTCTGCACTAGCTGCAGCTCCCAAACACTCTTCAAGGGTAGCCCCAAGTAAAGGGCACTGCAGTAGTCCAGTCTGGATGTAACTAAGGCACGGGTCACTGTGGCTCTGTCTGACTGACTAACAGATGCAGCTGACACACCAGCTGAAGCTGGGCAAACATACTCCAGACCACCACAGCCACCTGGTTTTCTAAGAGAGATCTGAAGTCCCTGGTCTACTAATCCAGAGAACCTCTCTCTGGTCAGGATTAAGTTTCAGTTTGTTCACCAGCCCATTACTGACTCCAAGCCCTGATTCAGAACATCAATGGCATTCTCAGAAACAGGTGGGAAAGAAAGGTAGAGCTGGACATCATTCGCATATAGGTGACCCCGCAACCCAAACCTCATTTACAATCCCACTCATTCATATTTCAGTTTGCTTTATTTCTAATCAACCCCTTTAGATCTTCTCGCAGTTTAGCCTTAATACAAGCTTAATGACTCTTGAACATTTGATGATTTCTGACAGTCCTCTCCCTTAATATCAGGGAAGAAAGGAAAACGGGAACTCTACATCAGTAGCTCTCACGTTTAAGCAATGCATGGGCCCATACTTTGGTCTAATTTTTTCATAGACTGCCACATCCCTCAAGTCAGAAAAGTAGAGCATTTGAAAGCAGTAGGGAATCTACTTGAGGGAAAAGTAGCTTGTCTTACTCATGCTCGGATGGCTTTCAAGTGACACATGAAAACAATAAAAAGGATCAAAACAATGACACAATTGATCTAAACCAAAAGAGGATGACCTTTGCCAATCCAGAGACACAGCAGAGCAATACAAAGCAAGGGGTTGCGATAGCGGGGCAGGGGGGGTGATCTGGAAAGCCTGGCGAGGTGCCCCTGGAATGCGGTTATAAAGTTAGTGCCCCCCCAGGGCATTTCTTGTAGCAGGAACTCCTTCGCATTTTAAGCCACACCTCCCTGATGTAGCCAATCCTCCAAGAAAGGCAATCTCTCATGTCCTGGTGGGAGCAATTGTAAAGTACTCAGCTGGGAGGCACCTGTCCCTTATAGTTTCCACAAGTCTAGGGCAAGCCTTCTACTGGAAAACACTATTTGTGGCTACTCCTGACCTCTGCAAGGTTCTTCCTCTAGCCTCTGCTGCGGACAGATAAACAAAAACGGAAAATAATTTTTGCAGAAGTCAGGAAGGAAGTCTGCCCTCCTTTCTAACTTCCGTCCAATTTCTCTGGTTTCTAAATTTTTCGCAAACATTTGTCGCATCCCTAGACATACGCTCCATTTTACAAGCCATACATAAAGGATAGGCATTTCCCCCAATATGCATAATTGCTATTCATGAACAGGACATTACACAGTATGGAAGACATCTTCTAAGTATTGGGGTCGAATGTGCTGTCAGGTCACTGCTGAGATGGTGACACCATTTGAACTTTTCAAGGCAGCATATATTCAGGGGTACTTTGCTATTGCCTGCCACTGCATAGCGACCATGAACTTCCTTGGTGGTTTCCAATTCAAATACTGACCAGGGCTGACCCTGCTTCGCTTCTAAGAGCTGATGAGCCTGGGCCAGTCAGGTAGGGTTGCCAATCCCCAGGTGGGGGCAGGGGATCCCCTGGTTTGGAGACCCTCCCCCCACTTCAGGGTCGTCAGAAAGCGGGGGGAGGGGAGGAAAATGTCTGCTGGGAACTCTGTTATTCCCTATAGAGATTTATTCCCATAGAAAATCATGTAGAATTGATCTGTGGGTATCTGGGGCTCTGTGGGGGTTGTTTTTTTAGGGCAGAGGCACCAAATTTTCAGTATAGCATCTAGTGCCTCTTCCCAAAATACCCCCCAAGTTTCAAAAGGATTGGACCAGGGGGTCCAATTCTATGAGCCTCAAAAGAAGGTGCCCCTATCCTTCATTATTTCCTATGGAAGGAAGGAATTGAAAAGGTATGCCGTCCCTTTAAATGTGATGGCCAGAACTCCCTTTGGAGTTCAATTATGCTTGTCACAGACTTGATCTTGGTTCCACCCCCAAAGTCTCCTGGCTCCACCCCAAAGTCTCCTGGCTCCACCCCAAAGTCCCCAGATATTTCTTGAATTGGACTTGGCAACCCTATAGTCAGGTTATGGCTTTTCTAAATATACCCATTCAGAAATCTTATCCTCAGGGCTTTTTTTTTTTGTAGCAGGAACTCCTTTGCATATTAGGCCACACACCCCTGATGTAGCCAATGCTCCTGGAGCTTACAGTAGGCCCTGTACGAAGAGCCCTGTAAGCCCTTGGAGGATTGGCTACATCAGGGGGCTGAGGTGTAATATGCAAAGGAGTTCTTGCTAGAAAAAAAAAGAAAGATGGCAAAGCAAACACTTATGTGGAAGCTAGCCAATCTTCAGGTGGTGGCTGGAGATCTCCCACTATTACAACTGATCTTCAAGTGACAGAGATCAGTTCCCCTGGAGAAAATGGTCACTTTGTAAAGTAGACTCTATGGCATTGTACCCCATTGAAGTCCCTCCCGTCCCCAAACCCCGCCCATCTTAGGCTCCACCCCCAAACCTCCAGGTGTTTCCCAACCCAGAGGCAGCAACCCCAGTGGAAGTTCTTTGACTTTCATCCAAGATGGGTCAGGAAGAAACCTGTGGTCTCTCAAAGATGAGAGAAACGTCTGCACCTATTCAAAGGCATTCTGTGTTTATTTAGAGGATGTATACACTGCAGTTCCATTACTCACCCTTCAAGGCAGCTTACAGCTAAACTATTCATCATACACGATTGGACCAATTTCATCACAGCAATGAAACTTTGTGAGAGAAATCAATAATAATGAACCACAATTTTAAAAAAAAAAACCATAAAGAAGAAGATGATGATGATATTGGATTTATATCCCGCCCTCCACTCCGAAGAGTCTCAGAGCGGCTCACAATCTCCTTTACCTTCCGCCCCCACAACAGTCACCCTGTGAGGTGGGTGGGGCTGGAAAGGGCTCTCACAGCAGCTGCCCTTTCAAGGACAACCTCTGCCAGAGCTACGGCTGACCCAAGCCCATGCTAGCAGGTGCAGGTGGAGGAGTGGGGAATCAAACCTGGTTCTCCCAGATAAGAGTCCGCACACTTAACCTCTACACCAAACCGGCTCTCCCCTCTTAGCTGTAAGCTGCCTTGATGGGTGAGTAATAGAACTACAGTGTATACATCCTCTAAATAATCCTTTAAACACTGGGAGAATAAAATAAAACTGGCCAATTAAAAATAAAATAAAATAAATTGCCTCCAAGAAAATATTTGTGTGGCAGCGAGGGCATCAAGAGGGTACCACCACCTGACTTCCTAGACTGGCGCCCTAGGAAAGGCTAACTTCTGGCACCACCCCACTGATGTCACCAAGTCACATGGGGGCACCCATTTTGGCTCCCCCAGAAGACTGGCACCCTAGGCAATTGCCTAGTTTGCCCACTGGCAGGGCCAGCCCTGCCGACTCCTGTCTGGTCACCACTCACCTAGCCTCTGTGGGCAACAGCTACCTGGCAGGGGTGGAATTCTAGCAGGAGCTCCTTTGCATGGCTCTTTTTTGTAAGCTGTTGGAGGATTGGCTACATCAGGGGTGTGTGGCCTAATATGCAAAAGAGCTCCTGCTAGAATTCCACCCCTGCTACCTGGCAAGGTCTTTGAAGATGCTCCTACGGAACAGGCAATTTCAGATGGGATGAGATGTAGGGTGGCCAGATGGCCTCTTGCTCAAATTATAGACCTCTGTGTCATATGTCCAAGCCCTCTCTAAAACCTGCAGCTGGCCTTGCAGCCCAAAATGGAGCCAGAGAGCCAGTGCGGGGCAGTGATTTGAATGTCAGTTCAAATGCAGGTTCAAGTCCCCTCTCAGTCATTTAGCTCACCTGATACCCTCGTCTGATGAAGCGTGCTTAGAAAGCACTCAAAAGTTTATGTTCTCAATAAAACTTGGTTGGTGTTAAAGGTGCAGCTTGACTCCTGCTTTGTTCAGCTGCTTCAGACCAACATGGCTGCCCGCTTGGATCTATTCAGCTCACTGGTTAATCTTGGGCCAGGCACCCCCGTTCAGCTGAACAGGGTGGTTATGAGAGTTAACTGGGGGGAGGAGGGAAGAACCATGAACACCATCCTGAGCTCCTTGAAATAGGAAGGGAATTAAAAAGGTGCTAAATAGACAGAGTTTACAGTGAAGTCAAGGCGGAGGGTCTTTAGTGATGTAAAAGACCCCACTACACTCACTTCGAGGTTAGACTACTGCAATGCCCTCTACATGGGGCTGCCCTTGTACCGAACACGGAGACTCCAGGTAGTCCAGAACGCGGCGGCCAGGCTGCTGGAGGGACTACCACGGTGGGAGCCTGCACGGCCTGGGCTGCGCAATCTGCACTGGCTGCCGGTTGTCTACCGTGTTCGCTATAAGGTGCTGGTCATTACCTTTAAAGCCCTATATGGCCGAGGACCTGCCTACCTAAAGGACCGCCTCTCCCCATATGTACCCCGGAGAGCACTGAGGTCTGGTTCTCAGAACTTATTAACAATCCCTGGGCCAAGAGAAGTTAGGTTGAAGGCCACTAGGGAGCAGGCCTTCTCGGTGATAGCCCCTCGCTGGTGGAACGATCTCCCAGAGATGGTGCGAGCCCTGCGGGACCTGAACCAATTCCGCAGGGCTTGCAAAACATTTCTTTTTCAGTTAGCATTTGAGTCACCATGTGGCAACTAAGACGGAACCTGATTAATGAATGAATAGACACTCAGCCATCTTAAATACATCATTTTAGCACCTATTTTTATATCTTATATGTTTATATGTTTTTATGTATTTTAAATAATTTATTGTAATTAATGTTTAAGTTGTTATGTTTTATGAATCACGGGACTCCCATGTCTATTATTGTTTAATGTGAATCATGAGACTCCCGTGTCTGTTAGCCGCCCTGAGCCCGCCTAGCGGGGAGGGCGGGATATAAAAATAAAATATTATTATTATTATTATTATTATAATACTCTGGGGCTGGTTATACCGAGTAAAGAAGTATTCCTCTCCAAGACAAAGAATTTCATGGCTCAGATCTTCTTTCCAAAGCGTTTATATTGTATGCTATAAACTATGTGTCTGAGGGCTTTCCTTTAAGGAGGAAATGTATTCTCAAGGCTTTTTTTTATAGCAGGATCTTCTTTGCCTATTAGGCCACACACCCCTGATGTAGCCAATCCTCCAAGAGCTTACAGGGCTCTTCTTACAGGGCCTACTGTAAGTTCTTGGAGGGTTGGCTACATCGGGGGTGTGGCCTAATATACAAAGGCATTCCTGCTACAAAAAAAGCCCTGTGTATCCTGAATTTAAGCTGCCAGCTGTGGGTTGGGAAATTTCTGGAGATGTGGAGGTGGAGCCTAAGAAGAGTGGGGTTTGGGTGCAGGAGAGATCTCAGTAAGGGATAATATCAGGGGTGGAATTCTAGCAGGAGCTCCTTTGCATATTAGGCCATGCCCCCTGATGTAGCCACTCCTCTAAGACCTTGCAAAAAAGAGCCTTGTAAGCTTTTGCAGGATTGGCTACATAAGTGGGGTGTGGCCTAATATACAAAGTAGCTCCTGCTAGAATTCCACCCCTGGATAACATCATAGAGTTCACCCTCCAAAATGGCTATTTTCTCCAGAGTACTTGATATCTGTCATCAGGAGATCAGTTGTAATTCCAGGAGACCTCCAGCCACCACCTAGAAATTGGCAACCCTGATTACTGTCACTGAAATAATACTTGTTCATGTGTTGAACAATGAGGGGGGTTGAACAGGATATGTGTATATACAATGAATTTTGATTTGAATGTGTAAAATGAATCTTTGGGTGGGATTTCCCCCCCTTTCGCCCCCTCCCCAGAGGTGGTACGCACAATAGGGGAACCATCTGAAAAACCAAAAACCCACTTGAGTAAAGAACATGCATGGAGAACATATCTGGATAGTATGGTTGTCAGTCTCCAGGTGGCACCTGGAGATCATCTTCTCTTACAACTGATGTTCACGTGACCAAGATCAGTTCCCCTGGAGAAAATGGTTTCTTTGGAAGGTAGCCTCCATGGCATTATACCCGACTGAGATCCCTCCTTCTCCCAACTCTGTCTTCCCCAGACTCCACCCCCAAATCTCCAGGAATTTCCCAACTCAGAGCTGGCAACCCTAGCATACTGTAAACATAACAGGGGCTTGTTATGTCAAAGAACCAGGAAGTATAGCAACAAAACATTGCAGCAATGCATGAAGGGATAGATAGAACTCTCCATAGCAACAGAATGAGTCGGAAACTAAGGGGAGGAGCAACAGAGAACACAACAATGTCAGAGCAGCTCTGCTGGATCAGACCAATGGCCAGGGCCAGCCCTAGACTGTCTGGTACCCTGGGTAAGGCTAACATCTAGTGCCCCTTCCACTGATAACATTACTGAGTCACATGGGGTGCCCAATTTGGCACCTCCAGAAGGCCAGCACCCTAGGCAATCGCTGGCCCTGCCTGTGGGCCTTCTAGTCCAGCATCCTGGTTCAAACAGAAGACCAGCAAGACACCCACAGGACCCAATACTTCTCTGCTCTTGCCCCCAAGTATGGGCAGCCTCATCGTTGTCATGGAAGCTGTCAAAATGAGCCAAGTTTGGGGGGCTCTGAGGAAGATGCTCTCTCATGGTCCCCCTCCCCCAAGCACCATGTCCCCCATTGTCCATGCACATAAACACACATCTTCCTGAAGGAAGGAGCAGAGTGAAACTCTTTTGCACTCCTTTAAGCTGTGATGGCAAGGCTAAAAGTAACATGCAAGAATTGGGCTCTGTTCCCTGCAGGCCCCACTCCCAAAGTTAAACAGGAGATTCCCCCAGAGGCCTTTGATGTTAATCTTGAAACCAGCCATGGTTGTCTGAACTGCACACCTTTTGCACACATTTAATATGTCAGCAACCTTTCCCATACTTCCCCTCCCTGGGAACTCTGTATTGTCTGTATTCACCCTCAGCAACTGGAAAGTTATCAAATTACGTCCAGATCCTTCCATTTCAGCACTGCTTCTGTCCAAGGTTAACCAGCAAGCAGCACTTGCGAGAGCCAGTTTGGTGTAGTGATTACATGCACGAACTCTCATCTGGGAGAACCGGGTTTGATTCCCCACTCCTCCACTTGCACCTGCTGGAATGGTCTTGGGTCAGCCATAGCTCTCCTGAGAGTTGTCCTTGAAAAGAGCTCTCTGAGCCCCAGCCACCTCGTGGGGTGTCTGTTGTGGGAGAAGAAGATAAAGGAGATTGTAAGCTGCTCTGAGACTCTGATTCAGAGACAAGGGCAGGGTATAAATCTACGGTCTTCTTCTTCTACGACTTGCTGTGAAGGCTGTGATGTGACAAGGAAAGAGGCGGGTGGAGAAACACAGCAAATTGGGGGTCTGATTAGTCACCACTTGACAACAGATACCCTAAACCAGTGGCCCCCAACCTTTTTGGCACCAGGGACCGGTTTTGTGAAAGACAATTATTCCATGGACTGGTGGGGATGCCAGGGTTTTGGCTGCCCCAGGCTGCCCCCCACAGGGGTCTTTAAATGAGGAGTAGGTGAAGGTCTCTGTCTCACTTCACGGCCTGGTTGCTAACAGGCCATGGACTGATACCGGTCCACGGCCCTGGGGTCAGGGACCCCTGCCCTAAACAGTCTCTCATGAAGAGTCAGTAACGGCAGCCAAAAGTTTCTAATCCCTCTCAGAGCTCCCCTCTGTCCCAACTGGGCCTTACAGGGAAAGCTTCTAAAGCCCCTGCTCATCGTCCCGAGGTGCTTCTTCTCCAGCGAGAGAGCAGGCCCTCCAGAAAACCAAGCTGGCTCTTTCCTTCATCCAAAGTGTGACTCACCAGAAGCCAATTCAAGCCTACCTAATTAAAAAGTGGGGACATTTGGATTGGAATTAATGGCCAGCTGGGGAACGGATCTGTGAAAAACTTGGCCTCTCGGTCGGCTGACTCAGCAGAGAGGCTGAAAGCAGAACCAGGGGGGTGCACTGGAGATGCTGTAAAATGGGGTGGGGAGTGGGAAGCCACTCTGTCTGGATGCCTTCAGACTCAGGCCTTGAATGGGGATCAGAGGCCTGGAGGACTAAAGTGGAAAAGTAAAATGACCCCCTCTGCTACCAAGTTCCATGGAGAGAATTCCAGCAGTAAAGAAGAGTTCTGCATTCTAAGGACTCCTCATAATAACGCAAACCACTTAATCTGCCTTTAATGTAATTTTTAGTGTCAGATTAGGATCGAGGAGACCCAGGTTCAAATCCTCCCACTGCCATGGAAGCTTGCTGGGTGACCTTGGGCTGAAACACTCGCTCAACCTAACCTTCCTCACAGGGATGATGCTGTCAGGATAAAAAACAGAGGAAGGGAGAATAGCGTTGGAAGCCGCTTTGAGCCCCCTTTGGGAAGAATAGTGAGATAAAAGCAGGAATGCACAGGAACAGTTCTGGCTGGCTTGGTGTCAGGAGGTGTGACCTGATATGCAAATGAGTTCCTGCTGGGCTTTTTCTACAAAAAAAGCCCTGGATATAAGTATTTAAATAAAGAAAATGGGCAATGAATTCCTGAAGAATAAAGGGCCAAAGTGGACACACAGCATTGGAGTTCAAAGACAAGAACTCCCAACATCTATCGTTTATTTATATCACGCTTTGTCTTAGGAGCTCAGGGCAATATAGGGGGTTCTCCTGACCCCATTTTATTCTCACAACCACCCTGCGAGGTAGGCAGAGAGAGTGTGACTGACTGGCCCTAGAGCACTCAGCAAATGTCAGTCCAATAGCAGCCAGCCAGTTTCGTGTTTGTTTGTTTTCTCATTATTGCAATGCATTGTGCATGGGGCTGTGCCACTTCACAGAGGAAAACAGAGGCTCCCGTATATCTGATAAATTCTCAAACCCCAGATTGAGTTATTCCTTCCTTTCTTCCTTCCTTCCTTTCTTCCTTCCTTCCTTCCTTCCTTCCTTCCTTCCTTCCTTCCTTCCTTCCTTCCTTCCTTCCTTCCTTCCTTCCCGACTTGCCTCTTGGCCTTCTAGATAAAATACACATTCAACATGGCTCCTCTTATGTTCTTATTGGCCTGATCCAACTTGGCTTCTCTTATGTTCAATGCCCAAAATGTTATTGACAACAATAAAGAGACAGCTGGCTGCAGCAAGATTTTATTTTTAGATAAAACAATTGTAGCCACTTCCCTGCCCAACTGAAGAGGGCTAGAAGCAGCTAACGGAAGAGCAAGTCCCAAGGAACACTCAGCAGCCTGGATGAAACAGTCAACACACACCAGAACTAAATCAATTACAAAGCAATAATATGCCGGACCAGTAGAGATGGGTGTAGATGCTGCCTTGAACCACAATCGAGTGCCCTTCTGAACAATTCAGTTTTGTAGAGTTTCCTAAAAGGCAAGAGGATAGACTACATCCTTGCCTTTTCAGCCTACCAACATTTTCCTCCCACGCTTCTTCCAAGAAGCTCAGTTTTATCTGTTTTATGTTGCAGTTTGAGTGAGAGTTAATTGCCCAGAGAGGTTCATGGCCCGGCACAGCTCGAACCCAGATCTTCTGGGTCACGGCTTGAGTCACAGCCTGGCACTCTAACAACGGCACTCCCTGGCAGGGCCAGCTCTGTAGACCTGGAGCCATAGCAGTAAAAGCTGTGTCAATTTTGTGTTGGGAAATCAGGGAGCGCTGAGAAAATCAGAGGTACCATGTGGCCTCAGATAATCAGTGCTTTCACACTCACTAGATATAATGCACTTTCAATCCACTTTTGATGCACTTTGCAACTAGATTTTACTGTGGGCCCTTTCTGCACGCACGGTTTACTGCAGAGTATCTGAGCAGGCAAGCATTTAAACTTGACTTCCGATGTTTGTGCCTGCTGTCCACACCAGACTTATACCATCCGGTGTATTTATTCTGCGCCAGTCTTTTCCCTCACTTTCTCTACACATCTCTGTCGCCATTTAAGATTTAGTTCTGCATTTCCTCCCTGTGTCACCTTGAATGTCCATTGGGTTTTCTTCTTTGTTCTGCATTGTTTTTCACCCATTCAGCTCTTGGTTCATTTAATGTAGTGGTTAAGAGCGCAGACTCTTATCTGAGAGAACCAGGTTTGATTCCCCACTCCTCCACTTGCAGCTGCTGGAATGGCCTTGGGTCAGCCATACCTCTCGCCAGAATTGTCCTTGAAAGGGCAGCTTCTATGAGTGCTCTCTCAGCCCCACCTACCTCACAGAGTGTCTGTTGTGGGGGAAGAAGATAAAGGAGATTGCAAGCCGCTCTGAGACTCTGATTCAGAGAGAAGGGTGGGGTATAAAGGGCGGTCTTCTTCTTCCTTCCACTGTATCCCTAGCTTTTCTGAAAGTTGTTTTGCAGCGGACTTTTCACTTGCCTCACTTGCACACTGAAGGTAATCCAGAAGCATATGTATTTTCTCATATCTATCAGCCCTGTTCCCACCTCTCTTATTTGTCAACCCCACCAGCAAGATTGCGGCTTGCTGTTCCTCCTATTCTGCAACTCCTGCCTTCCTCCTGACTTCTGCTCCAGTATTGTGAGGGTTTCCCATCTTTTTCATTTCATTTTTTAAAACAAGCCCTTTGAGTCTAGCAATAGGATAAGTTGATTGCTAATCACTGATTGGTGGAGAAAGAAACTATTAGCAGGGAATGCTTTAACAGTTTGGCTGCAGGGGGAAGTGGCAATTTTTTGTGAAACAGCAAAATCCACTTTCAAATGGCGGCTGAAGTGGATTGAAACTGCATTATTCAGCATGTGTGAAAGCACCCAGAGAGAGAAAAATGGTCTTTCAAGTGTGTGGTTCCCAGACTCTGGAGTGCTTTTAAAGGGCCTCTCCTTTCATGCTGGAAGAGGTACCTGAAGATATATTCTTGACCAGTAGTGACGGGCCCTCCAAGTTCACAATGTACTTCTCCTCTGCTCCCTCCTCCATGGTGATGGTCAGGACTTTTTAAATTGAAAAGGCCCAGCAGGAACTTATTTGCATATTAGGCCACACACCCTGATGTCACCATTGTCCCGCACAGGGCTTTTGTGTAGAAAAAGCCCAGCAGGAACTCATTTGCATATTAGGCCACACACTCTGATGCCAAGTCAGCCGGAACTGCATTCCTGTCCATTTCTGCTGGAAAAAAGTCCTGGGGATGGTATATTTGCACAGAACCCTCAAACCTGCCCACATGGACCATTACCCCTGCCAATCTCTCTTGAGTTTACTCTCACAAAAAGACAAGTTATAGCTCAGCCACTCCCCCCCCCCGCCCCCGCAAAAAAGGCTAGACTGAATTCACCTGTTCTGCTTGGTCTTTCACAGAGGATGTTGTCTAGAAACACCCAAAGAAGGAGTACAGGGGACTGGTGGAGTGACCTCACAAAAACCCTACCAGACAGTAGAAGAGCATCTCATTAACCTGGAATGAAACTCTGCCCCATCAGGGGTAATGCAGCAAGTGAGGTGATTATCCAAGCCCAGAGAGAGGCCAGGAGGGTCTCCGTGGAAATCGGAGAAGAAGACAAAGAAATGTTACCAGAGAAAGAGTCCAGCTAATAAACCAAGACAGAGTATGGCTTTCTGAAAAAGACAGGAAGACATGCAGAGAGACAGAGATAACTGATCAGCTCTTTGTGCAGACAGAGATTAATTCAAGTACCAGATGTAAATAAAAGCAGATACCTAACTGAAGAGAGGAGGAATCTCTAAGGTCCCTGCCACGGTGGAAAACTTCCATGGTTAAAACTACACTCCAGTCACTTAGAAAAAACTGACATTGTCCATTGTAAGTCTTGCTCTTTTATCATTAATTATATAGAGAGACTGGAAATATTTTTTATTCTGCTTTTCACTGTGAAATTTTATCTCTCAGATAGCCTGCAGGAATCAAAATGTAATGCAAACAACTATTGTCCTGGGGAGGAGGGGGAGATAAACAGGGATTTATTGCCCTTTGTATGTTTTTAATGTTTGGAATTGTAAACTGTTTTGATCCCCAAGGAAAATACCAGGTAATTAATAAATACATTAAAATTCAGCAGAAAAGTCTCCTGGATGACTGTAGGTAGAGGGAAATTCTCAGGACAAAACATATAGAATGCAGACCATGGACCTCTGTCCATCCATAAAAGGTAAATTTCACGTGCAATAATTCAAATTGGAAGAAGTTGCAAGAAGAGATTTAATCCTTCAGTCCCCTTCACTAATTTTCCACACTGTTCTTAGAGGAGAGATGCATCCTTTAAAAAAAAAACCCTGACTTTGTGGCCTGAAAATGAAAAGAAAAACATGGGGAGTATGGTTTTGATTAGCAAAAACCAACTGGGGGGGATTTAAGGGCTAAATCTCCTTTCCCCTTTCCCTGTGAGCCTGATCTGAATTGCAGCTGCGTGAGATTTACATTCAGCGATGGGCTGAGATTCGTGCTTATCATTTGGCTGCTCAGCTCAAGTTAGGTCTCTCAGCCCAATGGATAAGTCTGGCTGCTGTGGGGGTGAGCAGGGGGTGTGAAACAACGTCACTCTGGCAAAATCTAGCTTTCTAGCTACTGCATCACACTGGCTCACTTTATAAAAATAATCTGAGGGGCACAGGGTTCATAATGGCCAATATAATTGTTCCCTGGGGTTCTTCAGGAGCTGAGCTCAAACGCCACTGAAGTTCAGGCCTGGCTCGCCTGGTGCCTTCATTCCCTGCCACACCAGAATCAGAGAATGGTTTACTGGTTAAGAGCAGCAGACTCTAATCTGGAGATCTGGGTTTCATTCCCCACTTCCCCACATGAAGGAGGAGGAAAATAGATTTATACCCCACCCTTCACAACCCAATGGAGTCTCAGAATGGCTTACAATCTCCTTCCCCTTCCCCTCCCCACAACAGACACCCTGTGAGGTAGGTGGGGCTGAGAGAGCTCCAACAGTAACTGCTCTTGAAAGGAAGAGCTCAGCGAGAACTTGTGACTGATTCAAGGTCACATCAGTAGGTGCATGTGCAGGAGTGGGGAATCAAACCCACTTCTCCCAGACAGGAGTCCACACACTTATCCACTACAACAAACTGGCTCTCTAAACCTGCTGGGTGGCCTTGCTGGGTGACCTTAGGCCAGCTATGGTTCTTTCAGCCCTCTCTCAGTCCTACCTCACGAGATGGCTGTTGTGGGGAGAGGAAGGGAAGGTGATGATGAGCCACTTTGAGTCTCCTCAAAGTAGAGAAAAGTGAGGTATAAAAACTTTCTCTTCTTCTTCTTCACCAGAGCTACACTCTCCTTCCCTTTCACCACTGGCAACTGTGACACAAAGGTCTGGGCTGTAGGCCTCTCTGAGAGGCCTGGAACAATACAAAAAGCAGAGGACTTGAGGGGGGACATAAGGTTTCAGACTGAATGATGCCTGGCTCAATTCAAGACCTAGTTGAAGGAAAGAGACATGCTGCTGTCCTTTCCTTCACCTTAATACCAACCCACACGTCTTCCAGGAGTGAATTAGGGGGTTGTGATGTAGGATGGTACCACTTAGAAGCTGCGGTTAGGATGCAGGGAAACTCTGGCCGCAAGAAGCCCTGCAGCAGGCTTGGGAAAGGACGTCGTTGAAAGGATGATAAATTGCTTCAAGGAAGAGTGTGGGGAGAATTTTTTTTTTTTAACAACCCGTTGACTCAGCCTCGGCACTGAAGCAGAGGTGGGTGCCCCCTCAGACGGCCGTTCCAGCACTAAGCCTGTCAAGTAGCTGCTGATGGGCAGAAGGCTGGGCTCCCAGTCAGAGCTTCCCAAAACGGATTGCCTGCTGTCAATTAAAACAGGCTTCCCTCAAAATAAACAGAGCGAACAAAAATAAACCGTTTTTCCCCCTCTGCAGAATGGGGGGAGGCAGGAGGAGGAAGAGACGGGCTTGCCCTGTGCAAAACGCTCCGGAATATGAAGAGGCCTTTTACGGGAGGAATGCCCCCTTCCCCCTTTCACTTCAGGGCAGGTGCACAGGCCGCTTGAAGTGAAAGAAGCAAGATACACATGGCAGGGCTAATCTGCATATTAGGCCACACCCCCTGACATCACCATTGTTTCACACAGGGCTCTTATGTAGAAAAAGCCCATCAGGAACATATTTGCACATTAAGTCACACTCCCTGACACGAAGCCAGCTGGAACTCTGTTCCTGCTGAAAAAAAGCCCTGCATGGAAGCCTTTGAATGCTGTAAACAGATAGGGTTGCCAGGTGGAGCCGGGAGATCTCCTGGAATTACAACTGATTTCCAGACAGCAGAGGTCAGTTCCCCTGGAGAAGATGGCTGCTTTGGAAGGTGGACATGAGTTGCCAGCTCTGGGTTGGGAAGTACCTGCAGATTTTTTTGGGGAAGGGAAGCCTGAGGAAGGCGGGGTTTGGGGAGGGGAGGGGCCTCAGCATGGTCCAGTGCCCTAGAGTCCACCCTTCAAAGCAGCCATTTTCTCCATGGGAGCTCATCTCTGCCAGCTGGAGATCAGTTGTAAAAGTGGGCGATTTCCAGGTGTCACCTGTAGTCTAGCAACCCTGAAGGCATATTGCTTGCTCTTAGTGTCAGGGCCCTTTTTACTGCTGCTCATGCCTGATGAGACTGGAGAGAAGGAGCAGGGCAACCCTTGAACATGCCTTGACTCATTCTTTCCTTCCTCTTCATTCTTCAGTTGAACAGGTGGGCCTGATAAAGAATTCTGTGTCACCCATAAGCTTGCTCACCTTTTGGAGATTCTTCAGTTGTTCCACATGAAAAAAAGATTGACATGACTGGAGAATTTTCCTATGGATCTCCTTACAGTCTTTCACAGTCTATTTGCTTTCCTTCTTAATACTTTAATTCCGTTGCCTTAATAATATTCTCACAAAAAGGATTATTTGCTTAAGAATTGTGCCCTTCTGATGAAGGTTCTTCTCTCTGTGTTGGATATTCTATTCAGTCTCCCTGCACTAGTCTTTCTGCACCAGCTTCTGACGCAAGAGTGCAATAGCAAATTTGGCTGTAATAGGTTTCTTTTTTAGAAAGTACACAACACTAGGCAGCTTAAATCTCACTACAGATTTGATTGGTGCCTTCTGATAAGATAGCAGCAGCAACTCAAACATATTCAGGAACATATGTTATTGGGACAGGCAGAGGTGGAATTCTAGCAGGAGCTTCTTTTCATATTAGGCCACACCCTCTGATGTAGCCAATCCTCCAAGAGCTTACAAGGCTCTTTTTTGTAGGCTCTTGGAGGATTGGCTACATCAGGAGGTGTGGCCTAACATGTAAAGGAGCTCCTGCTAGAATTCCACCCCTGGCAATGCTCCAAGGATGCTAATGTTCCTGGCCATTTATTTGAAAAAAAATTATTCCACCCTCCTGCTAAGGAGCTCAGGACACAGTCTGTGGGCCCCTTCCAGCCTCACAACAATCCTGCAAAGTAGGTTAGGCTAAGACTGGTCAGGCCAAACTAGGGTTGCCAACTCTGGGATGGGAAATGCCTGGAGATTTTGGGGGTGGAACTTGGGGAGGGCGGAGTTCTGGGGAGGGGAGAGACCTCAATAGGGTTCATTGCCATAGAGTCCACCCTCCAAAGCAGCTATTTTCTTCAGGAGACTAGATCTCTATCATCTGGAGATCAGCAGCAATAGTGGGAGATCCCCAGGTGTCACCTGGAGGCTGGCAACCCAAGCCACTGCATCCAGTAACCCTGATGGCCAGCCAGGTGAGAGAATTGGAACTCAGCTCTTACTGCTCCATTGCCATAGTCACCATACCAACTTTCACATTTTGGCCACTAATTAATTTTTTTTTTTTTTAAGACATCTCCAAGTTTTTAAGGATAGCAATTTATCAGAGAGAGATGCCAGAAAACAGGTTATTTCCCTAGAAAATAGGGACAACTGTAGCACATGCAATAGTACAGATTCTCCACAAGGGCTTTCTCAGCTAATCATGAGGACTAGAAGCCTTAAGAAAAGGGAAGGCCTCTTGATTATGTGCTAGAAAGCCCAACTTATTGCTTTGTAGTCTGACCTACAAAAAACTGATAATGATGAAGAGGAGAAGGAGGAGATTAGATTTATATCCCACCCTTCACTTGTCTCAGAGTGATTTACAATCTCCTTTCCCATCCTCTCCCCACAACAGACACCCTGTGAGTTAGGTGAAGTTGAGAGGGCTCTTTTGAAAACTGCCCTTGAGAGAATAACTCTGAGAGACTGACCCAAGGTCACCCAGCTGGCTGCATGTGGAGTAAAGGGAATCAAACCTGGTTCTCCCAGATCAGAGTCCACGGTCCTAACCACTACACCAAAGTGGCAGGGGTGATTATTGTCCCTCTGTCTCTCCCACTGCACAACAGGAAGCGGCCTCTATTTCTGGGGTGCATCATGGTGGGGCCAGGCATTGCTTTCTAGCAAGTCAACTGCCCTGCCTCAGTCCAGCGCCTGTGCATTCCAGTGGCCAGAGGCTGGCAAGGCGGCAAAAAACCCCCTCAAAGTAAACAGTTAAAAAGAATAAATTTAATTTTAACACAGTGAGTGGGAGGCTCAGATGGCCTCAGTAACAAATTTGCACGCTCGTTTTTGTGGAGTGTGTCATCCTGGCTGCTAATCCTTAAAAGTGAGGCAAAGATAGAAAAACAATGCTGTTGCTAGGCTCCCGGCCTTCGCAACGAGACGCCATTTTGGTTGCACTCAGCGCAAGCAGGTCTGGCCTTCAGAGGCATAGACAAATGAACTCTGGCTTGATAAGGCAAGTCCAAGAGAGTGATTTAGACCAAGAGGCAAGACTGGGAGAAATGGGCAATGTTTTGTTGTCCCCCACTCCATTTAGGCTTCCCAACCCCCCCGCCCTGGCGGGGGACTCCAGAATTTATAGCCTCCTCCCCCGGTCTCCAAAAGTCCAGAGGCGGGGGGGGGGGGGGGAGGGGGTGAACTTCATGCCGCTCTCCCGGAGAAAGCCTGCCTGATTCCCTGCACCCACCGAAGGCTCGGCACTGGAGTCCAGTCCTCACCCAGGCATGCTAAGCAAGAGCCGAAAAAGAAGGGAAGGGAGGGTGTGTGTGTGTGTGTCCTGTCCTGTTAGTAAGGAAGATTTGTAGAGGTGGTTGGTGTGTAAATAAACATTCCTTCCAGGCACAGAGAGAGGGAGATCTAGCAAACATTTTCTCGTCACACAAACCTGCCCTGTGCCTTCACTGCAGAACAGAAAGGCATGAGGTGTTCTTGATGAGATTTTGAATGATGCATGAACTGATAAACTGCCTTGCCCTCAACCTGTCAGCAGCAACTTCTGCAGAACTTTGCAGTAGAATACTTATTGAGAACTTTTGGGGTTGTTTTGCCTTTAAGAAGAAAAGCCTCTCATCCAGAACAGGAAGTGCAGTTGATGTGTGTGCAGGCAAGGAGTAGTCTTCTGACGCTGTTTTGCTCTGCGACTAAGGTGCTTTCTAAAGCTTGATTTTAAATGATTTAAGGTATCGGTTTAGAGTGCTTAAGTTTTCGTTTTATGTGCTTCTCAGCCGGGCTGGCTAAGCGCAGTCCCAGCCTTGTGTTCTTGTGGAGACTGTTTATTTTTTCATTGTCTTATCTGATTTATTGCCTCCTCTGCTTTTATTGCCTTTTGCTACCCCATGTTCAGCTTAACTTTGGTATATGCTGGCCTGGGTGTCTGGAACATTCTGAAGAAATTTGTCTTAATTTTTAAAACCTTGCTAAAACTTTGAACCCAGTGGCACCTTTAAGACCAACAAAGTTTAATTCAAGGTATATTTTTTCATGTGCAAGCATACTTATTCAACTGATTTGCAGATTACAGAAGTCATTTTCACTTGAGAAAATGGGTGTTAAAACTAACCTATTTTTATTTGCTAGCATTGTTTAGCTGAGTTAATTATCCTGCTCTCCTTTCCCCCCCTTAAGATATAGCAGGTTTTTTATCACAACAAACACACCAAACAAACCAATCCTATAATGACTGGGGGGAGGGATTTTCCAGGTAAAGATCAGATAGTTTGACAGGAATTGTATTTTTTGTGAAAAGGAAGCAATATAGTTTATTGCATTATGAATATGTTGGTTCTAGATGACTTTTAAACATATTTTTGAGCAATGTTTCCTCTAAGCTGAGTTAGTGTGAGCTAGTTCAGTTTTTAGTTTCCAGCTCACACATTTTGGTCTTAGCTCAGGAAAAATGGCCCCACATGAAACTAATTTATGCAGGAGCTCATGACTTCAATGCCAATAGTTTACAAAGTAGATTTTTTGCTCACATGACCCCACAGCTTAGAGGGAACATTGCTTCTGAGTCTCAGGTGTTCTAAATGCAGTACTGCAGATATTGTTTTGATATTGTGTTCTTTTCTAATCCCACTAAATGAAAAGATGAATAACTGATACTTGAAAGTATTTCCTGGAATTATGGCATATCTCCAGATTACAAAGTCAATTTCTGCTGGAGAAAATGGATGCTTTGGAGGGTGGACTTTGGGAGCATTGTAATCCACTGAGTTCCGTGTCCTCCCCAGGCTCCACCTCCAAGTCTCCAGGAATACCCCAACCTGGAGCTGGCAACCCTACTCCTGCCTCTGGTCAGTGACAGGTCCTGGCAACCCTAGAGCTATTCTATTACATGATGGTAACCAGAGCTGCTTATTAGGATTTTTGGTAGGGGTGATATATGCAAACCTCCACTCCCAATTGCTAGACATAGAGGAGGACATAATATGCTCTAGTGTGCATATAAGAATTTTCTCTGCTGTTAATTATCTTAAGCTTCCAAATTGCCAAGTTCCTGAAGCATAAAGAGCTACAAATTCTTTTTTTGTGGCAAAGAGAATGCAACTGAGAAATACCTGACCACAGAATTACCAGAGGTATGATAGAGCTACTTAGGCTTGTAATTGTGTTTGACCTGAGAAGACAGCAGTAACTAAGTCTTACTAGGTTGGGAATGGCTTCCACTGTTTAAGAGGGAAGCCCATATCTGTTTTGAATTAAGTGACATTATTTAGCAAGCTTTCATCCAAATTTGTCAATTAGAATCTTATCATTTGAATTGAGTCTAGCACTAAAGTCTCTCTCCCCCCCCTTTAGAATCAGGTGTGCTGGAGTATCTAATAAAAGTTCTTCAATAAAAAATTCAGATTAATTACAGCACCTTGCTATATCTGATCATTTTTGCTGGGGAGGGATATATACATTTAGTATTAGAAGAGACTCCATTTTGAAGTGTAGGAGGATAGCCATTGCCCATGGGTTTGAATTTTTTAGATGGACACATTCAATTTAAGTGATGTAGAAATTAGGATTCCTAAACCCCCATGAAGGATTTTAGAGGTGGGGTTTGATGCAGTGTGCTGGAAGTGATATAGAGGAGTGAAGCTCAGGAAGTGACATCACTTGACCTTTGACTTGGAAGTGATGTCACTTCCTTGCTCCTGGCTCCACCCCCAAAGTCTCCTGGCTCCACCCCCAAAGTCCCCAGATATTTCTTAAATTGGACTTGGCAACCCTAACTCCATTCCACAGGTCAGCTCTCTTGTGTGGGGGGAGAGAGCAAGCGAGTAGTGCTAGAATCATTCTCTTCCCTCCCCCACCCCTTCCATTTGCAAGCATACAAGTTAAGGACAGTTACACAGCTAAGCCCCAAAGAGGGCTAGCCTAATTAGAGTTGCAATGCCAGGTTGAGAAATTCCTAGAGATTTGGGGGTGTAGCTTTGGCGCAGCAGGTACAATGCCAAAGAGTCCACCCTCCAAAGCAGCCATTTCTGTTGTCTGGAAATCAGTTGTCATTTTGGAAACTCTCCTGGTCCCACCTGGATGTCAGCAACTCTGCATCTGGGGGAGGGGACATGTCTGGAGATCTCCCAGAATGACAAATTATTTCCAGACATCAGTGATCACCTCACATCAGTGATCACTTCACCTGGACAAAATGGCTGCTTTGGAGGTACAACAGAGACCCTAAAGCCTTATTAGGGCAAGAACGCCACCTAGAGTGTCTGGCGCTGGGGATTTACATTAGAAAGACCCATTCATTTCCACTCAGCATTGGACTGTCTTGACAGAGTTAATTCCGTTTGGACAAAAGGCAATCTGGTTTGGGCCAGACCACCTATTTGTCATTACCAGATGCTTTATGAAGGCAGGACTATATTTTATACATCTCTGAATTTAGACATCTCTGATTGGTTAGGATAGTCTCTGACATCAGAGTGGGCAAATCTCAGCACCATCAGTTCATCCAAAACAGCTGACTATATGGAAACTGAACAGTCAGATCTAGTGGACCTCATTTTTTTCTAAAGAAGCTGTAAATATCATGCTGCAGCCAAGATGACCGGTTATGAGTCAAATTTACAATCACACTTGGAGGAGCTTAGGGAAATGGGCAGATGAGTGGAATCTAGAGCCATTAAAACCATCCTACAAAGATATCATCCTTTTCCTACATGATGGATAGGAGCAGAGACTGAAGCCTAACAGATTAAGATGACAAAAAGGTAAAGGTGGTCCCCTAGGCAATCACCAGTCATTTCCGATTCTGGGGTGATGTTGAATCACAACATTTTCACGGCAGACTTTTTAAAAGGGGTTGTTTGCCATTGCCTTTCCCCAGTCATTTACACTTCCCCACCCCCCCAGCAAACTAGGTACTCATTTTACTGACCTTGGAAGGATGGAAGGCTGAGTCAACCTCGAGCAGGCAACCTGAACCCAGCTTCCGCCAGGATCCAACTCAGGTAGTAAGCAGAGCTTGGACTGCAGTACTGCAGCTTACCACTCTCCGCCATGGGGCTCAAGATAACAAATCGCTGCCCTTAATTCTGTACTAGGAGTTAAAAAGCTGAAGAACTTATCTACTAAGGTTGTATGTTCAGTTTACCTGAACAAAATAATCCCCCTAAAAATACATTACCAGTGGGGCTTTTTTTAAAGCTGAACAGAAAATAGAGTTTATTTTTGGCTACTGATATAGCTGAGTCCGAATAAAAACCAATATTATGTGGCTTTTATTTGGGTGCAGCTTGGAGAAGGCATTTAAAGAGCATGGTCTCTTTAAATGCCTTCTTTGCTTGCTGAGTTGGCTGCCAGGCAGGAGAAACATCCCAGGCAAATATGTGTGTGGCAGTAATAGGCCTCCCTGCTGCAGGCAGATCCCAGGGCCAGCTTTCCCTGCTTGGTGATTTAAATCACTGGGCAGAAGAAGGCTCCCAGCCAGGTCTGTGTGCCATGGGGTGCAACCTCCCTGCAGCAGGGAGATCCCAGGGCCAGCTTTACCTGCCTGGAGGTTTAAACACCCAGGCAGGAGAAGCCTCCCAGCCAGGTCTACATGCCGAAAAATTTGGCAATCCCAAATATTTCCCAAATCCCAATATCATACAAATATTGTGAAAAATGCTATTTTCTTCCCTGCACACCCCTGCTAATAAGCATATCAAACATTTCCTTAAAGGAGTTAAGCAACTGGCACCACCAGTAAGGCATAGGATCCCAACATGCAGCTTAGCCACAGTTTGAGAGGCAATCACAAAGGCTCCTTTTGAACTGTTAAAGTCCACAGAACTCAGGTACTTCTCTTGGAAGGTTGTGTTCCTAGTGATCATAAGCTCAGCCAGACAGATGCCTGAATTGGCTGTGCTGTCAACCTATAAGAAATTATGTATATTTCATAAGGACTTGGTGGATCTCAGGCCACAGCCCTCCTTCGTACCTAAAATTAGTTCAGATTTCCCCATCAACCAACCAGTGGTCTTTTCATCCTTCTGCCCTAGCACAATGAATAATAAGGAAAGGATGTGGCCAGAGGTGGAATTCTAGCAGAAGCTCCTTTGCATATTAGGCCACATACCCCTTATGTAGCCAATCCTCCAAGAGCTTGCAAGGCTCTTTTTTGTAAGCTCTTGGAGGATTGGCTACATCAGGGGTGTGTGGCCTAATATGCAAAGGAGCTTCTGCTAGAATTCCATCCTGGGATGTAGCACAAATTGGATATGCACAGGGCACTGTGCTCTTATATAAGAAGAACAGCCAATATTAGACTCACTGATGCCTTATTTGTGTCCCACAGTACCCAAAATCTAGGCCAAAAAAACCAGTTTCCAACCTTTTGGGTAAAGCAATGTATGTTTAAGGCATACAGAATTCAAGGACTGGCACCTCCCAGAAATGTGGCAGCACATTCTACAAAAGCAGCAGCCACTTCAGCAAACTTTTTGATCACAGCACCTGTGCAGGAGATCTGCAAGGCTGCCACCCGGTCCACTTTCTCAGCTTTTGTAAAACATTATAGAATTGACAAAGCAGACTCATCAGAGGCTGCTTTCAGCAGAACGGTCCTGCAGCAGGTGGTGGAATCCCACCCTTAAGGTTGCTTTGGTATATACAGGGGTGAAATTCCAGCAGAAGTCCCTTTGCATATTAGGCCGCACCCCCTGATTTAGCCAATCCTCCATGAGCTTAGAAGGCTCTTTTTTGTAAGCTCTTGGAGGATTGGCTGCATCAGGGGTGTGTGGCCTAATATGCAAAGCAGCTCCTGCTAGAATTCCACCCCTGGCTATATATAACCAAGTTTGAATGCCTTACCCCCACTGAAGGAAAACAAAATATTGGAACCTACCTGAAGGTTTCTTTTCTTCAGTGGGGTGAAGTCATCCACTACCCACCCACTCACCCCCCACCCCAAAAAAAGAAAGAAAAGAAAAGAAGAAGAAACAGAGATGAAAGCACAGTTGTAACAGGGCTTGGACTTGACTGAGGGGGTAGCCTTTGATTTCTCCAGCAAAGGGGCTCCCAAAAACTTGTATAGCCCTACCAAGAGCAAATAGCGGTGTGACCTAACCAAGTTTGGATGACTTTGCCCCACTGAAGAGAAGAAACCTTCAGGTAGGTTCCAATGTTTCATTTTCTGAGCGTGAAGGTTTCATTTAGCCATTACGGCCTTTCTTCTTTTATAAATTCATCTAGTATTCTTTCAAAGCCATCTAAGCTAGCGACTGCCATTCAAATTTGTAGCAGCAAGTCCCACAAGTTAATTATTTGTTGCACCGCTCCTTTTTTTGTACTGCCCTGACTCTACTGTGCCTCAGCTGTGCGCGGTGACCCTGATTTCTAGTATTATGGGAAAGGGACAAGAAGTTTCCTCTCCACTTTCTCCACAGCGTGTCAATCTTCTTGGTAAGAATAGATCTGTTATCTCCCGGATCCTTTCCGTGTTCTAACAAGGTCAAAGTTTCTTTGATGGCTGGCAAGCAACCGAACACTTAGCACTTTTAGACATTGAAATGTATTACAATTATTTAATCAAGATCTTCCGATAAGCTTCCACCTATTTATACTTTGGGCACAAAATGACAAGATTTCTATACAGTTATTCAGTATAAAATTCTAAAGCTATGTACAGTATGAAATAGGGTTGCCAGGTCCAACTAAAAAAATATCTAGATACTTTGGGGGTGGAGCCAGGAGACTTTGGGGTGGAGCCAGGAGCAAGGTTGTGACAAGCATAATTGAACTCCAAAGAGAGTTCTGGACATCACATTTAAAGGGACTGCACACTACATTTGGAAATAATGAAAGACAGGGGCACCTTGTTTGGGGGCTCAAAGAATTGGACCCCCTGGCCCAATCTTTTTAAAACCTGGAGAGGAGAGGCACTGGATGCTATGCTGCAAATTTGGTGCCTCTACCTCAAAAAGCGCCCCCCTCCCCAAGCCCCAGATACCTTTGAATCAATTCTCCATTATACCCTATGGGCATCAGTCTCCATAGGGAATAATGGAATGCCAGCAGACATTTCCTCCCCCCCCCCACTTTCTGATAACCCTGAAGCCAGCAGAGAGCCTCCAAACCGAGAGATGGCCTGCCCCCATCTGGGGATTGGTAAACACAGAGGATACCCATATTTGGCAAAAAATACAACGTATCCGAGTACATATGAACATATGAAGCTGCCTTCTACTGAATCAGACCCTTGGTCCATCAAAGTCAGTATTGTCTTCTCAGACTGGCAGCGGCTCTCCAGGGTCTCAAGCTGAGGTTTTCCATACCTATTTGCTTGGACCCTTTTTAGTTGGAGATGCCGGGGATTGAACCTGGGACTTTCTGCTTCCCAAGCAGATGCTCTACCACTGAGCCACCGTCCCTCCCTAAGCGCACACTTGATTCTTTTAAGGCATTGTCATTTAAAGACACAGTACACAATTACATAAAGGAATACAGAAAGTCCCAGTGCACAAAATTCTCTCATACAGTCCAAAATCCAGTACTTGGAATGCACTCTTCCATAACTTGGAAATGAATCCTCGGAGAAGGAGTAATAGGAGACCGGTTTCGGCCACGCCTTCCTCAGTCACAGGTTGCACCGCACATCACTGCGCTTCTCTCCTCCAGTTCTATAAACGATCATTCGCTAGTGGAGACCAAGTCTTACTCGATTTACAGGCAACGCCTCGCACTAAACTTCATTGCCAGTTACGTGCAGGTTATGGCAATGAAGTTTAGTGTGAGGTGTTGTCCGTAAATGGAGTAAAACCAGGTCCCCACTAGCGAATGATCGTTTATAGAACTGGAGGAGAGATGCGCAGTGATGTGCAGTGCAACTTGTGACTGAGGAAGGCGTGGCCGAAACCGGTCTCCTATTACTCCTACTCCCATCTGGGGATTGGCAGTCCAGGCTCTATGTCATTGCACCATGCAGAGGCCCCACCCCTCTCCAAACCCCACTCTCTACTGGCTCCACTCCCATAGGCTCCAGGTTTTTCCAACACGGACGTGGCAACCCTGTCCTGCAAGCTGATATATTCTCCAAGGCATGCATCACCCAGCCAGTTTCAGGTAACCACCAATCCCAATGTAACTATATTTCACAAAAACAGTGGTAAGAGCCCATTCTCCTCCATAATTGGTGTTTTGCTTCCATGAAAGATGCTGTCAGAACTGAAGTATAGAACATAAGAGAAGCCATGTTGGATCAGGCCAATGGCCCCTCCAGTCCAACATTCTGTGTCACACAGTGGCCAAAAAAACCCCAAGAGCCATCAGGAGGTCCAGCAGTGGGACCAGGACACTAGAAGCCCTCCCACTGTGCCTCCCCCAAACACCAAGAATACAGAGCATCACTACCCCAGACAGAGAGTTCCAACAATATGCTGTGGCTAATAATAACATGAATTCCCCACACAATACAAACCTTGGAAAGGAAAGTGAGCACTTCTTTTAAAAGGCTGCCATCTGTAGCTGGTCCAGCTCCAAAATGTCCGGAGTTCCAAGCAGATTCACACAACTGAGTCAACAGCTTCTGAAAGGGTAACTCTCTGCTGAATCCAAGAAGACAACTTCTGAGTGCTTTTGAAATGCTTCTTAGGTTGCAAAGGCAGAAGAGAGCTTGGCGTGGCTTTTTGCTTCGGGGAAAAGATGCTTGTTTCGAGTCTCAAAGGGGAAGGTTTGCTGAGCTCCCTGCCACAGGGAGAGGTTGGCTGTTTCTGCGTCTACAGTCAGGACAATGGTGCACGACTGTGGGATGCATCTGCCCGGCATGAGCTGTGTGCATTGCTGGACAATTAGCTGGCAGGGAGCAAATCTAAGCCCTCTAGCTTTTTTCTTTGGATTTTCATATCCAAGAAGAGGGCATTAGAGAAGACAGCACCATATTGGGGCTCACTGCTTCACAAGGCCTTTCTTTTGTAGAAAAAGCCCAGCAGGAACATTTGCATATTAACAGGGCTCATTCTGAAGCAGGAGCTCCTTTGCATATTAGGCCAAACACCCCTGGCGTATCCAATCCTCCAAGAGCTTACAGGGCTCTTATTACAAAGCCTACTGTAAGCTCCAAGAGGATTGGCTACATCAGGGGTGTGTGGCCCAATATGCAAAGGAGTTCCTGCTACAAAATGAGCACTGCATATTAGGCCACACCCCCTGACATCACCATTGTTTCACACAGGGCTTATTTTGTAGAAAAAGCCCAGCAAGAACCTATTTGCATATTAGGCCACACCCCCTTGATACCAAACCAGCCGGAACGGCATTCCTGTGTGTTCCTGCTCAAAAACCCCCCCTGCTGCTACAGAATACAGCAGCGGTGAGAGTCAGCATGGTACGCTGATTAGCGTTTCAGACTAGTCTTGGAGACCTGGGTTCAAATCCCTACTCTGCCATGGAAGCCTGCTGGGTGACCTTGGGCCAATCACACCCTCTTGGCCTAGCCTACCTCACACGGCTGTTGCAAGGATAAAACAGAGAATAGCGCAAACTGCTTTGGCTGCCCACTGGGGAGAAAGGCAAAGTATCAATGAGCTAAGATAATAAATATACTTCTGTGCTGATTCACCGTTTGCTCTGAACAAGGTTTGCATTGGCTCTGATCAAATCAGCCCTGTTCGTTTGCACGCAGCCTTTTTATGAGTTCGAGTAAACCCTTAAATTTCCAAGTTCAGTTCAAACAAGAGAGTCAGCAATAATCCTCTTCTTTTTATTCCCACCCGCCCCCTCTACAGCCCTGCAAATGACCTCATTTTGTTTTTCATTTTAAAGTTAATACCAATACGCAGCCAGGGAGGCAAAAAGATTACTTTGGAACTGACTCTGGGAGCCACCTGCCAAAGAAACTTTAGAGGGCTCAAAACAGCGGGGTTTCTTTCAAACAAAATTCCTTTCAACCGCCCACCCTCCATCTTGTGCATTTCCATGGTGCTCAGCTCTTAGTTTCTAGCATTGCAACTCAACAGTCATTACATGCACACACAAAAAAGTTTAATATCACACATCTTTACCTCTGTTTGGAACTTGGCCATTATTTCGAGCAGCTTCCTACAAATGTTAAAATGTCAAGACAGAGAATTGCTGATAGGGCTTTTTTTCTGGAGAAAGAGCTCCCGGAACTCTCAAGGGAGAAATGAAGGAGAAACACACAGGTGCCCTTCATGAACTTTAAAACATTTTGTGCATGGCTTTTTTTGGTAGCAGGAACTCCTTTGCATATTAGGCCACACCTCCCTGATGTAGCCAATCCTCTAAGAGCTTACAGGGCTCTTCATACAGGGCCTACTGTAAGCTCCAGGAGGATTGGCTACATTGGGGAGGTGCAGCTTAATATGCAAAGGAGTTCCTGCTACTAAAAAAGCCTTGATTGAGAATTTTGTTTCCCCAAAGAGGTTCTGGAACTCCATTCCACCACATTCTCCCAGAAAAAAAGGCCAGCTGATAGACCTGTCCCTGCTGAGTTTCTGCCCCTCCCCAAACACCACTTTCCCCAGATCCCACTTCCAAATTCCCAGGAGTTTTCCCAGCTGGAGTTGGTAACCCTAGCTGAGAGAGACTGGCCTCAGGTCACTCAGCAGGTTGCATGGCTGAGCAGGAATCAGAACCTGGGACTCCCCAGTCTTAGCACACCATAAGTAACCAGACCACACCTAACAGAATTTGGGAACAGAGGAAAGCCCCTCCCCTTGGCATCCCCAGTGTGGCCATTTGAACAACCCATTTTCCACAAGGAACTGCCAGGACTTTTTTCTCTAGTTTAATTCATTTCCCGCCCAGTTGTTTTTTTTTTAAAGCTGTATTGAGAAGCTGACTGGAAAGGCAACTTAGAAACACACTGTGTAACTAAACAAGACCTCTGACTCAGCCTCCACAAAACTGACCACCTGTTCCTGAGCAAGCACCAGACCTCAGGAAGCCAGTAGGCATTCCTGTCCTTCCTCCCTCCAGTTAAGTCAATGGAAAAAAACAAGACCTGCCACTCCCAAGGTCAATTATTCCTTTGAAACCAGAAGAAATCTAACAAAGGGGTATGCACAAAATTGGTGAGGAGATGTAGATAAAAGGAATCCAAAGAAGGCCTGATTCTTGGTGGCCAGGCAGGCATCTCTAAGAGTGAGAGAAAACACAGGGAAACCTTTTCCAAAGGTCTTTGAAAGCGGGCAGGCTCATGTGCAATGCAGGAAGATTATGACAATTCATGATTCTCCTTTTGGAATCAAAGATACACTTGAAAAACCATACAAGAAGAAAATATTGGATTTATATCCCGCCGTATACTCAGCGTCTCAGAGCGGTCACAATCTCCTTTACTCCCCAACCCCCACCCCCCCTGCAAAAGATATCCTGTTAGTGGCGCTGAGAGAGCTCTTGCAGCAGCTGCCCTTTCAAGGACAACTCCTGTGAAAGCTATGGCTAACCAAAGGCCTTTTCAGCAGCTGCAAGTGGAGGAGTGGGGAATCAAACCCGGTTCTCCCAGATAAGAGTCCACACACTTAACCACTACACCAAACTGGCTCTCAAGGGATATTTTCTTCCCCTCAACCTATGGAAGTGTCCTGTTTTTCCCAGAAGGGGGAAGAAAACCTTGTGTTATGTGCAGGCTTTGCCATATTTTGTGACATGCTTAATGATTCATGACATGATTATATTTTAGTATGCTTATGTCAATTTTAACAGTAACTAAGAAAACAGATTTTTTTTTTTTGTATTTTTAGAAAGTATTTCTGCCATAAGGCAATGGCTGTTTTGGAAGCGTTTCTGCGGTATTTTGGAAAATTCTGTTTCTTCCTCTTTTTTTCCCCTTCCTTGTTTTAATTGCAAAAAAATGTAAATAGCACATAAGCTGAGCAGAGCCTTTTTGACAGAATGGGAGAGCAACTGAACAAACGAACTGAAAAAGCAGATAAAGCCATTGCTTAACGGAACGGTTCTTGACGGGTTCTTGCCAAGAACTGTTCCTGTTCCAGTTTCGAGGTGGTGTGCCTTACTAGCACTTCTTGGGGGAATACTGGAAAGGTTAATTGATGCTGAAACAGAAATCAGGACCTGGCAGATTTTATTTATGAAACTAAGATTTGTGAATCCAAGATAAAGGTCACGGGAGGAAAGGCAGCACGAGAGACAGTTCCGTGTAGTGGTTAAGTGTGCGGGTTTGATTCCCCATTCCTCCACTTGCAGCTGCTGGAATGGCCGTAGGTTAGCCATAGCTCTCGTAGGAGTTGTCCTTGAAAGGGCAGCTGCTGTAAGAGCTCTCCCAGCCCCACCCACCTCACAGGGTGTCTGTTGTGTGTGTGGGGGGGGGGTGTAAAGGAGATTTTGACCGCTCTGAGATTCAAAGTATAGGGCGAAGTATAAATCCAACGTCGTCTTCTTTTTCTATAGCCTGATATTGTTAGTTCTCCGAAGCTAAGCAGGGTCATTACCTGGAAGGGAGACCACCAAGGAAGGCTCCGGAGAGGAAAGCAAGGGCAAACCACCTCCACTTCTTGCTTGCCTTGAAAACCTCTTGCTGGAGTTGCCATAAGTCAGCGGCAACCTGGCAATACTTTACACAGACACACGCAAAAAAAGCGAAGTAATAAATATTACATAAATATTTTGTAATATTTATAAATATTTTGTAAACAAACCACTATTTTCACCCATGCTAAACAATGCCGTTTCAATCCACTTCAGTGACGGCTTGCAAGTGGGTTTTGCCATTTCGCACAGTAAAATCCAGTTGTCAAGGGCATTGAAAGTGGACTGAAAGTGCGTTACTGCGTGTATGTGAAAATACATGAGTGCACCCCACAGTGAGAGCACCATTCTTTTGTGAAGGAAGCCCCTGTGCACTACACATCGCGCAAGTGTATCCGCTCTCTAACATCTCACCAACACGAACAGTGCCATGTGCTCAGGGCCACAGTTCCCTGTCCACAAACACATCGCCGGAGGGTTCTACTTTGCTTGCTATATTCACGGGCTTCTCAATTACCTCTCCTTCGTAGACCGAAAAGGCAAGAGGATGGTTTCTGTTCTCTGGGTTAGGGAAATGCAAGACACACACAGGACCACTTGACTAAGCAGTCAAAAATATAACGCATCAGCTGCAAGGTGGGAAAGGGCAGCTTGCACCCTGCAGGACACCTTCACGCATGTATACATGTAGACAGAAAGTTACGGTTGCCAATCCCCAGGTGGGGGCAGGGGATCCTCTAGTTTGGAGGCTCTCCCCCCACTTCAGGGTCATCAGAAAACGGAGGGAAGGAAATGTCTGCTGGGCACTCCATTATTCCCTATAGAGACCAATTCCCATAGGGTATAATGGAGAATTGATCCATGGGTATCTGAGGCAACGGGGGGGGGGGGCTGCTTTTGAGACAGAGGCACCAAATTTTCAGCACAGCATCCAGTGCCTCTCCCCAAAATACGCTCCAAGTTTCAAAAAATTGGACCGGGGGTCCAATTCTATGAGCCCTCAAAGAAGGTGCCCCTATCCTTCATTATCTCCAACAGAGGGAAGGCATTTAAAAGGTGTGCAGTCCCTTTAAATGCGATGGGCAGAACTCCCTTTGGAGTTCAATGATGCTTGTCACCACCTTGCTCCTGGCTGCACCCCCCATCTCCTGACTTCACCCCAAAAGTCTCCTGGCTCCACCTCAAAGTCTCCAGATATTTTTTAATTGGAGTTGGCAGCCCTACAGAAGGTCCAGCCCTTGCTCGGAGACTTCACTTGAACACATGAAGCTGCCTTCTATTGAATCAGATTATCAGTCCCATCAAAGTCAGTATTATCTATTCAGACTGAGAGCAGCTCTCCAGGGTCCCGGGCAATACCCCTCGAAGTCTTGTGAGCAAAAATTTCTAATTTGTGAGCTACTAGCTTGAAAGTTGTGAGCTATTGCATGCATTAGATGGCTCTGGGACCATTTTTCCTGGGCTAAGACAAAAATGTGGGAACCAGAAGCTAAAAACCTGTGAGCTAGCTCACACCAACTCAGCTTAGAGGGAACACTGGTCCCAGGCAGAGATCTTTCACATCTCCTGCTGCCTGGTCCTTTTTCACTGGAGATGCTGGGGATTGAACCTGGGACTTTCTGCATGCCAAGCAGATGCTCTGCCACTGAACCACGGCCCCCCAAAACCTCTAGACATCCTGTGGAGGTAACTTAAATCCTAGAAAGCAACCATGCTAATAACTCACACTAGCAAAGCACTCCCCCCCACACACACACCTTCCAGCTCAGGTTCCATGTGGGCAGCAGACATGGTGACTCTAGAGCTCACCTAAGATCACACCAAGATGGAAGAGGAGGAAGGTGCTCAGAAGGGTAGATATTCCTGCCTTATCCCCTGCTCGCCAGGACTCGGAAGTATAAGCTACCTGCAAGGCTTCTGCCACACCTTTCCTTGCCTGCCCCACTGGGCCTGGAACTGTGCTGACCTGTAAGGAATAATGGGCAAGGAGAAAGCATATAATGAAGGAACTCACACAGGAAAGAAATGTAGAGTCTAGGGGGAAGAAGCTTTTCTGATGAAGATTTAGGAAACCAGATAAGTGCGTGGGCGGCGTAAAGTCCAAACCACTGACATTTCAGGATGGCTAATGCATGGTTTTCTGTATGAAGGCATGCACCATCACCCTCTGTTTTGAGCACTCTTTCTGAAGCAACACCTGACCAATTTTGACAATTTGCTTGGGGAGTGGAAGGGCTAGGGCAGCCACTGGGATGCGACTTCCAACAGCTGAGCTTCCAGCAGACTCGTGGCTGTCAGAGGAGAGCCAGCTCCAAATATTCACAGCATCTAGGCATTTGTTGAGAAAATGTGGTGCTTTATGGACCCACGAGTCAGCTATTCCTATTGATCAAGGATCTCCATCCCTGGTGCTCTCAGCCCCTTGATAGACCAAAGCCCCAGTTTTGTCTCTGTTCTTGCTGTTGTAAGGAGGTCGTGTTACATTTTTAGTTTAGGTTTCTAAACTTGTCATTCTTTCTCTGGGGAAGGGGATGAAGGTCCAAGAAGCATGGAATTGGAACACAAACTGAACTTTTCTTCAGGTGCTGATCTGATCTGGCGGTACCTTTGGGGATGGGCTGTAGCTCAACTGCTGAGCATCTGGTTTGCACAAAGATGGTCCCAGGTCCAGCGCCCCCAGCATCTCCAGTTAAAGGACCAGACAGTGAGCGATGTGAAAATTCTGAGACCCTGGGGAGCCGCTGCCAGTCTGAGTAGACCGGGGTGGCCAAACTTGCTTAACATAAGAGCCACATAGAGCAAACATCAGATGTTTGAGAGCCACCAGGTGTGAATTTTAGATGTTTGAGAGCCACAAAGAAGGAATGGAGAGAAGCAAATAGGTGCAGGAGAGGTGGAAAGAAAGCAGCTTTAACTTTAAATGCATTCTCCAAGTTGCTGGGTGCCTTGGCGTGGAGAAGTGATTTAAAGAGAGAAAGCATCCACACTGGAGGGCACAGTCCGCACTGCCTTGAGCATTTCTCTCAACAGGATCACTGCCATTGAGTTGAGAAGACCGTGGGCAGGATGGAACAGGGAAGTCCTCCACATCTTGGTAGAACAGCTCTCTGCCCATCCAACTGTCCTTGATATGGGTGGGGAGGGGGCCCAGCTATATTTGTGAACTCCCAACTGGTGGTGGACAGTGCCGTCAAGTCATACCTGAATTATGGTGACGCCTCATGAACAGAGGTGGATTTGCCATTGCCTGCTGCTGCATAGCAACCCTGGGCTTCTTTGGTGGTCTCCCATCCAAGCAGGGCTTTTTTTTGTGCAAGGACGCAATTCCAGCTGGCTTGGCGTCAGGGGGAATGACCTAATATGCAAATGAATTCCTGCTGGGCTTTTTCTGCACAAAAAGCTGTGTGAAACAATAGTGATCTCGTGGGGGTGTGGCTTAATATGCAAATGAGTCCCTGCTGGGCGTTTTCTACAAAAAAAACCCCTGCATGAAACAATGGTGACACCCGGGTGTGGCCTAATATGCAAATGAGTTCCTGCTGGGCTTTTTCTACAAAAAAAAGGCCCTGTGCACAGGGGTGGAGAAAGCAGAGCCCTGCATCCAAATATTAGCCAGGGTTGGCCATGCTTAACTTCTGAGACCTGATGAGATCAGGCTAGCATCAGGGCCCAAACAATTAGTACCTGATTTCCCCCCTCCTCCCCAATCATTAAAAGCAGGTCTAGAGAAAGATTTCTATCCAGGAAGCCCCAGGAAAGAAAGGGGTTAACAGCCCCCTTCCTACAGAATGAACTCGGATCCTCTGCTGGATCTCCCCCTCTCAGCCACAGCCCCCTTCCCTTTCCAAAGGCTCTGCCTTGTGACCCCAAAACTCACCTCGGTCCCTGCCTGGACATCCCTGCCAGGCTGCAGACAACACCAGCCAGCTGGATTGTTGCCGCTTGGCCAAACACTAAACCGCTTGTCCCTTCTGAGTCCTCCTATAGACCTGAATGCCAAGAGCATCATTACCACTCGGGTCGATGTTGGATCTTGTTGTCTTCTGGACGCCTAACAGCAAGTGACTCAGGATACATTTTGGAACTCCTAAATGGATGAAAGGGTGAGGCAGCCAAAGGGATCCGGAGAACAGTTTGGTCCTGATACACATTTAATCAGAAGTCGCTAAGATGCTAATTCCAAAACTATACAGCAGGGAGGGGAGGAAATGCAAACAGAGTGCAGGAGAGAAAGACTCCAGGGAACCCTAAAGTACCTAGCCAACTAAGAGGTTGCCTGCAGTATCCCTGCATGAGCCTGTTTTGGCTTCACCTCCTTCTGAGCAGCCACTGTGCAGATTGTTACTACTGAAGTTGTGTGTTAGGTGCTAGGGTTGTCAACCTCCATGTGGGAGCTGGAGATCTCCCAGAATCATAACTTCTGTCCAGACTACATAAATTGCTTATTTATTAAAATATTTATTCCACTTCTTCTGGAGAAAATGGCTGCTTTGGTAGGTGGGTGTGTACTAGAACCCCACTCTTCCAGGATCCACCCGCAAATCTCCAGGTATTTCTGAACCTGGAACTGGCAACTGTGGGTGCAACTGGCTTGAGCCATTGCATCTGATATGGAAAAAGACAGACTCACTGGCTGTCACAGAGGAGGCTGCCTGTTGTATCTCTGTATCAGTCACTGCTCTAGCCTAATAGCCTTCAAATCAGAATCTACCAAGGGCGACAGGCATCTTTGCATCAAGAGAAACTGCATGATTCATGAACACTTCAGCCTCTCTGCATTGTTTAGTTGATTCATTCCTACTATCTACTTCACTTATTTCTCACAACATACTAGCGTGCGCCAACGTTTAGGGGATTTATTATTGTTATCATTAAGGAATAACAATCCGTTAAGGAAAAACAATCTCAATAACAAGAGCCAGTTTGGTGTAGTGGTTAAGAGTGGACTCTAATCTGGAGAGCCAGGTTTGATTTCCCGCTCCTCTACACGCAGCCAGCTGAGTGACCTTGGGTCAGTCACAAGTTCTTGCAGAGCTGTTCTCTCAAGAGTCATTCTCAGTCAGAGCTCTCTCAGCCCTGCCTACCTCACAGGGTGTCTGTTGTGGGGAGAGGAAGGGAAGGAGATTGTAAACTGCTCTGAGACTCTGAGTGAAGGGTGGGGTATAAATCCAATCTCCTCTTCCTCCTCTAAATTAAGGGATCTCTGTACATGCTCAGAGACATCCCCTCCATTCTCATTTTAGCTGCTACTTGTACTACTACTACCAGCAACATTTTGTATCCCACCGTTCCTCCAAGAAGCTCAGGGCGGCCTACATTATTCTTTCCTCTCCTGTTTCATCCTCATAGTAATCCTGTGAGGCAGGCTGAAAGGGGGGGAAGACTAAGGGCACAAAATAAGTGGGGACTTGAATACAAGTCTCCCCAGTCCTAGTTCAGCCACTCCACTGGCTTTCCGCACTGGCACTTCCCCTGAATCTCAGGCCTCTGGGAAAAATCATACTGTTGTTTTGTTTTGTTCTAAGAAAGCATTCTCCTTCTGCTCCACCCCTGCGCCTCGGCGCTGCCACGCAGTCCATCGAACAGCTCCTCATTCCCTCTGCGAGGGCCAGGTCCTCATCTGATAAGGCTTTTGTGGAGACCCTGAAGCTGAAAAGCATTTACTTCAACTGCCTCCTTCCTCTTAGCACTTATCTCTCTGGTCCAGGGTGGCCCTGCGGAAGTACAACCGCCCACTCGCGGCAGCTGCACAACGGCAGATTTGCAAGCAAGTCAAATCTGACATTGGCTGGGCCTGCTGCAGCATTTCTGTTTGCAATGGCAAGTCTCCCAGGCAGAGCGCCGTCCCTCCTCACCACGATACAGCGCGGCATGGAAGCCACAGCCTGCAGGATGAGCTCTTCGCATGACAGTCGTGTGAGAAAGCCCAGGTCACGGGGCAGAAGAAGATACATGGGGACTACTCTTTCCAGCATGGATCCAATCAGAAGCTGGGTCTCACTCCCTTGGTTTGGTCTTCTGTGGCCATGGTGGATATGCATTACACAGCCAGGGGTAATAACCCCCACACATAGGGTTGCCAATCCCCAGGTGGGGGCAGGGGATCCCCCAATTTGGGGGCCCTCCCTCTGCTTCAAGGTCATCAGAAAGTGGGGAGAGGGGGGAGAGAAATGTCTGCTGGGCACTCCATTATTCCCTATGAGGACCAATTTCCATAGGTTATAGTGGAAAATTGATCCGTGGGTATCTAGGGCTTGGTGGGCCGTTTTTTGAGGTAGAGGCACTGAATTTTCAGCATAGCATCTGGTGCCTCTCCTCAACGCCCCCCCCCCAAGTTTCAAAAAGATTGAGCCGGGGGGGGTCAAGTTCTATGAGCCCCAAAGGGTACCCCTATCCATTATTCCAAATGGAGGGAAGACATTTAAAAGGAGAGTGGTCCCTTTAAATGTGATGGCCAGAACTCCCTTTAAAGTTCAATCATGCTTGCTCCTGGCTCCATCCCCAAAGTCTCCTGGCTCCACCCCCAAAGTCCCCAGATATTTCTTGAGTTGGACTTGGCAACCCTACCCACACAGTATGATCAATACTTGTTAGGATTGCCAGGTCTGTGTTGGAAAACTGTGTTGGAGACTTTGGGGTGGATCCGGGAGAGGGTGGGGTTTGGGAAGAGGAGGGGCCTCGGCATGGTACAATGCCACAGAGTCCACCCTTCAAAGTGGCCATTTTCTCCAGGGGAGCTGATCTTTGCCACTGGAGATCACTTGTAAAAGTGGGGGTCTCCAGGCCTCACCTGGAGGCTGGCAAGCCAAATACCTGCACATGCTCAGATATCAGGGAACATTTGGTCAGTCCAAAATGGCAGCCCACATTGAGCCAGCAGTGGCTACCAGGCAGCATGAAGAAAAGGACATGAAAGTGTGTGGGGGGAACGGGATGGAGCCAGAGGCAGTGAGGAAAGGGGGAGGGAGAATGGTTTCCTCATGGGCCCCCACCGATGCTCCCTCTAAGCTGTGAAGTCTTGTGAGCAAAAAATTTACTTCATGAGCTACTGGCATTGAAAGTTGTGAGCTACTGCATAAATTAGTTTGCTCTGGGGCCATCCTTCCTGAGTTAAGACAAAAATGTGTGAGCCAGAGGCTAAAAAACTGTGAGCTAGCTCACACTGACTCAGCTTGGAGGGAATACTGGTCCCAACGTTGACAGGGCTGGTGCGTAGGAGTAGGCCAGATAGGTAAGTAAGTAAGTAAAATTTTATTTATATCCTGCCCTCCCCCGCTGAAGCAGGTAGCCAGTTTGGTGTAGTGGTTAAGTGCATGGACTCTTATCTGGGAGAACCGGGTTTTATTCCCCCCTCCTCCACCTGCAGCTGCTGGAATGGCCTTGGGTCAGTCATAGCTCTGACAGAGGTTGTCTTTGAAAGTGTGTCTGTTGTGGGGGGAGAAGACATAGGAGATTGTAAGCCACTTTGAGTCTCTGATTCAGAGAGAAGAGTGGGGTATAAATCTGCAATTCTTCTTCTTCTACAGGGGTGGCAGGCACTCCCTCCGACTCCCAAGTGCAGGCGCTGCCCTGCCGCTTTTGCCTTCCCAGGTCTGCACAGACCCAGGAGGGCAAGAGTGGCACAGCAGTGTGTGTGCTCCTTGGAGCCTGCCTTACCTTACAAGGGAAGGCAGGCTCCAAATAGAGCAGGTGCCGCCCCGCCACTTTCGCCTTCAGGAAGGTGAAAGTGGCAGGACGGAGCGCACTCTTCAGAGGCCTAGCGGGGGTGGGGCCTAGGGCACCAGAACCCGTGGCGCCAGCCCTGCTTGTTGGGACCAATTTGTAATCATGCTCAGTCATGATAGACCACCCACCCCATGTTCCCCAAAGTGGTTTTCAGCTCTGTCCACAGAAACCTTTAAACTTCTTCTCAGAGAATTGTCAGGCATCCACTTTTGCTCCCAGTTACCAGAAGCGGATATCAGGTTCTCTGCCTGACAGGGAGTTGACGATAATCCATTCAAAAGAAGGCTGTGGCTCAGCAGAAGAACCTCTGCTTGGCGTGCAGAAGACCCCAGTTCAAACCTTGGCTGTCATCTCCAGTTTAAAGGATCAAGCAGGAGGTGCTGTGAAAGACTTCTGCCTAAGACCCTGTACAGCTGTTGCAGGTCTGAGTAGACAATACTGACCTTAGTGGGCCAAGGGTCTGATTTTGGTATAAGGCACCTTTCATATGTTCAAAGAGAGGTTTCTCAAGCAACATTGCAGAAGTTCAGAATATCTCACTACATTCCTCTGTTTCCAAGCGATGTTTCTTCCTGCTTGCATTTCATTTTTTTCCTTTGAAGTTCATCTGAATTTCTTGTGGAAGGAGAGGCTCTTTGGTTGCTGGGCATGAGAAAACGAAGGTACATGAAGACAAAGTAGATGATTGAGGGTTTTGGCCAGGGCTTTTTTGGTAGAAAAAGCCCAGCAGGAACTCATTTGCATATTAGGCCACACCTCCTGGCACCAAGCCAGCCGGAACTGCATTCCTGTATGTTCCTGCTAAAAAAAACCCCCTGGTTTCCACAAGACTTGCCTCAAGACATGCACAAGGTGACTCTCTGTAGGGCAGCAGCTGCTTGGTTTGCTGTAGCCCCCCAAACACACCATTCACTTGGAGAAATTAGACAACCTTAAAACCCTGCCATTTTCTTTAATGAAATAGTTGCCTTGACAACCATCTTGTCACATTAGGGCAATGTGCTGCTGCGAAGATAGAGTATTTGCTAAGAGCTGGAGCTGAGGACAAGTTACAACAGAAGAAACAAACAAAGGAGGTTAAGGATCAAGCGAGGAAGCTTCCAGGACACCTGGCAGAAGGACGTTAGAACAGTCCTTCTGGATGTAACCAAAAGGGCCATTACGGTAAGTCCAGCACCTTATTTTCTGCATCAGCCAGCGGGATACAAACAAGACATGACTTCTTGTTGGGAGGCTTCTTGCATTTCGTGTCCACAGGTACGCTGCCTTTGAATATGGAGGTTCTGTTTAACCATCGTAGCAAATAACTCTGGATTGACCAATACTCTCCATGTCTTTGTTTTTCCATTCTTGATAGAATTAAGGCCTTTATAGGACAGCTGTCTCCAACATAGCTGCTCACAACAACCTTGCTAGATTAAATCAACTGGCTTCATTCCCGTGAAACATCCTGTTCATTACGGTGGCCAACCAGAAGCTTTCAAAAGGTCCACAAGATCCTCAAGAACTGGTACTCAGAGGTATGCTCTCTCTGCACATGGAGGCTCTCTCATGCCGTTTCAGTGAATCTACTGAACCCATTTTAAAGCCATGGTAGCACTGCCAATCCCCACTGGGGGCAGAGGATCCCCTGGTTTGGAGCTCCTTCCCTCATGGAGATATAAGGGAAAAAAGCATATCCTCCCACATGGGAAGGGAATAGAGACTTACTTTTTAAAAATTAAAGCTGGGGATTCAGTGAACCTGCTTAAAATATCGTTACAATGGCATATCAATATATCTATATTTTAGTGCCCTTTTAAAAAAAAATTCGGCCACGACCGATATAAGCATGTGTAAAAAAAATAAAAATGTGTGCGTGCTGTGATGCCAACGATGATGACAGCACCCTGCCTTGAAACTCCGGATTTCAGGCACATGTAGAAGAAAATATACTCACTCCACAGCTGTGAATGTGCAAAGGGAGGACAGATGTGTGGGAAGAACAGTGTCCAAACCAATCTCAATGCTTGTGGGTAGACTCCCAAGAAAATCGGGAGTAAGCTGAGCGTGCGGAATTCCCCTTCAAGTTCATCTGCAATCCCTTGGTGATAAGGATCCTTGCTACTTTCTGTAGCTCACCAATGAGATGAAGATCACACATCTCAGTCCATCCACAATTTGCATATTTCAGGCTTATCATCCTCAATTTGCTTTGGGGGAGGCATGCAGAGAAAGGAGATGGGACTTAACCAGGGGTCATTTTGTAGAAAAATATGTGGTGGAGCTCATCCAGGGATTGTTATGCAGCTGCACCTACTAGTCAATGGACAAGGAGGTGGAACTCTCAGAAAGGTTCAGGAGCTGTGCTCCTGTGAGCTCCCACTGAATCTGAGGCCTGGACTTAACTTTTCAACCTTTACTCAGTTTTGTTATTCAAAACCAGGCTACCTTCTTTAATAGCATTTGTGGGGGTTGGGAGATGTAGCCTTTAAAAATAGGACTTTTTTTGAGCAGGAATGCTCAGGAATGCAGTTCTGGCTGGCTTGGATCAGGCATCTGGCCTAATATGCAAATGAGTTCCTGTTGGGCTTGTTCTACAAAAAAAGCCCTGAAAATACTACATGTATCCTTTAAAATACACTGATATAAATTTGGATTTGTTTATTGTTGTTGCTGGGTATTGCACAGACAAACTGAAGTGATGCAAGAATAGTAGGATGGGATGAGTTTGGATGGGACCACAAGGTCTTTGGAGGAAGCAATAGACAAAAAATCAAACTGGTTTACTATACATCTTGCATATATCATAGAAGCATAGAGTTGGAAGGGACCTCCAAGGTCATCTAGTCCAACCTCCTGCTCAATGCAGGAAACTCACAGATATCTCCCCTAAATTCACAGGATCCTCATTGCTATCAGATGGCCATCTAGCCTCTTTTAAAAACCTCCAAGGAAGGAGAGCCCACCACCTCCCGAGGAAGCCTGTTCCACTGAGGAACCACTCTAAAGGTCAGGAAGTTCTTCCTAATGTTGAGCCGGAAACTCTTTTGATTTAATTTCAACCCATTGGTTCTGGTCCTACCTTCTGGGGCCACAGAAAACAATTCCACACCATCCTCTATATGACAGCCCTTCAAGTACTTGAAGATGGTGATCGAGTACTTGAAGATGGATATCATCAGAGTTCATTTGGGGTAGCCTGGCAAACCACTTTGGAAACAAGGGGTGGAGAATTGTGTGCAACTCCGCTCCTGCAGGATATTGTGGCCCATCTGAAGGTTCCCACTTTGGTACCATTTTTTGTCCATGAACAAAACAAACTCAAGGAGCACCTAAACAAAGCATCAATCACTCAGAACCAGGCATTTCCACAGGAACTGGGCAGAACCTGCTGGCAGTTCACACTTTATTCTCTGCGACTGCACCAAACAATGCAACATTGATGTCTGCCGTCTCAAAACAAGCCGGAGAGGGGACTGTTGAGGGCATGGCAATATTTTCTCAGAGAACAAGTCCTTCTGAAAAGGAAAAAGCTCAGTCCTTGACAAAGCTCTTTTTTAAAAAAAGAGAGCTTTATTTTCCATGTAAAGCCAGATGCTCAGCTAGCTAGCAATACTACTGTTTGGCAAACTGCTTAACTAGGAAGGACTGGGATAGCAATTTAAGAAATACAAGCCTGTCTTACACAAAATCAGATTCCTAGCCCACTGAGATCATTCTTGTCCCCTCTGACTGGCATCTCTCCAGGCTCACAGGCAGAGAAAGGTCTTTCCCAATACCTGCCTCTGAGATCCTTTAACTGGAAATGCCAGGGATTGAACACAGGAGCTTCAGCATGCAGAGCAGATGCTCTACCACCAAGTTGTGGGGGGCCATTTCTAGCCTGGAACAGCCTATGCCAAGACAAACTGCTGGTTCACTGTAGACTCCTTGGATCCATAGAAGCAGGGCCAGATTAGGAATTAGGACAAGTAGGCACTGGCATATGGGCCTCCACGCCTTTAGGGGCCCCAGGCCAGCTTCCCCCCTGCTTGCAGCCCTCCCAGCCTGCACATGCAGCCAGAAACAGAACTGCTCTTTGCCTGACTTGCCTGGTGCGGCTGCTGCTGGTGTCATTGCCAAGTTTGCCTCTCTCTGCCTCTCCCCTGGAGTTTTGTCAAAGGGGCTTTTGAGAAGGGGGCTGCAGGCTGCAGTGGGGGCCGTGGGTGGTGGGGCAGGCGCTCTGACTCTGAAATAATTTGCAAGGGGGCCCCCAAGATTTTGACTGTCTAAGGACCTCCGCAGGGTTTAATCCAGCACTGCATAGAAGTGGCTCTCCAAGGTCTTTCCCAGCACCTGAGAGCCTTTTAACTGGGACCTTCCACATGGCAAGAAAGTGCTATCAAGTGAACTTAAAATCCCATTCAAGCTTCATTCATGCCACTTGGCAAATCTCAAGAGACGGATCATTTAGGCACTTCCAACTTCAAATGCAGAATTTCCTGCCCGAAGGGCTATCACTCCCAACTTCACTCTGCATGGCTAATTAAGGGTCTGCCTAATGCCCACGTCTCTTACTACTCAGCAACCTGTGCATTCCAGGGGAATTAGTGATTTAACAACCAACCGCCTCCCTTCCCTAGTGCATGTTTTGAATAGCATATTTGAACGAGGAAAGTCTAAGCAGCATGGAGAACGACTGATGGCATTTAAAATAAGAATTTAATCAGAAGAAAAAGATTCACACATATACCGTACTTTGCACAACAATGGAAGAGGAGGAGGAGGAGATTGGATTTATACCCCATCCTTCAGTACCCAAAGGAGTCTCAGAGCAGTTTACAATCTCTTTCCCCTTCCCCTCCCCACAACAGATACTCTGTGAGGTAGGTAGGGCTGAGAGAGCTTACCCTTAATTGCTCTTGAGCAGAACAGCTCTGAGAGAACTTGTGGCTGACCCAAGGTCACATCAGCAGGTGCATGTGGAGGAGTGGGGAATCAAATCTGGTTCTCCCAGATAAGAATCCTGGAGGGCTTTCCTGACTGAATCCTGGACTGAATGGGGGGATACAAAAGAAAGGCACAAACATGCATTCTGTTGTCCCTCAACTTTGTACATGCCCTAGCTGGTCTTATTCTAAGGCAGGCTCTTTAAGCTTAGAGGTTTTTTGATCAGTCACACAGTTGAGTCCGACTCTTTGCAACCCCATGGACAAGGTCACGCCAGGCCCTCCTGTCTTCCACCATCCTTGGAAGTCTGCTCAAAAAGCTTGTCTCATGGATTGCTGCCTTGACATGGCGAGAGGGCTTATGCGGTTCACTGAGGCTGTGGGCTATGCCATGAAGGGACACTCAAAATGGACAGGCCACAGCTGAGAACCCAGACAAAATGCAATCCACTGGAGAAGGAAATGACAACCCACTCCAGTATCCTTGCCAAGAAAACCCCATGGACAGTAACAAAAGCTTAGAGGTTACAACCATCTAAAACTTTGGAGTCTTTATCCAGGCAGCCAGTCCTTTGTCTGGTCCACATGGCAATGGCAGCCAGAAAAACGGAGTCCAGGTGTGAGTGCTTTTTTGTCCAGATGGAATCAACCTCAGTGGACTGCTCTTCCTTCCATGCCAAGATATTTAATCTCTCCTGCCTGTCCAACTCCTCTATGGGTCAAAGCTCTTCTTTTTTAGGGTTGCCAGGAAGATTCTATGTAGCCTCCTGCGTCCCAAATCTCTGTCACCTTCTGGTTGTAAGATTATAGCCAAGGTGTGAGCTGGCCATTTCATTTTCTCCATCCAGGACGGCTATTTTCATTTGCAAAGTTTTGATGGCTCCGTAGTTGCTGCAGCCATCAATATGACAGGCCCTACTTGGAAGCAGTTGACTTCCTCCCCTCCTGCCTGTGGGGTTTGTGCAGAGCTCAAGCCTCAAAATAAAATGCATTTCTCCGCATCAGGCACAAAATCCTCCTTGGCAGCTTAAAATAAAATTAACCTTGAAATGCATCGGTTAACACGTACAAAGCAACTTGTCTAAAGTCAACTAGATAGCCATCTGACAGCAATGCTGATTCTGTGAATTAGGCAGATCATGAGGAGGGCAGGAAGGGTTGCATCAATGCTTAGTTCTTGTGGCCCTTTCTTACATGCCCAGGGAAATGCTGATTGACACTTTGAGGTCAGTCAGCAATTTTTCTCCAGGCCAGTTTGGCAACGGATCCTGGAGGTTTTTGCCATCTTCTGGGCATGGAGCAGGGGTCACTGGGGATGTGTGTGGGGGAGGTATTTGTGAATTTCCTGCATTGTGCAGAGGGTTGGACTAGATGACCCTGAAGGTCCCTTTTATGAACTACAAGCCAGCAAAATAAATGAACAAATCAGTAAGTTCTTCAAGTCTGTGTTCATTTACTCAGAAGTTTCAAGTTCAATGTTGCTTAAGCAAGAATGGAATGGATTGCACCCTTCATTAGTTCACAGTTTAAAAAAAAAAAATCCCAGGCTGTACCAGAGTGCAAAGACTATGTGAGCAATAAGCCTCCCCTCCCTTTGAAATTAAAAAAAAAACCCAGTTGCTAGTCAGATTCATTTTGGAGGCAATTACTATACCTCTGTGCTGTAATAACCATCTCAAACACTGTGTAACCTGCTACGTCAATTTTGAGCCTGCTGGGATATAGGGGGTTTTCTACGTATCAACAAGGATAATAAGTTGAAGAGCCACATGATTTTGTTATCATTTCACTATTTATGACAGTGAGTTTTTTTTAAAAAAAAAATTCAGAGAATCGGAATTCAAAGCCACGGGAATTGAGAAATCTGTACTCTCTAGATCTTTCCCAGAAACTCCATTTCCAAAAAGATCCTTTTATGCAGCAGGCCTTATCTTGGGTTTATAAAGAAGGGGATGCACCTATCCCTTATCCTTTTCCAGGGCTGGCACTAGACTGTTTGGCACCCCTAGGCAAGCTTGACTTCTGACTAATAACGTCATCAGGTCACACTGGGGGTGCCCAATTAGGCACCCCCAGAAGGCCAGCGCCCTAGGCAATTGCCTAGTTTGCCTAGTGGCAGAGCCAACCCTGTCCCTTTCCCCAAACTGAACAGATTGTCTTCTTTCTACTATAGAGACAAATGACAGATGGACAGTTTTCCAAGAGAGGCTTTCCTTTCTCTGCTAATGCCACAGCTATCCAAACAACACAATAGCACCACCTACTGTCAAGTTACAATCACTAAGGAAAGGCCCTCTGTGCAAGCACCAGTCGTTTCCGACTCTGGGGTGATGTTGCTTTCACAATGTTTTCACAGCAGGCTTTTTACGGGGTGGTTTGCCATTGCCTTCCCCAGTCTTTTACACTTTCCCCCCAGCAAGCTGGGTACTCATTTTACCAACCTTGGAAAGATGGAAGGCTGAGTCAACCTCGGGCAGGCTGAATCCAGCTTCTGCCGGAATTGAACTCAGGTCGTGAGCAGAGTTCAGACCTCAGTACTGCAGTACTGCTGCTTTACCACTCTGCGCCACGAGACCGCTTACAACCACTAAAGGCATTGTTAATTTTAAGCCATTTGTGCCCAGTCTGTTAAATCGCAAGTTTCAATATTGTGCCGCAGAATATTCCAAGAAGCGGTCAAAGGACAAATCAACCACAAGCTATGTGCACCTAAACAGAAGCCAACATGCTAGCTCAAGTCGACTGCAGACAGACAACCCTACGCATGTTGATTAGGTAAATTGGAAATTAGCAGGGTTTGGTCTACAGTAGTTTGTATGTGTAACCATCCCAACAGAAACAACTGCAGTGCCCTTCAGCAAAGAGGGAAAAATATATATCAAAGAATCTCACCAACTTTTGGAGTTGCTGGTTTGTTTTCTGCATTGCAGTTGCTTAACAGCAGCCTTGTTCCATCTTTTTGCCTTGTTGGAGCATCAAGTAGAAACATTTCCAGCTGTAGAAATTTCTGTTTAGAGTTCACTGAAATCTATTATTGCCTTGCTTCTAACACCAGGGGTGGGGGGAACAGATGCCATCAGTTCAGCTCATTTGAGACCCAGTGTGATGTAGTTGGTGATTAAAGTGTCTGACTAGGATCTGGGAAACCCAAATTTGAATCCCCATTCTGCCATGAAAGCATGCTGGGTGACCCTGGGCTAGTAATTCTCTCTGTTTAACCCAGGGGTGGTCAAACTTGCTTAATGCAAGAGCAACACAGAATAAATGTCAGATGTTTGAGAACCACAAGACATGAACGTCAGATGTCTGGGAGCCACAAGGCAAGGAAGGAAGTCAGGAAGGAAGATAGATCAGTGGAGGGAGAGGTAGAAACAAACAACTTTAGATACATTCTCCAAGCTGCTGGATGGCTTGGAAAAGTGATTTTCCATGTGGGTGGTGGGGGCTTTGAAAGCCACACAATATGTGTAAAAGAGTCAACACGTGACTCCCAAGCCACAGTTTGGCCACCCCTGGTTTACCCTTTGCCACATAGAGTTGTTGTGAGGATAAAACAGAGCAGAGAACAAATGTAACGCAGTTTGGCTCCCCATTGGGAAGAAAGGTGAGGTAAAAAGGATGTAAAGAAATAAATTCAAATACAGCAAATGCCCCAGTCAGCTGGGAGTGGGACGAATCTACTCCTTGGGCCAGTCCCATTCTCTCAGCCTAACCTACTTTGCAGGAGTGTGTGAAGATAAAACAGAAGAGAGGAGAACAATCTAAGCTGCTTTGGGCCCCATCCCCCCATTTGGAAGAAAGGCAAAGTATAAAAGAAAGCAATTAATTCAAATGTAGCAGATACTCAAGCTGGATGGGATGTGCCTAATTCCTCTACCTCACCAGCTGCTGATGGCGGGGGTGGAGAATCCACAGGTGACATCACCTGTGACATCACAGAGCTGACTACGGTTGCCAGGTCCGTCCCCCCCCCCCCAGCAGGGGATGGGGATTAGTTAACAGATCCAGGTTTGGAAACTCCCAGAGATTTGGGGATGGAGTCCGTGGAGGACAGGGACCTCCAGTCAGATACAAAAGTGTCCACAGTGTCCACCCTCAAGGGCACCCATTTTCTCCTGGAGAACTGATCTCTGTAATCTGCAGATGAGCTATAATTTGGGGGGATCCCCAGGTCCCAGTGGGAGGCTGGCATCCCTGGCACCAGTTTACCCAGCAAATCCTTCTTCCACAGTCAGGAAGCTCCTGAAAGCATTGCCACAAGTTGTCCTTTCTGCAGTCCAGGCAAGTTCTTAGCTGTATCCCATCCCATGCTCCACCCCAACCCAGGGAATAATGCCAGTTCTGAGACTTTGTGAGCTGCTGCCATTGGTATTCCAGTTTGAAATGACGTATTTTCTTCCGAAGACAAATTTAGAGCCAAGGAGACCTACAGACCAACTTTTAAACAATGTGGCTGTTAAAAAAAAATTGAAGGGAAGGATGAATGTATTAAAAATTTACACAATTCCTGTTGTCCTGAGAAGAGCAAGACTGATCGTTGACCCCATGTTACCTTTGATTGGAGCCTCTCCACAACTCATCTTGGCGTCTTGGCTACAAAAGAAAGACAGCATGCAGCAGGAGGGAAGGAGGTAGCCACTCCAGCCACTGATTCCAAGCAACAGCAGAGTTCTGAATATTAACCCCTCAAAGTCCAAGTGAGCTGTCGCAAAAAACATGGAAGTTCTAGTATAAAAGTATAGGGAAAACTAGGAACTTTCTTCATTTTTAGACAATGCATGTATGGTAGGAATGGCCAGGCCCATGTTTCACCACAGGATGGGAATAACTGAAGTAAGATCTAAATGAGGCCTGGGATGAATGCAGAAGTCTGGACAAACACATTCCACGTGCTGCATCTGACTGCAAGTCTGGGCGAGCAGACCTGAGGGACCCAGGTTGTCATCAGAGAAACAGGTGTCTGCAGCGGCCACTAAACATGTGCCTGTCAGCTTTCCCCTTATCCGGAAGCCATCTCTCTGGCTGTGCTGATCAAAGCAACAAAACCCTCGAGGCTTGACAATTGTGATGCACCCTACGTGGGACTCCTCGGAAATCATGAATGGTGCAAAATGTGGCAGTTCGTGAGTCACCAGGGTGGGTGATGTGGATTGTATCACACCTGCTTGCAATCCTGGCATGGGCTGCCTAATGATTTCGGAGTCCAGTTTGAGATGCCCGGGCTTACCTTCATGACCATCTCTTCCAGGATAAGCCCATGTCAGCAGCTTTGCTCGGTGCAGGTTATGGTTGGCTGCTGCCAGCTCAAGGCTTTCTCTGTGGTTGCTCCAACGTTATGGAACAGCCTCCCAGAGGATTCCGAGGCTTCTGTTCTACAGTAACACAACTCTTTACAGAAGACTTCTGCTCCTTAAGCAGATGGCTTTGTGGGTATCTTGAAAGATGGCATTCTCTGCTGCCCTTTAAAGTTTTCCTGCCGGTTGTTTTAATTTCTACTCTTAGAATTATATAATATTGTTCTGATTTTGTCTTGATTTTCCTGCCTTGGACAAGCTTCTGAAATGTTATATATAAGCAAGAGAAGAAATTAATTCTAACATCCAGCCCTTCTGATTAATCTGCCCGTAAGATGATCCTCTGCCTAAGGAGAAAGACTCTTCACCTGAGATGTTGGTGAGTTGCCGGCAACGGATAATGGGTTATGCAGACCACTGGTTTGGCTTGCTATAAAAGAGACTCTTATGCCACTGACCTCTACATTTATTTTTTTAATCAAATTTATATCGCACCCTCCCCTAACAGGCTCAGGGCGGCTAACAACAGTTAAAAAACATCATAGAATATGAAAAACATTATACAATAAAATGAATTCCACACATTTTAACCATAAAATCCAAGATGCACATCGATGTTTCTGAATGTCTATATTTGTCCAATGGGATTGTAAGTGCTGTGGGACATTTCTACCTCCCCTTAACTATTGAAGGAAAGCTTAAATAGTTCGGTCTTACAGGCCCAGTGGAACTGTGGCTAGAAGATAGAAGATATTGGATTTATATCCTGCCCTCCACTCCGAAGAGTCTCAGAGCGGCTCACAATCTCCTTTACCTTCCTCCCCCACAACAGACACCCTGTGAGGTGGGTGGGGCTGGAGAGGGCTCTCACAGCAACTGCCCTTTCAAGGACAACCTCTGCGAGTGCTATGGCTGACCCAAGGCCATGCTAGCAGGTGCAAGTGGAGGAGTGGGGAATCAAACCTGGTTCTCCCAGATAAGAGTCCGCACACTTAACCACTACACCAAACTGGCTCTCCTCCCACAGGGCCCTGATGTTTTCGGGGAAGGTGTTCCATAGAGCAGGGCCTATTGTTGAAAATGCTCTGGCTCTAATGGTGGACAATCAAATTTCTTTCAGTCCAGGAATCTGAAGAAGATTTTGGGACCCTGAACGTAGTGCTCTCTGGGGCCCATATGGGGAGAGGCGGTCCCGAAGGTAGACAGGTCCCAGGCCATATAGGGCTTTAAAGGTCATGACCAGCACCTTGAAACCAATCCCCCCCAAAAAACAGACACACAAAAGAATCCAACCCATCTTTGTGTACTTTCCGTTTTTAATAGAGTTTGACAATATATCTCTTCATCTGCATATATCCACCGCATCTATAGCCTATGCTGTTGTTTTTTTTATACACGTTAAACCAAACAGAAATCAATGTAAGGGATTGGTTTTAATTATGTTAAACACATACACAACAACAAAAAATTGTGAAGTCCAAAAAAAAAAAACAACCCGTAAGAAAATTAAAAACCACCGTGTTTTTTTTTAAAAAGTGTTTATATTGAAAGCAAAAGTTGTTATCAGGGTGATTGATGGTGGTTTCTTAATATATCATACAAGATTTCAACACACACAGTCATTATTATAGGCACATATCTCCCCCATCCCCAAATGTGTATAAAGTTCAAATCTCATTTTTTTTTTTGCATTGAAATAAATCTGTGAAGTAATTCAGAAGAAACAACCAATTCAGTGTGTACCCTGTCCTTTCTCATGTCCCTTTCTAACTAAATGGAAAACCTTCTTAGAAGTTAGCTGCCCCATATGGACAAAGGTGATAAGAGACATCACTGTCTGCTTTGGACCACCGAGTTCCACATTGGGGGGGAGGCACAGGGCTGAGATAGAAGGGGGAGGGTGACTGTTTACTGGCTTCACAATGACAGACCTGCTGAGTTCAGGACAAGCAGTCTGCACTAGGGGCTATCCTGTGCGATTATTCTGAGAGAGATTACTATGCATATGATTTCCTAGAGAAAGAAACATGTAAGCCAAACAGGAAGTGGGGAGCGGGATAGGATTAGAGGCATCTGTATAAGCAGTGACCCTGAAGGATTTTAAAGGGGGGGGGGTCACAGGGAATGAATGGAGATTGCAGCAGCCTCTTTGAGAAGCCTGGTGACATTTCAGCAAACTGTTTACTTGAGGAACTCCATTTTTTTCTCTCAAAGTCAACTTGAAAGGGGGGCCCTCCACAATTCCAACAGTAATCCCTCAGCCCCCTCTGGATGCAACATGTGTGAAGGTGGGCCTTCAAAAAAAAAACAACCCCAAACACTTGGCTTTGCTGTATCCAGTCCTTCCCTGCATCCTCCCCGATACGTTAAGGAAGACACGATTGCTATGCCCATAAAAGGAGAACACCTCCCGCAGTTACCCCATGCTTTGAAGGAAAACTTGGCAATGGGATAGGAAGGCGGCCACCTGAGACACACCCCAAAAGCAAGCTTCCCGTCCACCTCTCCCTCCTCCACTAGAAGGCCCAATCCTTCCTAACCGTCATATTTTGTGTTACCAAATCAGCATCTCATAAATATGCTTCAGCAGCCAGGCCCTTAGCAGCCTTAAACACACAACCGGTTCTCCTTCCCCAAATCCCCTCTGTTTTTTTTTTTTAATTACAGCCCTGCTCACCTCTTCCGGTCGCTGATTAAAATCTGGAAGATGAGATGCTGTTGGGCAGACGTTGCAGATTAAAGGGCTTTACAGCAGCAGACCGACTGCACCTCCTGTTCCCGCTGTTTTTCAAAAACGCTCGTCCTTGACCAGCTCTGTTCCCAAAAGCAGGTTTTTCTGCACGCTCTGGATGTTATAAAGGGGCTATCGCTCCTGAAGAAAAATCCCCCTCCTGAGCAAATCAATCCCCATCTGACTGCACTTGATGGGAGTTCCTTACTGCCTTGGTTGGTTTGTGCGTGCCTTTTCCTCAGAATTAAAATTCTGGAAAGCGTTAAAGCGCGCCAAGTTTGGCAAACCCGGGATGTGAGAAAGACAGCAACAGCAACTTGGGGATGGAGGCTGCATGTGGGTGTCCATTTCTATTTCCGTGCGTGTTAAAAGACCAGGCCCTTCTTGCTGTTTGCCTCCGGAAAGGGAGCAGAACGCCAGCCCCTCTCTGCCGCCAGCAAGAGAGTGATGCCAATTCGTTTCAACTCAAGAGGTCTTTGCACAGAACTCCTGCCCGAGCAGGAGCTACACACAGTTATTGCTTTATGAAGCAAGTTAGGGGAATCGCTGGCTGCTCTGGAGCTGGGACCTCTGACTCAACTAGCGTCTCTTCCCTTGATGAAACCTGGGAGAGAAGCATCCTTGACCTTTTCCCTGGCGTGAGCAATCTACACAAGCTTATCCTCTAGCAACAGTCTCTCACGTATCTATTTTTTTAAAAGTTTAGCTTGTTTAACAGGGACTGGAGCTGGCTGCTGCAAGTTGACTGGGGTGGTGCCGCCTCTTCCCAAGGGATGGGAAGTAAAATGGCCATGCTGCAGCAGGAGCCGGTTTTGCTCTTGCTGCCCCTCTCCCTCCCCTTGAGCTCTGAGCAAAGCAGGTACTGTGGCACAGAACCTGCTCGGGTTAAGGACGATGCCTCTGGCTGGCTCGCTTCCAGGTAACTGTCGTTTTCCCCCCGGCGGGAGACAATCCAACAGGGCTGAGGGGTGACGACCGGAAAGGGGAGCTGCGTTCCTCTCCTTCGGGGAGGGAGAAGCTATACCACCTCTCCACCTCACTCCGTTTACTTTGAAAATATTGAAAGGAAGTAAATACTGTTCCGACAGACATGCTACAATAGAAGTGCGTACATAGCTGCAGGTGACACACGAGATGCTCCGGAGAGAGTGCGCCCCCATGTCCTCGGAAGTGCACTGCTGCTTTGACGGAATCTACACTGGGGGGGTGGCTGCGTTGTGCACGTACACTGAAGCAGAAGGACCCTCTCTCCCTCTCGTCCGTCCTCCCGTGCCCGAAACAAGTTCAGGTGCTTGCGCGCTAAGGTTCCTACGGACAGAAACTATCCTATCCCAAAGGCACGAGGCCGCTCGTTAAACATTCCAGAGACTTGTCAATTTGTTGGGATAGTTAATGGCAAGGCTAATAGCAGCAATGTTTTTCAGGGCCTGTTCAGGAAGAGAGAAAAGGAGGGGAAAGAGAAAGCAAAAGAGTTGAGTGTCAGAGAGGCAAAGACCAAGCGAACCATCAAAATAGCAGATTCCCGTCCCTGAACAATAATGGTGCTGATCCAGCTGGTCCAACAAGGCAAGCCTGACAGAGGGCTGTGTGTGTGTGTGTGAACACAATGTGTGTGTGTGTGTGTGGAGGACTGCAGTTCTTGCAGCTCAAAACCCCGCCAAGCGCAGCATCATTTTCTCCTTGCGAGTGCTGCTACCTGTGTCTTCCAGCTCAAAGAGAACGCTCACAGGAATATCCTGAGGTTGTATTGAGTGAACAGGATTGAAACGACACATATGGCCATTCTTCATGTTCTGCACCTGGGTTGTGGAACAATACAACAAAGAGCTGCCTGACCCCTTTCAGCATCTATAACTTGCTATTCTGGGGCAATCTCAGCCTCGCTTCTGCATGTGTGCTAACAGGAAGCTGCAGCCAGCTGATCAAAACTCCTTGACAAATGTATCTCTTCAATACATGCATTTGCTGTGCTCTTACATGCATTTTCAGACATTACACACTTAAAACCATGTCTAATGCAATCCTAAACAGAATCACACCTTCTCAATCCACTCAGGAGGGCCATGGCACAGTGGCAGAACATCTGCTTGGCATGCAGAATGCCCCAGGTTCAATCTCCTGAATAAAAGGCCATCTGACATCTGTAACCCAAGTAACTCTGACTATGCCAACAATGGTGCGTAATTTTTTAAATATGTGTGATGCACTGTGGTCAAAGATCGAACATGAAACTCAGTACAAGGAAAATTCAAAAACTGGTTTCACACATGAATTTGGCGGTACAAAAATGACATCAGTTTCTAAAATAGTCCATCTCTTATCTGTAATCCAATAGACATTTGTATTCAAATTTCAATTCAATGCAGGTTCCAAATGGGCATCTAAACATGTTTTGCATAAATTCTTCAGTATGAGCAGTAATATAATAGTGCAATATATTTAGTGAATATAATAGTGCAACAATATACAGTGACAAATGCACTTCGTTATAATTAGAACAGTAATTGGATGTATCAGAGCAGGACAAGTCTTCTGATTACTGGCTGTTGCGTACACAAGTGTCTTTGCCAAAGTATTTCTGTTCCTTTCTGATCACCTTTAAATGGAACCCAATGGGAATAATAAATCTTTCAATACATGGACATGCCTATAGAATGCTTTTTTCCCCATATGTGTTTTTCCCATTTAGGCAAAATGTGTTGTTTGGATACTCATTTGGAATCTGCATTTAATTGAACTTTTGGGTACGAATCTTCTGGATTACAATTAAGAGGCAGGCTATTTTAGAAATATGATGCCATTTTTGTAGCGCTGAATTTATATATGACACCAGTTTTCAAATTTTCCATGTACTAGGTTTCATGTCAGTTCTTTGACCACAGCTCTGTTACTTTGCTTCACAGGGCATCAAAGGGGAGAGCTTTGTGAGGTTTGCTTTTGGGAGAGCAGACCCTCCTATGGGGGAGATTTTTCAGGAATAGCTGCTTTTAGGCAGAGACAGCGAGAGAGAATGCAACAGCTGAGCAGCACCCTGCACCGACAGTGAAAAGTGTCCCTTCTGTAACCATCTGCTTTAAGAACATATGAAAAGCCATGTTGGATCAGGCCAATGGCCCATCCAGTCCAACACTGTGTGTCACACAGTGCCCCCCCCCCCAAAAAAAAACACCCAAGTGCCATCAGGAGGTTCACAAGTGGGTCTAAAAGCCTTCCACTTTGCCCGCCCCCCACAAGCACCAAGAATACAGAGCATCACTGCCCCAGACAGTTTCAATAATATACTGTGGCTAATAGCCACTGATGGACCTCTGCTCCGTATTTTTATCCAATCCCCTCTTGAAGCTGGCTATGCTTGTAGCCACCACCACCTCCTGTGGCAGTGAATTCCACATGTTAATCACCCTTTGGGTGAAGAAGTACTTCCTTTTATCTGTTTTAACCTGACTGCTCAGCAATTTCATCGAATGCCCACGAGTTCTTGTATTGTGAGAAAGGGAGAAAAGTACTTCTTTCTCTGCTTTCTCCATCCCATGCATTATCTTGCAAACCTCTATCATGTCACCCCACAGTTGACGTTTCTCCAAGCTAAAGAGCCCTAAGCGTTTCAACCTTTCTTCATAGGGAAGGTGTTCCAGCCCTTTAATCATTCTAGTTGCCCTTTTCTGAACTTTCTCCAATGCTATAATATCCTTTTTGAGGTGCAGCGACCAGAACTGCACACAGTACTCCAAATGAGACCGCACCATCGATTTATACAGGGGCATTATGATACTGGCTGATTTGTTTTCAATTCCCTTCCTAATAATTCCCAGCATGGTGTTGGCCTTTTTTATTGCAAACGCACACTGCCTTGACATTTTCAGTGAGTTATCTACCACGACCCCAAGATCTCTCTCTTGGTCAGTCTCTGCCAGTTCACACCCCATCAACTTGTATTTGTAGCTGGGATTCTTGGCCCCAATATGACAGCAAACAATTCAGAATAGAGAGGAGCTTTGTTCATGCCAGCACATCATATACCTAAATACGATCCCCTGGGATGCCTTGAGGGCAGCCACATAGGAAAAAGCTCAAGCAGATTAGGACAAAAAAATAGTTAGGGACAAGAACACTTTGTGATCAGCAAACATGAGCACACAAGCTCTCTTCCAATTACAGAGTTTCAGACCTAAAAGGAAACCTGCATAACACCTGCCTGAAGAGTCATAATCTTGCTGAGCAAGGGCAGTTATGCAACTGTGGGCTAGGGGCACTACTAGGGCAGGGGCCCCAAATGATGTTTTCAAGGGGAAAGGTTTGGAAAAGCCAAGACACCAGCTTCCACCAGAGGCTTATGGGGAGTAGCACGCCAGGTGGAATGGCGCCGCTGAGGATTCTCAGAATGCTGCTGGAGGAAAAAGGAGAAAACTGAAGGTAATGCTTTGCACATCAGCCTCCAGGAGGGGCAGTTCTTTCATGGACAACAGTTGCTCAGCACAAGGTGTAAGAGAAAACAGAAACAGGATAGTCCTACAGCCACTTTCGGCCACAACGGCCACTTCTTACAAGGCCAGTCCAGAAGGAGCTCCCCGTTCTTTTTTAAAGAAAAAGAAAATCTACACAGCATCGAGTCCAGGGCTGCAGCGGTAGAAACGGAAGCCTGCCCTGTGCATCAAAATGTCTAACAGTGGCACTAAACAAGGAGCTAGGGAACAAATCCAAGGGGACATCCAGAGATGTAAGGCCACCAGTTAACATGGGTCAAAGCCACATGCTATTTACTGGCTTTTAAAAATTTTGGCACCCATCCTCCAAAGTGCACAGTGTCCCAAATCTCTCTGCACATAACCAGTCGTGTCAAGCAGGAGGGACGTGATCAGACATGCCGGGGGCTTTTACCTGTGCTGTACAGCGGTGAAGATGGTCTTCCGTATTTAAGGCAAGCAAGTATTCCTGCAGAGATCCAAGTTCCTGTAAACGTGGAGGGGGGGGGGGAGAAAGTATTTTTGCCACTGGATTACATGGTAACCCTATGAATTCATGGAATGGGGGTACATACTCTGCTAAAAAGCCAAAATAAGTTCTGCAACTTCCACTTCTGCTATCACTGCATTTCAAAAGGATCCCCCCACATAACTGATCCAAGGACTGCAGCACACCAATACTTATGCTGGTCAGGATGAGAATACGCAGAAAAACAGCAACCCTCATGACAGTAAAACAAGCACTCCGGTATAATCCCATAAAGGGACGTTTTGCTGCAATTATCTTAGATCACAAACTTTACCCAAGAAAGCGAGAGGACCGGAAGAACAGCCTAAACTTATTAGTTTGCATTTTTGGCACTTGGGAGAAAGGGGGAGGGGGAAGAGGAGAGAGAACACTTACACTGACTCTATTCTCAGTAACAAAGAAAAGTTCGGTCAGTGCCCGGTGAAGTGGGAGGAGGATTCCCGGCTTGGTCATGTCGACGCGCAGGTTGTTCTCCATGCGGGTGAAAAGCTGCCACAGTGGCTTCAGTAACGTGAGGTCACAATCCCTGGGATTAAAAAAAGATTAAATCAACACAGGAAAGGCAAGGCCCAAAGGCCCCAATGGAGTAAGTAGCCCATAACTTGGTTTACACATGAAAAAGAGAGGTGAAGGCAGAGTTCCAAGTTGGCAGGAACAGCCCACACCCTTTCAGACTCTATAGACTGAGGGGGGGGGAGCCTCCCCATAAGCAGAAAACCAATACTGCAAGAGAAGGCTAGGGGGATCGCCCTTTCTGTCTCCTGTGCTGCTTTTTTCATATTTGACACACCTTCCATGTTTCATAAGATAAGTATAGTGCTGCTTTTCATCCATATGGGTCTCTGAAAGCAGAGCAAGCTGTATGACTTGTGCAAACAGGTTGGTGGTGGTGGTGGAGAGGAAGTGCTTCTTGAGTCTAAAATGAGAACTGATAGCCCCACATCTTACACTGAATATGGGAAACAGGGCACAGGAGGATTTTACGAACCACTTCAAAGCTGTTGGGTACTATGCATGATCTCCCTGTTGTCATTTCAGCTTTATAGGATCTTGAATATCCATTGCTTGGTATGTCCAAGGAGTCTTTTATGACCCTCTTACTTTAAAGCAAAGCTGGACTACTCGAGGAGCTCCCCCCCACCCTGCTCAAATTCAGACATCACACCTATAAAGAAGTAACGAAGCTTTAACATAACCATTAAGGGCTGTCAAGTCACACCTGACCTGTGGCGACCCCTCAACAGCTTTTCAAGGCAAGAGAACAGCAGAGGTGGTTAGCTATCACTTCCCTCAGTGTAGCAATCCTAGACTTCCTTGGTGGTCTCCCATCCATGTACTAATCAGGGCCAAACCTACTCAGCTCGCAAGCTCTAGCAAGCTTTGACCAGTCTGGACTATTTGGGCTGCTAAGGAAGCTTTAAAGGGTTGAAAAGAAAAATGGCTGGTACTGCTGTGTGCTTATATAGCTTTGTCATGCAAGGCTGTTGGCTCAAAACCATCCAAAAGGAATGCTTGCAGGTTCTGCGGCAAACATGCCATAGAGCTGGCAGCCAGCTTTTGCGGAGACATGAGGCCCCATGAGGTCAAAGCAATCAGTGGAAACTCAAGAATATTTTAATTGGCATCCCTTAAAAAAAAAAAATCTTTCCATGCAAGAATGATTCTTAGCTTCACTTTTACCATTCTGTATTGCACGTTTTCTTGTTTTTAAAAAAGTTAAAAGCCACAAGATGGGACTTTTGTGGGTTTCGTTTGTGCAGATGTGAGGATGAGCAGTGAGGATGAGCAATGCAGGCAACAAAATGGAGACTTAGCAGGTGTACCTTTGGCTACAGCACTGCACTGTCTTCAGGAGCAAGTGGATGGCTTTCAATCGCTGGTGGCCTGTTTGTCGGCAGGCCACGCCCACCTGCCACTCCCAAACTTTGGCCAGCGGAATATGAGGGACCACTCTTTCCTCCGACAGCATCTGTTTCAGGATCTCAAACCCTGGAATTCAAAACACAGAGGGTATTTTTTTTAATGGTGTCTTTTTGCTTCTCTGATAAATGGCTATTATTATTTCTCTCAAAACTCTTTCTACTCCACATTTTCAAAAGCAGTCTGTTTGCTGCAAGCACCATGGAAAACAATGGAGCACCAATAAAGCCTAGCAGCAGGAGGCAACTCATTTGCGACAGCCAAGCCAAGCCTCAGAAATCTTACAAAAATGGGAACACCTCACAGCATACAGAAATAAAGTGCCTAAATGTCAGGAAAAAAGCTGCCATCCAAACCTTGTAGAGGGAGCTGTTACGAAGATTTGGGGCCACTACTAAAAAAGTCCTGCTGGCAGTTGCTTCCACCTCCACTAAGAAGACTTGGGGGTGGGGGGAAAGCAAAGGATCTTCACCCAACCCAGAAACTTACAAGTTACCATGGTAGCGCCCTATCATTTTGCATATGAGAACCCCCCCTTTTAATATCAAACAATTTAGCAGACACCCCCCCGCAATAGTAGTTATATTGTTTATACCCACTGATAGAGAATATTTATATTGCCAGAAAGATCAAAATGATATTTGTTTGGGGCGTGTATGGGTTCACGGATTTATTGCAATAATTTCGCCCTTCCGGGGCTCCCTGCCTGCCCTGCACCCCCCCCCCCACCCGGTGAGGAACCACTGAGGTACAACATAAAATGAGATTTTATACAAACAATCAGAGTGGTATTTTGCATCTGCCCTTCCACATCGTACTTCAAACTCCATGCTACGCACTGAGCATAAAAGCCTCTGCTTTTCCATGCATTTTTTAAAACTTATCACTTTCCCCCCCCAGGATGTCCATGTAAAGAACAGTCCTCAGGCCAAGACATCCTAGTTTCACAAAAGACTTCTCAATGTGTCACTCTGACCAGAGCTCACCTGTCTGGAACCTCCCTAGGTGACCGGCCGTCACTGTAAACTTGTAACCCCATTCGGTGTTGCTCATGTCGGATGTAAATCGATAGTACAGTGTATCTCCTGTCAAGCAGAAAGGAAAGATTCACACAAGCTGGGACCCCAGGCTCAAAGAATAATGGCAGGAGGGCAGCTCCAGAATTTTTCCACATCAGCAACATTTACAAAAAATGGGAGTGGAAAGTACCTGTCTGGTCTTCTAAAGGTAGGCTACCTGCAGAAGCACTGCAAATACAGGAGACAGTAAAGCCTGCAGCTAAGACCATAAATTTAGGAAGGGGAGGACATCAAAGCACCTGGTGTGTTATCTGTCAATTAACTGCTAAAACAGAAAGAAAACTGAACCCAAAATAACAGACCAAGTAACCAAAAAGTGGGGCAAATGTTCTTTAAAAAATAGTTGTTAGGCAATAAACAATTTTAATAAAATCACATCCAAAAGCCTGAAATAGATCTGGCATATAAACCTCCCTAAACAGAAAAAGTGACGTGGTATAAGCCCAAACTAAAAATCGAACATATACCTTTCAGCAAAAAAAACAGAAGCCTTCATTAGTGTTCAATCTATCCATCAATTTGTTTTTAACCAAAGATGCTGAGGACTGAACCTGGATGCAAATGCTTACTATCCTCAATGGGAGACATTATCTCTCTGCCTTTTCCAACAAACACGGTAATAGGCAGGGGAGGAAATTATTTCCTCCACGATGTTCTTTAAGATCAAGGAACTGTTTTAAATACATCATTTAACAGAGCCCTGATTCCAAATGCTGAAGTATCTGTCACTGGCAACTCCTAATAGATTAGAAATGTTTTCTGACAATTGTTTAGAAATATTTTTTGACAGGCAACACAACAGGAATGCTTGGGGGTGCTCCTTCCCATTAATAAGCCATTCTGTAAGTGACACACAGGGAGGGATGAGTCATGGCAAGCGTGGTATAAGACATATGGTGTTTTTCATTCTCTGCCAAACTTGGTGTATTGTTGGGGGCGGGGGGAATGAAACCAACACAAGCTACAGGGATTGTTGGGAGAGAAAGGAATTAGGTCAGAACTGAACCCCCATTAGTTGAACTGAACCTGATTATACTGTGGCTGGAAGGAGCAAGCCCAACCCTCTAAACACACCAGAGTGCATCATATTAATATTCTCAGAAGAGCTTTTGTTCATAAGACTGCCATAAAAAGGTAAAGATTGTCCCGTGTAAGCACCAGTCGCTTCCGACTCTGGGGTGACGTTGCATCATGACATTTTCACGGCAGACTTTTTACGGTGGTTTGCCATTGCCTTTCCCAGTCATATATACTCCCCCCCCCCCCCGCCAGCAAGCTGGGTACTCATTTTACCAACCTTGGAAGGATGGAAGGCCGAGCCAGCTACCTGAACCCAGCTTCCGCTGGGATCGAACTCAGGTTGTGAGCAGAGCTTGGACTGCAATACTGCAGCTTACCACTCTGCACCACAGGACTCTATTAAGACTGCAATACTGAACCGTAAAAGAGCTACCAACCACCCTCTTTGCACTCACCCAGGCTACTGACTAAACCAGAGAGGGATCCCAGACAGCGTCAACCACCGTTAGTGTTGAGGCAGATGTAAGGGTAAATCTAAGTTAAGGGTCAACAAAAGATGGAGAAAGGAATTCATAAAGAGAAAATGGGAGGGTAACTCCATTCCCCATGAGTAACTCCTGATTGCCAAGTATGGGTTGCAGACAGCAACTCTTATGCCAGCAAAGCACTCTAATCTCTGAAACCATATTGCATGCAATGCAATTAAGACAAACGAGGAAGTGGGTTCTAGATCATATCAAGTCAGAACCCTCCCTGGAAGCTAAAGTGACTAAACTGAGGCTATCATACTTTGGTCACTGGGAAAGACAACCATGCTAGGGAAAGTGAAAAGCAGCATGAAAAGAAGAAGTTTCACCTGGGAGCTCGAAGTCGGTCCACTTGTGTGGGGGTCCGCTGAAGCTGTGTCGGTCATGCTGCAAGTCGCTGCTGCTAGATATGAGCAGTTCATCGCACCCTTCTTCGGTGTTACACTGGGGATCAAACTTGATGGAGAGGTAGATAGCACCAGGGATGTGAACTTTGTCCTGTGGAAGACAACCCAGGCCAACGTCAGTAACTCCAAGCGTGTGGCACCAACGCGTCAACTCCAAAGGCAGCTTCTGGCTGAATGTGTCAAGGGGACTGGATTGGGTGCAACCCACTGAATGAATCAGAGACCTGAACTGCAATCTGCTGGAGATATGGAGCTTATGTCAACAGCATCTAGGCTGGTATCTGTCTTAGTGAACTAATGAGAACTGTGCATAGCCTGTGCTCAGCTTGGTCACAACAGGGGAAGCCCAACACCATGCCATGTGATGGGCGGCTGGCAAAGAACATCTGGATTGACTAAGCCATAGTTATCAGGAATGAGGGACAGCTCTGACATCAAAATATCATCAGCCCCCTCCAGCCCAGCCTTGATATTACTATCATATTGGTATTACTTTGTATTACTTTACTATCATCACTCACTGCTGCTGTTACTAGTTATGATGGGGACCGTAACTCCTGAAGACAGAATTGACAACTTGCATGAATGCGATGAAATCGACATCGGGGCATCTGTGAGATAGTATAATATAGTCGGTACGCCATCTGAAGTGCTGTTTTTAAGTTGTTTTTATGTTTATAATCAATATTGTAACCCACCCTGAGCCTGCCTGCAGGACAAGCAGCATAAAAATCCAGTCCGATCCAATAAATATATTAAAAAATATATTAACTTCATTTATACCACCACCTTGCTACCTGGCATTACATTTTATGACGCATGTGGCCCGGCCCTTATGACGCATGTTGGATCCAGCCCTTATAACAAAAGAGTTTGACACCCCTGGTTTAAATCATTTCCCTTTCCTCCATTTTATTCTCACAACCACACAGAGAGGTAGCAGGATAGGCCGAGAGCGTGTGACTGGCCCAGACACCCAGCAGAGTGAAGATTCGAACCTGCATCTCCATGATTCCTCTTCTGACACTCAGGACTCTAGCCTACCATGGATGCCAATGCAAAGGGTAGCTATTCAACTCTTCTGGTAAGACACCTCTGGTTGCAGAGTCTAGACGTATCCACTTCCAAAGCAAAACTGCAGCAGAATTACCCACCTCCTCAAAGGAGGCTGTCCATTGCATTTCTTCACGAGTCACTACTATGGCCTCCCTTCCTCCCCATTAGGACATACACAGTGATTCATAAGGGGGGGGGGGAGGCTGGGCTCATACATTCCTGATATCAGAAGAACTGACAGACCCAATACCTCAAAATTTGTATTATTGTTGTAGGGATGCTTGGATTCGCGCACTTGGACAGCCATTCCAGGTTCCTCCATAAACTGACAAGCTGTGAGTGCCATAGTTGCAAGCATGCTTTTGTCGCAGCCCCGCAGCACTTTCAGGAGAATCTGGGGAAGGAGAAAGAAGGGGGGAAGAGGGGAAATCTCATGAAAAAAACATCTCATCACACATAACCGTTACACAGCTCATAGCTAAAGAATTGTGGGTTCCTGAAAACACAAACATGCTCAGCTGCCTTATACTAATGCGAAAAGACCACTAAAGAGGAACGCGGTGTCTAAAACTGAACAAAGTGCCAAGAATCACCACACTGTATAATTATATTGAACGGGATACTAACCCACTAAAGGAAGTGATGACTGTTAAAACAAAAGCTCCCGTGTACATGTAGCACAGGTGAAAGTACTTTTATTCTAATACTCATCACTTCTATTGATATCATTTTAATAGGTTATGCATCCTGCTTAGTCTAATTATATAGTGTGGTGCTTATTAGTACTTTATACCCATGCAGACAAAAAGGTTCGCCTATTAGCTGACAGTGGCAGCAGCCTTCCAAAGATCTTTCCAAGCAATGGTACACAGTGACTGTTTTTCACTGGAGGTGCTAGGGAGTGAATGTGACTTCCAGCAGGAGTTCTACAACTCAGTGCTGGGTTACGACTTGACCAAATGTGAAACGCCAACAGGAAGAACGGGCATTCTCATTTTCAGCATATCTAGCATTAATTTGGTCTCGGAACTTACTCATCTGTAATTTAATCATGTCCTTTTTTCAACAGGCTCCTTCCACTTGAGATGAAGAGATGGAAGAAGAGTTGGATTTATACTCTGCCCTTCACTTGGAGACACAGAGTGACTTACAGTCTCATTTCCCTTCCTCTCTCCCAGTCACCCAGCAGGTGCATGTGGAGGAGGAGTGGGGAATCAAACCCGGTCCTCCACTCTTAACCACTACACCGAACTGGCTCGAAGAGACAGAGAGTAGCTCTTCAATAACCTATTTATTTTCCTCCTTTAACAAGTCCTTACTGAGCAACCTGTCCAACAGTAAAGTTCATGATGCTTACTGAAAAAACATCACTGGCCCTCACTTTGGACCATACTCGCCTCCCTGATTCTCCCATCCATTTCAAACTCCTTCCCTATGCAGATTGTGAACTGCAAACCTACAGATATAGAGACATTAAACTGCTACCTTTTCCCACAGCTGTTTCTCCTCCAGCTGCATCAGCATGTCCAGGATGTAAGTCATATGAGCTGGGCCACTGAGCTCCAGCATTTCTTCGCTGATGGCCACGTCATCAGGCCACTTGGCTAACAGCAAGGCGAGGACGTGCCTGGCATAGAGGACAGCTGTTGCCTCATTGACCCGGTGGAGATAACCCCGCACAGCTTTCTTGCTCTTGGAGTCCAACTCCTTCTGCAGCAAGACGGAACTTTTGGTGCGGCGTTGCTTGGCGTAGCTGAGCTGGAGGTCGCTTTCTGTGTTGGTGATGAGCTTCTGAGTGATGGGGTTGAGTTCTTCTGTGGCTTTATCACTGGGGGCAGGCTTCGACTGCAAGAGAGGAGCAGGCTGGAGGGATTTAGAACGTTACAATTCAGAACCCAGCTTTAAACAGTCTCTGTTTCTCATAGCACAGCTGTTATGGGCTGAGCGCAAGGACAGGCTGGAGCTGCTGAACTTCCGCCTGTTGCAGTATTTTCCAAACATTATATCCAAAAGGCCTAAACATATTCAGCAGGCACCTTCATACAAAACTTGTGATTCCATTTTGACAGGACGCAAGTATCAAAGTGTGCAGCCTGGACCCGGATGGCTCAGGCTAGGCCAGTCTCAACATATCTCAGAAGCTCAGCAGGGTGGACCCTGGTTAGTGTTTGGACAGGAGGCCATCAAGGAAATCCAGGGTTGCTACACAGAGGCAGGCAACAGCAAACCATCTCTGTTCATCTTGTGCCTTGAAAACCCTACAAGGCCACTATTAGCCGGCTGTGACTTGAGAGCACATCACTAAAGTGTATGCCTGTGTGTCCTAAAGGTCAGGTCAGAGTTTCCCTCTACATGTTTCACTGTGCCTCACTGCTCAATTATGTTTTCTTTCCTGTTTCTCTGGGGCGGGGAATCACAGCACCTAACAGGGAAGTAAAATGCAGCTTGCTATTTTGCCAGTAGGACTGGACTGCAGAAGCAGGAGAAGATTTGGATTTCTCAAGGATTTATTCTTATTAAACATGTTTACACCAGAACATCAGCTTTTGATTTCCTTCTTCCCCCTGCAGGCAAACTTTCTCTTCCTTTACAAAATCCTCATTGCTCTCTTCTAAAAGAGAGCACACCAAACATACAAAGCTGCTGTATACACAATCACAACTTCGAGTCATTTGACACCGTGTCACCTTGTCTGGCTGACAGCAGCTGTCCAAAGTCGCAGGCACAGAAAGGAGTCTCCCCAACACCTGCTTGCTTGGGTGATGCTGAGATTCTGCACTCAGAACATGTACTCTAGCAGGAGCAACAGCCTTGTTTCCACACACACAACATACCTTCTATTGAGCAAAAGAACCTTTTTAGGGAATACAAGAATCTTTTATTACAGGACTCTGTGTTGAAAGAGTCTTTGAGGACATTTCAGTTTCTACATTATTTCTGCGTATTTCCACCATTCCTGCCCTGCACAGGCAGAGTGTTACCTACACCCATAAGTGAGGGTTGTGTCAAATGTTCGTTTCTATAATGGAGTAGAAAAAGAAGACTGTAGATTTATACCCTGCCCTTCTCTCTGAATCAGAGTGGCTTACAATCTCCTTTATCTTCTTCCCCCACAACAGACACCCTGTGAGGTGGGTGGGGCTGAGAAAAGAAAAAGAAGAAGACTGCAGATTTATACCCCGCCCTTCTCTCTGAATCAGAGTCTCAGAGTGGCTTACAATCTCCTTTATCTTCTTTCCCCCACAACAGACACCCTATGAGGTGGGTGGGACTGAGAGAGCTCTCACAGCAGCTGCTCTTTCAAGGACAACCTCTGCCAGAGCTATGACTGAGCCAAGGACATTCCAGCAGGTGCAAGTGGAGGAGTGGGGAATCAAACCTGGTTCTCCCAGGTAAGACTCCGCACACTTAACCACTACACCAAACTGGCTCTCAAACTTATTTTGTTCATTTTCAGGGAAAGTATCAACGTTAATATATCTGAAGTCTGTAAAAGCTTGAGAGAAAAGTCTTACCATAGGGAACAAGAACCACCAACAGTTAAGAAGGGAATTGTTCGTCTTTATTATAAAAGAACCTCCCATTTTAAGCTATTAAATGGAGAAGAGGGAAACCACATATGCCATCCTGAACACCTGGAAGGAAGGGCAGGAAAAAAGAGAGATAAATCTCTCCATCTCTCTGCTTCCTCCAGGGAAGATGGTACTGAAAGCAGCTACACTGGGCACCCAAAGAAGCCTTTATTGCTCATATACATGGGGGACAGAGGGAGGGACAGAAAAACAGCAATGTTGTTGAATGGGGGGGGACCACTATATCCCACTGCACCTGTTTTGGTGCAGGACAGGACACTCACCAGGCAAGGCAAGATGATCATGTCAGTGTCTACTGCCTTGGAACTTTGTTCCTCTGAGCGCAAATGCTTGCTGGGTTGCCATTTCTGAGCCAGGGTTCGGATCCTTTCATCAGTTGTGACCACGTCCCCATCAAATCTTAAACAAACAAAAGCATGCCTAAGCATTTCACAGTCAGAGATGACATCTCTAGAAACAGGGTTTACATACAAAGCCTTTCCGATTTACATGTTCAAAGTTATTCCATGCCTACTCCTCTCTTCCTCCCCAGGACAGCTTCATGTTGTTTTGTTTGTTTTGTCATTTGTAGAAATCACAGATTGGTTTTGGGTTGCAAATCAGTTACTGTTTTTGTGCCCCTTTCAGATCACGTTTGCAAGATGCAAACAGCATCAGCAGCAAAAGCAAACCGAGTTTGCAGTTGGAAAGACTGTTCCCTTAACTCTGCTTCCCACTGAAGTGATGGCCACACCAAGACTCAAACCCCTCTATTTGATCCTACACATCATAAGAAACACATGAAAAACAAAACAAATCAGAAACTGTAAACAGCAGAGTGTTAAATACAACAGAAAGTAAAACTATTACATTTGGATAGTGTGCAAGCAATTAGACTTCTGCCTGTCTCCTCAATCATTAGCAGCTCCAGTCCCCTAACCATTCTATATATAAACATACATTTGTCCATTATATGTAAATATATATTGACTAAAGTAAATGTACATTTATCTATTGAAAACACAGTCCTTGCACATAGAACATAGAACATCACTCAATGCACAGCAGTCAAGAAGGTCAGAGCGCCTGCTATGGCTGCAACGCCACTGAGAATGTTCTCCGCAGCTGAGAACGAAACGTCTGGAAGAAAAACCTTCTCCAGTAGAACACGGCACTTGAGCCCGAAAGATTCTACAAACCCTAAAGAACATTAATTGTATCAGGAGAAATAGATTCTAAGCCCATTTCTTTCTAAGCCCATTTCTTGCTTGTTTTCTGTGTGCGGAATTGTTTTTTTAATGTGGGGAAGCCCTTCCATGTGAACCTCCAACTGCAGTCTGACATGATGTTTTCTAGGCCATGTTCGATTCAAATGGACTAATGGGGAGGCCCTAATAGGTCCTGCTAAGGCCCCCCCGGCACAAGTAAAATGCACATCAGAATCTTTTAACACACATAGGCTGTTTAAATGCTCATCAACAGCAATGTAAATCTTGTACACAGGAAAATGCTCCCCCGCAAAGAAGTTTCCAAAATGCTGAAAATTAGCTTCTATACACTCTTTTCATAATTCTTTTGAACGTCTGTTTGTCAAACTACTTTGCATACCTCTGTTTCTCTCGTCCCAGACTCGGAAATTCTCTTACCTCTTCTGAACCTCCAGGAAGAAAGAATCTGTTCTCTTCATTTGCAATTCGTACATGGCCCGAAGGATATGCAGAGGCGCATCGAGAGCATCGTGTGTCATCTGGAACAAAGTTTGACTGAGATCAGAACAGAGAAGCGGATGGGAAAAGGTGCTGGTACTGTTTTCTCAGCCAGAGCAAAGGTGTATATGCCTTCTTCTCCTCTGCACAAATAAGAGGAGAAAAGCTGCTACAATTGTTTCAAAGGGAAAGATAAGCAATTACAGTAGCATCATAGGAGGGGCAGAGTGCTACATTTAAACTGCTTGGAGTATGACTGGTCACTCCCAATTGTTCTTCTACCCACTCCTCTAAGAGTTTAATGTGACATCTGAATTCAGCCAAAGACTGAAAAGGAGCTCAATGTCTGCTAGTAATTTCTCCAGCCCTCAAAACAGAGATTTTGCCTATGAATAAAATCACCCTGGACTCCACCCATTCTTACCCTCACATTCTCAGGGTTTTAACCTGCAAGAAATCTGGCGCACACTCTTGATAGCAAAGGAGAGAGCTCAGGTAAGGCACTCATGCCTCATATTGTACAATATGATACAAAGCTGTTTTTCCTCTGCTGCTTGGCTCAATTACAGTCGTGAAAATTCTTACACGCCTCCCTCATGCCCAACAATTATACACCACAAAGTACCAAGAAGCAGATTTTGGTGGCTTCATCCAAGCCCTCTAGAGGGTCAGGCCGATTCTGGTCTGCATCGGCAGGAATGACGACAGACTGATCCATGGCTTGATCCTCATCCCTCTCCTCCAGTCTTGAGTCCTTTCGCTCAGCTAGGGAGCTTATCTCCTTTTTGGATGAGTAAAGCATGACTGATAAGATCTAGAAGAGAATGATACAGGCAACACTCAACTTCAGAGGGCACAGGAGAAACCTGGGTCCCAGACTGTCGCTAACATACTACGCTTTGATTGTATGTTTGTTTTAATTTTAGTTATGATTGTTATATGTCACTTTTCCATCTAAAAAGAAAATGCCTGAGGCAAATCACCATTTTAAGAAATTAAATATCTGTTACTTAATTGATACTTCATTTGCAGCAACTGCTGCAAAGATAGCAAAGTCCTTCACAGAATGGACACGTATTTGTTTTTACAGTATCATTTATGTGCATGGTGCTTTAACAAGGGACCAATGTAAGATCTTGGCCCTGTGAAGGCACGAATGCCTGCAGCTGCGTTATGCTGAATCAAACTCACTGGTCCATCAAGGTCAGTACTGTCTACTCAGACTGGCAGAGGCTCTCCGAGGTCTCAAGAGGAGCACCTTTTAACTGGAGATGCTGAGGATTGAACCTGGGACTCTATATGCCAAGGAGATGCTCTTCTTTCTGTGCCACTTCCTCATCCCTGCTTATGGAGCAGGAAACCACCTGAAGGATGCTGCAGCTCATTTTCAAATTGCCTTCCATTTGCAGGCACATTGTGACGAAAGTCTGTGTAATCCCAACCCCACCCTTTTAAAGTGTTAATACATCTGTATATTCAAACATCACTCCAGGCATCTGAAAAGACAGGTTCTAGTTCATAAAAGGCCATGCCACAATATGCTGGATCACCTCCATGGCGCCCCTCAAACTACCACATTTTAATCTCTGAGGAATTTAAGCATGAGGAGCTAAAGTTGCTCGGCTCAATTAAGTGAAAGAGCACATCACCTCTAAGTCTCGGAGAAGCCACGTCTTGCTGAAGCCTGTCCCTTTGCTGCACTTCTTCACCAGCAGCTTAAGTAAGCCCGTCTGAAGGAAGGCAGTGCAGATTTCTTCAAAGGCATGTGTCTGCCAAAGACAGGGAAGACACTGCTTTGTTAAGTCAAGTGGGTCGAGTCAGATCTGGGAGATGGGAGTCAGTCTTGGCACTCCACATTAGTGTCTTTTAGGGTTGCCAACAGATTTATGACAAATAGACCAAGAACTCCCTGTTTATTATTTCTTTTGGGAACTGCACACAAATAAAAGCAGAAACAATAACCTGTGCACATAAAAAACAGTTAAACGGCGACAAAAAAGCAATTGATGGAATTATGTAGCGATACCTAAACTACAACTGTCCCATGCCATTCTGAAATATCCATACCTTTCCTTGTCATCTGGATCTATTGACCTGGTACACCCCCTGACCGTTCTTTCCAAGAAGCTTGGGACAAAGTACACAGTTCCTCCTTCCCCCAACTATCCTCACAACAGCTTCAGGAGGTAGGTCTAGGCTGAGAGGCAATGACGGGCTCAAGGTCACTCTGTGAGTCTTATGAAGAGTGGGGATTTTGAACCTGGAGGCCTCTCAGTTCTTAGCCCAATATCCAGTACTACTGCACACTGCTCCCCTTCAAAGAAAAGAAGGCAAGAAAACTCCACATGGTAATTTCCAAACTGTAATGCTGCTACTAAAGACCAATGTGGTGGAATGGCCAGACTACTGGACTTTGACTGGGGAGACTAGGGTTCAAATCTCTGTTCTGCCATGAAGCTGACTGACCTCTCTTGTGAGGCTAAAATGAGGGGAAGAGCTGACTGCAGGGAGGGCAGGGGAAGTGATGCGATGAAAGAGTGAGGCCTTGTCCTGTGTAGCTACCTGCAGGAATTCCGAACCATACCTTGAGCGTTCTGTAAAGTCCCTTCAGAGCAAGAGACAAGACCCAGGATGCTTCCACTGCCTCGGCAAAGCTGCTATCGATACTTGTCTGGAGAAGGTGGCTGGTTATGAAAACAAAATGCTGGAGGTATTGGCGCAGCTGGCTCTGCAATTCGCTGTCATCTTGGACACACTTCTGAACCAGCTGGTAGTCTTTCACTAGAAGCAGAGCAGGGAGCGGATAAAGAAGGGGATCACGTTGCTTTTGGCTGATATCTCAACCAAGGTTAGCTTTGTCTACTCAAGGCAGCCCTGAACCTAACATCAAGTAATACTTGAATGCTGAACACCACTCCTCTAAGTCTGAACAAGATGCATCGATTGATCAGTTGATACTAGCCAGCACGATCTGCCCCATGCTCAATGCAACTCCCAAGCAAACAAGCATCTGGAACAACTGGAGCAGCCAGCGGCTGTATTTACTGTTTGTATCTGGAGCACTTTTTTTTTTTTAAGAGATCAGGTAGTGATTCTGAACACAATCTCAGTTCATTCCAATACTGCACTCATCTGTACAAAGGGACCAGAACCCCCAGCTCCACATTACCGAATCAAGTATTATTCCAATTTAGTATAATGAAATCACTGCTTACAAAAAAATTTCCTTTGTTAAACAATTCAAGATCATTTTGTGCTTGCTTTAGATCTTAGCAATATTTTGCTTGCAGCATACTTTGTTATAGGTTTCCCCCCTCCCCCTGAAAGACTGTGGAGTGTAGCTAAAACCACCTCTCCGCACTGCTATTCTGTTGAATCCAAAGATTAATGTTCTGCTCAAATGTTTACATATTCTCCTTAGATACGGGGCAGGGGGGGAATAGGTCCAATAGAAAATACATCCTATTTGGATGTTCTTATTCATTTTATTCTTAAAAATAAACTGACAACAGAACATCCTTAGATGTGTATAACTACCTAAAGATCTATTTATATGGCCAGTTATACTGTGATAACCAATACAGACTTCTGATTTATGGTAAGACAAGTCAAACTTCTGGTTTATGGTAATGCAAATAAAAGTAAAGTGCAGCAGCTACCCAGGAGATATCAGGACTCTCTCTTGTGTTTGAAAATAGGAGGGTAGGCTTCTCTCATCTGTAAATCTCAAGTCTTCCCCAGTTTAAACACACTAGCTGAGAGCCACAGATTTACTTTAGATGCACCCAAAGAGTTGCACGGCTCCTTTAGTCTTTTATCACTAAAAACAGATACCCTTGCCACAAACTGGCTCTGGAGACAGTAAGCCTGAGATAACTTCTGCCTTGTGATTTAACATGCTTTCTAGTTTGGCAGAAGCTATGAGGGTCGGATTAAGGGAAAGAGCAAAAGAGAACCTGATTTCCTTTTCCGGGTTTTGACATCCACAACCACTGCCCTGTTCTTCTCCGTGAAGTGCTTGAGAATGATCACATTGTGGGCTTCGTTTGCATTATCCATGTACACCGAACGAGTGCCCATGCACAGAACCTGTGATGGCAACAACAGCCAAAGTCTTCAAATGTTATTTGTCCCACCAATGTGGTTTTGACTCTTCCAAATCATTTCCCCTTTATCCTCTTGCCAAAAACATTCCCCAACAACCCCTTGGCCTACCAAGTTTACCTCTGGAAAGCCAACGAGCACCAATAAGGTGAAGATGTTTGTGTGTTTCAACTGAAAGGGCAGCTGTTTGATGCAGTGGTCTGTGAAAGCGGCAATCACCCCATGCCACTGGGCGGAGGAATTCAACGCTCGAAGGATGTCTGCCATGGTGCATGCCCAGTCAAGGCCTACGCGGCTGGAAAGCAAGGATTAGGGTCAATGGCATGTGCGACAGAGTTCTACGAGTTTTGTTCCTAAAGCAACGGTGTTCTACAAAAACGAAAAAGGCAGAACTGTTTCCCCACTTGAGACAACTGTTTCGTAATGGCTCCCTGCAAATGTTCAGGAAAAGAGTGCTGTTGAGGAAAACAAGATTTCTATTTCGGTCTCCATCGCTAGAGTGGCCCAGGGTCACCTTGGCTACCAGGAGGCTCATCCTACTGTGCTTTCACCTCCTTTGCCCCCCCCCCCCGATGGAGTCATATGCCTGGTGCCTAAAATGGTGCCAGGCATGACAAAAGCTAGCTGCTACAGCTTCCTGTGCACCAAATTTGTTAACCTGGGGAAGGAAAGGTACAAGACATCTAGGTGGTACTGCTTACTGCTCATTAACAGAGCAAGAGCTTTGAACAAGGTGACAGAGCAGGCAGGAATGGAAGCTGCAGGAGAAGAGAACCTCTGTTTGATTTGCTTGGCTTTATTCATGGAAAGAGTGCAAGAGGAGACCTGCTCAAACTGCCCTCCTCTACTGATCTGAATAAAACTGCATTTCCAAAGGAACAGCCTCTGCATCTAGAAAGAATTCCAATTCCTGGACATTCATCCTAGACTTACAGTTTAACTGGTCCTAAAGGCCTGGAGGCGGATAAGAGAAACAACGACAGCATAACATTTTGTCAAATTCATTGGAACGACCTGCCCCTTCTCTAAATTTAATGCTGAACTTCCAAGGCCATGCAACGTAGTTAATATGCAACTCTTCCCCAAAGGCTGATAGTCCCAAACTATGGAATTTCTGCTATGGAAGCTATAAATGAGAGAACCACTGAGGATGCTGCCCATCCTCTACTCAACCTGGTATTTAGAAGTACACTGCCTCCAAATTGAAAACCCCATTTAGCCACCTTGTTAATAGACCAATTTTTCCATGAATTTGTCTAATGCCTTTCAAAGCCGTCTGCCAGGTGTCTGGAGAGGCAGTATTTAAATATTCTAAATAAATCTAAGCTAATGGCTGTCACCATATTGGATACCAGTGAGTGCCAATGTTCACAGGGCCTGATGGCCAGCAGGCCAAACATGAGCTGAGTGTGGATCCTGAAATACAGCCCCATAATCCTCGGTGCTGGGGATGTACACCCATGTAAGAAGACGCTACCTGAAGCTAAGAACCTGAAAGCCCTGGCTGAAGCAGCACCTGTCCAAGCAGACGGCTCCCAGGCTGAAAAGGAGATGGGTCGTCTTCCAGCCTTCTGGCACCGTGGAGCCATCTCCGGCAGCGACGAGGCTGTGCTTAGCCGAGAGGACCTTGGTCACGGCAGCATCCACTTCGGCAGGAGTCAGCCTCCGAATCAACTGACCCAGGAGTCCCAAGGTCAAGTGGTAGGTTTCGTTCAAATGGCCAGCGTTGGAGATGACAACTTGAAACATGAGGGGGAGGATCTGATCCAGGTTAATGAGGGATGCTGCTGAGCCCTATGGAGAGAAACAGGGGTGGGGTGGGGTGGGGAAGTCATCAGTAGAACTGGTGATCCAGTTTGCTTGATCTCTAGGGCTTCTGCTTCTGGCCTGTTAGATCCAAAAAGCTTCCTCTCAGTCTGCTTGAATGCCAACCTCAATGGGAGTGGTGGGGGAAAGGTAATTTCAAATGATGAAAGAAGCAGATCCCAAAATATCCCCACCTTTCTTTCATCATGGAACTCGAGGTGATGTACATTTTCAGGGGTGGGGGAGGGCGTCAGGAGGCATCTCTCTAGACACTGACCAGACACACTTGCTTCACTTTATAGCCAGATGGCTCCATCAGGCAACCCGCAACCAGACCCTGTTCCCTCTTAGCTGCAGAGTCTTGTGAGCAAAAATTCTACTTTGTGAGCTACTGGTACTAAAGTTGTGAGCTACTGGCATTAAAGCTTGCTGTCATGGCATCAACTAAATGTGGTTTAGCCAAGCTAGGACATCACTGAGGGGAGAGGTTCTTGGTTTTGATTTCTCTTAAGCTGTCTTTTCTTTCAGGCATGCCAGGTGCCCCCCAACCTTGTTAAAATTGAGGAGGTAATGGGCGCACATAAGAAATGGCTGCAACGGTGATAGGGGCCAACCACAAAAAGCTGGGAGGCTCCCAGAGAAGTCAAGACAAAAGTCCTAAACTCTTCTGAAGCAGCGCCTAATCTGAAGATTCAGAAAAACCACGACTAGCCCTCTGCAGTGGGGAAAAAGGAGGTGGGCACCAGGAAACATACTGATGGACATCTTAGTATCTATTGCCACAGTGCTGGGGAAATCACTGCAACAGGCAACTGCCTTTTCATTTTAGAGTTAGCCTTCTGGGGATATTTCTTTTTAGAGATCCTGTACTGCAGTCGGAACCCTCTGCTCATGACCTGAGTTCGATTCCAGCGGAAGCTGGTTCAGGTAGCCAGCTCGAGGTTGACTCAGCCTTCCATCCTTCCGAGGTTGGTAAAATGAGTACCCAGCTTGCTGGGGGGAAAGTGTAATGACCAGGGGAGGCAATGGCAAACCACCCCATAAAAAAAGGTCTGCCATGAAAACGTTGTGAAAGCAGCATCACCACAGAGTCAAAAGGACTGGTGCTTGCACAGGGGACCTTTCCTTTTCTACTTTCAATTTAGAGCTCTCTCTAGAAGCACATTCATACGCCAAGGGAAACAAGCACCCTGGACAGAACAGCCACAAATGCTAGCGAAACAACTAACTGTTCACAAGGCCTTCCTGGTACCTCTTGCTTTCCCAGTAGCCACTGTCCCTGTTTCTCTCTGACACATCCCCCTTTGCTGCCTTCCCCAGTTTATGCCCAGTCTCTTACTGATTTCAAAGGAGGCAGCATGGCTGCCAGCAAGCCAAGAATCCTCTTCTGGGAACATTCAGCGAAGGCCTGTTCTTGGCTCAGTGTCACCTTTTCATCCCCTGGTTTCGGAGGCAGAACTTTGGCAACTTGAGCATCTGTAACGAAGTTTCCCCAGGATGAGTTGGAAACTGCTGTGTGCCCCTGCGCCCCAATTTTTAATTTTCACAGGAAGATATAGGAATGGATCTTTACCCGGTAGCTCTGGAGATACCCTCTCTTTTGCAGTCAAGTCTGGGTTCAGTGCAAGTGCCTCATGTAAACTCTCCTCTTTCTTTGGTGGAAGGCCATTGGAAGGCTCTGTCTTCGTTTTTGGTTTTCCTTCTTGTTTGGTATCTACAGAGGCCTGAATTTCGTTAGCATTTCCATTCCCCTAGGAATAAATTACAGACTACATTGCAGCAAGTATTTCACTGTGTTTTTAGACAAACTTGAGCTGGGGAGGGGTGTTTCCTGAAGTCTCTCCCTCCCACCTCCACACACACTCTCCAGGAACAACAGCAGGGCTGGTCCGCAGCTTTTATTTCAGTCTGCTCCCCTGGTGGCAGAAAAGCAGGAAGAGGGGGACAGGCAAGATTAGCCTTTATCCTCCTTTCTATCAATTTGGTGCTCCATCTAACTCTGGCTCAGAGAATATTTTTTTGTTGAGTAAAGCAGGGCAGTTAAGGTGTGCAAATAGCAGTTTTTGGTGCTCTCTGCCATTTGGAGCAGGAGCGTTCTATACAGAAATAATCTGCAACCGAATGTCCCTCAGGTAAACGTTGTGGCTGTTGTTTATTTACACACCTGTACAGTCAAGCAACCCACCCAAAGAGCTCAAGGCAGCTGAACAAATCACCTACATCTTTTTTCATTTGCTTGCCCTTTCCCCAAGCTAGCCAAGAGTCTTGAAGGCCACCCCAAAACAGTCAGCCTTGCAGTGCTTTCGGGAGGTGCTCTGGCTTTGAACATAAGCAAATCCACAGTGTGCAGAAGTCCTGACACTGAGAGGCAGCCAAAAAATGCACCTCTCTGTGCTCTGCCAGCAATCTCCATTCAAAATGTAAAGCCCATCTAGATGTCCCAGACCATCCAGAAAGTCTCGGAAAGGACTGACAAGCCATCAACACATTTGCACTTGGGGGCTTTCTTTAACTTTCTATGTACCCTGTTTGTATTTTATTTATTTTATTGTGCCATTGAAGGTTTTGAAATTTGATTTTGAACTTTCTACGGGAGTATAAAACACAAGCAGAGAACTGCAATACTTTTGGGGGGAATCCTCCCCTCTTACTTTTATTCTCCCACATGATGAAGCCCTCTCCTTGCATATATTGTGGCTCCCCCCATTGCAGCCACTGCCTCCAGGCTCCCCCACCCTGTCATTTATCCCAGCGAGCCTGGCACTGTTCCAGGCCTCCACCACCAGGTCTACGGCAGCTCCCTAAGCCACCATGCCGCCTAGGCATTTGTACTTGCAGAGAATGCAACGCCACTGAGGATGTTCTTCGCAGCTGAGAACGAAACGTCTGGAAGGAAAACTTTCTCCAGTAGAACATGGCACTTGAGCCCGAAAGATTCTACAAACCCTAACGATGTTACCAGCCGTGAAAACCTGAAATCTTTGATAATGCTGTTTTACTTTTGGTGGAATTTAACCCCCCACTCTGGTGGGTTTTGTTTTGTTATTAAGATTCTTCTGCAAACTTGGGAGGGGGGGGCTCCCAAGTTTGGAGAAAAATCTCTTTAGTGCCCATGCAGTCCAAATCCGTGGATTTAGATATCCACAAATGGGGGCCACATGTTGCTAATAGTATATAGCTGGACACCCACAGAAGGAATTAAAGGATACTTTAAAAAAAAGAAAGAATATTTACATTGAACTGGATGAAAGCTGCTGGTGCTGCCTTACTGCTTTCCTTGCCTTCTTTGCTAGTGTGGCTGGGCATGTTACTGTCTGCAGAATAATCAGTAGATGGCGTCACATTTTCGGACAAAGATTCAGTCTCTGGGAACATGTTGAGCAGAGCTAAAGCTTTCATACCTAGACGTGGAGGGATTGAAAGTGAGATATTCAAGAAGAGGATATTCACGCCAGATCAACAGCGTGCGCATATTGCGGGCCGAAGGGGAATCTGAATAAAGCATCCTCGGGTGAACGCAACCCACCATAGAGGTCTGCACAATTTGGGACTCCAACTCTACCGGTGCATCTATACGTAGCAGTGACAATTTCAAGTGCAGCAACAGGGACGTTCTGCTCCCTTATGGAGGAAGGGAAAGGGCAGAATTCTTCCTCCTCCACTGAAAAATTCAGATCATATCTGAGAACTTTCTGGATAGGAATGCTCTGCTTGTCACAGAAGGAGTCAGGAAGGATAGTCTTCCTCTCTGAGAAGCAACACGGTGCAGGAGCAAGTGGTCTTCTACCCTTCCAGACTCAAGGTCCACCTTTAGCCACTGCTGGCAGCGCAGGACACACATAGTTTCAACCGCATGTCAGTAAGTCATGTCAGTCATGTGACAGGAAGAGACAGAGTCAGACTCCCTGAACCTGCCCGTGCTAAAGAGAAATCCTCTCTACCGTTGAGTGGCCTGGCCTTGCTATCCATGTCAAGAGGTCGGAAGGGGTGGCATCCTTGATCTCTCCATATGCACACTAAAAGCAGATTGTCCCATCAAGCAGCAGCTAACAAGAGATAGCTCTGTATGGATTCACAACCCAACAGGGGCAACTCCGTGATCCATGTGAGGTCTCAACTCAAATACTGAAGACAGCAGCTGGGAGCAGAAGACTAAGTTCCATCTAAGCAACATGACCCTAGTATTCTGGCTTGGAAGGGCTCTGACAGAGAGTAGATCCCTGCCTTCCTGTGAAGTTATGAGATACAGGAAGCATTCTAGAGAAGCCAGCCATAGAGCTCTGTGCCCCAGACAAGCCAGCCCAGAAGCACTAAAAGAGGATGTTCCAACTTGACGCACTCAATAAACAAGTTGGTGTGTGTGGGAGGGGGAAGAAAGCCTGCTGTGCACACAGAGTCTGTGTCATAATGCCTTGACTCAAGAAACCATGATGCCCCTCCCCACTCACCTTTTCCATGCTGGGCTTTTATCAGGCAATCTCCGATAAGGCGAATGCACTCCTGCTGCAGGGCTCGGGCGTGGGAGACGACCGTGTGGTCAAGTGCCTCGCCTTCCACTTCCTCGCCGCTCGCCAAGTCAGCACTGTAGAGAGTCAAAGCAGCAAACAGCAGCCAGGAGTAGTTGTGGAGGTACGGCTGGATGAGCCTGTGCCCATCGCTGAGTCGAATGGTCACCATCGGATATGCCGTGATGCTGTGGGTGGGAAGGTGGCTGAAAAAGGAGGGTTGACGTCAAGTTAGACAGGCTGGCAGGCATTCTGCTTCACAAAACACTTGCTGCTAAGGGGGGTATTTGTATGTGTAAGAACATAAGGGGCCCTGCTGGATCAGACCAATGGTCCATCCAGTCCTGCACCTTGTTCACACAGCAGCCAACCAGTTCATCTGGATGGCCAACAACAGCACATAGAGGTTGAGGCCTTCCCAGATGTTGCCTCCTGGCTCTGGGATTCAGAGGCTCAGCGCATCATCGCTAGTAGCCACTGATACTTATCCTTCATCATGAATATATCTAATCCCCTTTTAAAGCTGTTTATTCCTGTGGCCATCACTACATCCTTTACCAGTGAATTCCACATTTGAATCACTCTCTGCGTAAAGCAGTGTTTCCTTTCACCCTTTCCAAACGTACTGCCCATCAGTTTCATTGGCTGCCCTCGAGTTCTAGTATATTGAATGGTGAGGGTGTTGCCAGGGTCTAGGTGAGAGCAAAGTTGGCATTTTGGTTTGTTGCAGGCCTTGGTACCATAGTCAGTGTTACTGTTAAGCAGTTTATCATTGTGGGTGAGCAGACTGCCTGTAAGCAAGAAAAAGTCAACCCCCCACTGCCTGCGTGAGGGAAGTGTCACTATCCAGCATGGCTATTCATGACCTACAACCCAATCCAACAATCTAATCCAATCACACCTTCTGGGAATCAGTCCACTTTCCAATGTATAGGACGGATGGACTCACATTCTAGCTTCATACGAAGAAGTGAGCAGTAACTCACAAGAGCTCATACTACAAATTTTGTTAGTCTCGGATTACTACTCTTTTCTACTGCTGCAGACAAACACCCATCTTGATCTATGACCTTCTTGTGTGTATTTAGACACACAGAAACTACCCTTGGCTGGTGGAGCAGGCTACCCAGCCCCAGGGACGGAAACCAGCAGACCATATCCTGAACAGTATTCTCCAAAGGAATGACAATAGCCATCCTATGTTATGGACAGCCTCATCCTATTAGTCACGCTGCAGCGTGAAAAACCCTGGGAACTGGCTTTTAATTAATCCCATCTGAAGACAGGTACACAGGAGGATGATTATGCAAAGCCAGTCCATTGCTGCTCCATCCGGTCCAATGCTGTCTACTCTCAAGGGCGACAGCTCTTGTAGGCAGAGAAAACCACTCCCCAGAACCTGCTATCCTCCAGCTACATGCAAAAGTAAATTACGGCCACCAAGTCACTGCACTATCCCACACTTATGATTAGCGTATCAGGGTAGAAATATACGGGTCCTCCACCACCATCCCCTTTTATTTTCACAATCACCCTGCAAGGCAAATTAGTACTGAAAACAAATTGTCCAAGATTGGATTTGAATCCAGAATCTCTTTCACCCAAATATGATATTCAATTAACTAAGCCATACAAATGCTCACATTCTTTCCAATGTCGAGGTGGGCATTTTGTAGGACGATCTTGGGGTCGTGGTAGATAACTCATTGAAAATGTCAAGATCGTTTGCAATAAAAAAGGCCAACGCCATGCTGGGAATTATTAGGAAGGGAATTGAAAACAAATCAGCCAGTATTATAATGCCCCTGTATAAATCGATGGTGCAGTCTCATTTGGAGTACTGTGTGCAGTTCTGGTCGCCGCACCTCAAAAAGGATATTATAGCATTGGAGAAAGTCCAGAAAAGGGCAACTAGAATGATTAAAGGGCTGGAGCACTTTCCCTATGAAGAAAGGTTGAAACGCTTGGGACTCTTTAGCTTGGAGAAACATCAACTGCGGGGTGACATGATAGAGGTTTACAAGATAATGCATGGGATGGAGAAAGTAGAGAAAGAAGTACTTTTCTCCCTTTCTCACAATACAAAAACTCGTGGGCATTCAATGAAATTGCTGAGCAGACAGGTTAAAACGGATAAAAGGAAGTACTTCTTCACCCAAAGGGTGATTAACATGTGGAATTCACTGCCACAGGAGGTGGTGGCGGCCACAAGTATAGCCACCTTCAAGAGGGGTTTAGATAAAAATATGGAGCACAGCTCCATCAGTGGCTATTAGCCACAGTGTGTGTGTATATATAAATTTTTTTGCCACTGTGTGACACAGAGTGTTGGACTGGATGGGCCGTTGGCCTGATCCAACATGGCTTCTCTTATGTTCTTATGGTCATAGCCTATTCTGTCATCCAACAGGGAAGGGGGTGACATTGGAGGACAGACAGCATTGTTTCTTGGAGAATGGGGAAGATAGGGGAGGAGGAAGGGCTGGGCAAGCTGGGTGTTGCAACAAGTGGTCATTCGGCCATTTCTCTGTTTTGAATGGCCTCCCCACACCACCATGTGGTGGTATTCACAAGGAGATGCAAGGCTGTGCACCTGTATTTTAAAAAATCAAAACTTCTCCTTCAGGATGAGGGCGAAACAGTACCTATCGGAGTACTTCTTGGCAGAGTAACACCCGAAGCAGAGGTCAAAGTCTTCACACACGTTACAATTCATACGCTGACCCACAATGATCCCTTGACAATGATCGCAGGCATACTCCATGTTAACCATTTCATGGTTGTCCTCATGGCCTTCAGGTTTCACTCCACCTGTGAGGCAAAAATAAACAAAAATAAAAGTAAAACTGCAGAGGTATGCAAACCCCATCACTGTACCTTTTTCACAGGGCAACTGCATGCTCTTATTTATCTGCTTTAGAGCAGGCCAAGTGTTTTGAAGGCTTAGGGCTGCAGACCTAAAAATCTTCATATGACTGAGAACCACAAGCCAAGGAAACCCCTGCTGCTTGGATCCTATCAGCTTGTCTGAGAAATTCTGCACCCATTAACTACTTATTATTTATTTATTTAAATTTGTATCCCGCCCTCTCCACAAGCGGACTCAGGGCTGCTACTATCCCTGCTGGAACAGACCAAAGGTCCATCCGGTCCTCTCCACAACAGTAACCAAACAGATGCATCGAGGAAGCATACAATCCTTTATGAAGTTTATATCTCTAATACCTGGCATTACATATATATGTGAACATATGAAGCTGCCTTATACTGAATCAGACCCTTGGTCCATCAAAGTCAGTATTGTCTTCTCAGACCGGCAGCAGCTCTCCAGGGTCTCAAGTAGAGGTTTTTCACACCTATTTGCCTGGACCCTTTTTTGGAGATGCCAGGGATTGAACCTGGGACCTTCTGCTTCCCAAGCAGATGCTCTACCACTGAGCCACCGTCCCTCCCCATATTATGATTTTTTATGATACATTTTATGATACACACGGCCCGGCTCCACAAATTCCCATTTATGTCAGATCCGGCCCTTGTAACAAATGAGTTCGATACCCCGATCTAAGCATTCTTATATCCACCAATTTAATTGACCTCCAACTGAGAGTGGATGACATGGTCCACTATAAATCCAGGAAGCTGGTATTTAGCACAACAAAGCCTAATCCAAAAATATCTCCCTTGAAGTTCCATTTTTTAAAAAAGCTGTTGCAGAGGAAACTCAGCATGTCCTTAAGGAAGTTATGGCTTTTCTGGCAGTTTGCTTACCCAAGAAGCATGTCTTACAAAAATCCATATCATTGCACTGCAAGCAGCGATAACGGTGCCAGGGTGCGATCTCATCACACCCGTCGCAGGAGATGTCAACGTGCAACAGATCACAGTAGCGGGCGATGAACATATGCATCTGGAAGGAGACAGACATGGTTTTCTTTGGCTATGTTTGCAAAAATCCCTTTTTGTTGAATAAATGATACAAGACGAGCTATCCAAGCTTGAGAGAGCTGTGACTGTATGGGACTAATTAAGAAGCCAGCTGGGCTACACAGCCTCTGGGTAATGGAACGGGAGCTGGGCCCTTTTTCCAACTCATCAGGAAATGGTAAGCAGGAGAAGACGAAGCTTTGGGGTTTTTTTTAAAAAAAATATGCTTGGAGTGTTTCACAAAGAGAACAGATGGGATGAATACATCTCAGAGTTTGCCTCTTCCCCTAAACATGCCTACACGACAGCACTCTCAATTAACACCCACGGAGATCCTAGTATGAACCCCAAGGAAGGACTTCTATTTCCTAATGGATAATCATAGTCTGCTGCAGCCGAAACAAGAAATTCTTCTGGCACCTTAAAGAGAAACAGATTTAGGGCCACATGAGATTGTCAGCTGGAACCAGCCCAGCTGGATGTAGGAGGGGCAGAGCCCCCACTCCATTGGAAACAGAAGGCCCAGGCTCTATTTTAGACATTTCCAGTAACAGGATCTCAGGTAGGCAGTTGGTGTTGGGAGAGACCTTTCTCTGCAGGAGTGCTGCCAAATCTCAGACAGCTGTATCGATGTGGCATAAGGCAGTTTCATAAAGTGGCACAACACTCCTTGTTGCTAAGGAAGGCTGAGCTTCCAGGGGGTTGATTCAGACACATCAGCTGATATTCCTGGGATCATTTCTCGACAAGATCTTGTGAACATACTTATACATTCAGAACGGGTTAAAGTCCAACATCTTCAGAGATGGTTCCCATGGAGTCACTTCTCAGGGATTCAAGAATGTTGTGTGTGAGAAACGCACATTAACTTTTAGCTCCATCAAGACTGTACTATTTTATACTGTAAGAGGATATTATATATTATATAATATCCTCTTACAGTTCTCCAGCGCACACACCCAAATCCCAGGAAGCCTTCGTGAAGCTATAGTTGCCTATTGTTACATACCTCTCTGATCTTGACATTTTTGCCAAAAAAACAAATTTTATCATAATCTGATATTTTTCTAAAAGCAGTGACACTCCTTTACTATTGCATTTTGGCTCTTTTGTGTATATTTTTGTTTGTTTGTTTTCCTCCTTTCCCCTTCACCTTCCTTTTCTGGGAAGTTAGGTCACCCTGTGCATTCCAAGCATTCTATAAGCTGAGCTCTTTGGAACTCATAAGTATGTATTCTCTACATAGGGAGTTTATTTTCCAACTTTTTATTTTGATCATATTATCTTGCTGTATCTACCTCTTGTACTTCGCCTGTCTGAATTTGATCCTAGGATAATGGTATAGATGTGTTGTCATAGGTTGTTATAGGTTTTTGTCTGGGGGGGAGGGAGATTTAAAGAGTTAAGATTTTGTGAATATCTGACTGCACTCATTGTATATCGTTTTTAAAAGTTTAATTTAAAAAAAAAACAAAGAAAAGACTGTACATTGTGGACTAGCAGAGAACGAGCAGTATGTGCCAAATAAACACAGAGAAAGAAAAAGGGAGTGGCAATAATAATTTTGAGTTCTTATTCTTTCTATAGCATTTTTTCAGAAAGCTGCTATAAGACTGAATCTCACCTCTGTCAAGAACTGACTTGATGACCTTATGCAAGCCACCACAATCACCCCACCTCTTCAGGCAGAAAGAGCAAGCGAGTGCCTGTCTATTTCTATAAGCAAAAAGTCACAAAGGTGGGAAGGGCTAAAGCACCTCCCCTCATACAAAGCCCCAATCAAAATTACTGCATCATGCAGCTATTTACCTTTGGAAACTCTGACAAGATCTGTTCACACATCCCCCACTGTCACATCTAGTCTGGCTCTAAAAATCTCGCTCTTCGTTTTCTAGTTTCTAGTAGCCTTCCCAACCCTCCCGCTCTGGCGGGGGATGCCAGGTTTTCCACCCTCTTCCCCCGCTCCCCCCCAAAAACAGAAGCGGGGGGAGGGGGAGAAACGGCAGGCACCCCATCCCAGAGCGGGCGACGCTGCCGCCGCCCCCTCCCTACCCGCAGCTGCTCCTCCGAGATGGGCCCAGGCTGAGCCCATCTCGGAGGAGCAGCCAAAGCAGAGAAGGGGAGGGTGGAGGCGGGCCAGGAGCATGGCGAGCCGCGAATCCGAGCCCCTCTAGGACCCGGACTCGCGGCTCGCCACGCTCCTGGCCCGCCTCCACCCCCCCCATTCCAACCCAGAGGCTGAGCGGAGCGCGCAACGCTGCTGCGCCGCCCGCCCCCCCCCCCCCCGCAGCTGCTCCTCCGAGATGGGCCCAGCCTGAGCCCATCTCAGAGGAGTAGCCAAACCAGAGAAGGGGAAGGTGGAGGCAGGCCAGGAGCATGGCGAGCCGCGAATCCGGGCCCCTCTAGGACCCGGACTCGCGGCTCGCCACGCTCCTGGCCCGCCTCCACCCCCCCCCATTCCAATGCAGAGGCGGAGCGCGGGACGCCGCCGCGACACCCCCCCCCCCGGCAGCTGCTCCTCCGAGATGGGCTCAGCCTGAGCCCATCTCGGAGGAGCAGCCACGGCAGCGCAGCAACGCTCCCCGGCGCCGTTTCCCCCCTCCCCCTAGCTCCACCCCACTGTCTCCTGGCTCCACCCCCAAAGTCTCCTGGCTCCACCCCCAAAGTCCCCAGATATTTTAAAAATGGGACTTGGCAACCCTAGTTTCTAGGCCTCACGGTTGTGAAGAAATGCTTGAAAATGTAGTCATGATGCCTGATGAAGCCTCAGAAAGCAGAGGGGTGGCAGAAATGTCTAGTGATTGGAGGCCTAGCTTGCTCTTTTGCCCTTCTCTCCTAGGTGAATGAATTAAGGAAAAGGAAGGAGGGTGACAGAAGAGAATTCTGAAATCTTACTTCTGGGTATAATCCAGACCAGGGTTCTTTATTGTGGTCCCAGGGGCACCATGACACCTCCCACAACTTCCCTTGGCACTTGCTGAGTTTCTCATTGTAAGGCAGGGCTGCTCTCTTTCAAATGAAAAGGTTTTTCTCTAGAAGATGAGGACTGGTAAGCAACTGGGCTTTCCTTAGCCACTGTGCAGTTTTATTACCTCTCAGAATTCCATTCTTTCCAGGAGGTGTGAGGAGGGAAGTAGTCCCATTAAGCTCTGCCCTCTTAAATTCCATTGGTGCCCACAGCCTCCATAAGGCTGGGGACCCCTAATCCAGACAATTTCAGCTTCTCTCTCTACAGAATTGTTAATGCTTGGATGCAGAACTAGTTCTTTTCAGTATGAGGTACACAGCCTTGTTCTTAAGCCTTGGCTTGCATTTTAATGAAAAACAGAGGCAATCTTGTGTTTCCCTGGAAGGCACAGTGCACAGTTGCCTAGAGAAACACATCCCCTGAATGACCAGGAGAATTACAGCAAGGATATGAGGCAGACATCTGAAATCCATGCATGTATTAGCGGAGGATGAAGTCACAAAAAACCACTTAAGTGATTAATTCCAGATTCAGCGTACATCAAGTAACTGATGGTATGGGCTCCAGTTCACACGTTAATGCCTCTACAAATCTATTTGCCTTTAAGGTGCCAGAAAATTCCTTTTTGTTCTTGCTGCAAGAAACTAACATGGACCACCAGGTGTGATCCAGCAACGGACCTTTTGTTTTCTATTCAGTTGTTGTTTCTTCATCTAGCTACATTATTGGGGGGGGGTCACTTTTAAGAGCAGCAGGAGTCATGCTGCACTCTTAGGATTTTTCACCCTGCCTCCACTAAGGTAATAACTCCCCTAATGGAGATTTTAGAAGTCTCACTTTCCTGAAGCAAGTGCGAGGAGTTACCTGTCTCAAAGGTTGTCCTCCCCCCATGACCGAGAATTACCCAAAATTCCTCCTTCTGCACCCCATAAAAGTGAAAGGGGTTGTCTGCAGTTGTATTCTCTCTGCTTTGAACCCCCTCTCCTTTTGTCTAACAAAACTGATTAGCGTAACCACCTTAGAAGAAGATATTGGATTTATATCCCGCCCTCCACTCCGAAGAGTCTCAGAGCAGCTCACAATCTCCTTTACCTTCCTCCCCCACAACAGACACCCTGTGAGGTGGGTGGGGCTGGAGAGGGCTCTCACAGCAGCTGCCCTTTCAAGGACAACCTCTGCCAGAGCTATGGCTGACCCAAGGCCATGCTAGCAGGTGCAAGTGGAGGAGTGGGGAATCAAACCCGGTTCTCCCAGATAAGAGTCCACACACTTAACCACTACACCAAACTGGCTCTCCTTAGGGTAAGGCCTCGCTGCTGGAAGACCAATGGTTCAAAGATCTCTCTCTTCATCATGTTAGCATCCTGACGCAATACAGGATGAAAACTTTTCTCACCTTTCTCTGCTTCTCTGGATCTGCTTGGCTTATCTTGTCACACCAGGCCTCAAAGATTCCATCTTGGCACTCATCCATCCACTCTGAGTTCTGCCTGTAGTCTGCAATTTCATCTTCTTCGTTCCACTGACTAAGAACAGGCAGAAAAATTAGAGGCTGCTGTAAGAATGACAGCAGTCTAATGACCCAGCCCCCTCCCCACCTCCCACCCCCCCAAAAGCCATCACAGGTCATATTTAGTCATAAACACAAAACCCGACTCTTAAGGGTGGTGGCTCGCAAAGGTTGCAGCCAACTTTTCTTGCTAAGTTCGAGGACTGTATTTCCAATAGACATCAAAGAAATGGGGGGTGGGGTGGGGTGGGTATCAGCAATAGCTTCATAAACTTCTAGAACACTGTTGCCAGGCTCAAGGATCCCTGTCCATGAACTACCAGCATCAGAAACATACAAAGTAAAACATAATTTGAGTTCAGGAACAGACCAGCAGAAATTCTCATGGTTATTAGCTTTCATAAGTCAAAGTTCACTTTATCAGTCTCATGAAAGCTTATAGCCTGGAAAATTTTGTTCACTTCTGGATCTGAGTTTTGTTCTGCTGTTACAGACTAACATAGCTATCCACCTGATGCAAACAAAATGAGAACGGGTAGCTCAAGTTTGGCAACGAACGTACAATAAATGCTTTCATTAGGGAGCAGGTTCTGGAAAGGCCGGGTACAAATGTTCTAACATAAATCATTTTCCTTTGCCATAATTAAGGCATGCTCAGACATAGTACCTTTTCACAGGTCACTTAAGCAGGATAGTGATCTTGAAAAGCCACAGAGAACCCAAGGTGGACAGGATCTGAGCTCTTTTAGCCAACAGACATTTCAAGAGGCCCACAGGCGACCTCTACCTCTAACACAACGGCCACAACCGCAGTGGAAATTCTTCTCTATTTGACAACTGCAGGCCCTGCCAACTTACCAAATGACGCTGACGTGGGTGCTTATGTTTTCCTGCGCCATGGTCATGAGGAGCTGCGGAAGCTGTATTTCAACAAAGAAGGAGAGGTCGCGGGGCTCCCAACCCATATCCAAGAGGTGAAGGAGGGATGCCTGCACACAGGACAAGGCAGGGAGCAGCGATCTAAACAAATCGGGAAGACAAAGCAGGACAACTTGAGTACAACTCCCAGGAGCTGAAGATTGCAATCAACCACAAGGGAGAAGGAATTTAATTTTTAAGAAGACCACAAATTAATAAGGTAATCCACAATGCTGCCACCTTAGCTACTCTGCCAGAACCATCAAGTGCTTGTAAGGAACAAAGAAGGATCAAATTTCTCTACACGCCCCCCCCCCCAAAAAAATGTATTGTATTCTCGTCTCCTCCATTTGCTCACTTTATCCAACATAAGAAATGTTGGCACATCTCAGGGATGTCAAATTCATTTATTATGAGGGCCAGATCTGACATAAATGAGACGCTGTCGGCCCAGGCCACGTGTGTCATAAAATGTAATACTAGGTAGCAGAGATATAAACTTTAAAGGCAAACACAATTAAAGATTTTTTAAAAAAAAACTTAGGAAAGGTCCCCTGTGCAAGCACCAGTCACTTCCGACTCTGGGGTGACGTTGCTTTCACAACGTTTTCACTGCAGACTTTTTACGGGGTGGTTTGCCATTGCCTTCCCCAGTCATCTACACTTTCCCCCCCAGCAAGCTTAAAACATTAGCACTCATTATTCTTAAAGGTGCTTTCTTTGTATCTCTCCCATGGGATCCAGGAAACTGAGCAAAGGAAGCTCTGGCTCTTTCCTTCCTTCCCCAGGGGACCAGGGCGGTGTAGAGTGTCAGCCAATAGAAGGAAGAGAGCCTTGGCTCAGTAGCTCTGCTGTGCAATTGAGAGAGCCTGGCAAAGCAGTCTCTCTCTCCCACCCTTCGTCCCCAAGGAAGGAGTCTTAGCCAATGGAGAAAACAGAAGTTTTGTTCTGTAGCTCCTGTGTGATTGAGCAAGCCTTGCAAAGCAAGCTGTTATGAAGAAGGAAGCAAGAGAGAGGGAGAAGGAAGCAGACAATAGCCAGTTGCTTGGGGCCTGATTAGGCCCCTGGGTGTATGTTTGGCATCCCTGATATATGTTATGCACATAATATATATGTTATATGTATACAGTCAATAGGGTGGGGGTGGGACTGTAAGCAGTGGGATCAAAAGGGAATGAAATACAAGATGCAGTCCAGCATTTCTTTGCTAGGCTGAACAGACACTTTTGCTGCTGTGAAGCAGTAGTCCTACTTCAGAGTTGTAATCAGAACTGTCACAGACTGTAGCTCTAGTATTTCATTGCCCTTGGACCTAACAGTTAACTGTTTCCCCTGTAATGTATACAGTATGCCAAACTGAAGGTACACATAATGAAAGTTTATGCAACAATAAGCATGCTTGTATTTAAAACATGTAGCTTTCAAAAGTATTTCAGAATATACTTGCATACTTTATCAGTAAGAAACTATCTTATGGGATGCAGATGAGAGCAGAAAACTTCTGGCTAAACAAGAAGTCAACAATAGACTGTGGAAGACCACAAAGATCATAAAGAGAGCCAGGCATGCTTAGAAGTGAGAGACTGTCCGTACTTGTCATTGAGGTTGCTAAATCCTTTTACAGCATTGACCAAAAAGAAAAGCAGCTGGTAGTAAGATTCCCGTATTTCTTGATGTAGCTCAGCACCGCAACCTTCCAGGTGTCCAAAGTAACTGGAAAAATGAAGACAGGATGCTCAGCTGTGATTATAATCCCAGCATTAGGAAAGACTAAAGTAGGTAACATGGTACATTGCGCATACCAAGGCTGTGCATTTTGTTAAAAATGGGGATGGTGCATATTCATGACCGCAGAGACACTTATTTTTCATGTCATGACGAAACGCTGTCCCAACACACTTCCTGGCAATGGTGCTCCGCACCCTCCTGTCTCTGTCTGTAGCTTTGCCTTAATCCAACTTTTTCCTTGGCTCCTTCCTTCTTCAATGTCATGAATCCAACACTGCTCCACTAAAGCAATCATGTCAGGTGGAAAATATTCTACCCCACATATGTAAATATAGTCTATCTACAGTAAGGATGGGGTTTGTCAGTATTTCTCCTTACTACCACGATCAATTTGCAGCACAACAGCCCTCACAGCTGTAAATGAGAGATGGGCATGGACTGGTCCATGGACCTAATTTCATCACAGACTGGGAGTTCGTTGGTGGTCGGTTGGTGGTTCATGAAATTCATGAACTGCGAACCTCCACGGACCTCAGTTTTTCTGTTCTGTGCCCATCTTTACTGTAGATAGATAGAGCTCAGGGGGCACTTAAATACCTACTGAGCCCACTTCTGGATCACACTGCCACAGTGACATTTAAATGCCTTTCCCATGGACCACTCCAATAGACCAAACAGACCACCTAAAAAAACTTGACGTCCATAAGCCTCAAAACAACAAATGCATGGAAAAATAAAATAAAAAATTCCATAAAAACATATCCAGCATATGAGAATTAATTTAACAAACCCATGAACCATAAATTGGATTTCCTACACATCTTACTTTGTGAAGTCTTTTTGGGAAGCCAGGAGTTCCAACAGAAAAAGGATGCAGGGAGGGAGGAAACAGTGAGGTTGGCTGAGAGATTTTAGGCACTGGTGAATTGTCTTCAGGACTTCCAAGATACTTTTGGCTTGAGCTTTTCTTAAAGCGAGAACCTCCAATACACTAGAATTAAAACACACACCACACACTGGTGATTACACAGCATTTGCTGAGCAGAACAAAATGGTGGCAACAGTACTGGGACAGAGGGATCAAGCAGCTAATCACATTTCACTTCTGCCCCAAGAGTTGTTCTTTAAAAAACTGTACCCACCCTTTCAGTCGCAACAGAAACAACAAAATTGGGGGGAGGGGGGGGAATCCTCCATAAATGTTAAATATGACAAGACAGAACAAAGGTTGCACTAGAACAGCGAGAGCAACAACATCCATTCTTAAATGCCAAAGGCTTCGACAAATTAAAACCCTTGCAATGTGCAGTCTCAGTGACACGCAAGAAGGTTTCAGAGACTTGGAAATGGGTTTCCAATGAAGGCTTTAGCAGATGGACAGGATTGTATGGCTGTTCTTTTCTGAGGATATTTACATTCAAAACTGTCAAATGCTGCTGAGTTGCATACTAAGACTCAGAGGAAGAAAGCCTACTCTTGCTTTCCGTGCTTTGAAACTAACTAAAACCTGGCCAGTGTTAGGTCCACAAGGGGAAACGTTACTATAAACACTCTATTGTCTCACACAGGGAACAGTACTGGGGACCAAATGAGGACGTGATCTTCAGTCTTAGATAAACACTCTAAACTAGCCACCACCCAGCTCTCAGAATGAAGTGTGGAGCTTCCGGTCTGGTGCCTGTCAACTTTCACCCAGCCAGCCAAGTCTTAAGTCTGCTAGGCCTTGGTTATGATGCCTACAAATCTCCTCACACCTGTTACCTCCCTCTTCCCATTTTTCGAAGCAATTCTAACAACCCCTAGCCCACCTCCCCCAATACTACCCATTTCTTCTGACAGTCTGTGCGATCCATCGTGGATGTATATTTGTTTTCAGGCAGAGAACTATATCCAGTTCCAAGCATGAACTAGCATGGCCACAAAACCCCACAACCTGGCTCACCTTTCATGACAAAGAGACTGGTCCTTAATGAAATCTAAGACGTGCTTCAGGATAGGGTATTTCTCCTTGATGCTGGGTGCGGATTTGGGTTCTTCCATTGAACGGAAAGAGAGGAGCCGTAGCCTTCCACGGCTAAATGGAGGTTTGCGTGTGGGAGTGGAGGGAGGGGACAAGGCATCTTCTTGCTCCGAGGCACCGCTGTCAAGAAGTTTGTTTGGGGAGGCCAAGGCCTTTTCTGCCTGCGGTGAGTCCAGTGATTGCTTTCTTAAATCTACAGCTCGGCTGCCCTCGGGGGAGGCAGAATCAGTCACCCTGCACGCAGGTGCTGCATCTGCAGCCTGAAAATCCGCTTCATTTACAGAGCTCGTCCTTTGGCGCTTGTCTTTGTGGCACTGTCCAAAGTCCTCCACGCTATCAGAGTCATGGTTTTCTGCTTTGGTCCTTGCAGGTAGAAAATTCAGCAATAAAAGGCTCTTCTGGATGCACTGTTGTGCTACAACATAAGCATGACAGATAATTATAAGAACTGCTTGAACTGGAAGGCTTAGGTCCAATGCCCAACTAAAATCTGGCTTACATTACAAATAAAGAGTTTGGTGGATAATGATATCAAAACTGAAGGAATAAGTAAAGAACAAACAGAAATGGAAAAGGTTCTGCTTGGAGACAATGAAAAATTAATTTCAAAAACATATAAGTTACTTTTAAAATGGTCTACAGAGGATGAAGTAGTGAAATCTCAAATGATTAAATGGGCAATTAATGTAAATAAAGAAATACAGATGGAAACTTGGGAATATTTATGGAAGAATTCTATGAAGCTTTCGACGTGTCATAGTATTAAAGAGAACTGTTTTAAAATGATGTATAGATGGTATATGACTCCTAAAAAATTGGCAAAGATTAACAACAAGATGCCAGATAGATGTTGGAAATGTAAAAAACATGAAGGTTCTTTCTACCATATGTGGTGGACTTGTGAAAGAGCAAAAACGTATTGGCAGATAATTCAACAAGAAATTTCTAAGATCTTGGGATATGAATTTAGGAAAGTTGCAGAAACTTTTCTGTTGGGATTACAAATGGAAAAATTTCCAAAAGAAGATAGAACTGTAATTTGGTACTTGCTTTCAGCTGCTAGGACATTATATACGCAGTTGTGGAAGAAAAAATGCCAGAGAAATGGGATTGGATTGTAAAAGTTATGACATGGAATGAAATGGACAAATTAACAAGAACTTTAAGAGACTATGATTTAGAAGTTTTTAAGATGGAGTGGAAAAAGTTCAGAAGATATGTAGAAAAAGAGTGGAAAATAAAAGGACATTGGACAATCTTTGATAATGATTAAGTTTTAGAAAAAAGAAGAATATTAATTTTTGTTTTTGTTAGTTAAGGGTACCTTTAAATATTAGTATTTTAAGTAAATAACACCGGCGGGGGTCAAGTAACGGGGGGAGGGGTGGGTGAAAAGTAATATATGGGATAGATAAAATAAGTTATTAATGATGCAAGAAATATAATTTGTTACCATATGTTACCAAATAAAATTGTGTTTCCAAAAAAAAAAAATCTGGCATGCATTAAGAATAATTTAGAATGCAAAACAAAGTTCACATTTTAAATTCAAATGAAGCCATTGATCTATGGTTGCTTGTCTGCTTCTTTCCCTCCTCAAGGGCATCAAAGTTGGAGCAATAGCTGTAACTACAGCTTACTGATTAACACATGACACCAAAGAAGATGATGTTGGATTTATATCCCACCCTATACCCTGAATCTCAGAGCAGTCACAATCTCCTTTACCTTCCCGGCTCCCACAACAGACACCCTGTGAGGTAGGTAGGGCTGAGAGAGCTCTCCCAGAAGCTGCTCTTTCAAGGACAACTCCTACAAGAGCTATGGCTGACCCAAGGCCATTCCAGCAGGTGCAAGTGGAAGAGTGGCGAATCAAACCCGGTTCTCCCAGATAAGAGTCCGCACACTTAACCACTACACCAAATTGATGTCTGAATTTGCCAAGTCTTTCACCAGAGTTTGGCACAACATCCAGACTGAGTCAATTCCTCCAGCCATTTCTTCTCATTAAGCAAGATTTGAAGCAAAGAATAAAAAAAAAACAGGTTAGAATTCCCAGGGGGTGGAAGAGGCCCTTCAACTTGCCCAGGCACCTTCGTTCAGACCATCATGGCAAACTGTAATTTGATTCAAGGCTTCCTGAAAGCTTTTAACTATGGTCCACGCATGAAGAAAGGAAAGCATATAAGCACAGAAAAAGTTACATTCTTATCCATCTTGAAAAACCTTTGTCTGCAATGTCTGAATACAGCCAATGGCTCTCAATTTGGGGGGCAGACTTCTCTGAATACTGCTCCCATGTTCTGGAACAGGAAGAGGGTCAGTCTGGACAAAGTTCAGCACCCTTGTAGAACTTCAGAATAGGACAATTCCCCAGAGATCGCTCACCACTCCACAAATGATCTCACACCTGCCCAAGCCTGGAGAACCCCTTATGCAGCCCACTATAATGCTGAGCACTGTGGAATGGAGACAGAAACAGAAGCAAAGCATGAAAGGAGAGTGTGCAAAGACACTTACCAAGAGTTTCTGGGTTCACCTCGCTCGCCTCCCCAGCTGGCTTCTCTTCCTGGTCACTCCCCTGGTCCACGAGGAACTTCTGCTTCATTTCTAGCTGTAGGAAGGATACGGAAATCGTTCACAGTGCCCTCAGATTTGCCTTGCCTAGAATGCATTTCAGCAAGCAGAATTAGAGAGTCCCAAGAGACCGGAGATTCGACGGATGCATTAGGGCTTTCAAAAAGCCTAAGGAAGTCTTCGGCCACCAATTTCATGTACATAAGGTACTTCCCCTAGAAATTAACATGACCAGACATGTAGATCATCAGCCCTGTTAACAAAGGTTTCTTGATGCCTATTTAAAACTGCAATTTTCCACATAATTTTACTACATGTGCAAAGCAAGCCTGAGTATCAGAGGCCCCATTTTCACTGGGGGAATCACACCCTGTGCCTAATCAAGCAGGTGGCTGTCCATACCACTGACCCAAGGCCATTCCAGCAGGTGCATAACTGTTGGAAGGACTTTTTTTTTAAAGAGTAGCTTTCTTGAGAAGCTACTTTTCTATATTGAAAGGATCTGTTTATTTACATTGCAGAACATTCATTTGTGAATGTCCACCTGCAGTCTGAAATGCTGCAGTCCAGGAACAAGTCTACCACTTCAGCTAGACACTGAGTTTGCAGGATCCGAAACAATGAAAAATCAAAACTCAAATGCTTAAAAATGACTTTTGAAACAGTCTTATTAAAGAACAAGGCAGGAAATAAAGAACCAACAGAGGTTTATGGCAGATATTCTTCAGCAGAGAAAGGATCAATATGTCAAACTCTGTTTCACCTTCTGGCTACAAAAGACAGGGTCTTCTCAGCAGTGGTGCCTGGACTGTGGAATGCCCACCACACAGAACTTAAATTGGTGCCTAGTTTGCTAACTTTTCAGGAACCAGCTGAAAACAGTTTGTTTGGTAATGATTTGTAGCATGTTCCCTGTTAGTCTGACAAGGCACTTAAAAAAATCCCTGTGGGACAGAAACTTTAATACTGCTTCTGCATTTATTGTTTATTATATATTACTCTCATATTTCATGTTGCTTTTTAAACAGCTTTCATGCTGGTTTTAACTTGCCTTTTAAAGGGATGTTAAACTTCCCAGACTGCATTTTATTTTTTTTGCTGCCAAGTTTCAGCTAACATACAGAAACCCCCATAGGGTTTTCAAGGCAAAAGGCTGTTGCCTGCCTCTGTGTAGTGACCCTAAATTCCCCTGGTGGTCTCCCATCCAAATACTAACCTGGGCCAACCCTGGCTTAGCTTCTGATGAGATCAGGCTAGCCAAGGCTATCCCAGTCACAGTTTTATTTCGCCGATTTTATTGTAAGTTGCTGGAAACGTAATGCTTTGAGCAAATACTTAAATAAATGCATAAGTAAAAGCATACCATCCATATTCTGATCCCATCAGCCAGGGAATACACTTGTGCAAATTCATCACTCAAAAGAGCTTTGCCTCCGCTGGTGACTGTCAGGGCAGAGAGGAAGAGAAGGAAAGAAAGAAAGAGAGAAACAAAAACCCTTTTAAGCTGGTTGATCTAATTCTACAGCCAACATTGAGGGCTAAAGGAAACAACAGCAGAGGCTCCACACATACTCCCTCAAGTTCTGCGCATGAACCCATGAAGCTGCTGCCTTATACTGAACCAGACCATGGGCCCATCGAGATCAGTCCTGTCTACTCAGACTGGCAGAGGCTGTCCAGGGTCTCAGGGGGAGATCTCTCGCAACATCTACTGCTTGGTCCTTTTCAATGGAGATGCTGGGGACTGAACTCGGGGCCTTCTGCATACTAAGCAGAGACTCTTCCACTGAGCCACAGCCCCTCTTGCCAACTGCACCATTTCGAGACTGAACCTAGAACCAGATCTGTCGCTTCATGCTTTTCTCAGAGGCAACAATTAAATCCCTCAGCATCCTCAATGCAGACAAAACTGAAATTATTAATAAATAAAAAGCAGTCTTTGAAACAACATTCTTGCTCTAGGTCTCAGGCAGCTCTGTCATAGGCAAGCGCCTGCTGGTCCCGTGTGTTGAAAGAACGATAGAAGCAATATCTATGTGGCCCAAACGTTTTCTGTTAAAGAAACGGGGTCACTCCTAAAAATGATACAGCAGTCTAAAACTGGATCCTATTATGTACTTTCTTTAGTTCTTAATGTGTCATATTAATACTTGGGCTATGTTTCAGTTCTTTCTGGTGGTTCTAACCTTCTAAAACCCTAATGCACTGTCTATTAAATTGTCCCATTTTGTTGACTGTACTGACTTACTGTCCCTAAGCTAAAGGCGAACAATAAATAATGTAAATCATTTTTTTTAATTGCAGATTTTTCTTTTGGACCAGCCCCGCTGACAACTTCTTTCTGTTGTGGAGAACAGCATGATGGACTAGGTGGACCTTTTGGTTGCAGCAACGTCACTGGTCCTGTGATTGCTGTTCTAACACATTTTCTTTAACTTTTTCATGATCTCTGTAACTAGCAGGAGGAGGGGAAGAGAAGAACTACATGATATCAGGGTATAGGCCAAGAGTTCTAAAAGTATAAAATATGCCTTCCCTCATGAGGTATGGATTTACATTTTTAGCACATTTCCGTTCCCAGAAGCTCAGGGCTACATGGTTCTCCTCTCTCCATTTACCCCCGCAACAACCCTATGAGGTAGGTTACACTGAGAGAGACTCTGGTTCAAGGCCACCCAATGATCCTTTGTGGCAAATGGGGATCTGACCAAGGTCTTCCAAGGCCAGTACTCAAACCACTATGCTACACAGCAGGCATGACAGTCTTTCAGAGTCCTACTAAAACAAAGATGCTGAATTTCTAGTGCTACTCTCTTTTTGCTAATGAAAAATGAGTTGATTGCTGTGTGGATCATGCAGAGCACCTGCCCAATTTTTCACTTGCTTTGCTCAGTCACATGAACGACTATGGGGATTCTTTTACTACCTCGATTACATGCAGTCCTCCAATGAAAAAATTCTAGATTCATGACAAAACGCGGGTTAGTCATCACATCTCTAAACAAAAGTGCCAACCAGAGTTTGTGGTTTGGACATAACAATTAGCTATGGTTTGCCATGAGTCTTCACATCTTTAATTGGCCACATACAAGGAGAAGAACATAAAAGCTAAATGAACCCTCTTAGTGGCAAATCAGACTGCTGTCATGTCTGAACACTGCTCATAAGACAAGAGTAAAATTTTACAAACAAAAATTTCACCCATCTGACCTTTGAAGAGACTTGGGCTGATTACTTTTGGTTCACTAAGGCTTCCAACTCTGAATCCCTGACATTTTTGATGTGCAAAACGTTAAACATGCATGAAGCGATTTTATGAATGCACCCAGACATTGACGAGATCAGTTACTGCAATACCCTGGGGGGGAAAGCAGATATCTGAAACATTTTTTTCAGGACAATATTATATTAGCTCAGGAGGGCAAAATCCATAAAGCTAATTTGACAACAACAAATCTTCCAGAGTGGAGAAAGTCACCTATGGTGACTTCTTGTCATTTCACAAACAGCTGTGTTAACTAAAGGGACTAAAATGTCTCCCCTACCTGATATGTGCCAAAGGGAGCAAACGTTATTTGGAAGAATCATGCAAGCTTGCTTATGACAGCTGAATTATAAGAGCAGTAGCCTTCGTTACGAATAAATATTCACTAATGCAGGAGTTACCATATCTTTGCAGTTTCCCAAACAAATCGGAAGAGAGATACACCAAAGCAGCAAATGTGGAGTTGACAGCTCGATCAACAGTGGAACCAGCAACTATATCACTCTTGGGGGCCTGTTTTTTACATGCCTGTAAGAGTCCTTTGAAAAGCTCAGAGTTTGGCCCACTGAACTCCTGGGCAGGGTCTGATTTTGCGAAGTTGAGAAGAAATTTATGACAGTCACTGACATGAGAGTTGAAGCCCTGGAAACAACATAAGAGAAAGAGAGAGAGAGAGAGTGTCAAGTTGAGTACATGGCCCACACACAAGTAGCAGACAATTAATTTCCATATTTATTACATTTGGTTTGTTTACTGCATTTATAACTTACCTTTCTTCTTGCATGGAAATCTGACTAGTCATCTGTGTACATCTAAGCTTGATAGTAATTCTCACGTCAGCAAGAACTCTACTTAGTGACTGGAAGTCAAACTGAAACCCTCTAGGGCTTGATTCTGCCCTGGTTGGTTGCAGCAGTGTGGCCTTCTGTCATGCCTATTTGTGTAGGCTGGTATTAGGATGAATGCCTAACACAAGCTCAGGGGGTTCTGGGATAGCTGGCTTATCGACACTAAAGTGGTCCCTGCACTAGCACAACTAGATCTGAGGGGAAAATTGACTTTTAAAATACCTCAGTGTTGCCTTGCTTTGTTTGGCTGGGCACACTTGCTTCTGTAGTCTGTTCAGGACACATCTGCTGCCTGAAGACTGGCTTCCAGAGAGGAGAATTAAGAACAGCTGCCACTTTTGCAGGCGACAGTTCTGTTTCATTTCCTACCAGTTGGAGGGAGAGAAAAAATACAGAATTGAATCTGGAACAGTAGAGGCTTTCCCTCTGTTATTTTTAAAACACACATCACCGGAAATGAAAAGTAAAGGAAGCTAAGCTGATAGAGGTCCCTGTGGATTCTTCAGTATGCACTATGAAGTCCTCTGCTAGGAGGCTCAAGTCTATGTACTCCATGTAGAAGTATGGTGTAGTGGTTAGAGTGTCAGACGAAAATCTGGGAGACCCAGGTTCAAATCCTTGCTCTGCCTTGGAAGCTCGAGAGGTACACACTCTCAATCTAACATACCTGACAGGATTGCTGTGAGGATAAAAGGGAGAAAGGGGAGAATGTTGTAAGCCACTCTGGGTCCCTGCTGGGGAAGTAAAAAGAAAAAAAATGTGGGACATCCTTAAAACATGGAGTCTTAAAGCAATTTAAGATGGATGCAGCTCTGTAGAGGGATGTACTGACATTAAGAGCTCCTGTCCTACACTGGCCAGGCTACAGATGTGCCAAGACACAATAAGGGAATCAATAATATTAAGATACCTTAAAAGTTGTTAAATTTCTAAAACAGGAATGCATTAAGCTCAGTGAACAAAAATATGTAATGAACTCACACCACCTATAACAATTCCTGACACTGTGAAGCATCAGATTTGTAATTACACCCGCTGAGCTCTGCATTAAAGGCAGGCATGAGGCACTTGTGTTGGTCCCTCCTGAGTATATTGTTGTATACCACTAGGGCTTTTGTTGAACAGGAACACAGTTCTGACTGGATTGGCATCAGGGGTGCATGGCCTGATATGCAAATAAGTTCCTGCTGGTCTTTTTCCACAAAAAAAGCCCTGTATGAAACAATGGTGGCATCAGGGGTGTGGCCTAATATGCAAATGAGTTCCTGCTGGGCTTTTTCTACCAACCCCCCCCCCGCATACCACTTAACATGTTATAAAGAAAAAAGATACACATTTGACAATCTTTTCCCCTTGTTCCTCACCAACAACTCAATTAAAGAAGCACAATCTTTTTTAAAAAAATCAATAAACATTCCTTTCGACTTACCCTGTACAGGTTTTAGCACCATACTCTGAGAAGCCAAGCGCCCCATAAGCCTGGCTACGAGAAGTTGCAGATCCAGGCCCCAAGAAACAGCAATGTCTAGAAGGCCGTATGCTGTGACGGAGAACTTGTAGCCCCACTCATTGTTAGTTCCATCAGAGTGGAAGAGAAACTGCAGCCGTGGGCCAGCCTTAAAGGTCACTTTCTACAGAGCACCAAAAGAGTCACATTTTTGCCAAGGGTAGTATGATGGGGGCACATCAGGAACATTAACACCAGGGCTGATTAAGATTTCATACATACACCCTGTCACTGTCCTCTGGCACATTTTTTTCAACTGTTTCATAGAACACCGCCCCAGCTAAATCACATCCAAAGCTAAAATTTATGGAGAGAAAAGGGCCTCCTGTTTCATGGCCTAGCAAGATTTGAGCCCAGTAACATCTTGTAGGCCAAGAAGATTTCCAGGGTAGAAGCTTTCAAAAGTCAACCATCAGACTAGAGCAGGAATGGCCAAACTGTGGCTCAGGAGCCACATGTGGCTTTTTCACACATTGTGTGGCTCTTGAAGCCCCCACCACCCCGTTAACCAGCTTGGAGAAGGCATTTGTCTCTAAATCACTTTGCCAAGCCAGCTGGCAGCTTGAAGAATGCATTTAAAGTTAAAGTTGCTTTCTTTCCACCTCCCTCCCCTATGTATTTGCTTTCTTTCCACCTTTCCTTCCTTCCTTCCTGTCTTGCGGCTTTCAAGCACCTGACATTCATGTCTTGAGGCTCTCAAACACCTGACATTTATACTATGTGGCTCTTATGTTAAGCCAGTTTGGCCACCCCTGGACTGGAGGAATGGAGACTCCCACCTGATAAAGGGAGGTTCAACTCTTGAAAGCTTATATACCCTTGGCATCTTCTTGTGAGAGCCAGTTTGGTGTAGTGGTTAAGTGCACGGGCTCTTATCTGGGAGAACTGGGTTTGATTCCCCACTCCTCCACTTGCAGCTGCTGGAATGGCTTTGGGTTAGCCATAGCTCTGGGAGAGGTTATCCTTGAAAAGGCATCTACTATGAGAGCCCTCTCAGCCCCACCACCTCACAGGGTGTCTGTTGTGGGGGGAGAAGATAAAGGAGATTGTAAGCCGCTCTGAGTCTCTGATTCAGAGAGAAGGGCAGGGTATAAATCTGCAGTCCTCCTTCTTCTTGGTCTTTAAGATACTATTGGACTCAAACCTTGCTCTTCTATTGCAGACCAGCTGCCCATCTGAAACTGTTTCACAAAGTTCACCACCACCACCACCACCCCCGCCAAAAAAAAAAACCCACCAAAAAGAAGAAGACTGCAGATTTATACCCTGCTGGGCAACTGTGTGTGACATAATAAAATGATTGCATAAACAACCTGCTGTCAAGCATTCCAAAATTTAACTGTACGATTAATTAAGGCTTAAAAACTTGAACAGCTTTAAAGGCTCTTTCTCAGCCTTTAAGTAACATAAGCAAACGGTTTAATGAAGGCTTGAATTCCTTCAAAGTGATTCTCATGATTATGAGATCATGCAAGGCTTTGACAGTGAAATGTCATTTATCAGGGAACTTCCATGCCCTGCCTGCAGGCTTCCCAGAGGCACCCAGTTTGGTGTAGTGGTTAAGCGTAGGGACTCTTATCTGGGAGAACCAGGTTTGATTCCCCACTCCTCCACTTGCACCTGCTGAAATGGCCTTGGGTCAGCCTTAGCTCTGGCAGAGGTTGTCCTTGAAAGGGCAGCTGCTGTGAGAGCCCTCTCTAGCCCCACCCACCTCACAGGGTGTCTGTTGTGGGGGAGGAAGGGAAAGGAGATTGTGAGCCGCTCTGAGACTCTTCAGAGTGGAGGGTGGGATATAAATCCAATATCATCTTCTTCTTCAGTTGGCCACTACAGAAAACAAGATGCTGGCCTAGATGAGCCACTGGCCTGGACTATCAGGTTCTTCTTAGGAAACCCTCCATGGACAACAATGTCTTTGCTACCTCCCCAAGCCAAAAAGACACTCCAGTAAGATCTGCAGTTAAAGGAACCTTTGACTGCAGTGGCAAGTCAAGGCTTAACTCCATGCATCATGAGATCATTTTCAAGTCACTCACCCTGGGCCACTTGTCTGCGCCAACTTTTGTATCATATCGCGTTTTTGCTCCTCTGGCATCAGTGAACTCCAGATAATCATACCTGCAAAAAATGTACCCAGTCATAACTTACCCTGTACAGGTTTCAGCACCATACTTTGAGAAGCCAAGTGCCCCATACCCCCAGACTTGGTTCACAGGGACCAAGAGAACAAAACATTGGACTTACTGTGGGGGCTTCTTTTCACTAAAAGTACCCTGTGTACACTGTACACAGACTGTGGTCGTTTTCACACATGCTGAATAATGTAGTTTCAATCCACTTCAGCAACCATTTGCAAGTGGAGTCCGCCATTGCACACAGTAAAATCCAGTTGCAAAGTGCACTGAAACTGAATTGAAAGCGCGTTATTGAGAGTGTGTGAAAAGTTTCTGTATGGGCATTCACAGTAACCTGTGAATAGAACTACCCTCCCTGTGTGATGTTGTGTGTGTACACACACAGACTAATCTGCAGCAGCAGAGTGGCTCTTAGTGCCTACCTTCCATATTGAAGAATCCATGCAGCCCTACAGACATTGGTAAGCTTACTGCCACAGGGAAGGGGATGATAGTGAGAAATCAGGACTGAGAGATCAAAATCTTAATCTGAGGGGAGTTTCCAAGTTATTCCCTTATTGTGCAGCCTCCTCCCTTCATGATTGACATTTATAATGTTAGAATCAAATGCATTTATTTTCATATTCGCTTTGTGCATCCATTCAAGAAAGCCAGACATGCAGCCCAGCCACCATCACAACCAGTTAGCAGGGCGTGAGAATAAATGCATCAGCTTTCCCAGATAACTACCATACTTTAGAAAGTAACTGGCAAGACACATGCCTGCAAATCAGTTATTAACAGTGCCCCCCACCCATACTGATGGCTTCATACCCAGAAGCAGAACGAGTCACCGGGATGGGGTTAGGGTTACTATGGGGTTACAACTATGGTGGAAAAGGTTCTTTCTTAAAGGAAATTCTTCCTCGATTTTCTGTCTGGGATTGGCAGCTACCGTCTCTAGGAAAGCCGCTTTTCAAAAGACCTCTTCAAACAGGTTTTGGGTACACGTGCGGCAGTGTTCTCTCTAAGCTGAGTTAGTGTGAGCTAGCTCACAGGTTTTTAGCCCCTGGCTCACACATTTTTGTGTTAGCTCAGGAAAAATGACCCCAGAGCAAACTAATTTATGCAGTAGCTCACAACTTAATGCCAGTAGCTCACAAAGTAGAATTTTTGCTCACAAGACCACAGCTTAGAGGGAATACTGCATGTGGGTAAAGGTCTGTTGAACTGCTTTTAGAAATCAATGGGGATGGGTAAGGCCAAAAAGAACACAAAATCACCCCTAGGCTGATCACTGCATGTTACCTCCTCTCCGTTTCACATCGTTCGTCAAATTCCACCTCAAAGTAAGTTGCCCCCGGACAAAGGAAGACTGTGACATCATGGCAGTTGTTGTCGTAGTTATGGGGCGATTCCATAGTCCATGTTCGCAGCACCACTGGTTGCTCTTGCTGCCAGCTATCCAGGTCCACCTAGCATAATTGAGGGAGAAAAATCAAGATGGAGCTGGGATGGGAGCCATGCTCAAAAGCCAAGCTGGAAATAATTCTACATTATTGCTTCCCCAGACGTATTCTGAATCAAAAACTTCAGAATTTGGTCTACATTGTGTCCCAGCGTAGCAGTACGTCTTTCCCACCATCACGACATATAAGGACCCAGATGCCTCAGACCCTACTGTGGTGCTTATGCCATGGACTGAGCCCCTCCTTTTTTAAAACTTGAATTGCCAGAAACTGAAATGATGCCAGAAAGACACAGTTTTAATATGTTCAGAACTAAAAATATTTTTCTGGATTCTCTGGGTTGGATTTGTTGCCTTTTGTGGAGTGTCTTCTCCCATATTACACCACACAGTGATCCAGCACAGCTCTTATGTTCTTAATCCTCCAAAACTTTCTTCCTCCAGGACTCTATAAACTTTAAGGGCTTTGAGCAGGTTGATTTCCCCTCCCCCAATTTCCCCTCTTAATTTACTCAACAGCTTTGAAGCATATTCAGTTCTCATCAGATCATCTTTTTGTTTTCCCTTTTGGCTCATTTACAAAGTCATATTTTTCTACATCCCTGGAGAGTTTCCCTGGGTAAGAAGCCATCCCTTCCTTATCTGAGAAAGGCTTCATTTTCTTGATATTTCTGTGATCGGTGGGGGGCACCCATTATATTATCAGATGCAGCAATCATCTTTAACAAGAAGCATGTTGGTCTAAAGTGTACAACAGAACAGCCCTTGAAACAAATGTCATTAAAAACATCTATTTGCATCCTCTTTGAAAGCTACCTTATCTGGATTCTCTCCAGGCTCCATTGACAAGTCGTTCAGTAGCTCTGTCAAGGTGCTGATATCCTGCAGCAGTGTGCAGTGTGGAATGTCTAAAGTGCAGAAGTCCTGCAAGACCGTCATCTGGAGAGCATGCAAAAGACATCCCATTAAGATTACACGTTTTTATACCGAATGTTTAACTAAGACAACAGGGTGCCACAATAGCCCAGTTAGTTCACTCACCAGCTGGCGAGTTACCATAGCAAAGACAGAGTTGCTTAATTTTTCCACTATGATCTTTCCACTATGTTGGGCCAGGAGAGGTTCTAAAGTTTTCCTGATGTTTGATAGGAACAGCTGTATATCTAGACAGAAAAAAAGATCAAAAAGGGACCAAAGTATGATACGCTGGCTATTTTTTTTTTCTTATTGCTTCATTAATACCAGTAGGCTTAACAAATTACTACCACACAGTTCTATAGAGGGAAGATCCCGACTTGAAAAGGGGTCGTATCAAATTCTTATATTAGTTGCTTCTTTTCCTTGGATACCTACATTTTGAAAGGATTTCCGTGGCGAGGTTCTTTGGTGCTGTGTCGCTGCCCTTGAGTTGCAAGTAGCACCAGGAAAGGAGGCTGCCTTGGACAGACCAGAATAAGGACGAGAGCACAGAACTGCTGTCTTGCTGGGCCATACCCGACATCAGCATTTCACACTGAAAAATTAAAAGTGTGAACTTGTTAGATAAAAGAGAGGTGGGTGTGGGAGATTTCCAATAAATACAGTGATTCGTTTCAGATTTCTATAATCCTAAAAACGTTTATTTTAAATACAAACACTAAAACAATCAAAAAACATACAACCATACCATAAAACACTAATAAGCAATATAACCATCAACATTCTGTTACAAAACTTACATTCACAGTTACCAACCACCTAACTTTAGTTGCATTGAGGGGATTATATCCTTATCACACAAGAAATCTAAAACTGGTTTCCATGTTTCATCATATTCTGATAAGGGAACTACAGCGCAAAAGTCTTCAAAAAATGGATTATGCATAATCTTGCCCATCAAAAATTGTCCCCAAAGTTTCTGGTACCATTGTCAAAATAAAGACCTTGTGGGGGACTTCCAGTTCCTGTCAATAACCAGATAAGTAGAAGCAACCAATGTTGAGACAAGAAATTTGATGTTTTTATCTATCAGTGAATCAGTCCAAAAATCCAACAACAAGGGGAGTAAGGCAATGGAAGATTACATTGCACATTTTGAGGTTTCATCCTATTCATTGCATTGACATATACGGTGTAATCAGTCTTGAGTGTCAGAGAGAAAGAGAGACTATAAAGTGTTCTACCTCTCTGGATGCCACCAACAGAAGAGTATCCATCACTGACAGCACTTGACCAACATCCAGGTCTGTAGAAGTTCCCTTCTCTGGTAAGAGCAAAAGTCCACCAGGATCCTGATCGCTGCCAAAGAATGAACAGTTTGCAAATATTGTATTAACACAGTTTTGCGTGTACGCCTTGAGCCTCATGCCAAACCCTCTTGTTCCTCCGCTACTGCAAATTTTTCAGGCTTGAAACTCTTCTCAAGTCGGGGTATCACCAAGATGCTACTTGGGATGCAAATCAGAACTGGTGTAATGAATCAAATGTCAACTCAAAGGATGTTGAATACCATTTCTGTAGTGCACACATTCTGTTTGTAGAACTTGGCTTGGTGGAGGACAGAATTTTAGTTGCACAACAAACTGCACTACACTAAAGCAGCTTTACACACAATGTACAGGAAATGTGGTATAAAAACAATCTCACTATTCCACATATTGTTTGAACATTCACTCCATACCCATTTCTTAAAATGTGTTTCCTTTCCCCCATCCATCGGAACCCAGGTGCTACTCCCACAATGTGAGGGTCTAATTTTCTTGCCTGAAGATGTACTTAATGGACCACTTCACACACCCACAGGCTTAGCGAGGATGACGACGGGCTTTGAAAAAAAGTTTGCTGAGATGTAAGATCTGCAACTTTGTCCCTTTGACATAATTAAGAGCTTTACCTGAAATACGTGCAGAGGGATTTGAAAGCAAGATGGGCAGATGGCTTGTGTTCCTGCTCTGTAATGTTTTTCTGGGGAGGGAAAAAGTGAAAAAGACATTAAAACACACACACAAACAGGGTTGCCAATCCCCAGGTGGGGGCAGGAGATCCCCCAGTTTGGAGACCCTCCCCCGCTTTAGGGTCAGAAAGCAGGGAGGGGAGAGGAAAATGTCTGCTGGGCATTCATTATTCCCTATGGAGACCAATTCCCATAGGGAATAATGGAGAATTGATCTGCAGGTATCTGGGGGTGCTGTTTTTGAGGTAGAGGTACCACATTTGCAGCATAGCATCCAATGCCTCTCCTTAAAAGACCCTCCAAGTTTCAAAAAGATTGGACTGAGGGGTCCAATTCTATGAGCTCCAAAAGAAAGTGTCCCTATCTTTCATTATTTCCAATGGAGGGAAGGCATTTAAAAGGTGTGTGGTCCCTTTAAATGCAGTGGCCAGAACTCCCTTTGGAGTTTAATTATGCTTGTCACAACCTTTCTCCTGGCTCCACCCCCAAAGTCCCCAGATATTTCTTGAATTGGACTTGGCAACCCTATACACACATTTAGTCCAGTGAAATAAACATGCGATTGAAGATTGCTACAGTAGTCACATGTATAGGTCTGTCCCTTCTATCACTGTCTTTCATCACACTTTTTGCTTTGTCCCAACATTCCCTCAATGATTCCTCCTTCCTGTCCTAGGTTTTAACTGGTGTTTCTACATTTTATACATACGTATGTAATTTAGTTTTGGTTTCAACTCATTTTATGATGTGGGGGTTTTTTCCTGCTGTTTTTAGTTTTAACGGAACTTGGGGCCGTGATTGGGCTGAAAGGCAGGATACGAACCTTGTAAATAAATAAAATTAAAAGATTTGCTAAGGTAATGGGTACAGAAGTGGAAGCAAGGAGATGTATACACACACACATGTCTAAATATGGAAGCTTTTAAAGAAAACATCCTTCATGCTACAGGTCATTTAGAATTTAGATACATTAATGGTCTGTTATCCAACACAGACCTGGCAAAGCCACTTGGGAAAGCCTTTTTGTAGATTACAGAACTGCCTCCCCACAGAGAAGCAGCAAACGCCATCAGTGGCAGGGCTTCCACCAGAATGTGAAATTGCATGAACCAAAAGACTTCAAAATGAAGTGATTTGCTTCCGTGGTGTTTTTGTTGCTGGTAGAGCGATGTGGAGAGCCAGTTTGGTGTTGGAGAGCCAGTTTGGTGTAGTGGTTAAGTGTGTGGACTCTTATCTGGGAGAACCGGGTTAGATTCCCCATTCCTCCACTTGCACCTGCTGGAACAGCCTTGGGTCAGCCATAGCTCTGGCAGAGGTTGTCCTTGAAAGGGCAGCTGCTGTGAGAGCCCTCTCCAGCCCCACCCACCTCACAGGGTGTCTGTTGTGGGGTAGGAAGGTAAAGGAGATTGTGAGCCGCCCTGAGACTCTTCGGAGTGGAGGGTGGGATATAAATCCAATATCATCATCATCTTTATTATCGCTTCCATGGGACCAGAAAGGCAAGACTTAAAACTGGCCTAAGAAATGAATATAGACAGTTTTACCATCATTGCAAACAGCTGCTCCCGCCGGGTATGCCTCTCAGGGAAAAAGATGGCTGCGCCGTTGAGGAGCGTGTTGTTGACTTCTTGCTTCAAGATTTTTAATGGTGTGGACTCATCATCTCTCCTGTCTACCACTGCTCAGAAAGAGAAATGCAAAGGGGTGGTGTGTGAGTCTGTGGTAGCAAGAAGAAACAAAAATGCAGTGGCACCTTAAAGATTAATAATGTTTATTTTGATCACAGCTCATGAAATATGTGCCACTGGATTTTTGTCTCATCCAGAAAGATTTTAAAAACTCTTTAAACAAAGGAATGAAGTAGTAACAGATTTCTCCTCCAAAAATTTAAGTTTCTGCAGGCCAAAGAAATAACTGCCCTTCTTTAAACACTTCATTAAAGAAACTTGAATTATAGCAAGATTAATACCCACCCCCAATAAGAATGTGCCCCAGAATCCTGTCACGCTCAGGGAGTTTTGTGCCACACAGCCAATTTATTTCTTTATTTAGTATATTTCTATTCCACCCATTCCATGTAGGGCTCAGGGCGGAGTACAACATATAATAAAACAACAAAATACAATAAAAACTTAAGTATTCCGTTAAGTAGAAAGTGTTGATACACTGAGGGTTTCAAAAACAGGTCACCTTCACAAAGATGCTTGTAGAGTGCCTCAGCCGCTTGTGTGTTGTCAGGCTTTTTGCTCGGTGCGTTTTCCTGAGATTTTGTGGTTTTACAGTCTGCAGCGAGCACTGAGAAGCAGCTCTGCAGAAGCTGCAGCACCATGGTTTGGGCCTCAATGCACTCTTCGCGCGGACTAGAAGAGAAAGTCATAACATAACTGTAACAAAGTTTCATCTCTAACGATGTAAGAGTGCCAGTAATGCCTATTTAAGAGACAGGTGCTTGCGAGAGAGAGATGTGATATCTATCTTAAGCTATCATGCGTGCTCAGGAAGGTTACAACAAACTAAAGATATAGATATAATAACTCTAGAAACACTAACAAAGCTAATGCGGTATATCAGAACAGTGATACTCAGTGGCTCAGGAGACGCCTGTGGCTCTTCTGAACACCATCCCCCAAATTCAGCACATGCCCTGTATTTCAGGAAGGTGAGCAAAGCCCTTGCTCAATGGGGCTTGTGGTCAGCATGTCACTCCCACTTTGAAAGAGCTGCTGGCAGAAGAATGGCTGAACTGTGAGCCTCCCTGAAGTGCAGGCCTTGTGTCAGGGATGGAATTCAAAGTGGCCCTTTTGATTGAAAGCAATTACAAATACAAGCCGCCGAGTGAGCACCACTGCATTAGAGTGCCAGACTAGGATCTAGGAGACCCAGGTTCAAATCTCCACACTGCCATGCCATGGAAGCTTGCTGGGTTATTGTGACAATAAAACGGAGGAGACGACAACAGTGTAAGCTGCTTTGGGCTCCCAGAAGGGAAAGAGCAGAGTAATAAAGGCAGTAAATAAAACACTTTTTTAGAAATCAGCATGTGAAATCCTGGCTACTCTCTACACACAGAGGCAGAAAGCACAGCAGTTACTATGGCAAGCTGGGAGGAGGTCTGAGAAGAGGACTTTAACTACTGTCGTTTTTCCCACCTCCAAGCCTCCTTGTTGCTGTCAGGAGGGGGAAGGATTAGACGAGGCACAGGAGAAGCTGTGTATCGACAGCTTAGGCTAAGCAAGCCCCGCCCCACCAAGCAAGCCCCGCCCCACCAGTCCATGGGAAGTGTAAAAAGATAAGCAGAATCCGGTCAGAAGGATGTTTAGGAAGAAGCCCAGAACTGAATACTTTGGGGATGGGGTGGAGCAAAGGTGAGGATGCCACCCATTATCAACTGATACCCATTTGTGACAAATCAATCTCAGGAAAAATGTGATGTTTCCTCTCTGGAAGAGAAAACATACTATTCAAATGGTCAAGAAACCCCACTGCAGATTGCTCCAGCCGCTGAACTGCATATGATAGGGACTTAAACCACTTTAAGAGCCAATCTGGCCAGCAAGCAGGTTGTAAGAAATACCCCATCTGAAATTCCCTGCTCTTTCCTATTAATATAAAAGATCCTCTTTTTACCCAAAGTTTATTATTGCCTTCTCCTCAGTTAAAGCAGGACTTCAGCCAGGACACTGTGGGCTAAGCAAGCTGAAAGGAGCACAATTTTTAGAACTAGTTTGCTTTAACGGAAAGAAACCTACTTTTGGTGAAGACTGCTGTAGAAATCCCAAAACAGCTTTAAATCAAGGCCTCCAAAATCCAGGTATGATCTGTACCTTAGACCACTCTCTTTCTTCTGCACCTAGAAAGAATACGGAGTCACAAGAAGCTGCACACTGAATGCATTTTCCCCTCTAGTTTTAAATCAAAAAGTACCAGGAAAGAGGAGGGAAGGCAGGGAAGTTAATCACTAGAAGATTAATGCCAGCAGAATTGACCTCGTTGCAGCAAAATCTGGCATAAATCTGCACACAAAATGGACAGCATTTTTCCTCCAGGTTTGAAAGAGCATTCAGCTTTACTAACACTTCGGCTTTTTTTCATTTGTCAGCACAAGCACAGCAGAGTCGAGAGGAGCCTCGGAGGACATGCTAATGTGATGTGGCATAAGCTTTCATGAGCCAGCCTACATCAGAAGCAGTGGGCTCTGGCTCACTCAGATTTATGATGCAATAGATGTCAGCCTTTACGGTGCCATATGGGAGCTTCTACTATTGCGCCTCAAAAAACTGAGAAGTTCAGTATAGTCTGAAAACTTGTTCCGGCACTGGCCACTTTCTGTAGAGGCCTAAACTGCGGAATCTAGTCTTGGTCTTATGCCACGATGGGCTCTCCTGGGCTACTGCATTTATTTCACCAGGCTTCTTTCCCAGCACCTCCTTTATTATTTACTTCAGCCATATTACACTGCATTATTCTTTACTAAGCCACATTATTTACTGCATTACAGCAGGTGGCCGTGCATTTAAAACCAGCAGCCTAGGATTCATAGAGAAGCCGCAGGGGAGAGAAGGTAAACATACCAAATCCTGGGCAAGCTGTTGGATGAAACACAGAGTCTTCAGGAGAAGAGTTGTTCCACATACGGTATCTCCATTTGTTTTGCTGCACTTCATACAAATCATTCTTCTGTTCGGCTCGGCAGATGCAGGCCGAAGGTACCCAAAGAGGCTCAAGCCTTGCACTCCGAGTCTCTCAGCTTTTTCTTGCCTTGTGCACAGAAACTTCACCATCAGGTACTGAAAGGGACGTGACATCCAAAATTATTTTTAAAAGAAGCATAAGCCCCTGACAATGATGTTGCGCAGAAGGCACCCACTAAGTTGCTTCGCCTGAAATGTGTGTGACCCCAGAAACTGATGGAGAACGTGAATGTAAAGTCTGGGGATGTATCGGTCACATGCACCAGACTGATGCTGTGTGTGCTACACCAGGCCCAGCCCCATGACAACACCAGAGGAAAGTACAGTTGTGCTTCTGGTGCACTGCCATTGCCTACCTCTGTGTAGCAACTCTGGTATTCTTAGGTGGTTTCCCATCCAGCCAGGGCTGACCAAGCTTAAGAAGATGATGATGATATTGGATTTATAGCCCGCTCTCCACTCTGAATCTCAGAGTGGCTCACAATCTCCTTTATCTTCCTCCCCCACAACAGACACCCTGTGAGGTGGGTGGGCTGAGAGGGCTCTCACAGCAGCTGCCCTTTCAAGGACAATCTCTGCCAGAGCTAAGGCCATTCCAGCAGGTGCAAGTGGAGGAGGGGGGAATCAAACCCAGATCTCCCAGATAAGAGTCTGCACACTTAACCACTACACCAAACTTAGCTTCTGATATCTGACAAGATGAGGCAAGCCTGGGCTGTCTAGATAAGGTCAACAATGCTTCTTACAATGCATTTTTAAAGCTCACTGCCAGCGTTCGTGTATGCTCAATGATAAAAATTTCCTAGTAATTCTACTTTACACATTATGCAGCAGCAAACTTGAGCATGCCACCAAGTGTAGACCCAAACAGAGAACTGCAGCTAACCCAAGCTCTCTGAGGACATAAAAACTGCATTAGTGTTACTGGGAACACATTTAATTGCTATGTCTAACTACAAAGGATTGAGGAAGAGCAAACTCTCAGTAACAGTTAAAGAAGCCCTGTGTCCCACCAGTGGTACTAAACGTACAATCCGTTGAGAACCACTGCTATAAAATCACATAGTAAAAGTTTTATTGATTTCAAGTCTAAATGTGTAGAATGGAAGTTTTACTTTGGAAATTCTGCACTGCTGCATCTTGATTTCCACTTCATCCCATTCCTCCTCCATTTCAAACCAACCAACAGGATCCTCCTCTCCCAGTTCATCACGAGAAGTGCCGCTCCTACAGGGACAAAGAAGAAGAGCTGGGTTTTTATACCCCACTTTTCTCTACCCGGAGTCTCAAAGTGGCTTACAATCACCTTGCCTTCCTCTCCCCACAACAGATACTGTGTGAGGTAGGTGGAGCTGAGAGAGCTTAGTTACCAACCCAAGTTCACCCAACTGGCTGCATGTGGAGGAGGAGTGGGGAATCAAACCCAGTTCTCTGGATTAGAATCCACCACTCTTAACCACTACACTATGCCAGCTCTCAGGAAAATCAATTGGGCTATGCCTTCTCTGCAGCCACATGATCCAGCTGCAGTTAACAAATGGTACCCAACTATGTCAGGACTTCCTATCCCTGGCAGACAACATTTCCATCCCAAATATCTCTGCCTTACAAGCACTTGTAGTCCTCAAGGTTCCCAAAGAGGTGAACCAAAGTCTTTCTGAATGAGGATCAGAGCGAATGGGAAGATACTGTGGCAAGGAAGAGGGCAGCACAGGGGGAGTGGAATTTTCAAAGTAACAGTTCAACAAAGTGTTTAACAAAACCTTCTCTGAATAGAAGATTCAAAGGCACGTAAGCAACATCTTTCAAACAGCTACAAAAGATGGAATTTTAAAGACAAAGAGGCTGCAGGTAGCCACAGTGGTTCGAAGCACAAAAGTCACACAATCTCTTAGTAGGACCAACCAAAACGGCACAGAAGAGGGCAAGCTTTTAAATTCAGCCAAATGCTTCATCAGGTTGGATGCTTTTAAAAACTTGGGTGCCAGGGGAAACCAGATGTCTCAGGCTATGATCTTAAGACCTTGTTTTGCAACTATCTTAAGGCATCTTGAATTACACAGTTTTCATTTCTGTGGGAATCTTTATCACCCTAGAAGCTCCTTGGTTGGGGGCAGTGGGAAAACAGACCCAAGGTACTAAAGAGACATGGACCAGAGAACTTCAACTCCTTCCTTCCGCATCCTCGACATTACACCTGCAATCTGTATCTGAACATCTTGCCTCACCTATGCTAGAACACACTAGCAAAAACTTCTACTCAGCTACTCATCTGGATGGAAGCTTAGCTAGCAAAAGAATGATGATGATATTGATGATGATATTGGATTTATATCCCGCCCTCCACTCCGAAGAGTCTCAGAGCGGCTCACAATCTCCTTTACCTTCCTCCCCCACAACAGACACCCTGTGAGGTGGGTGGGGCTGGAGAGGGCTCTCACAGCAGCTGCCCTTTCAAGGACAACCTCTGCCAGAGCTATGACTGACCCAAGGCCATCTCAGCAGGTACAAGTGGAGGAGTGGGGAATCAAACCCAGTTCTCCCAGATAAGAGTCCGCACACTTAACCACTACACCAAACCAGAAGGCCAGACACACTTTCCCAACTGATCGTACTCTCAATGAGGTTTAGGAAAGTTGCCTTTATCTATGAGGAAAGGTGAGGTATACATGTTTTAATAAATAAAAATAATCAATAAACGTATGTCAAAAAGCACTGGCTATCAGTTCACAAACATGTGTTCTTTCTGTATGATTTTTTCAAAGCATTCACAATGCATGTTGGGGGTTTTTACCTGATTTTTAAAAACTGCCGAAAATCCTCTAGCTTCCACTTGTCATAGCGTTCAAATCTTTTAAAATGCTCCTCAGCATGAAACTTTTCTGAAGAGCAGTTATAAGCAAACACTAACCCACATCGGGCCCCAATCGCTCCTCTTCGCACCTAGGAGGAGAACAAACCTATAACCAGGCACCAAATAAAATAGGAAAGAGAAAAAAAACACCATCTTTGGTGTTCACAAGCAGCAAAGCAAGAAAATTGAGGAGCAAGCAATCTGTTCCTTCTAAGGATAACATCTAAATTGTTGAGGAGAGTTGTGGGACTCCACATGCACACCCCAGATGCCTGGTCCACACCTGGCTCCAGAGTCCTGATCAGCTTTGGTCAAGATTCCTAATTCATTCATCTCATTTATACACTACCCTTCTTCCAAGGAGCACAGAATGGTCTTTATGGAGGGGGTGGTCTCATAGGTTTCCTCACAACTGTTAGGCAGAAAAAGTGAATGCCCCTAGGACATTCAATTATTTTCATGGTTCAAGCAGGGACCTGAACTGAGGTTCCCTTCCCCACCCCCCTGCCAAGTTCAACACACTTCCTGCTACACTCACACTAGTTCCCTTGCTCTCCCTTTATGTTCCCAGATCGGCTCAAACAAGCATCATTTTGTAGCCATGTAAATCATGAAGAAATTACAGTGATGCCCCTAAAACTGCCATTAGCGCATTAGGAATGGCTAAATGTTGTCTGCCATGAAAAAGTCTTTACACCAAGTGTTGGCAGGACCTTCTAGATATCCATGGGGGCCTTAATGCCAATCTGCCACATTAAGAATAAACAAAATACAAGGGCAACATTTGTCCACAGTTTGTTTCAGCCAATGAAACTGAAGCTCAAGGAAGGCTTTAAAAACTATGTATAACTTCATAGAAATTAAGAGCCACATTTTTTCCTCTGCCGTAAGCTCAGTAAGAGCCTTTTAACAAATCACTTTCTGCCACTTAACTGGTAAAGGGAATAATATTGACCAGGCTTACAGCACTACTGTAATGATTACTGTGTGTGAGAATCTATCTGAGCCCTTGGTATTGATATTATTATTATTATTATTGTTATTGATGGCCTTCGAGTTGGAAAATTTTACCATAGTTGTCATTTGGAAGTGTACTCCATTTTTGCCTCTATATTGACTTGGTTTCTACATGACCGGATGCCCTCCTCCAGCATGACCAACCATCCTGTTAAAGGGGTGTCTTATAAGCAGGGCTGTCATGAGAAAGCACACCACACTTTCAAAACAGCTACTACTCAATGAGCACAGCCCTACCTTTATTCTAATCTGCGTGACCTGGAAAGCCGATTCAGTCCCCGTAGAAAGGATTACACTTGCCCGAGTCTTCCCAGTCTCTGTAAGGAAGCCTACATAAACAGAACACAAGGCTAGTTAATTTCGAAGGGATTCTCCCGGGTGAGCAGTTTCAATGTGACAAATTTGGAGCTGGACCAACCCAGGGGGTGTTGCCCGGGACTGATTCCATGACGTGCAGATTTGGCACGACGACGATGACTTGCCTCTAGAAGCCAAGTGGGCGCTTACCATCCCCCGTCCAGGGCTCCACAAGGAGGTTTTCGGGTCCTGATTTGTCCTCCTTTCCCTTGACGTCGCAGGCTTGCAAAGTCAACCGCAGAGGCGTTCCTGGAGAATGAGAGAGGCTTGTCAACAGCAAACAGAGGGAGTCCACCAAAACTATCTTGGATTCTTTGGCAAAGGAGGGCAGAAGCTTTTTTGTATTGTGGGTGTTCTGCCTCTTCCTTCTTACTGAGCTTTTCTCCTGTAATATAATTTCTGAAAAAAATTCTTGAATCTTTTTTCTAATATTCTTTTACTCTCAGCCAGGGTTTTTTATTGCTGCTTTCTAGTCAACAAAGTATACTGATTTTTACAGAATCTCTTGTATTGTTTTAGAGGTTACAATTACAAATTATATCTGGAGTGGCTAGGCCAGTAACGATGCTGCAACTAAAACCTAGCTTCTTGGTGAGAGATGATGTAAAAAGTGTACAAGTTTCTTTCAGCATAGGGCTGCAAACATCACTGGTTTCCACACTGTATCTACAAACTGGATTAGAGGTGAGCACCTTTTTTACAATTAAAGACCCAAACATGTTAAGATTGAGAGCAAGAGACCAACCAAGAGTCCAGTATAAGGAAATCTGATGGCAAAACTCAAAATGCAAAGCTTGACATTACTGAAAACTGTGCTGATAAAGTTTCTGAAGAGTTGTATATTAGGAAGTGGCCTACCAACGGTTTCACAATAAGTAACAGACATATCCAGGAGGACCTGGAGCAGTTATTTTAGAGAACAGGCATAAATCTGCATGTGATTCACACTGATATTACTAGCAGTGATTCCCTTCTATGATTTCCATTGTCTGCAAAGCATTTCTAAGAAGCTCTTTAGTCCCACACAAATACCTGGTTCTGTTTCCCATCACAAGCTGGTTATTCTAACATCCCCCCACTCCTCTAATACACATTAGCTCACATATTTGATTTTTTTGGGGGGGTGGAGGGGGGAAGATCCCATTTTTCACAATGGGGCACAGACTGCAGACTTCTGAACTAGATGCTTCCTACTAAAAAAACAACAACAAAAACCTGGAGTTTAATTTAGTCTTGTATCCAGCCAATACTGTGACTCATTGGAATGATTATGACATTCTGCCAAGGTTTCTCACTGCTAACCAAGCTCCATAAAGGCAAGTAAGGACTTTGCATCCCGCTGCACAGCTATAGCAGTGAGGTGCAATGGGTAGAATGCTGCCTTAAAAGCAAGTAAATGTGACCACGTTTTCACTCTGACCTTGGGTATTACAGAGTTTTCACGAGGGGAAAAATGCTGGTGAGGAGAACAGAACACACCGCTTTTAAACTCCATGGGGGAACAATGGGATAAAGATGTAACTGACAGAAAAAGATGGACAACATCTGCTCTGCACTCCAAAGGATAAAACGAGGAAGGGAAGAGCTCTGAACTCTTAGGAGGAAGAGCAGCATATAAGAAACACAGAGATGTTGCTTTTATTATTAAGCATAAAAATACAAGTAGTAGTTAGCATCTTAAAGACCAACAACGTTTTCCATCTGATGAAGTGACCTTTGACTAATGAAAGTCTATGACCTGGAAAATTTTGTTAGTCTCTAAAGTTCTACTGGACTCTAAATTTGTTCTGCTACTACAGACTAACATGGCTACCCGCCTAAAACAATCTACTAAGTATTAGGCGGCTGCTATCACAAGCCTTAACAGCTACAGTAAATAAGGCTGCTTGAAAAACATATGGCTGTCTTGTAGAAGTGGACCCAACTGGCCTTTGCACAAGCAGAACACACTTCCTCTTATGCAAGAGGCACCCATGGTTTCTGCGGATTCTTCCTCAAGCTTCAGCCTCTCGTATCATTCCTCATGATCCATAGGAACACCAACAGGAAGAGGGAGACAGCAGAGATGTGTCCCATGAGTGGAGCTCAGCTCACAGTTTTCAGGATCCGGTCTGTTTTATTATATACTGAATGACTGAGTAATTTATGTTTTGCCTTTTAAACAGAGTTGTCTTGAACATTTTGTTTAAGTTAGCAGCTCTGATTATTTTCACCAATCGTTTCTTCTTAGGAGGTTCCGATTTCTATAGCTACCCAAAAATAAGCCTAACGGATGACAAATGTAAAACAATTTCATGATACTCTGGGGGCATGAGACAACCCATGCAGCTATAATAGATTTGCAGCCCTGTTATAAAACATCTGTGCTCTTACACAATCCCACTAGACAAAGAAAATACCTCTTAACATTACTAGAAAACCTATTGTTTAGATGGCATATGCTATAAATGCTACTGAATAACCATCTTAAAAAGGTAGAAAAGAGCAAGAGTTCAGTAGCACCTTGAAGACTAACACAATTTATGGCAGGGGAGGAGCTTTCATGAGTCACCGCTCACTTATTCTTTAGGGTGCTACTGGACTCTTGCTCTCTGCTGCTACAGATAAGACTAACGTGGCTACTCATCTTGGTCTAGATTAAAATGGTGTGAGAGATGGAAGGGTGTGTGTACTACCGCAGGCTCCTGACATGGAGTCCTGGAGAGGAAACAGCGCTGAAAATTCTACATCACCAGAAACTGCCCTGGTTACTTGCCTTCTCTCACAGGGGCAAACTACTTCATCCTCACCTCAAGCAAGTTGCTATTAGTAATCAGGACTTTTTTTGTAGAAAAAGCCTGGCACGAAGTTATTTGCATATTAGGCCACACCCCATGATGTCACCATTGTTTCACACAGGGGGTTTTTTTGTAGAAAAAGCCCAGCAGGAACTTATTTCCATATTAAGCCACACCCTCTGATGCCAAGCCAGCCGGAACTGCATTCCTGTGCGTTCCTGCTCAAAAAAAGCCCTGTTAGTAATAATTCTGAAAACACAGGTAAGAATACACTAGTTTTACTCAACCGTCATCTTAAAACACTGTTGATGAACCATACAATCTGCTAAACTATGCAGAGAATATCAAAATCATTATATGTGTATGCGTGCAAACACACTTGCTCTCTGACCATCAGAGCACACCATGCCAACACCTACCATATTTATAGAGCAGGTTTTGCCTGACTGTGGCCATGGAAGTGATGAGAGACGCAGCTTTGTACGTCGTTTCCAGATGGTCAGAAATTGTGCAAAGTGAGCTCAGCACTTTAGCAATACTCCCTCTGGCGAGAGCAAATGCCAACATGGTGAGCTCTACCTCTGGAGAAGCACAACAACTAGGAAAGGGGAGGGGGGGGAGAGAGAGAAAGAGATCTGTAAATTCAAACATGCTTTTAAAAAGTTTAAGTCGGCATCTTAATGTTACTCATATTTTATTTAGTTATTTATTCCATTAAAATATTTAAATTCTTACTTTCTTCCAGGTTCAAGGTAGCCTACAATAATACTTAAAACATACAAACAGCTAAAACCAAAGATAAAATAAGCCTTGAATCCTTCCCTCCACTTGAAAGGTGTCTGCTGTTCAAATGCCTTCAAATGCCTTGGAGAACAGGCAAGCACACTTTGAGGCACAAAAAGGCACACTAAGAACAATTCCAAGATTTACAAATCTGAAACGTATTTTGTGGTATTTCAAGCCCCAGAAGCCACCTACATGTTTTGCATGCAGATTGCCCTAGGTTCAATGTATGTCACCTCCAACGGCAATGGATCTCAGGTAGCAGGACTAGAGAGGTTGCTTCTCAAGATCTTAGAGACCACCTGCCAGTCAGTCAGTAATGAGCCAGAAAGAAGAATGTTCCGATTCAGTATAAGGCAGCTGAAGATGTTCATGTGCATTAATAGTCCAGGCTGGTCCAAACTCATTAGACCTTGGAAGCAAAGCAGGTTCAGCTCTGGTTATTACTTGGATGGGAGCCCACCAAGGAAGACCAAGGTCACGATGTGGAAGCAAACAATGGCAAACCACCTCTGAATGCCTCTTGCCTTGAAAACCTAACGGGGTCACCGTAAGTTGACTGCAACTTAATGGCAAAAAAAAGGGGAGGGGGAGGCTAAAAGAAGCAATTAGAAGAGAACAACCAAATACAGCAAGTTGTGTTTTTAGTTACTTGGGCTGAAGTATGATCAGGTGGACAGCCATGTTGGTCTGAAGCAAGAGAACAAAGTTAGAGTCCAATGGGACCTTTAAGACCAACAAAGTTTTATTCAAATTACTGGATAATTTTGTTCTTGGGCCAAAGTTTGTTTTGCTAGAAGACCAATCTCTGTGGATCAAGGCCTCACCTCTCGCCCTGTGAAAAGAGCCTGCGAGAAAGTGCTGTTGGCCCAAGCCCTCACCCTCCCTTCTAGGCCTGTTTCATTCCTGGGTTAGCTAGCAGCAGGGCTTGGTAGCACTGCTAAGGTGGCCAGATTTGGCTCTGGTGCAACCAGTTACTAGTCTGCCCTTTAGGAAATATAAATTTATTTCCACAGCAAATATTTTTAGACAGGCTGAAACAAATTTGAAATAAGCTGTGTTTGCCTAGTCCTGTTACACAGCCACTCAATTAGGGATTTAAAGTAATCTCTCATGCCAGGCATGCTGTAATACAAGACCCATTACTATGAAAGGGGGAGAACAATCTCTTGGTGTCCTCCTTCCATACAGTTACAGTATAAGCATTTATAATGCCCCTCTTTTTTGCAGGGTTAAACTCAAAAGATCCAGTCCTTGGTCAACACTTTTCAGAACTCGCCACTCCTGACTGATGGCATTCGTTATGAACATACCTGGTAATTCTCAGCAGAAAACTGTCTACTTCTTCCAAAACATTAGGAGACAAAAAACTTGAGAAGTCTGTGGAACCAGGTGAAAGAGACAGCGGTGGCATATGCTGCAGGGCTTTCCTAGAGAACAGGGGAAGATCATCCCATCAGAAATGAAGAATCAGCTACGCAACAAAAACATTGCTAAAGCTTCGAATAAACAAAGCTGCATTCACAGCAAGATGGTATTGGAACACACTGGGAACTTCTGCTTCTGGGCATGCCTCATAAGCAAGGCTGCCAGCTCTGGGTGGGGAAATACCTGGAGATTTTGGAGGTGGAGCCTGGGGAAGGCTGGGTTTGGGGAGGGGAGGGACCTCAGCAGGGTATAAGGCCATAGAGTCCACCCTCCAAGCACAAGGAGTACACTCCCTGGTCATGTCAGTCCACTGATGGACCCTCTTTATAGGTTGGGGATACTTAATGCTGCAGTGTTACTGAAAAGAATTTAGCTCTACAAGTTTCCAAAGCACTGCTTTGTAAAGACACAGAGCCCATGAGTGCAATATGCACACAGACCACAAAAGTAGTAAATAAATAAGTAAGAGTAGCCCACACTGTTTCTCAAGTTGAGATAGGTAAATTGCCCAGCTGCATGCACAGAAGTCTTGACCTAGAAAAGAAGCACTAGAGGCGAAAGACAGAGCAAGGGGAACAGGACTCACTGGGTATTTTGCAAGATGGTGTGGACAATTGCTGGATTTGTTTCCATGGAAGCTGTCACCAAAGAGGTCAAGAGTGACCAGTACCAGATAGCTGAAGCGTCACAGACTGAGACTCCGCCCTTCCTCACTCTCTGGTAGCCAATAGCTCTGAGCCCGTGAATTCTGGTATCGCACCCATCGCTAAGGCAGCGTTTGATGTTTATCTGCACATCTGTCAAAGAGCATCAAACAAAGGTAATTTCTTCCAGTCTCGCTTTGCCTCTCATGCATCTCTAGTAATTGCACTGATGCTTGCACCAAGAGAACATCCCAAGGCTCTCCCCCCACCCCATCACTGCATAAATTCTAGAACTTACATTTATTTAGAACATTTTTATGCTTCTTCTCCAGAGAAGTTGTCCAAGGTGAATATTTTATTTCTTTAGTCACATAATTTTATCCCTTTAGTCACATAAAATTTTATCAATTTAAATTTCACGTTTATTCAGAATAAAGAAGAAAGATTCCTAGATCAAAAGTAATCAGTCAAGAAACATGACTGCTGCCCAACAGCCCATCCAATGTATTTCAATGTGTTCAAGAGTCACGCAAAATTCCAGCAATGGATGAAGCTGCAATTGCAGGCAGAGTAGCTTCCAAGCAGCTGCATTTCCAAGCCAGTTTGGTGCAGTGGTTAAGTGTGTGGACTCATATATGGAAGAACTGGGTTTGATTCCCCACTCCTCCACTTGCAGCTGCTGGAACAGCCTTGGGTCAGCCATAGCTCTGGCAGAGGTTGTCCTTGAAAGGGCAGCTGCTGTGAGAGTCCTCTCAGCCCCACCCGCCTCACAGGGTGTCTGTTGTGCGGGAGGAAGATAAAGGAGATTGTGAGCCGCTCTGAGATTCTAAGTGGAGGGCGGGATATAAATCCAATATCATCTTCTTATGGTGTTTTTGTACAGATTGTTGGCTATTTTACATTAGGTATAAAATTGGAAAGTTCCACTTAAGTACCAGGTAAAAAGGTAAAGGTAGTCCCCTGTGCAAGTACCAGTCATTTCCGACTCTGGGGTAACGTTGCTTTCACAATGTTTTCATGGCAGATGTTTTACAGGGTGGTTTGCCATTGCCTTCCCCAGTCATCTACACTTTCCCCCCAGCAAGCTGGGTACTCATTTGACCGACCTCGGAAGATGGAAAGTTGAGTCAACTTTGAGCCAGGTACCTGAACCCAGCTTCTGCTGGGATGGATCTCAGGTCGTAAGCAGAGCTTAGGACTGCTGTACTGCAGCTTTACCACTCTGCGCCATGGGACTCTTAGCTCAGTACCAGGTAACAGACAACAAACCCTTGAACTAGCAGATCTGTTTCATCTTCATCCCTCCTGTCCTCCAAGAAGCTCAGAGCAGTGCACATCTTTCTCCCTGCTTCCATTTCATCCTCGCACCAACCCTTTAAGTCAGGTGAAGACAAGAAACTGCAACCATACCAGCATCACCTGGGCCTCCCACTCCTCAACCCAACACTCTTAACCACCATACCATAATGGACTTAAGACTCCACAAAAATAACTGAAGCACTGGGGTAGATTTGACAACATGTAATGCAAGATTTAAACTGGATTTGATTCTTGGGAGATTTTGCTGGGGTGTTGAGAAGCCAGCCAGAAAGCAGGTGTATAAAAGCAGAGAGCATACACTGGCACTGTTTGCTTAAAGACAGTAAATTACTAAACCAATTCAGATTTCAATGCTTTACAAATGTTAACACATTCCCTGGAGGTACAACCGTGCTTTGCCTGAGCCCTAGATCCTGTAAATTCAGCTCTGAAAAAAAATGACGTTACTTTAAAGAAACCAGAAACACCAATTGCATCGTTATTGACTCACACATCTGACTAATGTTAGCGTTTTCCAACAATGTCACGTAGCCGGTGACATTGCTTGGAATGTGAACATCGCGGACCTCCTGAAGATTGCTGGCAGTCCTTCCAACTGCTACTGTGACTTGCTGCGGCATGTAACTCTGGTCGTTTGCTGCAACTGCAATGGAGAGGTGCCTCAGAATGACGTCTGGCTTCATCTTTAAGCTGCGAGGCAAGACAGAGAAAAATGCAACTATGAAGCAAAATGATGAAAGGGGCATTGAACTCACCATGGATATGTCTTCTCATCAGATGGAGAGTCAGCCTGAAAGGGTGTTCACTCCTCTTGCTCACTAGCAGGGCAGGACCAAGTAAATCTGAGTGTTTGGCCCTTTTGATGACCCCATATGCTCCCTCTGACCTCTTCTCCCTCCGGTCAAAGCAAGACATCTCCTTCAATGCTAGCTTAGCCCCGTTTTCCCATTCCTTCCTTCTGCGCCCAAATTGCCCTTTATCAGGACAGCAGCAAGTTCAACAAGGGATGCTATCTTCTGCACCCCCATCCAGATTTGCTTCTGTTATTTGGCTGGAGCAGTTTACACTATGAAGTGTAGAGATGCTACCCTTCCTGCTCTGCACTGAAGAAAAAGAAGAGAAAAGGGCCAGGACTAAAAGCTTCATTTTGAAAAGGAACACCAGTGGAAGAGAGGCTCCAGTCTGCACAGAGCTGGCAAGACTGAAACCTGAGTGGGGAGAGAGGTGCTGCAAGTGGGAAAACAGACTAGAGCTACAGGTGAGGATGGGGATTCCCATCATAGCAGGGACAGATTAATGCAGATTTACAGGGCAGATGTACAGGACAGTGATTTCAGAGAAAGTAAGAGAGCAACCCATTCAATGAAACCCCTCCTCCACTAAATTACAAGGTGTGTGTGCGTGTGTATGTGTGTGTAAGGGAATCAAAGACATTCTCCCACAGGCTTCATCACTGCCGCATCTATGAAGTCAATCCTACAGCTCAGCAGCTCAAGCACCTATTTGTGCTGCTGCAGTTGAAGTCTGATCCAACGTCTGGCAAGCAGGGCAGAGCTGGCACATAACACCCCCCCCCCCCGCACAGCATATCTGAAAACAAAAAGCAAACCTTTTAAAAAAAAAAGGCAAAAGAGGTGAATGAAAAAAAATATATGCTGACCGGATTTAAAACATTTTGGTCCAGTTGTTTAACTCACAAAAGGTCTGCATAGTAAGTAAGAGAACTAAAATATGTATAAATCATGAATAAATGCTGCAAATTATACCCAAGCCAGCAAAAAGAGAATCATTCGCATTCAAAAAATTCAAAGCCAAGTCCCAAGCATTCATGCAGATCTGTTTCCAAATCCCTTCAAAACAGATTGGGTTTAGCCTGATGGGAAAATGCAGTCCATTTGAGGTCTATTGCATCTCATCAAATAACTATCAGATAACTCATAGCACTGTCCCACCTCTATTAGGTAGGGATAAAGACCACACCTATTAAGGATAAGGAAAGGAAAGGTCCCCTGTGAAAGCACCAGTCGTTTCCGACTCTGGGGTGACGTTGCTTTCACAACGTTTTCATGGCAGACTTTTTACGGGGTGGTTTGCCATTGCCTTCCCCAGTCATCTACACTTTCCGCCCAGCAAGCTGAGTACTCATTTTACTGACCTTGGAAGGATGCAAGGCTGAGTCAACCTCGAGCCGGCTACCTGAAAACCTGGCTACCGTCAGGGATCGAACTCAGGTCGTGAGCAGAGCTTAGTACTGCAGTACTGCAGCTTTAACACTCTGCGCCACGGGGCTCTTAGATTAGGGATAAAGATCACACCAGTTAGGCCTACACAGGCTGGACTTGGTTACATTGTCTCTTCCAACTCCTATGTTCAACACAAGGATCTCAAATGAGCTTGGAAAGGCACAAGGCAATTCCCATCTCCCATCACAGCCCTGCCAAAATATTTCACTTGAGAAATCCTAGATCATAGATCCCAGCAAGGAGTCTCTCACTTACCGTATCCAGTGCGAACGGGCGCTCCCATCAGACTGCCAGAAGGAAGAAGTTTCCCCATTGGTCATTTTGTCAATATCTGCTGAGTTGGAGGAGGTTTCTATGTGAGTGTAGCACTTTGAAACAGATTTAAGCTTGTCCAACTCCTGGTTTCCGTTTAAGTCACTGGGGCATTCTGCAGAACGAAATGAAAGGAGCAAAAACAGGACAGTCACAAGTGCTCCTAGCAGTTTTAACTTTCTTCTTGCTGTGTGTTCCTTCATCTGTATGTTTTATTGCTTTTGATAGTTTGTGAGCTCTCTGGAGGAGGGCATCCAGTTCACACTTATTAATGTACTCAGTGTAAGGCGGGGTGTCAAATTCATTTGTTAGGAGGGCCAGACCTGACATAAATGAGACCTGCTCCTCTTAAGGGAATGCTGACAACATTCTCAGTGACCCTTAATATGTTCAAGTTCCATGGCAACCTGGCTCCTGGGTTCTGCCTAGCTCTGACAATTACATTTAAATAAAGTTGTGATCACATAATTTCTCAGTTGCATCTTCAAGACACAAGAAGGCACACATACCCCACAGCTGGAAAGGGGCATCCTACAATCAAGTCCCTAAATCAACTTGGCTTTGGGGCTACTGGAAGAGAGAGCAGAGCAAATGCACACTAGCCAGATAAGCAAGATATTCAGCCGGTAAGAGTTTATCAACCCTGCAATAAACACCTCTTTCCCAAGAAACCAACAAGTTTCAATACCCTTTTCTTTTAAGATGAGCCGGTCTAAGGAATCCTTCAGTACAGAAGAACGCATATTGCAAATGTTGTTGAAGTACTCCAGGACTGGATATGGGATGACAGAGTTGGCAATACGGTTCCGGTGCAGGAATCTCAGAAGCGTGGAAGCATGAAGGCTACGGCGCTCCTTTGATTCAGAAAATATGTCTATAAAACCTTAAGAAAGACAAAGATAGATGCTCTTAGGCTGGTGCATTCAACTGTTATCAGAAGAAAAGTTTCCCGTAATCCAGTGAATAAATACTGAGAACAAAGCAATACTTATTTTCCACCTATGCTTGCTGCTGATGGGCTTGAATTGTCAGTTAATGAATCCAAAATGGAAACCACATTAAGTGCTTTCAAATAGCACTGGAGAAAACAAAAAACTGATGCTCAGCAAAAAATCCTTGCGAGGTTTATTTAGATTTAAATGCCGCAAATCTGTAGGCAGCAACTGAGTTGTTATTGACCCTAGGCACAACCATTCAGACACCAGTGTGATCTTATAAGGCTATCAGCACACTGATCCAAACACAGAAAAGGGAAACAGATCGCCAGCTTGCAGATTTGACAATTAAGGCTCTGCTGGCAGGATAAGCTATCCTAATGTGACAATGCAAAAACTCATTTTAAACTTCTGATTTTCATGTTCAAGGACTGAAGCAAAAGCGGAACAAAGGTGATTAAAGGGATTTGCTCATCTAATACATACCCTGCCAGAGGCAAGTAAAAATATTTAGTATTTACAGCTTTTCCTAATTTGTTTTTCAAAATACTTCAAGCAAAAACATAGGGAACAATGGTGAGAGCGGGTAGCCAAAAAGCTGCCAACCAGATTAAATGACTCAGCTGTACTGAACAAGTGTAGTCAGCATGATATAACAGTTAGTGTATCACATTTAAGACCAGAGAGCCCTAAGTTCACATCCCCATTTAGTCATGAAGCAGTCTGAGTGACCTCGGGCCAGTCACTCTGAACCTAAATCTAACCTACCTAACAATGTTGTTGTGAAGTTAAAATGAAGTTATGGGGAGAAAGAAAGACCATGTACACTGCGCTGAGCTCCTTGAATCACAGAGTTGGAAGGGACCTCCAGGGTTATCTAGTCCAACTCCCTAAAAATAAACCAAAACAAGCTTCCAGCACAAACTGCATGCTCTTTACTACTATATCTCAGCAGCTCTTGAAAAGCGGAATAACTGACTTGGTGGTACAAGCTCTAGAGAAAAAAGAAGCTCAAAATGAACCGGGTTTCATGTTATGTGATTTCACAAGTAGTTTCCATTTCTAAAAACACTGCCTTTAAAAAAGTAAGTTGTCCCTAAGCCTCAATTCTGGAAAATGTGCTTGAGAATATGCATGCAGCCTCTTCCTTGATAGTTTGCTCACTGTTAAAATTTTACAAACCCTGCAATATTTCAGGATAATGATTATACAAAAAGAAAGTCTGTTCACTCTATGGTTGTGCATATCATGTGCTTTTTTTTTGCATAAAATTCCAAACTTCTCACAGGATATGAAAATGGCTCTTTAAAATGGGTACCAGAGATACTTCCAGACATCCGTTTTCCAAAGAATCTTTGTAAATACTGAGCTCTTTTACTGCACGCTATTTATTTTGGGTGTACCCAAATAGAGCTACAAGTATTACAAAAGGCTAACACATTGTGAGTCACTATCATCACTCTCATACATCTTTGGGAAAAAACTGGAGTAAATAAAACATCAACTGGTGATGTGAACTGCACCAATGAACTAGGACATCTCCCAGAGCAGCACCGACATGCTGTGTTAGTCCTGTGGTTTTGTGTACTTAAAATCAACCCAAAGATCTCTGAGTGCAAAAATGACAACTTTTCCCCCTCCCACCTCTCTCTTACCTGGGACAAGTGAACAGGCCTGCAACTGCCTGATCACATGACTAAGCTCTCCTTGCAGATTGGCTCCACTGGAGGTCTTGAGAAGCTCCAGCATATTCTCCACATCCACTGTGCCATCTCCCTCAGTATCAAACTGAGCCAAGGCCTAGAGGAAGAAGAGATGATCAGCTATCAGAAGGGCAAATTGGGAAGATGATGCTTATTGAGCTCCCCACTTGTAAAGTCAGTCTGAGCTTTAAAGTCACTATCTGAAGCTCTGTTACATGTCCTCCCCACCTTCAGAAGTGGGGCAAGAAGCCACCAAGGACAGGGCTTTCTCTGTGGAATGCCCCCCAACCCTCTACAGAGATGTGAATTTTCTAGTACCAGGTTAAAAAGTTCTCATTTATGTGAGCTTTTGGTTGCAATTCTAAGAATAGTTCCTGGTAGAAATGAATGAATGAATAAAATGAGGCTCCCTTCTGAGTATACCAATTTAGGATTGCTCTCTTTGTAAATTAAATTACTAATTTGTGATTAGTCTCTCTGATCCTTTAAATAACACAACCTGTGTTATATTAGAGAATCTTCTACCCCACTCCTCAGCCTTACAAGCAGCTTACAACATTTTAAAAATATTTTTAAAGGTATCCTACAAGTTAAAATTCACCCCAACAACTCAAAAAAGAGTAAATCACAAAGTGGAACAATATTCCAAGCATTAAAAGCAAGACTACAAAGCAAAATAAAAATGCAACAAAACCGACCAATGAAAACTTTATAAAGCAGCAGGCAATCACAACGGGGGGGGGGGGGGACCCTATTATTAGATCACAAAGCAGAGGCACAAAAACAAAGCAAACTAGTCAACTAACTATCCAGCAACAAACCAATCACACTGCTTGTTTTATATTGCCAGCCTCTCTGTATTGTTTTACTGCTTAATGCAATTGTGTTGTTTTATAGTAAGCCACCTAAGAACATCTTTGGAGAGGCAGCACAGAAATACTTCTAATAAATTAAGATAGCCAATCCACATTCACACATACAAAAAAAATCTATCAGCAACAAATGGCACTGAACTGGCATGAACTCGATCAGGATTTGGCCAAAGCAACCATTACTGGCAATGAATTATCAGTTTATTATTTTTTTCAGGAGGTTTATGCGCAATCTAAAGGAAAGCTGCAGGCTTTAGAAGTGTGTTCTCTGCTTAGAACTTCATTGTTTAATCAAAGTAAGTTGCCAAACCCAGTTCCTGAAAGAACTCAAAGATTCAGCACTTTTAATGTAAAGCTAGTGCAACCTAAAAAGTAGCGAAAATAGTAACTCTCCAAAGTTTGGTAAACAAAGGGTGAGCATCTTTCTAGTGCTGGATTTTGGTGGCCAGTCTCAAATCCTTCATAAAGCCACAACACTAGACCAAGGGTGTCAAACTCATTTGTTAGGAGGGCTGGATTTGACATAAACGAGACCTTGTGGGGCCGGGCCATGTGTGTCATAAAATGTAAGGCCAAGTAGACCTTAATATAAAGGACACATATACTTTAATATAAAAGACACATAAAAACACAATTAAAGATTTTTTTTAAAAAGCTTTAAATAAAACATACTTAAAAGATTAGCACTCTTGCAATGTTTTATTTAACAGTCTCTGATAACTGAAGGAAGCAAGAGAGGAGGCAGATTTGCTTGCGGGCCTGATAGGAACCCGGGTCGCATGTTTGACACCCCTGCACTGGACTGTTCTGAATAGCGCCAACATTCCCTACCTCGTCTGTAGAAAAGGATCATTAAATAAGAATGACCAAGAGTGTAAATCACCAAACTGTAAAACCACTAAAGCCGTGTCATCTTCCATCCAGTACAGGCCTTCCTGGAGGTCATATTTATATTGTGCAGAGGTGAGCCATTCACTGCCCACCCACTTTCTGCATCCAAGCTGTCAGCTTCTCTCCCCCCACCCTTTCCTAACAGGTGTTCCATATCAGATGCTCCACTCTATCAAATGTCCTAGTTCAGGGATGGCCAAACTTGCTTAACGTAACAGTCACAAAGAATAAACGTCAGATGTTTGGGAGCCACAATACATGAATACTGCACATATATTTTAATTAAAACTCAATACTGGACTCGGTGGCTCAGCCGGCAGCTTCCCTCCGATACATGCTCACTTTTCTCCCTCAGCTCTTGCGCTCTCTTTCCCCGCTCTGGGTGTCCGGGTGACCTCTGTGGTGGAAGAGAAGAGCTTTCAAGTCTGCCTATTTCCCCCTCCTTCCCTGCTTCACACATGGTGGAAGGAGTTGCCTACCTATGGGTCAGCACTCAAAGGCTGACTGAGGTCCCGATGCTATGCACACTTACTTGAGAGTAAGCCTCAGCCTCCGGGAGCTGCACAATATGAGTGGAAGAGCCACACATGGCTCCCGAGCCGCAGTTTGGCCACCCCTGTCCGAGTTTAATGGGGTAAACGCCCTGAATGGACTAGTCACTTTTTGCAAAGCACAGCCTCCTTCTGACTTTATTCTATAAAAGAGAGGACCATGACTGACTGCCCTTGAAGAAAGCACAGAAAAGCTGCAATCACCCTTCATGGCAGGGAGCAGCACAGCAAGCAAAAATGAAACACATCTGGCATACTAAAACTGAACACAAAAATGTGACCTTGGGTTCATAGCAGGACAGCACTGTAAATGAACTAAGGAGGGAGGAACAGAGGACTCCATAGCACCCATTCTTTATAGAAGAGAAAATTCAATTTCAACAGTTGCTGTGGTCCAGACTACAGCCCAGAGCAGGATGTTCTCCTTAGAGCAGGAAATTCTCCTCCATGCCAACCAGCTCAACAAGTACCTTTGTTGACTACACAGATTTGACGACAGACCCACCCACAACTAACAAGGGCTTTGAGATATTTGTTTGAACTGCGATATTTGAGAGGTAACTTAGCCAAACATTGCTGTCAGTTGCGTGACTAGGGCTGCCTGCTCCTGACCTTTGATACAAGGAGATAATCAGGCTGCATTTCAATAGGCCTTACCAGCAGAGATATACTTGACACTCTGAGCCGCTACAGAGAGAAGCACAGGATATGTGGAGTTGACACAACAGTGGTATAAGGACCAAGTTTAAAAGCTCCAGCTTAAGCCTTGTGATATTGTGTGTGGGTGCCACACACACACACACACATTTGTTCACAGTATACTCAAACACCATGGAAGAGATTTAATTGATGGAAATAGCCTTATGCCTTTCCTGAAACAGGCAAAAGACATTCACATTTACAACCCGTGTATTTCCAAGCTAAATTACAGCCAGTGTTCATTCGTATACATTGATATCCTCCAAAGGGTGTACATTGCAAAGAACTAGCACAAATACTTTGAGGAAACAGTGGAGGACTAAAGTAAATATTCCTTTCCACTCAGTGTTTTCTTGGATGCACTGTCCTACCACCATGAACACATGCACAAAATCCCAAAGGCAACATACTGTCTGCAACTCACTGGGTAGCATTAGGAATACAACCACAACACAAGGGAACACTGGTTATACGTATTTTCTACTCCAAATTAACAGCCCTTACAATATGCAGGGTTTGCTGACCTATTCTGATCAATCTGACTTGCCTGTGTGTGCGTGTTAATTACTGTCAAGTTGCTTTTGACTTATGGCTACCCTATGAATTAACAAACTCCAAAACATCCAATCGTGAATGGCCTTGCTCAGGTCTTGCAAAATGAGGGCCCTGGCTTCCTAGACTTAGTCCATCCACCTCATGCTGGGTCTTCCTCTTTCCAGCTGCCTTCCACTATCCCCACCCCATAGTTCCACCCCATGACATTAATCAGGTTGTGCCTTGTGTTGTTATAGCTTCAATTAAGAAGCACACCCATTGCACTGGGCTTTGGGTAGTGTGGAAATTTCTTGGACCCCATTTATGTGAAGTAACCATTATCCTTAGATTGTCCTTTACTGGCACTTATTTCAAAGAGAACCAAAACAAAATTATAACCCGTTCAGGATCTTAAAAAAAAAAAAAAGCAAGGTTTATTTATATGTCAAATAAGCAGTGTTTCCAAAGAAAAGTGCTGTCATTTCTTAGGAACAGAGAACAGTAATTCTTTGATGACTTCCCTGCTGAATAACAAGGTGTGGCCCAGAACCTTTGCCCTGGAGTGATGTTTCTCCTTGAACCATCACCACTACTAATGTCACACAAAGGTAAAACCACCCACACCTTGTAATTGTTGGTGTGCTGAACTTCGCTTCTGAAGGCATTTTTCATAAGTGATTTATTGTGTTCACCATAGAGACTTAAAACCTACATTTGCTAGAAAACATATTCCATTATAAAATGACATTTTTTACACTTGCTGCCTCAACTAGTGAGACACTCCACAATAAAAGAAATCATAGCCTGACTTCTTTCTCCATTCTTTTCATTTTTACAGAGTGAAATGGACTCCTTCTCCTATTCAAATGACCCTTTTCAGATTTGCATGCCTTGGAAGTCCAGAACAGCAGAGGAGACACACCGGCAGCTTCACTCTCCTTACTGATGTACTGACCTCAATGCAGCAATGCTCTTTACACGAACAAAACAATTTTAATTTCCTTCCCCTGAACAGAAGTTCCAGTAACATGTCACATACAGCTTCTAAAATTAAGAACAGCAGAATAGCTCTGCTCAGGGAGACTAATAGTGATCCATCTAGTCTAGAACCTCATTTCACACAGCGGCCAACCAGTAACTCTGGAAGGCAAACAACAGGGCACAGAAGCCAAAAAAGAGATGCCAGGACACAGCTTGGCATCCTCTAGGAGCTTTGGGGGTGGACATAACATGATGTTACATGGCAACATCATGTCAACTTTGTTCCAGATTTTCATTTGCTTTAATTTCTGCAGTCCTATTCCTATTACATTGCTTATTGGATGTCCTATCCTATTGACTTAACGCTGAATAATCTGCCTTGATACTCAGAAAGAAAAGATGACTATACATAATGTAAACAAGCAGAATTTCTAAGGCATTGGCAGACACGGTGTCCGGATTCTCCCCCAGATGTGGCACTGCCACACAATGCAACGTCATTTCCACTATGCCACACACACTGTTCTCCCACGGGCCCTAGGAACAAGGGCAGGTGAGGGGGCACAGGGGACCCAAGCAGGAAAATGATTGTTCAAAGCAAGTAATTGGCATCCCTAAGCCAAAGCCTTCCTCCTGTATGGCCTCCTAGCACTGGTATCCAGACGCTTATTTGCCTTTGACTGTGGAGATTCCCTTTAGTCAGCACGGCTGATGGCACTAGCCTCCATGAATTATCTATTCCCTTTTAAAACCATCTATGCATGCGGCCATCACTGTATAATCTGGCAGCAAATTCCTTATTTCAATCACTCACTGACTAAATAAGTACTTCCTTTTGTCAGTTCTAACTCTACCTGAACATCAATTTCATTCTGTGACAGTGCTCTATTTTGGGCAAGAGAGTTCTCTCTACCACCTTTCTCTACTCCATGCATAATTTTATAAATCTTATCGTGTCCCCCTCACTACCAATACATTACAGACTGCACCTAGAGAAGTTTATAAAGCTTCTCTAGGTACAATGTACTGGTGGAAGGGGGATACACATTTAGGGGGGAAGTTCCACTGTGAATACATTTTCTCCACCCACACCCCTCTCTGCAATAGGGCCACTACATTCATAATGTGCATGTTTCTCAGAATAACATTTCTGCTCATAGCAGCAGCTTATTTGACCCCCTCTTTGGGTGACCCTGGGCCTGTCAGCCTAACTTACTCCACAAGGTGACTCTCTGTGCAGATAAGAGGGGAGAACAAAGTTACATGCTCTTTTAAATCTCAGTTAGGAAGAAAAGTGGGACGTAAATAAAAATAAGAACCCTTTATTTCACTGTCTAGTTTCTGTGCACTAACCATTCCTATTCTGAAGCTTAACCCGTAAGCTAATGCACTACCCCAACTAATTTAAATTCCACCATCTCAGGCCCACACCAATGCTAATCTATGTCATCTTTCATACCAGGTTCCAACTTTTTCCCATGAGTTGCCTCATTCACAGTTCTGACATCTTGATAAAATCTACAGTTAGTCAGACCAGTTGTCTGGCTCCCTGATGTTCATGTACTTCCTTATTCAAATTGTCCACAGGGCTCCTTGATGTTCATATACTTCCTCAATCAAATTGTCCACAACCCTTCCTAATAACTGTGGCCTATGAAGAACCAGTGCTGGAGGTGCAGGATCCATACAGAAATCCTAACACAGCCTAGCAATCACATGCACAACTCAAATCACTTTTTACAGGGCTGTTTGGGACAAAACAGTACAAAGACTGTAAAGCATTATGCTGATAAAGAGTAATACTGTTGTAACTACTTGGGGCTGTTCTGGAGGACAGACCAGAAGCTTCAACTGATGCAGGTAGTTTATTGGCAGGAGTTAAATATTCCGCATCTATTAAGCTGAGTTTACAATAATTGCATCGGCTGCCAATTTGCTTCCACATTCAGCCTTAAGTGCTGGAGTTAACCTTGAAATCTCTTCATGACCTGAGATCCTTATATCTGTGGGGAAGCATCTGCTCACCCCAGGTACCGACAAGACATCATCAGACCAGGAGTTATTAGTCTCTCCACTCAGGACAATGGGAATTGTTTCCACTCAGGTCTTCTCAGTGGCCATGGAACAGAATCCCTGAGGATGCAAGGAAAGCCCCAATCTTGTCAAGGATTAATAGGAAGCAGAGAGTGAGTATAAATGGGCAGTCTTCGCAGTGGAGGACAGTAAGCAGTGGGGTACCGCAGGGCTCAGTACTGGGTCCCATGCTCTTCAACTTGTTCATAAATGATTTGGAGTCGGGAGTAAGCAGTGAAGTGGCCAAGTTTGCAGATGACACTAAATTGTTCAGGGTGGTGAGAACCAGAGAGGATTGTGAGGCACTCCAAAGGGATCTGTTGAGGCTGGGTGAGTGGGTGTCAACGTGGCAGATGAGGTTCAATGTGGCCAAGTGCAAAGTAATGCACATTGGGGCCAAAAATCCCAGCTACAAATACAAGCTGATGAGGTGTGAACTGGCAGAGACTGACCAAGAGAGAGATCTTGGGGTCATGGTGGACAACTCACTGAAAATGTCAAGACAGTGTGCGATTGCAATAAAAAAGGCCAACGCCATGCTGGGAATTATTAGGAAGGAAATTGAAAACAAATCAGCCAGTATCATAATGCCCCTGTATAAATCGATGGTGCGGTCTCATTTGGAATACTGTGTACAATTCTGGTCACCGTACCTCAAAAAGGATATTATAGCATTGGAAAAAGTCCAGAAAAGGGCAACTAGAATGATTAAAGGGTTGGAACACTTTCCCTAAGAAGAAAGGTTGAAACGCTTGGGGCTCTTTAGCTTGGAGAAACATCGACTGCGGGGTGACATGATAGATGTTTACAAGATAATGCATGGGATGGAGAAAGTAGAGAAAGAAGTACTTCTCTCCCTTTCTCACAATACAAGAACTCGTGGGCATTCGATGAAATTGCTGAGCAGTACTTCTTCACCCAAAGGGTGATTAACATGTGGAATTCACTGCCATAAGAGGTGGCGGCGGCTACAAGCATAGCCAGCTTTAAGAGGAGGTTAGATAAAAATATGGAGCAGAGGTCCATCAGTGACTATTAGCCACAGTGTGTGTGTGTATAATTTTTTTGGCCACTGTGTGACAGAGTGTTGGGCTGGATGGGCCATTGGCCTGATCCAACATGGCTTCTTTTATGTTCTTAGGATCCAGAAGCTATGTAAAACAGAGCATTTCCAATGTGCTTTTACCGACTCGCTCTCGAGTGGAAGTCAAGTGTAATGGTTTGCTTTTTCTTTCTAGTTGTACAATATTTCTGTGTATGTTAAAGGTTTTTTAATGATGAAAACTGCTTGGAATACTGCCGATCTGCAGAAAAGCAGGATATAAATGTTTTAAATATACCACACACAATATGTAAATAATATTACTGCATTCCCAAATCCAGCAGGAAGTTTTATTCCTGCTGGCTATTCAAGATTTCCTGGTCAGATGTGGGCCAAGACATTAGTCACAAAACATCAACCCTTAGGTGCAAGTGTGCTTAGAAAACTGGTTTAGTGGAGAGATTAGAATATCTGATTAGGACAAGGAAGTTTCATGTCTTTCTCAACTGTGAAGACAGTTTCAGGTGGGCAGTCATGGTCTGAAGTTAGAAGAGCAAGATTCAAGTCCATAAACCCCTTAAAGACCAACACTCAAGAGCCAAAGCTCCCTTTGTCGAATACTACATCCTGGAAATCCTGTTGGTCTTTAAGGGGCTTATGGACTTGAATCTTGCTCTTCTCATCCATGAAGTTCAGTCGGTAACCTCAGGCCAGCTGCACTCCCTCAGCCTCTTCCACCTCACAGGGCTAGGACAGGATAAAATGGAGCCGAAGAGAACCATATATGCTGTCCTGAGCTCAGCAGAGGAAAGATGCGATAAGATGACAGATATGCTGCTGCACTCCCATATAACTATCACATCCTTCCTGTTCCATTCTCAGACTTTCTAAACTGCCCCCAAAACGAAAGCAGGCAACTCACAAAGCATTTTACATTGTTGACTGAAGTAAATAAACTAACATCTCCTCAAGCAACATTTCCATTCCAAAACACTCACAGAAACCTAAACACCTTACACAATGGCCCAATGAACTTGTACACCAAGATACTTCCTACTACCTAGCCTTAAATTAGAACAGAAAAGAACAGAGAATCTAATGGCTGCAGGATGAATTTGGTGGTTTTCAAGAAGACTGCATGTGGGCAATTTATAGGGCATGCTGGTTCAAGTCATCTGATTTCAATAAACTGCCTTAGGGAACTGAAAGAACTCTGCCTCCCAGCCTTCATGCTATGCCTGGTCTGACTCATTCACTGCTGGATCACAAAGTTCCATCTAATTCAACATCTTGTTCCCATCAGGGGCTAGCCAGATGCTTCCAAGGAACCAATCTGAAATTTGTTTGTGCCCAGCATAAGGTACCCAGAGAGGTATGTTGCCTCCTAACATGGAGGTATGATTCTGCACAATTGTGGCTATGAACATAACAGCAAGTTCTGCCGGATCAAATCAAGGCGGATCTATCTAACCCAGCATTTTGCTTCCAGCAATGACCAGCCAGAAGGTTCAGGGAAGGCCACAAGCATGAAAAGGAAGGCAAGAGTTTGCCCTCCCCCCCGCCCCAATACTGTTTTGTATCCCCACTGACTGGCTTTCAGAAGTACAGTTGCTTCTAAATGTAGCTAAAGAAGAGACAGTGCCAAAGTACCTAACGTCCTGGAGTTATTTGGATAGTGGCTTGGCCAGACTAGCAGCATCCCATTTAAAGCATGGCTGATATTTTCTCCACATACCCCCATCTTTATAGGGTATACAGAGAAGTGATCACTTCAAGCATCTGAGGAAAACAAAGGGCTATAACCTAAGAAAGTTCACGAGTCTCTTGTTTCTTATAATTTCAAGTTGCTCCCTCTGTTACACATTATACTGCATCTGAATGTGGATGTCCCATCTACAGTCATAGTTGTGGGGTCAGGAGGGTGGTGTTAAGAGGTTATTACACCAAAACAAAAATAACTGATTTTGATCTTCTGGAGTGTTTATAAAAGGGCTTCCACCTACATGGCACAACTTTTCCCATACCCCCATAGTAGGAACAGAATCTGGGGAGACATTTTGTGCTGCAACAAGAAGGGGAGGCAAAAAATTCACATTGTGCAGTGAAACTATGACAAAGCCGAGACATTGTTTGTTTTCCCCTTTACAACACAGTGAAGAATATCTTTCAGTGACAGCACCAAGAGGAAAAGGAGCTATACAAATTAATCATGGGCTCAATTTCCTTGCCTTTAAGCTAACTGTTTTTGTTTTATACTGCAAAGAATTATTGGGGCAGGAGAGCTCATGCTTAGAAGAGGAATTTTTCAAGTATTATGTTTTAGAACCAATTTTATTGACATTGCCCATCAGATTCCAACATACAGGTGTTCTGAATAAGAAAATTAAAGTAGCAATGACAAAATCAATAAGATACAACAGATTCCCACACATAAAGCTGCCTTATGAAGCTGTCAGTCCATTTGGCACAGCACTGTCTATTCTGACTGGCAGCAGCTCTCCAGGGTCCCAAGAAGCCCTAACACCCACTTCTGGAGACCCTTTAACAGGAAATGTCTGAACCTTGTGCTCTGTACATGGAAATCAAAGGCTCTATCACTATGTCATGGACACACTTGGTAAAATAAATTCATTTTATGTACCCTCCTCTGGGTGAATTTAGTTCGTATCTAATTGGACATTCTATGTCCTTCTAATAAAAGCATACAGCATCAGCAGTTTTACATGTAACCATTCTTCTCACTTTGTTTTTCCATGCAGCCCTTCTCTCCTCCTTTTTCCCTTTGGGTTGCATAAGCTTTTAGGAATCAGATCCCACTTGGCCGGATGCCTGACACACTACATCCTCAGCTGGCAGATGAATGCATAAACGCACAGACAAATACACAGAAACAAAATGGTAAATGGGGGAGCCAACAAGTATTTAATCAGGGAAAGAACCAGATTTTAGCAGCAAGAAACAGAAATCCCAATAAAAAGCTTGCTCAATTAAAAGTAGAATTAGGATTGCCCAGTGCTGATATTCTTGTTTTTATTCTTGACTGCACAATAAACAAACCCTTCGACAAAGTACTTATTATACATGTTTGTGTCCCTTTTCTGTCTCTTTGGTGTTGTTGAAGTGTAATAAACCTTATTTTTTAAAAAAAGCTTGCTACATACAATTATCTTTCTGTCTAATTGGTTCTTCTTCACTGTATGGCTCACACATAAGTTGCCAAAAGACAAGAGCAGTTCATGAATCTGATAAAGGCAGCTCCAGTGCATGAATGCTTACAGTGGCCCCCTTCTTGTCTGCTATGAACTGCCCCCACATCATTCACTTCCTTCAATTCTCTCCTCAAAACTCTGTGAAGCCTTTGGTACAACATTCATCCATTCCCACACAGCAAGATGTCATATACTGAGTCAGTACCTTGATTAAGGTCAGTTACTGGCAGGTAGAAGTCCCATTACCAGGTTGTCTAACTGGAAATCTTGAAGCTGTGTCTTCTACATAACCTGCTATGGGATTCTTTTTTTTACAGAGTCAGATCATTGGGCTATCACGATCAGCATCATCTACATTGACTGGCAGCTCCTCTCCAAGGTCTGAAATAAAGATCTTCCACATCACCTGTTACCTGATCCTTTCAACTAGAGATGCTAAGGATCAAAGCTGGGACCATCTTCATGCAAAGCAGATGCCCTGTCACCATACCACAGCTTCACATAGACACACCGTTTTCCCTAGTGAAACTAAGCTTAAGTGCCTGCTACTGACATAAATACTTATCTCCCCTCCCCATTCACACATATTTGCATCATCTCTCTAGGCCAATTTTATATTGTATGTTCAATATGCTTGTGCTGTGTTAAAACAGTGCCATAAAATAAGCAATATTCTTAAAAAGGAACGCATTAAAAATACTTAAAGATCTACACTTCCATCTAGACCAGGGGTGTCGAACTCATTTGCTATGAGGGCCAGATCTAATATAAATGAGACCTTGAAGGGCCGGTCCATGTTGGGTTGGCCTGAGCCATGTCGAGTCGGGCCATGTGTGTACCTATTTAAGATTAGGTAGCAGAACACAGACAAACACAAATATATATTTTTTTTAAAAATTAAAACATGCTTAACATGTTAGCACTCATTGGTCTTAAAGGCGCGTTCTTTGTTTTTCTCCCATGGGATTCAGGGAACTGGGCAAAGGAAACTCCTTAGGGAAGTGAAGAGTGGTGTCCTTCTTTACCCAGGGACTGGGGGGGAGCCTCCGTCAATAGAAGGAAGAGATATTTGGCTCAGTAGCTCTACTGTGTGGTTGAAAGAGCCTGGCAAAGCAAGCTATTTCTCCCCCCTTCCTCCCCAAGGGAAGAGCCTCAGTCAATTGGGAAAATAGAGGTTTTGCTCTGTAGTTCCTGAGCAACTGACCAAGCCTGGCAAAGCAAGCTGTTATACAGAAGGAAGCAAGAGAGAGAGAAGGAAGCAAATGACAGCCAGTTGCTCAGGGGCCTGATAGGAGCTCTTCAGGGGCCTGATTTGGCCCCCCGAACTTCATGTTTGACACCCCTGATCTAGACTTTCCTTGAAAGAGGTCAATGTTAGAGTCAGTTTGATGTAGTGATTAAGTGTGTGGATTCTTATCTGGGATAAATGGATTTGATTCCCCACTCCTCCTCATGAAACTGCTGGAGTGACCTTGGGTCAGTAATAACTCTGTCAGAGGCTATTCTGGAAAGAGCAGTTTCTATCAGAGCTCTCAGCCCCACCCACTTCACAGGGTGTCTGTTATGAGGAGAGGAAGAGAAGGAGACTGTAAGCCACTCTGAGACTCCTTAGGGTAGTGAAGAGTGGTATATAAATCCAATCTCCTCCTCTTCATCTTTTTCTTCTAACATTTACTTAGGTACTAATACTGCACTACTCTCTCCAGTGGGGTCCCAAAGTGGCTGACAACATTGGTCTTCCTTCCTCTGTTTTATTCTCACAGCTGTGGAAGACAGAGTACATTGAAAATGATTGGCCCAACAACCTTCTATGACAGAGAGGGGATTCAAACCTGGATCTCCCAGATCCTAGCCTGACCACTACACCGTGAAGGCTCTCTGAACTGTAGACCCATAGAATGTCTTGTAAGGCCTGAAGAATACCCAGCCTCTGTAGCTCCAGAGGACTTCCCTAACTGAGCAGTTCACCAGATAAGGGGAAATCCAATTCTGGGAAACCTGCCAAGCGGAAATGTCAATAGATTCTTTCCTCCACTCCCTGACAGACCCAAAGATTTTATGAAAGGAAAGAAAGTTAGGATGAGAGTAGGGCTGCTAGGTACCCCCTGGCTACTGGCAGAGGATTGGGGGGGTGGGGAGAGACTGTCACATGCAGGATTGGAAACTCCTGGAGATTTGGGGATGAAGCCTGGGGAGGAGAGGGACTCAGTGGGCTACAATGCCACAGAGTCCACCCTCCAGAACATCCATTTTCCCCACGGAAATAGACCTCAGATGAGCTGTAATCCCAGGGAATGAGGAGCTGTAATCCTAGAGCAGGGGTGTCAAACTCATTTGTTATGAGGGTCGGATCTGACATAAATGAGACCTTGAGAGGCCAGGCCATGTCTGGTTGAGCCAAGCCATGTCAGGTTGGGCCAGGTGTGTACCTATTTAAGATTAGGTAGCAGAGATAAATTTTATACAGAACACAGACAAACAAAAATATATTTTTTAAAAAACTTAAAACATGCTTAAAGCGTTAACACTCACTGGTCTTAAGGATGCTTTCTTTGCATTTCTCCCATGGGATCCAGGGAACTGGGCAAAGGAGGCTCTGGCTCTTTCCTTCCTTCCCCAGGAAACTGGGGGGGTGAGCCTCAGCCAATGGAGAAAACAGAGGTTTTGCTACATAGTTCCTGAGCAATTGAGCAAGCCTTGCAAAGCAAGCTGTGATGCAGAAGGAAACAAGATATAGAGAGAAGGAAGCAGATGACAGCCAGTTGCTTGGGGGCCTGATAGGAGCCCTCTGGGGGCCTGATTCGGCCCCTGAACTGCATGTTTGACACCCCTGTCCTAGAGAATACCCAGCCCCCACACTAGTTGAGCATGACTGGTCCAAATTCACCCCTGCCAGTGGGTCCTAGTCCCAGACTCTAACCACTACACTGGGCCATTATGAAGTGACCAGTGTTCCCTCTAAGCTGAGTTAGCATGAGCAAGCTCACAGTTTTTCAGCCTCCGGCTCACACATTTTTGTCTTAGCTCAGGAAAAATGGCCCCAGAGCAAACTAATTTATGCAGCAGCTCACAACTTTAATGTCAGTAGCTCACAAATTTTTGCACACAAGACCCCACAGCTTAGAAGGAGTATTAGAAGCAACCTCTTCCTCTGGAAAACTCATGCTGAAAGAAAACTGGGTTACTCTTTCCATTGCCTCCAGTCTTAACATAAACATTTCCAAGGAAGAAGATACTGGATTTATATCCCGCCTTATACTCTGAATCTCAGAGTGGTCACAATCTCCTTGACCTTCCTCCCCTGCAACAGGTCACGTAGGTGGGGCTGAGAGAGCTCTCACAGCAGCTGCCCTTTCAAGGACAACCTCTGCCAGGGCTATGGCTGACCCAAGGCCATCCCAGCAGCTGCAAGTGGAGGAGTGGGGAATCAAACCCGGTTCTCCCAGATAAGAGTCCGCACACTTAATCACTACACCACAATGGCTCTCCACAAGCCACAGGTGGCTTGTCTGCCTTGCAGGATCCGTGTCTGGAGCCACGGAAGGAGCCAGGCGCCCTCCCGCACTGACCTCTTCGTTCCTCGCCCGCTCCTCGGCGGCGGTCCCTGCTGCTGCCCCTGTGGTTCCGGTTCCCCCCGTGCCGGCGGCGGCGCTTGGGGCCTGGGTGGGGCCGGCGCGGCTCTCGAGGGCTTCGCAGAGCTGCTCGATGCTGACGACCTGCTCGCCGCGGCCCAGGCGTTCTTCCAGCCAGCGCACCAGGGCGCCGTGGTGGCGGGAGAGCAGCGGCTCGGCCGAGGGCGCCTCACGCAGCCGGGCCACCGCCTCCTCCCGCAGCCGCGCCTGGCCCAGCAACACGGCGGCCGGCGGGAAGGACGAGGACTGCGGCGGCAAGGAGGCGGCCGGCGGAGCGGCGGCGCCAGAGGCAGAGGAGGAGGCCGAGGGGTCCATGGCGCCCTCGCTGACGGGAGAGGCGGCGGCGGCGGGGGTGCCGCGCTCTTCTTCCTCCTCCTCCTCGCCCTCGCTGTGGCTGCCCACGTTCCCCATGGAGCGCCTGGCCTCGCCTCAGCCGCGCCGGCTTCTTCCTCCTCACAGCGGCCGCCTGTCAGCGCTCCAGGAAGGGCCGCTCCCTCAGGATTCCACACGGCCGGAAAGCGCCGCGGCGTCGCAAATTCCCGTGGCCGCAGGGATAGGCGAGCAGGAAAGCCAGGTCGCGAAGAAGCCGTAAAGCGACGCAGGGGGACGACGCCCGCCGGTGTTCCACCACTGGACAGGGCTCTTTTTTTTGCTTCTTTTGCGATGCCGCCGTAAAGCGACAGCGCCGCACAAGGCCTTTTTTTGCGGCGGCGCCGTAAAGCGACCTGCACGGTTTTGTTTTTGGAAACACAAAACGTGTTTATGGCGCTGTCTGAGGAATGGACAGCCAAACAAACTTGAGATGGAAACGGAAGGGAACGATTCCCCCCCCCCACTATGCTTTAGAAGGGTTGGTTTTATGACACTGACGTAAAGTGACAAAGTTCTTCCGAAGTTGCCGGAAAGCGACATGTAAACTGGAGGACTCCGTGTTTCCCCGAAAGGGGTTTACGTCTACAGGGATGGCCAACGGTAGTGCTCCAGATGTTTTTGCCTACAACTCCCATCAGCCCCAGCCAGCATGGCCAATGGCTGGGGCTGATGGGAGTTGTAGGCAAAAAACATCTGGAGCGCTACAGTTGGCCACCCCTGGTTACGATACTCCTGTTTACGACGCTGTCGCAAAGCGAGCGACAGGATTCCTGTCTTTCCTTTCCCTAGCCATTCCTTTTCAAAGCTACCTAAAATGTCATCTAACTCAGGTGGAAGACAATTATAGTGGCAGAAACTGAACTTCCGTTAAGTCTGAGTTCTTTTGCGGCGCTGACTTCCTTTGCGACAGCCAGCCAATGAGCAGTCAGCAGCTCTGAGAACCGGAATCAATGGCGTGTCACGTGATTCCCTCAGCTTTCAGCTTGCCGGCATATTGAATCCTGGCAGCCCCGACCCTTCCCGTTTGCCTCTCGTCCAATCCATGCCGGATGCTGAGAGGAGCGCTGGCTGCCCTGGCTCTGGGCTTAGTGACCACCTGGGTCTGGAGCCGCTGGTTCGATCCCCGATTGTGGCTGTGGCAGACACATTACCCGGAGTGGGTGCTAAACGCCGCCGAATTGAGCCGCTACACGGGTGGCGTTGGTAGCCCGGGGCTTTACTTGGCTGTGCTGGGAAAGGTCTTCGATGTGCAGCGCGGACACAAGCACTATGGACCAGGGGGAGCCTACAGTTTCTTCGCCGGTATTCCTCCTTGGAAGGATAGCCTGTGCACATTTGGCAGTTTTTGGGAAGAAGTGTGCGTGCATGTTGGCTACTGGGCATGCATACAGGAATGAGGGGATAACCCCCGCCTTTGCTCATTTCACTTTGCTTAGCATGCTCTGGTGGTTGCAAGGCATGCAAATGAGAGATGATCCTCAGTGTCTTTCTGTGTATCCTCACCAGTCTTTGACCCCAAAGTGTCTGTACTCCCTCCTCCTTTCTGTGGTGCATGTATATCACTTGCTGGGTCTGCAAAACAGGTGAGAGATTCCTTTCTGGCCCAGGGAAGCTGCTGCCCCTTTTAATGTGTGAAGCCCTCAGTACTTGCAGCATGTATGCACTTTGGTGCGTGGTACTTAAAAGCAGGCCACTTGGACATTTTACGTGACAGTATTTAGGGGCTGCAGTTTAGTGGACCATCATCTGGTTTGCTTGCAGCAAATCCCAGGTTCCAGTTAAAAGATCATGGGCAAACCCTTTTTCTGCTTGAGACCCTCATTGCTGCAGCCTGTCAGTACTGACCAAATGGGAGCAACACAGCTTCATATGTTCAATCTCTTTGCCATGGGCTGGTAGACCTTCCAGGTGTTCACTGAACATTGTTTCTCTAGGGAAAGATGCCTCTCGAGCTTTTGCAACAGGTGACTTCAGTAAAACGGGCTTGGTGGATGATATTGTGGGGCTGTCACCGTCAGAAGTGCTGACCATCCAGAACTGGCTGTCATTCTACAATAAGAATTATGTGGCTGTCGGTATGTGACTAGAGATTGCGCCGAAGAATCTGCTTCTCTCTAATTGTAACTTTACTTGTGATGTTACCTTGGGCAGAATGTTTGGAGAAAGGCAGGACCTGTGGCCCTGGTAGTCTTTCACTGAACAATGAAATACTTTCTTTTAAAAATTTATTTAGTGTGTGTATATCTATATTGAGCTGGGAACCCAAAGCAGCTTATAAAAATTCACTTTTAAATTTACATAAAATGCAGTATTAAAAAAGACAAAAAGTAGGCAGGACATCCTAGACCGGTGTCCACCAAGGCTCATAGGATCAATCATAGGATTGATGAAGATTCCTTCAGTCAGGTGATTTTTGCTTTTATTTTTTCACATGTGCAAACTGGGCTATCTAAAGCAGGGGGGGTTGAACTCATTTGCTATGAGAGCCGGATCTGACATAAATGAGACCTTGTTGGGACAGGCTGTATGTATCATAAAATAAACTTTATAAAAGACATAGACAAACACAATTAAAGACTTTGCTTCTCTCCCATGTGATTGAGGGAACTGGGCAAAGGAAGCTCTGGCTCTTTCCCTCCCTCCCCAGGAGATGAGGGGGCGGAGCCTCAGCCAATAGAAGGAAGAGAGGCTTGGCTCAGTAGCTCTGCTGTGCGATTGAAAGAGCCTCGCAAAGCTCTCCCTCTTCCCCCGCAAGGGAGGGGCCTCAGCAAATGGAGAAAAGTGGTTTTGTTCAGTAGCTCCTGTGTGATTGAGCAAACTTGGCAAAGAAGAAAGTGAGAGACGAAGAAGAAAGACTTGCTCACGGGCCTGATAGGCACCCTCTGGGGGCCTGATTCAGTTCCCTGGCTGTACATTTGACACCCCTGATCTAAGACATCTCTGCATCAGCAGTGCTGTGATCTTAGGCAGATAATACCTGCAAGAATATAACCTGTCCCACTTGTGATGCCTACTTTTCTTTTGAGGTGAGCACCTGCCAAAGATGCTCACATGAGTTTGTTCACAACTGAAAAGGAGTATTCCACACACACAGCCTTTTATTTTTCTAAACTAAAAATCACAGGAAAGATGCTCAAAATCTTTGGAATAGTTTTAATGCCACAAGGGATGTTTACTGTGTATATATACACAGCACTGGGAAAGGCAACTCCCCAAGGTGAGGATGATGGGCAGGTAGTGGTTGAAGAATGATCTTTTTGGTTTCTCTCTCTTCATAAGGCAAAGTTGCAGGGAGATTTTATGATGAAAATGGGAACCCCACAACTCTTCTACAGCAAGCCCAAGCACTGATTGATGAAGGGCAGAGGCTGCAGGCCCGAGAGGAGGAGAAAAAGCAACGCTTCCCACCTTGTAACGCTGAATGGCGCTCAGCTTCTGGAAGCAGAGTCTGGTGTTCCAAGGAAAGGTAAGAGTTGCATTCAGAAGTAGATGTGGTAGAAGACGACTGCATACTACAGATTTATACCCCGCCCTTCTCTCTAAATCAGAGACTCAGAGTGGCTTACAATCTCCTTCTCCCCCAACAGCAGACACCCTGTGAGGTGGGTGGGGCTAAGAGAGCTCTTACAGCAGCTGCCCTTTCAGGGACAACTCCTGCGATAGCTATGGCTGAACCAAGGCCATTCCAGCAGCTGCAAGTGGAGGAGTGGGGAATCAATTTTAACCACTACACCAAACTGGTAAAAGAGGGACAGGATGGCAGGGAACCGGAGGCTGTAATATTTCACCACCTTTACATCCAGTGTATTTTATTATTTAACTAAAAGGACTCATGAAAGAAAGGAAATACATGGCCCTGGTTCTGCCCATTCAGTCTCCCCACTATCTTTGCCCCGCTCGCCTTACACACTTTTTACTCATGGTGATGGCAGCTACCACTTTGGATTCACAACTAGGGCTGCGAGCCCATCAACAGGGATGAAATCTCCCCTGCTCACAGCTGCCTCTTTGAGCAGCACTGGGAGAAAAATAAAAGGCCATCAGCGTGACATCCCTTCAAAGAAAACCCAGACATGACATTGTGCCCCTTCTTGAGCTCTATGATTTTTGAGGTCATGCTGATGGCCCCATCCTCACCTCTCACTGGTTGTCAGGCCAAGTCCTAGAAACTCTATTCACAACCTAAAAGTGCCCAAGCGCTTCCCCCCTCCCCGGTCTTTAATGGCTGTGGATTCCCTTCCCAACATTTTTAACCTTTTTTATCCCTGTAGACCTCTCACTTCCCCCTCTCCCTCCCAACATTTGCAGAATCCTTAACCATAAAAAGTTTGGATTTTCTTTAAAGTCTACATAGAGGAAAGCTTGTGGCTACATGATAAAGGTATTTTGACCCCATTGTTCTTGCAAACTTGGATCTTTTGGGTGGCTGACAAATTCATAAAATCCAACTAAGCGATGTGAAAGAAGGACCCTAACATCCACTTGAGTCTGGGATGAGAAGATTATTTTGTCAATACTAGGGTAAAAATCTGTTTACCTAGCCGTCCTGGGCACTCTGGTAGAAAGGTGGAGTTCACACTCTGCTGTTCTTCTGGCTGAGAACTTCCGTTTAGTTACTGTGCAGTTAGAGAGCTGCTTTTTCCTCTGTAAATTAGCCACCAAATCAGGATCTTTGTCTGAGAACAGGGCCTTTTCAGTAGTGACTGCAGAAAACACTCCCTCAAGATGCTTCAGTGTTGTTCTTTGACCTTATTATGGAGAGAAGCATGAGCTTTGTCTTCCGAGAATGGCAGATTCGTTGTTTATTTGGTGATTTTATAGGGGTTAAAATCTTTTTAAACCTCTTTTGGGAAAACATCTGGTAATATGTTGTGTAGAAATGGATAAATAGCCTTGTTCCCTCACTGAAGTGGATTGTAGAAAGTGGGGGATGGGAGATTTGCACTTTTCCAAGCATATCTATCCTAAGCTGGAATGCTTTCCCTACTTGTCTTTGCAGTGGTGGAATCAGCAGAGATTGGGCTGGCGTCCCCAGGAAGATGTATGAGGCAGGCTCACGGGGCAGCCACTGCGTGTGCGTGAAAACAGAAGGGGACCCTTCTGAGCCATCCTCTTCCTTCCAGCCCAGCAACAGAGGCGACTTGGACAACCCCAAGCTGCAAGAATACGAAGGCTGCCACCCACTGGCCAACTGGTGTGCTTTGAAAGACTAAGGCAGCATTTAAATGCCAAAAGCAACTCAAACGAAGCCAAGATCTGCACACAGAGCTTGTTAGTCACTTCACTTATCCTCCTCATCTGCTTTGAAGCAAATGCTGCTTCCCTATGATGTGTGAATGCAGGCGGGCCAGGTGGATTGGAGTTCTGTTCCCCACATTCTGGGATTAAGAAGGGAAGCCATGTGCTGTTTTGAACTGACAGTAGGCCTTTTGAAAATATATTGGCATGAGTCACTATACAGTCTCTTTTCTTTGAATTTAAGACACGACCTTGCAAGCTAGCAGGCCAGTATCTGGTGTCAAGCGGTCACTACCGCAGGGGTAGTTGTCTTGCATCCTTTTACAGTGAAGCGTTCCTTATCTTCGTATCCCAAAAATGCAATTCTGAGATGGGACAAAGGCCAACCAATATATAATTACTTTCTCACACTCACACTCACTTCTGCAATCAGAACTCCCAAATGCTGTCTGATTCGATAATGCTTGTTTATTACAAGAATTTAAACACAGCTATATAAATATTGTAAAAATACATTGCTTTACAAGGACTTGAGGAAGGAAAGCTGCTGTTTTAATATTTTTAAATGGTTTTTCTGAAGGAGTTTACCTTTTTCAGAACAAGACCAAGAATCTTAGGAACTAGGGGCTATTTTAAAGTAAATTTTTTTCAATAAAACAGACACAAAACCTACTACCGGATAGGATGATGAAATACAGACAGATCTATTCCACAACAAGGTCCAAGTCTGTGGAAGGCCACTGAGATAGTAAGCCCTGGATCTGTGCTGTGCCACAGTGCAAGTCGAAACTCGGGTCAGAATGCTTTTATATACAGAAGAAAAATCCCTAGACGAAAACTAGCTTTGCCCAGCAGACTAGGCCAGAGTCTTCCCCCAAGATCTAGTTTTCTTGGTGCGGAGAAAAGGACTGTATAGAAGAGCATTCTCCTTTGCAAATTCCACTCCTGCAGCCTGAAGCAACACAGCCCATGCAGGCCTGCCTTCTCGGCTATTCTTTGCAAGGATATTGGATCCATGGAAGATTCCTTGCTTTCGTAATAGGAGACGCATTTCAATGTCACGTGGAAAAACTACAGGAGCTGACAGTTTCACAGGCAGAGTTAAGGCATTTGTCATCCTTTTGTAAAGTGGGTTAGTACTCAGTATTTTCAGTTAACAACCACTTAGTGTGTGAAATGTTGGCAAACTGATTCAAAGCAAAGTTCCAGAGACCTCATATTTTAACCCTAGGACTGAATCTACTTGAACAAGACAACCGAGTTAAGCTCGAGATAAACAAGGACGCTCTTTCCATGTGGTTTAACAAATAAGCCAAAAGCAAGGCCCTTCCCCTCATAATCTTAACAATGATTAAACACTGGAGATTATATCTTCAAACCTTTTTCTTCCTTTTACTAAAGGAAACCAACATTACCGATTTCAGTGCAATCAGGCCAGACTGATCCAAGCATGCATGACCGTGATTGACCCAAGCATGCACTGTCCAAAACTAAGATGCCAATGATCTCGACTCCCCAAAGGTGATTTGACTAGAAAGCAGCAAATCTAAAACAGACACATTTAAGCATCCAGCAATCTGCTTCAAGACAGATAACCCTCTCATCCCCAAGCAGGCCTGGGCTAGTCATGATCCATCAGGAAAGTTCCCATCAGAGAAAATTCCTGGTTTTGCCGTCTTCATGCCTCGGACCGCCATGATAGAAACTGTTGTGCACCTGGAAGGACAAACCCCCCCAATGGGTTTTCTGTGGGGCAGGGAAGTTAAGATCAGAAATCCTACCAGCTTAAATGATCACACCAGCTGATTGCTGGTTAAGAGAGGCAGAATCTGATCTGGAGGATCAGGTTTGATTCCCCACTTCTCCACATGCAGCCAGGTGGGTGACCTTGGGTCAGTCGCAGTTCTTTCAGAGCACCCTTAGCCCCACCTACCTCACACGGTAGGATGTCTGTTGAGTGGAGAGTAAAGGAAGATGATTGCAAGCCACTCTGAGACTCCTTCGGGTAGTGAAGGATGGACTATAAAACCAACTCTTCTTCTGTACAGATGAATTCACAGACAAAAGTTGTGGCAAGGAGCTACATCTCTTCTCTCCCTCTCATCCCAAAGCTAGCAAGGGGGAACAGCAGAAACTGAACAGCACTCCCCTTAGAGCGGACATGGCTCCCCTCCTCACGTTGGCTTCTTCAGCAATGTTAGTCGAGCAGCAAAGGGTTTTGCAAGGCAAGAACTACCTTTTCTGAGTGGAGGGATTAGGGAAGCCTTCACAAGCTCCCCAGTCTGAACTGAGAATGTGTTTGTCCCTTTAACCCATTTAGAAATGTAACAACCAGAAATGAAGGTAGGCTTCACCCCACCACTCAGCAGCTTGTACTTCATTAACAGGTCACCAAGTTGAATGTCACACTGATCCCCAGGAAGCAAGCAGGTAGTGGGGGGGAGGCAGAAAAGGACAGATGTCTGCTGCTTGGAGGTAGATACGGGGAACCGAAGAGAATGCATCAAACCCCAAACCCCACTTTGCGAGGCTTTCTTGAGAAGCAGCAGAAATTGCAATGGTTTTGAACTGTATCCTCTGCATCGCCTGCTGTCTGAATTCTTGAGTTTCTTTTTAAATGGGCAACAGTCATGCCAACAGGTATGCACAGGCCCATCTGGAGGAGGCGCTGCAGAGCTGGGCACTGCAGTCTTGGCCTGGCGGAGGGTCTGCAAAAGCTGGCTTCAAAAGGTCTATTATCAGGGGTGGCCAAACTTGCTTAACATAAGAGCCACATAGAATAAATTTCAGATGTTTGAAAGAAGGAAGGAAGGAAGAAGAGGGAGGGAGAGGTGGAAAGAAAGCTACTTTAAATGAATTCTCCAAGCTGCCAACTGGCTTTGCTTGGCAAAACGATTTAAATAGAAAAATACCTTCTCCAAGAACATAACAGAAGCCATGTTGGATCAGGCCAATGGCCCATCCAGTCCAACACTCTGTGTCACACAGTGGCCAAAAAACCAGGTGCCATCAGGAGGTCCATCAGTGGGGCCAGGACACTAAAGCCCTCCCACTGTTGCCCGCCCAGCACCAAGAATACAGAGCATCACTGCCCCAGATAGAGAGTTCCAACAGTATGCTGTGGCTAATAGCCACTGATGGAACTCTGCTCCATATGTTTATCCAATCCTCTCTTGAAGTTGGCCAATGGGGCAGTAGAGGCTTCAAGAGTCACACAATATGTGCGAAAGAGTCACATGAGGGTCCCAAGCCACAGTTTGGCCACCCCTGGTCTATACATCAGTCTGGAGGTTCAAGAATCCCAAGGGAAAGCAGGCTCCTCCTTCCTCTACTCCCCATCCCCCCGCCAATACAGCTGTATCAAAGCTCTGAATAACTGGTAGTCCCAATCAATCACATGATGCCCTTGGCAGGGAATCATAGAACAAAACTCTGCACCTTCAGATTATGAACTGGGCACTCCCTCAAAAGTTATTAATACCCACAGTTATCTCTTATCTGGAAATGCCCTGCTGGAATTACCACAATTCTTAAAAACTCTCCCTCCCCCAGTGTTCTGCCCATACATGATTCATTTAAAGTTCCCAGACGAGCCAAGATCCAGTTTTAAGACCATGAGAAGCAGCTAGTCCTCATTCGTGTTAAAAGGCTACTCAGGAAACTTCCTCAAATGGTGTGGAAAATCCCACCTAGCTTTTCAAATGGGGGGAGAATTTCAGGCACCTACCAAAATTAGTCTTTAGGATTCCCACATCACAGCAAGTGACATGAACAGATTTTTAGTGCAAACAGAACTGTAAGAATCGGAGGGCTTTCCGATCCTCCTAAAAAGTCACCAGTACGTATCCTCTGCAAGAAAGCTGCCAAGCAGAAAGTTTCAGCTATCATCTTTCACCTCCCACAGCTGTTGTATGGAAGTATATGAAGCGTTCAAGTCCCACCCCCCACCCACCCCAAACACACACACCCTAAGAAGAATAAGCTGACCCACCTGGCAACCGTGTAACACAAACATGGGGCCAAGTTGGGTAAAGTTTAGACTTAAATGTTTTTTTATTAAAAGTGCTTTACAGTGATTAGTTTTGTGCAACCTGACAAAGCCCATTTAGTATCACCCCCCCACCCCAAAAAATGTACTGTCTGAGGACCGTATCTCATAAGGAATGCTCCGTCTTCCCATTCCCCTGAGCCCTGTGGAGTCACTGGTGCCATTCTGCAAGTCAATCGTTGTCTAATTTACCACCAATCAGAAGAGAACTGCACTTGTTTCTTGGATTAGTCAAACAGACGCAAGGCCGGTCCCAGCAAAACAGTCCCATCTTACTGTGACTTTGACTGAAGTTCAGACTCATAACCACGTTATCGAGACTGAATCCAGACCAAGGATGCACATGTGGACCACTAACCTCGGACAATCAAGGCCATAGACTATCATGTCTCGGGGTTCGGTTGTATGTGGTTTCCCCTCGCCCCTCCACATCAGCAGTCTGAAAAATTGATTTCAAAAATCTTTGGGAGGTAAAGTGGAAAAGAAAGAACAATTCTTGTCAATGCAAATTAAGTGGTTGCAGTTATCAATCTTTTTAGAACAGTGGTGGTGAAGTTATAACCCTGGGAGGGAAACATACACTTTTCACCCAGCCACCCAGCTGCTTAATTTATTAGAAGCCCTGATCCATTAAAGACTGTGGCATCAATTAGAAGGCTAGTGCTTCTGGAAAACGTCAATGTTCTGAGCGCCAGTCAGAGTACCACAACTGGTTCTCCACCTGCTTCAGAGGACTCCTAAAGTTAGATGCTGGTTCCTTCCTTTTTCAAATGCAGGTTGAAACATCAACGTTTACACAGCCCCATTTTAGAATGAGGGAACAGACTGACAAGCCAAAAAAAATCACCCCTCTGCATAGCCCCTCCGCAATTCGTTGCTGCCATGCAGCTGAAGAGCCTGGAGTTCCAGCTTTTCTTTCCACAGAGTCTACAGGGCTGACAAGCGAACTCAGATCCCTCCTGAAATGTACTGTTTTAGCATTTTTAAGAGTTCCCTCTTAAAGAATCAGCTTTTTTTTTTTTTTACTGCACGGGTCCCAGGTTTTTCATTTAATATACAAAGCAGTAATATCCTATAAATCACAGAAATATAGAAAAGTAGCACTCTGATATCAGCTCTTTTTACATATATATATATATATACGTAGTTGATAACATTACAGGACAAGTTAGTATTGGGTGAGGGTGGTCGATGGGATCCGGTTATGAATGATATTCTGCCTTCCCTTCCATACATACACACATCCACGCGCTGAGAAAGTAGTGGTTACAAAAGGTAAGAGAAACGCATATCACAAATTATTTGTTTGTGGAACAGCAAAGAGGTTTAAGCTATAAACTCCTTCCTGGTTTTGTTTCTTTTTAAAAAAAATGAATGAAAGAAAGAAAGAAAAGGCAAACAAACTTTCTACTTAAACACATGGTGGGTTTGCAAATCTTAACAGTCACGCTTGCTGGTCACTACATCATTTAGAGTCTCCTTTCAAGGGGGACACAATTCTGGTGTTTTATAAAAGTACGGCTAATGTAAGATCACCATCGCAAAGGGGCTGCAGTGACAAGAATGTGCTTCTGTACTGGAGTCAAGAACTGAAACAAAACTCATGACAGGGCAAGCTGCAAACACCTTGCACCCTATCCATCTGAGTGCAGAAAATCTCCAGAGTATTGCCCCTCCCCCTCCCCTCGGCCTCTCAAGCCGCAAGAGCAAGACCTCAGTGACCAGTGTTGTTGGGAACATCCCCTTTCTGCCGGGCACCACAGGCTGCCTTATCCCCAGATTCACCATGCATCATCACCCAGAATGCTCCACAGGAGCTCCGATGCACCAAACATACTGCTTTAAACCCCGCCCCTCGGAACTTCCTGCACTATTGTAAACATACGACTATTTTTGCCAAGCAAAACTGATAATGACTATGAAGGAGACGAGCCAGTAGCTTATGCGGATTTCTCCCTTTGAGGAGCAGTCACTGAATTTGGTAAAGGCAGCCTCACCTCTTCTCCCCTGGGACTTGAGAGTGCGTAACGTGTTGGGGGAAGAACCTAAGTTACAAAGACACGAGAGCTGTAATTGAGGTTCTTGTTTCTACAGGAGGAAAAACTGTAAAGCTTTTGTTGTAAGGCCACGCAAAAAAACTCAGCGATGCGTTAAACAAAACCCTGTTTTTGGAAGGGGCAGTTCGTGGTGCACAGTGGAATTGCCCATCTGACGACAAAGCTAGACAAGAATAGGATCAGTCTCTTGGAGAAGGTAACCAAAAAGGGGCAAATCACACGGAGTTACCCAGAGATAAGAGCTAGCAATCTCTTTTAAAAAATAACAAAAGATCCATCATAGGACTTCCAAGAGCATTAAGGCCTGCTAAGGCCTATTGTATTACATGATCAGTTAATGCAAGAAGTTTCACTTTCAATGCCCCGTACTATGATAAGCGGAGGGTCTAACCCAATTTGTGTTCATTTTCTCACTTTGCAACAGTCCCAATTTGTTTCCGGGTCCAATTTCTAGCCATTACCCATGGTTAACATTCGGCAAATGTACAAAATACTCATTTATACTGGAATATAGTGTTTACGTGGTCCCTTAAGTCAGTCAAAGTCCATTGTTAACAGGAAGACAAATATCAGCTTCCCCATCTCCATTACAGACGACTTGCCACTGAGTGGCTGCAAGGCAGGAGGGTGAGAGGGGCAAGGCCTGGAAGCCACTCCCCTTCCTGCGAGCCACACTAGGAGACTCCGCCCAGCGTCAAAACGTCAAAGCAGATGTTGCAAACCCGGACTGGCTTGTTCAGGTCAAACTTGATGATGGGGATCTCCTTGGTCGAGCACTTGTGGCACAGCAAACGCCCACAGTGCCGGCTGCAAGGAAGGAAAGAGGTTTAAACCAAATGAGAGGTCTCCTGTTACTTCCGGCATCCAGGAAGCCTGGGGGGTGAGGAGGAACCAGAGAAGGTCTTCTTATCCCAGGGAGTTTTACAAATATGAGGCTAAAAAGCAACCCTCTTTAGAAACTGATGGAAGTTTAAGAAGCAGTTTGTGAGAACAGGATTACAAAAAAGAAGGGAGAGGGATCTTTGGATCATGATAAAGTTAAGTGTTTAATCCCAAGAACAAAAGGATCTCATATCTGCTGGATATCCAGGGACACAAACTCTCTCTCTCTCTCTCTTTGCACTTTCCATATTTGGATAATATGAGCTAGACAGGCAAGTTCCAGGATTTGTACAATCAAGTATCCTACCACATGTCTATGTATGTTTTGAAGGATGAAACCTCCCACTGTGGAGGCTGGCATGATGGATGGGAAAGACAGTAGCCTGAAGACTTCAATTCCCGCCTGCTGCTCCTTACAACTCTGAAGGCCCCCACATCAAGTCCTCAAGGACAGAACTGCCTAGCATCTTCCTACACAGACCTTTGGGTTTACACCCCACTGAGTTCTCCCCTCTGCACCATTGTCTCTTTGCATACTAGCATTCTTTCAGTCGTGTGTCATGGTCTCCCAACAACCAAGCTATCCTACTGCTAAGTTTCAGAGTTGTCAATAGTACCCCCCCTCAACTGCACTGGGCATTTTCACTTTTTCTGCTAGCTTTTGGAAGATCACCTGTAAGAGTTCTGGAAGGTTTGCACGAGTTCTCTCCATCTCCCAAAAGCTGAGTGTGTCTTACACCTCCACCCACAGGGGTCATAAGCCTTCCCAGTTAATCTTCAAAATGTAGTTAACTGCACACTATTTGCAAACAGATTAGGCTGCCTCCAAAAGCAGTGCCCACATCTGGCAGATTTCTGCTAGGGTAAGTGGTTCTGGGTGCCTTCTGCAGCCAAAGGGGATGCAGCTCAGTCGCAGAGTACATGCTTTGCATGAAACAGGTCCCAGGTTCACTCCCCAGTGCCTCCAGTTTATAACAAGATCTCAAGGTATTGGAAAGGCTTGGTTCTGCTACCTGTCAGTGCAGTGTACAGTGAACCAATACACTTTGTGGAGCCACAAACTGACACAAGAGTTAATTACCAGTGATGCTTCCTCGTCGTGACCCCAAACTTCGCAGTGCATTCGTAGCAATTTGAGCCATCGCACCACGGAGGTTCTTTGGACAGCATATCTGAAAAAGAGCAACAAGAAGCTCTTGCTGAGATCTGCATTGCTCATAACCCACCAGCGTAAACGCACACCAGCCTTGTATTGTGACCTTCCAGATCCAAGCAAGCCACACGACTGGAGATGGACCATAGGCTAGCTAGGAAGGTCCCAAGTTGTGCAGGCTTGGAGATGTAAAATTTCCAGAAATTTTGAAACCATGGGAAAAAAACTTCTCCCCCCCCCCCCCCCCCAGAAAAATATAGAAATGGGGAAGGGGTTTAAATATATGCCATACTTTCCTATCAAAATTTCTTTTACTGACTGAAAAATATAAAAGGCACCATTTATAACTTAGAATATGAAATTGTACTATTCGGCATGTTTATGGAATTTTAAACTGTAAGGATCTTTGCTCTTCCTTATAAGAAAAACCACAAGTCTACGCAAATACTTGAGAAACAGCTGCAAATTGCTGTCCCTGATGATACCATACCACATGGCAAAAATTAAAGATACAACTGAGAAGGAAAATCTGTTAAGTTTTTCTAATTCTTAAAGACACACTATTCCATGGGAGTTTCAGTGCTTCCCCCAAAGTTTTCATTCGTTCCATCAGAAAAACTGAAAAGGCAGCCTTGGGGGAGAAAAATCCCCACCACCACCTTTTCCCCCAAGCCCTTACATCTCTAGTCCTGCCCTACCACTTCCCAGTTTGTACATCTCTCTCAATTTTATTTCTCATTACAAAGGCTTCATGAGTTTGTTGTTGCTCTGGTTTACTTTTTGTTACTACAGCTGTCTGTCTCCCTGCTCGTTTCAGAGGGGACTATTTCCCACTTTGGTTTTCTATCCAAACTGTATTAAATGTTAAAGGGACGTTCCTCACACCTAAGGGCTTCTTTGTGCCAAACCTTAACAGAGCTTTATAACCAAGTACAGGCAAGACACCCAGCAACAGAACACAAGCACACAAAAACCAAGGAGACTTAGTTCATTCACTGCATACCTGTTCACTGCAAACCAAATTCATTCACTGCATACCTGTTGGCATTTGCTGGCCTAACAAACTGAGCCTTTTCTCCCTAATCCTGTTTTTCCACTGCTTAGGGGACAAATACACAACCCTACTCACCAATACTCCCTATAAGCTGTGGAGTCTTGTGAGCAAAAATTCTACTTTGTGAGCTATTGCATAAATTAGTTTGCTCTGGGTCCATTTTTCCTGAACTTAGACAAAGATGGGAGAGCTGGAGGCTAGAAAGCTGTGCGTTAACTCAGCCTAGAGGGAACACTGCCCCTCACACCTGCCCATGGGCAACCAGCAAGCAACCAGCTGAGAAGTACACCTTGGAAAACAAGCCCCTGGCTGAAGTAGAAACCGCTCAAGACTTGCTGTACCAAGTCCACCTTTTGAATCACTCAACACCACATTCATTCTGTGGAAGAAGAAAATTAATTCTCCATAGCCTACCATTGATACTGAAGCTCCTCTTAGCCACCTCTAGCATCCTGTGTTTTCGGGGTGGCAGTGGGGAGCTAGCATGCACATACATATAGTGCCAGTGGATGTGTTACAGAGACCAGTACAGCCAAAGAGGAAGCCTCAAGTTCATAAAGAAGAAGACCACCGTATTTTTAAACCCCACCCTTCTCTCTGAATTAGAGACTTAGAGCAGCTTACAATCTCCTATATCTTCTCCCCACCCCTCTGGCTCCTCTTCTGCCACAGACACCACACATTCCCAGGAGGTCTCCCTTCCAAGTACTGCTTCAACATGATGTCAGCATCATATTGCCACAGTCTTACCTAAGAGCCTGAAGAGAAGCTGTTTGGTAGCAACTTGATAGTTGAAGATGTTGACTCCTTGGTTGTTGTTGACTCCCAAGCGTGCTCCGGCTCTCACAATGGCCCGGCACAAGTTGGCGTTTCCCTTCATGTAGGCCAAAAGAAGCACTGCAAGGGAAAGTGGGGGAAATCTTTAGTCCTGTCCATCGACACCCTTTGATCTCGTTTAAGACTGGGAGAATCTTGTACTAAGGAAGTTAAAAAAAATATCTCACAGCCAGTTGCACGTTCAAGAGAGAGTGCCTGCTTTTAAGTTGTGGAAAAAGCTTCAATCACAGCATGACTGGAAACAAAAGGGTCCTGGTGAGCCATTATTCTTCACTTGCCTAAGCATCTTCAGGCCCATTCACCAGAGATGCTTACACCGCTATGCAGTTCCCGATATTTACACAACATTAAAACAACCTTTATTTATTTATTTATTCAATCACATTTATACCCCGCCCTCCCATAATGGGCTCAGGGCAGCTAACAACAGTTAAAAATCACATAAATATTAAAAACAATATACAAAAAATCAATTACACACATTTTTAACCATTTATTTATTTATTTATTTATTTATTTATTTATTTATTTATTTATTTATTTAAGATTTATATCCCGCCCTTCCCACAAGTGGCTCAGGGCGGCTTACAACAATTAGTCAAACATAAGATTAGACAATATTTAAATATATAAACAGTTAAACATTTAAAACAGTTAAAACCTTAAAAACCAATAAACATTCCAAAAATATATATATAAAACAGGAGTCTGGCAAGCTACATTGAGTTCTTCATCTTAGCTAGGTGTAAGCTAGCTGGAAGAGGGTCGTCTTACAGGCCCTGCAGAACTGAACAAGGTCCCGCAGGGCCCTCACCTCCTCCGGCAGCTGATTCCACCATGTAGGGGCCATGACCGAGAAAGCCCTATCATGCACATCGATGTTTCTGAATATCTGTATTTGTCCAATGGAACTGTCAGTGCTGTGGGGCATTTGCTACCTCCCCTTAACCGCTGAAGGCAAGCTTAAATAGTTTGGTCTTACTGGTCCGGCGGAACTGTGGCAGGTACCGCAGGGTCCTGATGTTTTTCGGGAGGGCATTCCACACAGCGGGGGCTATTGTCAAAAACACTCTGGCTCTAGTGGTGGACAATTGAACTTCTTTCAGTCCAGGGATCTGAAGAAGACTTTGGGACCTTGAACGTAGTGCTTTCTGGGGCACATATGGGGAGAGGCGGTCCCAGGCCAATTCCATGCCAGCATGGTCAGATGCAAGCTCTACCAAGTTCAATATAGCTTACTTTCATCAGGTATGTATAACATGGCAGCCTAAAAAGACTGGAACACTGCATGCCCATGGGAGCAGCCAAAAACGACAATCACCTTTAGCACACTGGGGGCTGCAACTCATGGCATTGGCTGAGCTCAGGCATGCAGATGACCAGGCAGAACGAAGAGCTGGCACACTTGGAGAGCACTCTTGCCACTAGGGTCTAGATGGCCATACAAAGCTGCCTTGTGCAGGTCCACGTCACTCAAGGTCACCTGCTTGGGCCAGCAGCAGCCCTTCAGGGTCCCAAATGAAAAGGGGATTTGCTCCAACATGTGTGACTTGAGAGGGTGGGAACTGATGCTGGGATCTTCTGAAGGCAAAGCAGGGAGCTTTACCAACTGAGCGAAGACTAGTCTCACTTAAGAGAGCCTGTCTCTCCAGATGGCAGCTTAGAATCTAGATCACAAACTCTTCTGTTCTTGTCCATGTAGTACTGTGACACTACTAGATTCAGTTCACACAGCTAGATATAAAGCAAGCCCCTATGATGTCATGCACAGGCCACCATCAGGAGACAACAGATGTTCTTATATTTCTTAAAGGGGCCCTCAGAGCTGTTCTTCTGCCCTCTGTAAATCTGGTTTGTCTGGTGAAGGGAGATGGCTACTATTTTCCTGGTAGAGCCAGTTTGGTGTAGTGGTTAAGTGTGCAGACTCTTATCTGGGAGAACCGGGTTTGAGTCCCCACTCCTCCACTTGCACCTGCTGGAATGGCCTTGGGTCAGCCATAGCTCTGGCAGAGGTTGTTCTTGAAAGGGCAGCTGCTGTGAGAGTCCTCTCAGCCCCACCCACCTCACGATGTCTATTGTGGGGGAGGAAGATAAAGGAGATTGTGAGCCACTCTGAGACTCCAATATTTTCTTCATCTTCTTCTAGAGTACAAAAGTCCTGACTTTGCTGTTCAGCAGGAGAGTGATGGAACGCAGAAGATACCATGTAATCCTTGGCATCTCCAGTTAAAAGACCTTGAGTATTGCAAAAGATCTCTCTGCGCTTCTGCTATTCGGCAGACAAGACTGAGTTAAGCAGCCCTTAACATGGACAGGCTGGGCAAGCCCGATTTCAGAAGCTAAGCAAGGACAACCCTGGCAAGCACTTGGATGGGAGACCTCCAAGGAATACCAGGGCCATAACATGAGGCAGGCAGCAAGCCTCCTCTCTGGACATCCTTGTCTCCCAGCCCCACTAACAGTCGCCAGAAGGCAGTCATGACTTCCAGGCACATGTACACACAAACACACACACACTCTTTAAAAAAGTAGATCACTGATCTGATCAATAGTATGAATAAAGCACTCTGTATGTCCAGTTTGAGTATAACAAGGGAAAGTAAGTCTTTTTATTTGAATGACATATATGCCGCCCATCAACAGATTCCCCAGGCATCTTACCTGTGTTCCCTTCAGCATCCGGTTTGTCCAAAGGGTACTCCGGCATGCATTCCAAGAAGAGGTCAAAGATGGCTGCTGCGTTGTCTTTCCCATATTGCCCCAGGATGTGCATTGGGGACTGGCCTCTGGCAACAAAGACGTTGTGCACATTACAGAGACCTGCATGCTTTGACATAGCATGCACCTTTCAAAGAGACCGCTTGGAAACAAAGGACTGCTTTCTGAATGCATTGCAAGCCACTCCCAATAGTGCATTCTGCTGGCATACATGAATTCATCATGCGGAGCAAGGCTCAGACCTTGTAAAGCAGACAGGATCAGCAGGGAACAAGTCATTATTGCCAGCCCAAAAGGAGCCAATGCAGAACTGTTAGCGTGCCTCACGTCTAGTTCTCACTGAGACAAACAGCCTATGTTTGGGCCAGCCCACAGACTGCAACAAGGGTCAGAGTTCATACAACTGAAGACGTCCATCCATTAAAAAACTTCCGGCGCACAGTAAACCAGCATTAGAGCAAGAATTAATTTGAAATGCCTTCCCTGATGTCCTTATTCTCCAAATGCATGGACAATTTTGTGAAGGGGCCTTTTTGGTGTGGAATCTGCCATTTAGAAACCTTAGCCCTACAGAAAAAGGCCTCTGCATTCTCCAACAATTTAAGTCCAACTCATGCCATGGTTCACATGATGAATGCAGTCATTAGCTAGCATCTCATTTGGGAACCCGGGGTGGTGGGGGGAGAACAAAGCTCTACAGTAAGGGCTGTGTCCTTTTCCAGGGAAAGAATCTGATTAATTTTACCTGACATTAAAGGCTTCTGCATCCACGGTGCACTCCGTCAGGAGGACACGGATGTTGTTGAGACGCCCCTGCATCACTGCCAGATGGAGGGCTGAATTTAAAGATACAAAAGAGAGATCCACCTTTCAGACACCAGAAACTCAAGTACATATCTGCGCATGCTTCTCTGCACAGAGACACGCAAGTTCCATGCCGGTTACATCCAAAGGCTACATTTAAACAATGCAAGGAACAACCCAGAGAGCCAGTGTGGTTTATCAGTTAACAGCCTCAGCCCAGGATCCCGGAGACCTGCATTCTAGTCTCTGTTCTGCCATGGAAACTTGCTGGGTGATCTTGGGCCAATCACATACTCTTCGCCTAACCTACCTCACAGGATTATGAAGATAAAATGGAAAACTTGATTATAATAAGCTTTGGGTCTCCAATGAGGGGACATGAGGTATAAACAAAGGGAATAAATAGAGGACTGAGGGGCACAGCGTGTGTCCTATGCAGAAAAGCCAGACCTCCACAATTCTGTCCCAAGATCATTCGCATTTGGCAACACAAAATTCAAATCCAAATCTTTCATATGCTAGGCAAAGACGTGTGGCTATAGTTTCCCCTAACTGACACGGCAGTGTAGGCCGCTGACTGTTATTTCTGCTCTGTTTATCATCAGGAAGACCTATGAAGAGCACCAGAACCCTTCGTTCTAACTACTGGAGATAATGCACAGACACTCCTAGGGGTTCACAAATTGTACCAGGTGCTGCTCATACTTCCCAGCATATCCTAACGGCCACAGAGGCTAGATTCTTCATACACACCCCAGAGAAAAAGAGTGGCTAGCCAAGTCAGACACCAAAGCTTTGATCTTTGGGCAGTGAAACATTTCAAGTTCTATGCATCTTTATATTACTCAAATGGGGATTGTCAAACATTTTTACAAATTCATGGGCCTGGACTCTGCAATTTTAGAAGACAAATCATTGCAGGCTTTGCAGTTTCCTTTTTTTAAGCTTCAGTTTTGAAGGAACTTCTCGTATGTCCTCAACTCTTCCCTTCCTACTCTCCAGCCACACACTCTAAGACAGGGGTGTCGAACGCATTTGTTACAAGGGCCAGATGTTCATCCACCAGAGAAAGGGCCTTCTCTGTTATGGCCCCTACATGGTGGAATCAGCTGCCGGAGGAGGTGAGGGCCCTGCGGGACCTTGTTCAGTTCCGCAGGGCCTGTAAGACGACCCTCTTCCGGCTAGCTTACACCTAGCTAAGATGAGAACTCAATGTAGCTTGCCAGATTTTTTCTTATATATATTTGGAATATTTATTAATTTTTAAGGTTTTATCTGTTTTAAATGTTTAATTGTTTACATGTTTAAATATTGTTTAATTTTTATGTCTGATCAATTGTTGGAAGCCACCCTGAGCCACTTGTGGGAAGGGCGGGATATAAATTCTAAATAAATAAAAAATCTTACCAGGCCAGGCCATGTGTGTCATAAAATGTAATGCCAAGTAGGGGAGATATAAACTTCATAAAGGACACAGACAACCACACTGGCTTGTCGAGCCTCAGCCAACAGAAGGAAAAGAGGATTGGCTCAGTAGCTCTGCTGTGCAACTGAGACAGTCTGACAAAGCTAGATCTCCCTCCCCCACTTCCTCCCCAAGGAAGCAGCTTTGCTCTGTAGCTCCTGTGCGATTGAGCAAGCCTGGCAAAGCAAGTTGCGATGCAGAAGGAAGCAAGAGAGGGAGAAGGAAGCAGATGGCAGTGAGTTGCTTACGGGCCTGATAAGAGCCCTCCGGGGGCCTAATTCGGCCCCCGGGCCGCATGTTTTGACACCCCTGCTCTAAGAACAGGCACAATTACTGACCTTCTACTCCCCATGCTCTTGTTTGCTGCTAAGTCACGATGCTTCTCTTTTTAGAACACTGTACAAGTATGGGTGTCAGTCACCACGCCCTTCACAAAGAACTCCCAGTTCCCACTTCGGTCATTGGCTACAATCACATCTCCTCCCTGCTCTACCCCTATACTATCACACCTCAGCTCCCTCACCTCAGCCCATCAAATAATCATTCCCTTCTCATTGCTCAGACTACATGATATGCCCTCTTTTGTCTTCCTCCAGATTCAACACAAACTGTCCACCCTTAATTTTGAAGCCTTCCAGAACACCCTGCTGAACCTAAGCCAAAATATCTGAAACTGGAATTAATGCAGATTCTCTCCCTGTTGCATCCCTCTCCCTCCTCTGCCTCAAGTTTTTGAACGCAAGCTCTTCGGGGGGTGGGGAGAACTGGTCATCTTCTACTCTGAAAACACCACTCCGCCACCACCCCTCACAAAAGCATAACTTGGCTGCAGAACTGATATAGAGGAACAGGATTTTTCCTCCAGTCTAGGAAATATCAATGAGCAGGGGAGAAGGAGGTAGCAAATCTGAATTGACAACCTGCAAGGATCTCTTGCAAGCCAGTACAAGGGGAGAGGAGGACAAGCTCGCCTCAAGGGAGTTACCGTTGTTCCCGTTTTCATCCACAGCTGCGAAGTCTACTCCGTTCTCCAGAAGGACCGAGCAAATTGTGGGAAGGTCTTGCTGGGCGGCAAGATGAAGGGCCGTCTGGCGGTGCTTGTTCAGTTCATTGACCTTGGCCCCAGCAAGCAGCTGTCAGCAGAAAGGAGCAGAGTTCAGGGGAAAGTTTGCGTTAGCAACACGGCAACACGTCAGAAGAGCACAAGCAGCCCATTACTGTTCACAGTCACTGTAACACCTTCCCTGCATAGGAAGTTGAACATATGAAGCTGCCTTATACTGAATCAGACCCTGGGTCCATCAAAGTCAGTATTGTCTACTCAGACTGGCAGTGGCTCTCCAGGGTCTCAAGCTGAGGTTTTTCATGCCTATTTGCCTGGACCCTTTTTAGTTGGAGATGCCGGGGATTGAACCTGGGACCCTTCTGCTTACCAAGCAGATGCTCTACCATCGAGCCACCATTCCTCCCTAAGTTCTCAGGACGGATGCAAAATGCTGCTGCGGCAAGGTTCTCAATGGGGCTGGCTGCTGTCAGCAGATCACCCTCGAATTGCGGTATCTGCCCTGATGTTGCAAGCACAATTTGAATTGCTGGTTTTGACCTATAAAGCCCTGAACTATCTGGGCATGGGGATCTGAGGGGCTGCTTTCTCCCATAAGAAACCACTCATTTCAGGGATCTTCTTCTGGAAGCCCTCTCCTGGGTCTCTCCCTTCAAGTGGGGATCAGTTTTATCACCCCAAGCAAGGGACACCTGCTAAGAACATAAGAAGAGCCCTGCTGGATTCAGACCAGTGGTCCATCTTGCCCAGCATCCTGTCTCACATGGTGGCCACCCGGTTCCACTGGAGGGCTGACAACAGGAATTAGAGGCTGAACCCTGTTGCCCTCTCCTGTGGAAGATGAGAACAAACCGATCCCGCATAGTGCAAGAAATACTGCAAGGGCTTGGACTTGGATGCTGCTAACAGCAGTCTGGTGTTGGGTTGGGAGGTAACAGCCATGTTTACTGCCCTTCCATCACTGGACCCAGCTGCTGCTGCTAGGGAGGTCCGCCTCCTGCTGGGAAAGTCCAAAGCCCCAGGGCATAGCAGTGCTCTCTTATCATGCCACCTGCAGTAGTGGTGTGGGTGGCTTGGGAAGAGAACCATCTCTTGCTTCTAGAACAGCCTTGCCTATGAGGTTCAGCTGGCACCTTTGACTACAGACATTTAGACACCAGGTAAAGACCTTTTTTGTTCCAATAATCCTTTGGTTGAGAGTTTTGACTGCTATCATTTGGTATCTACTGCTGACCTGGTTGTTCCCTGGGAATAAGGGTTAATAAAATTTGTGAGGAGACTTTGCATTGACTGTTTAAATCATTTGTCTGGTTTTGAGCAAATCCTGTCTTGGAAGAGTGGGATAGTAACAACAGAAAGCTGATGTAATACAATAACTGTTATTACAACCCCTCTACAAGAAGAACCCATATCAAAAAACAGGCCTTCTAAGAGACAGTTGCCCAAAATAATGCAGAGATTCACATAAGACTTGCTAGCTGAATGTGTCAAACCAATTCCACTGACACAGACTACATTTCAGCAACTATGACATTATTCTAGGCCACCTTTATTGCTGGGACTCAAGGTGGATTACTTAGAATAAGTCAATACTGTCAACAACGTGGACCATCCAACAGACAATGAAAAAGGAGCTGACTTTTAGAAATCTGGAACTGATCTGAGGCAGAGGTGAAGCAAAGCACATTAAATAATGCAAAGATTACACAGTAGGAACTAACACCAAAAGACAGTATGAACTATACCCAGTGTACAGTCTCTAACACTCTACACCAAGATTCTTTCTGACCTATTTTGTGAATGAACGTCTGCTTGTTGAGTGATTGGCACTTGCTGCTGCAGTTACTCAGTAAGGAACCACAATGTTTAAGCTGAAGGGGAACCCTGGCAGAAACTGTTTACACAGTCCCTATTCTCCAGCAATGAATGCTACAGTTAAGGCTCCTCCCCAGCACATACCAGATTGCGCACAATGATTTCCGAGCCGGCTTGCACAGCAAGATGTAATGGAGTGAGCTTGGAGGCATCCTGGACCCTGGAGTTCACATTTGCTTGGACACTGATCAGGAACAGCACGCTCTCGATGTCGGAATTCTGAACAGCCACATGGAGGAAATTCCGTCCTTTGTTGTCCATCTGAAGCAATAGCCGAACAAAAAAAAGTGAGTGAAAATATCCTTCCACGGGGGGTTTCCAAGCACCCTGACCAAAGCCCAACTGCTATATACTTAAATCAAACTCCAGAGCAGTACTTTGTAAGCAGCAAACAGAAAATATAGTGCCCCTTTGCTGAAGACTGTGTGGCCAAAGTTTTTTGAGGTGAGAATCCCCACGATGTGCATGATTAGCTAAATGCATGTACAAAAGCCAGAATGACAGCCATCTCTTCAGTTCAAATGTATCAGCATTTAGCACTTTACATCAGGATGTGGTCTTTGCCACATGCATTGACTTGCGCCTCTCTCTCTTTTTTATAACCCTGCTCCCATACCCAAAACCAGACATTCAAGGCAGTCAACAATCCACTAATAAAATATTAAAGCATACAGCAAAAATCCTGCCAATATCTCTAGGAATGTAACAGCAGGTCACATTTCAAAAATGAGGCAGCAGCTGATAAAGATATTTATCAAATGCATTCTTATCCCATCTTTCTTTCAAGGAGCAAAAGCAGCCAGTGAAGCAGCAGAGGCAAGTGGACCTCCCGGAAGAACCCAAGGTCAGGGTTCTACCATGGGAAAAGACCCTTTTCTTCTTCCCTCCAGCAGCAATGGGACATAGAGCAGGGCCACTACTGATAATGGAAGTATGCAGGCAAGTGGGAGAAAATTTTCCTTGCGTGTTCCAGGCACCCAAGCTTTTAAGCCTTGGGAGGGGCAACAGTGGGAGGGCTTCTAGTGTCCTGGCCCCCCTGATGGACCTCCTGATGGCACCTGGTTTTTTTGGCCACTGTGTGACACAGAGTGTTGGACAGGATGGGCCTTTGGCCTGATCCAATACGGCTTCTCTTATGTTAAAACTAGCACTTTGAACTGGACCCAGAAATTTGTGGGAGCCAGTGAAGGATGATGTAATGCAATTTACTGGTATCAATTTGAACCAGCTAAAGTTTAAAAACTCTTCATGAAGAAGATGGTGATGATTATTGGATTTATATCCCACCCTCCACTCCAAATCTCAGAGTGGCTCACAATCTAATTTACCTTGAAGGCAGGCCCATATAGAGCACATGACAACAAGCTAACCTGGTCTCTCAGGGATCTGATGGGGTAAACTGCAGAAGAAGAAGACCATAGATTTATACCCCGCTCTTCTCTCTGAATCAGAGTTTCAGAGCAACTTACAATCTCTATCTTTTTCCCCCACAACAGACACCCTGTGAGGTGGGTGGGGCTGAGAGAGCTCTCTCGGAAGCTGCCCTTTTAAGGACAACTATGCGAGAACTATGACTGACCTAAGACCATTCCAGCAGCTGCAAGTGGAGTGGGGAATCAAACCCGGTTCTCTCAGATAAGGGACCGCACACTTAACCACTACACCAAACTGGAACTACATCCAACTGGGTACTGCATCTTATCTTACATTCATATCCACATGTGAACAGTAAGCAACTACAAATCCATCAAAGTCAGTAAAATCCTGTGTTTCTCCAAACAGGAATCTACAAATTCCAACTGCTAACATTCGAAAGGCAGAGCAGACACTTCCGAATGTATATTCTCAGTTCACTGGCATGCTTAAGAGCTCCCTCCCATGGGTCCCTCTTCTCAGTGGGTATCTTGCCATACCTGCTCAGCAGCTCCCGGCTCCCGTTTCAGGATTGCTTCTGCGGCCTTGTTATTTTTGTAAGTCATTGCACATGCAAAAGGGGTCATGCCTTGCCGGTCACGTAGGTTGAGATGGATATCGGGGTGAGAGATCATCAGCTGGATGATGACGGCATGCTGATTGATGATAGCAACGTGGATGGGTGTTCTTCCTTCTGCATCCTACAAAGGAGAGTGTGAGCAAACGGGGTCAACGATATAGAATAAGCTCAGCCGTACACAGATGCAGCCACAGAGAAACCTGTCAGCCTAAGAATCGCCAAGTACAGAGTAACAAGTGTTATGGAATTAACCCGTAAGGCCACAGTTTAAGTACCCCTTCTGGCATGGACTCCTTATGGGGATTCCAACAAGTCAATTTTTTTTTCCAGAGATCTACTTAGAGGCAACTTACAACTAACAGAACAGAACCATTTTTAAAAGCCATTATAAAAACCTCTAAAAACAACCCAGTGCTCTTAAAGCAAGAAAGGACATGACAGCATAAAACACACATGGAGCGGCCTGAAATGTGGTAGATATGATTCTTGGATGAGAAGAGACCATATAATAGGACAGAAGAGATCAAACCCTTGGACTAAAAGACTGGGTAAAAAAAAGGAATGCTTTAGCTTGACACCTAAAAGCAAGTAAGGTAGGTGGCCACCTGAACCCTATGGGGCAGTGGGAGGAGCCTGTTGAAGGCATAGAGAAGGCTATCAAGGGGCCTCCTGGGAAGCAAACACATTCCCCCCTCTTGTACCTGTGCATTGACATTGGCACCAAACTCTAGAAGGCACTGCACCACCTCTTCAAGGCCCCAAGATGCTGCCAAGTGCAAAGGTGACTGTCCATCGTGGGCCTCCTCGTCCCCCTCTCCGTTGGCACCCGGCTGCCTTGGGCTGTTGACATCACAGCCGCTAGGGAGAAAGTGGCATTGTCAGTCTAGCCCCGAGGCTATAATTGCACTCTAAGAAACCTTAGCAAAGATGGTACCAGTCTTCCCAACGCAATCATGCAGACAAGCAGCTTGCCAGCTGATCAGTTAATAAAAGGCAAAGAGAAATCACACAGCATTGGCATTTGGAAATCTCGCTTCAGCTGACCACACAAACAGTCCAGCTCTTCAAACAGGCAAGGATCTAACCTGCGGATAAGGAAGCAGGAGATCTGTTCATCGTTCTCGTCGATGGCTCTATGAAGGAGGGTCTGTAAACATCCCCCTGGCCCTGGACCCCAGCAAGTTGCATCACAACCATGTCTCACCTGCAGGCAGAGATGCAGAAAGATTAAGGGGGAAAAGTTCTACTCAATAGCCAGTAGACATTTGGGCAGGGGTAAAGTGATCTGTAGACGCAAGAAATGACAGATCTTTATCTTGTTCTCTCTTCCTCAGCAGTCCTTTCTGGCCACAGCAATGCAGATTTCCAGAGTCACAGAACCTACATGGACTAAAAGACTCTTTTTGATGGGAAGACTTTACTGAGAGAGGGGGAAGGTGCAAAGTCACTCGCCTACCAGTGGCTATTGATCACTGTAGGCCCCACAGCTCTGGGAATCAACTCCCCTGGGGTCAGAAAGGCCTGGAGGAGGAATGGGGGAAAGGGAAAGAATGCCATCCATCAGAAGCCTGCACTGAGCTTGCTAGATCTGAACCCACTGATGAGGTGGATTTTTTTTTTCATAGTTCTTGTCCACCATGAAAGTTTAGATACAGGAAGATGGAAGCTACTGGTGGCACAGTCATTAAAAAGCAACACGCATTATGAAAGTTATTCATTGTGCATTGTGACCCAGCAGCAGTGCTAATCTCTGGTGGTTTTTTTAAAACAGAAATAAGTGCACAAGATCAGGCACCCAGTCTTACCAGAGTCGAGGCGATATCTTCCAGGTTGTTCTCAAGAGCAAGCCAGAGCGGAGGGTTGCCTTTGTCATCCGGCACGGACATGTCTGCTCCCCTTGTGCAGATTGCGTCGACCACAAGCGGAAGCTGGTTTTTGATGGCCAGCTGAAGGGCTGTCTCTCCATCCTGCGTCCTGCAATAAGTGCACGTTGCTGCACGTGGAACCAGCCACTGCCGGGGTGTCATCGCCAGTCACATCAATAGGAAAATGACACCTTGGCACCTTGCTGAGGAGCCCTTCTCCGTTTTTTTCTCACAACAACACAGTGACAGAAGTTAGGCTGATGGTGTGTGACCGGCCCAAGGGCACCCAGAGACCCTCCACAGCTGCTCAAGTGAAACATCCACACAATTGGGAGCAGGACAAGAATAAGCATTTCAACAACAGCGTCATTAATGCATCGTGTGTGTGAAAATTCTGTGTCTGCAACAAGCTGGGGCCCACGAGGAATAATTGGAGGGCATCTAAATACCTTAAAATGTCATTCTTCAGGATTTTCTGGAGGACTTCAGCATGCTCATCTCTTACACAGACCCCGTTTTTGTCCTTTAACTCAATCTTATCTGCTGCCTGCTTTCCATGCTCCCGGGGCCTACTGAATCCCCATCAGGTGTTTGAGGATTCTTTCCCTCCTACCCTCTGGGCTCTTTTGATGAAATTAGGAAGCCATTTTTGTGGAGGTTCCCAACTAGGCAGAGGCTTGTCTAACAGTGGTTTGGTCTTGCTGCTGTCATCAACTGCCAAGTGCCCAGCCTAGTCTAGGTACAGTGATGGTTTAACACACACATTCAGAAGAAAATTATTATGAGTTAGCTTTGAGGCAAGGAGGTATGGAGATGCTTGCAAATGTCTGGAATTGTTGTTCCAAATCTCCAGCCACTGGCTGCGCCAAATCTCACTGTTGTTCCAACACTCTGTGTCACACAGTGGCCAAAAAAACCTAGGTGTCATCAGGAGATCCATAAGTGTCCTGGCCCCACTGATGGACCTTCTGGTGGCACCTGGTTTTTTCGGACACTGAGTGACACAGAGTGTTGGACTGGATGGGCCACTGGCCTGATCCAACATGGCTTCGCTTATGTTCTTATCTCCAGCCACTCCACATCAAGATCTCCAGTGTTTACTACTAAATCACCGAACTGTGGGCTTCACATGGTCTTGTGCATTTCTCTTTACTCCCATTTGAAGTCACTGCTCCCCCCAGCACCCTTTCATCAAGGTGCTCACGTTGTGCTGAAAGCTTCCAGCCTACATGCTTGCCAATTGTATGGATTACTCCTCTCAGATCTGACTCGACATATCTGCAAATATGATGTTGTTTAATTTTGATGTGGTTCGTTTTAATGTTGTTTAAATGCTGTAAGCTGCCCTGAGCCCGCCTGCCTGGGTTGTACCTGACATTTATATCGGCTTGGTGCTCCAGCAGGAAGAGCGCACTCTTGCTGTCCTGCCTCTGGATTGCCATGTGCAACAGCGTCTGCCCATCTGACATGGTGTCGTTGATGGAGGCCCCAGATCCAAGGAGCTGAGCTGCTATGATGTGCATGCCTAGGAGGGAACGGAGGCATGGTATTATGTCACGAACGCCAGGTTATTTTTTTAAAAACTCAGAAGCTGCAACTAAGTTTTCCTCTCTATTCATGAACAACTCACGGAGCATCTGCAGCTGTCCACAAATTGAGGCTACTGCTCTGAACAACAAGCATACAGGAAGGGAGAATTCTCAAGGGGTAGGTCCTACAGGCATATGTCAGTGTCTCAGAAGTGACCACCCCTTCCCAGTGTCCCTAACCACAGTGGTGCCAAGCAGCAGCCACCTGCTTGTGCTTTCTTAATCCTTAATGTGAAGTTTAAGCCATCCACGGACTCTGGTCCTTACTTCAGTGGTTTCAGGCAAATCTCTTCTTTAGGTGCAGACATAACAGAGATGTTAGAGCCAACCAACTGCAGAGGAGGACGTTCTAGCACCGTTAACCCCTCCCCCCCCCACTCCAGTATAGCTTTGAATCTGAATTTCTCATACAGGTTCTTCATTAACTGGATTCATCCAATCTGCCACAAGCCTATGCACTGTGGCTTCCCTTTCCTTATCATGTGAATACACAGAGGAAGGTGCTAGCAATGAACTGCCCTGAGCCATGGATCCACTGGCTACAGCAACTTGCCCCAACTCCTTAAAAGAGAGCTGCCTCTAAGTCTAGAAACCCAGCAGGTCATTTCTGTATTGCTTTCCTTGAGATCCTCCAAAGGACACAGGCACCTCCCACAATACTGTCACACTTGCCTGTCCATAATGCCAACCCCAATACTGTTTGGTCTCTGGAGTCCTTGAGGCTGAAGTCAGGAATGATCTGAAAGTTGTTGGTGGCATGAAGGGCGTTCGCTAAAAAATAAAATCAGTTTTTAGCGTTCTATTACTATTCTCCAAGTTATCATTTTGCTTTTAAAAGAAATGCTGGAGTTACAACTCTTAACTTGTTATATGCTCGAGTAAAGGGCTTTTCTTGTAGAAAAAGCCAGCAGGAACTTATTTGCATATTAGGCCACGCACCCCTGATGGCGCCATTGTTTCACACAGGACTTTTTTTGTAGGAAAAGCCCAGCAGGAACTCATTTGCATGTTAGGCCACACACCCCCTGCCACCAAGCCAGCCAGAACTGCATTACTGTGCGTTCCTGCTAAAAAAAAAGCCCTGTTCAGATATAAGTGGGATTTCCAGAAATGATATCTTCCACCCATAAGAACAAAAGTCAATGTAAAAAAGAAAAAATCCACAAGATGATTATAGTATGCCACCCAACAGAGTCTTTTTACCTTTTTGTTCCAGTATGACTGACACCACATCTGGGTGGTTATACGCTATTGCCATGTGAAGGGGCGTCTGCAAATAGACATTATCTGCTACGTTGGGGACATTTGCTCCTTTCTGGGCAGGCACCGCTTTCTCTGTCTGGATGTTGGGGTTAGCTCCTTGCTGCAACAACTCTGCTGTGAGGTTGGCCAGACCATGTCGACAGGCTGTGTGCAGTGGAGTTTCTCCCTTTAAGAGAAGAATGTGGTCGATTTAAGACACAATTGTTGGAAAAGAGGAATGGGAGAAAGAACTTCCTGAACAGAACTTGAAAGCAACATCTGTATGTAATGGCAGAGCTAAGCACTTAACAGCACAATTATAAGCAATTTTACATCTTTCTAAGTCCAGGAGCTTAGCAGGGTGCAATTCTACTTCAGACTTCACTGTGAGAATGCTAAGAACAGACCTACCTCACAAAATTGAGAGCCCATCTAGTTCAACACTCTCTCTCTTTTGCAGCGTCCAAGAAGTCCACAAGCAAGGAATGAAGAAATTGCTATTTCAGGGAGAATAATCAGATTCTAGGGGGACACTGGCATATATGTAATAACGTTTTTCCTATATATTTGAAGTACTGCCTGTAGGAAACACAGCCGTTCACACTTTCCAATTCCACAAACAAGTCAAACAGCTCAGTCTTATATGCTAAATCATAAATCATGCATTTCTTGAGGTTAAAGTAATGAGGTACATTTAGATTTTATAGGGGAAGTGTTGTTACATAAATGCCAGTTTTTTCCCATAGAATTTGGTTATTCCCCCTAAAAAACCAGTTTCTCCTCATGGTTTTAGAATTCCCAGAAATTTTACATACCTATGTCTTAAATGTTGAAACCCCTGAGTGGTTAATCACCTCCAACAAGCCTTTGGGTTCTTTCCAACAACCATCAACTCTTCAAACACTAAGAAGAATTAGGTATATGAAACAGACATTATCTGATTCCTAGGAATCCAGAAAGGGTACGGACAGGATCAGACATCAGGATTCCATGTCCCCTACTCTACCTTTTGTAACTTACTCCTGGAAACATGCGCCAGGAGATACTACTCAAAAAAATGCAAGATCTCCTGCTACACTCACTATCTTCCTCATCCCTTTAATTGAGGAAGTATTGGGGAAAATGTGACAACCTAAAATCTACTCTCCATTTCACCCAGGGTAGAACAACTAACTGACCTTTAGCATTCTCGTATTTTCAAAAAATTTAAATTTGCAGTTTTATTCAATGTCCTGTTTATTATGCTGCGTTTAAAGACCATTGGTCAAAGAAGCTAACGAATGGAAGGGGAAGGGAAAGGGAAAGGAATTTCCAAAAGTTGTTGGAATCTGCAGTAAATATTTTTGGTTTATTACTCAGTACATTTCCCTCCCATGAGCTGCAAAAAGGGAACCAGCAAGCAACCATTTATGAAACAGTATACTGAAACAGTCTTTTAATTCTCCTCTTTACCCATTTGTCCCTGTGGTTGACTTTGGCACCGTGTGTCGCCAAGAAGAGCGCTGCAGCCTCGTTTCCTGCCCCTGCTGCCCTCTGCAGCAAGCTGATTCCTAAAAGCAATAGAACATGGGCACAGAGAGTTAAAATGGTAGATAAAAAGCCATTCAAGTTGCCATCTTGTGTTTGCCAATGCAAGGTCACAAAACAGAATTCTCTTCATCCATATCTGTTTTACTACATACAGCCATAAGGCCTAGCTATTTTTAAAATTGTAATGGTAGGGGATTTTGCTGGATTTTAAGAAGAGCTGCAGGAAAGGCATGGGGGGGGCAGATTACAGCCCCATCACTCACAGTCCCCAGTGCACTTCGCATTTGAGCAGTATGACTTAGTACTAGTATGTGATCCTCTAACTTTCTATTCTGTTCCAGCAGGGATCTGGATCTACCTAGGAAACATCTAACTACCGTAAACTCTATTTTGATTTTTCCTCCCATGAAGCAGACCTAGTGGAAACCTTCATTTCATCAGACAACTGGGGGAGGAGGGGGGGCATTGCACAAAATTCAGAAGCAGCAAGAGAGATGAAAATGCTTGCTGTACTTGTCTCTGTATGATCTGGTAACTAACTCTTCACATCAGAGCAAAGCAGACCATCATTTTGCTGCCCTGCTCTCTTCTGCGTGACTTTCATCTTTCCTCTCTCCAAGTTTGCTCTCATCCCACAGGGCTACTGTTAAGGCTATGCAATTCTGACCACTGTTTCAGTCACTCACATCACAAGTGTTCCAGGTCCCCATTCCACACAGAGTTTAAAACCTCTCAAGCCTTTGAAAGAGACACACTAGACTTCAAAGTCACCTTCTGCACAGCTAGACAGCAACTCTGTGCCCCCTGGGAACACTGGGACTTCAGAAAACATTCCTACATTTTGAAGCTCATTCTGGAGCTCCTAAGAAATTGTAACTCAGTCACAGGTTATTACTTCTATCAATTTGTGGACCCACGATGACCTAAAGAGATTTCACCCTAAGGTACTTTGTTCTTGACATGGAGTTATTTTGCTTTGACAGAAACTCTAGAACTTTGGTGTGTGTAAAACTGCCTTCAAGTTACTGCTGCCTTATGTTTTCATCATGCTTTCAAGTTAAGAGACTAACCTGGAACTCCTTGGGGGTCTCCCATCTAAACATCAGTCAGGGCCAATCTTGCTTAGCTTTCAAAAGCTGAAGAGATTGGGCTAGGCTGGGCAATGCAAGTCAAAGCCTTTAAAACCTTACTAGAGCTCAGGAGTTCTGCACAGAGAGTCCAGGATCTTGGAACAGTATTCTCTGGAATGCTCCCATCCAAGCATTTACCAGGTCATCCCTGCTTAGCTTCCAAGATCGGACAAGATCAGGCTTACCTGGGCTATCCAGGGCAGGGCAACTGTACTGCTTTTTATTGATTTCAGTGCGCTGACATTGTGTGCTCTTCCCTGTATTTGTTTGTCCCCTTTTTCCATCCCCTTTAGGCACCAACCACCCTTTTATCTCCCCCCCCCCCTTTTATAAGAAACCTTTTTACAAGACTCTTTTCAGCTTTATACAGTATAATCTATTTCTCTGGGGTATCCCTCTTAATCTCTTCCCTACGTGCTAGATCACATGTGTGCTACATAGTTTGTTAAGGATTTCCACTCTGTTACTTCATTACTGGTCTAGCACTGCACTAGAAGGATATTTCCCCTATGGGTCAGTCTAGATGCTCTCAGGAAGTACCAGAGTGATGACAGCTGGTTACCAGGGTGCTGTCCAGGGAACCCTTGATCTGAAGTTTCCCCAGCACCTTCCCCCCTTTCTTTTGTAACAATAATATATCCAATTCACAGCTAGCTACTTATACATAAATGAAAACTTTAGGTTTCGGTCAACTATAAACTCAACTAACCATTCATCGGTAATCCTAGAGAAGCCACCACCTCTCAGCTTCATTTATCCATTTAAGAAATGGGAATGGCAGCAGCATCTTACAACAAGATTGTTTGTACAAGGAAAAGAGGACCTGGGCCTTCAGCAAGCTTCTTACATGGTCTTCAAATGGAAACAAAGTGCATAGCCCCAAGAAACAGGGTGCCTTGTATTCCAGAAGGTTAGTGACAGCCATGCAATAGAGTTCAAGTTAATACCAAGCTCTACCATCTGGGTGTCTGGCCGTTTGGAAACATCAAAAGAAGCCAGTAAGAGCACCAAACTAGGGCAAACCCAGGTGCAAACCACTGCTCAGCCATGAAACTCACTAGGTAAAACTGGCCACTCACAAAAGGACTCTTCCAATACCTTCGGCACAGCTGTGTCTACAGAGTGGGGTGGAAAGACCAACCTGTTCACAAATACCCTTCTCTACTGGTGAAATATCTTGAGCTCCTGGGATGAAGAGTAAGATGTAAGATAAACACACCACACCCTGAGTTTCCGAAGTCAACATGAAGCCACAGGGAAGCTAGTTCCTACCCACATGCAAAAGGCAACGTTAAATCCTAGCGTCTTGCTACCACGGATCCCTGCCCACCACCACCACCACTCACCCGTTACAGTATCAGGTGCATCCGTGTTGCTGCCACGCTGGATAAGCCTGGCTGCAAAGCTATTCTCATCAAAGGAGGTGCCGTTCTCCACCGGGGCATCCTCAAAGGGGTTTACAGATGGATCTGAAGAGACGGTGATGTACTGAACCGCAAGCCACAGAGCAGTGCTTCCCTCGTGGTCCTTCAGTTCCAAATCAAGCCTTAAAAGAAGAAATGTAAATGCCTTATTCTGACCCATAATACCTAACTGTAATTAGATTAATTTACCTCTAACCCACCCTCTTTTCAGCCTCATCTGACCTCCAAAGACAAGTTATATAACGAATGAAACACAATTTCATAAGAGGACTGGAATAAGTAGTTGTGAAAACAGAACCGGCAACTCGAAGAGACTTCTAAACTGATATCAAAGAATAAGAGTGTTTTATCTGATGGTGCCTAAAAGAGGCAAGCCATCTGTCAAGTATGTTCCAAGAAAATATACAAGAACATAAGAGAAGCTATGCTGGACAGGCCAATGGCCCATCCAGTCCAACATTCTGTGTCACACAGTGGCAAAAAAAACCCCAGGTGCCATCAGAAGGTCTATCAGTGGGGCCAGGACCTAGAAGCCCTCCCATTGGTCCCCTGCACCACCAAGCACCAAGAATTACAGAGCATCACTGCTCCAATCAGAGAGTTCCATCAGTTACACTGTAGCTAATAGCCACTGATGGACCTCTGCTCCATATGTTTATCCAATCCCCTCTTGAAGCTGTCTATGCTTGTAGCTGTCACTACCTCCTGTGTCAGTGAATTCCATGTGTTAATGACCCTTTGGGTGAAGAAGTACTTCCTTTTATCCATTCTAACCGGACTGCTGAGCAATTTCATTGAGTGTCTACGAGTTCTTGTATTGTGAGAAAGGGAGAAAAGTACTTCTTTCTCTACCTGCTCTATCCCATGCATAATCTTGTAAACTTCTATCATGCCACCCCTCAGTCGATGATTCTCCAAGTCAAAGAGCCCCAAGCGTTTTAACCTTTAAAGTCTGGCTACCACTACAGACCCTTCTTCTAGTAGCCACCTGCCCACATGCAAAAGGCAACGTTAAATCCTAGCGTCTTGCTACCACGGATCCCTGCCCACCACCACCACCACTCACCCGTTACAGTATCAATTTTGAGTGGAATTTTGTTCTTACTTGCGCAAGGATGCACTGGAGTGGCTTCTTTCCAGATTGTCACATTTTGAACAGCTCCAAAGTCATACCACCTAGTTTGACAGCTGAAGGTTGCCTAACTGTCCAAGTGCCAAAGAGATACCAGTTTGCCACAAACTATATCCCAAAGCACACTTTGGGCACCCATCACCAGTTAACATGGCAAGTCTAGAAAAAGGCCCTCACCTGGGGCACTGGAGAAAGGCAACCCATCAAAGTAACACAATACCACACTAGGTGAGCAAAAGATCTGACCTGCTGTAAAGGAAGCTTCTTATTTTTTCCCTCCAGGTACTGTCATTTCCTTGTGGTCAAACAAAGGCTCACATTTTAGCAAATCAGAATTCCGCCCCCCCCCCCCAAAAAAAGTTAAAGCAGCAGAAAAATCTATTTAATAAGCTTGTACCAACTTACTGTTTGCACTGGAGCAGCTGGCTAAATACATGGTCGTTCCTCACAATAATGGAGGCATGCAATGGAGTCCTAGGAAAGAGCAGTCAGTTCTATTAGGACAAGTCTCCCAAAGGTTTTGTAGCAAGATCAACCAAATACCAGCCTACTTCAGAAGAGGTTAAGACTAGTGTTCCCTCTAAGCTGAGTTAGTGTGAGCCAGCTCACAGATTTTTAGCCTCCAGCTCACACATTTTTGTCTTAGTTCAGGAAGGGTGATCCCAGAGCACATTAATTTATGCAACAGCTCACAACTGTAATACTAATAGCTCACAAAGTAGAATTTCTGCTCACAAGACTCTGCAGCTTAGAGGGAACATAGGTTAAGACCAACCCATTTCCTTGCTTGGCTCTTCCAGAATTATTTTTGTTTGCACAAGACTGTAAAATCCATTTTTGTATCAGCTGGTACTAGTGATAGCTTCACCAACTAAGTACTTTTTAAATGAATAAACTGTTTATTTTAACAAATAAAGGTAACAATCATAACAGTAAGGCGCAATATCAATTAGCAATACATGTAGAACCCTCCACACCAGCTCAAGAAGTTTCACTAGCTGCACATTTTTTTAAATCCACCACCCCATCTCCCTCCTGCACTCCTCTCTCGTTTTTCTCTCTATTATTCTCAAGGCACCACCCAAGGGAGTGGTCTCTCCCCAGTCATCAACTCAGATTTACAGTTGTATCGATATGCAGAGAATCAGTGTCGAAGCTGGAAAAGGCTGCACAATCTAGCCCAGCTCCCCAGACTTGACTCCAACAGGATATCCAGCTTCAAGTGCACTCTCTGTACTGGGCGTTTGGCCCGCAGCAGTATCACCTTTACAACAAAATCCCAACAATTCTCATATTCCAGCCATGCCAGAGGGCAAGCCAAGTGACGTCGCAAGAAAGCAGAAGACCCAGGAATCACAGCAAGCAGAGCGAATCCCACATAGTCACCTTCCTTGGCTGTCTTGCATGTTCGGATTGGCTCCTGCCTTTAAGAGGCACTCTGCAATCTGCGCCATCTCCGCCATCACGTCCGGCGTGTGCTTCTTGGGGTTGTAGGAAGCCACCAAGTGCAGGGGAGTCTCCTGGTCTCCCAGGGTTGCAGCATTCACCCGGGCACCGTTCTTAACAAGGAAGTTAGCTGCAAACTTATCACCTTTCAGGAAGAGCAAGAAGGGACAGCAAGTCACACCTGGGCTAAAGATATCATTATAATGCTTCAAGGCCTATCTAACACATCACCACAATTCAACAGAGGGCAGAAACAATAGAGTTATACATAAGCCCCGATGCTGTGGTCTTGACAAAGAAGGGCCTATTTTTTCTTCTAGTGTGTGGTAGCCACCAGTGTTCCTTAAATTGTTGTCTGCAGCTATTTTCTCAGACATAGTTGCTCTCTCCTTGTCTCCTCTATGTGCTTTTCAGTATGGTAAGGCCAAAGCTACCCACAATGTTTGCAACATGTGAAGGCGAAAGGGGACTGGAGTGAATGCACTTCATCCATGTCTTGTATTTTTTATACTGCCCATCCTCCAAGCAGCTCAGAGCAACACATATGGTCTTCCCTTTCTCACTGTACCCTCAACAATTCTAAAGTTAGGCTGAAAAAGAGGGTATGAAATGCGTGCCCCCCCAACCAAAAAAAAGCTTAATGACTGAGTGGGTATTTGATCCCTGGTCTCCCAAAAAATCCTATTTTTAACCAATGCTCTTTCTAAACTGTGGGGTCTTGTGAGCAAAAATTCTACTTCATGAACTATTGGCATTAAAGTTGTGATTGTATAACTGTGTATTGCATAACTTAGTTTGCTCTGGGGTCATCCTTTCTGAGAGAAGACAAAAATGTGTGAGCCAGAAGCTTAAAAAGTGAGCTAGCTCACACTAACTCCGCTTAGAGGGAACATGGTTTGTAACCTGCTTTCCTTCCCAGAAGGGACCCAAAACAAGGTTACATCATCATTCCCCCCTCTTCCATTTTATTCTCACAACCAGCAGCCTGTAAGGCCAGTAGGTTAGGCTGAGAAGACAGTGCCTGGCCCAAGGCCACCGAGTGAGCTTCCATGGTAGAAGGACAATTTGAACCTCTAGGCTGCCACTGGTTCAAGTCCAACACTCAAGCTACTAAACACCTACACTCACTTGTGACCTGGCTGAAGCGACTTAGGGGAAGTATCACACTCACAAGATAGCAAGGGCAAAGGAGACTGCAGCCTCTATCTGTGTTTCCAGTTACTGGCAAGCTGTGCATCCCAACCACAAAGAGTCCTCTCCTGCAACCTGAATGCAGAAGCCTCTTATAATCTTCAGTTGTGTCCCGTCATCACAGCAGCACTTTGAAGCCAGTCTGTCAATGCTGCCATTTATGCTGGCTTCTCTACTGTTCTGGTTTTAGCATCTGTTGCTTTATATTTTTATGTGCTTAAGTTTGTAAAAGTCACACTGGGTGCTTGTACGGAAAGATGGGATAATTTTTTTAAAAAATCAAAAAAGAAAACAAATTCTTGCCTATAGATTATAACACCTTTTTAGTACAAGACGACAATCTTCTTTCTATATGCATTTCGGTAACATGCTTCTCTCTATTTTGCTAGCCCAAAGGCTGAACAAAGAATGTTTGCCATTGCCTTGCACTGTTATGTAATAGCAGCAGGCAAAAAAACAGCCCCACTAAGTCTAAAAGCAAACCTCATGCAGCCTCATCTTGCCAGATGAAGATGTAACTCAAGATGCTGCTATGCTCTTAAGCTCTCTGGACATCACTCCCATGGCAACCAATTCCCAGCCGACCATACAGATTATCAAGAGGATCCCTTCTCATGCATTAACAACTGTATCTGTGCACATCAAGCCTCTTAGAAATTCCGACTTCGACTAGTGACTCTACAATGGTCATAACCGGTTTACCTTGGTTAGGATAACACAGTGGACTTCTCCAGATCTAAAGAGCGGATTGGCAGAGAGGCTCCTCCTACAGCCAGAACTGCATGCCCGGCTACTACACACAATTCCCAACACGTTTTGTTTATTTTAATGAATTTATACCCAGCCTTTCTGCCTTCATCAGAGCCTCCAAGGCAGCTACAACGGACTGGATCCTACCAGCTTTCTAATGGAACAAGGAGGGGCAATCCTACCCAATTCCTCTCCTTCCAGCAGCCTCCACTCCTTCCAGCCTCTCTCCTTCCAGCAGCCTCCACTCACCCATCCACCCACAAGCCCACATGGTTCTTTGCTCAAACAAGTCCCTCAGTTCCCAGCACAGACTATTGGGGGAGTTGAGAACAAAAGGTGGGGAAACAATCCACTTCTACCAGCATAAGGCTGGTGAGTCCCAGTCCCGCTTTTTGTAGCAGCTGAGGAAGAGCAACAAGTAGAAAGGGATAGATAATATCCTCTACCTACCAGCTTTCCCTCCCCTGATGAAAAGATAAATTCCTAAACTCTTGACAGGGAAAAGCAGGGGAGGACAGCAGGTAGGACAGGGTAGCATGGGGAAATTAAAGCACCCCTATTCCACCCATTCTATCTTCCCTGCAAATGATGTCTAGCTTGCCCATTCAGTGGCAAGCTAAGGGCCAGGGAATGCCGTATTTCCAACTTGAAAGAGTACTCCTGGCCCAAGAACATAAGCAGTCAACAAATCATGCAGGTTTTCTCAAAGTCCAAAATTTATACAGATACACACTGGCCACCTAGAAACCTAAGGTCAGCAGCTATGGATATGAGATGTTTGCCAGCTGCATGCAGATAGATATGGAGCAGAAGAGTGAACTGTCCTGACACAGGTATTTCTGTGCCTAGAGCCCTTACCCCTCTGAATAGCTTTATGCAACAGACTCCAACCCTTCTTGTCCACCATGTCAACATCCGCTTTGTGACTGACCAGGGTGGTCGCAATGCTTTCCAGTCTTCGAGAGAGCACCAAATCTAAAGCCAGGTCGCCGTTATGATCGAGCTCGTTGAGCTTACCAGGCAGCTGCGGAAGCAGGATTAGAGGACCGGCATTAGATATGCAGTGGCACCTTAAAAATTAACATTTGTGTCGATATGACTCAAAAAAGCTCATATTGAAAGAAATGTTAATAGTCTTTAAGGCATCATTGGCCTTTTGGTTTGCCATAAAACAGCCTAACAAGGCTACCATTTTGTAATTAGACACCATAGCACTACCAATGACAAGCACTAGGATTCTGATTTGTTGGAGCTCTCTGTCTGGGGGAGTGATGCCCTATCTTCTTCATTTTGGGGGGGGAGGCACAGTGGGAGGGCTTCTAGTGTCCTGGCCTCAATGATGGACCTCCTGATGGCACTTGGATTTTTTTTGGCCACTGTGTGACACAGCGTGTTGGACTGGATGGGCCATTGGCCTGATCTAACATGGCTTCTCTTACGGTCTTATGATATTGGCTTTATCACTCATGAAGCTGCTAAGGAAACAGAAAGGGCACAGCCTGCTTGTAAAAGGCAAAACTATATTTCTATACCTTGCGTTTCTTCTCAAAGGAGCTTAACATCATTCTCCTCTAGTATATCCTCACAACAATGCTGTGAGGTAGATTAAGCATGTGTGACGCCCTTCTCCCCACCCCCAGCTTCCACAGCCAAGTGGGGAGCTGAATCTGGGACTCCCAGATCCTAGGCGAAAACCGCCACACCAAGAAGGGATCGCTGCCTTAAGTTCGATTAAAGCTAGACTTTAGTAGCCACTGCAAAATTACATCTTACGAAGCCATGCTATACATGGAACACCCTCCCAGAAGCCATCAGAGCCCTGCAGAACTTGCCACAGTATCGCAGGGCCTGCAAGACTGAACTGTTTCGGATGGCATATAACATCTAATGGGAGAGGGCTGCCACCACATCTGGATCTATTGCACTTCAGTACTAATTGCCTAGGAGCTGTACACGTTGAGAAAGGAAAATAGTATATGATCTACCTGAATAGATGAAGCAGCACCATTGCAATTGTATTTGACTGTTTTATTGTTTTAATATTGCTTATTGTTTATTGTGTATTTTATGCTGTTAGAAGAAGAAGATGATATTGGATTTCTATCCCGCCCTCCACTCCGAAGAGTCTCAGAGCGGCTCACAATCTCCTTTACCTTCCTCCCCCACAACAGACACCCTGTGAGGTGGGTGGGGCTGGAGAGGGCTCTCACAGCAGCTGCCCTTTCAAGGACAACCTCTGCCAGAGCTATGGCTGACCCAAGGCCATGCTAGCAGGTGCAAGTGGAGGAGTGGGGAATCAAACCCGGTTCTCCCAGATAAGAGTCCGCACACTTAACCACTACACTAAACTGGCTCTGCTGTTAGCCGCCTTGAGTCTGCACAGAATGGGCGGGATATAAATATAACGTAAATAAATAAATAAGTAAAATACTGGTTTTTAAAAAACCCACCCTTCTACTTGGCAAAGGAAAAGACAACTGCAGCCAATACTACAATATCAATAGCAGGGCTGTGATTATTTCAAAGCTGCAATATGGGAGCAAGAGGACAGAATGGTCAGCCATGTCTGATGGTTCCCGGTCTCCAGCTGCCATGGATGGGACCAGAGGGAGTGTGAAGGCAGCAATCTGACTTCCATCCTTCCTGGAATTCGGCTCAGCCGAGAATCCCTCTCCCTGAGGAACATTAAATTTTAATTGTACAGATTCTTGATTCCTAAGAGAAGCCTCTTCTGAAGCTAATTTCATCGGAAAGGAAAGGTCCTGTGCAAGCTCCAGTCATTTCCGACTCTGGGGTGACGTTGCTTTCACAACGTTTTCACGGCAGACTTTTTACGGGGTGGTTTGCCATTGCCTTCCCCAATCTTTTACACTTTCCCCACAGCAAGCTGGGTACTCATTTTACCCACCTCGGAAGGATGGAAGGCTGAGTCAACCTTGGGCCGGCTACCTGAATCCAGCTTCCGCTGGAATCAAACTCAGGTCGTGAGCAGAGAGTTCAGAACACAGTACTGCAGTACTGCTGCTTTACCACTCTGCGCCATGCAGCTGCTAAACAGCAGGGAACCTGGTACTGAGACAGCCTCCTGCATTCTGAAGATTTAAACTCTGGGTCTTGTAAAAGAAGTCCCTGGCACTAGGCAACCAAGCAAGCTGGAAAGCACGTTGACAAACAAGACCGGAGGATTTTGTGGGGGCCAAGACCATTGCAGTACATAGCTTTGTGATGCATTTATACTGTCTCTTTCTTCCACGGAGGAGTATGTGGGGCTTCCAAGTCCCACACTCGGCGTCAGCAAGGTTGTCACTCTGTATAGTATGCATCCCCTCCCCATTTGTCCCCGATTATTGGAAACAAAAAAAGCCATAGTAAAATGCAATGCTGACTTGATTTGGAACTAGGGCCATTTCTATTGACACTGAAGTGCCAAAGTAAAGCCTGTTCTTGCCCGCTTTTAATGGTATTTAAGATGCTTTTATTCTATTATACTTGTTCTATTTTATGCAGGTTTTATTGTCATTGCTACCGCAAGTCTGGATCACATGCTTGGTTTTACTGTTGACAGCTCTGCTTTTTCTCTTTTCAATTCGTCTTTGCACTTTTTTGCAAGCCGCCTGGAGACCTTTGTCATGCCAGAAAGCTTTCCCAAATTTACTCTTGGGCAGATGGCCACATTGTACCTGTGAATCCATTTCGATAAGGTACAGGAACACAACATCTTCCCTCTCCACTTTAATGGCTTTGTGCAGAGGAAATTCTGTTTTGGATTTGATCATCTTGTACAAGAGCTGAGCGCTCATGCTGCTGAAGTCCTCTTTCCTCAAGTCATCCTAGGAGGGAAAAAAGAAAAAAGCCACAATGGGTTGTTTGCCCGAGTCCCAGTTACTATGCCCTAACTTGGGTGGCCCAGGGGTAGCCTAATATCATCCAATCTTGGAAGCTAAGCATGGTCAGGCCTGGTTAGTATTTGAATGCGAAACCACCAAGGAAGTCTAGCGTGGCTATGCAGAGGCAGAAAATGGCAAACCACCTCTGACATCTCGAAAACCCTACAGGAGCGCCATAAACTGGCTGCATTTTGACGGCACTTTCCACCATCACTACAACCACACTAGCACTAGTCACTGGTTTATTACTTTAGAGCCATTCAGTGTAGCAGCTAAGTGTCACTGCATGCAACCCTCTTAACAACACACCTGAATCAAGATATTGATGGCTGATGCAAGGAAACCTTGGCCTCTACCTCTTCTGCACCACCCCCCGCAGACAACAAGAATACACAGGAATTCTTAACGTATTTTCATATTTCATGTATATACATGAACATGTAAGCCACCTTGAGCCTGCTTTGGCAGGGAGAAAGAAAGAAAGAAAGAAAGAAAGAAAGAAAGAAAGAAAGAAAGAAAGAAAGAAAGAAAGAAAGAAAGAAAGAAAGAAAGAAAGAAAGAAAGAAAGAAAGAAAGAAAGAAAGAAAGAAAGAAAGAAAGAAAGAAAGAAAGAAAGAAAGAAAGAAAGAAAGAAAGAAAGAAAGAAAGAAAGAAAGAAAGAAAGAAAGAAAGAAAGAAAGAAAGAAAGAAAGAAAGAAAGAAAGAAAGAAAGAAAGAAAGAGGGAGGGAGGGAGGGAGGGAGGGAGGGAGGGAGGGAGGGAGGGAGGGAGGGAGGGAGGGAGGGAGGAAGGAAGGAAGGAAGGAAGGAAGGAAGGAAGGAAGGAAGGAAGGAAGGAAGGAAGGAAGGAAGGAAGGAAGGAAGGAAGGAAGGAAGGAAGGAAGGAAGGATCTGAACATAGGCACATTAACTATCCGTCCGGCCCAACAACTGTATTTCTTAAATTAAACTCTGGCTCATTCATGACATCTGAATTGAGCCCACGGTACTGATGGAAGAGCACCTGACCCATGAGAGGGACAAAGCATAAGAAAATTGTGGTTGATCTTTCACTGAACAATACTGGAGAATGCCCAGTGCAGCCATCCAAAATGGAGAGAATGTCCTTCTGCCACCAAATGATGAGGACTTTTACTGATGTACTCTATCGGGCATTCCTTCCATCGGCCAGACCTATGCTGCTGTACCATCTCTGTTGTAATATTAAATTACCTTTATTACTGTGCCATATTCTTAATCTATACAATGTGTCCAACTGAACCACCACCTGTAACTGTTTATGATCAAATTGTATTGTTTTATTGATATATGTTTTAATTGTTAGTTATACTGTTTTATAGAGACGTTATCCACCCTGAGCCCTTTCTGGGATAGGGCAGAATATAAATAGTCTAAATAATAATAATGTGAGGAGGAGAATATGTGTGCTCCAACTCCTGGGCAATACCACCCATTTCAGTTTCTACTGACTTCACTTAATGTGCCACCTGCTGTACATTCAGTTCTTTGGATCTTCCCTGCTGAATACAAGCATTCAGTTTTGTATAAAAGCCTTTCCTGTATGCATGGATCGCTTCACTTCCTCCCACATTTTATTGCCCAAATCGCAAGAAAGTTTATCGGAGTGTATTGCATGGGCTGATGATCTATAACAAGGCAATTCATTTCCACTCTACCAAAGCGTTCTCACAAACAACCTGAAAAATTAAGCTGCAATTCAGTAATCACAGACCAGAATCCGCTCGTTTTCAGTCCAAGCGGGTTCATGCTATTCAGGTGATAAAATCTCATCTTAAGTAGATGTTTCAGTATCCAGGCAATTACCATGGGTGGCGAAGGAACTACATGACTGTGGCGCTGCTCCTTCTATGGAAAGCTAGGTCAATTTAGATGGGAAGGTATATTCAAACTAGACAATTGCTCACCGGCATTTTGTAGCTGTACGGCAGCTGTACAAGCCATATTTACTCCCACCCCTGGATGGAGGCCTACACCTCAGCGAGGCTTTGCAGCTTACCCATCCCTCTCATAGCTGTTTCAAGGTGGGAGCTAACAATGAGCCCCACCATGCAATGACCTTGCCCACTTTCCTGAAATGAGGGATGGAGTAGATTGGGTGCCCTGAAGAGGCACACGTGGCTCCCAAGACATCAAGTATCACAGTCTTTGCAGGATATATGGAACTGGCTCTCAAAAATGCAACAGCAAACAAAACAAACGCAGATTTGGCCCTATCCTTTACAGGTAAATTTTGCCTTAGAAACAGGAGCGCAAAGGAGTATTTATCAGAGTTAGAGTTAAGGATGCCAGATCCTAGGGTATCATCTTCAAAGTGCTCCTGGCTCCAGTGTCTCGGCACTTACCCAGTGACTGGCAATGATTTCAGCACAATAGTTCATTAGAGTGGTAGCATTCAGCTCCTCAGCAGTTTGATAAAAGCGGATGCAGTTTCTGACGTTAACTAGCGACATAACTCCCTTTTCACACCTACCGAGAAAAAGAGGGGAGGAGAACAGGAGGCAAAAGTCAGTAACAAGAATTAAGTTTAATTATCAGATATTTTCAAATACTGGTTTGGGTTGTTTTTTTTTAAAGAGCGGCCTGTCTCACAACAAAACTAGGGCTGTGGCTCATTAGAAGAGCACATATTCTGAATGCAAAAGATCCCAGATTCAAGCCCCAGAGTCACCAGTTAAAGGGCTTCTGGTAAAAAATACCGGGGAAGATGTCTCGACCGGGAATCATAGAGATGTAAGGGACCTCCAGGGTCATCTAGTCCAACCCCCTGCACAACGCAGGAAACTCACAAATACCTTCCCCTAAATTCACAGGATTTTCATTGCTGTCAGATGGCCATCTAGCCTCTGTTTAAAAACCTTCAACGAAGAACAGCCCACCACCTCCTGAGGAAGCCTGTTCCACTGAGGAATGCTCGAATGGTCAGGAAGTTCTTCCTAACGTTGAGCCGGAAACGCTTTTGATTTAATTTCAACCCATTGGTTCTGGTCCTGAACAACCATAGCCAATCAGAGTAGAGCTATATAAGCCAGTGGTATGACAGCGAGGCAGCTCTCTATGTCTGCAGCAGCTGAAGGCCGAAAGTATTCTGCGCCCCTAACTTTCTACCCAAAGGGTACCCAAGGTGGCTAAAGCCACTCGCTTCATAGTGGTACGGCTGTTCCAAGGAAGCTTCTGAAGCAGAATAAGGATTCTCCTCACCATGGTTCATCTACCTGAGCACCTGTCCATGCCTCCACTGAACAAAGCAAAAAGCAAGCCAGGAAACAGCCAATCTCAAATTGAGGAGCTCAGAGCTATTCTAGACTGCCAAGTCACTTTTAAACTTGCTGCACTCCAAAGCAGCAAAGGGCCTGCAAAGAACAGGGGTGTGTTCCCCTTATCAAATGCAAAACAGCAAGCCAGCCTCACTACCAGCAGCCCATTATGTGGGGAGTGAGGTAAAGACTGGTGCAACATGATACCCAGGAGAGGAAGCTTGATACAGGGCTGCCTTTTCCAATGGTACTCCCCAGGGGTGGTATTCTAGCAAGAGCTCCTTTGCATATTAGGCCACACACCCCTGATGTAGCCAATCCTCCAAGAGCTTACAAAAAAAGAGCCTTGTAAGCTCTTGGAGGATTGGTTACATCTGGGGGTGTGGCCTAATATGCAAAGGAGCTCCTGCTAGAATTCCACCCTGGTACTCCCTCAAAGGGGGACATTATTGCCTCAGTCAGTCCAACTAGGCCAATATATGCCTGCAGAATGCCACATCACATGGGTTGTTACCCCAGGTTTTGGCCAACTGGAAGCAAAGGTTGAGGGTTAAGGAGCAACCTGTAGTTCCCTAGTGACTGCCCACCTTGTGCCCAGAAAATTCGGGTTTTCAGCTTAAAAATTCAGCCTTCCAAGACGTTTTATGGAGGGCAGTTCTGTTACTGAAATAAACTGCAGAGCATCTAGTTTAATTCCTGATGAGACTTTTGTGCTTTCGTTGCCAAGATATCCTCCTGCCCTAAGTAATAGTATCTAAGCACTGCAAAAATTGTAATGCCTGCCTGGAATATTACCTCATGTATGTTTCCAGGAAAAGGCAAATGCAGCAAGTTTGGGGATGAAATCAATAGACTCGCCAAGACTCCAGAGCAGAAACTATTTCCCTGCATTAGACGACCCATACTCTTAACGTACCATCTGCTCAGCAATGTAGGTTTGAAGAGACACTTAAAATCAAGTTACTCAGATATTTAAGAATACAGATTCTCCAAAAAAATATATGGATAGGGAAACAGAATTCCATACCTGAAGGCAATAATAGACATTCCACCCTAACCAGGAGACAGGTCACCCTCTACCATCTTTAAGCCATTTCTTGAAGGGAGGAGATTCTGCTATCAAGTTCCTATCATATTAAAAAGGTAAGGGTGGTCCCCTGTGCAAGCACCAGTCATTTCTCACTCTGCGGTGACGTCGCATCATGACATTTTCACGGCAGACATTTTACAGGGTGGTTTGCCAATGCCTTCCCCAGACATCTACACTTTCCTGCCAGCAAGCTGGGTACTCATTTTACCAACCTCAGGAGGATGGAAGGCTGAGTCAACCTGAACTACCTGAACCCAGCTTCCGCCAGGATCGAACTCAAGTCACGAGCAGGGCTTGAACTGCTGTACAGCAGCTTACCACTCTGCGCCACAGGGCCCTTCTTCCTATCATATTAGGCTGGTCAAAATAATATTTTTTGTGACAGAAAACCAAATCGCAGGGGGAGTTGCTGCAGGGAGCAACATGGAGCCCTAGGCAAATGAGTTATGCCACTGGACAGATGTAGATCTACAGCTGCCTTACAACAAATGAGACTAATGGTCCACCCTGTTCAGTATTGCATAGTGCAACTGATGGCAGCTCTGAGAGAGAGAAAGGTCCCTTCTCCCAACACATTCTTACCTGAACTTGGGACTTCAAACATGCAAAGTAATGCCCTCACACTGAGCCATGGCCTTTAAGCAGCCTACGGCAGCTCAATGCCTTATTTCAATCTGGAGGCACCTACAGTTGTTCCCTCTAAGTCTTGTGATAAAAATTCTGCTTTGTGAGCTATGGCATTAAAGCTGTGAGCTGCTGCATAAATTATTATGCTCTGGGGTCATCCTTCCTTAGCTAAGACAAAAATGTGTGAGCTGGAGGCTTAAAATCTGTGAGCTAGCTCACGCTATCTCAGCTTAGAAGGAACACTGGCACACAACCCCCAAATGAAAGAGAGAAGGTGCTGCCGACAAAGTGGAATTCTTGGCTTCAGGAAATGCTCAGACCATGGTCAAATCACCAAAAGTCTGCGGGCAATACTTCCCCAGCATGCCAAGCCCGGGATCACCTACAGACACATTTGCATTATTTAAAACCTGTGAATACAAAGCCACAGGAACTAATGATCTGCATTGGGACTGATAGCCAATTTGCACCCAGCTTGGCTAATTACGAGGCAGACACAACAGCTTATTCAGAGGCTTGCCTTTCCCGGAGGAGTTGCAGCTGAAACCTGTTTGCTAGTTTCATCAGCTCTGTCAGGAACACATCATCTTCTCTCAGCTCCAGCTCATCTGTATAGATCCAGCGCAGCATCGCCATGGTTACCTCGGGGTCAGCATCTGGGGAACAAGTGGTAGATAGATTACTTGGGGGGGGGGAGAACTATTGTGCTTTGTGACAGTTTACTTTAGGGGTCACCAACCAGGGAACACTTTGGTCAAGTTCAGCCCTTTGGTGAGCTCCTAACCCACCAGTAGCAACTTACATGAAAATGAGGGTAAAGAAAAGAGCAAAAGCCTACACAATTTGTTGGCAGAGCATTTTACAAGAAGGCTCAAGAAATACAAGATCTAAAATAATTTTCTGTCATGCCACCAGTGATCTGTTGGAACATGAGTACGTGATACAAGTGCCTAATTAAACAGAAAACACTGTCACACATAAAATCAAACGCACGTATTCTGATTACCTATCTTTGGAAGCGCAACCAGAATACAACCCACCCCTATGTCAAGAAACAGGAATGCAATCTAGTGTTAGCTCAGAATCCTTGAATTCTGATGAAACAAACAGGGCGTATGCTGGAGGCTCTGATGCTCTCCTGACGAAACACAGACTCACCCAGAAATCTCCCCAAGCCTGGACCTTGCTTTCAGCTTGCGTCCAAGTTGAGAATTTCTTTCTCTTGGAGACTGAGTCCTTGTCAGCTCCCTAAAATAATCCCCAGGACTTTTAAAGGGAAGCCCTCCCTGTTGCTTCCAGATCTCAGGTAGATGCTTCTCCTGCTTTGGGGTGGGTTGTTGTTTGTTTGGACTAACTTGATTGTATGCTAAGGGATAGTAATTTAATTTGCTCTTAAACTGTGGACAGCTCAAAAACTGACAAAGGAAAAAGGTACATAAACTCAGTGAATAAAACATTCCTCCAATGGGCATAGCATTCCCTTAACACAAAGGTTTGGGTTTAAATGGCTACACAATTATACATATTAATATTATACAGCCATATTAAAGCATCCTGTGTTTTTAAAGGCTCAGAGGGGACACTTACTCTGCTCTCTTTGACTAACGTATCCATGCCAGAGAGGCTTTGGGTTATGCACCAACAGACAGGCTCAAGATGATATGCTTGTTTCACTCAGGCTCAAGATGTTAGCAGATATGCTTGTTTTGGTAATGTGCTCGGGGGCGGGGGGGAATCACTTGCAGCAATAGCATGATTATGCATCTGTTCTCCAAAACAAGGAAAGTGCAAGCCCTCCTGAGTCTTCATCTAAGTGGGGCTGCTCACGCAACTGAGGCACTTGTACAGGTTGTATTTATAGTTTTTTCTGCAGAGTGGCTTCCCACCCACACCCCCTGGGAAGAGGAGCCAGCTGAAGCACTAATATTAGAAGCAGCCATGCAGCCAAAAACACAAGGGATGCAATACTGACTATGCAGAGCAGCCCTGCATTAAACACCCTACACACAGGCACAGGCTCTGAAGTTACTAAGCACTACAAAGGGCAAGCTGTCACCCTTTGCTCTGCAAGAGCAACGCTTTTCAGCCGCCGTGTCAGAAAGGAAAGTCATCCTTAAAATACTGTCGCTTCAGCTCCAGTCCATTTCTTATATCTAATTATCAGTCCTGGAACCTTCTTTAAAAACCGCAGTGTTTAAACGCCCTGCGGCTAACAGTTTTGCTCCACTTCTACTGCTAATGTTACAGCTGAATTATTGCTGTTAATGCCGGGAACTTTTTATATCGCCTCAATGGCATTTTAATTATTTCTTGCAAGCTGCCTTGAAAGTACAGTTTAAAAAAAAAAAGCACTGAACTAAATAAAAGCAACAATTACTTCTCAGAATGTACACTGTAGAAGCATGTGCAATTTTAAGTAACACTGAACAATCCTCACCAATCTTCAGCCAATTAAAGCTTTCCTCAGCTCTTTCATCAAGTCACCGACAGCTGAATTTGAGAAATTTTACACATACTTAAAAAAAACCAAAAAACCAGGAAAGCCTCAGCAATTGAACTGAGCAGAAACTGAGCTAGGAAAGTACCCAGTCTAGCTTACTGAAGTCACACACTACAACCTTTAAAGCCCTAAAGAGAACCTCTACATTCAGAGGCAGTAAAATTCTGAATACCAGCACCAGGATGCAGGGGAAGACCTTGGCCTCTGTGTCCTGTTTGTTGGCCTTCCAAAGCAACTGCTTTGCCAGTGTTGTGTGAAATCATGCTGGAAAAGATGGACCACTGCTCTGATCCAGCAGGATTCTTTTTATGTTCTAAATGGCCTGGGACCATACTACCTAAGGCAATTAATAGTCTTGTGGTGCTTTAAAGATTAATGAATTCATTGGGGAATATGCTTTCCTAAGCAACGGGGCAATTAATTAGATGCAACTGTTAAAGATCACCGACCCCTCACACATGCCAACTCAGGTGCACAGGACATTGCCTAAGGCTCTTCTCCACATGAACTTTATCTGGACTACAAGTCAGCTAATAAACTGTGGGCACAGGAGAGCAGCTGGGCTACTCCTGTTTTGTTTAATCTCTACTGACTGATAAATTTCTCAGCTCAAAATGCCTGCTGTTATCTTTAAAACTTTAAATGCTCTTGGACCACAAGCTCTTGGGTCTTGCCTCTTCTTGTACATCTGACTGGGTACAGAAATCATGATCAGCGGTCCTCCTCTGTGAGCCCACGCTATCCAAGGTCCAGCAGGTGGGAACGAGAGAGAGACAGAGAAAGATGGAACTTCTTCCCAATGGATGTCTGCCTCAAACCATCCTAGGTAGTGTTCAACTGTGTGTTAAACACTGTCCTTTTTACAAGAGCCTAGCCCAGCTACACAGTTGATCAATAGGGCTTTATCACCACTGGCCTTCATGATGCTAGCTGACGGCTTTGTTTTACTAGGTTACTATTGCTTGGGTGTTTTTAACTGCGGTAGCCTGCTCTGAGGGTCCTTTTCTGAATGCAATGGCAAGATGTGCTTTCAAACCAGCTAACAGCCAACATGAAGCACAGTGGATGTCCATACAGGGCACAGCTCTGGGATTCCCTCCTAAGAGATGTTTGTCTTGCCTGTCTTTGTTCACCTTGCAAAGCCTTAAGATGGACTTCTCCCCCGTTTTTACTGAAGCTTTTGCAAGTTATGCTGCTGTGGCATTCACTGAGATTCAGATTCAGTTTTTAAACGAACACTGGCAAGCAACTGGTTATGGTTTCTAATTCTTAATTTAAGGATGCTGCATTATTGTTATGACAACTTGTATTTTTAATATTATTTAACCTACCCAGGGATACCATCGAATGGGAAAGCAGGATATAAATGATTTGATGGATAAAGCTTCCACGCTTTTCGGCTTTCCAGTCTCTTCTTTCCATTTCAAAGAGTGTTGCTCCACTCGACCAGGCAACTCCCTTTCAATAAAACCACAAATGCTGCAAAAGCCTCAAGTTTGCTGCAAGATTTGGGGAAGTGTATGCTGGCATACCGATCACACCAACTCAATTTTTAGGAAAGAAAGCTGCATGCCAGCTGGCTTCAGGGAAGAGAAGGTGAGGGACGAACTCCAAATAAACACACTCCAATTTGCCAAAGATATATGGCTGCGGTTACAACTGTGTTTCATGTGGGATTGGTACCCAGGCGGCTTTGACAGAGCCATCCTCAAACAAAGGAATAATCAGGAGGTTATGAGCAGCTTTGGTTTGGTGCGATGACAAGCTCTTGTCCCGTTAAGACAAACAGATCAGCATGCTTAGCATCCACGTCATTAAAGCGAAAGGAGGATGGGGCACTGATTTAACGAGCTTTAACACCCAGATCTCAAAGGCCATCCGGCATGTTTCAGAGACAAAAGCTTCATAATTAATGGATCAAGTGCCTCCTCCTGCAGGGTAAGATGCGACCCTCTTCCCACCCCCGCCCAAGAGGCCTTTCATCAGCTCTTCCAGAGGCAATGAAAGCATCTCTCTCTCACACACACACACACACACACACACACACACACCGCCCATCAGAAACCAACCTGACAGATCCAGCTCCTCGGTCGACACCAGGTTGGCCAGACTCCAAGCCTCGCTGCGAGCTGCCAATACAAATTTGTGAGCGCTGATATACTTGTCTCCAACCTTTATCTTCAGGTCACTGAAGAGATACAACATACACACACACACCTGAGCTTAGATGACGGAATGACTCCACAGGACTGTAATAAATTCAGAAGAGTCTGGCATGGGAGGGGAGGGGGAAGCATTAAGAGCCCCACTATGTCTTTGCACTCAGTGACTCCTTACAGTTCCAGGAACCACAGAACAAAAGGCACTTCTGCCCTTCGTTCTTGCCCCCAGACCCTTGGAAATGTGATGGAGAGAAAATACCAACCAAGGCTACAGTCTATAAAGTAGGCTTCTCTAAATGTTTTTTCTCTTGTAATTCCCAAGTCCATTATACAGCCCACTGGTTTCGAAAGAAAAGTGTCACAGAAGAAACGCAAACACTCCCTTCCCCTTCTCAACCGATCTTGAGGTCTCTTGTTGGCTATAACAAAGCTCTGCAATCCTATGAAGACTAAAGTGCTTATTGTGGCATAATCTTTTGTGAGCTATCTGGACAGATGCATAAAGTGGTCACGCTCAGAGGGCAGAACTTGTAGCTGAAGCTGCAGCTGGCAGAGGAGTTATTACAAAGAGAAGTCTGAAGGCACGGCTCCCCAGAACGAAGTCTGAAATATTATGCTGCAGAGAAAAACAAGATCCACTCAAAACAATACGCAAGGGATATGCATTGTATGTATGTCCACGCTGATTTGATACTTGCTGTTTCCCAAAAGTTTTACTCATTGCGTTTTGCCTTGCTTCTTAGCCAAAAATCTGTCCTCGGCTCAGAATGTAACAATTTAAAATACAGATCTAAACAATAAGGATAGGTGCTCAGCAAGGTTACATCCAGGCATACGCTGGAAAGGTCCCAGCCACAGCTGCTTCTCCTTCGAGCCTCTTGAACAGCAGTGGAGTACATGCAGCCTGAATAGGCAACACTGGCAAGAGCCCACATTTCTGAGACCGCCCTCTTAAAGCTAAATACATCATTGATCCCTTATTTCACACAGTGCCCTTGAATACACAAAGCTTTATATCCCCCACTAGTAAGTGCAGCGCAACTGATGTCCCTGTTTCCCTTTTTAACAAGGAATGTTTGATAGCCCAATTCTACCAAGTGTTAAGCCAGTATGGACTAATAGACAGTGTCAGACTGACATGGGGGGAAGGGGTTCAAATCCCCACTCAGCCATGATGCCTGATGGGTTGCCTCGGGCCAGTCACATGCTCCCAAGCCTCATCTAACTCACAGAACTGTGGCAGAGGGAGAGGGGGGAGTCTGACCGGGTATGCCACCCTGAAGCTCCTTGGAGAAAGACAGGATAAGCCCTGCCCTCTCTATTAAAAAAATACTAATTCTAATCAGTGTTAAAAACATTAGTTATCAAAAACAATAATACCAATAAGGAGAAGAACAGCTGCCAATGAATTTCCAAAGCTGACTAAAATATGGCGAAAAATAGCCCGTGAACAATGAAGAAAGTTGGTGGAAAGAAAGGTGATTCCTTATTGGGTAGTTTTATGGATACCATGGGCCACCAAAAAGGACAAATAAGTGGGTCCTAGACCAAATCAAGCCTGAACTCTCCCTAGAAGCTAAAATGACTGAATTGAAGCTATTGTAATTTGGTCACATTATGAGAAGACAAGAGCCACTGGAAAAGACAAACATGCTAGGAAAAGTTGAAGGCAGCAGGAAAGCAGTAAGACCCAACATGAAATGGACTTACTCAGCCAAGGACTTACTCAGCCTTTAGTTGGCAAGACCTGAGAATGGCCATTAATGGCAGAACATTTTGAAGTCATTAATTCACAGGGTTACCATAAGTTGAAAGCAACCTGACACCACTTAGCATGCACACACACAATAAGAGCCAACAGTGCATGTTGACAACTCAAATACAGTCCAAGAACTCCAACGCAGACACCCCTTCAATAAAGCACCCTTTTAAACTAGAGTGGGAAGCTAAAAAAAGATGACACCTGCCCCTCCAAAAGGAGTAAACAAGACTGGGGGTGGGGGTGAGAAAAGATACATTCTACACAACACCATCCTCTATAGCATGCAAATGCTGTCTGCCCCCAAATAAGAGAAGCTGCAGAGGCTTTCAGGAAGGACAAAGATAACACTGTAAACAAATCACACTAGTGAAGCAAGTAACACACTGCGAACCTTCCATCCAGATACATCACCTCAAAAGAGCTGCTGTCAGTACCACAGTTCTTTGCCAGCCTTATTAGCATGATGATGCAGATTACAGTTGTCTTCATCACAAAAATAATCTTTCATTTTATTGCATTAGCTCAAAGCCATAGCAAAACAGCAAAAAAGACTCCAAACTTAAAAAAACAAGGCAATTAAAATACATAACATACCCATTAAAAGAGTAAAATACAGAAATAAATGCTTAAAACAAACTTGGATAACAGAAAGAAACAGAATTAACTTTAACTTCATATCCCTGCAGTAATAAGGAGTGATCCTGTGTAAAGCCAGTGAATTTTTTGTTGACCAAGCTTGCAGAAGATTTTGACTACACCTTTAAAAACAGGGCCACAACCTTTGCCAGTTCTAATGTTACCTATTTATCTCTCTCTGCAAGTAATACCACCCGTTTGTTGCTATCCAGCCTCCCTAAGCATCATGATAAAATATCCCTAAGCCATTTTCAGGCTCTACTGCAAATCTTGGGCACCAAAGAATCACATGAGGCAGGTCCTCAATGGACCCATGCTTGCAAGAGCAGATTTATTCATTATTGGGCTTTCATTATAATGACCTCCCAACATTGTAATGACCTCCCAACATCAATCATAAAGTATCCAGACATGCCTTTATAAAGGCCTTTCTACACTCAAAATTTGATAAATCAGTAAAATAAGCTTGGAGGATTAAAGGGAGGGGGGGACTGCTTATAAAAAGAGGCAGTTCTTGGAGTACTGAGTAATCTGGTATCCACTTGGACACTTATGGACTCAAATGTCCTCTGAGAATCCATATTTGGCCACTACATTCAGTATATGACTTTGCCATGAAATAGCTTTCATCTCTAAATAAGTCAAGGATAAAAACCCAGGGGCAGACAAAAGAGGATTTTTAAACCAAAAATTAATAACAACTTTATAGACTAGAGTCGATAACTGGGAGCAAAGACTACTCAGATCTCACTGTAACTTATGCTGTTGAATCACGAACTGCTAACAACATGTGTGAGCAATTTTTTTTTAATAACCTGGAGTGGCTGTAGATTTCCAAACTCCAAAAAAATAATCAATCCACTCTATGGTATATGTTGAATACTAAACAACCCACAAAATATTTTGCAAAGTCACTCAAAGTGACAGGGGTACCTTTGAGATCATATATTTATTTATTTATTTGTTTTTAAATTTAAAAGGGGGGCAATTTTGCTTAGATGTTGGAGAATTTAAAAAGACTATCTCTGCATTTAATAGTGCATGCAGTCAAATGCTAGAACAAGACAATGGCAAGGGCACATCTCTGAAGTCCAAAAGGTTGCTTGTGCACACACACCTGAATTCCAGATGAGTTGCAACGGACCAGATCCAACACCAGGAGCACAAATCATCTCCACTTTTCTCTTCCAGCCATTAGTCCTTTCTGACCCTAGGTCGGGTTATTCTCATGGTTGTAGGCCCTCGTGAAACAACTGCTACCTGGGCAAGTGGGTTGCAGTTAAGAGGGAGAAGAGGCAGAAATTACTCCCCTTCTTCATCAGCAGAGGCAGGAAGGGCAATTTCATCCCCTTTGCCCTCCACACAGCAGCGTCATAATGTGGGTGGCTATTAGTCCACAAAGGTCTTGCAGCCAGAGAAAGAAAAGTTTCTGGGAAGATGCATGACTGCCAGAACCTCCTACTGATGATGATCACTAAACCCAGTCCAGCAAGTGTGGACTTTTGACAACAGAAAGGCTTGCATTTAAGACCACTTGCAGCTGCCTACTCATACTTAAACTACTCAAATTAGAGAAACCACCCTATCACCAAAGCACAGGAGGTATTATAACAGAACTGTTCAACAAAACCATCTCCTCACCTCCCCTCCAACATCTGGAGGCCTGCCTAACATAAGACACTGCTGGAAAATGTCTAGGTTCACACCTGACATGTTTCAAAGGAAAGAACTAAAATGCCCATCTTTAAACTATCTGCTATTTAATGCATGAAGTGTATCCTTAGCTGCCAATCATTAGGTTGCATACTGACATGACAAGGGCTGCAATGCTTTTTAATCACAGTAAGCACAATTCATAAGCATGAAACCACAACTCCTCAAGCATGTAATGCAGGAAGGATCTATTTCATCCATGCTTAACTGCAGAAACTCGAATGCACACGAACAGCCTAGACCTCGAGCATCAAAGAGGTTTGTTTTGCCTTTCACAAGCCAAGAATGTTAAACTAGAAGTTTTAAGGTATCTTCCTTCTCACCCAAAAAAACAAAACCATATAAAGTATTTTTAAAAACTGGAAGTTAGGCAGAAGCTTTCAGTAAAGTCAAGGGGGAAAGTATTCACTTAAGTTTTAAAACAGGGGCACGCTTTTAGCTATTAACACGATACTGCTATTAACTGCTCTGGTTCCTGGCCAACATCTGCAATACGCTGCACCTGTGTACTGAGTTAGTAAACTGCACCTCAAGGCATTTCCTTTAAAAGGGCCATTTGCTATTAGTCGCACTCACTTGCATTCATTCTTGTGTCATAGCTCAGCAACCTCAAATGCAGAAGGCCCCAGTCTCAAATGCAGAAGGCCCCGGTCAGAAAAGACCTTGGAGAACCATTGTCAGAACAGAGAACACTGTAGGGACCATGCATAAAAGAGCTTCAAGCATATGCTGGGCCTGGAATCAATGCCACCCCACCCCCTTTCAACACACAGTCTGTTCCCATTCGCATTCGGATGGAAAATATAGGAAACAAACTTCCACTCTGTCAAGTTGTAAGACAAGCCCTCTAGCTTTGCATTTATACCACAGAAGCATTAAACCTGACACCCGTACAGCATTCATCAACCCAAGTATTGTAGCTATCTTTTCCTTTTTAAAACGTGTGTTTATAGGCAGGCTTGAAAACCACATAAAAGGGCCAAGTGAGGTTTCCAAGTGTCAAAACAGCCTAACATTCTTTGCTCACTTGCTCTCTCTTGGATTTCCTCCTTGCCAAAATTCCTTGAGAATTTAACAACATTATGTCAGACAATACAAAATATACTTGATTCGCAGAACTCGGCCTGAGCTCCAAAATGAAAGATTTAATGCACAGTCCTGATCCATTCCACCACTCCACATTCTATGAACTCCATATCAATGATTAGCAACTAAATTAAATAAAGGGTAAAATATCCTTCCCTAACCAGCCTGCCAATAAGTCCACCTCATTGCCATTTCCCCTCCCATCTCTTCTACCAGCAGCACAGGACAGGTAAAAACTAGGGGGGGAAAGTGGGCCAGAAAAACCTGCTCTCCTTCAAGTATCTTCACCTACACTGTTTCCAAGAACCATAAGGGGAAGGGCGAGGAAGCAGTCAGAGAATCTAATTACAACACACAGCAATTTTCAGCCAGTCCTGGGGAGCCAGAAGCCAGACTATTTCTGGAGATAAGACCAGATCTGTTTCTTTAAAATGTTTAAAAGCATTAGTGTTTAATGTAATAAGATGTCTGCAGAACTTTGTCACTCCTGCACAGCAAGCAGCATCTAAGAGAGTCTGCTCTAATTAATTATTGTAGCAGCATGTATCCATCAATTCAGTCTAGAAGTTATATATGCGGACACACATACAAACACACCAACCATACTGGGTACAAGAATAAAAGCTTTAAAAGGTAAAGGCAGTCCCTTGTGCAAGCACCAGTCGTTTCCGACTCTAGGGTGACGTTGCTTTCACAACGTTTTCACGCCAGACTTTTTACAGGGTGGTTTGCCATTGCCTTCTCCAGTCATCTACACTTTCCCCCCAGCAAGCTGGGTACTCATTTTACCAACTTCAGAAGGATGGAAAGCTGAGTCAACCTTGAGCCAGCTACCTGAACCCAGCTTCCACCGGGATCGAACTCAGGTCGTGAACAGAGAGCTTGGACTGTAATACTACAGCTTTACCACTCTGCATCTCCAGAATCATGACTGGCATTTTTGCCACAACAGATTAACACAGATACCTAATTGGAAGTGAGATCCAAGCGGGCAGCCGTGTTGGTCTGAAGCAGTTGAACAAAGCAGGACTCAAGTTGCACCTTTAAGACCAACCAATTTTTATTTAGAATGTAAGCTTCTGTGTGCTGTTAAGCACACTTCATCAGACGAGGAATCCAGCACAGTGAGCAAAGCCATACATAGCTGAGCAGAGCCATACAGAGCTGGTAGGCAGTTACCCAGAATGCAACATGGTACAGATTTAAGAACCAATGACAGTAAGAAAAATTATCTGGTAGGCAGTGGTTTAGAATGTAAAATGGTACAATGACAGAATCGTAAAATTAACAAATTGAGCAAACCTTTGATCTGGGTATGATCGCATGTTCATGCTACTCAGATCAAAGGTTTGCTCAATTTGTTAATTTTACGATTCTGTCATTGTACCATTTTACATTCTAAACCACTGCCTACCAGATAATTTTACTTCATTGTCATTGGTTCTTAAATCTGTACCATGTTGCATTCTGGGCCAGTCTAAAACCTGCCACATGGGAGAAATGATACGGAGAGAAGCAGAAAGAGAACATTCATTCCATTTATTCATACTTAGTTTGAGTAAGAAGAGGTTATGCCACAGGTTTTTTGGGAAAGGCAGGTTTTGAAGGAAGGAATCAAGATGGCATCATACAACTACTCTGAGAGGCAGTCCCAGGCATTTCTTTAAAAAAGCACCAAGGGAGAAAGACTCAAGTCGCTTGAGGGAACAAGGGACTCTTTAAAGGCTAAGGATAATGGAGCTGGAGGACAGAAGTTCCCAGGAATATTGGGATATGAAAAAGACAAAGCTGCACGGAGCTCTGAAGTAAGAAAGGGGCATTTGTGCCAGATTAAGGAACAGCAAGTAGGCTTCTCTTACCTGTATTGGTCCTGCTCATACAACTCAGCTACAATGGCAAGCAGCCGACTGATGAAGGAGTCACTGGCAATCTCTTTGTTCGACTGAGCAGCCAGGAGGGTGCACCTTCTCTCCGTCTCGGTAAGCTTCTTCTGCAACTTGACATATTCCTGACGGAGAAGCTTCAAGTGTTTCTCTAGTTTGGCCACTTCTTCTGCAAAAAAAACAAAGTCATTTAAACACAATAAATGAACAGGAAGGGGACTCAGCTTGTTGGCAGAATGCACCCTTTGCATGCAGATGGGTCCTCCCAGGTTCAGTCCTCAGCATCTGCCATGAAAGACCCTTAGTGGCAAAGTGTTTGGAAAGACCGTTCTGTTTAAGCCCCTAGAGCATTGCTTCCAGTCAATTTAAACTACACTGAGATAGATGGACCATTGCTTGGTTTCTGCAGAAGGCAACTTCATAGGTTCTTGAGAAGAGAGAGCTCAGGAGGACAACACAGTACATGCCTCATCTTCAGAAAGACCCAGGCCCAACTTAGGCATTTCTAGATACAAGATTTTATGTAATAAGGTTGCAAAACTCCTGCCATTGTTATCCTTTGGAGATGCAGCCCACATCCAGACAAATACGATAATTTCCCAAAAATTTTGCCAGGGACACATAGGCTAAAGTAGTTCTCCCCCTTCCCAAGGCATGAAAGATGAACATGCCTCAACAGCTGCCCAGTATTTCAGTCGCTTTCAGGGGGTGCCTCAGCTATTATATCAATACACTGCATCCAGCAGCAACATTAAAGAGGCTTCCCTTTGTATTTCATTGACCTTCGTGCTGTTAAAGTCACCAGTAATGACCGATAGCTTCCATTAAGTACCAGGCAGCAAGATTTGCCAAACAGCAATACATGTGGCATAACTTGCGCTCTGATGTATTTTTAGAGCATGCACAGGGGCTCTACAAACCTTAGAGAAGCAAACGTCAGCCGTTATAATTTTTAATTGGTTGTAAAAAAAAATTGGATGCAACATGACATCATCAAGTAGCCCTGCATTAGCAGAGGGAACACAAAAAAAGAAAAGAAAAAGCTTGAATCATTAAACACAACTCTGCAAGTCTGTTCTGCAAACAGACCACTGACATCAGCATCAGGAACAGTCCAAAGCTCGGCAAGACAGGACAGAGACAAATAGTCTGGCCTGTTCCAGAAGTAGGAGATATCTGGCCCTCAAGGAAAATGTTACGGGCAAACAGGTAGCAGAGCAGCACAGCAGAAATGAATCGAGCCCCTTTCTACTGTACAACAGTGGTTCTTAACCTCTGATCCACTACCACCCACAAAGCATGAAACATCATCCCTGAACACTTGCCCTTCCAAACACCAAGAACCATGATGCCCACCAACACCTTTTCTGGCACCCACCAAGTGTTTTAAGGAAATGGGTGGGACCAGGTAGGGCTTTTGCATAGCAAGGCTTCTGATTGGCAATGCAGATATTTAAAATGTTGCTTTGGCAGCAACTGTCACTATAGCACAAGGATTAAAGTGTTGTGTGGCAATAATCTGGCAGCTGGCACCATCTCTTATGGCAGCCATTTAATTGCTGTGCACACCGTGCTGTGTTAGAATTCCAAACATGCCTGCATACTCAAAAAGGTTGGGGACCCCAGAGAGAAGAAGACAACAACATTGGATTTATATCCCGCCCTCCACCCTGAATCTCAGAGTCTCAGAGCGGCTCACAATCTCCTTTATCTTCCTCCCCCACAACAGACACCCCGTGAGGTGGGTGAGGCTGAGAGAGCTCTCCCAGAAGCTGCCCTTCCAAAGACAACTCTGCCAGAGCTATGGCTGACCCAAGGCCATTCCAGCAGGTGCAAGTGGAGGAGTGGGGAATCAAACCCGGTTCTCCCAGATAAACCTAATTGGAGAGAGAGAGACTGCAAAAAGCGCCAATTTTTATTTGAATTTGATCAAATAAAATTTCTCCCTTGTCTTTGTTGCTATTACAATACACTTCACCTTCAATAGTTTTTCTTTTGGGTTGCACACATGCTTGCCCTAACTGTAGAAGTGTAAAAAGGCATTTGTGTGATTTCTATTTGCTGTGGTGCCATGGTTAGAATCAGGAGAGGATCTAGGATTTCATAGCAGAGCAAGCAGTACAGAACAAGCCCCCAGTGCTGTCTGTCAAGTGGGGAGAAGAGAATATCAGAAATATTCCTCCCCTCACTTTGCTTCTAAAATCTCCAATAGACCGCCAAGATTTCCATATCACCCCTGAGGTCTTGCAGCCTGTGTTAAGAATCAATGCACTGTAAGAATAGCCCAATTTTTGTGAATAGGCCCACTCCAGCAATAACTCTGCAGAAGGAAAGATCTCATAAAGCACCTCATTCAGCTACGTAACAGGTTGAGGCTTTTAAACAGAAGAGGAAAAACAAACCATACTCCTTTGTGATATTTTAAAGCTTTTTAAAAGGGATGTAGGGAAACCATAGCTGGTAGTACCATACTGAGCTCTCCACCAATCACTTTGAATTGTCCCAAAATCCTGAGTAAACATACAGGGTGGAATGTTGAAACTGACCGATAGGTCAATAAGTTTCATTCAGAGGACTCCACAGATGCTGGCAGAGCAGTGTAATGACACACTAACCTTGATCTTTGGCACATGATTAATTGCCTTTACTGGGATACAGCGCACAGTAATTCAGCTGAAGACCAGTCCACTCTGGCTGTGCCTACCTGCCAGATTATCCCTGCTACGTGTATGATTTGCACTTGTGTCTTCCTCCCAAGCCTTCTGCAACAAACCTTTCTCTGTTACCTGCACGTGTCAGGTAACATGAGTGCAAAGGGCCTCTCTATAAAGTTCAGAATGGAAAGTGTATCCTAAAGCAAGGAGTGCGTAACTAATTATTACACAGAGGCTTTGTGCTCACAGTGCTACTGGAAGGGGTAAACGTTAGTTAATAAGGGCACCAGTTACACAGTTCTGCTATTTCTGACCCAAATAACCAATTAAAAAAGGAAACACCTTTATAAGAATATAAGAAGAGCCTTGCTGGATCAGACCAGTGGTCCATCTAGTCCTGCATCATGTCTCACACACCATGGCCAACCAGCTCCCCTGGAAGGCCAACAATACGGCACAGTGGCCAAGACCTTCTCCTGATGTTGCCTCCTGTCCCCAAGATTCAGAGGCTTAGAACGTGGAGGCTCCCCTCAGTCACCATGGCTAGTAGCCACTGATAGATATACTTTCCACAGGTCTATCTAAACGTCTTTTAAAGTTTATGGGACAATAGAAGTCATTATTTGAACTTTACCATTAGGCTGTCACATTTATTATAGAAGATCAGAATATAGGATATCAAACAGTCTAATAACTGTTGGCGGGGGGGGGGGGGGGCGCGGAGATCCTTCATAATCCCAAAAAAGAGCTCCAGAAAAAGTCTCTTAAGTCTCTACACTGGGGGAGAAAAAACAAATCATTTTTTTGTTGACATCTACATTGGAAAGATATGGAAGTTACTATCATTTTGCATGGTTTGGATACGGTTTCCCACTCATATTTGCATACTAAGGACAGAAAAAGTTCCAGAAGACATAGGGTGTTGAAAGCAGCCAAGTATCGGTTAAAGGAGAAAGCAGGGAGTGAAAAATCTGCCTGCTCAAACCCTTCAAAGTTTGTGAGTTTTTTTTAAATTGGGGAGATTCAAAATCCAGGGGATGGAATTTTCAAATTCAAATTGTCCTCCCCCCTTATTTATTTTATTTATTTATTTTTTGTTGATTTATAGGCCGTCCTTTCCCATAATAGGCTCAGGGCGGCTTCCAACATAGTAGAACAATCAAACCATAGTAGAACAATCAAACCAGAACAATCAAACCAGAACAATATGGAGCAGAGGTCCATCGGTGGCTATTAGCCACAGTGTGTGTGTGTGTGTGTGTGTGTGTGTGTATATATATATATATATATATATATTTGGCCGCTGTGTGACACAGAATGTTGGACTGGATGGGCCATTGCCTGATCTAACATGGCCTGACCTAACATGGCTTCTCTTATGTTCTTAAGTTTAAAACCATTAAAACAGTTAAAAAATTAAACAATTTAGCCATGACTCAAATTAGGTGAGGCGGCCTAAGCAGATCGATTAGGCATCCTCGTCCCAACCTAAATGTTCAATCCCAGCTATACTGGTCTCAGAGAATCAGTACGGTGAATCACTACAGCGCAATCCGTGCAGGGGGCCCATTTAGGTGATAGGATGCCCGTCTGCCTCAGCCACAGGCCTGGTGGAACAGCTCTGTCTTACAGGCCCTCCGAAATGGTAGCAAATCCCGGAGGGCCCGAACCTCCAGCGGGAGCTGGTTCTACCAGGTCAGGGCCAGGGCCGAGAAAGCCCTGGCCCTGGTCGAGGCAAGCCGGACGTCCCTTGGGCCAGGGATGGTCAGAAGATGTTGACTGGCCAATCGTAGCGACCTCAGGGGCTCGTGTGGGGAGACACGGTCCCGCAGGTATGCCGGTCCCAGGCCATGTAAGGCTTTGAATGTCAATACTAAAACCTTAAAGCGGATCCAGTACTCAATTGGTAGCTAGTGCGGACTGTGCAGCATTGGCCGACTGCTCGCCCATACAGGCAATTCAGACAGTAATTGTGCTGCCGCATTCTGAACCAGCTGGAGCTTCCGGATCAGCCTCAAGGGCAAGCCTGCGTAAAGTGAGTTACAGTAGTCTAACCTGGAAGTGACTGGATCACTGTAGCTAAGTCCTGAGAGACCAGATAGGGTGCTAGTTGTTTGGCCTGCCGAAGATGGTAAAAGGCAGATCGTGCAACAGCTGTGACCTGGGCCTCCACAGAAAGGGTGGCACCCAGTATCACACCCAAGCTCCTCACCTTCTGCGTTGGTACAAGAGATGCACCATCCAGGGTGGGAAGCCGGATCCCCGATCTTAGTTCCCCCCGAGCCAAGTACAGGACCTCCGTCTTAGTTGGATTAAGCTTCGGCCGACTCAACTGTAGCCAATCGGCCACTGCTTCCAGCACCCTGGTTAGATGGTCTGGGGCAGCGTCTGGAAGTTACTTCTTCATTTTTGCGCCCTCCTTTTTACCAACTTCAAGTTCAGACACCGTCATTCAATCTGGCTTTTTCTTGTTTATTTGACAGTGACTGGCAGACCCAGCATTTTCATGGCTCCCCACCACCTCCACAATTTTTTCTTTCAATCCCAGAGAATTAAGGGCAGATAAAAGCAACCCTCTCCTTACTGTCTAAAAAACAACTAATCTTCATGAGGAAATGAAAAGCTATCCTCTCAGGAAGTTTCACAAGTATTGCACAATCTATTTTTGAAACCATTTAGATTTTTAAAAAATTGTTTTTACCCTGGCTACTGTTTGCAATGCTATTGTTTGCAATGTTTTCTAACCATGGAGCTCCATTAAGACATAATAAAAGTGTTTCGAAACAAATGTTGGTACCATTTTGGGGAAAATATAAAATCCAGATTCCAAATATTACTGAAGGAGGAAGTCTGTATGAGTTGTAAACAAGGCATAAGGCTCAGAATGCATGCTGTGCGAGGACAAAAGAGCTTGAACGAAACATTACATATTGTGTTAGTGCTTGGATATTTAACTATCCAAGCAACAGTGGAAGATCAAAGACACCAGCGCAACAGGACCATTTTACATTGCAATGGAATGCATGTTGACCCAGAAAGTCCCCACTGTACCGGGGGGGGGGCTTGTTCTCAGCCCCCCTAAGCCATCCACAGAACGTCCTGAGAGACTCAACTGACACAAAAGATGATGACTGTGCATTTTAGAGGGGTAGCCTTGATAATTCATTGAAACAAGCAGGAATTCAGCTTCTGGTAGCACAAAAGCTATGAGACATGTCAGTTGGGGAAATGCAGAGGGAACAGGACAGCTCTGAGGTTCAGAAACACTGTCAGCTAATTTCAGGTTTGGACAGAAAAGCTTGTTACGAAATTTAGCTCCACAGCCACCCTTGCACAGAATTAGTCAGTTGGAGGTTTAATTTCTCACAAGTGTCAGCAATTTCCCCACATTCTGTAATTCAGAAGCCAACATCACAGTATCAAAAAACATTATACAAGACACAGACATGTGCACATTTGATTCAGATTTCAAATTCTCCATTTTTTTTTTCTGGAAGAACTTGGCAGTTGTTTCAGTGATGAAATACACAGGAAAAAAATGAATATTCACTGCTGACAGGCAGAGTAAATATTACCAAAATCTCAAACTTACCAGGAAATGTCACCTCTCAAATTTCTCAGCCAAGAAATAGAAGTGTCTTCTCTCCCCACTGCAAGACGGGGGACAATTTTTGAAGTAGAAGCTGAGCTTCTGAATGATTTCATTGCTGATTAATAAAATCTAAGAGGTCTTGTGTCTGCTTACCCACAAGACATCTTCACTGGCCTCAGATGGCATGCTGGTACCCAGTCCAGCATCCCTTAATCTCTTACAATGCCAAGCCTGCTAAAAAGAATCACCAGCGCTAGTTAGTAATTCCTGGTGCGCTAGAAGTCACTAAAAATCAAATGGTTAACTGGACAAGAAATAAAGGCATCTGACAGTGATGGTTTCCCAGCATTCAATTGTTTTCAAATGCAATAATGTACTTAGGAGCCTAGTACTAGGCTGCCATGAATCTGGAATTTCTCCCCCAAGCTTCATTTGACATCTTAGGATAACACACTAAGTTAATTATTCTCCACCCACACAGCCCATGCTTGGAATGATCGATAGCTCAATGAACTACAGCCCATGTTGGATAAAGATTCCTCTCTCAGAGTGCAGGCAGGCAGTCCAAAGCCAGTCCAAGGTCAAAGTCCAGGATGTCAAGCAGGAGCCAAGTCACCAATGCAGAATCACAAACCGGAATCAGAAGTCAATGTCCAAAAGCCACAAGGTCAGGGTGCCAAGGATGCCAAGCAGGTCAGGATCAGAAAGGAGCGTGGATGCAAGCCAGAGAATAGACGTTGCTTCCACAAGGTTACCGGGTCCTGGGTGAGAGCTATATGGGAGTCTCAATCAGCCTGCTCCCTTGGTGGCAGTGACTCTGCTAGAACTCAGGGCTGAGAGATCTGATGGATTGGCGTGCCTCATGTCTTCGTTTTGAAAGTTCTTTCCGGAGCCTGCTTCGAATTCTTGAGATAGGAGGAGAAGAGCTTGGAGGAGATTGATCGTCAACAGCTGACACTGGTGCCTGGAGAGTGATTGATGGGCCAATGGCTGTTTGTTCAGCTGAGGAACTGGCTGGCAACTCTTCCAGGTCTGTTAACCCTTCCAGCTCCTCCTTGTCAGGGCTCATGACACTCAGACAGGCCTTGGCTAGCAGGCCTTCTCTTATATACAGCCAGCCCTCTAGCCTAGAACAGCTTCTTACCAACAACTATGAGCCACCAAACAGGTACACAAGCCCAGTAACCATTGCAACAAAGCCAAATGCCAATTTTATAAACAGACACAGATCAGGACTTCAAAAACATAACATTCAGAAAGCAGTGGGCGAACACTTCAATCTATCTAGGACATACTGGGGCCAGAAACAAAGTCATAGTTCTTCTTCAACAGGTAATTTTTAAAAAATTAAAGGCATTCACACCGTTTTCCCTCAAATTTCTTTTAAGGTAGTCCCAGGTTTTGAGCAACTAAATCATTGTCTTTAAAAGTTTTTGCATTCATTTCCAGAAGTTAAAATATTCATAAGAGGGTTTTTTCCCCAACACTTCCCTAATTTTCTCAATCAGATAAATTGGGGAAAATCTTCAGAAAATGCTCTTCTGTTTCCATCTAGCATACCTATGCCCATCTCAATGTGTCAGTACATTAAGCAGCAGATAAAACTAGCTTTCACACATTAAATATAAAAGAGCAGCAAAAACAATAATCTTTTCCCCTCTCTCCCAGGAATTTAGTACAGTGTTTTCTAGCCTTACAAAACACTCTGTGATTTGGCCCGAGCCATGAAGTAAATTGTTTCAGTGAACAGAATTTTGAATGTAGGCTTGCCTAGATCACAGGCTGCCATCCACTTTGTCCGTCATCCCACACTGACTCAACTATCTTGATTCTTGCTAACACATGATGTTGTGGGGTTAACAGTGGAAAGTTCTCAAAAGTTGGGAAGCCTCCAGAAAAGATAACTTTTGGAAAACATCTGAAATTCTAAGAAAAATGACTGAATTAATTTCATCTATCAGAAATTTCACTACTTTAAGAACAAAATATATATTACATATAACCTAGTTAGCACAATGGCATTGATGGGTACAGTTAAGAATTTTAAGTGTTTTATTTCCAAGAATGAACAGCTAGTGTGGCATGATGTACAGAAGTGGAAACAACAACCTGGAGGCCTGAGTTCAAGTCCCTATTCAGCCATGAAACTCACTATGTAAAACTTGGTCCTGTGTCCTACCTCAAAGGGTTTGGCAAAGATAAAATGGAAGATAAAACTACTCTGAACTCAGGAGGAGGATAAGATAAAAATGTGACCGAAGGAGAATATCCCCAGTAGACTAGCAAGTTGCCCCACAAAGTACCTGAAAGGGAAAGGGGGAAAATAAGGAGTGGGGCGGGGAGAAACCAAACCATCAATGTTGTAGTGAATGAAATGAAGTTTGTTTTTAAGTCTTGATACTAATCCCTCTTCCTGACTGCTAGGAGTACCCAGAAAAATAAAGAACTCTGAAACTTCCATTTACCAGACTCCAGTGGGTTATCAAGAAAGAGGTACACAGCCCTATGACACCTTAAACATTAACATGTATTGTGGCATAAGTTTTCACTGGCCTGATTTTCTGCCATCAAATGCAGAGTAAATCATAACATCCTCCAAAAGGGATTAGGGCAAACATTAAAAGGCTTGGGTTTGGGGTTTTTTACATTTCTGTGCAAAACTGGAAAGTACAGATATGCACAGTTGGTGATAACAGAAAAACTTTGCTACATGAAGCAGAGAATGAAAAGAACTACAAGACCGGTTGAGTCCTTGGCCAATGCTAGCAACGTAATCATGAAGTCTTGTTCAGTTTTCTGTTGGAGTCTCTCTCAGGTTCCTTTGCTGGATAATGCTGGCTTATACAGAACAAACATCAGGTGTTCCAGAAGACTGAAATGTTGACCCACAGAATTTTTTTAAAATTAGGTGACAGTGGGCTACACCACTACAAGCAACAATCCCTCTTGGAAATGGCTTTCAATCCCAATGACAAAAGACCCTGCATCTTTTCTCAGCATTAACAGATCACGCTATTAACAGATTCCTATATTAAGATGCTGAGTTAACGTTTAGGATAATACTGATGTGTTCAGTAACATATCAACTCAAGCAAAAGTGTTGTAACAATGCACAGAACCTATAACAATGAAGCACTTAGATAGATCCAGGTGGGCAGCCATGCCAGTTTGAAGTAGTAGAACAAAGCAGGAGTCAATTTGCACCTTTAAGACCAACGAAGTTTTATTCAGAATGCAAGCTTTCGTGTGTTAGAAGCACACTTCATCAGACAAAGTGTGCTTTTAACAAACAAAAGTTTTACATTCTGAATAAAACTTAAACCACTTAAACATTTTTCAGTTTGGTGTAGTGGTTAAGTGTGCAGAGTCTTATCTGGGAGAACCCGGTTTGATTCCCCACTCCTCCACTTCCATCTGCTGGAATGGCCTTGGGTCAGCTATAGCTCTGGCAAAGGTTGTCCTTGAAAGGGCAGCTGCTGTGAGAGTCCTCTCAGCCCCACCCACCTCACAGGGTGTCTGTTGTGGGGGGAGAAGATATAGGAGATTGTGAGCCGCTCTGAGACACTTGAGAGGAGGGTGGGATATAAATCCAATGTCGTCTTCTTCTTCAAAATATTACTATCAAGTTTCTTTTACTAATTCAGAATCAATTTCTGACAAATCAGCTAAGTTTCCAGCTTTGAACTTTCATTTTTTATCACATGGTCTTCAGGGAATGGGAAAATAACTCTTTTACAGGTAAGCTTGTTTTTAGATTGCCTGTGGGTATTTCTGGTTTCTCTGGAATGCTGTAGCAGTTAAAAGAAGCAGTTAAAAGAAAAGATTTATGTTTACACATCTCTACAGTTTGCGACATGCAATCAGTACTGTAGAATGATCTGCATGGTTAGTATAAAGTATTTTGAATGTAAATAACTGAGGAAACCCTTCCTTAAACATTTGACATTCTAAAACAACTATTAAAAATCACTTATAAAATATATCCCAAGTTTTCTTCTTCTTCAGTTTGAGGGGAAAAAATGAAAACCGTCTCCTCTTCTAATTTGTTTGTTTTCTGGGCTTCCTCATCACTTAGGAGGGATAACTAATTTGCCTTGCAATTGTAACCCTGATGCTGCTCTCCCAGACAAGAAGACACAAAATGGATATTATGTATTCTACGAATTTGGAGGAGTCAGTGTGGTGTAAAAGTATCAGGTTTTGAGTTCAGCTAACCAAGGTTTAATCCTCAGTTAGCCATGGCTCTCAAGGAAGTTTTGAGTAGCTTGCCTTCTTCCTAACCTGCTATACAGTAGTTGTACAGGACTTCACACACTGAAAGAAATATAGTTACAAGGCAGTATATTGATTAGTATGTCAGACAAGGAACTGGGAGACTTGCACTGCAATCCTAAACTGTGATAAAGATAAAAGTAGTCCCCTGTGCAAGCACCAGTCATTTCCGACTCTGAGGTGACATCGCATCACGACATTTTCATGGCAGACTTTTTAACGGGGTGGTTTGCCATTGCCTTCCCCAGTCATCTACACTTTACCCCCAGCAAGCTGGGTACTCATTTTACCGACCTCGGAAGGATGGAAGGCTGAGTCAACCTTGAGCCGGCTACCTGAACCCAGCTTTCGCCAGGATCGAACTCAGGTCATGATCAGAGCTTGGACTGCAGCTTTACCACTCTGCACCACGGGGCTCCTAAATTGTGGTACACTCTTCTAATCCAATTGATTTCAACAGACATCGAAGAGTAGGACTCTGCTTAGGACTGCACTACTGGGAAATCCTTCCTCTGCCATGAAGCTCAATGGATGAATTGGGCCATCACATTCTCAGCCTAATCTACCTCACAGGACTCTTGTGAGAACAAAATGGAGATGGGAAAAGAATGCACACCACCCTGATCACCTTGAGAAAACGGTGTGATAAAAATGAATATTCACAACCGATACAACATTCCTTGCCCCAATTTATGTTGCTAACACAGCACTCAAGTTTTTAATCAGAACACCTTTTAGCTTTTTAACCCTTGCTTCTGAGTGCTTTAACCATGACCAGATTCCATCACAGAAGACACTTCCACAAATAAACTTTTAAAAATGCTATAAGGAGCTTAGAGGCAGCTACCAGTCAAAAAAGTTTGTAAAGTCTAGGAATTATGCAATAGTCCTTTATATGTAAAAATGTTGTAATTGACTTTCACTCAAGCAAAGGCTTCAATGTAATTTATGCACATTACCCTTTTCACTTCCCCAGAAGATCCCATTGAAAAATGGGAAGAATAAAGAAACTAATTAAAACAGGATTTTAGGTTTCCTTTTCCTCTAACTTCTGAGGTGCTTGTACTTAAGCTGGTTTTGCTTTCAGCATCCTGAGTGAGCAGATAAGCAGTAGATAAGGACAGCAAACCTGGATGAGTAAGTTTTCAAAGTAAACAGGATTCTCCACTAGTAACCTGTGAGGCATTTAACCAAGGATTCATTCATGCCAGGAAACCTGAATTATGGGGAATCTGGTGGTATACCACCAACATGTCTGGGTTTTACAGAAAGAGGAAGCTTGTGGGTACTACAGGCTCATATGCAAAAGGCAGGCATTTTCTGTGGAATTACAAGCAGGGACAAAATAAATTTTAGTTTTTAAGGCACCACAAATATGAACAGCATCATATTCTCAATTTTTAAGGAACTGGAACTTTAAAAATACACAAGAATACAACAAGTAAAAATACATAAGTAAAATACACAAAAATACACAAGTAAAATACAACAAAGGGAGGAATGACAGTGGTATTGGGAATAAGACAGTCATGTATATGTGATACTAAGTCTTAGTAGGTTAAACAATATCATAATGGAGAAGCAGAACACCAACCTGCTCTCCTTTCTAGGAAATTTTCTCAGCAACCTACCTCCCAGAAAACCAACACCCAAAAATCAAAACCTAGAAGAAAATCTTCCCTACTTGTCTATAAATGAACAATACAACTAAGGCTTAAGGATCACGAATAACAAAAAGTTTTTCCCTCACATTCCCCTGTTTGCTCTGCAGCCAATCTAGGTATACCCCAAAGACATGGCACCTCATTATTTTTTTACTTTAGACTCCTCATTTCATCATCGGACTTTGGCGCATTTAAATGCCTTCCCATCAACAGTTCTCTATGGTAGGTTTAGACAGAAACCTCTCCAAAATAGATTATGTCCATGCGAATTAGGAGTCCTTGATTCTATATCCCATATAATTTTAGAATGTCCTCTCCTGGCCTCGCAACGCAGACAATTGTTTTTCTATTTGAAGTCATTTGGGGAGAGCCTAATCTGGCACAGGCACACACACACACACACCTGGCCCGCCACCCTAGGCAAATGCATAGGTCCAGGGCTTTTTTGTAGAAAAAGCCCAGCAGGAACTTAGTAGCATATTAGACCACACCTTCTGGGATAATCAAGTGCAAACTGAACTGTGACAGTAACTTTTCCAGGCCCTGCAGCAATTCTGGCCGGCCGGCCAGGCCCCAGGGAGGCTGCTGCACAGTATATCTGGGCCCTGTGATCCCTGCCTGGCCCTGGGGAGGCTGCTGCATAGCACAGCTGGGCCCCACAATCCTCGCTGGCCAGCCAGGCCGCAGGGAGGTTGCCACATGGCTCAGTTCAGTCCAGCAATCCCGGAGGGCCACACCAAGTGACCTCGAGGTTCCCCACCCCTGCCTTAATGGTTCCTATGCACCTTTACATGTACAGAGATCCCGGTACATAGAGATAAGATGCACCCATTCACCCATCAAGATTTTATTCTGAGACATGAGAGAAGAAGCCAACAAGCCACTCTGAAAAATTTTTGCAAGGCAGGTCTGCAAAGACCAGATGAAAGAGAAAAACTACATCTGATAAATGGGAACTGTTGGAATATGTGATGGGGCATGACAGCCTAAGAATACAAACTGAAATCCACAAAAAAAAAAAAAATCAGGCCAGTGTCCCTGCAACTGAAACTCAACTGGTTTCAGCACTCCACTTAAGAAAGGGGGCTTAACAAAGTAAGGGGGAGGGGGCTTAACAAAGTAATATCTCTGCATTTTTCCCGGCAAGCATCAGGAGTGGGTGGGAAATCCTATCTGATCTATACGAGTCCCCTTACAGTACTCTGATAGGCACTTGACCAAGATAGGCATGTTGTTCCAAAGCAAAATCCAAAAACAAATTCTGTATAACAAATTTTATTAATACCAACCACAGTGATGCAAAGCATTGCAGAAGCTCTGAAATTCTCCAGAATTCTTCATCAGACTGTATGTTGGGAGGGGGGGCATGATTTTAAGACCTCATCCTCTGAGATTGAAATTAGAATTATGATGACCCATTCAGAAAATTTGAACACACTACCATTGAACACACTATCGTATTGCCCACAAAGCAATACGATAAAATCCTAATATCACAAAGACTATAGCTATTAAAATAAAATAAAATAAAATAACGCACTGCTCAGCTCCGGAGACAAACATTTGAAATTTATACTATGGCCAATTCCACACTAGACTTTTAATCCTGGTTCAGCCCTGTCCCCAAACTGAAATTCTACACTTGAATTATGGAATCATAGAAACCAACGCTATGAATTTATGGTAATTATTCTAGCATAGAAGCTCAGTTTGGGGACAGGGCTGGACCAGGATTAAAGGTCTAGTGCGGAATTGGCCACAATGTGACAAGCTAGCAAGCCACCGAAGTTCAGCGTTATCTATTCAAGCTGACAGCAACACGCCAGCACCTGAGGTCCTTCTACCTAGAGATGCCCGGGGCCTTCTGCACGCAAAGCAAGCGCCAGGTCTTCTCTTGCACCTGAGATCCTTTCACCTGGAGATGCCAAGGACCGTCTGCATGCAAAGCAAGTGCTCAATATACCTGCCCAATACACAAAATGGGCATCTTTTACCTAAAAGGCACCCCGCCGCCTTTCCAGGCTACTCCAATCCTCCTTCCCTGAGAGGAAGCAAACCCCATCCCGGCCGCGACACGCCCCTCCAAGGGGGAGAGCCGCCGACTCTTCAGGGTGCTGCGATTACGAAACCCCCCGCCTGAGGGAAGCTACCACCACCCCACACACAGCAGCCCCGAGAAAAACGAGCAGCGGGCAGGCACACCCACCCACCCTCCCTTCCCATTTTTTATATTCTTCTCTCGCCGCGCCCCTGCAGTCTCTTCAGGAGAGATCCCGCCAAGCCCGACCGAGCATGCCAAGGAGCCTGACGGGGACAAGCCCGCCACTGCCCCCCTCAGCCCGCCTCACCGCCCCGTACCTTCCGCCATGTTGGCCCGGGCCTCCGGCTTGGACCTCTCGCGAGATTTGAGGCAAGCGGAGACGAAAAGACGGGAAGGGGGGGGGGTGTCAGAGCCGACAAGAAAGGGAGTTTAAAAAACCGCACGACTGCGCACGCTCAGTGGCGCGAGCGGTCCTTTTTCAAGCCACGCCCACTCCACTCCAGCTCACACCTTTTTGTCTTAGCTCAAGAAAAATGGCCCCAGAACAAACTATGCAGTAGCTCACAAAGTAGAATTTTTGCTCACAAGACTCCACAGCTTACAGGGAGCATTGCACTTACACAAATAAATACATTTTCTCACACACACAAATAAATACCTGCAGACTGCAATTTCTTGAGAGGAATATAGTTTTTGCTTTTGGTTGTGTGCAGGGCTTTCTTCGTAGAAAAAGCCCAGCAGGAACTTATTTGTATATTAGGCCACACCCCCTGTGTCACCATTGTTTCACACAGGACTTTTTTTTAGACAGCCCAGCAGGAATTCATTTGCGTATTAGGCCACACACCCCTGACACTTAGCCAGCAGGAGCTGTGTCCCTATGCGTTCCTGCTCAAAAAAAAAAAAAACTATGTTTGTGTTTTTAAGGAACTCAAGGGTGGAATGTCTCCAAGCATACACAGGGCTTTTTCTACCCAGGCTTACAAAAAAATAAGTCCTACAAGCATAGTGCCTCTGAATTATTTATTTGTGATTACTTCAGATTTCCACCACATACATGTGTATGTAATATACATATTATAGAGAACCTCTGTGATGTAGTGGTGGTTATAGCGTCAGAGAAGGACTGGCGACATTCAGATCTCTACTGATTTTTGGACCAGTCATACATTCTCTCATCTTCACCTATCTCATGAGGTTGCTGTGAGGATAAAAGTACACCGTCCTGAGTTCCTTGGAGAACAGTAAAGATAAAAATCCTAGATTAAAAATAATAATGTATATGCACCATCCATTTTCTGTATCTTCACCAGAAAAGCTGATGAAATAGTTTCCCCACCAAGCAAATATATGTATCCTATTCCATCCATCTCCAGTACTGAGGGTTATCAGGGAAGCCTGATTTCATGATCCATGTTGGAATTTGAGAGCCCGTAGATGTTAGAGTCAGGCTAGGATCTAAGTATGGATCAGGGAGTTAATATCTCACCTCAGCCACAGCTGACTTCAGGCATTAAACTACTTTCCCTCCTAGCAGCATTTAGTGAGGACATTTGAATACCAGAGGGGTAGTCCTGTTAGTCTACCGTAGCAAAATAAACAGAATATGTTATAACATATAATATAACCACTTACTTATATCAGTTAATTTACTCATACTTCAGACTGATTATTCCTTGATGCATTATTGTTTATCCTATAATTCCACACTGTCTCTGTACCACATGAGAGAATCGTGACCTCTCTCTCAATCCATCACGTGTAACTATCAATTCCATTTCAGTCCAATCCAAACCCAAAGAAGCACACCTGAAAGATTCATGTTTCCGGCTAAACATTAGGAAGAACTTCCTATCAGAGCAGTTCCTCAGTGGAACAGGCTTCCTCAGGAGGTGGTGGGCTCTCCTTCCTTGGAGGTTTTTAAGCAGAGGCTAGATGGCCATCTGACAGTAATGTGGATCCTGTGAATATAGGGAATTTCCTGCAATGTGCAGGGGGTTGGACTAGATGGCCCCAGAGGTCCCTTCCAACTCTATGATTCTATGATTCACACCAACCCTATATTTTTCTCAATAGACATGTGGAATATGATTTCCTCTTCATAGCATCTGATCAAGTGAGCTCTGACTCAGGAAAGCTCACACTGGAAAAAAGGTTGTTAGCCATTGAGCCTCAGTATTGCTGAACTTCGATTAAAATCCTGACTTACTTTATGGCAGGGGTCCTCAAACTTTTTAAATAGGGGGCCAGTTCACTGTCCCTCAGACTGTTGGAGGGCCGGACTGCTGTTACTGTACAAGGCCGCGGGCCGTCAGTTCTCCGTCTTCTGCATCTCTCTCCCTTCTCCACACCACACACCCCGGCCTGGGAACTCACCTCACCTCGGTATCACCTCACACTCTGTCTCCGCCGCCTCAGCCCAGTGCCGGAAGTGTGCGTTGCTAACGCAAGTTTAGGTCGAACGTCACTTCCGGTCTGATTTTGACATAACCTGGCGGGCCGCATAAACGTCCTCAGCGGGCCGCATCTGGCCCACGGGCTGTAGTTTGAGGACCCCTGCTTTATGGTATGATTAGAACTACCAATAGTTGGCATTTATGCAGCACTTCAGTTCTTTTTTTCTGTTTTGTTGCTGTCAAGTCACAGCTGACTTATGGCTACCCCATAGGGTTGTCAAGGCAAGAGACTTCACGGGTGGTTTGCCACTGCCTGCCTCTACATCATGACTCCAGAATTCCTTGGAGGTCCCCATCCAAATACTAGCCAGGGCCAAAATCTGATGTGATCGGGACACCCTGGGCTACCATATCAGGGCCGTCAATTACACCAGTGTTATGACCCCCATTTTACAGACAAAAAGTTAGAGATTTTTTATTTTTGCCACCTACTGAGGAAGTTGCAGGAAAGCGTTCAGAACATGGGACAGGGCCTGCCTCCCACCTCACAACCTCCTTCTGTTATTTCGATAATTACTGCTTTCCTCCCCAATGGGTCCCAAAGTGGCTTACAAGATCATTCTTTCCCCTCCATTTTATCCTCACAACCACCATTGTGTGAAGAAAGGTTGAGGGAGAGTAACTGAGGGTTGGCACGTCCCCACAGGCCACCAACAGAAGATGGGAGAGTAGGGTTGCCAAATCCAGACTTGGAAACTCCTGGAGATTTGGGGGTGGAGGCTGGAGAGGGCAGGGGCTTCAATGGCATACAATGTATTACCTGCAGATTGCAATGAGAGTCCGTCCTCCAAACCATCAATTTTCTCTGTAGTCTGAAGATGAGCTGTAATTCTGGGGGATCCTCAGGTCCTACTTGGAGATGACATCCCTCGGCCCTGACTTGACTGAGAACGCCCAGCAGGCTTCTAAGGCAGAGACTGGGTGTTTGGACCTGGGCCTCCCTGAACCTAGTCTGACATTCTGACCACTCCCTTTCACTGGCTTTTGAAACTAACGGACGTCAACTCTACAGAGAAGGATTACTGTCAATTACTGGGTTACACTGCAGCTATCTGAAGTATCAGTTCCACTGGGGCAAGGTGCTTTTTCACACTGGAATGCTACGTATCTGAATAAGTGCTATTTTATCTTCAGACCCTGGAAGAACCAATACTAAAAAGGGTTTCTGAGCACTCATAGTCTGTTTGTGTCGATCTTGAATAGGCCGACAGCTGTACACATAAAGCAAGTTAAGAAAGGTGGCATTCCTATGTCAAGGTGCAGACCACAAACCCCCTTTCTTTTTATTATTTAACTACAGATATTGGACAAAAGAAGAGGAGGCAACAAAAGTGCAGCTTGATGCTCTGCTTAAACTGAATTACATGGTGACAAATTATGGCTTGCCGTTACATCTGAACCAACAGAGGCCACATCAAAGTATGGGATTTCAAAGGAATTTTGCTTCCTTTTAAAAGCGGTAAACCAATTAAAGCTTGGATTGATCCTCTTCTTTATCTGATCTTTATTTGGCATTATCTAATACGTTTTCTTTTCGAAATTATTCTGAAGTGTTAGCCACTAGCACAGTTTTCAAAGAGGCCTGGACAAATCCAGGGAGGAGAGATCCATGATTAGAGGCTACTTAAGGTAAAGGAAGGGTCCCTTGTGCAAGCACGAGTCACTTTCGACTCTGGGGTGACGTTGCTTTCACAACGTTTTCATAGCAGACTTTTTACGGGGTGGTTTGCCATTGCCTTCCCCAGTCATCTACACTTTCCCCCCAGCTGGGGACTCATTTTACCAACCTTAGAAGGATGGAAGGCTGAGTCAACCTGGAGCCAGCTACCTGAACCAGCTTCCGCTGGGATTGAACTCAGGTCGTGAGCAGAGGGCTCCAACTGCAGTACTGCAGCTTTACCACTCTGTGCCACAGGGCTACTAGCCTTGGAGAATAAAGGGAAACTCCCCACCGAAATCTCCGAAGGCCTGCGCTTGAAGGCAACATCAGGGAAACCCTATGTGTCCTGTTTGCTGGTCCTTAGGGCAACTGGTTGACTACTAAGTGAAACAAAATGTTCAACAAGGGGAAGCATTGGTAGAGCCAGCATGAAATTGCATGAAACTTCTTCAGGCCTACCTAGATATTATGTGTTACTCTAAAATGTGCATAATGGAGAACAGCAAAAAAATACAACTCACTTCCAGGGCTCTTCCAAGTTGCCATTTGCAGATATGCTGCTTGTACAGAATGTAGATGTCCGCCTTTTTATATAGATCCGGATCGCATTACTAGAACACCATGGTGGCTTTCTACAATCATTTAGACATCATTCACTATGCTGATTTTTAGCTATAAACATGAATCTTCTTTGAGACAGGCATTCAGTGCAGGTCCTCCAACAGCACAGTACGGCCTCTGCCTAAAACCCTACCCACAATCAGACTGTGAAAACATTTAAAATGTTTGTTTGCTTACTGGGCATTACTGGGCTGACAGACATAGCTGGGAGGCGGGGGACAGGAATTAGAGGAAAAGGGAATTTTAAACTTCAGCAGACTCATAATTTTCAGCAGGATCATTTTTAAACTACTGTGGCCTGCCCTTAATATTGAGGAACAGACCAAATGCCAGGCTATTCAGGCACAAGAAAAAGTCCACTATCATAACACTGTTGTATAAAGATCTATGGCATAGCCACAGTTGGCAGAACATGTCATCCCATCTCAAATATTGTTGCCCTAGAAAATGTGCAGGAAAAAGTAGTAACTAAAATGACTGAGTGTCCTTTTCATAAGGCGGAAAAGCCAGGGGCTATTTAAAGGGAAGAAAGGTACCAAAGGAATAACACTGAAGAAAATAAATCTAAAGCTTTCTTTTAACATTGAAGTTCAAGGTCACCTAATAAAACTCACATCTAGTCAAAAGTACAGGATTCACCGCTATCAGATGCAGTGATAGGCTTTAGGGGAGATGGTTTTAAAAGACAAACTGTTGGAGAATCGAGCACTTATTAGTCATACCTAAATGGATTCTCCTTGTCTGCCTCTGCATACCAGCTGGCAGGGGGCAACTGCAGGAAGAAACTGGCTTCATTCCCTGCTTGTGGGATGGCTGTTTTGAAAAAGGAAAAAAACCTACAACCAAGCAAGATGCTGGATGAGATATGACACCGGTCAGATCCATCAGGAATTTTATGCCAAGACCTCAAACCCAAGTCACACCAAACAGTTATTTCTCACACAGAGCTAAAAATGTACCATTAAAATCACTAAAAGCTGAGTTTCACGAAGCTGTAGCCACTGTCCTGTAGTGTAATGGCTGCCAAGCAAAAGTATAGAGCCTGTGCATGCATTATGGGCAGGGCTTTTTTTGTAGCAGGAACTCCTTTGCATATTAGTCCACACCCTCTGGTGTAGCCAATTCTCCAAGATCTTATAGGGCTCTTCTTACAGGGCCTAGAATCTGGGAGACCCGGATTCAAGTCTGCCAGATAAGTCTGCAGAGTAATAACAACTATCATGTGACATTGTATGTAGAATAGCCAGGAGAGCCTAAGATTGGCAGCCAGAAGTTCTAGCTCCTTTAACATTATGCACCACTCGGTGGCGAGCTAGACATATTTTTAAGGCAAGAGATGTTTCAGAGGAGGTTTACCATTGCCTGCTTCTGCATCACAACCCTGGTATTCCTTGGAAGCGGCCCTTCAAGATACTAGCCAAGACCAACCTTGCTTAGCTTCCAAGATCTGACAGGCTCAGGCCTGCAGGGTGCCCTTAGGTTAGTCACATACCTATCTCACAGAGTTGTTGGTGAGAAGTCAAAATGGAGACAGGAACGTTTTTGTTAAGGTGCTCTGGGTCTCCACTGGGGAGCAAAGCAAGCTATAAATATCAAAATAAAATGCCTCCCCACAGTCCCCTGAGAACACAGCTAATAAAACGTGGCATGATTTCACACATTGTTCACGGTGACCTGTTGACTTCAGCTTGTGATCACCCTGTCCGTTGCAGCATTTTTGGGACGGCATCGCCTTTATTTGTACAAGCTGGTGGCCTGTTCTGCTGCCAGGCAATAGACCAAAAATATGGCTAGCATCCAGTCTCTGCTCAACAAGCCAACTCTCTGCCCCGGAGCATGAATTCAGAAGCATAGCCTATTAGTTTCAACAGGACTTGCCGCAAAGTAAATGTGTTCCGGATCGTCGCCTAAAATCCTTAGCATCCTGAAATCCTGAAAAGTTACACCGGGATCAATAGAACATGCTTCTAATTAACGCGACACAGGGAGCAGAGGGCAGCTGTCCTTAGAGGATTTGTTTTCGAAGGTGCTTGCTAATGCATTTGCTGGGGAACTCCTGCATGCTTTAGAAAGATGAGAAAAGAGAAGTAAGGGGCATCAAGCATCTCTGACTACTGCCTGTACTCGCAGCATACCTTAGAACATAACAAACTCCCTCGAAGCATTGCATTGTGGAGGATGGAAGAGAATCAGCAGTAACAGGCAAGCTGTTTCATGTGCCATCATGCAATCTCACTGAGAATTCCCTTTGATGAGACAGATGGGAGCTCCATCGTTTGCCAGGACAGAATCTGAAAACCACCCAGAAAGAAATAAAAGGAAAGGAAAAGAGAGAGACCACAAGAAGCCTATTTTACCTAAAGGTGTTTAATTACTACCTCCTTACCCAAGTATTATTATCTTGGATTGTACATCAATCCCTCTCATGTACTGTGAGAACAGCATCATCAGTCAGTTATCTAAAGAGGGTCCTGGAGTCATGAAGACCAGCATGGTCTGTGCATTGCAGCTGAATGGATGTAGAACAGGGATGGCAAAACTGTGGCTCTTTCACACACGTTGTGTGGCTCTCAAACCCCTACTGCCCCATTGACTGGCTTGGAGAAGGCATCTGTTTCTTTAAATCACTTCTCCAAGTCAAACCAGCTGGCAGCTTGGAGAATGCATTTAAAGTTGCTTTCCTTCCACTTCTCTCTTCATCTTCCTGTCTTGCAACTTCATGTCTCGTGGCTCTCAAAAGTCTGACGTTCATGTCTTGCAGCTCTCAGACATCTGACATTTATTGTGTGGTTCTTGCGTTATGCAAGTTTGGCCACCCCTGGCCTAAAGTATTGGGCATGGATCTGGGAACAGTAGGTCAGATCTGAAGCTTGCAGAATGATCCTTGGCCCATCTCTGACATACCTCACAGGGTTGTTGTGGGGACAAAATAGAGCAGAGGAGAACAATGTAAGCTTATTTGGCATCCTGTTGGGGAGAAACATGGGGTATAAAGGGCTGTTAAATCCAGGCTTGTTTGGAAATACCTTTTCCATTCCAGCTCCTCTGCCAGATTTTTAAAGTATTATTTAAAAGCCAAATTTGAGCCAGGCCTAGCTGTTTGAGCCATTTGGTAAGACAGATGCTCATCAAGGGTCTGGTTGGTGTCTCACTGGTTAGACCCAGGCCATGCTTGGGGTCTTCCTTCTTTCACACTGAGAGTTGGAAGGATCCTTCCTTCATGGCTGCATCTTCCCATAGTCCTATTCTCTTGTTTCAAAAAGCAATGGCCTTGGAGTAGAATGCAATGGATGGCTCAGGGCTGTATACTGATGAGCCAATAGCAAAAATATGTCTACTTCATTTATATCCTACATTTCTCCCCAACAGAGAGCCAAAGGGACTTACAACATTCTCCCCTCCTCAGTTTTATCCATGCAATGAACCTATGAGGTAGGTTAGGCCGAGAGTTTGTGGCTGGCTAAAGGTCATCTGATAAGCTTCCATGGCAGAGGGGGAATTCGAACCTGGGTCTCTCAAATCCTAGTCCAGGGGTAGCCAAACCTACTTAACATAAGTGCCACATAGAAAAAAATGTCAGATGTTTGAGAGTTGCAAGACATGAACATCAGATGTTTGAGAGGCGTAAGGAAGGAGGGAAGGCAGGCAAATAGATGGGGGAGAGGTGGAAATAAAGCAATTTTAAATGCATTATCCGAGCTGCCAGCCGACTCGGTGAAGTGATTTAAAGAGACAAATGCCTTCTCCAAGCTGACTGACAGGGTGGTGGGGGCTTCAAGAACCACACATCATGTGTGAAAGAGCCACATAGGGCTCCTGAGCCACAGTTTGGCCACCCCTGCTCTAGGCCACTGCACTCATAAAAAATGCCACTTTTTCTACCATTCTGCATGGTGACCTCAATTCCCAATAGTCTCCATTTAAAACCACTCTGTTAATATTCTAAGAGTCACACCCAAAACGTGGCAAACTAGCAGAGCTGTGTCCAGAATACTATCACAAGTTAATGCAGGGAAAAAACACATATGTGCAAAACTAGAATCTTTCTTAGAAAAACAGGACTATCAGTTGTCACTTTCAGTGACGGTGGTGACAATGTTAGAAATCCTTTCAGGGTTCTGAAGCACTTGCTTGCAACTAACTGAAACACCACAGCAAGGTTCAAGTAGCTGTTCAGGTCTTGAGATGGTCCAATGCCAGCAGTAAGCAAGCAAATACCATACTTGCTGTAGAAAAAAAGCAAGCTGCGCCCCACATTGAAAGATGGGGTTGCTTCAGCCAATTTTGATTTGCATCTCCTTTACAGCAAAAAGCTTTGAGAAACAAAGGAAGAACAATGAGAATCGCAAAGCAAAAGGCTAGAGGCGCATAATGTCACAGAGAGCTATAGCTTACAAGCCCTTTGCCAGTGTCAAATCATGTTTTCTGCCCAGTCCAAAGGCAGAAAAACTGAAAACCCTCATCAAACTACTACCACCGTCATGCCTCCTCTTCATCCAAAGGCTAACACTTTGTGCTATGGCAAGCTGGCTACCTTACTTCTACATCCAGCTGGCTACCATTTGGATCACAATAGCTGTCCCAGAAATGCTGGGGTTTTCTTCATAATTATGGAAATACATGGCACATATTATGGAAATACATACAAGTCTTACGTAAGCAGAAGACGGCATGCAAAAATTGCCAGCTGGCTGGCAATAAGTCTCCTCCCCGCCACACAGTGGGAGCCAACTACATTTGGTTCTAATCTGGAGCAGTTGTCTAAAACCAGGTATTGTTACTGGGCACCAACAGCTCATAAGCTGCAAATACATCTGTCCAATCAAAAGGAGAAGTATGGGCACTTAATAAAGCAAGTGTTTCTAACTCACAGCAACTTTTGAGTAACTGCATTGCCACATGTAGCCAGGCCAGTGAGGCAAACGCATCCCTGCTTTTGAACAGTACAGGCAAGAAACTACGCCATCTATTTCAGTTTTTAATTGCTGTTTCTCCTAATTGGCTTGTACCAATGGTGGTTCCCCTGGCAGTCATAATTGGTTCACTATTTTCCCTTCAGAAGCCTAACATATGTTTCCCCCTCCCCACCCTGTATTTGCTTTTGTTTGAAACCACAACCCAGAAAGCAGGCAAGTCTGGCCAACTGTTCATAGAGCGTTGCACTTACAGGCTGCTTTGGAAGGATACAGTAGTAGAGATTTGGATCTCTCCATTCAGACCCTGAGCAATTAACTGCACCAGACAAAAGCACCACAGAAGGCCCATTCAACCTAGTCCCTTTGCCATATTAATACATATCTCCTTCTGCTAGGAAGGATTTAGATGGAGTCAGAGGCCATTATGCTTTAAAATGAGGGCAGTTCATATGCTTGGCCAAGAGCTGCTATAGAAACAAGTGTCTAATGCAGTATCATTAAGGACTTGCAACACCTTTTATTTTGTGTCATGTAACTTAGGCTAAGCGCCACCTGCCTCCAGATTATACCAGAGGGAGGCTGCAGGTACTCCTTTGTGGATTCCAACTTAACAGCAAGTAATTTGCCTACAGCCACTGCTTTTAAAGCTGTGGCTACTCTGAGGTGTAAACAGTAGGAACTACTTGCTGTAGAGCCCAAAGGAATACATCTACACAGAAGCTCAGTATGACCAGTTTGTAGGCTTGGAAAGCTTTGTCTTTTGGGTTTTTAAAAAACAAAGTTGGAATATAAACAAGTTTAAAAGCATCCTGCAGTGCAGAATATAAAGGCTGAATGCCTGTAATGAAAACATATGCACACACACCCTTCTTGCTTACTACCCCAAAACAGGAAGCAGTTTCTTCAGGTTTCTCCATCAGAAAGTGCCTCATCATTCAATTTTTGGTAACACTGCACAGTGCTTGAGGAGGAAGGATGGCAATTTTGGTTCTCCTTCATAATCAGAGTCTAAAACCAAATATTAGATTTGCCTAATAATGGCTTACCTCATAAGCTACTTAAAACTTTGGCATATCAACTGCACCAAAATTGAAGGCATTTCTCTCTACTACGCTCTGTGCAAGTGCTTCATCTTTAAGACAACAATTGGGAATACTTTAAATGCTACACATCACATTTCCAGAACTTGTTTGATCCTGAAGGGTAATCATTGCACTTAAAATGTTAATATATACGGAGCCCTGTGGTGCAGAGTGGTAAGCTGCAGTACTGCAGTCCAAGCTCTACTCATGACCTGAGTTCAATCCCGGCAGAAGTTGAGTTCAGATAGCCGGCTCGAGGTTGACTCAGCCTTCCATTCTTCCAAGGTGGGTAAAATGAGTACCCAACTTGCCAGGGGTAAAGTGTAGATGACTGGGGAAGGCAATGGCAAACCACCCCGTAAAAAAGTCTGCCATAAAAATGTTGTGAGGCAACGTCACCCCAAAGTCGGAAATGACTGGTGCTTGCACAGAGGACTACCTTTACCTTTTTAATATATGCTGTCCAGAACAGCCACCTCGCAACCCATGTAGGGCTCCCCCCAAAAATGTTTTCTGTTATTCCTAATACTGCAGACAGCCAACTTGACACCATGCTATTGGAAAAATTTGTATTTTGGAAGAACTCACTACAGAAGGTGACAGAATTCCAAAATCAAGTTACATGAAAATATACATCGCAATTTATCTTTATACATTGTGAGGAAAACCTGCAGAAGATCAGAAGGCAAAGAAATACAGAAGGGGGGGGGGAGAAAGGAGTAAGAGGGGAGAGGCAAGGGTGTTTGTGGGCGAGAGGAACAGCATTTAATACCAAAACCAGAACTCACTTGAAAGCCTAGAGATCTGCATGCTTTTATTTATCCAACCAAACCAGGCAAGAAATCAAAGTAAAGCAGCTCATCCTATATCAGGCTAACCATTTTCCAAAGCAAAACTGCTCAGCCCTTTGGGAAATACATCAAGCTCAAGGGAGCTCCACAGCTGCTAAGTTTTATTGCCACATCCCATCCACGAGATGTGCACAGCTGGGCTATAATGTCAGAAGAAGAAATGCACCTTTTGATGATGGTGACAGTGCTTAAGTCATTGTTCGAATCAACAAACAGATCTCACTGTTGTATTAAGGACCTCTGAAAAAAGTTGAGGGGAAGGGAGAGAATTACAAAGATATTAAACTTTATTAAAGTGAAAGATTTTAATGAAGCATCAATGGCTCAAAGAAAGAAGTTAAACGGAATCTTTTTTTAATCCTAATTTGTTTAGTCCAACATGCTTCACAAGAAAATTTTAAGGACTGGTAAGAAAAAAAAAACATGAGGGGGGAAGAAAACCTGCTAAAAACTTTAGAATTTACACGATTCTTTACTTATTCTAACTACAAGACAGCATTATTTGGTACAATGTGTATTTTGTGGATGTACATGAACAGTATATATATTATCCGGATCACGTTGTGCTATGTACACATCTTTACAATTCTTCCTGAAGGTTAAAGCAGTTCATTAGTTTTCAAAATGCGCAAATCTTTGTTGGCACTTGTTAGGCTCTGTCAGCATTGATAACTGGCATGTTTTATTGCAGCCCAGTTCCAGCCAGTGTCTGCCAACTTGGTATAAACAGAAGTCCAGCAATAGGTGGGTAGAGTGCAGGAAAAAACAGTGCCACGTTCCTCAATTGGAGACCTGCAAGACAAGATACAGAAACCCATCAGCGAGTCTGACTCAAAAGGATTCTGGCATCCTCACGCAACTGGCAGCTCTGAAAGAATCTCTCTGAACTGACTGTCTACATCCTAGAAATACCAATAAGAGAATCCAGGGAAAGCATCTGAGGTGTTTTCAGGAGGCTGTTAATGCTCATGACCAGCATCCAAATGGCTGTTTAGCATCCTCATTCAAAGTTAACCTTAAGGTAAGTCCTCAAAAGGACAGCTGCAGAAGCTATTACACAGCTAGACTAGTAGCATATTATGCAGCACAGTTAAAATTGCCATTTATTATAGAAACTCCTGCCACCTGTTCTCTTCAACATTAAAGATGTGTTTCGAAAAGGTATGTTATATGCAAATGCTTAGTGACAGCACTGACTGGGTCAGAATGAGTATTTATGCTTTCAAGTTACACAGAACTATTCAGCTATAAAGAGCAAGAGATTTGTTGTTGTTTTTGTTGTTTTTAACTACTTTTGCAAGTATGCAGCACTTTACAAAGCATGCTACTTTCCATATGTTCCCCAGAGAGCACTGCGATCCAGCTCACAAAACCTTCTGGAAGTACCTGGGCCAAAGGAGGCCAAACTAAAAACAACTAGAGAACAGGCCTTCTCTATAAAAGCACCCCAATGGTGGAACCAACTGCCGGAAGAGGTGCGGGCCCTACGGGATATTAACCAATTCCGTAGGGCCTGCAAAACCGCCCTCTTCCGGCTAGCCTTCCAAGATGGAACCTGAAATGAACACCATGCCATCACTAACATCAGCAATCGAGATAGGAAAATGATGAGATTATTTAAGATTGATTTTAGACTTTTATATTATGTAAATTGAATGGTAAATTTTAAATGCTATTGAAATGTATAACTGTTTTATTGTTTTAACATGGCTTTTGCCACATTCTGTAAGCCGCCCTGAGCCTGCCCTGGCGGGGAGGGCGGGGTATAAATAAAATTTTATTATTATTATTATTACTTTGATCACCTTGCAATATGAGAAAGTGCACTTTTGCAAAAGCCTATGTAACTGGAGTTTAGATACCTTTCCATACTTTTCTGTTGAAGATTTCTGTTTAGCTTAGAAGCTTGCACACACAACCTAGGAACTTGATCTACTTAGGGTTTACAGCAAAGTGGAAATGACTCAGAGACTGAGGCATTAAACACAGGAAATGCACATACAGACCGCTGGTTTTATTTTAATTGTTTTATTAATTATGGTTTAAATTGTGTCTGTAAATGCTTTTAAATTGAATCTGTGTAAATTATTATGTTGTAAGCCGCCCTGAGACACTTCGGTGAGAAGGGCGGGATAGAAGTCTAAATATAAATAAATAAATAAGAACTACAGGTCCCTTAGAAGCTACACACATCTTTGCTGTCAAAGCCCTGATACAAGCTGCAGCAATTTCATCTCCTTTGTTCTACATATTCTACACTTAAGCCTCCCAATACCATCAAGAATAAATGGAATAGAAGAGCATGCCAAGATTATAGTTTAACAACTTAAACTATCATCAGTTAGCAGCAGAAAAGAATTAACTTGCAATGAAAATTCCTTAAAGCCAAATTCAATCATCATAGCTCAAACTGAAAAACATGAGGGCAGGATCACTTTTGCAGTGCCCTACTAATTTGTTAATATCCCAGATACAGGGAAATATTTACTGTCTTTCTCACAACCAGCTGCTCCATGAAGGAGAATGTCTCACTAGGCAATTTCACATGCACACTGGATAACCAGTCTCCCAGAGTCTCCAGCTACAAAACAGACATATACACCACTATTCCCTCTGTGTGAGCTACCTCAGTTCTTTAGCCTCTCGCTCACAAATTTTTGTCTTAGCTCAGGAAAAATGACCCCACGGACAAACTAATTTATGCTGTGGCCAAACTACTCACTGACAAAGTAGAATTTTTGCTCACAACACTCCATAGCTTAGAGGGAGTACTGCTATACACCCACCCAACACACAACATTGTTTCTCAATCTCAAAACAGAACTCTCAGCATGTAATCAAAGTAGTAAGCTCAAGGAAACTGATCATACACAGGTGTAGGGACAATCAGCGGACAATTTTCACAGACATCACATGGAAAGTATGTACATTTTATGATTTGTTAACAATGAACAATCCTGGGGGGAAACCTGAAAACTTCAGTCTCCAAACTGCACATGAGTAGAGAGACAGCAAGTAATCAAGGGCCACAGAAACTTGGTTCTCAGATTCACACAACGGTTTGTTGGTTAACTGGATGCTACCCGTCCTTCCCTTGGCAGTATTGAGGGAGAGGGGTTAGTTACTGTTCAAGAAAACTGAGAACCAATGAACAGAGGAAATACATTTTGTAGGGACTCTTACCTCAATGCTTTATGTGTACAGGATCTAACAAGCAGGAGAGACAATGAACTAAGAGAGGGAAAAGAACTATTGACAAATTCTACACCATGATCCCCTGCAAGAAGCCTTTAACCTCTAAGCAGCCTGAGTAGGCCTTCCTCCTCCCCACTCTTCTCACCTTTATTTAATCTCAACTACTGTCACTATACCATTTCCTTGGATTGTGGTCCATCCTCATCAGACCACTTTTTAAGGGGTTCTCATTTAAGAAAAGATGTTTTCTGCATCCTTGAGCAGTGACCAAGTACACTGTGGGTGGCCTAGTTTTGCTGCTTTGATGACAGTCATGGAAGCCAGGCAATTTACTATCAGATGTAATGATGATATTTAGTAAACCTAACCGTTGTGGATCTTCCAACTCAAATGGCAAGCGTCTGTATTTTTATACTTACCCTGAAATATGTGAAGCTACTAGCTGCTGAATTAAATGTCACTCAAAAGCTGTCTCTTGGCTTTTTCTTACACAGCGGGCAACTTTCCTCTTGAATTCTCCATTTCTATCTTCTCTCCATTCTTTCTGTAAATGGAAATCCAGATATCAAAAATAATGACTCAGCACAAAGCAAGTGGTTTAATGTATTTCTCCAAACATCCTGAAATCCTTAAGCCTGTTATAAAGTTACCTTCCCATTCTTCTCTAAGAGTAATCCACATTAGTCATTTGAAACTTTCCTGTCGCTAATCACATGTCAGCTTTCTGGGCAGCTTTATAGTAAATGCCATTTCAATTTTGTGTTTCACTTTAAGAAAACAAACATTCCACAAATCCTGAGTACACAGACTTAGTCTATTCTGTACAGTTCTGTGCCAAGAAAAGCTAGATTTTTGCACTCTGAATAAACTGATTTGCACAATCATGCTACTTGCGCTATCAGGACAAAGGGCTAAGCAGAAAATTTAAAAGTCTAATTTCCAGGAGTTCACCAGCCACTGTCTCCATATGTAATTTTAAAAGACAGAAAGGTTGCTTCTCCTGAATGTTGAGTACTACAACAGATTATCACATTCTAAATCATCTGTGATCCAGACACAGTTGGGACCAAAGAATCACTTGTTTCCTGGACAGGGCTCCAGACTCATCACTACCATCATACCTGGGGACTGGCTCTGCCAAAATCTCATCCATTGCACTCTCCAGCTTCTGATTTAGTAGACTGTTGCCTAGAGAACACAGTCCTTCTAATGCCTATTTGGTTACTATATGGCAAAACAGGGGCTCTTAGGAATTAAGATTTTTAAGATTACAAAACATTACTTTTACTCTGCCTGGTCTTATTCTACCTATCCCCAAGACATTTCTTAGATATAGATGTTCTAATGATGGTAGTTTTTATTAGGTTTTATTAGATATCAATCTAATAAAATAAATATGCCCAGTTCTTCACGAAGAAGCTTCACTCTTCTCTATACCGCATTATCCACCAAGAAGCAATTCTCATAGCCTTCACCAGACATGGAAAAGGAGATGCTGGGTACAAATTGGTGCATCAACTAGCAAATTTTTGCTCCACATCTGCCAGCTACTATTGGGGATCTCATTCATACCAAACAAGCTGCTATACCCATAACAATGCTTCTGAAAACCATCTCTTAACATACGTAAATCCATCTATTCAGAGGTACTGGTCCTGCGCTACAAAAAGGAGAAGGTGCAGGACATCCACTCCACCTAACCACCACCGTTACCAGGCTACGTTTGTTCAACTCCTATCTCATTTGTTACCAGAAGATTTATGATGGAGAGAAAATTGCTTGCCAAGGAACCGAAACTACTTCAACTGCACTGCTGGGAAGAGATGCATTTACAAGCCACCACAGTCATACCGCTGCGTCAACGTTTGCAGGAGAGTCGCCGTTGGGATCTGCCAGCATAGAAATTACACTAATCATGATGGTTTCCACAGTATGGATGGGAAGCCAGCGTTCTTCAGGTTTCTCATAGCCATATTTGTCTTCACCAGGCTCGTGAAGAATGGAAATACAGACATCACCATTTTTGTCAACTATCAAAGCAAAAACATCATTGTTAATAGCAGCAATGCTGTGCAGAAGTTTAGTAAATTTGTGTCAGCAGGTAATGTTACTTCAATATCAATTAATAACCTGTAACGGGGTGGCCAATGGTAGCTCTCCAGATGTTTTTTGCCTACAACTCCCATGCTGGCTAGGGCTGATGGGAGTTGTAGGCAAAAAACATCTGGAGAGCTACCATTGGCCACCCCTGACCTATAATACCCCCATTTCCATTATTAGGGGATAGCCACATACTGAACTGCTTGCTAGTTACCATGGCTATTACAAATGAATAACTGCATGTTATCTTCACCTTTATTTAATTTATTTTAAAACATAAAATCTAAAAAACCCATAAAAATCCACCAGAAGAACACATAGCATGGCAATTCTTTTATCTTCAAACATTGGAAGCATTCTGTGATGCAAGTCATAAATGGTTCCATACTACAGACTGGGGAAAGAGGCCAAAAGTTATCCTTCAAAAATCCCTCAATATATCAATGGTCCCAGGCAGGGTGTGTGTATGTATGCTTAAAATTCCCTTTTCTGGCTGCAAGACCAAAATAATGCCAGCATGGTGAAACTTCATATAGGTATAGGGAAAACTGATTGTCAAAAGAAAAGTCTATTAGATAACAGTCACTTCCATCATTAAGTACTTGCTGTATGCATATACTAAGCAATGAAAGATTTTGGCTACTTTGCTTATTTCAGACACTCTGGTCCACAATTTTGCACATGGCTCCCACTGCACCTTTATGTCAAGCATGCTATTTCTATATGTTATTTCTAATGGCATTCCGCAGACAAGCCAGATACAAAGCAGAACACTCTTCATGCTCTCTTCCCTCCTTCCCCACCCCTGCTTTCTCCTTCTAACCAAAGGGTGCATAATAAATCCATCTGGACCCAGGATGTTTAGAGGAACCTTGAGCTAACAGTGTAGAGTGCCTCTCCCCCATATTCACACAGCCAGGTCTTATCGGTTCCCAGAGAACTTACGAGATGCCTACTTCCAGGTGTGCATAAAAGAGGGAGATGAATGGAAGACAGCGTTTAACACGCCTATGGGGCAATTTGAATATCTAGTCATGCCTTTTGGGTTGCAAGGAGCCCATGGAGTGTTCATGAACTTTATAAATGAAGTTCTGCGCAAGTACCTGTATAAAGGGGTAGTGGTGTACTTGGATGATATAATTATTTATTCTCAAGACGCACAATCCCATGTGAAATTAGCCAGAGAAGTTCTGAAAACCCTCTATGAAAGTCAACTGTATGCCAAAATGTCTAAGTGTGAGTTCCATAAAACAGAATTGGACTACTTAGGGTACAGAGTGTCTGGGAAGGGGCTAGCAATGGACCCGGCTAAAATCCAAGCCATGATAGATTGGGAACCCCCGAGGACACGTAGACAATGCCAATCTTTTATCGGATTCGTGAATTATCATAATTTTATACAGGGGTTCGCACACACTATGGTACAATGTGACACCAGCGACGCTGCTGTGGGGCAATTCTGATGCAACCTGATGAGGAGGGAGCATTAAAACCCTGTGAATACATATCCAAGAAATTTAATCATGAACAGAAAAATTGGTCGGTATGGGACAAAGAGGCTTTCGCAGTAAACTTTGCGTTAAAAACTTGGAGATCATGGTTAGAGGGGACAAAGGTCCCATTTGAAATTTGGTCAGATCACAAAAATCTGGAAGTCCTCACGGGATGAAGGAAGTTAACAGAAAAACAAATTCAGTGGGCAGGCTTCTTCGCTAAATTTGACTTTACCCTAAAACACATTCCCGGCTCCAAAAACCTTTTTGCTGACATGCTATCTAGACTCCCTCAACATAACAGTCAGAGGGAGGAAGTGATCGACTCTATCATCCCCCCGAGTCAAGTAGGAGGGGCAGTAATCACCCGCTTTAAGGCCAAGCACGAAAAACTGGAAGAAAAATGGGGGGCGGGGGGGGGGGGCGGAGAAAGATTAATCATTAAAGTTGACAAAGACGGAGAAGCCAAACCAGAGGGAGTAAAGAAAGGCGAAGGGGGCTTCTGGTACAAGGACGGTAAATTATACGTGTCAGAAAGCCTTCGCAAAGAAGTGCTACAATTTTGTCACAACAACAAACTTTCGGGGCACTTCGGTTACGTTAAAACACTGCACTTAAGTGAACCGACAATTTTGGTGGCCGTTTATGAAGAGGGACATTTCCAATTATGTTGCCTCTTGTCCGATATGCATAATGGCAAAAAGAAGGGGGGGGGGGAGAAGCCTCCTGGATTATTACAACCTTTGGAGACAGCTACCAGACCATGGTCGGTTGTCTCAATGGATTTTATTGTGGAGTTACCAGTGTCACAAGGGAAAACTGTAATTTTAGTGATAGTAGATACTTTTTCAGAACAAGCTCATTTCATCCCTTGCACTCAAATTCCTACTGCTGAAAAGTTAGCACAATTGTTCTTCCAACATGTGGTTAAACTACACTTGTTCCTGGACAAGGTTATTAGTGACAGAGGCTCTCAGTTCATTGCCAACTTCCGGCGGGAGTTCTGTAAACTAACTGGAATTGAGCAGGATTGAGCTCAGCCTACCATCCTCAAACAGACGGTCAGACGGAGAGGCTAAATGCCTTATTAGAACAATACTTAAGGTGCTTTGTGAACTATCAACAGTCAAATTGGGTAGAACTCCTACTGTTTGCAGAAAATGGATACAATAACAGTGTGCATAGCTCCACAAAGACTTCTCCATTCTTGGTAGTGAATGGTTATGAAGGGAAACCTTTCCCCCTACTGCCGGGGGGAGTAGTACCCGAAGTACCTTCATCTTTTGAACAATGGTGGGGGAAATTGGGAAAAGTTTGGAAAGTTATTCAAGAAAATCTGGAAGTGGCCAAAGAAACGTACAAGAAACATTATGATAAAAGCCATATTCCTGTTTGGGACTTTAAAGTAGAAGAGACTGTATTCTTGTCTACCAAAAACCTACCATTACCACAACCATCTAAGAAACTAGCATACAAATTCTTGGGAATGTTTTGTATAAAAAGAATAATTAATAAAGTGACTGTGGAACTTGAATTACCCAGGTTCTTTAGTAAAATACACCCTATCTTTCATTGCAGTCTACTCCGGCGAGATCCTGGAGCTACGTCTTGGCATCCTCGACCCCAAGTTCCAGAACCTATTCCGATTGGGGATCAGAGTCATCATGAAGTGAAAGAAATTTTAGATGCAAAACCAAAACGGGGTGTTTTGTATTTTTTGATTAGATGGAAGTATTTTTCAATAGCCCACGACGAGTAGGTAGAAAGTTCAAATGTCAGAGCCCCAGATTTAATAAAGGAATTTTATAAGGTGCATCCTTCCAAACCCCGACGAGGGTCTGGGGGGGTCAGTATGTCAAGCATGCTATTTCTATATGCTGTTTCTAATGGTGTTCCGCAGATACAAAGCAGAACCCTCTTCATGCTCTCTTCCCTCCTTCCCCACCCCTGCTTTCTCCTTCTAACCAAAGGGTGCATAATAAATCCATCTGGACCCAGGATGTTTAGAGGAACCTTGTGTTAACGGTGTAGAGTGCCTCTCCCCCATATCCACACAGTCAGGTCTCATCGGTTCCCAGAGAATGTGTGAGAAAGGGAGATGTTTTTATTAACTGACACTCCTTAGTCACAAACAGATACTAGTGAGTAGCCTTTGAACCCTCAACTCAATTTGCATCTTTATGTTATCCTTTTGAAGTTATCTGTAACCTTTCTCTTTGAAGCATGCCTATAAGTTACTATGCAATGCTATGTATGTCATTACTTCCAAGGAGTCTGTCCTTGGCAAGCTATGGAGTTTTAACAATAAAGCAACTTTTGATTGAAGAACAAAAGCTTGATTATTGTGAAATATTGATGCTTGCCACTTACAGAATTTAACCAAGTTTTAAATCCAAGTGTTTGGTTTATTTAGAAAACCCCACAAACAGCATCAAAGGCCACTTGACATTAAAAACTTAGGCAGTTCTAAAGCTAGGTTTCATTAAAAGCAGAAGAAATAAGTACTTTCACTTGGCACCTAGATGTCAGTGTAAGGGCCTGCTGGATATGTTTCAGAAGTTGAGTCTTTGTAATCAAAAACTGCATCGTTCTTCTGCTTATTGAAAGCATTTCACCTTATATTACTGTGTTATCCTTAACAAACAAGGATGTAAGCCACAACACTGTTGTCCTTTTCTGGAAACTGGAACTGCAATGAAGTGTGGTTTGCCTAAGGCCACTTAGTCAGTTTGTGGAAGAGGCAAGAACCAAGTTGATTCACAGTTCACTCAGCCTTAATCTCTGCTGCAATAGTTTGCAGAACAATGTTTTCCCTGCAGCCAGTCACCAAGCTTCCAAAGGTGAAGGCAATATAAGAAGCAACTTCAGATATTCAGATACTTTTAATGCATAGGCAGGTTTGCAAAGGAGAAGGTAGTCCTGCAGAAAAAACATACTTTACTAATAATTTTCCTGTCTCAGCCCTCTGCTCTGTAACCCAAACTTTGGATCTTAGCTTGTTTCCAATTCATTCCAGATGCAAGACAAAAAGATATTGTACACATGATGAGAGAACAGCAGCTTACCATTTGGATGCCATATTTCTGTGATAAACTTCATTTTTGGCGGCCTAAGTGGATAGTCCTTTGGGAAAGTAAGATGAGCCTTGAAGACACCGCCTTCACTGCATGGATTAAAAGAATTTTCAGTGACTAGCCTTAGGAAACTTCAGAGGTTTATTTTCACCATGCTAGAATATCAGTGCTTTGAATTCAAGTGGAGTCATCATGTCCTAGTTAGGACTAGAGTAAAACATGCTGACAGCCAGTGTGATGTGGTTACAGTGTTGGACTAGCATCTGGGAGCACCAGGTTCGACTCTCCATTCTACCAAATGAAGCTTGCTGAGTGGCCTACGGCCAGTCATACATACTCTCAGCTTAACCTACCTCACGTGGTTGTTTGGAGGATGAAACTGAGGAGAATAATATAAGCTGCTTTGTGTCCCCAACTCCCAAAGATGTGGGTCATAAAAGTAAATAAATAAGCAACAGCAGTGAACAAGAGTGCAGCTGCTGTTTGCTTAACCATTTAGGGTGTGTTTACAGGTAAGTGCCTACTCTGGCACTCACCATTAATGACTACAACTCAGAATATGCCTCAGGATGACTATTTAGTATATAGTGTCTCATTAATGACATCCTTGGTGGAATTCAGAACTTAGCAATGACAAATACAGAGGTTTGCCATAGACACTTAATCTAGTTTCCCACCAAAGCAATTTTTGAAAGAGGCAAGCCCATGTAGTTCAGTGCCAACTGTGTTTTAACTGGAAGGCAGCCACATTAATTTCAAGCAGCATTTACTTCCAAATACACATACTCAGGGCTTTTATTTTGAGCAGGAACGCAGAGGAACGAAGTTCTAGATGGCTTGGTGTCAGGAGGTGTGGCCTAATATGCAAATGAGTTCCTGCTGGGCTTTTTCTACAAAGCCCTGCACATACTTAAGACTGGAGCCTTAGTCTGTGACCCCCTTAGCATTTTCCCAATGATTTGTACTAACTGCACACTTACACCAAAGTAATTTTGAACAGTCACATGGGGTTTACGGATATCCACACATTTTATTTTCTACTTTCCCCTTTCGTGACACTGATGGAGTTTTCCTAGACAGCAGTGGAGAGGAAAAAGACGAAGACCGGCAGTACTTCTAGACAAGAAAGCATTCTCAAGTTTCTATGGAGCAGCTCCTCACACTGGCAAATATTTGTTGCCAAGCAAGAGCTGCAGAGCCACCTGCATTACACCATCATCCCCATTAAGTGATATGACCAACTTATTGGCTGCGTGCCTAACACAACATCTTGTAAGAGGTGTTAAATGATTGTAGCACTAAGACAAATGCCCAAATCCATACTTGTCAAGTAGGACAACTTCCATTTTCATGTAAGGTTGGCCTGTTCACCTGCTTTGTTTATTAGAACAAGGATAATTTAATTGGAAAACATTATACCAATATTAATTGCAAAAAAATAAATTAGTTAACATGCTATTGTGAAAATGAAATTATCTTTTAAAGGAACCATAATAAATTATTTGAACTTCTAATGATGTTAAAAGCCACTCTCACTTCTGCCTTTGCTAACAAGTTATACCAAAATATCATAAACGAAAGCTGTCACCTATGCAATGGCATTCGGAGCTTGAAGGAATATTTGAAAGTGGGCAAGTATGTGATCAATTCACCTGTGCCGATCCTACTTTTGTGTCTCTAAATCATCTGTCTTACACCTGCTTGAGAATGTGAACTTCTTACTGTCTTTCCCTCACAGTTTATGAACTATTTCAGCTTGTTAAACAACAGCATCAAGTTTCTAGACCCCATTCTACCAGCACAACTGAAATGTACTCAGGCCTTGCCATTTGTACAGCCAACATTTATCCTAGGGTGAAGAAGAGTCAAATGCAGTTTCCTTTCTAATGGATCATCATGTGCCCTGAGTTTCTCACAGAACAAGGATGGTGTTGAGTAGATGGAACTTTCTAGGAAAGGTAGAGTAAAAACTATCATGTTATGGAACTCACCAGGTTTCTGGCAATACAGTATTTTTATAGTTTACTTATAGCTTGGTGTTTTAGCCAGGCACACCTGGCTCAAAGTAATTAAAAGATGAGAATGCATGCTTATATTTTATTTACTTTGATCATACCCCACATTTCCAGCCAGTGGAACCTCAGGTGGCTTACAGCATTATCCTCTTCGCCATTGTATCATCACCACAACTCTATGAGGTAGGTTAAGCTGTGTGTTTGCGACTGGCCCAAGGCCACCCGCCAAATTCCCACGACGGAGTGTGCATTTGAACTTGGGTCTTTGTGATCCTAGTCCAGTGTTCTAACTACTAAAAAACACTGGCTCTATAGGTCTCATGTTCTAACAAATAAGAACACATATAGATCTTCAGTTCAAACAAAATAAAGCTTGCACTGCTTAAAACATTTGCTCTGCACTCTCCCTGAAACTCTCAGAAGGGAAGAGTATCTAGATTTTGCTATAGTTTTTGCTTTCACTCATTTTTAGTTGCTTGCAGTGAAACAGACATCCAGGTGGAGTCTGAAATACATATACATGTTGCATCTTATATACACAATAGTACATGTGAACCACAAGGTACTTTCCTCCCAAACCTCCACTTGTTCTGCCCCACTCCTCCCTCTCCCTTGCCTTGAGATCAGCTTCCTTCCCCCTTTTATGGGTCAGTAAAGATGGGAGAACCAGCAGAATGAGGACTGTACCTTATCTCATCACCCTGAAAGGAGAAGAGTACAGCTACCTCCAGGAGAGACCCACCTCATCCTGTGACAGGCCAGATTATTAATCAAGGCCTCTTAGAGTTTTATTAGTGTGCCTTCCACCACAAAAGAGCCCTTTCATAGCTTTGTGTCAAACTGATCTGGACTATTAAATTGCCTCCAAACACCTCTGCTGAACCTACATGGTTAAGTAACTGACTCCTCTGCAAGTGGAGTAACTTGTATAGTGTCTGAATGCTTGGTTCTTGATGTGAGCTTCTAATATTGGGTGTTATTAGAGTGATTTAGATTGCTCCAGCTATTTCTCCAGCCTAGGTTCATATTATTTCTCTCAGTGAACTGTGTTGCTGATTTTACTCAACATGGATGTCTGTATTTCTTCCAAGCCTGTAGAGGACCCTTGCCACTTTGTCAAAGATCTTACAATAATTTGTGACTGTCTCCGCCCGGACTGGAAGTAATAACAGGTACAGAACCTAACCAGCAGCTCCTTTGGCACAGGAGTGAGGTGTGGTGGGAGGACTCGCCTTAAACTGTGCATTTTGACTCAAAATGGACAATATGCCACATTTATATAGACTTGTATCTAGGGTACACAAGTATCCCAGACAACACACAGTACCTATTAACCTTTGGACAGAAGAAGGCAGCATACAGAAACTGCTATAATCAAGGACAGCTGGCTTGAGCAACACATACACTACACCAATATTCAGTAAACAAAATGAAGTACTAAGCCACATTCTTAGTAAAATCAATAGTCCAGAGCAATCTGAAGAGAGCAGCACTAGTTAGCAAGACGTTAAATGCTTAAGCAGCATGATTTTTAGTTCCATTACTAATACTTACTATAGTGTATCTGGAGGACCAATAATAAGGACTTCCCATCGATAGAGATCATTATCATCTATTAAGCCTGCTGAAAAGCCTTCCACGGGGTTTTTGTTGAGCTCTGTTTAAAACACAGACAAATACTGTTACAGACTGGTAACATTTGCTCATGCCTTTTGCTTCGTAACACATGCAGAGAACTTTCAGAGATTATGCACTTTAGTTGAACGCTGAATTGCTTTCCCACTTTTAAGGTTCCCAGTTTGCTTGTTACCTGATGAACAGAAAGGCCATACACCAAATACTCAGATCAGAAAGTCATTTAATACATGTCAAGTTACTCATCTCTAGTCATTCTTCTACTCTTCCCTCCCCAATACACAGCAAGCCACTACACCACACTGTAGATATATGTCTCTTCCTAGTGATAAACTGAACTATTATGCTACAAAAGCACTACTGCATATTCATGATGACATTAGCTCCAAGAAAACAAAATTGTCCCTACAAGCCACTTTCTAAGAGCAATGGCATAATGAAAGCATGCTGCCTTAAGGATGCAGAACTGGTACCACACATGAAACCTACTAAAATTAACCATCACATTTTGCTCCGCTAAATTCCTTTAGGGTGTAGGCTGACTTTGAAAAATGTTAAACACTTTAACACCTAGAAAATAGGCTAACCACCCCAGAGTAGAATTCACTTGCTTTGAAATCCAAGTACTGCTAAGAAACCTGTTCAAATGCAGCATTATATCCCAGATCTCAAGCTTGCAGAAAGCTCAACAATTAGTTCCTCAACAACCTAGCAATGAGGAGAGGCTGAAATAGCAATATGAAGAGAGTGACCAAAAAAGTTAACACCTCCATATGAAAGCAATCTCAAGTCATATGACTTCACTATCTGTTCTCTATGATGGTATAGATTCCAGTGTTCAAGCTCCAATTTGAAACAAAGTTTGATTCAAGGTATAAGCTTTTGGAAGAACACACACTTCTTCAGAAACAATGAAATGGAAATTATCAGTCCATACCTGTCTGTACATATAGGCTTGGATAAACCAAATGCACACCCCTAGGTGCCACTGGACTCAAACTTTGTTCAGTTGCTTCAGACCAACGCTGCTTCCCACCTCTGAATCTAAAGACAGATAGCTATCCAGATCAAAAGAGAATGATGTTGGGCTTTAGGAGGATCAGATCTGCTTATTCACCTTGGATTCAGGCCAGCCAGTTACACCATCACAATGCTAAGCTAATTTATTAAGTGTGAAGGAATGAAAGCTATAGTTTTCTTCATTGTTATTGACCTCTAAGATGCCAACTTAGAATTGGAAAGAAATTTTAAAGACTGGGATGCATGTGGGAAGGAGCACAGCAATTCAAATGGCAGTTCTCCTAAAAGCCCAGCTTCTTTTCATAGCAATCCCTTTGTCATCAACAATTCAACAACAAACAAAACACAAAACAGTCATTCAAGGGTTATAAACAGATTCTACTACAAATATTTGACAAATCTCTTAAAAACACAGGGACTTAATAGTTCCAAATACTGGCACCATTGGCTGTATTGGTGTAGGCTAAAAAGGAAATTACTTATAAGCAGGGTGAAGAGAGTCTCACAAACAAACCAAATGTGTGAATGTGGCTACACTCTGGATCATAATGAAATTCATTTTTCTGTTGCTTCTGTCTGGGTTAAGTATAGACAACAATTAATACCTGACACATCTCTGTTGCTGTGCAGTACATGTTTTAAAGAAGTTTGATAATAAGGTAGATTCAAAGTTTGGCTGAGTTACCTTATAGGGTCAAATTCTAAAATTTACATAACATTTGAGTCCAACAGGATCTTAAGAGACCAACAAAGTTTTCCAGAGTATAAGCCATTGTGAGTCAAAGCTTACTTTCCGAACTGAATTTTGTTCTGCTATGACAGATTTTATTTAATTTATATCCCGCCCTCCCCGCCGGAATTAACACAGCTGTCCGTTTGAAACTATCTTTTACAGATTCAGGAGGTAGCCGTGTTGGTCTGAACACAGTTTGAGTCCAATGGCACCTTTAATACCAACACAGTTTTATTTCAAGATAAAACTGGTCTGAAGGCTTATACCTTGAATACAACTTAATTGGTCTTAAAGATGCCATTACGGGGTTGCAAAAAAAAAAATGACATTTTTTTGGGTTTGGGTATATTGAACCCATAACGTATCAGTATCTATGGTATGGTACTTGGATTCAGTAAAAACTCTTGATTGCCTAATTTTTTCAACTCCATTATACCCTACAGGAACCATTATAGGGTATAATGAAGTAAAGGGACTGCGATCCCTTTAGACACCCTTTAATGCCAACTATCCAGCAGCCTCTATCAGGCTCAGTCATATCAAATAGCTGGATAATACTCAGGCTGATATCTGGCTGAAAAAAAATAACAAAACAATACCAATAAGGTATTTTCCAGGGTTTTCTCAGCTTGGATAAACCGAATGCATACCCCTAGGTGCCACTGGACTCAAACTTTGTTTTATTTTTTATAGAGTTATGTCTTAAGATCCTCCCTCCTACTTTCATGGTTTTCTAGTATTTACAGACTGAAACCTGGATACACGAAGTTACAACACTGCCCTTTCAGAAATCTGGCTACTGTTGACAAGGTAATATGGGACCCTCCCTCCACTCAAGGAGTACTACCCAAATTCTCCTCTATAATGCTGCGACTAGAACACACACATATTACTCAAACTCAAACTGAAATGAGACCTACAAATTCAGATTTTGGACCTCAGTCTGAAATATGATTTCTAGTCTCTCATTAAAAGATTTCTGAAATCTCAGTGATCTTTTGCTGGCACTGTGATAGATCAGAATATACTATCAGAAGTGTAGCAGTGTAAAATAATATAGGCATACTGGGAACAGGTACACAGAAAAAGATTAGAGTCTATAGATCCTCTTAATGCTACCAGATCATATAGAAAGAAGAGTGAGTGGTGCGCAGACAACTGACATGGTGCGCAAAAATTCTGACATCTGGGTAATTTCAGGATTTGCCCTTAATAATTATTTGGGAACATAAAACTGGGAAGATTATTATTTGACTATGTATATATAACTACAAAGGAAGTAAATTGTTTTATATGGTATTTGTAAAATGTCAGGAAAAGGTTAAGCTGCACTGAAACAATTAAAATAAAGACAGTTATTTCATTATTATTAGTAGTAAGCAGTATCTTCACAATCTCGTCCTGGTTCAGCCTTGTACCTTCTTTACTTAAACTTTCAGATTTTTTAATGTTGTACAGGACTTTTGGTTTTTGTAATGTAAGATGTGCAGTTGGTTCCTTTTATAAAAAAAACTGGGCTGCAGTCTGATCTGGAATGGAGAGACAGCTTTGCTTCAAGAACCAATTTAAAAATACTGATGGGCAAAATTCTCAAAAGAAAAACAGTGAATATTTACTTTCATTTATAGTCCTCCTTTCAGACTGGGACTAGATGCTAGTTAGAATTATTTCCCATATTTTTAACAATTATTGCCTGCTACACTGCCACAAAAATCTGTACTAACAACCAATCTTATAAATAAGAAGCCACCAATTTCAAAACAGATAAGACCTCACTTCTTACAACCTGTCTTCTTGATTCTTACATATTTCCAATTAAAAAGTTGAATTGTTTTCAATTTAGCTTCTAGTTGTGTGCTTGCACAGCAAAATAATCTAAGTAACCCCAGAGAAAAATACTGTGATAATTAAGGTTCTGTACTTTCACCAAAAATGAACATCGCATACAAGATATCTGCTTTCCCCTGGTAGAAATGGAATACGGGATACACATGGAACACAATGTTGGAATGAAAGTCTACTTATTATCAATGCAAACTAGACGTTTGTCAAGACCAGAGCTGTTGAACTTAGCTGTGTTTGCAATCTTACATACATTTCCTAGGGAATGAGTCAACTTGAAACAAGTGGGACTAACTTTTGAGTAGACATGAAAAATACTGCATACCTTGTAGTTTACATTAACAGATTTCAACTCTGCCAAAAGTCCCAAAGAGCACATAAAAGATAGAATTACAGTGTAATGTTGCTCTGAAATGTATTGGATCTCTCAAAAACCTAGAACATATTCATTCCAGTTTCAGAGACATATTTAGCAGCCAGTCCAAATTCACTTGCAGTAGGAACGATTGTTTCCCCACAAAAGTTTACAAGTATGCTGTCTGGAAAGCCTGAATCAAGATTTTGCAGGGAGAATTTGACAGTTGTGTTAAAAGGACAAAAAGTAAAATATGGTGTTGTCCCAACTGGATTCCATAGCTATGTTCTAGGCTTGCAAAATTTAGCTAACATGTAACTGAAGCCCATGGACATGGTCCAAGACACAGCCGCTTCCTGCTTTTCCAGTTAAGGTCAAACAGATGGCCAATGTTCCCTCTAAGCTGCAGACTCTTGTGAGCAAAAATTCTACTTTGTGAGCTACTGCATATATTATTGTGCTCTGAGCTAAGACAAAAATGTGTGAGCTGGAGGCTTACAATCTGTGAGCTAGCTCATGCTAACTCAGCTTAGAGGGAACACTGCAGATGGCATATTTTAATCTACATGAAGCATTTTGCTACTTAGGCTTTTTTCAGATGATATTTTTCAGATGATGTGTACTGTACAGAAGAAAATGGATTCAACAGCACTCTTTAGATATTTCTCAGTTCCCTCCTTTGGGATTCTTACATCAAAGCCTAGGGATTTTGCATGTTCGGTGAAGTTGCCCATTTTAACGTTGTCCCTGCCCTCACTTTAGAATGAGCCAAAGTTTGGGACTAAGGAGGCTGCCTACAACAGTTAGCAGTGAAGAGTGAAAGGAAAACCTTGCCTCCATGTTACCCTCCTGCAAAAAGGTTACAGTCTGAAATGGAAAAGTGACTCATTCTACACTAATAGCATTTCCATCTGCTATACCATGTTGGCACTGCCAAGAATGAAAAACCAAGTAAGAGTGTTGTTCACTGTGTGCACAGCTATATCTTACTCCCAGTTTATGGGCTATGTTATCAGTGTATGTAGTCCCTGCCATGGAACTAATTCCAAAAAACATGATTTAGTGAATAGTGCATTGGCTATGGCTTTACTTCAAAAGGTATACTGACTAACACTGCTTTACTGGGAAACAGTCCTCTACAAATTCAGGTCAAAGCAGCACCAGCTACAAAAATGACTAAGCATAAAAACAGCCCTATGGCTGAAGCAGCAGCTATGCTTGGCATCTCAACTTTTCAGCTTGGCATCTCAACTTTTCAGCTTTTTATTCATTTCTTTCAAGTACTCTTGGGTTTGTTTCCGCTACTCTGCAATTTAAATTAAATCACAAGCAAACTGGACAGGGCCTAGGTATTTTGTATAATGCCTAAGCCATCCACCAACCTTTTATAAGCTAAGAGAATCCAATCAGACTATTCTCTTGAATACTAGAATCAAATGCCTGGTTTTCTTTAGCCTAATGTATGGTGAGGAGGGGGGGGAGTTGAGGGACATAATTCTCAGCCACCCACAGATCAGCACCTGGAATAAAATGAAGGCCTGGACACAAAAGAAGCCACCAAGGTGAGGCTATCTTAAGCTGTCCCTGTATTTTTAGAATAACTAGATCTCTTTCTGAAACAGATTTATCTAAACTGCTGTAAGCAATACTAGCAAAAACCCTTTGGCTAACATAATGAAAAGGAGCCTTGCTTTCAAGGCACTGAATCTCAATTACTGAAGTTTGGATATACTATTAAATTTACCGTTACCCAAATGCAAGATTGCCTCCTACCAGAATCTAAAAGAAAGCAATGTTCTTTCCAAGTTCTTATCGTCAATTATATTTCCTGACACTACAATCATAGGGAAGAAGCTGTTTTGTCAGACAAGATCTAAAAGTGAGGATGTTGAACTTTCAAGTAGTCAGAAATTAAAATCAGCCCCATTCATTTCCCCAAGGGCCAACTTGTACATCTAGCAGCACTTCCACCATACAGCTGTGCCAGGCTTAAACACACCCATCCTCTCAGACTTGCATATACTTGCATCTGCACAAAGGAAGAGCTGTGTGAATCAGAAGCCTGTGTATACCACAAGATAGCAGCAGCCTCTTTTGGACCCTTTACAATAATACAATCTCCCATATGGTTTAGGTGGCGCACTATAAACTAGAGAGGATTGCATGAAGGAAGCTCAGCAAAGCTCCTGAATGTATCTATCGGCCCTTATTTTACTGAAGAGGCTTGGTCTGGAACTATGCTGGAACCGAGTCAAAAGAGGATAAACTGGAGTGTTGAGGTATACGTCTGCATGAGCACTTCTATTCAACACATGTAAAGTTTGACTAATGCTTATTCACCAACTTTTCTGACAGCTGATTTGTTTCCATTTTCAATTTAAGGAGCTAATTTATTTACAACACTTTATTTACAATACTTTTAGCCTACCTTTCTCCAAAAAGGACTCAGGGCAAATTACAGTAAACCACACAGAGTAAGATTAACATAAATCACCTAATCTGAAGTTATTAGAGTCAGAAATATATGCATGGGAGATCTCACAAGAACACCTTTCTAACTAATTCAGCTCTGCAAATCCTCTGGAAAATCAACAGCATGGGGGCCTTCCTGGGTTCCTCCATGATGCACAGGCCATCACTGTATAAAAGTTCTGGAGTAAGCAGAGACTGTTCTAACCCACCTGCAAAAGGGTGCAGCCAGATGGCCTTGACTGGCCAAGAAAAGTACTACAATTAGAGACAGGGCAGAAAGGATAAAGCAGAACTGTAGAGGTATGCTTTTAATAGTCCCTGTCTGTTGAAAGGGGCTAACACAAGTGGAGTTACTGAATGTATTGTTTTAAAATTATGGATTCTGATTTTATTCTCTTAACTGTGTGAGTCCTATAGTGTGGGGGGGAAAGGAAGGCAAAACATTCAATAAATAAACATAGGAACATCTATAGCTTTTAAAGATATTAAACAGTTATATACCTGTTTCTTAATGAATGACAATCTTTTCTAAAATAAGTGTCCATATAAGGTGTTTTACCTATATAATACATAGTGAAAATTTACAGAATCTATGTTGTACATTTCAACAGAACCAAAATGTGGAAAAGCAGAGTTTTTTTCATTCTACAGCTCTTTCTGCTAACAGCATATAGAATTTGCCACTTAAGATACACAGAATGCACGAAATAGCGATTTTGTTTCTGTGTTTGCATTCTGTTTTAGCCAAAGTCCTCCAAGCATGCAAGCATGAAAATTACAATTTTAAACAAAATTACTCCAAAACAAAACAGGACAGCAACAATTTAACACATCAATTCCTAATCTAGATTCAGATTTAGGGCAGGGGTCCCCAATCCCCAGTCCATGGACCGGTACCAGTCCATGGCCTGTTAGCAATCGGGCCGTGTGTTGTATAATTATTAAGAACATAAGAGAAGCCATGTTGGATCAGGCCAATGGCCCATTTCATTATATATTATAATGTAGTAGTAGTAGTAATTATAATACTAATAATATATTGTATTTATATCCTGACCTTCACACCAAATTTCAGAGTCTCAGAGAAGGTCACAATCTCCTTTATTTTCCTCCCCCACAAGAGACACCCTATGAGGCGGGTGGGGCTGAGAGCTCTCCCCAGAAGATGCCCTTTCAATGACAACTCTGGGAGAGCTATGGCTAACCCAAGGCCATTCTAGCAGCTGCAAGTGGAAGTGGGAAATCAAACCTGGTTCTCCCAGATAAGAGTCCACACACTTAACCACCACACCAAACTAATAGAAATAAAGCGCACAACTGTATCATCCCAAAAACATTGCCCCCCCCCCCCGGGCCGTGGAAAAATTGTCTTTCGCAAAACCAGTCCCTGGCGCCAAAAAGGTTGAGGACCAATAATTTAGGGAACCAAATGCTCCCTCTTAGGGCTACTGTAGTTCACACTGCAAATGCATGAAGGATAGTTCAACTCACATGGCCAATCACTACCACTAGGGAACTAATGTTGTCTATTCAAACAGAAATGCCCCCTCCCCAAGACAGTTTCCATTCACCCAATTAGGCCATCATTTTCCAGAAACAGTGGCTACTTCCAGAGATATCCCCTTCAGTAATATTAGAGGCAATTTTGCAAGATTTTAGCCAAGCATGTAAGCCATTCTATAGCAGCATAACAGAAAACCCCTCTAAAATCACTGGTGCACTTTACAACAGCAATCCTTTCAGCACCCTGCAACAGTTTGTGTATTTGCGTGCACACACACACACACCATACTGTAACTAGCATATGAAAAGTAATTATTCATGAGATCTCTTGCTCTGTTCTCAGGAGAGAAGCAAGAAGTTGCCAGGAACCCAAACCTGATCATACTTCAGGCAAATAAAGTCATTAGACTAGTTGGAAGGCAAGAAGCCTATAGCACAGTAAAACAGTTCTGCTGGCAGAGTGCATGACAAGGCTAAGTAACAAACAGACTATGGCCTCGCTTCTTAGTATCCTCTCCCCAGTTCAACATAAATGAAGATTAACTAACAAATTTCTACAACAAAAGGGATTTGCTAAACAGGAAAAACCACTTGAGTAAACAAGGCCATCAACTCAGTTAAACTTAGCTTCTCTTTCCTGTTTTGTCAGTACAGACTAACCACACTGATAGCAAAGGTAGACTAGTCTAAATGCCTGAGCTCAGACTGGCCAAGTCTCCATTCAGTTTTTGTCACACACATTTGGAGTTGTTTTATGTTATGCTTGGCTCAACACAGGCCTACTTGTTTATCTTTTCCATAAACTAAATACCATTGGAGATGTTTCTGCTGTTTCAGTACTCATGTTTTTAAAATCAATGCTGCCCACAAAACAAGTGTGAAGTAATTGAGTCGGGCTGAATTATCAAGCTACAGGAGTGTCTACGAGGACATCGACAATCACTATCAGAACTGGCACAAGCTAGTCACTGAATCCTGCTAATCCAGTTATGTCCAGACTGGATCAGGAGCTACAATTGTTACCCTGCAGCATTTCAGTCAGTAAATTCACATGAAGAAAACACGCAGAAGCAAGGAATTCCACGTCAAGGACTACAAAGCAGCCGTTTATAACTCTGTGGGCTTTCTGCCTTCTTAGGCAACAGATGTAGTCGAGTTAGTTTGTCCACTACTTGTGCAAATTTTAAGGCTCTTGATTAGTATTTGTATCCTGACCTGGATAGCTCAGGCTAGCCCAACCTCATCAGATCTCAGAAGCTAACCCTGGTCAGTATTTGGATGCCAGACCACCAAGGAATACCAGGGTCACTACTCAGGGGCAGGCAGTAGAAAATCACCTCTGAGCATCTCTTGCCCTGAAAACCCTATAGGATCACCATAAGTCAGCTGTGACTTGATGGCAAAAAGTGTATTTATGTGATTTACCCAGTCTTTGTACTGGGTGAACAGATTAGAAAAACCTAACAAGCTGCTATACTTTATGGACTATTTTAATAAGCAAACAATTTGTCTAGTGATGAAAACACATACTTTTTAGCTGACAAAAGCATGTACTGCTCCTCAACATTTAAGTCTGAAGAAGTGCCAACAGGAAAAAAAACCCCTTTCCAGTCACTTTAATACTGCACCATCCTTAGGCCATCTGTAATACCCTTTCTTTTTCTTACTTTCAGTTGTACAATAAAGTAAACGTTTGTTCTGCCAGTTCTCTCAGCCTGGTGCTGAGAAAAAAGGTTATGCAGGACAGCCCAGGCAGAGATACCATCAAAGGGCAGTTCTTATTAACCAAGCTGCCTGCTTTTCCTTTTAATAAACAGCATTCAAAAGTATATAGGGCATCTCTGCCTGAACCCCACTCCAAATCAGATTCCAAGACTAAACAACCCAAGCAACACTTTGAAATTAAATACTGTGAAGTCCTCAGAGCTTAAGTAGTTTGTTCATTACTCTTAACCATCGTTATTAGATACACTTCATTTATAGTCCACTTTCCTCACCAAGACTCAAGACAGATTGGATCAGGCAAGAACTAAAGTTTTGGGCAGATGTATACTGTGAAACAGCAAGAAAACTTTTGTGAGGAGTTTCACTTGGTAAAGTCACCACCTGCTTTCTATAGTCGGTTAAGTATGGATCTCCAACACTGTATTTAAACAGTACACAGAAAGAGAGGCTGGAATATAAAAAAGTTCATCAAATTCCTGTCAGACAAGCACAAAAATGATTTTTACTTGTTTCTCCTCTGTTTCTTGTGCCTTTATATAATTATAGTTCCTGAGTATTCAAGACATATTTATTAGGAACCCTGCTCATCATAAACCCTACAAACTAAGCTATCCTGATGTAAAAGTCTGGATAAATTTAGAATATTTAAGCACAAGTTTGGAATTTCACTTTATGACAACACTGAAAGGATTACTGCAAGCTTCTGGTTCTTTGTAATGTTCAAATAGGTATGATCTCCATTTAAAGTTGGCAATACTCAACTAGCCCATATTTGGAAGTGTGCATAACATCTTCATGGGGCAAATGAATAAAACAAACCTTCCTTTAAAAGAGCCATAATATTTTGGATATATACAGCTTAATTTCCCAGTAGCTTCTCTATAAAAATGAATTTTATACATACTTTTCTTTATGTTTTAAAGATACTTGAAGTATGATTGCAAGGCAATTGACATTCTGCACTCCAATTCTGGACATCAAGCTACACAATTAGTAGAACGTTTACTATTTGGAAGGTTTTGTGAGAGTTCTAAGGCAAGGGAACAGGTGGGGACAAGAGACTGCAAGGGGTCATAAATGACAGCCATGCATCTGCAATCTGGAGCAAGGATTTATGTCAATAAACACATCCAGGGGTCGTTTTGTAGAAAAATAGGTGGTGGAGCTCATCCAGAGATTGCTATGCAGCTGCACCTACTATTCAATGGACAAGGTGGGGAGGAGGTGGAACCCTCAGAAAGGTTCAGGAGCTGCACTCCTGTGAGCTCTTGCTGAATGCGAGGCCTGAACACACCCCAGCTCTTTGAAAAGTAATTGTCAAAAGTCTCATGAAATTATAAGATATCAGAGGCAGGATCCCATTCAGAGCTGTGAGCATGCAGATTACAAAAGTCAAACCGCTTCGACAGTAAGCTGCTCTCATCACTGAAGTGATTTACTGTGCTTTAAGATCTTAAAGCATCTGTTCACAGCTTTAGCTTTTAGGGAGGTCTGAGGCACCTAAAGAAACGTTGACTAACTATGATAGCTTCTGCAAATTCTTTGGCTATGTGTCCTAAACTCAACTAGGATTAACACTGTATGGGCTACCTAAAAGTTTTACTTCGCCTTGTATAAATTACAGAGGATCTTCACACCTGACTCCACTATAAAGATGAAGAATCACTTAGCTTGGTATACGGTTCCATTGAACCAGTAACAAAGTTAGGACCAAAGCTTTAACTGTTCTCTCAGAGGAAATATTAGTTTATAGTTTGGACTAACTTGAAAATTTAAGGAAACATTTTACTTGGATTATATTCATTATATTGTCAAATTTGATTCAATGACACAATTATTAAGAATTCCAAAATAAGTCACCTCAGTGAAAGTCAAGAAATCAATTAAGACAATGCCCCAAATCTCGGCTGTATTGGCAGGGAACCTGGTAGATACCCACCTCCCAGATCAGGAAATAATCAAAACAGAGCCATGGAGGATTTCAAAGGTCTTCAGGCAACTGCTATACCTTTAGAAAGCTGACCTTACATAGTAGTAAGACAGTATTTAAAGTACCTCTAAATGGGATAAATCAGACAGTTAGTATGAATGGGTGTATAAAGCCAGGCCTCTATAAGGGTAACTCATGAGGGCTGGGATGACAATAAGTTATTTAATGATCAAATATTCCAGGAAGCCAAGAATGGCCTTGTCTAAATAGCACCTACCATTTAACTCTGGGGTGTCAAACTCATTTGTTATGAAGGCTGGATATGACCTAAATGAGACCTTGTCAGGCCAAGCAGGGCGCGCCGGGCTGGGCCATGCGTGTACCTATTTAAGATTAGGTAGCAGAGATATAAACTTTTTAAAGGACACAGACAAATATAACAAAAGATTTTTTTAAGTAAAATAAAACATGCTTAAAACATTAGCACTTGTTGGTCTTGAAGGTGCTTTCGTATTTCTCCCATGGATTTTTTTTATTAGGGAACTGGGCAAAGGAAACTCTGGCTCTTTCCCTCCCTTCCCAAAGGACCAGGAGGTGGAGGTGCCTCAACCAATGAAGAAAACTGAGGTTTTGCTCTGTAGCTCCCGTGCAATTGAGCAAGCCTTGCAAAGCAAGCTGAGATGCAGAAAGAAGCAAGAGAGGAAGAAGGAAGCAGACAAGAGCCAGTGACTTGGGGGCCTCATAGGAGCCCTCTGGAGGCCTGATTCGGCACCAGGCCGCATGTTTGACACCCCTGATTTAACTGCAGCATCTGACAGCTGAAGTCAGAGCTCTTCGCTCCTCAGCTCATTCTTCTTCTCCCCACAGTGCTTACCAGGGCAATGGCGGAGGTTCAAAGGTCTAACATATAAATGCATTTTAAACTCATCTTGTATGATTTCTAAAATATGTTACTTCAACTGCACATGTATTTAAATTTTAGATTACACTGTTATACTTGATAATGTATTTATTATCACTGCTTCATAACCATTAACTAGGTTGGTTTTGTGCTGAGAAATTTGATGTCTTAAATATATACTTGACAGCTCAAATGGATTTCACTCAAGATTGTGGCTATGTACCATGCACAGGTACGATATTCTACCCAAATGTTCCTTCAGCATTATTTGAAAATGGGTGTTAATCTCAGGCTTCAGAGTACACCCTTATAAATGGCATTTTGTTCCCCAGGCAGAAAGTGCAACCACTCATTACTTTTCTGGGATCAGTCTCACTAATGGATTAGAAATGGTCAGCCTGTCTATGACACTGATTGCCATTAATATTCTCATAGGATTTATGATGCTCAAGGTCAAACTAGTGCAGAATTCTACCTGTCTTACTAAGCTGGTTTTAAAACCACACAAAAGGTTATTTAAACCCAGCATCAAGCACATCCCCTTGCAACAGTGTAGACAGATGCACATGATCCTCAGTGCCTCAGACTATCACATGGCTCAGTTTTCAAGCTATCATAAGACCACTACACCAAATATTCACTCTTCACATAAAAAAATTGTTTAGGCTTTATGCCGAAGAGTTACTCTTCTTCCTCTCAGAGCTGCACCACACATAGGAGTGCTCTAATTCCTAGCCCTGGACAACATTATGTTGGGAAGCAGGATTCCTAGGAACAGTTCCTTCTCCAATACCTCCTCAGCTGCATGGATTCCCAGTTGTGTATCCCCAACTGTACAAGTGCTCTAGACTGAGAACAACAGAATGTTAGTCAAGGTCTTCTTCCTTAAAGGTAAAAGGTAAAGATAGTCCCCTGTGCAAGCACCAGTCATTTCCGACTCTGAGGTGATGTCGCATCATGATGTTTTCATGGCAGACTTTTTACGGATGGTTTGCCATTGCCTTCCCCAGTCATCTACACTTTCCCCCCAGCAAGCTGGGTAGTCATTTTACTGACCTCGGAGGGATGGAAGGTTGAGTCAACCTTGAGCTGGCTACCTACACCCAGCTTCCGCTGCGATTGAACTCAGGTCGTGAGCAGAGAGCTTGCAGTACTGTAGCTTTACCACTCTGTGCCACGGTCTTCTTCCTTAATATACATCAACTAAATACTTGGGCCTAGAAAAGCCAAACGCTGTCATCATCCTTTGATTACCTTTGTGTTCCACTGTCTTTTAGATGCTGTCATTTAAACAAAAGTCTGCTTCACCCACATATAATCCTTACAGTCAATTCAACAGTAGTTTCTCCTCGCTTCTCTTATCTCAACATACAAGCACTGCTAGCACCAAATTCATGGGCAAACTCAAAAACTTTTAAATTTCATTTCAGAGCCTACTGAAAAAGGACATTGGCAACACAAGGCAAGTAAGGCTTTCAAGCTTGTAGTGTCAAAGCATGACACTGTCAGAAGTGCTAACTTTCTTGTGCTCGGCTATCCAAGGTATTGTAGAATATCCTTTGCCAGAAAAAAGGTATTGTTCTGTTCAACTAAGAAGCACAGGAAGCGGTTTAGAACATGAAAACAAATTCCAGAACTGCGCTAATATTTTTCATGAAATTGCTGTTCTATTAATTCTTCATGTACCTCCCCAAATTTTACATTTTATTTAACAGCATCTGCAAGTTCTTTTCCAATTTACCATAGCTGCCAAGCAATTTGAGGACAGGGGGAGGGGAAGAGAGGAAAACACATATATGGAAGTGGGCCCCTCTTTTTAAAATCTACACATAAATTCTTTGTGAGGAGAGCTCTCTGCAGGGAGCTCTACAACTAGCTCCAGGCATATTCATGGAAGCCCTGGTATGCCTACACAAGGGAAAAGTTACAACAGCCAATTCTGCAGAATCCAAGTGACTTCTCATAATTGTTTACTCAGAAATTACTAAAGTCTTCCCACTGCGAGAGTAATTGTCTTGTTCTTGCCAAGCCAAACAGCTCTAGAAACTTTCACACCAAAATGCGCCCAAGACAGATTTCAACTGCTCATTTAGGCAGCTGTCTTCAAGTACAGCACAACTAGATCTTCCTAGAGACAGCTCTGCCTCAAGAAAACATCCAACAAGCACAACGTTTCAGAAGCTTCCCCTCTGAAACACTACTCACTTCCTATTAACGAACAGAGCATAAATACAGTTAGCTGTTTCCCATTTGTGAACTTACCTAGCTAATGCTATTATATTGTGCTAACAACACATCCTGTCATTCTGGGAAGCAGCCACAAGTTTACCAGCCACAAAGGATAACCAACCAATGGAGATGCCTAGGCTCAGGGTGAGGTTGGAAGGCTCATGGAAACCTCGCTGAAGCTAAGCAGGTCTGGCCAGTGCCTGCATACCCTGTTTTTACTGCCTGGAGTTCCACAATAGAAAGGAAAAGAAAAGGAAAGGTCCCCTGTGCATGCACCAGTCATTTCCGATTCTGGGATGACGTTGCTTTCACAACGTTTTCATGACAGACTTTTTACGGGGTGGTTTGCCATTGCCTTCCCCAGTCTTTTACACTTTCCCCCCAGCAAGCTGGGTACTCGTTTTTCCGACCTCGGAAGGATGGAAGGCTGAGTCAACCTTGGGCCGGCTACCTGAATTCAGCTTCTGCCACAATCGAACTCAGGTCATGAGCAGAGAGTTCAGATCCACAGTACTGCAGTATTGCTGCTTTACCACTCTGCGCCACGGGGCAGGATATAAATGTACTGAATAGTTTAATTCCAGGCTTCCCATCCACCACAGCAGGTGCTGCACACTAGGAGACTGCAGTTAAGTCGCCTGTGCTCAAGCAATGTTTAAGTATTGCTAACCAACAGATTGTGGTGATATTGCTTACCGACAGATTGTGGTGATAAACACCTTCAGATGCCTATTTGAGTCTACCTCCCAATTTTGACACCCACCTCATAAGGCATTTAAAGTGTGAGAGCACACCATGTGTCACAAGCCATGCATCATAAAAGAGAGGGGGATTTTTTGTGGTATTAACTGCTGTAATAAATATGTTTACCCAAGGTCCTGCAAAACACCGATGTTTTTGCTGCAAAAGACTAACACGGCTGCTACTGTGGAAAGAGGTGCCTGAAAAAACAGCTGATATACAAGTGTGACAGAAGTAGATAGTAATACAACTTGCTAACATTCTGACGTTTAAAGATTAGAACAGCTGAAACTTGGACACCAGTGCCAGTTAACAGGAGGGGGTTGGGGACATCAGCTGCGCGAGGGAGTTCCCTCTTGGAGCAGACAGCCATAGGAAAGAGAGCTTGGGAAGTCTGAATTTCCTGAGCAGTCTATTTTTTTTTGTGAGGGGAGGGTGGAATTCTCTTATCAAGAGGAAGTCCTCCTTTGCCAAGATGTCTGCATAGAACACAACTTTAACATTATTCCTGCTTCAACCAGATAAATACACATACAACCTCTCACCTGGTCAGCAACTATTAAAATGCTACCAGCCCCCACAGTGACACCACAGACTAATACACATGACTCTCAAGGGATCTCTGACTCACATACCACTACCAACACATATAAAAAGTTCAGAATTTGTAGTATTCATGTTAAGCTTAGCCTTACTAACAGTTGATAGCACAGTATAAGGAGATTGGCATGCAGAAGTGCACTTCCATATGCATGTAACTTGCTGGATCAAAAACTACAGGCACATACTGAAAGTCCAACGAAATACAATAGTGTCACCCCATCCCACTTTATTTACAATGAGAGCCACAACTCTACCTACATTCTGGCATAAGTGATCCTCAGTTCAGTTACCTTTATTGGCATTGAAGGAAAGAGAAAAGAGAAAATACAGATGTACACAGATATACACAAACATATACATACAAATAGATAAAACATGCCAGCAGGTGTCAACACACAAAAACACGTTCTAAAAGGGTCTAAAATCCATACAAAAATAAGTCAGTAAGTGATCCATAAAGAATCATTTTTACTTCAGACCAGAGCTGCATCATGGTATAAATGTTTATGATTTTTATATCATGAAAACAACCACTGAGAGTTTAAAAAGTTGAATACTTTTTAAATGAAAATGTCACAAGGTGGTATAACAGGAGGCAGGAGCTTTACATGCCTGCATTCATACCAATTGCTAATTTCAATTTGCCCCAGACTTGTAGGCACGTACAGCTGATCTGTCAGCCTAGACTGATTTTTCTGATTGATTATTTTTTTGCCATTCTTTCTCCCCTTTCCCAAATTAATAAAGAATCTCATGTTTCTTCCTCCTTCAGGGGTGCTAGAGGCTGCTAAATGTGGGAAACACTGAACCATTGAGTTGCTAGTTAACACTTGTATTAAGAGGGCTTCTCGTTAATATCTTGTTCTCAATATTTAGATCCAGGTGGACAACTGTGTTGGCCTGAAGCAGAAGAAGCAAGTTGGAGTCCAGTAGCACCTTTACGACCAACAAAGTTTTATTGAGAATGTAAGCTGTCATGTGCTAAAAAGCACACTTCAAGAACGAAAGCTTATATTCTCAATAAAGCTTCGTTGGTCTTAAAAGGTGCTACTGGACTCCAGCTTTGTTTTATTGCATGGGGTCTGTTATTCTGACATCATGTGCAATGACAAGGTAATTACACAGCACACCATTTTGCCATATATGATACAGTAAAGCATCTTATAGTTGTCACTGTACATTGTATTGAAGATGAAGTAGCATTTATTAACTGCACTGCCATGTAACTGACACCAAAGCTAAAGACGACAACACACCTTACCATTCATTCAAACCCAAAAACAGCTGTAGAAGACACCCATGCTTGTGCAATAATTTAGTATTTATACCTAGTTCTTCCAGTATATTTTGTACTGTTGCAGCAGTCTTTTCTTTCCCACTCTGCTTCATGCACTATTTTTAAACACTCTTCAGCTAGAGTATAGCTGCTCAAAGTCACACTATACACAACCCCATATGTTTGCTTATGGTAATCTGAAGCAATCGTTTTTATGCAAGGTAAGTCAAATGGCTGGTTGATCTAGAGACTATTTCATCTTGACAGCAGGAATCAGAGAAGCTGAGTCCAGGTGGGAAAAGGACAAGAAAGTGAAGTAGTGACACATGCTGTTTTTACACAGTCACTGTTGGCTTTTTTCTCTTTAAATATGACCATTCAGGAATTCTCTACATGTGTCTGGTACTATATAGCTGGGACAGGCCAAGCTCAGTCTGTCTGTCTATATTAACAGCTAAACACTGTTAGCCAAGCGATACTGGCCAGGCTACAGACAAAGGAAGGGGGAGGGGAGAAGTTGAGGAACCAAGTAAGGAAAGTAAAGGAAGTAGTCAGTTTTCCCAATGATATTCTAAGCTAGGTTGTGATCCTCTATCAATCCCATCCCCAGTCTTCAGATCGAGTTAGCCTTCTTCAGAGAGAGCCCCCTCTACTTATGTTCTTATTACCTTGAAAAAACAAAAACTGAATTTAAGAAAAGAACAGCTACTCAGAAAATATCACCTACTCTCAGAGGGGTTTAGAAAGGAAAAGCCCTGGCAGAAGTTCTACTAAGAAAAAAATTGAAATAACACCCCATTAGAGTTCCCTGTTATGGATTTGAAACAATACTAATTAATCCCCCTGCACCCCCCCCCCCCCCACAATATACTAATCCACAGATGTCAACTGTGTTTTGAACAAAGCAGTCAATGTACAAGCTCATTCTATAGATTGATATATTGGACAAAAGGGTTGGGGAGAAAATCAGAGCAGCAGCTCATAGCCTTCTCTAAATAGAGTTAAAAAGCACAACCAGCCCCCTTCTCTCTCTTTGAGGTTACTCCTAGCTTACAAAATGCCAGCTTCATACCACTGAAACCTCAGACAATATCAGTTCATCTTTCTATTCTTCAAGTATGACCCCAACTTCTTAACCCCACCAAATCCACAATTAACCCCCTCAAACAGACTCACCTGCCCTTGACCTCTACAACTACTGCAGTTCTGCAAAACTAATCAGGGCCTACTTTATAACCATCATTTTACCCTATGTACCTTCTCTACTGCATATGCTGTCCTCAGGTTAATCACCCCCCTTGCCCACCCCTCACTTACAAAAACAATCACTTCTTCCAGATTCTAGTTGTTCAGTAACTCCTTTATCACTTGCACAAGAGACTTCCTTTGTAGCCTGTCCCTCCAGCACATACAAGCTTTAACCAGTTCTAGTCTTCCGTTATTTCTAAGCCCCACTCAGAACATTCTGGCCATTCCTACCAGCTAGTGTTTCCAGACTTCTTTTACCTCTCTTTAACTCCTGTCCCCCAATTAGTTAAAAGTATCTCTCTCTTGGCTTTCTACCCACAATAGTAAGACCCTTCACAAATCCTCCATCTTGTTCAGTCTTCAACATCAAATCAAGTCATCTTCAATGTTCCCTCTAAGCTGCAGAATCTTGTGAGCAAAAATTCTATTTTGTGAGCTACAGCATAAATTAGTGTGCTCTGGGGTCATCCTTCCTGAACTAAGACAAAAATGTGTGAGTTGGAGGCTAAAAATCTGTGAGCTAGCTCATGCTAACTCATTTCATACCTTGAGCTTCCTCCTCCTTATGTTCAAGCACTCCCCCTTGTTTCTGCTTCAGCTGAAGCTTCCTTACTGTCTCCCATTTCCTCCTTGACACCTTGATCAACCCTCCTATCCACCTTCAATGAGCCTCTCTTCACGCTCAGCCTTCTTTGCACTCCTGCCAGGTATAAACAGGAATTATTTCTCATCCAGTAGGGCGGTTCTTACATTCCAACCCTCCCCCTTGGTGCACCAGAGACAGTCTTCCCCAGGCACCTTGCTTATTTCTATTCCTGCTCACTTGCTGCACTGTGAATTTGTTTACACCCAAATTCCATGTCAGACTATATATCCTGCCAATACTCTACTGCCTCCTTCGCCATTCCACTTACTCTCTTCTTCCCTTGCTCACTTATTGTTCCTCCGGCTAGCTCATTCCTCAGAAAACCCTCTACCAAGCTTAACACCTCACAACACACTCATGCCCACAGCTTCACCTCCCCATACAGTGCTTAACTGACATTCTCTCAATTAGTAACTTCTAATGGAGATAGCCTGTTCTCAGAGTGCCTGTCTCCTCTGTGCTGTGATAACTGAAGCCCCCTTCCCCTTTACCTCCAGCTACCTCATTTCATCCCCAGCTTCTGACTGTGCATTCACAAAGCTCTCCTTTGACTCACTTCCTCCCAGCTCCTACTTTTCTCAAAGAAGCCAACTCAATTGTTTCCCAACCAGACTTTATTCTCTCCTACTGCACAGAACCAGAACCCCACACAAAGGCACCCCACCCGACTCTTAAATCCAAACCCCAGCCAAACACACTTCACAGCCTTCCCTGCTACAAGCCCTTCAACCCCTCAGGGAACTCCCCACCTACTGCTACCCTCCACAACCCCACATTTGATCCAGGATTGCTCTGGCTGAGAAAAGTTCTCTTTGCAGTTGCACCCCCCCACGTTCTCTCCTTGGGGTACCAGAGTGGAGGAAATCTTCCTTAATCCCACCATACTACACCTCTTCCCAATCACATTTCCCTCCTACAGCACCCCTTTGGAGCAGAGGGGCTCACCTGAGAGCATTAAGGTAGGTGGCACCCCAACCAATGTTCCCTCTAAGCTGTGGAGTCTTGTGAGCAAAAATTCTACTCTGTGAGCTACTGGCATTAAAGTTGCGAGCTCCTGCATAAACCAGTGTGCTCTGGGGCCATTTTTCCTGAGCTGAGACAAAAGTGTGTGAGCTGGAGGCTAAAAAACCGTGAGCTGGCTCACACTAACTCAGCTTCGAGGGAACACTGACCCCAACCCTTCCTACTACATCCCCCAAGAACCCCACACGCCCAACTGCCTCCCTGCACTGCAGCCACCCCTTCCGCCACTGCTAAACCTCGCTGTCTTTTCTACTCCCCACAGTCGCCCGTCCCTCCCCCGACATTTCCTCCCCGCTCACCGCAGAAGCGCCCCATCACCTTCCCTGAGCCCCTCTCCGTCCCCTTTCTTCTCACGCATACTCCTTTATGGCCATTAGGGCCCCCCCCCACACACACACACAAGGTCCCTTCCTGCTCGCCTGGGGAAGGCCCCCTTCGGCGCCCCTCCCTCCCTCCCCACTTCCTTCTCCTCCCCCCAAGCCCCCCTCAGCCCCTTCCCCCACGGGGATGTGCGTCTCTCCCCAGCCCAGGCCGAGCACAGAGTGGCGGGAGGGCGGCCTCGGTACCTGCCAGCTGTCTCCGCAGTAGCAGCGCGGACTGGAGCTCCGTCATTCTCCCCGCCGCCGGTGCCCGGGGAGGGAGTCTGGGGCGGCGGCGGCGCTCCTCCTTCTCCTCCTCCTGCTACCACCGGGCTCGATGCGGCCAGCCGGCGAATCGTCGTCCCTCGTCCCACCTCACGCCCGCCGGGGGCCGGCCTGCCCGCCCGCTCGTCCTCTCAGCGCCGCCGCCGCCGCCGCCACAGCAGCAGCAGCGCCTCGGAGTCCCTCTGCTGGGGGGATGAGGGGGGAAGGGAGAGGGGGGAGGGGGATCGCTGAGGGAGAGTTTTATTGAGATTTCCCCCTTTTGAGGCAGCCGCTCCTCACGAGGGGTCGGGGAGATGGCGCGAGCCGCGCGTCTCTCTCTTTCTCCCTCGTCAAACCTCCCTCCGCTTTCCCCCCGATTTTTTTTTTTTTTAATTTCCCCCCACTCTCTCTCTGTTCTTCTCCCCCTCACGGAATTTCACTGCACTCGGGCGCCTCGGCGCGCAGGCGCATTACACACGCACGCGTCGTTGTCGTCTCCTCTTCCCTTCCCCCCTCCCTCCCTTTTCGTGTTTCTCGCCTATCGTCAGCGCGGTCGGCGTCTCGCCGAGAGCGGCGCCATGTTGGGGAGGTCGGTGGGTGCGAAGGGAGAGCGGCTAGGGAAGGGAAGCGCGCTGCGAAGAACGGCGGCCTCTGACATATAAATAAATAAAGCCGCCGCCATCTTGGGAAGGGCAAAGGCTAGTTCTGACTGAGGGTTTTTTTTTTTTAACGCTTAAAAGTTCATCCAGGGGGAAGCCCCATCGCAGCTGCAAAGAAATCATTTTTTTTCTTTTTTCAGCCTCTGTTTTTAATAATACTTATATTTTAGTGCCTTTTTACTGCTTTACTTCATTGATAGTCTGCTTTACAATCTGTTTCTCTCTCCTTGAGGCTCGAGGCAATTACAGAAAAAACACGTTTTTTTAAAAAAGTATCTTTCAGCCTCCCTTTTTTATTATTGTATTGCTGTGTTTTATATTTCTACACAGAGTTTTATTATCTGCATTTCTTGCTTAGACTCAAGGTGGATTACGTTACAAAATTTTAAAACAAGGAATAGTAAAGTCGAACAATAAGCATTGCCAATAAGGTTGGACTATGAAGCTTGAAAAATAACGCATAGTATTAGATAAGACGTACAAGAACAGCAGAACCTGGCTTACAGAATTTAGAAAACTGCAATACGAGCAAAATACCACATGCACAGGGTTGCTGTATTTTGAAAAGCAAAATGACTATTTCAGCTGTTAACTATGACAAATTTATTTTAAGTACCCCTAGTATTTAAGATGAAGCTTGCCTTCACTGGGGGACTACAGTCCCAACCCCAAAAGAGGACTTTTTCAGCAAGTTAAAAAAAAAAAAGGCCCCAAAGAGTTCAGACACACACAAGAGGACACATCCTCAAAAAAGAGGGCATCTGTTAACTACTTAGCTTGTTCCAAAGCAACCCTAATAATCCCATTTGTTCCCCCATGTGATGCAACAATTTTACAAAATTAATTATACAACTGTTTTTAATATTGCCATTTTTTTTGTTTTGAGTCATGGTGTAAAAATTATGTATCTAACCCTATGTAAAAAACTCAAGCTTTGGTGATTTGTTTAACTTCTCTGTTATGTTTATGTAGTTTAACAAAGCTTTTTTCCCCAAAAAAATATTTATGACTTGAAAACAGCAGCAAAATTACTGTCATTTTAAATTGTATTAATGCAGTATTTAAGGGGGGAAGGGCTGAACTCTTACATACCTTTAATATGCGTCTTCCCTGCTTTCTCTGGCTGGAAAGGCTTCTTGTTACTTTAACAGGCAGAAATTCCATAAGCAATGTTCCTCATCGCTGCAGCTGCCTTGCCAAGAAAACCACAGTGGCTGAATTTCTAACCAGCACATACCTCATCTTTAAGGGCACAGGAGGAGCCCAGATGGAAAGTAAGATGGCAACCTTAAGTTCAGACCTTCAGCCGAAACCCTGTTTAGTTTCAAATACAAATTAAGCCACTTGTGGTTTTTAAATGGTCAGAAAACAGAATTTTGGTCCAGGGTTGAAAAGCACTTCTTATTACCAGCACAGTAAAAATTTTGCTGATTAGTAAAATAGATTGATTCAAAACTTTTTTGATTGACAAAAGGTACATTAATTTCTGCTGTCTTTAATTCAAGAACTTTGACCACAATGCCAGGTAGAAACGGCTTTTTTTGCAGGAAAAGCCCAGCAGGAACTCATTTGCATATTAGGCCATACCCCTGACATCAAGCCAGCCGGAACGGTGTTCCTGTGCGTTCCTGCTTTTTTTCTTTTAAACTTTGCTAGAAGACATTCCTCTGTCTCTCCCACACAGAAGGGAATGCTTTTTTTATTGACAAAAGGTAGATTAATTTCTACTGTCTTTAATTCAAGAACTTTGACCACAATGCCAGTTAGATGCTTGCTGTGATCAGGCTCCTAGCTAGCCAGGGGCCCATAGGGTGTGGCCCCCTGACAATTTGGAGGCGTTACACCACCACCACCACCACCCAGCCCTCTCCCTCCATGATTTAAATTGCATGGCAGGGGTGCCCAGGAGCAGCCGCTGCCCCTCCCATGCCATTTAAAGGGCCCACAAATCAGCTGATTGGCAGGGGTCTAAATTGCGTTGGAGGGGCGGCAGGAGCAGTTACCAACCTCCTGTACCATTTAAGGGCCCCCACAGCCCCCCACGGCCCCCTCCCCCTGTGGCCCCTACCTACAGGGCTGGCTGTGATGCATGGGGAAGGACCATTGCTTAGTAGAAGAGCATTTGCTTGGCATGCAGAAGGTTCCAGGTTCAATCCCTAAAATCTCAAGTTGAAAGAACCAGGCAAGGAGGTCTGTGAAAGTCCTCAGCCTGAGATCCTGGAGAGGCACCACTGCCAGTCTGAGTAGACAATATTGACCTAGATGGACTGAGAGTCTGATTCAATATAAGGCAGCTTCATGTATTCAAATGTGTACACCAGAGGTGGCCAATGGTAGCTCTGCAAATGTTTTTTTTTTTGCCTACAACTCCCATCAGCCCCAGCCATTGGCCATGCTGGCTGGGGCTGACGGGAGTTGTAGGCAAAAAACATCTGGAGAGCTACCGTTGGCCACCCCTGGTGTACACCATCAAAATTCCACGAAACAAAAAGCTATTCCCCCTCCCCTTCAGAGTTATAGTTCTATCCATACATAATGTTATACAAATCAAATATACTAGTTAAAAATTGATTGATTGCCTCCTCTTAGCAACTCTTGGTTTTCTCAAGTTGCTTGGGGGCTGGATCTCCACTGAGGAATTGGATGGTCAGTGGACCAGAAGGAAAGCAGATGGGCTTCCTTTTCTGCCTTTAACAGCAGCAAGGCCAACTTCAAGTGTTTTTTTTTCTTTGGGGGGGGGTGCTTGGTAATATACTCTCCAGTGAATAAGGTTACAAACTCCCAAGTTGGGAAATTCCTGGAGATATGGGTGTAGCGCCTGAGGACGGACTTCAGTTGGAGTATAATGCCACAGAGTCCAAACTCCTGCCATTTTCTCCAGGGGAACTGATCTCTGAAGTCTGGAGATCAGTTGTAATTCCAGGAGATCTCCAGGCCTCGTATGGTGGTTGGCAACCCGACCAGTGGACCTCTTCCCCCAGACCCCGTAGCCAACAGGAAAAGAGTGGCCAACAGGTGTGCTGCTTAGCCAATGCCAAAGACCAACATCCGCCACCATGAGTTCTTGTACCCTCTCCAGGTGAGTTACAGGACTGGCAACCTCCAAGTGTGATCTGGTGGTCTTCCGGAATTGCAGCTGATCTCTGGATGATAGAGATTAATTCCCTTGGAGAAAATGGCAGCGATCAAGTCTGTGACTGAGGTTCCTCCACTTCTCCAACCCTTCACTTCCCAAAGTCCACCCCCAAATCTCTAGGAATTTCCCAACCCAGTGTTGTCAACCTTAGTGAGTCACAGCCTAGAGCAGCCACCTTTAGATGGTGGGGTTCCCAGTGCTCATGGTGTGGTGGTAGCTTCTTCAGATGCAGGTGTTGGTAGCAGGCAGGGGTGGAATTCTAGCAGGAGCTCCTTTGCATATTACGCCACATACCCCTGATGTAGCCAATCCTCCAAGAGCTTACAAAAAGAGCCTTGTAAACTCTTGGAGGATTGGCTACGTCAGGGGTGTGTGGCCTAATATGCAAAGAAGCTTCTGCTAGAATTCCACCCCTGGTAGCAGGTCTTCTAGATGCTCAGGGTGGTGGTGTGGGGGAAGAGAGGCAGTTAACCGGAGATGCTGACCCTGTCTTAGCAGTTACCCAAAGATGTTGACCCTGGATATTTACTCAATGCACAAAATGTCATTGGGCAAAGTTTTTTGCATGCATTGCAATGCATGCACCCTCCTTGTCTGTATAGCTGAGCCCAGAGAAGTCCCAGAACTGCCACTCGCATACAGCCACAGGCTTTTCACTCCCTTCCCCCACCCTGAGCTAAACAATGGCAGAGAGCAGATGAAGTGAGGGCAGAGGAGAGGAGGTTGGCTGCGAGATGTAACTGTGGAGTGTTCCATAAAAGAGGGAGCGAGGGGGGCAAGTGAGTAACACAATATGAAACATCCATCAACTCGGGGTATGGAAGAAAGCCAAATCTGGCTAACTCAGTTAGAAGTCGCAAATAATAATTATTGGCCACAAGCCAGCCCAAGTTAGACCCTTGCACAGCCCAGTCCTGGCCACGTTAGCTCTGAGAAAGTAAGTTCCGATGAGCACACGACAATCACAACTATGGATAGTTTCAAGAAGTTTTCCCTTTCTGGTCTTCTATCACCCAGATTTAGGATTGCCAACTCCATCTTGGGAAATTCAGAGAGATTTGGGGGAAGCGCTGGGGAGGACGGATGTGATTCCATAAAGTTTACCCTCCGAAGCTGCCCTTTCCTCCAGGGGAACAAATCTCCATGGCCTAGATTCCAGAAGAACTCCAGACCCAACCTGGATGCTAGTAACTCCTACCAAACTGCCAAAGGTACTTTTCCCTCTTCTGTCCATTCCCCTCTTTCCTGTTCCTTTTACAAGGATGGCATTGATTTATGGGGGGGGGTGTGTGTGTAAAGTTGATAAACAAATAGTAGCTTCATTCAGGCCTGTGATTGATAACATATATCAAAACACAAGCACAACAAAAGTAGGGTTGCCAGACTTCAGGTGGGGCCTGGAGATCTCCCACTTTTACAAGTGACCTCCAGCTGGCAGAGATCAGCTCCCCTGGAGAAAAGAATGAAGACAACTGGAACCGGTGTCAATAGTGAGCTTTGTGTAGCAACCACTGGAAACAATAAAACTCTCACGCAAAGCATTTATAAATGCGTTCTTTTAGTGCAAACTAAATGAAACAAAACTAAGGAACACTAATTGCTCAATACTTGAAATTTCCCCACAAAGTCTCTCAACAGTCCTTTAGGAATAACAGCCTCTTCAAAGTAGACATAGTAAAGATGTGGGTGTAATCTTTAATTTCTTAGTGTTCCACTCGTGATGGTACGGAGAGAATAAAGAACCGTTTTTGAAAGGAATCCTCACGGTTTCCCTTATCAGTTCTTCTTCAGCCTCTTTCTCCCGATGTTTCACAGAGCCACAGTTCATTCTTTACAACATGGATCAACACATGCTCTCATCTGTGGCTACCAGCCGAGTCAAACTTCAGGGGAGCCCAAGCTGCCAGCGCAGCTTCCCCAGCTGTGCCAGGGAAGCTCACAAATAAAATCAGCTGGCTGCAAGAGGCAGTGCAGTGGGAAGGAAGCAGCACGCCCACCTGGCCTCGCTGCTCTTGGCTCCTCCCTGCTGCCACTCCACCTCTCCTTCCTGTGGCCACTGCCAAGGGAAGGAAGAAGGCTGGCAGCAAGAGAGGAGCCGCCCAGCCCTTCCTGATGGGGGCAGTGGGGCGGCACAGCAGCAGGTGCGTTCCAACTGGGGCCTGCTGCCACCATACTTGGGATGAGGGAGGAAGTGCACATGGCAGGTGGGAAGATGGGGGCAGCGGCGCGCCTTGCTTGGGGCAGCACCCTATCACCAGTGCTGAGCACAAGGGTCATTCAGCAAGTTTTGTGGCAGAGTAAGAATTTGAATCCAGGTCTCCTGGATCCTAGGCCTGCATTCTAACCAGTTCATTACACCAGATCCCATCAAGGCATTGTTATTGTGATTTTAATTGTACTCAGGGCTTTCAGTAGCATACCAGGGGTGGAATTCTAGCAGGAGCTCCTTTGCATATTAGGCCACACACCCCTGATGTAGCCTTTTTGTAAGCTCTTGGAGGGTTGGCTACATCAAGTGTGTGTGACCTAATATGCAAAGGAGCTCCTGCTAGAATTCCACCCCTGAGCATAACCATTGCATGTACCTCAATCAGTCTCCACACAGATGTGGCATAGTTATGCCAGTTTTAGGGACAGAACGCAGAGAGAGTTGTTCAAAACCACCTTGTCGGTCTACAGCTTGACCTTGGACTTGAGCCCATTTCTGCAGGTTGACTCTTTTATTTTTTATGACGCAGTGCACTGTTTTTTTTGTTGGCACTGAAAAAAAAACAAGAAGTGTTTCTAAAATGATGACACGTGCATGCAGGAAAGCCTTTAACCCTTCAGATAGTTTAGGGCCAGCCCTTAGTTCCCTTCAAGTGCACACACACATCTTGCTGACCAGCAGTCCAACTGTGGATACACTTCGAACTACTCTATTAATAGAAGGCCTGGTACAGCTCTGGGTGCTGAAGGTTACACGCAGTACTCCAACCCATGCTGCATAGTATCATTAGGTCATCATCCTTATCTGACTTGGAGAATATCCAAGGGTAGTGTCAGGTACTGTCAGATGAGAATCAGGACCTCCAGCCCTTCAGCTACCATGGAAGGTCTGGGGGAGAAATTGGACCTCTTTCTCTGAATTGCAGGTTCCTTTAGGACCTCCTTGGCTTTCCGCCTGGCCTTCTACTATATGTCTCTCTCCCTCCCTCCCTCCCTCCCTCCCTCTCAAAACATGGCTGGAGCAGACATGAGCTTGAGGTTTATATATGTTTCTCCTCAAACTCATGTCTGTTCCAGATCTGTACATCTGTTGATCGCATGAATTTCCTGCTTCCACAAACTCATGGCCGCCTGCAGCCCTCTGCTACTTTCCCCTCACCGAATTTTGTCCCCAGATATCAAACTGTATATAAGTAAGGATGTGGTGAACTTCACAGCAAACATACTGTTTCTGAGAGCCAGGGCTTTTTTGTAGAAAAAGCCCAGCAGGAACTCATTTGCATATTAGGCCACACCCACTGACAACATCCTTTCACATAGAACCTTTTAAAGAAAACGTCCAGCAGGAATTCATTTGCATATTAGGCCACACACCCTGATGCCAAGCCAGCCGAAACTGCATTCCTGCTCCCAAAAAAAAGCCCTGCTGAGAGCCAGGATCACCTATGAACCAAGCCGTGGATCTCCTTGCTTCAGCTGTCATCCAAACCAGTCTGCAGCTGTGCAAGAGTTCAGTAACTCCTTCAAGACTGGCAGGGGATGAACTTTCATGAGTCACTGCCCAGTTCTTCAGATACGGCTACAAGAAGTGAGCAATGATTCATGAAAGCTCACTCCCTGCCATAAATTTTGTCAGTCTTGAAGGTGCTACAGGACTCTTGCTCTTTTCTGCTGCTACACAGCTACCCATCTTGTTCCACAGCTTGCATAGTTGCGGCAGAGGAATTTAATTTCCTTTTACCTCACAGCTGCTTTTACATCTGGGCAGTAGGTGAAATCATTTGTCCCCTGGAGTCATGGATGGTTGGGTCAGGTAATTTAATGACATGGGATGGATAATTGATAATTGATAACATGAACTTCCATGAACACCAAAGGGTAAGGCTGCCTTTTTATTTTTTTACAAATACAGTTTTACTTATTAATAATTGACAGACCAGTTTGCTCACTCATTATGAGAGTGAGTTAACAACCCTGTATTGCCTTCAGAGCAGTGCGCATGCCAACAAGTCTGTGAGGAGGAATTGGGCTGTGCACAAGAATGCACATGTTTGAAACACCACCGATTGAATTGTTCCATAGCATCTGAATACACAGGAAACAATTCACCCAGCAGGTCTGAGCTGCTGATGAACAGTCAGACTGGCAGATGAAAAATCCAGTCACTGCTTGCAACTGGTGAATACAACGTCAGCCAAACCAGCAGGTGCTTGCCCAATCCTAGTTTGACCATGTAACTCTCCTAACTGCTAAAACTTGAAATGACTACTGTTCGTTAGGTTCCTTGACTGCAGTTCGTTAGGTTCCTTGACACTCCTGTGTGTGGCTAAGTACTGTGCAAGAAACGTTTTGTACATTACAATCCCTGTTTGGGGGCCATTTTAAACCATTACACACACAGCAGGCCATTCAGTTCACTGTGAGATCCATTTTTCAGCTCACACATTGCAAGCCTGTCCATACGACTGCCAGAACATTAAAAAAAAGATCACTTGCTCTTAGGGTTGGTAATCCCCAGGTGGGGGCAGGGGATCCCCCAGTTTGGAGGCCCTCCCCCCGCTTCAGGGTCATCAGAAAGCAGGGGGAGGGGAGGGAAATGTCTGCTGGGAACTCTATTATTCCCTAGGGAGTTTTATTTCCATAGAAAATAATGGAAATTGATCCGCGGGTATCTGGGGCTCTGGGGGGCTGTTTTTTGAGGTAGATGCACCAAATTTTCAGTACAGCATCTAGTGCTTCTCCCCAAAATATCCCCCAAGTTTCAAAATGATTGGACCAGGAGGTCCAATTCTATGAGCCCCAAAAGAAGGTGCCCCTATCCTTCATTATTTCCTATGGAAGGAAGGCATTGAAAAGGTGTGCGGTCCCTTTAAATGTGACGGCCAGAACTCCCTTTGGAGTTCAATTATGCTTGTCACAGCCTTGATCTTGGCTCCACTCCTAACGTCTCCTGGCTCCACCCCCAAAGTCCCCAGATATTTCTTAAATTGGACTTGGCAACCCTACTTGCTCTACTCAGTGATGATGCATGATTGTCCTATCATGTGTTAACGAGTTCTTTATGAAGCATGTGACTAACAAGCAGCTTCTCAGATGTTAGTATTATTTCACTCAGGGGAGGACTCACCCTGTCATCCAGAAGCCTTACTACCCCTTCATCCCAGACGGGATGAGAATACACTCAGCGCGTGTTCAGTCCTAGAACGATGGAACTCTGGCATTGAAACTGGTTCTGGCACTTGGCTAAAATCTGAACCAAAACTATTATGAGAATTAGGTAGTTGCTAGCTATATTTTTACCCTGATCTGAATGGCCCAGGCTAGCCTGGGAAATTTAGCAGGTTTGGCTCTGGTTAGTACTTCAGGCCTCATTTTGGGCAGAAGCTCACAGGAGTGGAGCTACGGAAGCTCTAGATTTATTGTGTTCTTTCTTTCTTATCCTCCCCTCCCCCAAATACTTGCTTCTGGGCTCCATTGTTCAAACCCCCTGTAAGAACTTTGCTGAACTCTAAGATTTGACAAACTGTCTAATATTTCCCCCCACAAAAATGGGAAAATAACCAAAATATCTAAAGCAGACGGATGGAAATCTTCATCATGCCACCCACTGTGGCCGCACAGGAGAAAGTCATTCTAAAAGTATGATGGGAGTAAGGTTGTATTATGACAATTATAATTAAAGAAGCATTTTAAGTTAGATGCTGAGCTGATATAATTTAGTACAACTTCCGGTGATGTCAGAGGTGTATGGCCTATGCAAACGAGTTGTGCTAATGAGCTCCAGCACCTCCTTTTCTATGAAATGACCCCTGCTTGGATGGGAGACCACCAATGTTCCCTCTAAGCTGCAGAGTCTTGTGAGCAAAAATTCTGCTTTGTGAGCTACTGGCATTAAAGCTGTGAGCTACTGCATAAATTAGTGTGCTCTGGGGTCATCCTTCCTGAGCTAAGACAAAAATGTGTGAGCTGAAGGCTAAAAATCTGTGAGCTAGCTCACGGTAACTCAGCTTAGAGGGAACACTGGAGACCACCAAGGAAGTCCTGGGTTGCTACACAGAAGTTGGCAATGGCGAACTTCCTCTTGTTTGTCTCTTGCCTTGAATCCCCTGGGGGGCTGCTGAAAGTTGGCTGTGTCTCCACAGCACTTTCCACCAGCTAATAATTAGTTAGATAATTAGCTACTACCTAGCCTCCAGAATTGCAAGCTAGTTAGGACACGTTGACCCTCCTTGCCTCTCCCAGTTCTGACCATTTCACAACATGTAGACATTTATCTGGGTCATAACCCCTCCCAGCAAGTGAGTGTGAAAAATCAAATTAGAAGGACAACAGGATCGCTGAGAGCACCTTGGCTCTCTGAGCAAGATGGAAACAGAAGCGCAGTCATCCATTTCTTTGTGGGAAATTGTCACATGTGATGTTGAACATCCATTCTGACATGACACCTTAATTTAATTGTGCTATTTTCTCTGGTAGCACAAGGTTACACAGCTTGTCATTCTTCCACCCTCAACAACCTTTGTGCTTTGGGAAGCTCACTGCAGGGGGTGGAAAGAAGACACTTGATGGTTATATATGGTGGCTTGCCAGGCAGAATTTCCCCAAGCAGCAAAGTCATTCACTTTGCTTCCCTGCACTCTCAGAAGCCCTTTTGTGGAAGCCTTCAATTAAGGTTGCATGCAACCTTTTTAGAGTGAGCATGTTTCATTCGGCTACCCTCCTGTTGCTTACGAGCTAGCTTGCAACAGACACCAACGAGTGGTCATTGCAGAGTGCACGTTTCAGTATGGGGAAGTCATGTTCAGGTCTCCATTATAAAAGGTGCCCATCAGACTAACCTCACTTGCTGGGCAAGGCTAAGGACTGGAGTGATTCATATGTGACAAAATCCACTTGGTGGACGTACTGTGGCCTAGAGTTGCCAAGTCTGTGTTGGAAAATACCTGGAGACTTTGGGGGTGGATCCGGGAGAGGGGAGGGTTTGGAGAGGGGAGGGGCCTCAGCATAGTACACTGCCATAGAGTCCACCCTTCAAAGCAGTCGTTTTCTCCCGGGGAGCTGATCTCTGGCAGCTGGCGGTCAGTTGTAAAAGCGGGAGATCTCCAGGCCCCACCTGGAGGCTGGCAACCCTACTGTTGCCACTTTGAGGACTTTAGATCAGCCATTGCTTGGAGCTCCATTCTGGGAACTCAGTTCCCAAGCACAGATAATCTCCATAGAGGCAGGGCTTGTTTTGAGCAGGAATGCACAGGAACGCAGTTCTGGCTGGCCTGGCATCAGCATGGGGGTGGCGGCCTAATATGCATATGAGTTCCTGCTGGGGTTTTTCCTACAAAAAAGCCCTTTGTGAAACAATGGTGATGTCAGAAGGTGTGGTCTAATATGTAAATGATTCCTGCTGGGCTTTTTCTACAAAAAAAAGCCCTGCGTACAGGGAAATCTTTAGCGCAGTGAGATATCCCCTAATAAGCATGCTTAGGAATAAATTACAGCCACTGCCTCTTGTTTCTCAGAGGTAAATAGATCTCCTCCGTAACATCTCCATGAACTTGTTAAAAGAAAGGAAACTTTCAAGGCAAACAATTAACACTAACAAGGGCAGTTAGATCATCTCAAAGGTAGAAGTCTCAGCTTCTTTAAGAATTTATGTGCTGCTTTTTTTAAAAAGACATGATGTCATTCTCTTAGAAATGTTAATATGCCTCATTCAAAGGTGTTTCTCTAGCAGACTGTCTAGCATTTAAAGACTGTCTCATTTAAATGAGTTGCTGTCTTCATTTAAGAATTCAGAGACAGATGGAAATGCCTACAGGGCAAGCCGGGCCCTGATCTGAACACAGGGCAGGCAGGGAGAGCATGAAGAGTTGAGGTCAGGAGGAAAGCAGTCAGACAACTCAGAGACAGAAGCCCTAGGAAGCCACTGAAGACCCAATCCCTTCTTTATTCCTTTCAGAATTCATATGTGGCCTTTCAAGGTGGCATAATCCACAGTGAAAGAGCCCTGTGGTGTCACATGTCTCACATGCATTGAACCTCTGCATCCTCCACAAACAGGGCTGCCAACCTCCAGGTGGTGGCTGGAGATCTCCTGGGATTACAACTGATCTCCAGGTTGTAGGGATGCCAGCCTCCAGGCGGGACCTGGGAATCCCCCGGAATTACTGGGAATCCCCCGGAATTTCTCCCCTGGAGAAAATGGAGGCTTTGGAGGATGGACTCTATGGCGTTGTTCCCCACTGAGGTCCCTGTCCTCCCCAGGCTCCATCCCCAAAGCTCCAGGAGCTTCCCAACCTGGATCTGGCAACCCTACCCTCCATCCCCTGCCAGCAACCAGAGAGGACATGGCAACCCTAGGCAACAGAAATCAGATCACCTGGGGAAAATGGTCACTTTGGAAGATGGACTCTATGAACATTCTATCCCATTGAAGTTCCTCCCCTCTCCAAACCCTGCCCTCTTCAGGCTCCACCCCCAAAATCTCCAAGTATTTCCATACTTGCAGCTGGTAACCCTTTTTACAAGCAGGATTTTTTGAAATTCAGGAACGCACAGGAACGCAGTTCCAGCTGGCTTGGTGTCAGGGGTGTGGTCTAATATGCAAATGAGTTCCTGCTGGGCTTTTTATATTAAAAAAGCCCTGTGTGAAACAATGGTGCTGGCAGGGGTGTGTGGCCTAATATGCAAATGATTTCCTGCTGCGCTTTTTCTACAAAAAAAGCCCTGTTTACAAGCATTCTTTACAACACTCCTCCCACTTTCTGATTGAGATACAAAGGCTCAGAGATCCTCATTCCTACCCGTGTCTCACAAAGATAGCTTTGACTCTTGAAACCCTGAAACTCTTGACATCCACAAGGTGCTACTGGACTCGAATCTCACATGTCCCTCCTATGTCTGTCCCATTCCTGTCATTGGAACCCATTTCTGGGACTTCTGTGCTTGGAACCGGTACATGGAAGCCTGATTAGAAGCAGAACCCTGATGCCCAGGGAGAGGGGACTTAAACTTTTTCCCTTGCACATGATCTGAAATGGCCACGGAGAGCAGTTATTTGACCCACTGGAGGAACTCACCCTTACTGATGGGCGATATACAAGTTTCTCAACCAAGCAAATAGCACCTTCCCTGGGGCTATTTCAGGTCAGAAAAGCAGCTTGAGGGTAAAGGCTTAACCCCACTCACCCTATGTCCCACAGTCCCTGTCTAGATCAGGCCAGCATGCACCTGAGAATTACATGCCAAGCACAGAACTCCCAGAACAGGTCTTGTCAAAAGTACTGGGGAATGAAGAGATCAGAGAACTTTGTGTTTATTGGCGCTCGGTCAGTGCTGTTGTGAGGATATAACGGAGGAGTGGGGGACCATGCATGTTACCCTGCATTCTTCAGAAGAAAGGTGGAATGAAAATGTGAAGTCATCAAGGTGATAAAATTGTTTGAATGCACAGAACTTAAAATCCAAATGCAAGAAAGCAACGATATCACAAAGGACTCAGTGTTTGGAAGCCCAAGCAAGCATCAAGCACTGTTCAAAACCCTGCAGGCAAAGCTCTACAGCATGCTTACTTTAACCACCTCCAGAGAGTGGGAGTCACAACAAAGAAGTCATCGGAGGCCCTGGCAGTTGCCACATAGACCAGATGGACGGAAGGGAGGATTAGAGTTAACACTAGCCCAGAACCTGGGTGGTGGTGGGGAGGGGGGGAAGAAAACCTCTTTCAGGAGCTTGCTATGCATGACCTTAAAAGTTCCAATTTCCTTATCTGTGTGAATCTGGGAAGAGAATCAGTTATGAGAACCTTATGTTAAGTATCCCCTTACCATTATTTCTGAAAACATTGGTAGAAACATACAATGAACCCTTCTGGAGTGGAACGCAAAGGCCCACCTATATCAGAAATCTGTTTCCAGGTGTGGCTAGCCAAATGCTCTCAGGAAACTTAGAAGCACCAAGGCCCTTCCCCATTTATACCGGGGTGTCAAACTCATTTGTTATGAGGGCCGGATCTAACATAAACGAGACCTTGTTGGGCCGAGCCATGTCAGGTTGGACTGGGCCATGTTGGGTCGGACCAAGTCGAGCCACACCATATGTGTAACTATTAAGACTAGTTAGCAAAGATATAAACTTTATAAAGGACACAGACAAACACAATTAATTTAAAAAAAAACCCTGACACATGCATAAAACATTAGCACTCGTTGGTCTTAAAGACGCTGTCTTTGTATTTCTCCCATGGGATCCAGGGAACTGGGCAAAGGAAGCTCTGACTTTTTCCTTCCTTCCCCAGGGAACCAGGAGGAGGAGGAGCCTCAGCCAATAGGAGAGAGGCTTGGCTCAGCAGCTCTGCTGTACAATTGGGAGAGCCTGGAAAAAACAAGTTCTGCCTTCCCCCCTTCCTCCCCAAGGAAGGAGCCTCAGCCAATGGAAACAATAAAGGTTTTGCTCTGTAGCTCCTGTGCAATTGAGCAAGCCTTCCAAAGCAAGCTGTTATGCAGAAGGAAACAAGAGAGAGGGAGAAGGAAACAGATGACAGCCAGTTGCTTGGGGGCCTGATAGGAGCTCTCCAGGGGCCTGATTCAGCCCCTGGGCTACATGTTTGACACCCCTGTCCTACCAACTGATATACACTACCTCTGAAAATGGAGATTCCATTTAGCTATCGGGGTGAATAATCTGCTGGTCCTCTATGGTTCAGTCAGAGTCTGCTTTTCAAGGCACTTAAACTTGTGCCCAACTGCAAGTACCATAAATTAATAATGCACTGAACTCTTTTTTTTTTCTCCAGTTCTAAATTTTCTTAACTTCTTTAGGTGCTCCCAAGTTCTAGTAGGAAGGGATCTCTCTCTCTCCCCCGCTCTCCCCTCCCTCCCCTTGCTGGCAATGGTGTGGCAGACAGAGTGCCAGACTATTATCCCTGGAGACCCAAGTTCTCCATTTCCACTGTGGAATCTCCATTTCCACTGTGGAAACTCACTAGGTGACCTTGGGCCCATCACAAACACAGCCTGGCCTTCCTCGAAGAGTTGTTGTTATAAGAGAATCAATGGAGAATGAAGTTCTAAGTCACTCTGACTCACAACTGGGGAGAAACGTAGGATATAAATAAATAAATTCCAAATGCAATGCAAATGCAAACCCATTCTCCACCCCAGACATCACTTTATAAATCTTGATCACTTTGCCCCCCCTCCCCAAGTAATTCCTTTTCTAAAGGGAAAAAGCGCTAAACTCTTTGGGCTTTCCTCTTCTGCAAGGTGCTCCGAGCTTCTGATCACTTGGGCTGCCCGCTCCTGCACCTTGCTGTGTTACCAAGGGGGGAAACACAGAACACTGAATCATCTGGAAGGCAGAGGCATGAGTTCATTTGCAGAGATTCTGAACCACAGCCAAGGAGCTGTTTTGTTTCCAGTAATCTCTGCCAGGGAGACTTCTCTATAGGAAGACGGGAGAAAGGAGACTTTCTAATCGCATGCAGATCATTTCAACGCACATCCCATCTTTGTTTGTCTTCAGAGGGCCAACTGTTTTGCAAGCACTGGCAATGCATGGAGGTTGGATGTTTGCTGCTCAGTTAGTATGTCTCTCTCTCTCCTCCCACCCCCAATTTATTTGGATGCATGCAATACATTGCGTCAAAGGGCACCAGATCTCATGCAAAACATTCCTGGAGGTCTATAAGGAATTCAAGGAACATGTTGTCTTTGGTAGCTGCCAGGTTGGACGCATGTTTGTTACTGTACTTACAGAAAAATGTTCCTCTTGGTAATTGGATGGGGGGGAACTTGAATATTTTTCAAACAGTGTCCAGGAAAAACTGGAGATTCCTCAAAAGCTTTATTTTGTGGTTCCTCAATGAAAAAAGAAGTCCTAGTGGGCAAACATAAGAACATAAGAGAAGCCATGTTGGATCAGGCCAATGGCCCATTCAGTCCAACACTCTGTGTCACACAGTAGCCAAAAACCCAGGCACTGTCAGGCGGTACATTAGTGGGGCAGGACACTAGAAGCCCTCCCACTGTGCCCCCCCAAGCACCAAGAATACAGAGCATCACTGCTCCAGACAGAGAGTTCCAACAATACACTGTGGCTAATAGCCCATGATGGACCTCTGCTCCAAATGTTTATCCAGTCCCCTCTTAAAGTTGTCTATGCTTGTAGCCGCCACCACCTCCTGTGACAGTGAATTCCATGTGTTAATCACTCTTTGGGTGAATACTTCCTTTTATCAGCTCTAACCCGACTGCTCAGCAATTTCATTAAATGTCCATGAGTTCTCATATTGTGAGAATGGGAGAAAAGTACTTCTTTCTCTACCTTCTCTATCCCATGCATCCCCCAAGGAAAGCTTGCCTGTCCTTCTTCCCTGGCAATATGCAAGTGCAGGATTATGCAGGGTGCCTTCTGTAGTCCTTCACATGGCCCCACAATGGAACTAATCATCACTAACCAATTTGCCACATGAACTGAGCATGCTGGGCTAGTCTCAAGGGTCAGCATTGTTGGACAACTGCTGAATTTTCAAAATAAAATTACAAACAGAAGTAACACTAAAAAAAAAACATCAAAGGAGCAATAAAAGCAGAGACAGTCAATATGTTTTTTTAAAACATCTATTATATTATTTCCACCCCCCTTCCCTCTTTGATCACAACACAGTGTTGTTTATGGATGGGCACAAACCAGGAAAATGCGATGCATTTCAATTTGTGGTATGCCCGGTGTGTGAGCTAGTTTGGTGTAGTGGTTAAGTGTGCAGACTCTTATTTGAGAGAACTGGGTTTGATTCCCCGCTCCTCCACTTGCAGCTGCTGGAATGGCCTTGGGTCAGCCACAGCTCTCACAGGAGTTGTCCTTGTAAGGGCAGCTGCTGTGAGAGTTCTCTCAGCCCCACCCACCTCACAGGGTGTCTGTTGCAGGGGGAGGAATTTAAAGGAGATTGTGAGCTGCTCTGAGACTCTGAGATTCAGAGTGGAGGGTGGGATATAAATCCAATATCATCATCATTGGTTGCCATTTGATGCGGGATCAACCTGAATGAAAACTAATAGGAATAGAAGAGAGCCAGTTTGGTGTAGTGGTTAAGTGCGTTGACTCTTATCTGGGAGAACCGAGTTTGATTCCCCACTCTTCCACTTGCACCCACTGGAATGGCCTTGGGTCAGCCATAGCTATCGCAGGAGTTGTTCTTGAAAGGGCAGCTGCTGTGAGAGCGCTCTCATCCCCACCCACCTCACAGGGTGTCTGTTGTGGGAGGAGAAGATATAGGAGATTGTAAGCTGCTCTGAGACTCTGATTCAGAGAGAAGGGCGGGGTATAAATCTGCAGTCGTCTTCTTCTTCTTCTATGAACCATCACAAACTTTTAGTGGCCAAATGAACCTATTCAATTTGTGAGGTTTGAGATGCAGTAGAATGTGCCCCTTGGCATACTAAAGGCACCGAACTCACAGGGGATCTCTGTCTGACTCTCCTCTACCTGACTGCCAAATTTGGTGAGGACTAGATTTACAGGGTCCAAGATATGCCCCCCCACAAAGAAGGTGCCCCATCCTCCATTGTTTCCAGTGGACTAAGGTCAAAACAGAGAATCATTCTAGAAACTGAAGGCAGGGAGCATTTTTGCAAGCACAGCAGAACTAGTGCAATGTACCCAGCAGAATCAGTGCCATTGTGGCAGTGCAAACCGAACAGGACTAAGGTCATGCCAGAGAATCTCTGTAGTAGAAACTGAAGGTAGATTTTGCAAACCCAGTAGAACCAGTGCAATGTATAGTGCCCTGCAGAGGGATGTACTACAAGGAATGACAGGATTGCCCACTGGAAACAATGGGAGAGACTTGACGTTGCATTAGAGATGATGGGACTCAGGAATGCTAGTTGACTTGCATGGGCTCCACTTAAATATATTACAGCACAAAATAGTTGCAATGAAAATGTGCAATGGATTTTCAATTAATGTCTCTGGGGCCAGATAAATTGCTCTGGGACTGGAATAACAGGTCCCAGAGTGGAAAGATGATCCCCACAAATAGAATTAATGTGCTGGGATGGGAATGACAGCTTCCCAAGTGGAATGATGGCCTCTTAGAATAGCAGCCCCCAGAGTGGAATGACAGCCCCCAGAGTGGAATGACAACCACTGGGTATAGCAGAACTTTTTTTGGACAGGAGTGACACATTGCAGAGTAGGATGATGGCCCCTGGGAGTAGCAGAAGTGTTCTGGGACTGGAATGACAGCCCCCAGATTGGAACGACAGCTCCTGGGACTAGTAGTTTCCAGGTTCCTACCAGGAATTACACCATCAATTACTTTCCATAGTGATCAAAGTACACATACAGGAACAACCTCTGCAATGGTGCTTTTTGCTATTAGCCACTAAAGATACCAGCTGATGGTCAGCCTACCCAGAAGAGTCCTGCCAGGGCAACTTCACACCAGAAGACCTGCATAATGTTCTGTTGCACCAGCAGATGATGGTATCATGCAGCTTCCCTATCAGCCACCATCAACCTGCTAACATATTTCATATAAAAACAGTGTCCCCACTAGAGATAATAATAAATCAGGGGTTTTTTTCAACAGTTGATACCGTATGGGTAAATTTTTATTCATGAATCCTTCTTGCAATTGCCACATTGAACAGTGGGGAGGAGCATGTGTCGAGAGGTGGAGGTCAGGGATGCCAAAAGGAAGGCGGGAAGTGGATGGAGATTGAGCTAATTCTTTTATTCCATTTCTTTCCAATGAGGACCTGAAGGGGTTTATTTCATTCTCCTCTTCTTCAAAAGAGTGGACCTAAACTCCATATTCCTTCCCCTCTTTTAAGCTCTTGAACAGCCCCCCCCCCCCCCCCCCGTTGAGCCACAGTTCTGGGAGTACCCCCGCTCAGCTGTGAAGAAGGATGCAGGGATAACTAGGCAATGAAGGGCTCCTGGTGCAATTGTCAGTCATTGGCGCTGATGCAACAGAGGGTAAAGTTTCCACCCTCCAGGTTGTGACTGGAGATCTCCTGATATTAAATCAGATCTCCAGGCGATCCTGGAGAACATGGTTGCTTTGGAGGGTGGCATTGCATCCCATTGAAGTCCTTCCCGACTCCGAACCCCACCCTCCCTAGGCTCCACCCCAAAAGTCTCCAGGTATTTCCCAACCTGGAACTGGCAAATGAAACAGAGGGACAGAGATCAGGGCAGGGTCAGCAATGAACAGAGTGGGGAGAGGGCATGCAGACACTGTCCTCACATTCTTCCAATCCAGGTCCATCAGTGACTATTAGCCACAGCCTATTGTTGGAACTCTCTGTCTGGGGCAGTGATGCTCTGTATTCTTGGTGCTTGGGGGGGGCACAGTGGGAGGGCTTCTAGCCCCACTGGTGGACCTCCTGATGGCACTTTTCTTTTCTTTTTTGGCCACTGTGTGACACAGAGTGTTGGACTGGATGGGCCATTGGCCTGATCCAACATGGCTTCTCTTATGTTCTTAAACTGCTGCAATCACAGTATGTATGACTTTCTCATTCCCCTGTAGAAGTGGACTAAATTGTGAAAGCAAAAAGGCAGGCTAAGTTCAAAATCACGCAGTGCCAGTGGATTACACCTGCTTTAGTCATCTCCCTGTAAAAGTTATTCATATTTTTTTTCTTCCTGTTTGCTCATTTTGTGTGATGTGTGAATCTACAAGCATATGCGTTCATTGTAATGTGTGTTCAGGTGATTATGCCCTCCCATTAAGTACCTTGAGCCAAAATAATCCATTGTTCTCATCACCAAATTGTTTGCAAGGCAGCTTGCCATTTAAAAAAACACCCCAAAGACATAATCATCTATCAGTCAAAGAGGTGTACTAAACAGCCCCGAGAAAGTATGAAAAGCACCATCAATGTCAGTATATATTGGAAAAAAGAGATATGGACGATAATTATACCACACTAAAAACTGAGGGAATTTTGTTTTTAAATGTTGTAACTTGACATTTAGAAACAGGTCCTGTTAGGGATGCCAGCCTCCAGGTGGGACCTGGGGATCCTCCAGAATTATAGCTCATCTCCAGACTACAGAGATTCATCAATGGCTATTAGGCACAAGGTATAGATGGCCCTCTGTCTGTGACAGGGATGCTCTTGTTGCCAGGGCCGTAGCCAGTGGGGGGGGGCACAGGAGTGGTTCCCCCTATAGAATCTGCAGCACCCCCACCCAATCTTCGCCCTTGCTTGCTGTTTGGGGGACAACAGGGGAAGGGCTTCTGGCATTCTGGCCCTGCTGGTGGCCCTCTTGATGGCACCTGAGTTTTGGCCACTGTGTGACACAGAATGTTGGACTGGATGGGCCATTGGCCTGATCCAGCATGGCTTCTCTTATGCTCTTAAATGTTAGTTTCTTCAGCTCTTGGGAAATGCAACCAAATTTATTGATGATTCTAATTTAGCAGTTTCGTGCCAAAGTCTCACTCAGACGTACTTTTGTCAAAGAATGGTTCCTTTCAGGTCAGCAACGGAGTGTCCTGGTAGATCAAAGAGCGGCCTCCCTGGTTTCTGAATACTGCCATTCCCCAGGACTTGAATTCAACAGTTGACATGCTGGGCACAACTTATTGCCTCCCTACAGGGCCAATGGCCTTGGGGAAGCTTCATCAAGGCCACACAATGCCTGAAGAAAAATAAGCACCCAGAAAAACCCCAGATCTGCTCATTGTAGTGCTAAGAAGACATCGAGGCACAAAGAGTGTTCCATGCAAGCAATTGGCAGCACTTACTCCAATGTCTCCTGCAAAACTCCCCCGGGTAGAGCTCTACCCTACAGAGAGTTCTGTGACATGATACTTGGGACCTAAGCTTTGTGGCAATTGGAAAGTGCATAACCTTTACCGAGTACAGCTGTAAGTGAATTGCTTTCCTGCTGCAAACATGAAGCCTTGGGGGAAGGAAGCATCACTGGAAAACAAAATAGGGGGTTCATTACTGTCACCAGCTCCTCTTGGATTCTGCATTTTCAGCTTATTTGCTTATCGTTTTTCAAGTGGTTTCAAAGCAACAGTTCTCCTCACGGGTCTTTGCAGAACCCAGGTTGCCATGCAATACTGTCGTAGCCTCAGGTATTGAATTATGGATTTGTTTTATTTAGTTTACTTTATTAAAACTATAAAACCACCAGCCCTGTGAGAACACAATCGAAAGACAGCAGATCAAACTGAGCAGAGAACGTGAAGCTACACGTGGACAGACTTTTCTGCCTTAAATATCAATCGAAGGTCTCCTGGACAAAAAAGGTTTCTCATGCAGTGCAGAAGTAGGGCTCCCAACTTCAAGGTACAGCCCAGAACTCTCCCAGAATTACAATTTACCACCAAACTATGGAAATCATTTCCCCCAGAGGATGTTCTGACTCCACTAGCAACACAAGGACCTGAAACAGGAAGCAAACTCGTCATACAAACTGGTTGAGCCAGCAAGACTCTCTGTTTAGCCCAGAGCTTAAATACCCTGGAAGGCAAGAGGCTCCGCTGGCTCCTGTGCTTCATCTGGCCATGGCTGGACTAAGCCCTCTCCTGTGAAGCGCTTTATGTACTTGGGGATTGAACTGGCTTAGTAGCGGTTGCTGAATTGCCTTTTCATGGGCCTGCTGACTCTGTTGTCCTCAGTGGCAGGGGATTGGCTGGCTTGGATTCTGGCACGTTGGCATCATTGTCTGAAGTTAAGCCTTAAGGGTAAGTCCCTCAACTGAGACCTCAGGATCCAGGGGTTTTGGGACCGGAGGGGATCTCATGGTATCAGGTGTCCCTGAGTCTTCTTTTTTTAAATTATTTTTATTTATTAATTTATATCCCGCCCTTCCCAACAAGTGGCTCAGGGCGGCTCACAGCACAAAATTCCACATAATAACATTTAAGCATAAAACAGTTAAAATTAATTAATACATTTAAAATTATAAAATATTTAAAATTATAAGGCATTTAAACCATTTAAAACATTAGGGACAGCAACTTCTAATATAACTACACCTGGATTTCTTGTACCAGCTAGTCATAGGCCAGCCGGAAGAGGGTTGTCTTACAGGCCCTGCGGAACTGGGCAAGGTCCCGCAGGGCCCTCACCTCCTCCGGCAACTGGTTCCACCAGGAGGGGGCCGCCACAGAAAAGGCCCGGTCCCTGGTGGATTTTAAGTGGGCTTCTTATGGCCCGGGGATAACTAGGAGATTTCGAGTTCCCGATTTCAGTACTCTCTGGGGCACATGTGGGGAGAGACGGTCCTTCAGGTAGGCAGGTCCTAGGCCATATAGGGCTTTAAAGGTAATAACCAGCACCTTGTACCGGACTCGGTAAGCTACTGGCAGCCAGTGCAGATCCCGGAGCCCTGGCCGGATGTGCTCCCTTCTTGGGAGTCCTAACAACAGCCGGGTCGCGGCATTCTGCACTAGCTGTAGCTTCCGGGTTCGGCACAAAGGCAGCCCCATGTAGAGAGCATTGCAGTAGTCCAGCCTCGAGGTGACCGTGGCATGGATCACTGTTGCTAGATCGTCGCGCTCCAGGAAGGGGGCCAACTGCCTTGCCCGCCTAAGATGAAAAAAAGCGGACTTGGCAGTGGCTGCTATCTGAGCCTCCATCGTTAAGGAGGACTCCAATAGTACCCCCAGGCTTTTGACCCTGTCCACCGCCGTCAGCGGTGCACCCTCAAAAGCTGGAAGGGGGATTTCCCTCCCCGGACCCCGATGACCCAAGCAAAGGACCTCTGCCTTCGCTGGATTTAGCTTCAGCCCGCTCAGTCTGAGCCATCCAGCCACTTCCTGTAGTGCCCGGTCTAGATTTTCTGGGGCGGAGACTGGTCGGCCGTCCATAAGTAGATAGAGCTGGGTGTCATCAGCGTACTGGTGACAACCCAGCCCATACCTTCGGGCAATCTGGGCAAGGGGACGCATATAGATGTTAAATAACATCGGGGAGAGAACCGCCCCCTGAGGCACTCCGCAATCAAGCGTGCGCCTCCGGGATAGTTCACCCCCAATCGCGACCGTTTGTCCCCGACCTTCGAGGAAAGAGGAAAGCCACTGTAAAGCTAACCCCTGAATCCCCGCGTCGGCGAGGCGGCGGGTCAGTAATTGATGGTCGACTGTGTCAAACGCAGCCGACAGATCCAACAACATCAGCACAGCCGAGCCGCCCCAATCCAGATGCCGTTGCAGGTCATCCACCAGGGCGACCAACACCGTCTCCGTCCCATGACCCGGGCGAAAGCCGGACTGGAGTGGGTCAAGGACGGAAGCATCCTCCAGGAAAGTCTGTAACTGCATCGCCACTGCCCTCTCGATAAGCTTGCCCAAAAAGGGCAAGTTTGAGACCGGCCGATAATGCGCCAATTGGGCCGGGTCTAAGGTTGATTTTTTCAAGAGGGGGCGGACTACTGCCTCTTTGAGCGGCGTTGGAAAATGCCCTTCCATCAGGGATCTATTTATGATATCCCGCACAGGATATCTACGCTCCCTCTGGCAAGATTTAATAAGCCAGGAGGGGCAAGGGTCCAAATTGCAGGTTGTTGGGCGTGCAGATAAGAGAATCCTGTCAACTTCCTCCAGGCTGAGAGGACCAAAGCCATCCAGAACACAATCTGAAGACAGGCCCGGAGCCTCGGTTTCACTAACTGCCTCAAATATGGCGGAGGGGTCGGGGTGGAGTGACGCGATCTTATCCGCAAAAATTTTTGCAAAAGCCTCACAGCCAATCTCCAATTCAATAGAATTTGGTCTGCCTTGTGGCAGTGTCGTAAGATTCCGAATTATGTCGAACAATTGTGCCGGGCGCGAAGTTGCGGACGCAATCTTAGTCGCAAAGTTGTTTTCTTTGCGGCTTTGACTGCCATCTCATAGGATTTCAAACTCTCTCTATAGGATGTTCGAGTCACTTCGTCTCGAGTAAGCCGCCATTGTCTCTCTAGTTGTCTGAGTCCCCGTTTTTGTTGCCGCAACTCCTGGTTAAACCAAGGTGACGGCTTCAAACGGGGGCGCAGAGGGCGCCTAGGTGCGACCTCCTCAATGGCCCTAGAGAGTCCGTCGTTCCAGGACTCTACCAGGCCATCCAGGGAGTCGCCAGTGGGTCTTCCCTCAGAATGGTCTCTGTCTCCTTCTAATCATTTTCTGAGGAAACCACTCCTGAGTCCAGCCTGTGGGGTTCGCAAAAGAGAAAATGAAGAATTGGTTTTTATATTCCACTTTTCACTACCAGAAGCAGTCTCAAAGCAGCTTACAACTGCCTTCCTTTCCTCTCCTCACAACTGGCACCTTGTGAGATAGGTTGGGCTGAGGGAGTTGAGAGAACTGTGACTGGCTCAAGGTCATCCAGCTGGCTTCATGTGGAGGAGTGAGGAATCAAACCCGCTTCTCTGGATTAGAGTCTGCCGCTCTTAACCACTGGGCCAAGCTGGCCTTCAGAGGGTAGTAGCTTCAGAGGGTGGACTCTATGGCATACCTCAGAGTCTAGGAGAAACAGGAGTCTTAGAGTGGCTTCACATCACATCTTCACATCTCCTGTCCCTAAACTCTATTCTTCCTAAGCTCCCCTCCCCCCCACAAAAAAAATTGATGCTCTGTGTGGAGAAATGTACTCCACTTCAGGCTACATCACATTATTGAGAGTTTGGGAGCTATGATGAATCCCCCACATTAATTCTAAGAAGTTTCTCTGTTGGTACAAGGACAGAAAACAGGAGAGCAGTTAATGGCACTCAAGCACTCCCTGTCCTGGAGAGCTGAGGCTGGCCTGATCTCATCAGATCTCAGATGCTAAGCAGGGTCAGCCCTGGTCAGTGTTGGGTGGGAGACCACCAAGGAAGTCCTGGGTTGGTCTGCAGAGGCAGGCAATGGCAAACCACCTCTGAATGTTCCTTGCCTCGAAAACCCTGTGGGGTTACCATAAGTTGGCTATGACTTAATGGCAAAAAGCCCCAAACAAACTCCCCATCCTGTCAATGGCTTTCACAAGCACCCAGTATCTAAGCACTTTCTAATAAATGTCTCATGGCAACCAGGGTTCAGGCTGCAGAAACTTTATGGATAATTAATCAAAATGCCAATAATCTGTAATATTAAGTTGTATAGCTTCAGTTACGCAAACAGGCTCTTTCATACTTTGGCTGCAATCTCCTCTGACTCAGATGAGGCTCGGGAAGACCTGATTTCAAATCCTTGCTCAGCCCCAAAATGCACAGATGACCTTTGGCCCGTCAAACCCTCTCTCAGTCTTGACTAAATGATCTCACAGGCTCTTTGGAGGGGGATGACACCATGTAAATCCCCCAAGCAACATGGAGAAAGGGCAGGATTTAAGGCAGGGGGGAAGTCAAATAAACAGCCACATTATTGCTCATTTGGGTACTTCCCATCTTGTGGAACATTTGGGATTGTCTTTCAGCAGATGGAGTCAAAGGCACCAGATTCCCAGCGACGAGTCAATTCTTTCTCTTTCCCCACATAAATAAACTCCCTGATTCAGTCATGCCGCCACCCACATTCTGAAGAGCAGCTGTGGAAATCTAAAATCTGTGGTCATGTGAGTTTGTCAAAAAGAGGACTCTCTGAACATTCAAGTCTGGCCCCTGCTTAGGTTCCCCTGGGAGTCCCTCAGTCAGGGGTCTTAGAGGCTGAAGCTGGTGACCAGTTAACAGAAGTGTTTATTAACCTCTATACTTATAACCTGTTTTTCTCCCAAATGGGGACTCAAAAGCCACTTACAAAATCACGCCTCACCCTCCGCCTAATCCTCAGAGCCACCAGCCCTTGTGAGGCAGGTTAGGATGAGAAAGAGAGACTAGGCAACCCAGGGTTCCCCAGCAAGCTTCCACGGTAGAATGGGGAACTGAAAGAACATGGTTCTCCCAGATCCTATTCTGATGCTCTAGCTCAGGGGTGTCAAACACGCAGCCCAGGGGCCGACTCAGGCCCACAGAGGGCTTCTATCAGGCCCCTGAGCAACTGGCTCTTGTCTGCTTCCTTCTTCCTCTCTCTTGCTTCCTTCTGCATCTCAGCTTGCTTTACAAGGCTTGCTCAATCACACAGGAGCTACAGAGCAAAACCTCAATTTTCTCCATTGGTTGAGGCTCCTCCCCCTCCTGGTTGCTGGGGGGCGGGGGAGGGAAAGAACCAGAGCTTCCTTTGCCCAGTTTCCTGGATCCATGGGAGCAATACAAAGAAAGCACCTTTAAGACCAAGGCCTAATGTTTTAAGCATGTTTTATTTTAAGGATTTTTTTAAAAAAAAATCTTTAGTTGTGGTTGTCTCCATCCTTTAAAAAGTTTATATCTCTGCTACCTAATCTTAATAGATACACACGTGGTCTGGCCCGACACAGCCTGGCCCAGCAAGGTCTCATTTATGTCAGATCTGGCCCTCATAACAAATGTGTTCGACACCCCTGCTGTAGCCACTACACCGGCTCTGATGTGGTGCAGGATATACCAAGGTCCATCGTTTGGTAGAGAGCTTCCCATTAAACTAGGGCTTGGGACAGCCAAGTTCAAATCCCTCCTAAGTCTGTTGGGTTACTTTGGGCCTGTCACCTGCACTTAACCTACCTCACAGGTTTGTGAGGGAAAAGGGGAGGAAGAACCACACGCACGACTCAGTGCTGCAAAGAGGAAGCAGGGCGGGATAAAAAAGGAATCAGCAGATAGATGCTTGGGCCATCTGTTCCCACTTGGAATCGGGGATCAATCAAGAGCCCCTAGCGACATCACTGCAGAGGATGCAGGGATGGTGTTCTGAGGAGTGCCATGTGTGGTCATGCCTCCTGCATGAGCGGCATTCCTCCCACAGTTTCCAGGATGCAACTCTTCAGTTTTACAACATAAGGCAAATTTCTAATTGGCTACTTTCACCCAGAGGAGAGAAGAGGCTCCCCTAATGTAGAATAGGATTGCCAGATCTGTATTGGAAAATACTTGGAGACTTTGGGGGCAGATCTGGAAGAGGGCAGGGTTTGGGGAGGGGAGAGGCCTCAGCATGGTGCAATGCTGTAGAGCAGGGGTGGCCAACGGTAGCTCTCCAGATGTTTTTTGCCTACAACTCCCATCAGCCCCAGCCATTGGCCCCTGCTGTAGAGTCCACCCTTCAAAGCAGCCATTTTCTCCCGGGGAGTTGATCTCTGCCAGCTGGCGATCAGTTGTAAAAGTGGGAGATCTCCAGGCCCCACCTGGAGGCTGGCAACCCTAGGAGCAGCAAGTGGCATCGAGGCCAGGGGTGGCATGCTCCCTCACACTGCGCTCACCATCTCACGTCATCCCACCCTTCCCCCATTTCCACCAAAATCCTTCCAGCCTCTGCCCAATCTCTTCCCAGCTGAGTAGCATGGTTTAACTGAGAACAAGGGGAAGAACTTTATGGGCTAGAAAGGGAGGGAGGGAAATATGGCGCCAAGCTCCGCCCCCTTCCTTGATTGTCTGTGGAAAGATCTTCCACAGGAAGCTCCGCCCAAAGCCCCTCACCGCATTTCCCTATTTAGCTATGATCAAAGGAGGTTTTTCTTTGGTCCGTTTGAATAGGGCAGCCCCATCCTTGGAATGAGCATGACTTTGGGTGGAAGCTCTCCAAAATGGAGACACATGCTGTTCTCCATTCAGGGTAGAAAAATCCCCATGTAAAAACAGCCATTCTTAACAAACCCATACTTTCAGCATCAACACAATAAGAGTAGAGGTCCAATTCAAGAAATAACGGGGGACTTTGGGGATGGAGCCAGGAGACTTTGAGGTGGAGCCAGGAGACATGGGGGTGGAGCCAGGAGCAAAGTTGTGACAAGCAGGATTGAACTCCAAAGGACGTTCTGGCCATCACATTCAAAGGGACCACAAACATTTTAAATGCATTCCCCCCATTGGAATAATGAAGAATAGGGGCACCTACTTTTGGGGCTCATAAAATTGGACCCCCTGGTCCAATCTTTTTGAAACTTGGAGGGTGTTTTGAGGAAAGGCAGCAGATGCTATGCTGAAAATTGTGTGTCTCTATTTCAAAAACCAGCCCCGCAGCACCCAAGATACCCATGGATCAATTCTCCATTATACTCTATGGGGATCGGTCTCCATAGGGAGGGAACAATGGAGTGCCCAGAAGACATTTCCCTTCCCCGCACCCCCCCCTGCTTTCTGATGACCCTGAAACAGGGGGAGGGCCTCCAAACTGGAGGATCCCCTGCCCCCACCAGGGGATTGGCAACCTTAGACAATATGTATGCAAACTATGCACTACCATCTTTTAAAATCAAATGCTTGGGGCAGTCATAAAAGAGAAGGGCCCTTTCATCTGAGTCCTGGGGGGAAATGCTGGCACACAGAACAGGTATGGAGGCAGTTGGAGGAAGCCTCTGGATTGTCCAGCCCTGGCATAAATCCTAGGAGAAAAGCCTTCTGCTTTTTGCTGTTAACTGGCTATCCTTTGGCCTCTGGCCTCTGACAGCAGAGTCTGGAGCAGAGAACCCTCCCCAGATCTGGGTTTCAGTACAGCTGCCATCGTCCACAGCCTGGCCCTTGATGCTATCTTTGGAAATACATGTTCTTGGCAGCACCTTCGGAAAGCTGCAAAACAAACTAGAAGCACAGCCTGGGAGTGGGGTGGGGGTTGGTGGTGGTGTCACCTGTTGGTCCAGGGAATGGAACCCAGAATCATGTGTTGGGTGGGTTTTCTTTTCAAGCTATTGAGTGCAGATTGTTTCTCTCTCTCTCTCTCTTTCTCTTTCCAGTTCCAGTTTCAGCTCCTGTGCTCTGATGAGGAAGCTCACTGGGTGACTTTGGGCCAGACACTTCCAGCATAATTAACGCCAGGGTGTGGCAAGCAAGGGTGTGACAAACACAACTGAACTCTGAAGGGAGTTCTGGCCATCACATTAAAAGGGACCACACAACAAGACAATATAATCAAAATTAAAATATTGTCTTCTTGTATCTACCTCTTGAACTTTGCCTGCCTGAATCTGATCCCAGGTTAATGGTACAGATGTGTTATTATAGGTTTTTGTTTGGGGGGAAGGGGGGATTTAAAGGGTTAAGTTTTTGTGAAGATTTGACTGCATTTGTATATAATTTAAATTTAATTTTAATGTAATTTAAAAAAGAGAATGCAAAAAAAAAAAAAGGGACCACACACCTTTTAAACGTCTTCCCTCCATTTGGAAATAATGAAGAATAGGGGCACCTTCTTTTGGGGGCTCATAGAAATGAACCCCCTAGTCCTATCTTTTTGAAACTTGGGGAGTATTTTGAGGAGAGGCACTGGATGGTATACGGAAAATATGGTGCCTCTACCTCAAAACCCCCAGATACTCACAGATCAATTCTCTATTATATCTTGTGGGAATTGGTCTCAGTAGGATATAATGGAGCGCCTGGCAGACATTCCCCCCCCCCTACATTCTGATAACCCTGAAGTGGGGGGAGGGCCTCCAAACTGGGGGATCTTCTTCCCCAACTGGGGATTGGCAATCCTACCTAACACACAGGGGTATGTAGAAGGTCAAAATGGAAGTGGGGAGAACAATGTTGGAGGCTCCTTTGGGTCCACATAGGGGAGACAAGCGAGGTATAATTATCAAAATAAATAAATGGTCAGAAGAGCTTTAGTTCAAAACTGTTGACCACGTGTGCTGTATGCAGAATCCTGGGTTCAGTCCTTGGAGCTGCCCATTAAAAGATCTTGAGTTAGAAAGGCTGGGAAAGGTCCATCTCTGCCTAGAGTATGGATGCCCATCAAAGCATGGAGGGAGATCACAGAACAAAAGAGAAAGGCAGGGCTTTTTTTGTAGCAGGAGCTCCTTTGCATATTAGGCTGCAACTTCCTGATGTAGCCAGTCTTCCTGGAGCTTACAGTAGGCCCTGTAGGAAGAACCCTGTAAGCTCATGGAGGATTGGCTATATCAGGGATGTGGCCTAATATGCAAAGGAGCTCCTGCTACAAAAAAAAGCCCCGGAGAAAGGTATTTAGAGAACATCCAGGCAAAATGAGCTAGGGTTGCCAAGTCCAATTCAAGAAATATCTGGGGACTTTGGGGGTGGAGCCAGGAGACATTGTGGGGTGGAGCCAGGAGCAAGGATGTGACAAGCATAATTGAATTCCAAAGGGAGTTCTGGCCATCACATTTAAAGGGACCGGACACCTTTTTAAATGCCTTCCTTCCATAGGAAATAATGGATAAGGGCACCTCCTTTTGGGGCTCATAGAATTGGATCCCCTGGTCCAATATTTATGAAACATGGGGGTATTTTGCAGAGAGGAACTGGATGCTATACTGAAAATTTAGTGCATCTACCTCAAAAAACAGCCCCCACAGAGCCCCAGATACCTGTGGATCAATTCTTTATTATTTCCTATGGGAATAAGTCTCCATGGGGAATAATAGAGTTCCCAGCAGACATTCCCCTCCCCCCACTTTCTGATGACCCTGAAGCAGGGGGAGGGCCTCCAAACCAGGGGATCCCCTGCCCCCACCTGGGGACTGGCAACCCTAAACTGGGTAGTTTATCCTTCAGAATGGGGAAAAGGCCAGGCACAGGCTCATGGAACATTCGCTTGCTTCTCACCCTGAATTTTCACTCCTTCTCCTGAAGACCTTATGAGAAGGGAGGTTTAAAACCCTGACACTTGGCTCAGTCTGTGTTTGGCTTGGGGCATGGTCTTGCGTATGACCCAGATGCACATTTTATTGCCAAGTGGAAAGAGTAAACAAGAGGCAATGATGGGGCAGGCTAGGAGCTCCTTATTTACATTGCAACGCTACCTGGAAATCCTTTCCAAGGTTACAAGGACCCATGATTTGTATTGGGCAATGACTCTGTGGACTGCTATTATGTGGGAGAGATAAACCATATCTAGAGACAGCTAATAAGCCCAAGAGGTTTATTGAATGGACACTGATGGGCCATTGTCACAAGGTTAAGAACTGGCACACCCCACTTGTTTGGGTAGTAGTTGGAGAAAAACGTTTTGGAGATGGAACACAGCTGGTGAAGACGTTGTGGGCAGGAACTTGGAAGAAGTACTCTGCTGCGGAAACATGCTGTTTGCTTCGGGGGGGGAGGGGGGAGATGCCACTCCAGTTCTGTGTGCCATACCACTCCTGCGCTGCTTGCTCTGAAATGGAGATTCTTCGTTTCGTCATGGCCCGTGTAGCTCAAAAGCCAAGGTGAACACTAATGTGGCCTCCCTCCCGCTATCCTCAATCCTGTCTCTGGCAGCAGAGCACTGCTAAGGGGGGTAGTGGCTGCCTATTGCATACCGGGTTTGTTTCAAGGTATTGGTTCTTACCTTTAAGGCCCTATATGGCCAGGGGCCTGCATACCTAAGGGACTGCCTTTCCCCACATGTTCCCTGGAGAACACTTCGGTCTGGATCACAAAATCTGCTTACAATCCCCAGCCCTAAGGAGGCCAGGCTCATGTCAACTAGAGCCAGAGCCTTCTCTGTAGTGGCCCCACGCTGGTGGAATGAGTTGCCGGAAGAGGTCAGGGCCCTGCGAGAGCTCATACAGTTCTGCAGGGCCTGTAAGATGGCACTCTTCCACTAGGCATTTGTGAACTAGGCTGCTGGCCACTACATATGAACCACCACCAACAATCTGCTGTATAGCAGCTGCAGAGAGGATAACTTAACATCTGCTATGCAGAGAACTATAAAACTGGAAAATGTAAGATCATGACACCGAATTTATTTTTTATGTATTTTATGTTTGTTTTTACTCCGTGTTTTATGGTTTTAATGCTGTACTACCATGTTGAATCATGCACAGACCAAAGAATGGCAGCTCTTGCCTTGTTTGCGGCAGCTGGGAGCTGCCACCAGAAGCCAGCTGCCCAAACTGGTCAGCCAAACCCTGGACAGGGGTACTGCTCTGAGTGAGTGGCCCAATAGGAAAAGTGCTAGAGGTGGTAGAGGAAGCCTGGTTCCTTTCTTTTCTCCCCCACCCCATGTCAGTGGGTAGGGCTATGTGCCAGTGCCCTCCCCCCCCCACAGTATGGGGCAGCAAATGTTGCCCATTTGCTAAGACACGCCCCCCCCACCCCCCGCATGGGAGCAGGCAGTCCTTCAAGTATCTCACTGCAGAAACTGCACGGTGTATTGGGAGAGGAAACAACCAAGCAATGGACAGCTTTAAGCACTACTGTTTTACACACAGAGCCAGTTTGGTGTAGTGGTGCGGACTCTTGTCTAGGAGAACCGGGTTTGATTCTGCACTCCTCCTCTTGCAATTGCTGGAATGGCCTTGGATCAGCCATAGCTCTTGTAATGTATGGCGTTCGCAGAGCGCCATCATTCAAGGCAGCGCAACCATTTCGTTATATCGCGCCAGCGAAGGAGCGTTAGTCCGCTAAAGCCGCAGAAGCAACTGTGACAACCAGGTGCCTCCGCGAAGGGCGCTGGTCATCCGCCAATCACAGCGAGTGGCGGGAAATATGGCTGGCCAGCATTGGACTGGCCAGCAGGAAGAATAGTCCCGGGGTTGTATATATATGCGGGACCCGGCCCGCGTGCTCTCTCTCTTACCTCGTGTTTGTACCATGCAATAAACTATGTTGCCCTACTCGCGTCTCTCAGACTGGTACATAACAGTGGCGACGAAGGTGGGATCTTAGCCCTTCGGGCAAGGGCTACGAAGGAGACTCACGGGCAACTCGTCGTCCCATCGCTTCATCGCCGAATCGCTACTTCGCCATACCATACCATACCAAACCTTTAATGGCATAATAGATTCAGATAAAAATACACAGAATATAAAAATTTAAACATTGGAGATAAAATCAAAATAAAACCGAGCTTACAGATACATTCAAACATGGTCAGAATTAAATTTAAGGATGTCAGCCAGAAATTTTGCCACAGCCTCACTAACCACCCCCTCAGTATCACTCAATAAATAATAACAGGGTGGCAGAATAGACAAATCTGGAGAAAAAGAAAGCTTGCTAAATAAATCTTTACGGAGGTTATGGTAAAAAGAACAATCAAGCAATATATGCTGGATTGAGTCAGGGGTATTCGCTCCACAGGAGCAAAGTCTGTCGGCTAAAGGGACTCGCTGATATCTCCCTTGTAAAACTTTGGAGGGAAACGCGTTTAGTCTGGCCAACATAAATGCCCTGCGATGACTTGGAGTGGTTAGGTCTGATAGATAATTGGGCATTTTGCCACAAAAAGCATAAAGACCTAAGGAAGCTGGAGAGCAAGTATAAGGGAGAGTTGGCCGTAATTTCGTTTCCTCCAATTCCCACAGTCTCAGTTTAATACATCTGAAGATATATGACTCTTCAGAGGTAGAAAAATCATCTACCTCTAACCCCAATTGATTGAGTTTAGACAGAAGCACTGCTGTCCAGGACGAAATATATGGGTCTCTTTTCATACAATCAAGAAGGCTGTTGGGATCTGTTCTAAAATGAATTTTGAGCCAGAATTTAAACACTGCAATCCAGGCTTTTGTCTCCACCAAAGACTGACCCACTTCAGAGCAGAGAGCAAAGTAGGACACACATTTTGGCAAACCAAGAATTTGTCTAAAGAATGAGGCTTGAATGCCCTCCACTTTCCTGGTAAAAGCTGAGATCCATATAGGGATACCATAGAGGATTTGGGCAAGCGTTTTGGCTTTGAATACTTTAATAGCTGCTGGAACTAATTGGTTGCCCCTTGCAAAAAAAAACTGTTTAATTTGAGCAGCTGAACACTTAGCCAAGTTGATGGTGTTGTTACGATGTGAAACCCAGCTTAACTTGTGGTTAAAAGTGATCCCCAAGTATTTAAAATTTTTTGTTTGCTCGATTGTTGAATTGCCAATAAACCATCTCTGTGGGCCCCAGCAATTTGAAAAGACAACTACTTTAGATTTGGTATAATTGATAGTAAGTGAATTACAATTACAGTAGTCATAAAAGGCGTTCAAATACCTTTGCAGGCCCACTCTTGTACAAGAGAGGATGGTAGTGTCATCGGCATAAAGTAATAAGGGGACCACTCGGCCTGCAAGTTTAGGCGGATGACCATTGATAGGGGTCAAAAATTGTGCCAGGTCAGTTAAAAATAAATTAAAAAGATGTGGGGCCAGCACACAACCTTGTTTTACCCCCTTTAACACTGGGATTTTACTAGTCAAGTCACCGCTAGAAGAAAATTTCACTTGGCAAAAGGTATTAGAATGAAGTTTCCTCAAGAGAAACAGCAAACGAGGGTCCATTCCCAGGTAACCTAGCTTGATCCATAGTTGGGCTCTATCTATTGAATCAAAAGCACCCTTCAAATCGATGAAGGCAGCATATAATTTTTTTGACCCGGTATGCATATATTTTTCAGCAAGGAAGGCCAGAGTGCAGCAGTGATCCATAGCAGATTTGCCTTTGGAGAAGCCAATCTGTTCAGGACCTATGATGTTGCCTAGGCGCATCCAGTCAGTTAATCGGAGTTCTAAATGTTTTGCATACAATTTGCCCACTATAGATAATAAACTAATGGGGCGGAAGTTTTCTGGTAACTCCAACCCCCCCTTTTTGTATATTGGGATAATTATAGAGTCAAGCCAAGAGTCAGGGATGGAGCCATGCAGATCGATAAAAGAGAACAATTTTGCAAGGGGCAAGAGCCACCAATCGGCATCGCTACTTCGCAACGACCGCCGCCATGGCCAGCCCCAGCGGGAACACCGGTCACATTGAAGCTTTCGACCACACGAATCCCGAGGGATGGGAATCCTATTCGGAAAGAGTCGATTGCTACCTGAGGGCGAATCGAGTAACCGAGGACGGCATGAAGCGGGACATTCTCCTGAGCGTCTGCGGGGCCGCCACCTTCGAGATCGCAAAGGGTCTCTCGGCACCCGCTCGCCTCACGGAGAAAACGTACACGGAGGTCGTCCGCCTCCTCACGGGCCATTTCCTGCCGCAGCCGTCGCGGGTGGCCCGACGGTTCCTCTTCCACAAGAGGGACCAGGCCCAGGGAGAATCAGCTGCGGACTACCTGGCCGCCCTGCGCCAGATCGCCGGAAGCTGCAACTTCCCGAATTTGGAAGAGACCCTGGCCGATTGGTTCGCCTGGGGCCTCCGCGACGAGAGGCTCCAGCAAAAGCTCTTCGCAAAGGAAGAGCTCACCCTTCAGGGCGCCTTCAGCGAGGCCGTGGCCTTCGAGCGCACCACCCGGACGTTCCCCAAGGCCAAGTCGGAAGCCGTCCACCACGAGGAGCTGGACCCCCACCACCAGGACGAGGGAGAAGCGCTCCAGCTGCACCGCTCTGCAAGACCAGCCTCCCGAGCCCCACAGCGGCCCCGAACGAACGAAAGATCGAACCAACGCAACAACGAAAGAGCGAAATGCGCCAGTTGCGGCGACCCCCACGACCGTCGGGACTGCCAGTACAGAACCTGGGATTGCAGGAGCTGCGGGAAGACCGGTCACATAGCACGGGCTTGCCGAGCCAAGCCCCACCGCCCGCGGCCAACCACGCACCACGAGGCCGCCGAGTTCCACTCCACGGCCTCCACCACGCTACAGGTACTGAACCTGCCCCTAGCCACCCCCAACAAGATTAAGGTGTCGGTCCGCATAGAGGGGGCCCCCTGCCTCATGGAGGTGGACTCGGGCTCCTCCATCTCCATAATTGCGGAGGAGACCCTGAGGCAGTTACACCCCGGCTACAGAGGACAGCTGCGGCCGGCCGATTTTGTACTGCGGGACTTTCAGAAAAACCCGGTTCAAATCGCGGGGTGGGCGAGGGTGCACGTGGAGCGAGGGTCCTTCAGAGGCCCGCTAGATATCCTGGTAGTCAAGCGACCGCTGGCCACCCTGTTGGGCCTCACATGGTTCGGCCCCTTAGGAATCAGAGTAGAGGTGTCACAAACGGCCATAGCCGGTGGGTTCGGGGAGGTGTGCAGAGAGTTCCCAGAGGTTTTTGATGGGTCGTTGGGTAGCTACAAGGGCCCGGCCATCTCCCTGCCGCTCGACCCAACGGTCAGACCGCTCCGGCTGAAGGCAAGGAGAGTCCCCTTCGCCCTAAAACCCAAAATCGAGGCTGAACTGGACCGCCTAGTAGCACAAGGGGTCCTAGAGCCGGTCGATTACGCCATGTGGGAAACCCCCATAGTGACTCCGGTCAAACCGAATGGGGACGTGCGGATATGTGCCGACTACAAGTGCACAATCAACAAGGCGCTCCAGGATAATCCCTACCCAGTGCCGGTAGTCAGCCATGTCCTGGCCGCCCTTGCGGGGTCCAAGATTTTCGGGAAGCTGGACTTGGCACAAGCCTACCAGCAGCTTCCAGTTGACACCAAAACAGCTGAGGCACAGACGATTGTGACCCATAGGGGGGCGTTCAAGGTGAACCGGCTACAGTTTGGGGTCAGCGTAGCTCCAGGGATCTTCCAGAGTATAATGGACGCTCTCCTCAAAGGGATCCCAGGAGTCCAGCCTTTTTTCGACGACGTTTTAATCGCCGCCCCGGACCCTGAGGAGTTCAGCAACCGTCTCAGGGAGGTGCTCCGTCGTTTTCAAACCGCTGGACTTAAGGTGAAGAGGGAGAAGTGTTTGCTGGGGGTACCAAGGGTGGAGTTCCTAGGATTCGCAGTGGACGCAGAGGGAATCCACCCGACCGAGGGGAAAACCAGGGCCATCGTCCAAGCCCCGGCCCCCATGTGTAAAGCGGAGCTACTGAGCTTCTTGGGGGTGCTCAACTTTTACCACACCTTCATACCCCACAAAGCGGCCATTGCCGAACCCCTACACCGGTTACTGGACAAAAAAGCTCCTTGGGTGTGGGGGAAGAAGCAAGCCGCTGCGTTCCAGGCAGTGAAGGACGTCCTGGTTTCTAACGCGGTGCTCCACCACTTCGACGAGTGCCTCCCAGTCGTCCTGGCATGCGATGCATCGCTGTATGGGGTGGGCGCTGTCCTGGGGCACCAACTATCGGACGGCCGGGAGGTACCGGTCGCTTACTATTCCCGCACCCTAACGTCGGCGGAGCGTAATTACGCTCAAATCGACAAGGAAGCCCTGGCAATTGTAGCGGGGGTTCACAAATTTAACGATTATTTGTATGGGCGCAAGTTCACTATAGCGACCAACCACAAGCCGCTTTTGGGTCTGCTGGCCCCAGACCGCCAAACCCCCCAAATCTTGTCCCAAAGGGTGTTGAGATGGAATCAATTCCTAAATTCATACACCTACACGTTGGTACACAGGGCGGGCAAGGCGATGGGCCACGCCGATGCACTCAGTCGCCTACCGCTTCCAGACACGGGACCCGACCCGGCCCCAGCACACCAGGTGATGTCCGTCGAGTCACTTCCGGACCAGCCCATCCACGCTGCTGAAGTGGCAAAGGCCACAGGGAAAGACAAAACCCTAGCGAGGGTGCTCGACTGGGTGGTGAGGGGGTGGCCAGAGAGGGACATGGGGGGAGAGTTCAAGCCGTACAAAATGAGGCGGGAGGAACTCGCGGCCCACAAGGGGTGCCTGCTATGGGGGAGCCGGGTGGTGGTTCCCCCTCCCCTCCAGAAAAGGGTCCTGGAATCGCTACATGAAACACACCCGGGCATTGTGAGGATGAAGGCCCTAGCCAGGAGCTATGTGTGGTGGCCGGGAATGGACGGGGAAATAGAGGACTGGGTCCGGAGATGCAGCGCGTGCCAGGAATCGCGGCCGGACCCACCCAGCGCCCCGGCCACACGGTGGGAAACCACAAGGAAACCATGGTCTAGGCTCCACATAGACTTCGCGGGGCCGTTCCAGGGGCAGACATTCCTAATAATAGTGGACGCCTACACAAAATGGCTAGAGGTCCTCCCTGTGGCGTCCACCTCCTCAGCAGCCGCCATCCGAGCCCTGCGCCGGGTCCTGTGCACCCACGGCATCCCTGACACCCTGGTCTCGGACAACGGGGCCGCCTTCACCTCGGGAGAGTTCCAGGCATTTCTCCAGAGGTACCTCATAAGGCACATCAGGTCGGCCCCCTTTCACCCAGCTACCAACGGCCAGGCCGAGCGGATGGTCCGCACCACCAAAGAGGCCCTGGGCAGGATCGTGCAGGGCGATTGGGACCACAGGCTAGCCGCATTCCTCTTCGACAACAGGGTCATCCCAAACCCTGTCACGGGGGTCAGTCCAGCAGAGCTCCTCATGGGGCGCAAACTCACCACAAGGCTGGACAGGCTACACCCCGACCGAGCCTCTGACATACGTGGGTCCCCAGAGGTCCGCGAGGCAGCTAGGGGGTTCTTTGCCGGGGACCCAGTGTTCGCCCGCAACTACGCCTCGGGACCCGAGTGGATAGTAGGACGGGTGCTACGGGTCGTGGGTTCCCGTCACTACGAAGTATCCACTGAGGGGGGCCAGATCCTACGCCGGCACATCGACCAGATGCGCCGCCGGACACTACCCGAGGCGCCCACGGAAGCAAGGGGGGCAGCCCGAGCCGAGGGGCCAACCACAACCCTGCCACCATCCATCACTCTGCCTCCTCCCGCGGGGGCAGCCCAAGCCCCCGAGCTCGGCCCGCAACCCACGGAGGCCCAGGCTCCCGAGGAGACTCCGGGGCCCGAAGTCACCTCGGCTCCGCAAGCTACCCCACGACGTTCAACTCGAGAGCGCCGGCCTCCCGCCTACCTCCAGGACTATGTTACTAGCTAAGGGGGGAGGAGTGTAATGTATGGCGTTCGCAGAGTGCCATCATTCAAGGCAGCGCAACCATTTCGTTATATCGCGCCAGCGAAGGAGCGTTAGTCCGCTAAAGCCGCGGAAGCAACTGTGACAACCAGGTGCCTCCGCGAAGGGCGCTGGTCATCCGCCAATCACAGCGAGTGGCGGGAAATATGGCTGGCCAGCATTGGACTGGCCAGCAGGAAGAATAGTCCCGGGGTTGTATATATATGCGGGACCCGGCCCGCGTGCTCTCTCTCTTACCTCGTGTTTGTACCATGCAATAAACTATGTTGCCCTACTCGCGTCTCTCAGACTGGTACATAACAGCTCTGACAGAGTTTGTCCTTGAAAGGGCAGCTGCTGCAAGAGCTCTCAGCCCCACCCACCTCACAGGGTGTCTGCTGTGGGGGAGGAAGATAAAAGAGATTGTGAGCCGCCCTGAGTGGAGGGCGGGATATAAATCCAATATCTTCATCTTCTTCAACCTCCAAGTGGGGACCTGGAGATCTTCCAAAATTTCAACAGATTGCCACACTACAGATATGTTCCCTTGAAGAAATTGGCCACTTTGGAGGCTGTACTCTATAGCGTTATTTCCTCCGATGGTCCCCAAACTATGACCTCCTCATGTTCCACCTCAAAATCTACAGGAATTTCCCAACCCTGGCAACCCTAGTCACAGTCCCTGTAGACAGCTGCCCCAAGTAGCTGTCTTCTTACTGCATTCTGGTCTAAAAAAACTTTCTATCATATCCTTAAGGGCAGCCCCACAGAGAATGTAACAGTAATCTAGCCCAGAGGTAACCACAGCATGGATAACCGTGGCCGGATCATGTTTCTTAAAGCAGCAGCAAAAACCCAGAGAGCAGCAGCAAAACAGCAATCAAAATTTAAAAGGGACGGGGGGAGGGAGAAGAGCAATCACCCATGAAGAATGGAAAGAGGAAGAGAACAGGCATTCGGAGATCAATTCTGCTCAATCACCTAATAATAATATGAATGTTAACAGTGATTACTAGGTCACTGAATAAATCCCTGTCAGTTCAGTCAACACATCAACGGAAGCAGGCACTAAGCAGTCCCCAACATGGTGCCCAGAGGTGCCATGGTGACCACCAACATCTTTCCTGGTACCCACCAAGTGTTTTTAGAAAGCGAATGGGATCAGGTGGAGTTCTGCCCAGGCAGGACAACAGGTTGCCCATTTGAGATCTGATTGGCTGTGCAAATTGAAAGAATATTTCCAAGACAGCTACTCTCTCTAGTTCAGACGCGTTAGCCATGGTACTTAGTCTGTTGCTGCAAAATAGTAACGAATCCAGTAGCACCTTTAAGACTTACATTTTATCATAGCACAAGCTTTTGAGAAACATAGCTCTCTTCGTCTCTCTATCTCTTTGTAGCGTCTTGTGCTGAAATAAAGCACCGCGCGGCCATGCAGCAGAGGCGACCAGGGGAAGTCCCCTGGTCGCCCAGCGCAGCGCGCGAAAGGACCCCGCCAATCACGATTTGTGGCGGGAAGTTTGACTGGCCAGGATTGGACTGGCCAGTTAGTGGGCTGTTCCGGGATAAAGTGTATATAAAGCAGGTCCCGGCCCGCGTTGCCCAGTTCTGTGATGTACCTTCTAATAAAGTATGTTGCCTTCTGCACGTCTCGTCACTGAGTACATTACACTCTTCATTCCCAGTATAGCTTTTCAAGTTACTACTGTTATCACCTGCATTTGGGCTGTGCTGTGTATGTGGACTCTATGTTTCATGTGTGTGGGTAGTTCCTGCCTGACTCATCGGAGCCTTTAGGACTGAGCTTGGGCACCCAGGAACAATGGGAAGCAGGATCCAAATCTCTAGACCAATCACCAGCCCCCTGCTGGTTCAAATGACCCAATGATGTTCTAGCGTGGGAACTCTGCCGTGTACATAGTTGGCTGTTGGCCCCCTTGCCCCAGTTGAGCAGTCTTAGTTTAACCGTTGCCATGCTGTTATCTCAATAAAGAGTTTTGATTCACCGCTACCAAGTCTCCTCATGCATCGAACCCATAATTTAACAGGCTTCCTCTGTGTGTGTGTCTGGTTGGTTCTGCCTTCCACATGGTTATTTTGTGGTTGTGCTGATCACCCCGTGTCAGAATTCAAAAGCTGCACACAGGCTCAAAAAGGTGGGGGGCCATTGCTGTAATCAATCAGTTATTTCCTGGGACATTTTGAGTTTGCCAGAGATACCTTTAGATTATTTTTGTTCCTAATGTTCTATTTTTTGTTCCTAGTGCTCTGTTTTAATGCCATGAAACAACAAAAACATAACATGACATGACATAAGAGAGGAAAACACACAATGAAACTATCCTACGTGTTTGTTTGTTTTAAAAAAACAAGACTATTCCTAGCTGGCTCCTGTTTTTTAATATTTCTTTTTAACTTTGTGGTGACATCTGGTGGTCTGTTGTATTATTGACCCAGCAGAGAGGGAGTATTTTCATAGTTTCTATGCTCTATTCAAAGGATCCTTTGCTCCTAATGACCTAATGCTATTATTGGAAATAGGTATACATAAGAAAACTCAGCCTTCATAATTATGTTGCCCTACAGTGCAAACCACATATTTATGTTTTCCTATTTGTAGTCTATCCCAGTTTTCTGCAACAGGCTACTGTTGCAATATTACAAACATATGCTGCTAGCAAAACTTTTATTCATCCAGAAAAAACACACAACCAAGTCCTTAACATCTTGGTAAGGCATATGTCACTATGTAATTTTACTACACAAAAGCTGTGCAGAGACCCAAGAATTAGATTAGAACTCCTACAGTCCAATGCTAAGGGCTTACCTCAGCTTTAAGACTCAGCTAGTTAGACCTAGGATTCCAAGGGCCTTTATGACATCAGAGCAGCTGAGCCAATAGCAGTCAGGGGGCACAGCTATGATGACATCTCTGGCTACCAAACCCTACTGTTGTTTGTAAAGACGCATAGGCCATGGAACTATGTGTACTGCTTGGACTAAGAGCGAGGAGACCCAGTTTCAAATCCCCATTCTGTCATGAAGTTCACTGGGTGATCATGAACCAATCATTCTCTTCCAGCCAAACCTACCTTACAGGGTTGTTATCAGTGTTCCCTCTAAGCTGCGGTGTCTTGTGAGCAAAAATTCCACTTTGTGAGCTGCTGGCGTTAAAGTTGTGAGCTACTGCATAAATTAGTGTGCTCTGGGGCCATTTTTCCTGAGCTAAGACAAAAATGTGTGAGCTGAAGGCTAAAAATCTGTGAGCTAGCTCACACTAATTCAGCTTAGAGGGAACACTGGTCAGAATCCCAGGACATTCCTTTTAAAGCTTTCAAAAATAAAACGTATACTTTATCCAGGGCTTTTTTTGGTAGAAAAAGCCCAGCAGGAACTCATTTGCCTATTAGGCCACACCCCCTGCCATCACCATTGTTCCACACGGCTTTATTTGTATAAAAAGCCCAGCAGGAACTCATTTGAATAATAGGCCACACCCACTGCCATCACCATTGTTTCACACAGGGCTTTTTTTGTAGAAAAAGTCCAGCAGGAACACCTCATGATGCCAAGCCAGCCAGAACTGCGCTCCTGTGCGTTCCAGCTTAAAAAAAAAAAAGCCCTGGCTTTATCAAGCGTTTCAAAATCTGTACTAAGGCTTTCAGCTTACATGTACTTACTTGGGAGCAAATCCCATTGTTGAACTCAGTGGGATTTAGATCTGAGTAATCATGGATAGGATCAAGCTGCATACAACCTGAAGGGGATTGAAGAGAAAAGGGGAGGATCAGTGTCACAGCAGGAGATTATATTCTAGTGATACTTACACATTCCTGTTCAGGAGAGTTTCCCCTGTATCTTACAGTTCTGATAAATTTGGTTTTTCTTTTGAAGTGGAAGTTTTTCATTGTTTTGTTTTCTATTTCCTCTCCCTCCCATGTGCTCTTTTTGCTTGAGTTCATTTGCTGATTTTCTCGTTTGCATATAACTAATGCTAGGACTTTTTTTGTAGAAAAGGCCCAGCAGGAACTCATTTGCATAGTAGGCCAAACCCCCTGGCATCACAATTGTTTCACACAGGACTTTTTTCGTAGAAAAAGCCCAGCAGGGACTCATTTGCATATTAGGCCACACCCCCTGACACCAAGCCAGCCAGAACTGCATTCCTGTGCCTTCCTGCTCAAAAAAACGCCCTGACTAATCCAGATAGATGTCTGCCTTGACATAACTGGGGGGTGAGGGGGAAGAAACCTGGATAGGATTGCACATTCTTAGAAAATTCTGTCTTTGAGGTTTTCCCTCACCCTCTTTCTAAACACATGCAATGTTTCAAAATTCTAGTTTAGCATTCATAATATTTAAGACAGTCTCACAGGCAGTCTTAACAGGAACTGGCCTGTCCGGTCGTGTCTTACCTATGATGTGGAAAGTGGTATGAAGTAAGTTGCAGCCAAGTTACGGCAACCTCATAAGGTTTCCAAGGCAAGATACATTCAGAGGTTGTTTGCCATTGCCTGCCTCTGGGTCTCGACCCTGGACTTCCTTGCTGGCGTCCCACCCAAGTACTGACCAGGGCTAATCCTGTTTAACTTCCAATCTGCTAAGACTGGGCCACCCTGATGAGGATCTATAACACTTACTAGTATTTTGTATAGCCCAAGCCCTACAGATGCAATACCTCTGTAATTTCCCATTTTAGTTGTTTATGTTATTCCCCTTTGCAATAGGTTTGACATTTTTTCTAACAACAGCAGTGAGAGCATCTGACAGCCAATCAGAGTGTACTGACCTCTCTCTTCGGGCTGGATCTTGTTTTGAACCAGCCTCCCTTTGTAACACTTCCTCCCCACGCCCTGCTGAGTCTACATATCGGCCTGATGCAATTAGGTCCTGTGCATCTGATGAAGTGAATTCTGACTCTCCATTAATGTTTATGCATTGTTTACAATTAGCAGAGCAGAGGGGGAAAACAAAGAGGCTTTCTTTAAACAGGTTCTCCACCCTGCAACAGATCTTTAGGCGTAGAGAAATCCTGCTCCACTGGTGTTCCTCAGGGAACCCACAGCAGTGGATTGTACCCATACAGTGATAATTCTCCATTTTGCATTTGTTGCCAGTTGCCACTCCAAGTGCACAAGTGTTTGCTTGATTAAGGAAGTACCTACATAATCGTTTTCTGTCGGTCACCATGTCTACTCAGACTGGCAGTGGCTCTCCAGGGTCTCAGGCTGAGGTCTTTCCCATCATCTAGCACCTGGTCCTTTCAGCTGGAGATGCCAGGGACTGAACCTGTGATCTTCCCCTCCCTCAACAAAAAAAAAATCATCTGTACTGTAGCATCTGTGTTGGTATGAACACTCACGAATCTGCCTTATACTGAGCGAAACCCTTGGTCCATCAGGGTCAGTGCTGTCTACTCAGACTGGCAGTGGCTCTCCAGGGTCTTAGGCAGAGGGCTTTCACTCACCTGCTGCCTGGTCCTTTCAGCTAGGGATGCTGGGGACTGAACCAGGGACCTTCTGCATGCCGAGCAGATTCTCTACCACTGAGCTACAGTCCCTCCCCTATATTCCAGTGCAAGCTGATAGCCCAACTAAAATCAACAACAGTTGCTCCTCAACAATGGACAGATCTGAGGACAGCAGCAGCACTGACCCCCCCTCTCCGCAATGGTAAACATTGCTACTCCCTTAAGGTATTTCTTTGCCACTTCCTGTTACTGTCACTGAGGAAGTAGCCCTGTTTAAAGAACTGTTAGTCACCGGTGGTTGGCTTCAGGAAGCTTGCTACATATAGATGCTTCCTCCACTTTTCTCACCTTGAACAGGCAGTGAGCCTGTTTTGGAAAAAATCTGAGGGAAGCTGAACCAAGGAGTCCGCCTGGGTCTCAGCCCCCTCAGGGCTTCCCGGGCTGGATGGGAGCCAATAAGGATACCAGGTTCAAACAGGAAAAAGGGAACACAAGCTTAAATTTTACTGAGCCTTTCCAAACTATCTAGAGTCCTCTAAGCATTCAGGTTATTAAGAAACAAGTGTACACATGTTACCCTAGTTAGGAAGAAGAGATCTCCCCTATGCCTGCCCACTATGACCTCAAGTAGGCAATCCTAAGGCAACACCTACCATTTGGAAAACCCGTGTATATATACCATTCCTGCCTCTGAGTGAAGGCGGGGAACAAATACCAAAAGGATACCAATAACCAGGCCCATCCTCTCAAGAATACAGTGACCCCTAAACACTCCTAGGTCATTGGAACAAGGTCAAGAAATTAGAACAGGTGACATACATGACCTTAACCCCTAAAGTTTTGTCTATGGAGATACGAGATGGCACCGCTCAGTACAGGAATGTAAACTCTCCATGTGCTGAAGTGAGGCTCCTGGGTGTTCTTCCTGGACGGTCTTAGAGGAGCCAGCACCTTTGACTCGGAATGTTTTTGAATTGTGTATGACTTTATGAAGATTTGTATAACCCCAACGTGAACATCTGACGAAGCCTCCGTGTGAAACGGCCGGCTCCAGCTTGCGGCCCTGTGACCAATTTATGAAATTGGGGATCAGCTTCTTTGCCACTGACAGCCTCTGAAGAATGGCACTGGTTTTGGCCTCTGAATCAATGGAATGATTGCAGTGGATTTACGTAAGTGCATTTTGAACTGCTGGTTTGTTGTCTCCCAGTTGCACCGGGAGTTTATCGGGTCAAAGTAAAATTTAGATGAACACAACATATATGAAATTGTTTTAATGTTTACATTGCACTTTTTTGAAATTTTTCACAATTATACTTTTTAAACGGATTATAAATTTGTTACCAGTTACCATGAACCTTTTTTTGTGGGAAGTTCACACACAGCCAGGCACCATTTCTCCTAAGATGCAGGCTTTGTGCAGGGCTTTTTTTTTTAGCAGGAATGCACAGGAACACAGTTCCGGCTGGCTGGGCACCAGGGGGTGTGGTCTAATATGCAAATGAGTTTCTGCTGGGCTTTTTCTACAAAAAAGGCCCTGGCTTCGTGCATACGGCAATGCTTCGTGGGAGGAACCCAACTCTGCTTTTGCTACATTGAGCTTTACCAGGCCTTTTTTTTGGTAGAAAAAAGCCCAGCAGGAACACATTTGCATATTAGGCCACACCCCCTGATGCCAAGCCAGCTGGAACTGTGTTCTTGCGGGTTCTTGCTCAAAAAAAAGCCCTGAACTTTATATACGATTGCAAGGCCCCCATGATTCAAAATCTGCCACAGTTCTCGCCCCTCCCCCCCCCGGGGACTTGGTTAGTCATGTCTCCATTAGAATTGGGACCAACCATCACATTGGGTTTGTTGCATAGATTGGGAAGGAGGAGGTCCAGTCCAGTCTTCACACCCATAATAGCACAGCAGAAAGAACAGATAGGTAATCAATTCATAATGCAACATAAAAACGGGGGCTCTGCTGGAGCCTTTTCTAAAAAGCAGGGTTGCCAATTCTAGGTTGGGAAATACCTGACATTTCGTGAGTGGAGCCTTGGAGAGTGGGATTTAAGAAAGGGAGGAAACTTGGTAGGCCATCAAGTCCACCTTCCAAAGCTGCCGTTTTCTCCAAGAGAAAGTGGAATAAAGGGTTTAAATAAATAAACAAGCTATTTATATAGTCTGGAGATCAGTTGTAATTCCAGATCTCAAGCCTCCATCTGGAGGCTGGAAACCCTACTTGGGCAGCCTGGTCCCCTGGAACTCCAGGAATGTGCCAAGTAATGACAGTAACAAGAGGAGGTCCAGAAAGACTGCCAAGGGAGGGGAAATCCTATTGCCCACTAGCCCCTGTCTATCCCTTCCCTTCCCAGCTGTGGCTCCAGCTCAGCTTCCCTCTTCCTTTAATTCCTCTTCCTCTAGGTGCCATTTGGAGTCACCATGGCAACCCAATATGTTGCCTGAACTGAGGGGTTAAAAAAAAGAGAGAGGAATGCACAGGCATTGTTATTTAAGGTTCTACCTAGGGTTGCCAGCTCTGGGCTGATAAATAATGAGATTTTGTTTGGGGTTGGAGCCTGAGAAGGATGTGGCTTGGGGCATAATACCATAGAGTCCAACTTCCAAAGTGGCCATTTTCTCCAGGAGGACTGATCTCTGTCACCTAGGGGTCAGTTACAATAGCAGGAAATCTCCAGCCAACACCTGGAGGTTGTAGCCAAAAAACAACTGCATCAAAGAAAACAAACCACTTATAACAAAAATTACAAAATTTCTATAATAAAGGTGCAAATGCGTCCAAAAATACATTAATAAATAATAACATAAATCAAGAACAAAGTCCCGTGTAGAAAAGTAGTATTCCATAGGATGACTCCAAGAAAATTTCAAAGTCTTTACAGAGCAGTCCTACTCCAAAGCAAATCCCAAACAGAGTCCTTTCTTGTCGGCTTCAGAAGGAAAAATTCTTGCCTTCACGCAATCACCGGCTTAAATCGCGTTCCACTGCGTTGCAGCTTCTTCAAAAGCCAACTGCAAAGTCCTCAGACTGTCTTCTCTTACATGCCCATGTTGAATATCTTAAATGATGGCTGTGTTAAGAGAAGACAGTCTGAGGACTTTGTAAGTGATTGCGTGAAGGCAAGAATTTTTCCTTCTAAAGCCGACAAGGAAGGGATTTGCTTTGGAGTAGGACTTTGTTCTTGATATATGTTGTTATTTATGAATGTATTTGTGGACGCATTTGCACCTTTATTATAGAAATTTTGTAATTTTTGTTATAAGTGGTTTGTTTTCTTTGATGCAGTTGTTTTTTGGCTACATTTTCGTACTGTGTCGCCATTGATTTTTCTTTCTAACACCTGGAAATTGGCAATCCCAGCTCTACCCCACAGGTCTTTTTAAAGGTAGTCCCCTGTGCAAGCACCAGCCGTTTCCAACTCTGGGGTGACGTTGCATCACAATGTTTTCACTACAGACTTTTTACGGGGTGGTTTGCCATTGCCTTCCCCAGTCATCTACACTTTCCCCCCAGCAAGCTGGGTACTCATTTTACCGACCTCGGAAGGATGGAAGGCTGAGTCAACCTTGAGCCGGCTACCTGAACCCAGCTTCCACCAGGATTGAACTCAGGTCATGAGCAGAGCTTGGACTTCAATACTGCAGCTTACCACTCTGCAAATGTCAGCTTTCAACCAGATTCTCAGAAGCCAACATTGTAGCTGCAGTTGGTCCTGTTGTGCAGATCTTTTGGACGTAAGGTGGTCAGCCCTTGGCGATTAGATATAAAGCTGATGGTAATAATATTCTGCATTCAGGGGGTGAAAACCAACAATTAAATAGACAGCAGCGCATCCTAGAAGCTTAAACCAACTTTATTCTGCAGAAGTCAAAACTCTGAGCACTGTTTCATGATATTGTGGTTGGTTCTGCTAAAAAGGTATGATGCCACTTTTGTTTGGTGTTGTTTTTTACCTCTCTTCGGAGTCTTGGACCAATGATCTCACACCTGCAAAGGATGTTTGCAAATGCCCCGGAGGGGAAGCGCCTGTGGGCAGGGTCATGTTGCAACAGGCCACATGGAGGATCAGTTTTCCCACATCAGGGCGGTTACCATATCTTCCCATCTCATCGTCCAGGCTGCGAGAATCATAGCTTGGCCAACACCACCCAGAAAACTTTGGGGTTGAAAATAAACATGAGGCTCCTACCTTGTTGGGAAGAGGTTGTGGCTCAGCAGTAGAACACATGCACGACATCCCAGGTTTAATCTCAAGTAGCAAATGTTAGGAAAGACGTTTCTCTGTCTAGGACGTAAAACTGCCAATGGCCAGAGAAGATTAGTGACCGAAGGAACCACACTAGACAGGATTTATTTTTATGGAGCTGGGTTTCCCTGACCAAACTCTCATTCTCCCTCTGTGCTTAGGGGAAAATGGTGGGTGCAAATGATGTTGCACAACATGCTGACATCATTTCTGGGTATAAACGCAGAAGGGACATCATAGCCTCAAATAACTCCCTAAGTCAGGGGTGTTAAACTCATTTGTTATGAGGGCCAGGTCTGACATAAATGAGACCTTGTTGGGCCGAGCCGTGTCAGGCCAGGCCGTGTGTGTACCTATTTAAGATTAGGTAGCAGAGATAATGTGACAGACTTCACATTTCTGGGATCCAAGATCACTGCAGATGGTGACTGTAGCCATGACGTTTGCTCCTTGAGAGGACAGCTATGGCGAACCTGGACAGTATAATAAAAAGTAGAGACATCACCCTGCCAACAAAAGCCCATATAATCGAAACGATGGTATTCCTAGTAGTAACGTATGGCTGTGAGAGCTGGACAATAAGGAAGGCCGAGCACAGAAGAATAGATGCTTTTGAGATGCTTTTGAGACTGTGCGACTGAACAACAACAACAAGCAGAGATAGGACTTCCAGAGTTGGAGCATAATGAGCTGACCTGTTTCTCTTAGGAGGAACAGACCAAGATCTTTGTTTTGGACATAAAAGGCACTCTAATGCCTGCTGTCTACTTTTTTCCAGCAAAGGAAACTGTTTAAGACGTGCATAAATCACTCAAGGGAATTTACTTTGGCTGGCGAGAGATCCCAGGAGGGGTCTGTTTTTGGCTTTGAACGTTCCCCATTGAGAGTCTGCATTTCAGCGTCTACAAAGAATCTCTGGAGTCATTAAGTTGACATAAACTCATTAAGGTTCCGGCTTCCTACAGACTATAATAACATCAGAAGACTGAGTTGGACGGTATAATTAATGTTTAACGTTGTTAAGGTAAAAGATTCTTATCTTTCACTTCGGCACTAATTTAAGACTGTTTTTTTAAAAAAGTTTTAAGATCCAGAGCTATTGGCTTCAGAATGAAATTAAAGAGGAGTGGAAGGGGGTGAATGTGGAACTTTTGGAATTAAGAGAAAGCAGAAAAATGCAGATAAATACTTGCTGTTGAAAATTCCTGTGGCTTCTGAGACCCCCAGACAAAACAACTGCAGTCTCTTATCACAAAGCAGGAAGTGACGTGTGTTTTAAATATCATGAGATTTACAACCAGTGAGTATGGGACTTCATTGCCAGAGAATCAGGAAGTAATTGCTGAGAGAAAGAGGAACTTCTTAATGTCCATGTATTTTCAAGAATCAGAAACCATAGAGAAACATCGGAGGCCATTACAGAAAGGTCAACTTTTAAAATAAAACACAGTGAAACGGGACTGTAATAATATTCATAATCAACATAAATCATCCCCAAAAGGAGAAACAATTTGGACTATATAGTTGGAAATGAAAAATAAGCCCTAGGGGAAAAAGGAAAAGTTTTTTAAAAAGTGAGGCTTGGAAACCGCCATTTTGGAAATTTAAAAACTTTGAAAATTAATTTCTTGAGCTAGGGAGCTCTGAGGACGGCGATTTTGGGCTTGCTGGAAAGGGCATGCTCTAATCTATTAAATGCAACTATCAGATCGTGGATTGGTGAGATCAATTTGAACTCCATTACTTGCAATGGGCAGCCAGTAATGTCAGACCAGAAGCTGGGATTAAGAGCTACAAGGGCAAGAGCCTCCTCATTGGCAGAAGGAAAAATGTCTAAACAAGGGCAGGATCAACTGGATGCCATGGAAGCAAGACTTTTAAAAGCAATGAAGGATTTAATAACAGGAAGTGAAAAGAAACTCACTAAGGAAATAATTAAAGAAATAAATTCAAGTGCTGAAGTAGTATAGAAGGATATAAAAAAGAAATTGATGAACTGAAAAAAGAGTCTCAAGCAACAGCGAAAAAGACTGAAGAGATTGAAGAAAAGATAAAAGATCAAGATGCTACCATTAAAAAGATGCAGGATAAAGCAATACTACAGGATTGCAAGCTGATGGAGAACATGATACGTCTAAGAGGAGTACCTGAGACTGACCAAGAGGATCTAAAGAAATGTATTGCTACAACATTGGCTGATTTTATGGGACATGACCCTGTGGAGATGGGACGTTTGTGTGATTATGTTTACAGGGTCAATTCAGAATTTGCCAGAAAGCGCAAGCTACCCAGGGACGTGGTAGTGAAGTTTACTACAAGAGACGTGGTGGGAAGGATCTTAAGTAAGCAATTTGAAAGTCCATTGGTGGTGGAGGAAAGCAGAGTGCGGATGATGAAGGAACTGCCGAGGGAAGTCATCACTGTTAGAAAACAATTTAATAAACTGACAGACAAGCTGAGAGACAAGGATATAAGATACAGATGGATTTTACCTGAAGGTCTTAGCTTTGAATATAAAAGACTGAGGAAGACAATAGTGGACATGCAAGGCATGAATGAATTTTTGGTGGACAATAAAGAATTTGAGGATACAAAATAATTGAAAAATCATTATGGATTACAAATTAATTTCTTGGAATGTAAATAGATTTAATTCACTTCAAAAAAGAAAAGCAATTTTTCATTGGATTAAAGAACAGGAATGTAATATAGTATGTCTACAAGAAGTACATATTAAGCTATTGGATTACAAATTTTTGTGGAATAAGGCTTTTGGGGAAAATTTTTTTCATTAGCTAAAGAAAAAAAAAAGGGAGTAGTCTTTTATATTAAAAAAGAATTGGAGCCAAAATTGGTTTTTAAAGATAATGAAGGCAGATACATTGCTGTGGAGGTGTTTATGAATGAAAAAAAGATGTTGTTGTTGGGACTATATGCCCTTAACGGGGCAAAAGATGCTTTTTTAAAAGACATTCAGCAACAACTTGATCAAATGACTTATGAACAGGTAATGTTAATGGGAGATTTCAATGGAACAATTAAGAACTCTCTGGATAGAGCGGGAAACAAAACAAAAAAAGATGGCAAGCTGCCAAAGTCTTTTTTTGAAATAATAAAGCAAGAAAGTTTGGAAGACATCTGGAGAAATTTTAATCCTAATGTACGTGATTACACTTTTTTTTCCAGCAAGGCATGATTCCTTCTCAAGAATTGATATGTTATGGACTACGAAGGACTTGGGACTTATTACTGATAAAATAGAGATTCTTCCGAAAATAGGTGCAGACCACAATCCATTAATGTGGTCAGCAAAGGGAAGGAGAAAGAGAAGAAGATAGAGACTAAATGAAGACCTGCTGTTAAAAGCTGAAGTAGTGAAATCTCTTGAAAAAGACACCAAAGCTTTCTTCCAGGCTAATGAAAACCAAAAAGTTAATATTCAGACTGTATGGGACGCGTATAAAGCTGTTATGAGAGGACTACTAATTACATTGAACAATAAAGACAAAAGAGTCAAAGAAAAACAACTGAAGGACTTGCAAGCAGAAACAGGCAAAAAAGAAAATGACTTGAAGAAAAGACCAGGAAAAAAAATAATGCGAGAGATAACAATTTTACAGAATCAATTGAGACATTTATTGAACAAAGAGGTGGAGTGGAATTTAAAAAGGCTACAGCAGAAATAAATTGAAGGCGCTAATAAACCGGGGAAATACTTGGCTTGGCAACTGAAAAAAAAGGGAGTTTAAGAAGTTTAAGAATAAAATATTTTTGGAGGGTAAAGAAATTGTGGACCAAGCTGGAATTAAAAGGGAGTTTTACAGATTCTACGCCAAATTATTTAAGGGTCAACAAGTAAATAGAGAGAAAATTGATGCCTACTTGCGAAAAATAAAAGTACAACCCTTGAGTGAGAATATGGAAAAGATTTTAAATGATCCAATTGAGAAAATAGAAATTGAAGCAGCCATTTGTTCAATGAAATTAGGAAAAGCTCCGGACCCTGACAGTTTTTCAGCAAAATTTTATAAAGTCTTGGGAGAAGTACTAGTACCCAAACTTCAAAAATTGATGAACTGTATAAGGCAAGAGGGGAAGGTGCCAAACACATGGAAAAAAGCCATGATTACTTTGATTCTGAAAGATGATAGAGCTTCCACGAATGTAAAAAACTACAGACTGATTTCACTATTGAACAATGATTATAAGATTTTTGCTAGAATTCTAGCAGAACGACTCAAACAGCATTTGAACATTTCCATTTAAGAGGAACAAGCAGGTTTGCTCCCCAGAAGGCAAATAAGAGATAATATCAGAACTGTAATAGATATTGTAGAATATTATGATAAGCATCCAAAAAAAGAGGTGGCTTTATTTTTTGCTGATGCAGAAAAAGTTTTTGACAATCTTAATTGGGACTTTATGTCTGCTGTGATGGAAACAATGAAATTAGGAGATGATTTTATAAGGATGATCAAGGCAATATACACAGAACGACAAGCTGAACTTTGTGTGAATGCTGACTTGACTGAGCAGGTGAAGATTAGCAAAGGCACAAGACAAGGCTGCTCTCTATCTCCGTTGCTGTTTATAATGACCCTAGAGGTCTTGCTGTCTCAAATTGATAATGATAATGAGATTGAGGGTTTGAAGTTGAAAGGTTTTTCATATAAATACAGGGCTTTTGCGGATGATGTGATGTTTATAAATGAAAATCCATTGCAAGTGACACCCTTGTTGTTAAAGAAAATAAATGAGTATGATGAGCTAGCAGGCTTTTATATTAACAAAGAAAAATAGAAAATCCTTACTAAGAACTTGTCATCAGGCAAACAGAAAGAGCTACAAAATGTTACAGGTTGTGAAGTTGTTTCAAAAGTAAAGTACTTAGGTGTAGAAATTACGATGAGAAACATTGATTTATATAAGAATAATTATGAAAAACTTTGGCATAAAATTGAAGAAGACATACTAAAATGGAACAAATTGAATTTATCTATGTTGGGGAGGATATCTGCTATTAAAATGAATGTTTTACCAAGAATTATGTTTCTTTTTCAAACCATTCCAATTGTGAGAGAAAAGAAACAATTTAATTGTTGGCAAAGAAAGATCTCAGAATTTATTTGGGCGGGCAAGAAACCAAGAATTAAGATGAAAATCTTGACGGATGCAAAGGAAAGAGGTGGCTTCCAGTCACCTGATTTAATGTTATATCATGATGCAGTATGTTTGGTATGGATTAAGGACTGGATGACTTTGATCAATAAAAAATTATTGGCTTTAGAAGGGCAAGGAAATATTTTTGGTTGGCATGCATATATGTACTATGGGAAAGAGAAGATGCATGGTTTTTTCTCACACCATTATATAAGGAGGAATTTGTTGAATACATAGAAACAATATAATAAATATGGTGATGAGAGAAAACCACTTTGGATAGTGCCAACTGAAGTTATTAAATTGTCTCAAAGTCCATGAGAAGAGAAATACATATCATACGAACAACTGCTAAAATTTCAAGGAGATAAAGTTGAAATGAAATCGGCTGAAGAACTGCAAGGAAAATTTGATTGGTTTCAATTGCTTCAGATTAAAAGCTTGGTGGGAAAAGATATTAGAAGTACAGGTATAAGATTTGAAAAAACGGAAATGGAAAAATGCTGTTGGGTGAAAATGAAAAATTGATTTCAAGGACTTATAAGTTGCTATTGAAACGGTCTACAGAAGAGGAGGTTGTGAAACCTCAAATGATTAAATGGGCAATAAACTTTAATAAAGGAATACAAATGGAGACATGGGAACACCTATGGAAGAACTCTATGAAAATTTCAACGTGTTATAATATAAAAGAGAACTGTTTTAAAATGCTGTATAGGTGGTATATGACACCAAAAAAATTAGCAAAAATGAACAATCAAGTTTCAGATAGGTGTTGGAAATGTAAAAAACATGAAGGTTCTTTCTACCATATGTGGTGGACTTGTGAAAAGGTGAAACAATTTTGGTTAATGATTCAACAAGAGATTTTGAAAATCTTGGGATATAATATTAAGAGAGCACCAGATGTCTTTCTGGTTGGATTATAAATGGAAAGCTTTCCGAAGCAAGACAGGACATTGCTGTGGTATTTGCTTTCAGCTATGAGGACATTGTATGCGCAAATGTGGAAGCAAGATAAAAATACCAGAAAAATGGGACTGGATCTTAAAGGTTCTTAATTGGAGTGAAATGGACAAACTTACTAGAATCTTAAAAGACTGTAACCGGGAGGAATTTAAAGAAGATTGGAATAAATTCCAAAACTATGTGGAGATACAATGGAAGGTGAAGAGCCATCTAGTGGTTTTTGATAATATTAACTGAACTTTAAAAGAGAAAAAGGACTGTGATTACTGAGTATTGTTTTAGGAATGAAACATAAGTAGTTGAATTCATATAGTAAGTCCATGTGTGTTAAAACAAGATTAAGATTTATATAATTTTAAGTGATGATTTAATGACTACGAAATCTATGTTTAATGTTTAACAAGTAATAATTGAATTTTTAAAGTGCAAAGGAGAATAGATTATGGCTATCTGATCAAATTGATGTATAAGTAGAAAGTATTAAGTAAAGGAATAAGAATAGTAGTCATATTGGGGTTAAGATAAAGTTAAATGAATGATAACTTTTAGTTAAGATTCTATATATGGGAATTTTTACTTTTAAAAGGTTTTTAATTTGTTTTGTATACTGGCGGAGGTCACAATTTGGAGGGGGGATAGGTGAGAAAATGTGTAATGTATTGATGAACTATATTTAGATTTTGATAGTAGAATATGTTTTCAATATATTGCAAAATAAAAAAACAAAAAACAAGCAGAGATAAAAAGACTTTTAATTTTTTTTATTTTTTTTAAAGTGACAAATTTATTGAAATTCAAACAGAAAATACAAACAAAAATCAAAAACACAACCAAGAAAAAGGAAAACTACAAAATACACATAAGTACCAAGCCCACCCACCACCTACCACCACATATAAAAGAAGCTTTGAGAGCATATAGAAATATCAAATCTAATGTCTCGAATCAAGTCCCATACTTTTCGCCCATATATACACTGGTTCCCAAGTTTTTATACATTCTTGCCAGTTTCCATCTCTCAACCTTATGGTCAAAACATCCATTTCGGCAGACTCCAATAGTTTAAGTAAAAATTCTTCCTTATCCGGAATTTGGGGGGATTTCCAATATTTTGCAAAAAGTATCCTAGCAGTTGTGATCATATACATCAACACTTTTTTCTCCCCCCAAGCTAAATTTTCTCTACATACACTCAGCAGATAGAGTTCAGGAGAGTGTTTCAACCTTTTCTTTAAAACCTTTTGAATCCATATATTTATTTGTATCCAAAATTTCCTAGCAAGCTCACACTTCCACCAAATATGGTAGAGTGTCCCTTTAACCTTTTTACATTTCCAACACTTGTCATTATAAGTTGGATTCATTCTGGCTAATCTCGCGGGAGTAAGGTACCATCTGTACACCATTTTGTATAAGTTTTCTTTTAAAACTGTCGATTTAGTCAATTTAATATTATATTTCCAAATTTTTTCCCATTCTTCCAATTCAATAGAGTAGCCAAAGTCTTGCAGCCATCTTATCCAGCACTCTTTAACCGTTTCCGTTTGCATTTCCATCTCTAATAGCCAGCTGTAAATTTTGGAGATAAGTTTTTTGGGCTCATATATCATGGTATCAAATTCATTTACTTTGGCATCTTTAGGAAAGCCCACACTTTTATCAGATTGGTACATTGACTTGACTTGGCATCTAACCCACCAGTCCGGAATTGTATTTACTTCCAAATTTAAGTTATTCTCGATGTCTAGCAGTGCCGCATAATTTTGAGGGGTTTTCCAATCATATAAATTTGGGTGTGTAGTTGCTTCAACTGGTGAGACCCACAAAGGGGTATAAGTATAGATTTTTCTTTTAATCTCTGACCAAATCTTATAAATTGCCTTTCAAACTTCATGCATCTGAAAATTGCTACTTTTTGGCGAGATCTGGTACCAAATGTATGCATGCCAGCCTTTAGTCAATCCTGCGCCCTCTAATACTAATAATCTTTTATTTTCCAACAGGAACCAATCTCTAGCCCAGGCTAAACAGGAAGCTTTGTAATATAGGTACCAATTCGGTAAGGCCATGCCCCCTCTTAGTTTACTTTCTTGAAGAACTTTTAGCTTAATCCTTGGCTTCTTGTTTTGCCATACGAAAGCCATAATTATTTTATTAAGTTTTTGGAAGAAAGAATTAGGTAGTTGGACTGGGATCATCTGGAATAAGAATAGGATTCTAGGAAGAATATTCATCTTAGTTGTAGCTATTCTCCCCAAAAGGGAGATTTGCAAGTCTCTCCACTTCTCCAGATCCATTTCAATTTCCTTGAAAATCTTCTCATAGTTATCACGGTAGAGAGATTTCACATCATTTGTTAAATAAATTCCTAAATATCTGATTCTCTTCTCATTTTTAAAACCCGATTTATCCTCTAGTTGCTTAATTTGTTCTTTAGTCATATTTTTAGTTAAAAATTTGGTTTTCTGTGTGTTAACTTTAAATCCAGAAATTTCTCCAAATTGTTGTAGACTTGTTTTCAACTTGTCAATCGACGAGATGGGATCTTCTAGAAAAAACAACAGGTCATCTGCAAACGCCTGGATCTTAAATTCTTCATTCTTTATCTTCAAACCTCTAATTTCAGTGTCGTCTCTAATTTTTTGAATCAGGAATTCTATTGTAGTTACAAAAAGGAGAGGAGACAGAGGGCACCCTTGTCTGGTCCCCTGTTCTATTTCCACAAATTCTGAATTATTCCCATTTATATTAATTCTTGCATTTTGTTTAGTGTATATGGCCTCAATGAGCTTCTTAAAATTCTTACCACAGCCAATGGCATCCAATGCTTTGCTAATAAAGTTCCAATTCACGTTGTCGAACGCTTTTTCGGCATCCAACGAGATACCTGCAAATTGTTTATCAGGATGGTCCTTGTAATATTCTAAGATGTTCAGAAAGTATCTTAAATTTTGCCGCATCATTCTTCCCGGTATAAATCCAGTTTGATCTTCCTGCATTATATTGGTTATAACTTTCTTGAATCTGTTCGTCAATATCGTCGCAAAAATTTTGTAGTCTGCATTTAGGAGAGAGATTGGTCTGTAGTTCTTGATTTCCCTTGGTTCCGTCCCTTCTTTATGAATTAATGAAATCAGTGCCTCCCTCCATGATATCGGAATTATAGCTGATTCCTGAATTTTCTCCAACAATTTTTTATAAGGGATTAAAAGCAGATCTTTGAAGGATTTATATACTTCCACCGGGAGACCATCCAAACCGGGCGTTTTGTTAGGTTTCTGTTGCTTGATTGCCTCAGTTATCTCATGAATTGTAATAGAACTATCTAATAAATCCTGCTGTTCTTTCGTTATTTGTTTCACATTAACGCTTTTAATATATTCTTCTTGCCGTTGTTCTACAATTTCCTGCTTTTTGTAAAGATTTCGATAAAAGTTTTTAACAATTCATTCCATTTGATCTTCTTGTGTGATCTCTTCACCTTCTTGATTTTTGAGTGATCTTATAATTTTTTTTCTCTCTCCTTTTTAAGTTTATAAGCTAACCATCTACTTGTTTTATTTGCATTTTCAAAAAAATTTTGCTTAGCCCATTTCATTTTTCTTTCTAGTTTTTCTGTTAGCCATAAATTGATTCTATGCTGCGTGGCTTGTATTTTAACTTTTATATCTTTCGTGTTGCTAATTTTCTGCTGTTTCTCGTGTTCCTTTAATTCTTTCACTAGGTCGTTAAATAATTTCATACGTTCCCGATTTCTTTTCGCTGTATAGCTGATGGCCATACCCCTAAAAAAGGCTTTGAAAGTATCCCAGATATTCTGGATACTTGTATCTTCTTCTACGTTGCGTTGAAAAAATTCCTTTATTTCCTTTTTCGCTCCTTCCAAAAATGCTGTCTCTTTTAAAATTCGGGTGTTCAAAGTCCAACGACTATTCCTTAGAGGATGATGATAAAAAACTTTTAAAAGGACACAGACAAACACAAAGATTTTTTTTAAAAAAACCTTAAAGTAAAACATGCTTAAAACAGCACTCTTGAAGGTGCTTTCTTTGTATTTCAACCATGGGATCCAGGGAACTGGGTGAAGGAAGCTCTGGCTCTTTCCTTCCTTCCCCAGGAGACCAGAAGGGGGAGGAGCCTCAGTCAATAGAAGAAAGAGAGGCTTGGCTCAGTAGCTCTGCTGTGCAATTGAGAGAGCCTGGATAGGCAAGGGCTCCCTCCCCACCAAGGGAGGAGCCTCAGTCAATGGAGAAAATAGAGACTCTGCTCTGTAGCCCCTGTGCGATTGAGCAAGCCTTGCAAAGCAAGCTGTTATGCAGAAGGAAGCAAGAGAGAAAGAGAAGGAAGCAGATGACAGCCAGTTGCTCAGGGGCCTGAGAGGAACCCTCCGGGGCCCTGATTTGGCCCCACAGCCACATGTCTGACACCCCTGCCCTAGGTTCACTCAGTCTCTGTGTCCACAGGATGTGGTGATGGCTGCCAGTTTGGAAGGCTTTAAAAGGGAAGTGGACAACTTCATGGAGGTGGCAACCCTAGGTTATCAGGGCTATTAATTATGATGGTTATCTGCTTCCTTCAGGACCAGAGGCAGTATGCCTCTTTCAATAAGCTGCTGGGGATCACAAGCAGGATGGTTCTGTTACAGTCATTCCTGTTTGTGGACTTCCTAACAAAATGCTCGGCTTGACGGGTCTTAGGATTGATCCAGAATGGCTCTTCTGTTCTTACAGATGGTTCAATTGTCTTATGTCTTATTGGAAGAGCCCATTATTGGGTAAAATACTTGTGTTGCATGCAGAAAGGCCTTGGTTCAAGCGATGGCACCATCAATTTATTTATTAGATTCCATTTCTATCCTGCCCTTCCCACAGATGGGCTCAGGGTGGGTTCCACTTCCAACCTAGGTTAAAAAAAAAACAATCTCCGAGGCATGGTTTTAAAATATCAGCTGAAAATAGTTGGAAAATAGCTGAAGTAGTAGGCGCTGGGAAAGCCCTTTCTCCTCTGGAAAGCTGCTGCCAATTGGAGCAGGCAATACTGAGCTGGAGGGACCAGCAGCTTAATACAGTTTGTGCTGCTGCACAGAGGTAGGGTCCGTGGGTCCGTGAGAAAGCATCTTCTTCATGCTTAGGAGACCCTCCATTGGGTACCTAGGCATTCTGGTTAAAGACTGTCATGTAGCAGGTGTCAAGAGAGGCCACTTTCTCTTTCTGAAATCCCAAAGAGCTGTTATCCGTCAGCTAGAGGGACTGGTGGTCTGACTCAACATGCAGCAGCTTCATATCCCAAATTGTCATCTTCGCCGTGCAACAGGGAATGTCATGCAGGTTGCTTGCTGTTCCTTCAGGAAGTAATAAGCAAAGAGCCAGTTCGGTGTGGTGGTTAAGTGTGCAGACTTTTATCTGGGAGAACCGGGTTTGATTCCCCACTCCTCCACTTGCACCTGCTGGAATGGCCTTCATAGCTCTGGCAGAGGTTGTCTTTGAAAGGGCAGCTTCTGTGAGAGTTCTCTCAGCCCCACCTACCTCACAGGGTTTCTGTTGTGGGGGAGGAAGATAAAGGAGATTGTTAGCCGCTCTGAGACTTGGAGTGGAGGGTGGGATATAAATCCAATATCATCATCATCATCATTGCCATCATCATCATCATCATTTGTTAGAGTTTAAATTACTATTGGGCTAGGCATTTGGTTCACTTTACAGGGCCTGCAAAACTGTTTTGACAGGACTTTAACATCTAAACCAGGAGAGGACTGCCACCCCACATCACTAAAGAGCTACGATTACTATAGGATCACTATCAGGAAAGAAAGAGTCCTATATCGAAGTTGTACAGCACCATGGAATGTTTTAATTGTAATTGTATTTTATTGGTTTTAAACTGTAATTATAAATATCTGAACTGTCTGTTAGCCACCCCGAGTCCACTGGCGGAGAGGGCGGGATAGAAATGTAAAGTAATAAATAAATAAATAAATAATAAACTTGTTCTTGCTGTCAAGCAAGACAACACTGTCATTGTTTTGATGGTTTTAACAAATCATCATGACTTATCTTGAGTCCCTGATAGGGAGAAAGCTTAGAAATGCCCAGGGCTTTTTTTGAGCAGGAACGCAGTTCTGACTGGCTTGGTGTCAGGGGGTGTGGCCTAATATGCTAATGAGTTCCTGCTGGGCCTTTTTCTAAAAAAAAAAAGCCCTGGAGATGCCACTCATAAATTATTGATAAGCTTCCCCAAAAAACCCTTTTAGGGTGAGAAGTGGGAAACAGGTATCTAATCATAACTGCAGGCAGCAATACATCTGCCAATAGTAGGGAACACTTTGTGCATCTAGTGAAGCGGGCTTCTGGTTCACAATATCATCTGCCATAATTAATTTGCTAGCCTTAAGGCAATGAAAATGTCTCTGTTGATTTGGCTACAGCCAACTTACCCAGCTATGCCTCCCCAAACTGCAAATGTTAGAGTCCAGTAAAACCTTCAAGACCAACAAAGCTTTATTCAGCACGTGAGCTTTTGTGTGCATGCACACTTTGTCAAACAGGAATAAAACTCTGTTGGTCTTAAAGGTGCTATGACTGACATTGGTGGTGCTGGAAATAGGGATGCCAGCCTTCAGGTAGGATCTGAGGTTCCCCCGGAATTACAGCTCATCTCCACACTTCAGAAATCAGTTTCCTTGGAGAACGTGGATGCTCTGGAGGGTGGACTCTGTGGCATTGCACCCCACCGAGGTCCCTGTCCTCCCCAGGCTCCACCTCCAAATCTCCAGGAGTTTCCAAACCTGAATGTGGCAACCAGTGTTCCCTCTAAACTGTGGAGTCTTGTGAGCAAAAATTTAACTTTGTGAGCTATGGCCTTAAAGTTGTGAGCTACTGCATAAATTAGTTTGCTCTAGGGCCATTTTTCCTCAGCTGAGACAAAAATGTGTGAGCTGGAGGCTAAAAAATTGTGAGCTAGCTCACACTAACTCAGCTTAGAGGGAACACTGCTGGCAACCTTTCCCCCACAATCCCCAGGGGGGACCTGGCAACCCTAGAGGGAAAGCGCCATGCCATCAAGTCACAGGAAACTTATGGTGACCCCGTTGGGTTTTCAAGGCAAGAGATGTACAGAGGTGGTTTGCCATTGCCTGCCTCTGCATAGCAACCCTGGGCTTCCTTGGCATTCTTCTGTCTAAGTATTAATCAGGGTTGATCCTGTTTAGTTTCTGAGATCTGATGAGATTGGGCTAACCTGGCCAGTCAGGTCAGAGCAGTGGCGGACATTACCTAACTGAAATTCCAAATTGGGATGTTTGAGGTGCAAGGTGCTAAATCAGGGATGGCCAAACTGTGGCTAGGAAGCCACATGTGACTCTTTCACACATATTTGTGTGGCTCTTGAAGCCCCCACTGCCCCTTTGGCTGAATTGGAGAAGGTGTTTCTCTCTTTAGATCACTTATTCGAGCCAAGCCAGCCAGCGGCTTGGGGAATGCATTTAAAGATAAAGTTGCTTTCTTTCTACCTCTACCTCCCTCTCCCATCTATTTTCCTTCCTTCCTTCCTTCCTTCCTTAACATGTGACATTTATGTCTTGTGGCTCTCAAACATCTGATGTTTTTTATTTTATGTGGTTCTTACATTAGTTTGGCCAGGGCTGTGCTAAATCCTGCAGCCTGTTTATTATCAGAGAAGGGTTTATTTAAAAGGGGCTATGTCTCTTCACGGTTCAGCTGGGCCCTTGCAGACTTGCCTTTGTTAGCAGCGACACAACTTTGGAGAAAGTAGCCTCGAGCTTGAAGGTTTACTGGCTGGGTTTGCCAGTGGTTCTTTGCAGGAAATGACTGAGCACAGCGAGGTTCCTCATAACATTGGGACTCACGCTTGAGACGCAGCTCGCTGTCAGCAGGCAAGCTCTCAAGCCTGCGGTGCTCTGCCTGCCTTTGTTGGCAGAAAGTGCCATTGACATGAATGAGGAGTCCGCTGCAGGCCCAGCACCTCAGCCTCCTCTGCCCTTGAAGATTTATGGCACCATTGAATCAAAGCAAGAGTCAGAGGAACAGGGGAAGTTTTCCTGCAAAAGGTCTTACCTAGCAGTTGCTGTCCTGTGCTATATTAACCTGGTGAACTACATGGACTGGTTCGTTGTACCAGGTAAGGAGACTGATGCCTTTGAAGACCATGAGGATCCTTCAGCATTCAGTATCTGTGGGCCACAGCAGGCTATTTTTTTAATGACAGAGGAAGTTAGCATAGCAGGGTGGAATAGCATCTTTGTCAGAGGTCATTTTGTAGAAAAAGAGGTGCCGGAGCTCATTAGCACAGCTCATTTGCATACGCCACGCACCCCTGTCATCACCAGAAGATGTACTCAATTACATCAGCTCAGCACCTACCTTAAAATGTTTCTTGAATAATAATTGTCATAATAAAACCTTAATCCCATCATACTTTTAAAAATTACTTTCTCCTATGTGGCCACAGTGGCATGATGAAGATTTCCATCTGTCTGCCTTATATGTTTTGGTTATTTTCCCAATTTTTTTGTGTGTGGGAGAAATATGAGAACGTTGGTCAGCTCTTAGAGTTCAGCAAAATACTCGCAGGGGTTTGAACAGTGGAGCCCAGAAGCAGGGAGGGGGTGTAAGAAAGAAATAGCACAATAAAATTTAGAGGTTCCAGAGCTCCACTCCTGTGAGCTCTTGCCCGGAATGAGGCCTGCTCTTTACATTCAGAAGATCTTTGTATTCATTAGAAGAGCTTTGCACTTGGATGCTCTTTGTATTCATTGGAAGAGCTTTGCATTCGGAGGATCTTTGCATTCTCTGAAAGAACTTTGTATTTATTGGTAGAGCTTTGTGTTTGAAAGATCTCTGCATTCATTGGAAGAGCTTTGTATTCGGAAGGTCTAGGCTTAGTGTGGTGTACTGGTTAGAGTGATGAACTTGGATCTGGGAGAACCAGGTTTAAATCTGCAATCTGCCATGGAAACTCAATGGGTGACCTTGAGCCTATCATGTACTCTCAGACTAACCTACCTCACAGGGTGGCTGTGAGGATAAAATAGAGGAGAAGAGAGGGGTGAAAGCAACTTGGGGTCCCTCTGTGAGAGAAAGGCAGGGCAGAAGTGAACCAAACAATGTTTATTTATAGCCAGCCTTTCTCACGAAAATTCAAGGCAGATCAGTTCCTCTTATCTCCAGTGCCAGGAGGTTCTTAGGCAGCAGGTCTTGAGAAAGACCTTTCTCTGCCTGAGACCCCTGGAGAGCTGCTGTTCTCCCTCAGAATAAATAACATTGAGCTAGAACCTCTCATAAGAGCTCCGTGGCGCAGAGTGGTAAAGCTGCAGTACTGCAGGCCAAGTTCTCTGCTCACAACCTGAGTTCTATCCTGGCGGAAACTGGATTCAGGTAGCCGGCTCAAGGTTGACTCAGCCTTCCATCCTTCTGAGGTCGGTAAAATGAGTACCCAGCTTGCTGGGGGGAAAGTGTAGATGACTGGGGAAGGCAATGGCAAACCACCCCGTAAAAAGTCTGCCATGAAAACGTCATGATGTGACATCACCCCAGAGTTGGAAATGACTGGTGCTTGCACAGGGGACAACCTTTACCTTTATAGAACCCCTCTCAGATTTCACCTTGGTGCTGCATGGTTCTGTTTTTTAGCCATACCTACAGGCAGGGATTTTTTAATAGAAAAAGTTCAGCAGGAATTCATTTGCATGTTAGGCCACACCCGCTGACATCACCATTGTTTCACACAGGGCTTTTTGTAGAAGAAAGCCCACCAGGAACTTATTTACATATTAGGCCACACCCCCTGATGCCAAGCCAGCCAGAACTGCGTTTCTGTGCATTCCTGCTGGGAAAAAAGCCCTGCTTACAAGACTAGACTTTAAAAATCAGAACCTTTTATCCTCACAGGGGTCTCCAAAAAGAATATTTCAGACTTGCCAACTTAATCAACAGGAAAGGTGCCCTCTCTTTTCCTGGCAGCCTTTTTGCTCTTTTAACTGTGCTCTGTTTCATCCGAACTATAAACCTCCAGAGAGGTTTCCTCAACATTTTTTTTTTTTTGCAACAGAAGGTAACGTTTTGTAAGAGATGTGCAGTGAGCACACAAAGAGTAAAAGCAAAGCAAGACTGCAACATCCCAGCTCTGTTACAAGCTGAGTGGCAGAAGCAGCTTTGCACAACCTGAGCCATCAAGAATAAAGCAAGCTACTTTGCCAGACCTCAGTTCCTTTGGTAGCAGCAAGGTGGGCCAAGGGGAGGAATTCTGACACATGACATACCCATGCCTGCCAACATTTTGCAACTAAGGGGAAAAAGGAATATCCTGTCTGCATGGTCGTTTTCGCACTCACCTTCCGCCAGCGCGACCCCCCTCTTCACCGCGCAGGATCTGCGCGGATTTCGCACTAAACGCTGCGGAGCAGCCAGAAAAGCCGGAAGCTCCCGTCGCAAAAGCCACGCAAACGCCAAACTGCTTTTTGGCGGTTTCAGTCTGAGCAGCTTTTGCGCCGGGAGCTTCCGGCTTTTCTGGCTGCTCCGCAGCGTTTAGTGCGAAATCCGCGCAGATCCTGCGCGGTGAAGAGGGGGGTCGCGCCGGTGGAAGGTGAGTGCGAAAACGACCCATGAGTACATGTCGTTTCTTGATGAATGGTGAAGACCCTTCTCTGAAGACTGAATACTACCGGGGCCCCCAGCGTGGTGCACATGGGCACCATGGCTTCCTAACAACACTTTTTTTTGCACCTGCCAAGTGTTTCTAGGAAATGGGCAGGGCCAAGTACGGCTTTTACCCAACAAGACTTCTGATTGACTACTGGAGATATGATTGGCTGTGCCGACTTTTTAAAAGATGTTGCTTTGGCAGCAGTTGTCACCCCAGCACAAGGATCTGCGCTGTGTGACCAAAGTTAAGCTGTGGCAATCATTCTGTGGCTGCACCCACCACATCATGTCAGAAATCCAAAGGTGCCCACAGGCTTAAAAAGGTGTGTGTGTGTGTGGGGGGGGGGGCTGGAATACTGCATTCATTTTTTTCTTCAACAAAATGTCCTGCACTGGCTTGTGAGAAGCTGTTATTAAACTCGCCACAACAGTTTCCTAAAAACATTGATTCCCGCAACAAGATTTAAAGTAAAACGCAATCATTTCCTTTCTTCTTGATTTCTTATCAAGATAAACAGGTTGCTTACCTGTAACTGATGATCTTCGAGTGGTCATCTGTGCAGTCACACACATGGGTCTTGCCGCAGGCAATGAATCCATTCCTCGGAGTTCCAATAGCTCGCCTATAGCGCTTTTGGCGCGCTCCCCTCCCGCCCTGGGGAGCAGGCAGCGACCGCGCATGCCTGGAGCGGGGGGGGAGCGCCCATTCCACTCAGTTTCTTCCAGCCGCCGCTGACATAACACAGTACAGAGTTAAATAACAATCACAGGAAGCCAGCAGCGGGGAAGGCTGGGTGGGCGTGTGTGACTGCACAGATGACCACTCGAAGATCATCAGTTACAGGTAAGCAACCTGTTTATCTTCTTTGTGGTCTCTGTGCAGTCCCACACATGGGTGACTAGCCAGCTGAGTAACCTGGAGGAGGGTGCTGGTAAAAGAAGATAGTTAGTCACATAAGAAAACAGATCATGTTCCAAGACATAGAGGCAGAAGCGAAAACACTCACCATACTTCAGTGGAAGATGGATCGGAGAACTGCTTGGCCGAAAGAGGCGTCTCGTCTCGCACGAACGTCCAAAGCGTAATGGGAGACGAACGTGGAAGGAGAGGACCACGATGCAGCTGCACAGATGTCCTCTAAGGAGACGCCCTGTAGAAAAGCCGAAGACGTGGAGACCGCTCTAGTAGAGTGGGCCTTGAGGCCTTCGGGAAGAGGCTGTTTAGCCAGTTCGTAACACAACCTGATGGCACTAACTACCCATTTGGATAGTCTTTGGGTAGAAATTTTGTGTCCTTTACGTGGTTTACCGTAGGCCACAAACAGGTTAGGGTCCTTACGGAAAGGTTGTGTGCGATGCAGATAGAAGGCTAGCGCCCTTCTGACATCCAGAGAATGCAGGGATCGCTGTCCCTGGTCCGACGGGTTAGGGAAAAACGTTGGTAACGCAGTGGAGGTAGACAGATGAAACTTGGAGACAACTTTGGGGAGGAACGTAGGATCCGGTCTTAAGACAACCTTGTCCCTATGAAAGATGGTGTAGGGAGGGTCATGTCTGAAGGCACATAAGTCACTTGCCCGCTTACCCGAGGTGAGGGCTATTAGCAATGCTGTCTTCCAAGAAAGAAGATTGAGCTGTATTGTCGCCATGGGTTCAAAGGGCGCCTTCATTAGACAGGAAAGAACAAGGGATAAACTCCACGTTGGGACGAATGGTTTAACCGGTGGATGTAGGTGCAGCATTCCTTTGAGGAAGGATTTAGATAAGGGGTGAGAGAACACTGTCCTGCCGTCGATAGTGTCATGGAATGCCGAGATGGCAGACAGGTGTACTTTAAGTGAAGAGTAGCACAAGCCTGATTTCTGCAGGGATAGGAGATAATCTAGAATCAGGTTTAGAGGTGTTACCTCAGGAGTCAAATGATAGGGTGCAACGAAGGAACAAAAGCGCTTCCATTTGCGTTGGTACGAGAGTCTAGTGGAAGGCTTCCTTGCGTTGAGAAGAATATTGGTCACTTCTGTGGAGAGGCAGGTGAGTGTATCCTCCAAGCAGTGAGGGCCAGAACCCGAGGGTTGTGATGAAGTACCTGGCCGTTCGCCTGCGATAGAAGGTCTCCCACGATCGGGAGGCGGCGGTAAGTGTGTTGTGACATTTGCAGAAGTTTGGTGAACCATGGTTGCCGTGGCCACCACGGTGCGATAAGGATGCAGTCCGTGCCATCCCGTGCGACCTTCGTCAACACGCGTGTCAGTAGGGGGGTTGGCGGAAAAATGTAGTGGAGGGGACCTCTCCAGAGATGTAGGAAGGCATCGTCGCCCTTCCTGCAGTAGAAGCGGTGACATTTGGCATTGTCCCTGGAGGCAAAGACGTCCACCCTGGGGGTCCCGAAGCACCTGAAAATCCGACGAAGGTAGGTCAGATTGATGGACCATTCGTGGTCGTCTATACGTATCCTGCTTAGGGAGTCGGCCAATACATTCTGTACACCTGGGAGGTGGATGGCGGTCATGTGGATGCTGTGTTTGATACACCATTCCCAGAGCAGTGTGGCTATGCGACATAGTCGAGGGGATCTGGTGCCTCCCTGCTTGTTTACATAAAATACTGTCGCCATGTTGTCCGTGGAAATCTGGATGTGGCGACCCGCAATGAGAGGAAGGAAGGATTGAAGAGCTCTGTGTACTGCAATCAGTTCTAAGCAGTTTATGTGCAGGGTCCTCTCCTGAGGGGTCCAGAGGCCTCTGACAGTCTTGCCTTCTAAGTGGGCTCCCCATCCCCACATGGAGGCGTCTGTTGTCACGATAGCTGTTGGAGTAGTTGGTAAGAACGGCATGCCCTCGAGGAGGTTGTCGAGGCTGGTCCACCAAGTGAGAGAAGGAAGGACTCTCCTGGGGACGGTGAGCAGGGTGCTCTGAGGTTGCACATGAGGCCGGTAGGCACGTACAAACCAGAGCTGAAGTGGTCTCATTCGTAGCCTGGCGAAGAGGAGGACTGCTGTAGTAGCGGCCATCAGACCTAAAAGACGCTGAATAGTTAGGGCCGGTTGGATGGGATGTAGCTGGACCATCCTGGCAAGGGTGATGATTGTCATAGCACGGTCCTCTGGAAGGAAGGCACGGTGTAAAGAGGTGCGAAGATAGGCCCCTATGAAGCAGAGATGTTGAGTGGGGGTGAAGTGCGATTTGGTGACATTCACCCGCAGGCCTAGAGACTGCAGGAGGAGAAGGGCTTCGTGAAGATTGGCCTCGAGCTGATTTGGAGTAGGTGCAATGAGGAGCCAATCGTCTATGTACGGGAAGACTGTGATGTTTCGCAGTCGAAGAGCCGCTGCCACCACCGCCATGCACTTGGTAAATACCCTGGGTGCAGTGGAGAGGCCGAATGGTAGGGAGATGTATTGATAATGATGTTGGCCGATCGCAAACCGGAGGTATCTGCGATGCTGAGGTCGGATAGTCACATGGAAGTAAGCGTCCTGAAGATCTAGGGAAGCCATCCATGAATCCTTTGGAATCAAGGGCAAGATGGACTGCAACGAGATCATTCTGAATTTTCTGTACTGGATAAATTTGTTCAGCGTCCGAAGATCTAGAATAGGGCGCTTGCCTCCATCCCTCTTGGGGACCAGGAAGTACCTTGAGTAGAGTCCCATTCCCCGATGTTGGAGGGGAACCGGTTCTATGGCTTTTTTCTGGAGCAAGTCCAGAATCTCGTGATGGAGGTGATGGGATGGAGGGGTAGCCACGAAGTAGTGGTGGCGAGGCAGCGAAGCGAACTCTATTGCGTACCCCAGACGTACGATGGTGAGTACCCAGGAGTCGGTCGTGATTGAAGTCCAAGTCCTGTAGAATGGGGAAAGACGCGTGGGGTAGGGTGACTGAATGGGGAAGTCAAAGAGACTGCTTGGTAGGGGGGGATGATTTTTTGGACTGCTGAGGGCGTTGCCTTTGCTGAAAAGAAGGCTTCTGTTGCGCAGGTCTTCTTTTCCAGTATTCAGACTGTTTAGGAGAACGCTGGCGTCTTTGGAAAGATGGTTTCCAAGGTTGTTTGCGGCCAAACGGTTGCGAAGCAGGTTGAGAGACTCCTAGGCGCTTGGCCCGTTTACGCCCGTCGTCAACAGAGGACAAGACCTCATCAGTAGAGGCATGAAAGAGGCCGAGGCCATCAAAGGGAAGATCCTCTATCTTCTGCTTGATGTCGGGTTGAAGATTAGTGGATCTCAGCCAAGCATGACGACGCAGGGCAACTGAAGAGGCGAAGACACGGGATGAACAGGAGACCGCATGTCGAATCGAATTAATTTGTTGTTTGGAGACCCTGGAGAGTTCGGAAACCAGGGCTGATGCTGTTTTCTGAGAGGAGTCGGGAAGCGATGGTATCAGTGGTGTGAATTGGTTCGCCAGATTAAAAGTATAAGCAGCAAAATAAGCCAGGTAATTGTTAAGCTTCGAGTTGGTGGAGGCAAGTGTGAAGATTTTCCTTGCCAAGGTGTCTAATTTCCTTCCCTCACGATCCGGCGGCGCGGGATGCCTGGAGGGTTTGGCCTTCATGGCAGAATGAACGATGATAGAGTTCGGAGCTGGATGTGAGGCGAGGAACTTAGCGTCGGGGGCATGGACTCGATAGAGGGAGTCCAGCCTCTTAGAAGTGGGAGGTACCGATGCAGGTTTGTCCCAAGTCTCCTGAAGACCCTCCAGGTGCACCGGTAGCATAGGAAGCAAGGACCCGGGAGGGAAGTCTGATTGCACCAGGTCATGTACCATGTCCGACACTTTGGGGGAGTCCGCCTGGAGAGGTATCTTCAGTGCCTCCGCCATAGAAGTAATAAGGTTGAGATACGCTTTGGATGCATCAGACGGAGAGAGCCTGAGCTGTTGCGCAGAGTCCGAGGGGAGAGATGGAGAGTGGTCCTCCGAATCCGAAGAGGCTGGGGAGTCCCCACCCGAGGAAGAGGCTCCCGTGGAGGGGGAGGGTGGATGAACAGTCGGTTCCGAGATGGGGGCTGCAGGCTCCGAGGTCTTGGGAGGAGACCGAACTCGAGAATCCGGGGCCACGGATACAGTGGCAGAAGCAGTACGCGGTTTAGCCACGTCTCGGTACCGAGGGTGCTCACGGCGTTGATGCGAGGGGCCAGCCTCTTGTTCAGATGATAGGAGGCGGTTGAGGAGTCTGGGTGAGTACTCGAAATGGCTTCGAGGGTCACGAAGTCGAGAAGGGCGGTCGAAGTGGAGCTGAGGTGAATCCTCATGTCGGGTTGTGCGAGCGTAACGAGACCGAGGCGAACCGCCATAACGGATCCGTGGAGTAGCGGGATCACGGTGGAAGTAGGAGTCTGACTCCTGATATCTACGATGGATGTCCCACTCGGAGTGGGAGCCGGAGCGGTGACGGGACCTGCCCTGTCGAGGTGAGGGCGATCTGGATAGAGAGTATTCATATCGCCTCCTGGAGTAGTAATCTTGCTGTTCATAGTAGACCGAGGAACCGGAGTCGTGGCGGCTACGCGGAGAGCGTGATCGAATTCGAATCCGATGGGAGGAGACTTGCGTTGCCGATTCACGGTACAGCGGAGAGAGTGCAACATCATGGAAGGAGTCAGGTCGCAAAGATGGGCGTAGGTAAGTCTGTGTCGGGTCGGTGGTACGGTCGGGTTCAAGGATCTCAGAAGGTACCACGCTGTGTACTGAAGGCGATCGGGATCGAATCGGAATCACCTCCACGGCCGTGGAGGTGTGAGGTGTAAGCCGAGGCATGTCCGTGATGACGTCAACCGGGGTCGACAACTCGGACGGCAGGAGTGGTTGAGCTGAACTCGATTGAGCAGTCGAGGACATGGTGTTACGGGGCTTTATGGGCGCCGCGTCCGCTGACTCGGAATGACGCGCCGGTTCGGAATGGTGAGGTTTCTTAGGCGCCGAATCCGAGTGTCGAGCCTTCTTAGGCGCCGACTCCGATTCGGAATGACGCAGCTTTTTCGAAGACTTGTGGCCGGCTTCGGCGTGCTTCGAAGGTCGTTTCCCGGACTTGTGCGTCTTTTGAGACTGAGGCGCAGCCGGGGCAGCCGAATCTCCCGCTCGAGGTGGGGGAGGCGGCGAGTCGGAAGTGGGCATAGCCCGCAGGGACCGTTCTAAGAGGAAAGCCTGTAGTCGTGCAGCGCGGTTCTTGCGTGCCTGCTTGCCGAAGTTCGCACAATGCGGGCAAGCGTCGACTCGATGGCCTTCCCCGAGGCAAAAAAGGCAGTGACTGTGGCCGTCTGTGGTGGGAATTTTAGCCCCACAGTGCCTACACTTTTTGAAAGTAACCTTCCCTTCCATACGACCCGGACGGTGGGGGGAAGGGAGGGAAGGGAGGGAAGGGACGGGTAGGAAAAAGAGAAGAAAAGCGCAGAAACGGTTTTTTTTTTTTGTTTGTTTTTTTAGGACGAAACGGGGGAAGAGAGAACGATACCAGTCAAAGTAGAGATGAGATGAGCTGAGGAGAGACGAGCTAAGGAAGAGCGCAGCGAGGAAGGTGTTGTCCGGGCGGCGGAAAGGAAGAAACTGAGTGGAATGGGCGCTCCCCCCCCGCTCCAGGCATGCGCGGTCGCTGCCTGCTCCCCAGGGCGGGAGGGGAGCGCGCCAAAAGCGCTATAGGCGAGCTATTGGAACTCCGAGGAATGGATTCATTGCCTGCGGCAAGACCCATGTGTGGGACTGCACAGAGACCACGAAGAAGATCAAATAGTGATAGAGGACTTTTCACATTACAGAAGTTTTATTAACAATTTTTTTTAATTTAACAAATTCAAATACAAAGAAAAGCATTCTTAATCACTAAACTATAAGTACAAAGGAAAATATCATTATATGGCTTGCTCTACTCCAGTTTTGATTGTTTTAACCTATTTAAAATGAGAGCCAGTTTTGTATCGTGGTTAAGTGTGCAGACTCTTATCTGGGAGAACCGGGATTGATTTCTCCTCTCCTCCACATGCAGCTGCTGGAATAGCCTTGGGTAACTCTCACAAGAGTTGTCCTTGAAAGGGCAGCTTCTGTAAGAGTTCACCTCACAAGGTGTCTGTTGTGGGGGAAGAAGATAAAGGAGATTGTGAGCCGCTCTGAAACTCTGAGATTCAGAGTGGAGGGCAGGATATAAATCCAATATCATCATCTTCTTCTCTTTCTCGTTCTTCTTCTCCTCCTCCTTTTTTTCAAAGAAAGGATTATTTGATAAGATTTCATGCTCCATCAAATATTTACTACAGGATATCATGGCTTGATAACTTTCTTCTCATATTGCATTGGTGTTATATTTGAAAAAAAAGGTAAAGGTAGTCCCCTGTGCAAGCACCAGTCATTTCTGACTCTGGGGTGACGTTGCTTTCACAACATTTTCACGGCAGACTTTTTTACAGGGTGGTTTGCCATTGTCTTCCCCAGTCATCTACACTTTCAACCCAGCAAGCTGGGTACTCATTTTACCGACCTTGGAAGGATGGAAGGCTGAGTCAACCTCGAGCTGGCTACCTGAACCCAGCTTCCACTGGGATCGAACTCAGGTCACGAGCACAGCTTAGGACTGCAGTACTGCAGTTATTTCACATTACAATGGTTATAGGACGTATTCTGGAAGAAATATTACACTGCTGATTTTTTAAATCCAACTTATTTTTAAAGTGACTGTGAAATCTTACCGAAGGGCAAAATGGGGACTAGATAATACCCTGGAGAAATCCCATGAAATAGATCAGGAGAACTGGCATGTGTATGAGTTTAAACAAAAGAGAGGGTTGCCAGCTCTGGGTTGGGAAATACCTGGAGATTTTGAGGGTAGAAGCTGGAGAGGGGAGGGTTTGGGAAGGGAACTCAGCAGAGTATAATGCCACATAGTCCACCCTCCAAAGCAGCCAGTCTTTCCAGGGAAATTGATCTTGGCCATCTGGAGATCATAATAGTGGGAGACATCCAGGTGCTGGAGGTTGGCAGCCCTAACCACAGTACCTGGAGCAGAATGAAGATGTTTAACTACTCAAGACTTGTTTGCTATTTGAACTCCCACCTCTGGTTGAATTTGGTTTTTTTTTAAAAGGGCTAATAATGACATGGGGGGACAGTGGTCGTTTCAGATGGCAAAAACGCTAAGGTTGCATGCCTCCAATTGATCTCCAGCTGGCAGAGATCAGCTCCCCTGGAGAAAATGGCTGCTTTGAAGGGTGAACTCTGTGACATCTTACCCTGCTGAGGCCCCTCCCCTCCCCAAACCCTGCCTACTCCTGGATCCACCCCAGGGCTTTTATTTTGAGCAGGAACACACAGGAACGCAGTTCCAGCTGGCTTGGCATCAAGGGGCATGGCCTAATATGCAAAGGAGTTTGTACTAAGCTTTCTTTGCAAAAAAAAAGCGCTGTGTGAAACAATGGTGATATCAGGGGTGTGACCTAATATGCAAATGAATTCCTGCTGGGCTTTGATCCACTCCCAAAGTTTCCAGGTATTTTCCAACACAGACCTGGCAACCCTGAAAAACACGTAGGGATGAACATTTAAACCTGTTCTCACCCCCCGCCATGTTCTTTGAAAACTGGTAGGGAGATTCGATCTCATATCTCCCACCATCTCGTCTGCTTCAACCTGATGCTGTGGTTTCATTTCTTAAAGCAAACAAGAGCTGCAGGGTGTAATTATGACTCTGGGTAGGAATTGGGAGCCCCTGGGTTCAGATCCCTACTCAGCCATGAATCTCTCTGGGTGACATTGGGCCAGTGGTCACTATTTTTTGGCCTGGCTTACCTCACAAGATCATTGTGAGGAGAAGAGGAGTGATGGGCAAAACTGTAGATGAAGCCCTGAGTCCCTGAGAGAAAGGGTGGGTTACAAACACGAGAAATGAATAGTCTTGGTCTTTTCTGGCACTTTGCAGCTATGATCAATCTTTGTGTGTTACAGGAGTGCTTGAGAAGATACAGATGTACTTCGGTCTCAGAGACAGTAAGGCTGGCCTGTTGCATACAGGTAAAAGGATTCTCCTGTGTGGCTGATTCCGCGTTAGCCTTTGCTCCAGTTCCGGCGCTGTGTTTCTCCCGGTGCAGATGTTGGTTTCCGCATATCTTGACCTGGGGTGGCAGTTTGACCCGCCTCCAAAGTGGTGTCGCCCTGCATTTAGGAGATCCTCAAAAAGCAAGAAGTTTATTTTTGATGCGGTTTCGGGGCTTGAAATTTATGTGCGGAACTCACGCCAATGCGCTGTCAAACTTCTCGCATCAGTAGAACACACCCACATAACTCCACGCCCATGATTCCGCCCAGTTATTTCGTCATACTTCCTTAATTTTACTCCCTTTGAAAATTATCCAATATTTTCCTGAAATAAAGTAATTTTTTTAAACAAATCACGTTTTGCGTTACAACGCGAAAAATATATAACGATGTAACGCGGTTTTCTTTTACTGAATACATCCCTTGCTTCCACCTACCCTCATTCTTTATGGTATTCCACGTGATTTTGATAATGTGTCATTGCATTGTGATTACTTCCCCCCTCCGATTAAATCACTCCTATTATAATTTTTTTTTTCAAATAAGATCATTACAACGCAACTAAATAAATAGCGATGTTACATGGACTACTTTAAAGATGCGCGATTGCCACCTTTATCGATCCCCCCCCATATCGCCTCAAACGGGAACGGGAATTTGATTATGTTTATAGGTTTATATTTTTGATAGGTTGGGGAAACTTTCTCCCTTAACCCCTTGGAATAAATCTCCCCCACCCCACACCTTCATGCATCTATTTGTAATTTGTTATAGCTTTTAATGGAAAACTGTGTGCTTAACATTCAGCGTGAGTGGATAAAAATGGTGGATCACCGACTCAGATTTCCTGGGGCTAAGATAACCTGCCAATGGTAGGGCGAAAGGAAAACACGTGACTTTGCCAGTATTATGCCTCTGGCATTATGTTGTAACGCAAAGACGATCGCGTTGTAACGCAAACACACATGCGTGTTAAAAAAAAAAAGGGAAACGTATGAGGGAGGGGGAAATTGCTACGATTGTGGGGGAAACTCTGGGAGGAGCAGTAATGCGGAATCAGAACACACGGAACAGATTGGGAATTGAATCTGGGAGAAATCCTCTAGTGTGGAATCGGGAAATCACACCCGTATGGAACAACCACTAAGCAAAAGGGAGGCAAACGCCAAATGCGGAATCAGCCTGTGTCTAACCTTTTTGCTTTCTTTACTGTCCTCTCAGTCTTAACCAGTAGGTTCAAAATTGTACATCCCTGGCTTCATCTCCCTGCTAAAAATTTGCATCCCCTCTTCCCAGGTAGGTAGAACAATCCTGCCGGGTTACTCAATAAAGGCTGGTCTAAGGCCATCTACTAGGCATTATAGGTGGGCAAGAAGCTGAAAGATCTCCCTAGTCTAAGGTCAGCTAATTATTTTCTATGCCAGACCAGCTCTCCACACTCACCTAACTCTCTAGCTGCTAAGAGACATGGGTGTGCCTGTTTTGAAAGAATCCACAGTATTGCACAGAGGGTCAGAATAAATGTTACGTAGCAACCGAGAAACAGAAGTCTTGGGGCACCCTACAGACTAATACATTTTTATTTCAGCATAAGCTTTCGTGGTCTAGAGCTCAGCTCTTCAGATGCTGTATGACAGACTCAGTGTGGTCTTCAAAAATAAGGAACCACAAGGGCTGAGCAAAGGACTAGAAAGTTGCATGTTTGTGTGAGCTTAATTCTTTCCCTTCAGACCTCACCTCAGTTTGCAACCCAAGCACAGCTGAGCTTGCCACTTCCAGGTAGGGGCTGGAGATCTCCTGGAATTACAACTGCTCTCCAGAATACACAAAGCACATATTTATTTATTTAAAACATTTATTCCACTTCTGGAGAAAATAATGGCTTCTTTGGAAGGTCGACCCTACCAAGATCCCTGCCGTCCCTAAACTCCACTCTTCCAGGCTCCACTCTCTAATCTTCAGAGATTTCTGAACCCACAGCTTGTTGCAACCATAAGAACAGCTGAGAGGAGGCATACTTGGCCATTCTCTTAACCTGCTTTTCACTTGAATGTAGCAACCAACCTGTTTCAAACTGTCCTAAAATTCCACTTGAATATAGCCAAGAGGGATCCCAGTCCTGCACACAAAATGGCTGTCCTGGTGACATCACAAGATGACCTCTCCTCCTCTCCTGGCTTTCTTCTCATTGCAGTTTTCATCCTCTGTTTCTTGTTCTCGGCACCACTGTTTGGATACCTTGGGGACCGGTACAATAGGAAAATCATCCTGGGCGCTGGAATACTACTTTGGTCAGGAGTTACTCTTGGTAGCTCCTTCATCACTGAGTCGGTAAGGGTTGGCTTTGAGTGGGAGGGGTGTCCAGGACATATAGGGTTGTCAACCTCCAGGCAGGGCTTGGAGATCTCTTGGAATTACAGCTGATGTCCAGACCACAACCAGTTCACCTGGAGAAAATGGCAGCTTTGGAGGGTGGACTCTGGGGCATTCCATCCACGTTGATCTCCCTCCCCTCCACAAAATCTGCCAGCCAATGAATTAGGGCAGATCTTGTTAGTTGATAAAAACAATTTTAAATGATAGATCAAAACTATTGTGACTAAGAGTGCAATCCTATGCAGAATCTTCCCACTGAATTTAACTGTGTTCAACTGGAATAACTCTGCATGCCATTAAACAGTTAAAGGGGCAGATGTAAATCAAACAAGTCCTTTGCCCAATCTGGAGAGTATTACTTAATATGCATTTTCTAGGTTCTCATGCATCTTTTTGCTCCTCTAGATGGCCTGGCTATTCTTCATTTCACGTGGACTGGTGGGTACTGGCACTGCTAGCTATTCCACAATAGCTCCTTCCATCATTGCTGACTTATTTGAGAAAGACCGCAGGATTTGGATGCTGTCCATCTTCTACATTTTCATACCTGTTGGAAGGTACATCTGCCTATCAGAGCATCTGCTTTCTGAACAGAAGGCTTCTGGTTCAATCCCTGGCATCTCCATTTAAAAGGCTCAGGTAGGAGGTGATGTGAAAGACTTCTGCTTGAGACCCTGGAGAGCTGCTGCCAGTCAGAATAGATGATGCTGACCTTGACAGACCAAGGACCTGACTTAGTATAAGGCAGTTTCATGTGTTCATGATAAGGAGAGGTGCCACGCCTTGCTGGTAGAGTATCCATTTTGCGTGCAGAAGGTACCAAGTTCAATCCATTGTAGCGTGCAGGGCTGCCTAGGTAATTGCCTAGGGCGCCAGTCTTCTGAGGGTACCAAATTGGGCGGCCCCATATGACTCGGTGACGTTATCAGTGCAGGGTGTGTGTGTGTGCCAGAAGTTAGCCTTGCCTAGGATACCAGACAGTCTAGGACTGGCCCTGGTTATGTGTGCATAAAGTGTTGTCAAGTTGTGGCCAATTTACGGCAATCCCAGCAAGGGGCTTTCAAGGCAAATGAAAAGCAGAGGTGGTTGGCCATTGACTTCCTTGCTGTTCTCCTGTTCAAGTACTGACCCTGCTTAGCTTCTGAGCTCTGATGGGACTGAGCTATGCCCTGCTGCCTTCACTCCCAAATCCCTAATTATCTTCAGTCAAAAGGATCGGGTGGTAGTTGATGTGAAAGACTTCCGCCTGAGAGAGCCAGTTTGGTGTAGTGGTTAAGTGTGCAGACTCTTATCTGGGAGAACCGGGTTTGATTCCCCACTCCTCCACTTGCACCTGCTAGCATGGCCTTGGGTCAGCCATAGCTCTGGCAGAGGTTGTCCTTGAAAGAAGAAGAAGAAGATATTGGATTTATATCCCGCCCTCCACTCCGAAGAGTCTCAGAGCGGCTCACAATCTCCTTTACCTTCCTCCCCCACAACAGACACCCTGTGAGGTGGGTGGGGCTGGAGAGGGCTCTCACAGCAACTGCCCTTTCAAGGACAACCTCTGCCAGAGCTATGGCTGACCCAAGGCCGTGCTAGTAGGTGCAAGTGGAGGAGTGAGAGCCCTCTCAGCCCCACCCACCTTACAGGGTGTCTGTTGTGGGGGAGAAAGGTAAAGGAGATTGTGAGCCGCTCTGAGACTCTTCGGAGTGGAGGGCGGGATATAAATCCAATATCTTCTTCTTCTTCTTGAGACACTGGAGAGCAGCTGCCAGTCAAAGCAGGCAATACAGAGCTTAGTAGACCCTTGGTAATAGCAACTAGAAGCAGCTTCATGTGTCTATTCGGGTTCAAGACAAGAATATAAAGTTCTGTTGATTGGTTGGTTATGTTTGTTTTTTAGATTATGGGGGGATCATATGTTAACTATTTTTTTAAAAAATAGACTAGCACAGTGGTACTGAAGGTCACAAGTTGGATGACTTTCGGCCAGTCACATTCTCTCAGCCTAATCTACCTCGCAATGTTGTTGTGAGGATAAAATGGGGGAGAACAATTTAAGTCTCTTTGGGTCCCAATTGGGGGGGGGGGGGTACAAATGAATTAAATAAATAGGTTCATTCTGGCCTCTTCAGCCCAAAAGACTGCAAGTGTTGGGGAAGTCTACCCCTGTCCGAGACCTTGGATATTCACTACCAGTTGGATGTTTTAACACAGAAGTGGCCAAATTGTAGCTCAGGAGCTATATGTGGCTCTTTCACACATATTATATGGTTTTTGAAGCTTCCATTACCCAATTGGCCAGCTTGGAGAAGGCATTTGTCTCTTTACATCACTTCTCCAAGCCAAGCCAGTTGGCAGCTTGGAGAATGCATTTAAAGTTGCTTTCTTTTCCCCTCCATTGTGTTGAAAATTACAAACAAACGTCTACTACTGATATATTGAAATAGGGGGGAAAAGAAACAAGCATATGACAATATACTGAGAGTCAAAACAAAGTTGAGTTGGTAGAAGTTAAAGTTGCTTTCTTTCCACCTGTCCTCCCCCTTCCCACATCTATTTTTCCTTCCTTCCTGCTCTCAAACATCTGATGTTCATGCTTTGTGGTTGTCAGACTTCTGAAATTTATTCTATGTGGCTCTTACATTAAGCAAGTGTGGCCACCCCTGTTCTGACAGCCTGATCTGGAATTACACAACATGATCCATGTGTGGCTGGAGTGCCAGACTAGGTCACACAAACCCTAGGTTCAAATTGTTGCACAGCTTCCCATGTGACTCTGGACCAATCAGTCTTGAGAAAGAATTGTGCACATTGCTCTGAGCTTCTTTGGAGCACTGCAGGATCAAAATGTGACCCGTCCACATGCTTCTTCATCTAAGTGTTCTGAGTTGCAACCCAGCTGTAAACTCTAACTCATTACTCTAACCTGTAAACAGTTGGGGCTGCAGCAACTGGAGACAAAACCTTGATCTTCTGTCTTGCAGTGGCCTTGGTTACATCCTGTCTTCTACCATGGAGCATGCCACTGGACACTGGAGCTGGGGTTTCCGGGTAAGTCTTTTCTGCGATGGATCTGGCTCCTTTCACTTTGTTATTAACCTTTCCCAGTTTCAATTGCTGCTTGGAAAACATTTTCTCTTGCACCTGCCAGGTTTCCCCCGTCTTTTCTTTGATCTTTCTCAAAACTGTTTTGCTCTGAAATTTTGAGAAAGATCACAGCCAAGCTGGGATGGCCTTCCAAAGGCAAGATGCCACCACTGGAAATGCCCTGTCTTACCTCCCCTCTAAAAGTAGAGGCATGGAGAACAGGGCTTTGGGGGCAGGCTGGACTGTACAGAAGGTGTTCGTTGGATGGATACTGATGCTGCCCCATTGGCTATTAACACCAGCCGTTGTCCCGGTCTTTGTAGGTTACACCTTGTATGGGAGTAGTCGGCCTAGTACTCCTGGTCCTCTTAGTTCCTGAATCTGCCCACCGTGCAGCTACAAAACAGGAAGAAAATGCTGGTGAACATGGAGAGAATTCAACCTGGTGCAAAGATGTCTTGTCCCTTTGCAGAAAGTAAGGAACACCTGCCATTGAGGTCATGTCACAGTTCTTCGGTCAAATGTTGTTTCTGTCAGCAAGATGGTTTTGCTATCCAGTTTTTATCTTCCCGTTCCTCCAACGAGTGTCAAGCTGCATACATGTTTCCCCCTTCCTTTATTTTATTCTCACAGGAGACTTGTGAGGTAGGTTAGGCTGAATGGGAATGGGCTTGACAGCTGAGCAGGGACTTGAACCCTGTTCTCTCCCAAACTCTCCCTCATCCTGGTCTAGATATCCATCCAGAAGCTCCTTAGAGACCAACAAGAATTTCAGGCTATAATTTTTGCCCTGACCTGGATAGCCCAGACAAGCCCAGTCAGATCTCAGAAGCTAAGCAGGGTCAACTCTGGAAAGTACGGTACTTGGATGGGAGACCTCCTTGAAATACCAGAAGTTGAGAGGCAGAGGCAGGCTTTATTCAGCCACCTCCCTGAATACCCTCTATGCCCCCAGTAGGGGTCAGTCACCAGAGATTGCCATGACTGCCAGGTACACACACACACATAAAAATACAATACAACAAAAAGAGAGAGAAGAATTTCAAGGCATAACTTTTGAGGGTCAAAACTCCTTTTGTTGCATGTCTGATAAAGGGAGCTTTGACTCTTGGAAGCTCATAACTCCAAAACCTCAGTGGTCTCCACTCCGTGGTGACTCAGTTAGACTCAGTTCTAGCTCTTCTGCTGCAGACCAAACTGGCTACCCAGTGGGTAGCACCCACCCAAAACTACCATCCTGGTTTGACACGTTTTATGCCACACATTTTATGCTGCAACATTTCACAGGTAAATAGCCCTTTTTATTTAGCTGATTGATTGACTGCTTCTCCATATATCCAACTTGACATGGTTTACAAGAAAACCAGTAAATAAAATTGGTAAAGCTGCATAAAATATAACAAATCAGCTTCAGATGAATACATTTCAAGGAACTGGAACATTGCACTGGAACACTTTCTGCCCTAAAATGATCTGTGCAAGGGCCCATGAAGATATATTAACAAAAGACCCAAGCAAGAAAATCTTTTAACCAAAAGAAGAGATCAGACTAGGTGCCAAGTGAACCTCTTTGGGGAAGGCATTCCTCAGCCAAGGGGCCACCCCTGAAGGAGGCTCTGCTTCCAGTCAACACCTGCCTATCATAGCATTGGAAAAAGTACAGAAAAGGGCAACTAGAATGATTAAAGGTTTGGAACACTTTCCCTATGAAGAAAGGTTAAAATGCTTGGAGAAACGTCGACTGCGGGGTGACATGATAGAGGTTTACAAGATTATGCATGGGATGGAGAAAGTAGAGAAAGAAGTACTTTTCTCCCTTTCTCACAATACCAGAACTCGTGGACATTCAATGAAATTGCTGAGAAGTCGGGTTAGAACATATAAAAGGAAGTACTTTTTCACCCAAAGGGTGATTAACATGTGGAATTCACTGCCACAGGAGGTGGCGGTGGCTACAAGCATAGCCAGCTTCAAGAGGGGATTGGATAAAAATATGGAGCAGAGGTCCATCAGTGGCTGTTAGCCACAGTGTGAGTGTGTGTGTGTGTGTGTGTGTGTTTGGTCACTGTGTGATACAGAGTGTTGAACTGGATGGGCCATTGACCTGATCCAACATGGCTTCTCTTATGTTCTTATGTTCTGCCTTGCGAACACCAGACAGTTGCCCAAGCGTAAAGAATTCACATTGTTCTTCCTTATCTCCATTTTGTTAAACTATCATATTTTTCTTTTTTTAATCTAAAAAGTCAAAACTGAATAGATGAGGTTGGTTACAAAATAGATCTGGCTGCTCTACACCTACTAAAATTCAAAATACATTCAGCAGTATTTGCTAGCTGGATAGGTACTTAGGGAGATGGGTGATCGAAAGAAAGCAGTTAGCCCATGTAGTGTAAGTTATAGTGGAGTAAGACCTGGAATACTTGAGTTTGAGTCCCTGTTCTTTCAAGAAGCTCCGTGGATAATCTTGGGCCAGTCACTCTTTCTCAACCTAACCTAACAGGGTGGTTATCGGAAAGGAGGGAAGACCAGATACACTTTCCCAAAATAAAATAAGGGGTGGGACAAACATAAGATGCATGTCACTTATACACCTATGTTTTTATGCATGTTGTACTACTACTACTATTAATTGTGTGTTGTCAAGTCGCAATTGGCTCGTAGTAACCCAGGACTCTGGGGTTTTCAAGTTAAGAGATGAGAAGAGGAGGTTTGCCATGACCTTCCATCCCATAGCAACCCCTGTTTCCCCTGGTGGTCTCCCATCTAAGTACTAACGGTTGCCAACCCTTCTTAGTTTTCAAGCTCTGACAAGATAGGTGCAGGCTGCACTATCAGGCTGCTCTGTTGTACCAAAGTTGTGATATTAAGATATCTACTGAGCAGGGGGACTCACTAGAGGGCACTGTTGACATACAGAAATCATCCATAGGTCTTCAAACCTACAATTGCTAATTTTGGGGATGGGGAGATCCAGTGAAGATGACAAAGTTGCCGCTGCATACAGACTACCATGGGAGTAAATATCACTGAAATCAGTGTGACTTACATCTGTGTAAAGCAAACTAATTATCCAGAGGCACCTTCAAGTCTTCACAGAACTTCAGGAATTCTCTTTTGTTCTGCTACAATAAGCAAGGCTACCCTACAGGAATTGACATCTGAGACAACATGCTTAACATCAGGCTCCATATTAGCTAAGTGACCTGCTACAGCTGGAAAGAAACAGAGGATACCTCGCAACAGGATCGGGCAGGGAGAGAAATTCCACCATATGTAGCAAAGGTACAGAAATCTTAGATTTGTGATGAAGGCGAAGAAGACCGTAGATTTATACTGAAACAGAATCCGACAAAGACGGAGGTTCTCTACCTGAGTCGGGGTGGTCCAAGGGGAGAGATCCATCTGCCGACTCTTGACGGGGTGCCATTAACACCGGTCCCTAAGGCCAGGAGTTTAGGCGTGCTCCTTGAGTCCTCCCTTACAATGGAGGCCCAGGTAGCAGCCACTGTTAGATCTGCCTTTTTTCATCTTCGGCGGGCACGGCAGCTGGCTCCTTTTCTGGAGCACAACGATTTAGCGATGGTAATCCATGCTACGGTCACCTCAAGAATAGATTACTGTAATGCTCTCTACATGGGGCTACCCTTGACGCAAACCCGGAGACTACAGCTAGTGCAGAATGCTGCGGCACGGCTGCTGATGAGGCTGCCACGATGGGAGCACATTCAGCCAGTGCTGAAAGAGCTGCACTGGCTACCTGTTGTGTTCCGAGTTCGCTTCAAGGTGTTGGTATTGACCTTTAAAGCCCTTTATGGTCAGGGACCTGCATATCTACGGGACCGCCTTTCTCCGCATATCCCCCAGAGAGCACTGCGTTCAGGGGCAAAAAACGTACTCTCGGTCCCCGGACCAAAAGAAGCCAGGCTATGCGTGACAAGATCTAGGGCTTTTTCGGTGGCAGCACCAGAGCTCTGGAATGCACTTCCAGAAGCCATACGGGCCCTGCGGGATCTGTCTGCGTTCCGCAGGGCCTGTAAGACCGAGCTGTTCAAGCAGGCCTTCGATGCTTGACGAAGATGGCTGCCACCGGACATCACACAGAACGCCGGTGATCCCTGTTTGGAACTCTAATGCCGCTATAATGTAGGGATTCAGCACTTTAAAATGGTTTTAATAATTTTAATTGTAATATGTTTTTTAAACTGAAAATGTTAAATTATGGTTTTATATATTGTACTGGTTTAATTATGTAGATACTGTGAGCCGCCCTGAGTCCGCTTGCGGAGAGGGCGGGATATAAATCAAATGTAATAAATAAATAAATAAATAATAAATAAATAAATAAATAAATAAATAATAATACCACACCCTTCTCTCTGAATCAGTCTCAGAGAGGCTCACAATCTCCTTTATCTTCTTCCCCCACAACAGACCCTGTGAGATAGGGGGGCTGAGAGGACTCTCACAGCAGCTGCCTTTTCAAGGACGAACTCTGCAAGAGTTATGGCTGACCCAAGGCCATTCCAGCAGGTGCAAGTAGAGGAGTGGGGAATGAAACCCTAGGGCTTTTTTTGTAAAGGAACACAGTTCCGGCTGGCTTGGCAGCAGACGGTGTGGCCTAATATGCAAATGAGTTCCTGCTGGGCTTTCTCTATGCAAAAGTCATGTGTGAAACATTGGTGATTTCAGGGGTGTGTGGCCTAATATGCAAATGAGTTCATGCTGGAGTTATTCTACAAAAAAGCCGTGTGAAACAATGATGATGTCAGGGGTGTGGCCTAAAATGCAAATGAGTTGCTGCTGTGCTTTTTCTACAAGAAAAACTGTGACCATTACAAGTTGATTTACCATGGGGTTGCCAGCTCTGAGCTGGAAAAGACCTAGAAATTTTGAGTGTGAAGCTTGGAGAAGGCAAGGTTTGGGGAGGGGAAGGACCTCAGCATGATTAGAATGACATAGAGCCCACCCTCCAGGGCAGCCATTTTCTCCAGGGGAACTGGTCTCCAAGCCCCACCTGGAAGTTGGTAGCCCTCTGAAATGCATCACTGTTTTTTCTTCCCCACTGACAGGTGCTCCTTCTCCTGAATAATAATGCATTGCCTATATAGCCCACCTTTCTTACTTCCCAGTGCTCAAACCACAAACCGTAGGGTTCCCAGAGTTTCCATGGAAGCTCTAACCAGACCTGGATCTGCTGAACTGTCACAAGATGGCTGTATTTAGGATCACCACCGTCAACCTGGCACCTGTCTCTTTAGCACATTTTTATTCCCCTCCAAGGACCTGGTGTTAGGTTAAGCTGAAAAAGAGCAATTAGTCCAAGGTCATCCTGCACGTTTCAAAGCAGAGTGGGGATCTGAACCTGGATCTCAAAAATCCAAGTCCAGCAATCTTAAAACCAGGGGTGGAATTCTAGCAGGAGCTCCTTTGCATATTAGGCCATGCCCCCCTGATGTAGCCAATCCTCCAAGAGCTTACAGGACTCTTTTTTGTAAGCTCTTGGAGAATTGGCTACATTATGGGTGTACGGCCTAATATGCAAAGGACCTCCTGCTGCAATTTCACCCCTGCTTAAATCTGTACATTGGATTGTGTAGAACAAATGCAGATCCTTTCCCATTTAATCCCAATAACATCTTCCTCCCTCTTTGTGGCTTATTTTAGACTGCAAGCAGAGACCTTCTTAGGAAAGGGCTGTATCTCAGTGGAAGGGCCTTGGCTTTGCATGCAGAAGGCCCCAGGTTCAATCCCCAGCATCTCCAGTTAAAAGTACCAAGTGATGTGAAATATCCTGAGACCCTGGAAAGCTGCTGCTAGACATACTGAGCTTGCTGGACTGATGCTCTGATTCAGTATAGGGCAGTTTCCTGTATGTTCTTCTTGTGGCTCTTTTTAATACCATGCATATTGACTTGGAGAAAAGCAGGGTATAAATACATTAAATAGTAATAATACCTTCATTTTTCTGGCAGCTGGAGTTTTGTATGGTCCTCGTTGGGTGTGACCGTCCTGGCCTTTGTCACAGGCGCTCTGAGCTTCTGGATCCCCACATTCCTCTGTAGAGCTCAGTTCCTCCATCGCAACATCTCTTCGCCAACAGAGGAAAAATGCAATGCCACCAACAGGTGAGGCGTGCTTCTTTCTGGAGAAGAAACTGGACTTAGGGAATGCTCTTGATAGATTTCTGCTCACCTGTATCTAGCCAACAAATCTTTTCAAGCACCTGCTCTGTGTTTCTTCCTAACTTCAGGAAATGAATCACTTTCCTTAGGAATTCCTTGACTGAGAACATGAGAGGGGCCCTGCTGGATCAGAACAGTCATCCTAGTCAGGCCTCAGATTCAGCAGGAGCTCATAGAGCACAGCTCCTGAACCTTTCTGATGGCACCCCTCCTCCCCCTCACCTATCTACCTTGTCCACTGAATAGTAGGTGCAGCTGCACAACAATCCCTGGATTAGGAGAGTGGGCAGGCAGCCAGCCACCAGGAGCTTTGCCACACCTCCAGCAGCCCTCATTAACCCCTGGAGAAGCCTGTGCCACCCTTTCTCCACTTCTTATGTGATTTTGGTCAGCGGGTAGCTTGGTGCCCTTTTGACTGGGGGAGAGGGGCAGTAGAGCCTTGGGAGAGTGAGGCCTGCTTGGGCTGACTGGATCTCTAGCCAGCCCAAGCAGGCCTTGCTCACCCAGGGCTCTCCTTCCTTGTGTCGGGTTGCTTTTGGCTGGGGGGAGCATATGCTAATGAGTTATGCTAATTAGCTCCATCACCTATTTCTCTACAAAATGACCCCTGCTCCTAGTAAAGTATTCTGTTGCACGTAGTAACCAGCCAGTTACTCTGGAGAGCCAACACACAGTACAGAGAACAAGGCTTTCTTCCGATGTTGCCGCCTGACACTAGTATTCAAAGGTTTATTGCCTCTGAATGTGGAGGTTCACTTTGACTAATAGCCACTGAGAGACCTCTCCTCAAGGAATTTATCCAGCCTTCTTTTAAAGCTGACTATGCCTGTAGCCATCATAGGGTTACCAACCCCCAGGTGGTTACAACCTTAAGAGAGTTGTCACAACAATGATTGTGAATGAAAAAATACAACTGTGACAATATTGCTAAGAAGTCAATATACATATAATCCTATCAAATGGAGATAACAATCTAAAAATATTTACAAAAATCCAATTCCCAAACATGAGCCCACTGGTTGAAACAAAAGCTCAGCTAATGCCTTTGTAGCAATCACTATGGGATTATGAATTCTATATGAAAACCAGGGCATTTTTTTTTTTGAGCAGGAACACACAGGAACACAGTTCCGGCTGGCTTGATGTTAGGGGGTGTGGCCTAATATGCAAATGAGGTTCTGCTGAGCTTTTTCTACAAAAAGCCCTATGTGAAACAATGGTCATGTCAGGGGTGTGACCTAATATGCAAATGAGTTCCTGCTGGGCTTTTTCTACAAAGAAAGCCCTGATGAAAACTATATGATTGGTTTCTTACTGCACATCAGAAATTGTCCTGAAGGAACAAGGACTATAATTCAAATTGATGAATGCTTTAAACACCCACTGAGTAAAGAAAATGGCCAAATATAGACACTTGGAACACTGGAGTATGCTTACTTCCTATAAACCCTGTTCCTCCCATAAGTGACAGTGCTATAGAGTGGTAAGAGCATTAAGTCTGGGTTCTGGAAAACTTGGCAAAATCCAACTGTCAGCTATGAGGGCAAATTCGTCTTAGTTGAGGAGATTATATGAGGACTTTGTATCAGATGTGCAGCGGGAGTTTTGTGCCACCCAGCCCTGCCCTGGATAGCCCAGCCAAGCCCAATCTTGGAAGCTAAGCAGGGCCAACTCTGGCAAGTACTTGATATGATACCTACAAGGAATACCAGCAGTCGGGAGGTGGGGCAGGCTTTATTTGGCCACCTCTCTGAATATCCTCCAGGTCCGCAGTAAGGGTCAGTCACCAGAGGTCGTCATGATGATTTCCAAGTGCATACACACACAAAATAAAAAACCCAAAACAAGCAGGGAAAGGGAATTTTGTACCATCCAGACATGTGACAACTAGGGTTGTTAGCTCATGGTTGGGAAATGTGTGGATATTTGGGAGGTTGAGACTGGAAAGAGTGGGTTTTGGGGAGGAGAAAGAACACAGCAGGGCACAACTCCATAGAGTCCACCCTTCAAAGCCACCATTTTCTCCAGGGGAACTGATCTTGGTTGTCTAGAGATCAATTGTAATAGCAGGAGATCTCTAGGTGTCACCTGGAGGTTGGCAACCTAGAACCCTTTTCTGCTCCTGATCGCAGTGTGCAGGGGGGAAAGCAAACTCAGCCCCCTATACACGCAATTTTTGCATCCTCAAACTGTTCCACAGAGCCGTTGTAGGCTTTGTTGCAAAATCACATTACTTCCATAGCTATAACTAATTTTCACAGTGAAGCTGTGACTCAAAGGGGAGGTCTGAAAATGTGAAAATGGCAGGAGAGCAGGGAGAGGCAGAAGCTTCTTCTCTCTACACACCACAGTTGTCAGCAGAAAAGGGCTGTGCTTGTGGGTGCCACAAAACTCCCATTGTGCATGTGATACAGAGCCTTCATGTTGCCCCTCAACAAATGCAGGGACTCATCATGTGTAGGAAATACCATTCAAAAAGCTCCAAACGCAACAGCTTTTCCTCCTGTGCTCTGATAGAGTTTTGCAGAGAAGCTGCGCCTCTTGACCACCTGACTTCTACACAGGTTCAAAAGAAGTATAGATCCTGTCAAATTTAAAAGGTGTCGATCCTACTGTTGCCAGAATGTAAGAGACTACAAACTCCTATCACTGTATTGTTTTTTTCCTTCAGCTTGATCTTTGGTGGCATGACTGTTGGTGTGGGCATTTTGGGGGTTGTTGCTGGTGCAGAAGCCGCCAGAAGATACAAGAAGATTAACCCGCAAGCTGACCCCATCATCTGCGCTGTGGGTTTGCTTGCCTCGGCACCATGCATATATCTGGCGATCATGCTGGCTCAGGAGAGCATCGTGGCTACATACGTAAGCAATACTGAGATATTTTGAGTTTGGCAGGGATTTTCCCCCCTGCAGCCCTTGGTGAGGTAGCTGGTATACAGCCAGCTTCATTGTCTCCTAGGCAGAGACTGAGAAACGTAATGAATGCTGGGATTTATAGTCTGGGAATATTCTGCACACCAGAATATTCTGAGAATATTCTGCACGCCAGTTTCTGTATAACTGTGAGGGGTTTTTTTTATAGTCTGGGATTTATAGTTTGGGAATATTCTGCACACCAGTTTCTGAATGACTGTGAGGGGTTATTTATTTATTTATCGACAAAATTTGCATCTCACGTTTCTGCCTTCACAAGAGCTACCATAGCAGCCACACACAATTCTGATCCTGCTGGACAAATCTTTAGCCACTAGAATTGGCTTGGTCTTTTCCTTCACTACCCATGCTGGTTTTCCCGCTCTGTGTTGCAGTGGTGGACAGAAGACAATAGGGACCAAGAGTGTGGTGTAGTGGTTACAGCATTGCGCTACATCTGGGGAAGACTGAGATTCAAAGTCTCGCTCTTCTGACCAAGCTCAGTGGATGACTTTGGACTACTCTTTCTCACTCTCACAGCCTAATTTACCTCACAGGTTCACTTTGAGGAGAAAAGTGTGATAACCAGACTCCGTACTGCCCCTCAGCAATCCTCCTTGAACAGCTGCAATTAAACTGGCACGTTCTTGTGACCAGAATTGACTGAAACAGTCTTCAGGCAGAGTTAATTATAGTCATTGAGGAGACCTTGCTGCCAAAACAGTCTTTCTGAGAGAAGCTGGCTCCTCAAAACAGAGGCTGTTAACCTCAGTGAGTGGGAGGAGGAATGGATCCCTTCTGTTGGCACCTTGTAGGCAGGAAAGAATAAATGTTTGGGGGGGCTTCGTTTACAAAATGCCACAGAATTCTGCTAAATTTGAGGTCCTTAAAAATTGCCTGCAGGAAGCATGAACAGGCTCGTTGTGAGGGAACTCCCACTTCCTTTCTGGTACAGGGAGGCCCCTGCATATGCTCTGGCTCCCCTATTTAGGGGAACAACAGGACCTGTTTTGGGGTAATGCTCCCTTGTTGATTATTTATTTAATTCATTCATTTTTATCCTGCCTTTCTCCCCAGTGGGGTCCCAAAGTGGCTTATGTTGTTCTCTGCTCCTCCATTTTATCCTCACAACAGCCTTTCAAAGTAGGTTAGATTGAGAGAGTGTGACTGGCTCAAGGTCTCTCAGATACTAATCTGACACTCTTAATCATTACACCTAATTGTTAAATCACTGTCCCTATCGGGGTCTTGAGGTGCAGGCTACTTTGTTGAAAGTATGTGTGAAGTACAATCATATTGTCATTCTTCAGAGTCTCTAGAAGTGAAATTTCTGAGTGGGAAATGGATATGTCTTATCTCTACCACGCATGCAGAAAAATATATACACATGAGGCATGAGGAGACACTGAAGTGTGCAGCTTGCCTCTTCACACACTGCAGCTGTTGAATCTTGATCTGAAATCTTGATAACCTATCATAGAACAAATGTTTTTCTGCTCTCAGAAGTGCCACCCCTTGTTGACTTTCAAATCAATGGAAGATAGCAGGGCTTTTTTTGAGCAGGAATGCAGTTCTGGCTGGCTTGGCATCAGGAGGTGTGGCCTAATATGCAAATGAGTTCCTGCTGGGCTTTTTTCTACAGGAGAGCACTGTGTGGATCAATGGTGATGTCAGGGAGTGTGACCTAATATGCAAATGAGTTCCTGCTGAACCTTTTCTTTAAAAAAAAGCCCTGGTAGAGAGTATTCACAGAGGGCATCAACCCAGTATATTATCACAGGCTGGGGCCGGGTCAGGCAAAGTCCAGGGGCAGTCCAAGGTCTGTAGCTGGTGAGCAAAGAGGGCCCAAGGCGCCAAAACCAAATCACAGTCCAGGTATCGCAGGTCAGAGGTCCAGAAGCCAAAGTCAACGCCGGAGTGGATGCTAGAACGTCAGGTAAGTGACTACTTGCTTCCACAAAGCCTCCTCCCAAAGCCCACAGCTATATAGCCCTCTGCTGTCTGTTGCCCATTTGGGCTAATTGCTGGCTCAGAGAGGCAGCCAGGATCCTGCTGAGACTCAAGCATCCTCACTCCTAGAAGGGCCAGAATCCTTTCAATACTCAGGGCTCAGGGAGCGTCTGGCTCGTGAGCGTGCCACCCTCCTCCGATCCCTGAGGTCCTGACGAAGGCGGTCACGCACACGAGCCACCCGAGAGGGCGAGGCAGGGGGGCTTGGATCTTCTCCAGCAGGAGGCAGGGGCACTGGTGCAGGTGGCAGGGGCACAGTTTCTTCTGCAGGCTCAGCTTCTTCTGCAGGGTCCCCAGTACCCATGACATATATAGTACTTGGTGAAGAGTGTTGAACATACGTAATAGTATAGGATATGAGGGAGTGTCATGCATATCTATGTTCATCTGTGAAACGTCAAGAAGATATGCCTTCTGCAGTTGTACAAGCTTCTGGGCCTTTTGGCTTGAGGAGGAGAGAACTACAGAAAAATGGTAGGATATAAATGTATTTAATAGAATACTTTTTCCGACATTCCCTTTGGGGGTATCCAACCATGCGTACCATGGGCACATGCTACCTGCATCTTCCCAACATGCAGAGCTGCAATTTCTTCTGAGTAAGGCACTGTGTGCGTTTAAACAATTTTATTGATAACATATGGTAACAATTTCTGTTAATAACTTATTTTCATCTATCCCATATGCTTCTTTCTAATCACGCCTCCCCCCGTTACTTGACTCCTGCCAGTGTTATTTATTCAAAATACTAACATTAAAAGGTACCCTTAATTACTAAGAACTAAAATTAATATTCTTCTTTCTTCTAAAGTTTAATCATTATCAAAAATTGTCCAAAGTCCTTTTACTTTCCACTCGTCTTCTATATAACTTCTAAATTTTTTCCACTCCCTTTTAAAATCTTCTAAATCATAGTCTCTTAAAGTTCTTGTTAATTTGTCCATCTCACTCCATGTCATAACTTTTACAATCCAATCCCATTTTTCTGGTATTTTTTCTTGCTTCCATAACTGCGCATATAGGGTCCTAGCAGCTGAAAGCAAGTACCAAATTATAGTTCTATCTTCTTTTGGAAATTTTTCCATTTGTAATCCCAACAGAAAAGTCCCTGCAGCTTTCTTGAATTCATATCCCAAGATCCTAGAAATTTCTTGTTGGATCATTTGCCAATACTTTTTCGCTCTTTCACAAGTCCACCACATATGGCAGAAAGAACCTTCATGTTTTTTGCATTTCCAGCATCTGTCTGGCATCTTGTTATTCATCTTTGCCAATTTTTTAGGAGTCATATACCATCTATACATCATTTTAAAACAGTTCTCTTTAATACTCTGACATGTTGAAAGTTTCATAGAGTTCTTCCATAAATATTCCCATGTATCCATCTGTATTTCTTTATTTACATTTATTGCCCATTTAATCATTTGAGATTTCACTACTTCATCTTCTGTAGACCATTTTAAAAGTAACTTATAAGTTTTTGAAATTAATTTTTCATTATCTCCAAGCAGAACTTTTTTCATTTCTGTTTGCTCTCATCTTATTTGCACTGTATGTAATTTGAGCATCGGTACATGATATTCAAAAGCCTAAGTAACGTGTACTGAAGTCGAAACTGCACACAGTGCGCTGTTTAGACAAAACAGCAACCAAGGTTATCAGGAGGATTGTGGGTAGTGTGAACTTGAACTATGCACATATGGATACCCCCCACCCCAATGTAATGTCTGAAAAACCTTACATGAATAGATAGGTAGGTAAGTAGACTTGGCAACACACTGCCAGCAACTGCAGTCTGGCCCAGACCTGAACTTTCCATCCCATGAGCTCCCTGGAAGCCTGTATTGCACGGGAAGAGAGACTCACAGAATCTGCACAGCAGCAAGAAGAAGAAGAAGAATTGGTTTTTCTACCTTGCTTTCACTACCTGAAGGAGCCTCGGAGCTACTTACAATCTCCTTTCCCTTCCTCTCCCCACAACAGACACCCTATGAAGTAAGTGGGTCTGAGAGAGCTCTGAGAGAACTGCTTTTGGGAGAACAGCTCAGAGAGAACTTGTGGAGGAAAAGCAACCAACTGTGTACAAACCACACAATAAAAGATATAAATCATATAAGGTCTCTCTTTGTTGTCTCTGCTTCTTTGAAAGCAGAGACACAATATACAAAAGAATCACAAAGGAAAAGGATCCACAAAGCTTAAAAATCAAATGTCCAGAAACTGTTTAGTCCTTCACTCCTCTTGTTCAATTCTCTGTAGAATCCAAATTCCTTGAAAATCCAGGCTCCAAGGGTAATTGTCCTTTACGTGCCTGTTGACTTTTGGATACACATTTTGCATGAGAATGCTTCCTCATAGAGCCAATCTGCTATCCTTTTTCCTTTTGATGTCAACTAAGACCACTTGATCACAACTCCATTAGGCACCAGCACCAGCTCAAAGAGAACTTGCGACTGACCCAAGGTCAGCCAGCAGCTGCATGCGGAGGAGTGGGGAATCAAACTTGATTTCCTAGATTAGAGTCTTCCACTCTTAACCAGAACACTACAGCACACTGGCAACAGAGTAGTTGGGACTGGATTTCGTTTAAAGGAGGGAAAAGGCAATGAATTTTATGTAACCCTGCAAGACGTCTCAAGACAAGACAAACGCTTCAGAGACCACAACTTTAGAAGTATTTGCCAAGCATGTTATTTGGCTTCGATAATAGCTGATTTAGTTGCAAGTGTAGACATGTGCATCGGGGATGAAGCACAGTGTTTTTCTCTGACTGATGCCTGAGGGGGGTAGTGAAATGTATTTGCACTTTTTCCCCTCCCTTATAAGTTAAATTTCCTTGTCTCATCCCTGTGGCTGGTGCCGTGATACTGAAACCAACTGGAACTTGCCTACCTGCATATTTGTGAAGCTTAAATAGTAAAAGGTGGGTCAGAGTAGACACCTGAAATATTATTCTTTTTGATTCTTCCAACAATCTCTATTTACAGTCCCTGTTTTCTTGGGTCTCTCTATCTCTCTGGCAAATCTGTTTTCAGGGAGAGACCTTCTGGTTGTTCTTACCCTGCAAGGGTATACTCCATTGCTTCTTCTCACAGGCCTTTTCTGTGGTGGCTCCAACTTTATGAAATAGTGTCCTGGAGGAAATTCAATACGTCTTTCTTACTATTTAGGAGGGCTTCTAAAATAGAAAGTAAAAATTCTAAAATGCCCCATGACGCAGAGTGGTAAAGCTGCAGTACTGCAGTCGGAGCTCTCTGCTCACGACCTGAGTGCGATTCCAGCGGAAGCTGGTTCAGGTAGCCAGCTCAAGATTGACTCAGCCTTCCATCCTTCCAAGGTCGGTAAAATGAGTACCCAGCTTGCTGGGGGGAAGACAATGGCAAATCACCCCATAAAAAGGTCTGCCGTGAAAATGTTGTGAAAGCAGCATCACCCCAGAGTCGGAAACGACTGGTGTTTGCACAGGGGACCTTTCCTTTCCTAAAATAGAACTGATGAGAAGAGATTTTGCCTCCTTCAGACAATTGTTCTGTGGGTGTTTTGAGAGTCAGCAATCTTGGCTGAAGTTTATTTTCAAATCTTTTTCTGGTGAATGTTTAAATTCTGTGGGGGAGGGTTTAAAAGAATTGTGTGTTTAAAAAAAAAAATGATTTCACTGTTGTCACCTGCCTTGGATTGGGAGGAAGATGGGCTTATAAATGTTTTAAATCAGTCGCTGTCCCTCTCATTCATTTCCCCTCCAGGATCACCTGATGACTTCTTGCATGTACAGATTATAGAGTACATGAACCCCATAGGTCCAGGGTACCAACCTTATGTCCTGTGTTACAGTCAGATGTGAGTTCTGCAAGTTGCCCCCAGTTCTGATTGCAATTGCACACATGTGGCAAAGGACTTTCAGCTCCCCCTACCATTGCCTTAATCCCAACCTGAAATAGATAGATCCAGGAGGCCACTATTTGGCCTACTAAAGAAACCCAAATTTATACTTGTGGGCAGGCCTCGGATTCAGCAGAAGCTCACAGGAACACAGCTCCTGAACCTTTCTCAGGGTTCCCCCTCCTCTTCCCCACCTTGTCCATTGAATAGGAGGTGCAGCTGCATAACAATCCCTGGATGAGCTCCACCACCTATTTTTCTACAAAATGACCCCTGCGTGTGGATTTTCCCACTAGGCTTCATAATGCGCTCCCTCTCAGGCTGTTTCAGGTGCAGGATTGTAGGCTGATTGCCTGATTCTGTTCCTTGTTTGTGCTACAGTTCCAATCCAAATCAGGCACCCTAAGCATGGGAAACAAACACAAGGATGCTCTGTAACTCATGTCTGACTGTTACACAGGACATGGGGGGGGGGGGGGGGGCTGAACCCTACCTGTGTATTCCATAATGTATAAATTGGCAGGGCGCAGTACAGAGGAGCAAGAATAAGGCTGCAACATTTTGGTCCTTTTTGTTGTTTGGAGAAGAAGAAGCCAGATGCTTGTAATGGCTGTTGGAGCCTCCAGCAGCTTCAGTCCCCTAGAGTCCTTCTCATTCATGTGCACCTATGTGAACTGGGCCAATTCTTTGTAATACAAGCTAGCCAATTGTATTAATAAGCCAGCAGGCAGCATCCAAAGGGAAAGTGGCCGAAATGCCTGAGAAAAAATGTCAAAGGAAAACAGCAGCTGCTCTCTATTTGTTTGCTATTCTCCAGTGCCTCTACCTGGTGAGCTCATGATGCAATAGTAACAGGCTCTCTCTCTCTCTCTTTTAACATTTCAGATTTTTATTGCCCTTGGAGAATTCCTTTTATCTTTAAACTGGGCCGTCGTGACTGATATACTCTTGGTAAGTTCAGTTGTTTTCACACTGCCATATTGATTTTGCTGCTAACTCAAGACAGATTTCCATTCTTTCAAGATGAGAGGAAGTATCTGTTTTGTCCCTTTGGCAAGAGGAATTAAGGTTAGATCCAGGAAGCAAGAAAGGAGAGTTGAACATTGTTAGAGTAACATGAAAGAGCAAAACCTTGGCCCCGAACTAGATATTCTGCATTTCAATAAACCGGTTTGTTAAAATTAAAAATAGATCCCAGGTTTTTCAGTTATCCTCAAACTGTCAAACATGCAGTGTGGTATAGTAAACTCATCCGGAAGATCCAGGTTAAAATCCCACTCTGCCAGGGAAAAGCATGGTGCCAGTCTCTCTTTCTCAAGTTAACCCATCTCACAGGGTGGTATTAAGCAGATAAAATGGGGGGGGGAGGGGGAGAGAAAAATGATGTCGTAAGTTGTTTTGGGTCCCTATTGGGGAGAAAAGCAGGGCGTACATATCTAAACAGATGAAATCCTATCTCCTCTGCACTCATTGGCCAGACCACAGGAAGCTGGGAAGCAAGTTATGTGGAACCGTCCAATTGAGTGGAATGTTTTGCAGGGCTGTTGTTTTTTTCTGGAAGAAGAGGTGCTGGAACTCTCAAGAAGGAATAAAGGAGAAACACACGGGAGTCCTTCATGAACTTTAAAAAAATTTTTAAAAAGTTTTGTTTCCACAAAGAGATCCTGGAACTCCAATCCATAACATTCCCCCAGAAAAAAAGCCCTGTATATATATTTATTTTTATAAGTTGATATAACATTTTCCAGCACAAATTACACCTGTTACTTAAAATCACTCAATTAAAACACTGTTAAACACTGCTGATCAATTCATTGGTTGGGACTCTCAGGGGAACACCCAAAGCCGCTTTACATGGAATCAGAGCCTTGGTCCATCAAGAATGGCAGTGGCTCTCCAGGGCCTCAGGCAGAGGTCTTTCACATCACAAATCATCAGTGTCTTTTTTTTTAAGTGGGGATGCCAAGGATATTATTATTATTTATTAGATTTGTGAATCGCCTTATCCTGGCCGATGCTGGGCTCTAGGCAATGCACATCAACATAGAACCTAGGACCTCCTGCATTCCAAGCAGATGCTCCACCATTGAGCCACAGCCCCTTCAGGTTGGTTGTGGAGCTCACCTGCTGGGTTATGAGAAGAGGAGAAGAAGGAGATTGAATTTATACCCCACCCTTTATTTGGAGTCTCAGAGCAGCTTACAATCTTCTTTCCCTTCCTGTCCCCACCCTGCTGTGAGATAAATGGAGCTGAGAGAGCTCTTGAGAGAACTGCTCTTTAGAGAACAGCTCTGAGAGAGCTGTGACTGGCCCAAGGTCCCCCAGCTGGCGGCATGTGGAGGAGGGGGGAATCAAACCTGGTTCCCCAGAGGGGAGTCCACCACACTAAACTGGCTCTCTGTACAGCCACCATGTGTTTTTCTGCTTCCTGAGGGGTGATCTTGATGCTAGTCTACATGCACAGAGAGTAAGGGCACCATGACAGCTGCCTCCCTTTGCACGCACACTGCCAGAAGCGGCAGGAGAGTGAGGCTGATGGAAAGGATTCTTTTTTAGCCCAGGCAGCTTCAGAAGCTCTGACTCACCCTCTTCCTGTCATGTATCTCTGGGAGCATGGGTGCTGGCTGCTCAGGAGAGAGAGGTATCATCTTCTAGGATTAAGGCTTGGAGATCCTCCCCTCAAAGGTCTGACCAATGTCCAGGGTTTGTTCAGGGCCTGTATCAAGTGCAGGGGTGGCCAAACTGTGGCTCAGGAGCCACATGTGGCTCTTTCACACATACTGTGTAACGCCTGGATGTCAAGGAGGAACTTAATGCAGGCTTACTCTGAGGTAAGAATGCTTAGCATCAAGACCTCAGTCAGCCTCTGTGCGCTGACCCATAGGTAGGGAACTATTTCCATTATGTGTGAAGCACAGAAGGAGGGGGAAATAGCAGGCTTGCAAACTCTTCACCACCATAGAGGTTGCCTAGAGAACTAGAGTGGGGAAAGAGAGAGCACAAGAGCTGAGGGAGCCACTGGAAGGAGGGACAGCATTAAAGAGGGCGGCACAGAGTTCCTTCTTATTTTCATTGCACTTGCATTTACTAACCTTGGTGTCAAAGCAAAGAAAGATGCATCAGGCTGCAAATGGTGGTCAGTGATTTATATGGTACATTTATATGGTGCCAAAAAATAATTCCCTAACTAACTGTTTCCTATGCTAGTCTTATGGGGACTGTTACTCCCAGTTTGTTTTTTTAATGAAGTCTCCTTCTAGCATGGTCATATTGTAAAGTACATAGATGTATTTTATCTTTCTGTGCGAAAAGTATTAAGAGTTTTAATAAAGATGTGTGTGTAATATTTGTTCATGTCCTGTGGCTCTCAAACATCTGACTTTTATTCTATGCGGCGCTTACATTAAATCAGTTTGGCCACCCCAGTCTAGTACAACCACAACCAATGTCATAAAACCCTCATCTTCGATGTATGTGCTGCTCTGGGTGTGGGGGGCATGTGTGTCATAACAAACCTCAGAATTTTTTTTTCTTACACTTTTACAGTACGTGGTAAAACCTGAACGCCAGTCAACTGCGATGTCGCTGCAACTCTGCATCAGCCATTTGCTGGGTGATGCTGGAAGCCCATATCTCATTGGCATTGTGAGTTTCAAGATTCTAGGGATCTTGTTCTGGGTAAGATCAGGTGGGAATTGTATGATGCAGTTTCAGTTTAACCAGAAAATAGGGACTTGCGCAGTGAATGGGTATTCAATGTATTGGATTTTTATCAGCGATTTCAACTGCTGTTTTGCAAACAGTACAGCTCAATACACAAATGGCTTTGCTGAATCCAGCCAAGATCCAACTACATCAGTGGTCTTCAGCCCATGGGCCCTTTCTGTTAGGTTGCACAGCTCAACCTGCTGAGCGGTGGGTCCTTCTAGAGTTGAAGAGTAGTGAGATTGGTGAGATAAGATCACTGCAACATGGATAGGATTCCTCCCTTGGTTTGTTTCATACTGTGGCATTCCTACTGATGCCCAGTCTTGGTTTACTGCCTGCAGAACTGACCTTGGTGCTAATGAGCTCATCAATGTCTCCTCTTTCTGTCATGTGACTTGGATAGCCCTGCGCTTGCAGCTCTGTGGGTCCCAGGTCTGGGAAGGTTAAAGACTGCTAACCTAAATAGCCCTGGCCAGGGGTGGAATTCTAGCAGGAGCTCCTTTGCATATTAGGCCGCACCTCCCTGGTGTAGCCATTCATCCAAGAACTTACAAAAAAGAGCCTTGTAAGCTCTTGGAGGATTGGCTACATCAGAGGGTGTGGCCTAATATGCAAAGGAGCTCCTGCTAGAATTCCATCCCTGGCCCTGACCTGGATGGCCCAGGCTAGCCTGATCTTGTTAGATCATGGAAGCTGAGGAGGGTCGGCCCTGGTTAGTATTTGGAGGGGAGACCATCCAGGAAGCCTGGGGTTGCCATGTAGAGGAAGGGAATGGCAAAGCACCTCTGTTAGTCTCTTGCCTTGTGAACTCTACAGGATCACCATAAGTCAGCTGCGACTTAATGGCACTTTACACACACACACACAAAACCTAATAGCTGGTAAAGTTACTGCAGCCTCTGGAGGTTTCAGCTTCCCAGTGACAGTCGGATTTCAAGGGTTCCAGCTCAGCTCCTGTCTTTTGGTCAACCTGTGACTGACAGCCTTGACAGGGCTGTGAATTGTTTTAATCCCAGATCTCCGATGGAGTCCAGAAGAACCAGGCACAGTGGTCTGTCTTATGGTCCTTCCGAAGCCTTCAGTACAGCTTTTTCTTGTGTGCCTTCGTTAGCGTCGTAGGTGGAGGCTGCTTCCTCCTGACGGCATTTCGTATAGAAGAAGACCGTGAGAAAGCTGCGATGCCAGTTCAAGGTTACTTCTATCGCTGCTTCTGTTTCTCTTTGCAGAAAAAGTACATCTGTCCTACAAACTTTGGGCCGGTTTATTGTAGATTGTACTGCCACGGCTCTCCCAGTGAACCATGGGGACTTTCATATTCTGGGGTCTGAGACAATTCCACTTATTTTCTGTTTCTTTTAAAATGCTCCTTTAAACAAATTTATATTCTGCTTTACTCCCTAAATGGGACTCAAATCAGCTCATTAAATCATAAAAGCCAGTGGTTAAGAGCAGCAGACTCTAACCTGGAGAACTGGGTTTGAGTCTGCACTCCTCTTCATGAAGCCGGCTGGGTGACCTTGGATCAGTCACAATTCTCTCAGCCCCAAAAACAAACCTATCTCACAACAAAATAGCTAGAGTTTCAGGCTGTCAGACAATTATCAGATTTCCTTCCTATGCTACACCCACAGCCATATGATAATTATTATAATTTATCAAATCATTCTCTCATCCTACACTTTAGCCTCACTACAAAAAATTATGGGGTAGGATAAAAGACTACAGTGGCCTAAGCCCCACCCCCCACCCCCCAGCAGCATGGCACAGCAAGGATTCAAACTTGGTTGTCCCAAGTCGTAGTCTGACATTCTAATTATTAAGTCATATCAGTCTGTTGGACAGGACCAAGGACAGAGCCAGGGAAGGACCCAAGAACAGCAAATTTGTGTAGGAAACCTTGATATGGGGTGTTTTTACACTGACAGTTTGTGACTCTCTATCACCGCGTTGGAAACTCACCTTTTACATTACCTAACGTTCTCACAACTGTTTTGCATCGTTGCTGCCCAAAGCATCTGCATTTGTTTCAGTGAGATGAGTGCTGGTGCTGCTGCTGCAATGTTTGATTTGGTCATTTCTCTACAGGCGTTTCAAACTTGTATTGTAGAAGTTTTCATGGGTTTTAAAAGACTCCAAAAGCCACAAGGTGCTGTAATTTGCATGAGAACTGACAGCACTTGAAATTTTTACATATCATTGCTTGCCTCATCTTGTAATTTAAATTTGTATTGTTTTTGCAGTTGACATGATTTCCAAGCAATCGTATACATTTAACTAAGCACTGGTATTCTGTCTGCCCTCTGATCAGAGACCCCGCCCCCCCCCAAAACTGAAACGCTTTCAGCAGGAAATATAGAAGTTTGGCTACACAAAATGAGCAGAGCAAATCCACCAGTGTAAAAGGAAAATAATTAAACTGGAACGGTGGCAGGCGATTTGAAGACTCTAAAACTCTGGATCAAACTGAATGTAAAAACACCCATGATCTAAAACTCTGAAGCAGGGGTGTCAAACTCATTTGTTATGAGGGTTGGAAGTGAGACCTTGTTGGGCCGAGCCACACATGTAATAAAATGTAATGCCGCGTAGTAGAGAGATAAACTTTATAAAGGACACAGACAAACACAAATAAAGATTAAAAAAAACCTTAAAAATGCTTAAAAGATTAGCACTCTTGCAATATAATGTTTATTTAACAGTTTCTGATAACTGACACCTCTTGCTCTGAATTACTGCATCAAAATCTGGAGACAATGTCTGTGCTGTAGCAATCATGAGTATGGTGTTGTCCGGATGTGTCTCTGTAAGTTGCAAACCTACTTTTGATTTATTGACATTCATTACAGAAATCTCATGGTCAATGCTTTGAGCCTAAGACCCAGGGGAAAACATGAAATGGCTGGGCATTGCAAGCTTTTGTGCATGTTGCTTCTTGTGCTGGTCAGCCAATGGAGAAAATACAGGCTTTGCTCTGTAGCTCCTGTGCAATTGATTGAGCAAGCCTGGCAAAGCAAGCTGTGATGCAGAAGGAAGCAAGAGAGAGGGAAGGAAGCAGGTGATAGTGAGTTGCTTCAGGGCCTGATAGGAGCCCTCCAGGGGCCTGATCCAGCCTTTGGGCTGTACGTTTGACACCCTTGCTCTAAAGCGTACCAGTCCAATGGTTATACTAGCCCTTCTTTGAAGGTTTCCATGAAGAACAGAACCCACTTTAAGAAACAGCCATGATTGATCCCTTTCTTACAAGTCTTTTCTAACCTGGTGGGCTCTGTTTACAGGTACCGAGAACAAAGGTTACCTCTCACATGAAAAACAGCTGCCTGAACTTCCTGAAAAGTAAGAGAACAGCCCACTCCCCTTGGTCAACTGGAAGAAAATGTCTGAAGATCAACACAGCCTTCTGGGGACTGACTTGTCTGGGTGGCATTTAAAACGTGCTCTGAATCATACAGCGAGCCTCCATCTGCGTCTGTAAAACTGGCAGAGGAGGTTGCCAAAGAATCCGGGGACTACAGAAGCCCAGGATGGAGAGCAGTCCAAGCAAGGACAGATATTTTCAGATACAAGATATCGAGCCACAGAAAATGATATTTTTCAACTAAGTCCTCTTGAAGCTATAAGATGGCGCCTTCTGCAGGGGTCTGCAAATCTGTGGTGGAGTCCACACTTTACAGGGAGAATGTTCTGCATTTAACTCTTAGGCCCTCTAGGTTTAAAAAAAAAAAAGATCTCAAGTAGCCTGGCCGAGAAAGACCACAGCTGGAGCTAATGGATGGCAAGTCCAGGAACCAAATAGTATGCCAAATGGACCACTGGCACCATTCACTTCATACTGTCCATAATTGTATAAACCAGGGGTGGCCAACGGTAGCTCTCCAGATGTTTTTTGCCTACAACTCCCATCAGCCCCAGTCATTGGCCATGCTGGTCGGGGCTGATGGGAGTTGTAGGCAAAAAACATCTGGAGAGCTACCGTTGGCCACCCCTGTTATAAACCTTTATCGCAGGGGTGGCCAAACTGTGGCTTGGGAGCCACACGTATTGTGTGGCTCTTGAAGCCCCCACTGCCCCATCAGCTGGCTTGGAGAACGCATTTGTCTCTTTAAATTATGTCTCCAAGTCAAGCCAGTTGGCAGCTTGGAGAATGCATTTAAAGTTAAAGTTGCTTTCTTTCTGCCTCTCTCACCCTCATCCATCTATTTTCCTTCCTTCCTTCCTTCCTTCCTTCCTTCCTTGTGGCTCTCAAACATTCGATGTTCATGTCTTGCAGCTCTCAAACATCTGACGTTTATTCGATGTGACTCTCATGTTAAGCAAGTCTGGCTACCCCTGTTCTATCATGTCCTTCCTTAGCTATTTTTTCCCTAAGAAAAAAATGCTATTAATACCATCACCATTCTGTGGGTTTTATAAACTATAGAAGGGGATGGTTTTACGGCTGGCAGGGGTGTCTTTTATTGAAGAGTTTTGTGGACTGATTGTTTTAATTTCCATTTTACATTTTGTTTCATCCTTTATTGTAAGCTGCTTTCAGGAGATCTCCACAGAGGCGGCATGGAAATGTCTTCAACAGATAGGGAGGATCACAGCAAGGCTTGTATCAAAGACTTGCATGGTTGGCACACAAAAGGAAAGTTCTAACTCTGTGCAACACATATTCCTCATTTCTTACTGCTGTTGCTAGACAATCAACTTGTCATCATCTTACAGGGGTGTCAAACTCATTTTGTTATGAGGGCCGAATCTGACATAAATATCTTGTTTGGGGCAGGCTGGGCCATGTCGGGCCAGGCCTTGTGTGTACCTTTTTAAGATAAGGTAGCAGAGATATAAACGTTATAAAGGACGCAAACATAATTAAAGATTTTTTAAAACTTCAAACATGCTTAAAACTTTAGCGCTCATTGGTCTTAAAGGTGCTTTCTTTGTATTTCTCCCATGGGATCCAGGGAACTGGACAAAGAAAGCTCTGGCTCTTTCCTCCCTTCCTAGGGGACCAGGAGGGAGAGGAGCCTCAGCTAATAGAAAAAAGAGAGGCTTGGCTCAAAAGCTCTGCAATTGAGAGAGCCTTGCAAAGCAAGCTGTAATGCAGAAGGAAGCAAGAGAGGGAGAAAGAAGCAGACAGAGCCAGTCACTTGGGGGCCTGATAGGAGCCCTCTGGGGGCCTGTTTTGGCCCCTGAGCTGCATGCTTGACACCCCTGATCTAGCAGAATGGCAAATCTTAAATAGCCCCATAGCACAATTTTAGAATCCAAGAAAAAGGAGGAGTTGGATTTATACCCTGCCCTTCTCTAGGAGTCTTCAGAGCACTCTTACAATCTCTTTCCCTTCCTCTCCCCACAACAGACAGCCTGAGAGGTAGGTGGGGCTGAAAGAGCTCTTTTGACAACTGCTCATGAGAGAACAGCTCTGAGAGAATTGGGGCTAACCCAAGGTCACCTAGCTGGCTGCAGGTGGAGGAGAGGTAAATCAAACTCAGTTCTCTAAGTTAGAGTCTGCCATTGTTAACTACTACACCAAGGAAATGTAATGTCTCTGATAATGATAAAAAAGACAGAAAACCTCTGAATAACAGAAAAAAGGGGGTATTATCAGAGGTAGATGACTGGGGAAGGCAATGGCAAACCACCCCGTAAAAAGTCTTCCATGAAAACATTGTGAAAGCGACATCACCCCAGTCAGAAACGACCGGTGCTTGCACAGGGGACCTTTCCTTTTCCTTTCTTACCAGAGGTCTAATTACAGAATGTATCGAAAGGAATGCTGAAGGTGCATATATAGTTCAAAAATTACAAAAAATTGAAAAAAGATTATTATAATCACAAAAAACAATAGCAATAATTTGACAGGATGCCAGCTCAATCCTGTTTTGATGTATGAATCTTCATCAGTCATGAACAACCTTGTGCAGGTTTATTTAGATGACAGAAATTCAGAAGCGAATTGGCGCAATATGTAGTATGATGTCACGTCAAAGAACAAATATCATGGCTTCTGTCTTCATTGGCCACGAACAACCTTGCACTGGTACATTTAGAAGCCTGTTATAAATAGTTGTACCAAATTTTCAAATCTTACGTAAAAATTTTAAATGTTATGTAAAATAAATTGATATACCAGAGACTCAAAAAGCAAGCCGTGATGCATAGTGCTACATAGTTTCAAAGACAAACCTACATGAAGACTTATAAACATCACATCAGTTCAAATATTGTGGTTTTGTGATCTCACAGTTACCTTGTCACACAATGTTTCTATCTGAAAAATATTTTTTGAGCAATGTGTTCATTTTGGAAGACTTGTTAAAGAGTTACGATCAGAATCATGCATGACCTCACTGCCTGACATTTTGTGGTTGGCTCAGCCTCCTGTGGCAGCGATTTTGTGATTGCACCCACCACTCTGTCAAAATTTCCATGGTTCACACAGACTCAAAAAGGTCGGGAACCCCTACTCTACATCAGCAGCACTGGGGGCCACAGAGGTAGAGCCAGTTTCCCCCTTGACTTTTGTAAAACAATGCTGCTTTTGCTCCTACTAAGAAGGAACCAAGGAGGGTCATATAAAGGAAGAATGGGAAACAGTACTGAGTATGAATGTGTCCTTGTGGTCCACGCCGTTCCGTATCTATAACAGGGCAAGCTGTGCGGCAGTCCTCTGCTTTATGAAACGCTCCCGTTTGCTGGTGTCGTTTATTGAGACCTGATTAAGAAGCTCTTGGAGGGGGTCTCCACTGAATTAGGCACTGTGGAGAGGCTAATTAAGTGCGCTCCCAGAGGGATCGGCTAATAGCTGAGCCGGAACAGGTGAAGTTTTCAATTATTTCGCAGTTCCTTCCCCCTCCAAATAGCTTGAACAGGCCCCTTCGATGAAATGAGAGCACGTTGGTTGACCTAGATGGCAACTCTCTGGCAGCGGAGTGCTGGTTTCTCTGAGCTGGTGGCACTGCAGACCCATTCCAAAACAATGCTGAGAAATAAGGTGTGTGGGGGGAGAGAGAGAGACTATAGAAAAAGAATGGCCATTTGTAAATGCCAAACACGCTACCTTAAGCAGGGGAACAACTGGACATTGGCAATCAGAAGACCACAATTGGTCCATGAGCACATATGGGGAGGGCTTTTTTTGTAGCAGGAACTCCTTTGCCTATTAGGCTACACCCCCCGATGCAGCCAATCCTCCAAGAGCTTACAGGGCTCTTCGTACAGGCTCTACTGTAAGCTCTTGGAAGATTGGCTACATCGGGTGGGTGTGGCCTAATATGCAAAAGAGTTCCTGCTACAAAAAAAGCCCAAGGTGTTTATGCTCCCCCAGCTTCCATCTGAAGCTCCTTTGTCTAGTACCCTGAGTTGTTTCTTGCACACCTCTGAATTGGATGAATCACTAGCAATTTGGCAGGGAACAGCCAAGGAATGAATTTATAAGCTCTTCTCATTCAGCACAGGTTCCCAGCACCTTGCTGAACCCAGCTTATGCCACGGATGTTACTCCTTTCCATACTAAGCACCCAATGCTCCCAAGCTGATGGAGTTAACAACCACATGTGCCTGGCAGACTGCCCATTTTGGAGGCAATTACTAAACCCTTGCAAATTCCAAACAGGGTGACAAGCTATCTATGAGAGTGAAGCCAAGTCCCTCTGTTCTAACTGCCTCTATTTAGCAGTCTTTGTTTTCTAGTCCCCAGCCAATCCACCTGCCCAGAGAGCTCCCTCATTCCATCAAGGGGAGAGAAGGTTGAACCTAGGTATCATGCTTGGATCCAGACACAGCTATTGATTGACTGATTGATTGATTAATTGATTGATTAGACTTTTAGGCCATCCTTCCCTGCAAGCAGAGACCCGTGGTGCAGAGTGGTAAAGCTGCAGTAAAGGTAAAGGTAGTCCCCTGTGCTAGCACCAGTCGTTTTCGACTCTGGGGTGACATTGCTTTCACAATGTTTTCACGGCAGACTTTTTACAGGGTGGTTTGCCATTGCCTTCCCCAGTCATCTACACTTTCCCCCCAGCAAGCTGGGTACTCATTTTACCGACCTCGGAAGGATGGAAGGCTGAGTCAACCTGGAGCCAGCTATCTGAACCAGCTTTTGCTGGGATTGAACTCAGGTCATGAGCAGAGGGGCTCCGACTGCAGTACTGCAACTTTACCACTCTGCGCCACAGGGCTCTTACAAAAAAAGCTGCAGTACTGCAGTCCAAACTCTCTGCTCACGACCTGAGTTCGATCCTGGTGGAAGCTGGGTTCAAGTAGCCGGCTCAAAGTTGACTCAGCCTTCCATCCTTCCAAGGTTGGTAAAATGAGTACCCAGCTTGCTGGGGGGAAAGTGTAGATGACTGGGGAAGGCAAAGGCAAACCACCCGGTAAAAAGTCTGCCATGAAAACGTCATGATGCAATGTCACCCCAGAGTCGGAAATGACTGGTGCTTGCACAGGGGACTACCTTTACCTTCCCCCCCACACCCCCTGCAAACAGGGCTCAGGGCAGTTTGCAACAGGAAAAAAAAACACCACCATAACCCAGGTTAAAGTTGACCAGCTGTTAAAACCAGGGCTTTTTTTTTAGTAGGAACACACAAGAATGCAGTTTCAGCTGGCTTGGTGTTGGGGGTGTGGCCTAATATGCAAATAAGTTCCTGATGGGCTTTTTTCTATAAGAAAGCCCTGTGTGAAGCAATGGTGATGTCAAGGGATGTGGCCTAATATGCAAATTAGTCCCTGCTGGTCAAAACACAGTACAGAGTCATAAGTAAAAAGCAATTCCAAGGTGATGAATAATTTGAATAGAAAATTGGAACTCCCCAAAGCCTCCAAGGGTAAGGGTGGGAGGGGGGGAGGGGAAACCTGTGAGTGCCGGATTACTTGCTGTCCTCAACCAAAAGCCTGGCAGAACATCTCTGCCTTACACGACCTGTGGAAAGGTAATGTCCTATTACCAATTCCGTCCCACCAGTTTCCAGCTGCAGACAATGGGACCATCAGAGGAATCAGCAGAGCAAAGTAGGGTTGCCAGCCTCCAGAGATCTGGAGGCGGTTGGAGATCTCCCAGAATTATAGCTGCTCTCCAGACAATCTAGATTGCTTTTTTGTTTATCTATTTAAAATATTTATTCAACTTCACCTGAAGAAAACGGCTGATTTGGAAGGTAAACTGTATGGCATTAGACCCCACCAAGGTACCTCTGCTCCTAAACCCCACCCTCAAATTTCCAGGACTGATTTTGCACTACGCTTGTTCTGGGTGGAGAGCCCTTTTGCTCCCGGCACTTTTCTTGGTTTTCGCACAATCTGCCCTGGAGCTGTGAGTTGGCATCCGCTTTTCAGCAGCAAGCGAGATCCTCTTACAAGCGGTTTCTGCTTGCTGCGGAAAAGTGGCAGGCCAACTCGCAGCTGTGGAGCAGCTTGTGAGAAAACCAAGAGACGTGCCAGGGGCAAAAGGGCTCTCCACCCGGAACAAGCCCTAGTGCGAAATTGGTCCAGGTGTTCCTGAACCCAGAGTTGGCAACCCTAACACTGCCTCCTCCCACCCTGGGCATTTTGTATTGAACTTGAATTGATTTGGATTCCTGTGCCCCACTTTGGGAGCCAATTTTTGGCTGAAAAGTGGGATAGAGAGAGATAAATTAAAAATAATAATCGGAACGTCTCCAAATCCTCAGGATCCTTACAATAGCAATGAAAAAGAAGCCTTATAAATCACTGAGAGCTCAAGGAGAGTCTTTGGGACACTCGTTTTCTGTTCCTTTGTCTCCTGTCAAAGAGCCTAGCCTTCCAAGACATCCTTTCATTCAGACTGCCTGGCGCAATCGTGGTTCACAATCCCTGTTAAAGCGTCTTTCTGCAAAAGGCTTTCTCTACCCCCCCTCCAAATATATTGTTGAAGCTTTTTTTTTTTTTTTGTATGAACAATTATATGTGAAAAGAGAAAAAGAAAAAGGGGGGGAGCAAGTTTGTTCCTCATTGATACTATTCCATCTGTACATCTTCCTTCAAGGTTGTACTTGGGTTGTATTTTTTCCAAGCCCCGAGCACTGGGGGTCCTGGCAATGCGTTTTAAACAATTTATTGGTAGCATATGGTTACAAAGCTTATCTATTTCTTAATTTTTTTCTTTTTTTTTCACATTAACCCATATGACATTTCCATCCCCCCTCCCTCCAATGTTGACTTCCCCGAGGTTATAAGTTCAAATCCATACTAAAGGCACTTCTGATTGCTCAAAGTTCCGTATATATATTCTTACAACTAAAAAAATGTCCAATATTTCTTTACTTTCCAAGTTTTCTCCATATATCCTTTAAATTTTCTCCACTCCCTTTTGAATATCTCTAAATCATAGTCTCTTAGTGTTCTGGTTAATTTGTCCATTTCACACCACGATAAAACTTTCATGGTCCATTCCCATTTCTCTGGTATTTTTTCTTGCTTCCAAAGCTGCGCGTACAAAGTCCTAGCAGCTGATAACAGGTACCAAATTAAAGTCCTGTCTTCTTTTGGGTATTTTTCTAATTGTAATCCAAGTAAAAACGTCTCTGCAATTTTCTTAAAATCATAGCCCAAAATTTTGGTGATTTCTTGTTGTATCATCTTCCAGAATTCTTTCGCTCTTTCACATGTCCACCACATATGGAAGAAAGAACCTTCATGTTTTTTACATTTCCAACATCTATCCGACATTTTCTTACTTATCTTAGCCAATTTTTTCGGAGTCATATACCACCTATACATCATTTTAAAACAGTTCTCCTTAATGCTTTGACAAGTTGATATCTTCATTGAGTTCTTCCAGAGGTGCTCCCATGTTTCCATTTGTATTTCTCTATTCACATTAATTGCCCATTTGACCATTTGAGACTTTACTACTTCTTCTTCTGTAGACCATTTCAATAATAACTTATATACTTTTGATATCAATTTTTCATTGTCACCTAACAGGACTCTTTCCAGTTCTGTTTGTTCTCGTCTAATCCCCTCTGATTTTATGTCATTTTCCATCAAACTTTTAATTTGTTGCATTTGAAACCAATCATAATTGTTATTTAGCTCTTCTGAGGTTTTTAATTCAATTTTGTCTCCTTGAATCTTAAGCAGTTGGTTATATGACATTTCTCTTTTTTCTTCAGAATCAGCTGTTATTTTTATTACTTCTGCTGGCACTATCCATAATGGTTTTCTCTCGTCCCCGTATTTCTTGTATTTTATCCAAGTATTTAGTAATGTATTTCTGACATAGTGGTGAGAGAAAAAACCATCCATTTTATTCTTCCCATAATACATGTATGCATGCCAGCCGAATCTATTTCCGTGAGCTTCTAACCACAAAGGTTTTTTATCTAACAGCATTATCCAATCTTTTATCCATGTCAAACAAACTGCATCGTGGTATAATCTTAGATCGGGAAGTTGAAAACCTCCTCTCTCTTTGGCATCCGTTAAGATCTTCATCTTTATCCTTGGTTTCTTTCCGGCCCAAATGAAATCAGAGATTTTCCTTTGCCATTTGTTGAATTGTTTTGCTTCTTTTACAATCGGGATGGTTTGAAACAAATACATTATCCTTGGCAAAATATTCATTTTGATTGCAGCTATCCTGCCCAGTAAGGACAAGTTGAGTTTATTCCATTTCATCAAATCTTTGTCCATCTTACACCACAGTTTTTCATAATTGTTTTTGTATAAATCAATGTTCTTCATTGTTATCTCTATTCCAAGGTACCTAACTTTGGTTGTGACTTCACAACCTGTCACCTTTTGTAGTTCGTTTGTTTTATTTGGTTGCATGTTTTTACAGAGGAATTTCGATTTCTCCTTATTTATGTATAATCCTGCTAGTTCTCCGTATTCTTTTATCTTAGCTAACAGCAGTGGTGACACTTGAACCGGATTCTCCATTATGAACACTATATCATCTGCAAAAGCTTTATATTTATAAGAGAATCTTCTAATTTTTAGACCTTCTATTTTTTCATCTTTTTGAATTTGTTGTAACAAAATTTCAAGAGTCATTATAAACAACAATGGTGATAGCGGGCATCCTTGCCTTGTTCCTTTACTCACTTTCAATTCTTTGGTAAGGTCTGCATTTATACACAATTTTGCATGCTGATCTGTATATATTGCTCTTGTCATTTTTATAAATTGTTCCCCTAAATTAATTTTTTCCATTACCGCAAACATAAAGTCCCAATTTAAGTTGTCGAAGGCTTTCTCTGCGTCAACAAAAAATAAGGCCACTTCTTTTTCCGGGTGCTTTTCATAGTATTCCACAACATTAATAACAGCTCTTACATTGTCCCTTATTTGTCTTTTAGGAAGAAATCCCGCTTGGTCTTTGTTTATAAAGTTGGTCAGGTATTGTTTCAGTCGCTCTGCTAAAATTCTTGTATAGATCTTATAGTCATTATTCAACAATGAGATTGGTCTATAATTTTTTACGTTTGTGCTATCTTTATCTTCCTTAGGAATCAGAGAGATTACAGCTTCCCTCCAGGTCTTTGGGATTTTCCCTTCTTCTCTTATCGTGTTTAACAACTTCAACAGTTTGGGTGTTAATTCATCCTTGAGAGATTTGTAAAATTTTGACGTGAATCCATCTGGCCCTGGAGCTTTACCCTCTTGCATTGCTTTTATTGCTGCTTCTATTTCAATTTTCTCTATTGGGTCATTTAATATCTTTTTCATATGTTCCGTCAAAGGTGCCACCTGAATGTTTCGTAGATACTCTTCCACTTTTTCTTTACTTACATTCACACCCTTGAATAAATTTGCATAGTATTTAAAGAATTCTCTTTTAATTCCTTCTTGATCCACTACTGTTTTCCCATTTGCCATGATTTTATTTATAGTCTTATTTTCTTTCCTTTTTTTTAATTGCCAGGCCAGGTATTTACCAGGTTTGTTTGCACTTTCAAACGATTTCTGTTTCAAATTTTTTAAATTCCATTCTAATTCTTTATTCAGCAAATGTTTAACTTGGGATTGTAATATCGTAATTTCTTTTATTAATTTTTTCTTCCCTGGTCTTTTTTTTAAGTCCTTTTCTTTTTTATCTATTTCATTTTGCAGTGCTGACAGCCTTTCTTCTCTTGCTCTTTTGTCTTTATTATTCAATGTAATTAATATACCCCTCATTACTGCTTTATAAGTGTCCCATACTGTTGGATATTCCATATCATCCGTTTCATTTATTTGGAAGAATGCTGCAGTCTCCTTTTCTAAGAATGATACAGTGTCTTTATTTTGTAGTAAATCCTCATTAATTCTCCATCTTCTTGATTTTCTTTGCAATTTTGTTGACCAGCATATTGGATTATGGTCCGCCCAAACCTTTGGAAGAATCTCAATTTTTTTTGTTATGAGGCCCAAGCCTTGGGAACCCCACAACATGTCAATTCTGGAAAAAGAATTATGCCTTGCTGAGAAAAATGTATAGTCTCTTACCTCAGGGTTGAACTTTCTCCAAATGTCTTCTAGATTTTCCTGTTTAATCAACTCAAAGAAAGAATTGGGCAGCTTCCCTTCTTTATCATTCTTCTTTGGACTTGATCTGTCAAGGTTATTTTGTATTGTCCCATTAAAATCACCCATCATCAATACCTGGTCATAAGTCTCTTCGTCCATTTGTCTATTTATGTCTTTAAAGAATTTGTCTTTCGCTCCATTGGGTGCATAGAGCCCTAGTAGTAACGTTTTTTTCGCCTCTATCGTCACCTCAACAGCAATGTATCTTCCTTCTTTGTCTTTAAAGATTAATTTTGGGTCAAGTTGTTCTTTAATGTAAAAAACCACCCCTCTTTTCTTTTGCTCTGCTAGTGAAAAAAATTCCAACCCCAAATTTCTATTCCACAAAAATTTACTGTCCTTGCGTTGTATATGAACTTCCTGTAAACAAATTATATTACATTTTTGCTTTTTAATCCAATGAAATGTTCTCCTTCTTTTCTGTGGTGAATTTAGTCCATTTATATTCCAAGATAGTAATTTGTACTCCATTATGATGTTGGTTCTTTATTTTCTTCAAAAAAGCTATGCATCTCTTGTTCGCTTCTTATTGTAATCCTTTTGCCATTTTGTTCAAATCCAAGACCCTCTGGTATTATCCATCTATATCTTGTGCCCTCTGCACGCAACTGATCGGTTAGCTTCTTGTACTTTTTCCTATCGCTGATCACTTCTCTTGGTAGCTCTTTCATTATTTTAACTCTGCTCCCTTCTATTGCCCAGGCTTTTTGGTACCCTTTCCTCAAAATTTTCTCTGCCACTTCTTTTGATCTTAATCTTATGACGATGTCTCTTGGCAGACCTTTATTTTTCGCATAAACTGAGTTGACTCTGTAGGCACCCTCCAACATACTCTTAAATCTGTCAGGGTCTTCTTCTATGTACTCAGTGATGATATCCACCATATAGCCTTTTAAGTCTGTGTCTTCTTTTTCAGGTACCCCTCTTAGACGCACTTGTGACTCCAGCAACTTACAGTCGTGTATTATGACCTTTTCTTGAATTTTTAGCAAGGCAGAGGCCTGTGTATCCACTTTCATCTCTACCTCTTTCACTTTATTTTGAGTCTCTTCCTTAAAATTCTCTATCTCCTTCTTAAGGTCTCCAACTTCTTTTTTAATATCTTTTTTTATTGCCAAATGCAATTTGTCCATAGCTTTTAACATTTTTGCCTCCAGAGCGTCAAATTGAGCCTGCATCTTGTCAAATGATTGGGCTCTTGCACGTGTTGTTCTTTCTACTGACATATAAAAAATCACCAAGCCTTAAAAAAATCCCCACATAGAATTTAGCATCCAATCCAATAGCTTAGAGCCAGTTCTTTCAGATGAGACTAGTTTCGTTTTTCTCCCTTCTTCCTGAGCAAAGATATTGAATTTTAACAATTTTGACAGTTTTTCTCCCTTTTAAAATGGCAATCGTTATTTCTCTATGGTACAGTTCCAGCCTAGAGAGGTCTCTCTTCGTCTTTCTTGATCTGAGTCTTGGACTCAATTCCTTCCTAGTTCAAAGGTCGGATGTCACAGCTCTTGTTGTCCTTATAGGCTCTGATTTATTGTCCAGCCCCTTTTAGTTTCACTTCCTGTCACAGCTTAGACTGATCTCGTGTCTAATCTCGCAGTTTTTTGATCTGCATGAAGAAACCGCAACCACAAAAATTCACAACAATATGTCCTTTCTCCAAAATATCTTTGAAGGCAATTGTTTTTACGGCGTTCAGTTTTCCCAAGCTGAATTCTTTTCCTGCTGTGCCCCCACTCAGCTCAGTTCATTCTAGGTTCTGCAGTTTATGGGCATATATACACGGCAACTCTCTTTTCTTTCTTCTGCGTCACCAGCCTCCCATTGCCAACTTTCACTCTTATCTTGAAAGGTTTTTTTTTTTTTTGCTGTTGTTCACATCCAAAGCCGCAGAGCTCAGCTTAACAAGGTAAAAGTTTTTTTTTCCATTCAATTATGCTTTGCCTTCGTCTGTTATTAATCCACTCAGTGTTTAAACTATATTCAAAGTCTCTCAGAGTGAAGATAAGAATGATGAGTCTACCTTTTAGATGTTCTCAACTCCCCCGGCTGCTATTTTCTTGCAATTAAAATCAGTCCTTCTAGCGTGCTTGGATTCCAACAGCCTTAAGTGACCGAAGTCACTTTAGAGTCACTGCAGACGATGGTTGACATTCCATTGCCGGACATCAAGAAATGAAGGAGTCAGCTCCCTGACTGCTCCAGTTCGATATCAACAGCATTAAAGGAAGATAAGTCGTCTTGGGTTAACCCTTGCCTAGGGTTAATGAGCATAGACCTTATCAGGGGTCTTTAATACCCTGAACAGTGACAATAAAATCCCCCTCTGTTAGGGAGCTGCAGACTGTCTTCCAGCCAAACAGGAAGTCCCCGGGGTCCTGGCAATGCTTCCTACAAGACAGTGCTGTCAAAAGCCAATGACAGTGCTGTCAAAAGCCTCCAATGACAGTGCTGTCAAAAGCCTTCAAGCCCAATGTTTGAGTGTAATAATAATAGAACAAAGTTTGAGTTCAGCAGCACCTTTAAGACCAACAACGTTTAATTCTGAGTATAAGCTTTTGTGTGCATGGCACACTTCTTCAGATCTGAAAGATCAGATGCACCTGAAAGCTTATACCCAGAATTAAACTTTGTTGCTCTTAAAGGTACCACTGGACTCAAACCTTGTTCTGCTGCTTCAGAGCAACATGGCTGCCTACCTGAACCCCAGTAATTACAATATACTGTTACTCAACACACCCACCCACCCACACCCTAAGTACTGAGAATTTACAAGGATATATCGAAATCTGGGTTTTGGTTTCCTGTGGTTGAAAGAGGGCTTATAGTCTTCTGCAGGGGTAATATTTGCTTGGGAGGGAAGGTGGCATGGGAAAGTCTCATCACATCTTAGAATCAAAGCAGGGTTGGTGCTGATGGGAGACCACCAAGGAAGTCTCTGCAGAGGAAAGCACTGGCAAACCACTTCTGCTTCTCACCTGCCTTGAAAATCCCTTGCTGAGGTCACCATAAGTCAGCTGCAACTTGATGGCACATCTGTATGCACATCGCCGTCATTTAAATGTTAAATTGAGTGAATTGTATTGTTACTATGATTTACTGTTTTATTGTTGTGAGCTGCCCTGAGCCTGCTTCGGCGGGGAGGGCGGGATATAAATCCAGTAAATCAAATAATCATCGTCATCGTCGTCATTTCTGGATTGCCCAATCTAGGTCACTCTGGGCAATGCATAACGTTTGATAAAAACATTAAATACCTACCAGCTCTAATGCAAAAAGAGCTAAACGAATCCAGGTGGTGAATTGCATGTTACTTTCTGAATATACGACACAGGTGAAAGCAATGAAATCTTCCTAAATGGCAATAGATCCACCACCCCAAATCAGATCCCACTAGACATTATGGGCAGGGGCATCTCTAGGGCAATAAAACACAATGTATGAACACCTCTGCAGAATCAGACCCATGGTCCAGCTAGTCCAACATCCTGTTTCATAAAGTGGCCAACCAGTTGTACTGGAGAGCCCAGGCCTTCTCTGAGGTTGCCTCCTAGCACAGGTGTTCAGAAGTTTACTGCCTCAGAATATGGAAGTTCCCTTTGATCACTATGGCTTAGTAGCCATGATGGGCCTATCTATCAAAACAGCATGACGAGTTGTGGAGGCCAGGTCCCAAACTCTCATGAGATTTCTTCCACTTGAGAGAGTTTAGCCACTCTTCCGGTGGTCATGACAACAGGCATCCAGAAATGGTCGTGGAACTCATGTGAGAAGAACAAATCCCACAAGAGTTTGGGAGCCGGCACTTGTGGATTTCTATTTTTTTATTTTATTTAGTAGGCTTATATTCCACCTTTCCCCATAAACGGGCTCAAGGCGGATCACAACATATGCTGCTTTTATCGCCACACCTCAGGGAGCAAAACACTTGGAGCTTTCACCACCATTATATCGCATTAGATCTTCAGAGAGAAGTTAAAATGGGAATGTCTATCAAGTTTTTCTCTAACCCTTCATTCGTGGAGCTCACTGTTCAGGGTGGCATATGTGGTTCTCTTCCTCTGCTATTTTAGTCTCACAATAACTTTACAATCACTCTGTAAGATAAGTTAGTGAGGGGGGTGGCATTAAGGTCAGTAGACTGAGTGTGGTGTTTATTTCAACACATTAACCCCTACACTTGAGCAGCTTTCCAACAAGAATGATCTGTCCCACTGCATGGGCAATAAGGCATTCATGCAGTAGGACAACAAATTGTTACTGCTAGAGGGCGTTTTTCTGGAGCGATTTTATGTGACTCTCCGGGCGTTTTCGCACAGAGCTTAGCCTTTCTGCAAAACTAGACACTAGCTTCCGTTACAGAGGTCAGCATCTGATGCAATCCTACAGTCGCTTATGGTGTATCAGGATATCCCATTTTCCTCCTGCTTCTCATTTCCCCATACTTCCCAATGGAAGCACTTCCCGCTTGCTTCTCTGTAGAGCATCAAGGGAAACAGAAGAGGCAACAGAAGGAGGGAAATGAAACTTTCCTCTTTTAACAGCATGAAGCTTGCCTCTCTCCAGCCTAAACCAACCAACGAACACAGCATTCCAGACAAGGAAAGACACTTTCCAATAATCTCGCCAACCTTCACATCTTCTTTGGCATATAGGTTATTTTTCTGGAGCGATTTTATGTGACTCTCCGGGCGTTTTCGCACAGAGCTTACCCCGGAGCGACGTCCCTCTTCACCGCGCAGCATCTGCGCAGATTTCGCACCAACTGCTCCGCAGAACCAGGAAGAGCCGCGAAGTGCCGAGCCTTTTGCGTCGCAAATGTAAACCTCTAAAAACCAGTTTACGTTAGCGACGCAAAAGCCGCGGCTCTTTGCGCCTCTTCCTAGTTCTGCGGAGCAGTTGGTGCGAAATCTGCGCAGATGCTGCGCGGTGAAGAGGGACGTCGCTCCGGGGTAAGCTCTGTGCGAAAACGCCCGGAGAGTCACATAAAATCGCTCCAGAAAAATAACCTATATGCCAAAGAAGATGTGAAGGTTGGCGAGATTATTGGAAAGTGTCTTTCCTTGCCTGGAATGCTGTGTTCGTTGGTTGGTTTAGGCTGGAGAGAGGCAAGCTTCATGCTGTTAAAAGAGGAAAGTTTCATTTCCCTCCTTCTGTTGCCTCTTCTGTTTCCCTTGATGCTCTACAGAGAAGCAAGCGGGAAGTGCTTCCATTGGGAAGTATGGGGAAATGAGAAGCAGGAGGAAAATGGGATATCCTGATACACCATAAGCGACTGTAGGATTGCATCAGATGCTGACCTCTGTAACGGAAGCTAGTGTCTAGTTTTGCAGAAAGGCTAATTTAGTTCAAGGGATTTATTTTTGCACTTTTAATATCAGCAATCATTCTTGAGAGAAAGGCCCTCTCAAAGGCCACTTGGATAAAGTGGGATATAAATATTTCAAATATATAAATAAATACTCTTTTGCTGTTTGTAGATGCTGCATATATCATAGCAAATGACATCTTAATCAAGACATTAAGACCATAAAAAGATCCCTGCTGGATCAGACCAGTGGTCCACCTAGTGCAGCATCCTGTCCCATATGGTGGCCATACAGCGGTTCTATAGGCAGCCAATGGTATGCAAAAGCTGACGCCTTCCCCTGATATTGCCTCTTGGCTGTGGTATTCGGAAGTTTATTACCTCTGGGTGTGGAAGATCCCTTTAGTCCCCACTGCTAGTAGCCATCGATGGGCTCCATAGACCTGTCTAATCCCATTCTAAAGACATCTATTCTAGTGGCCGCTGCTACATCTACTGGCAATGATTTCCGTAATTTAATTTCTTAGTGAGTCCCTGTTTATTTGACTGAGGTGAAGTCTCCCTTCCTCATACACACACTCACAAACATGATGATGGTGAACTCCTAGCTGCTATGTATTGAATCCCTTATCAGACGTGTGTCGGTGTATGTAAAGCGATTGCGGGGGAATCAATAGCCAACAACTTGACTCCTCTTTCCAAAAGACAACAGCCTAGAAGACAAGCTGGGACAGAGTTCTCATAAAGTTGCCAGCTCCAGGTTGGGAAATACCTGGAGATTCGGGGGATGGAGTCTGAGGAGGGTGGAATTTGGGGATGGGAGGGACCTCAACAGGGTTTGATGCCACAGAGCCCACCCTCCAAAGCAGCTGCCATTTTCTCCAGGGGAACTGATCCCTGTAACCTGGAAATCAATAGTAATACCAGGAGATCACAAGGTACCACTTGGAGGCTGGCAACGGGCTTTTTTGTAGCAGGAACTCATTTGCATATTAGGCTACATCAGGGGGCTGTAGCCTAATATGCAAAGGAGTTCTTGCTACAAAAAAAGCCCTGGACAACCCTATGTTCTCCTTTGTATGGGGGGGGGGTCCCAGTTCTCAGCCCCTACTATCAAGCTAGGCTTGCTTAGCTCACAAATGGTTAGCTCTGCCCTGGCCGTGGCGGAATGTGCTCCCGTCTGAAATGAGGGCCCTGCAGGACTTACTACAGTTGTGTAGGGGCCTATAAAATGGCACTGTTCTGCCAGGCCTTTGGTGGAGGTGGTGGGCACCCAACTATTTTGGCCCATATGGATAAGAGCTTTAGGGTTGCCAAATCCAATTCAAGAAATATCTGGGGACTTTGGGGGTAGAGCCAGGAGACATTGGTGATGGAGCCATAAACAAAGTTGTGACAAGCACAACTGAACTCAAAGGGAGTTCTGGCCATCACATTTAAAGGGACTGCACACCTTTTAAATGCCTTCCCTACATGAGAAATAATGAAGGACAGGAGCACCTTCTTTTGGGGCTCATAGAATTGGACCCCCTGGTCCAATCTTTTTGAGACTTGGAGAGCATTTGGAGGAGAGTCATCAGATGCTATGCTGAAAATTTGGTGCCTCTATCTCAAACAACAGCCCCTCCAGAGCCCCAGATACCCCCAGATCAATTCTCCATTATACCCTATGGGAATCAATCTCCATAGGGAATCATGAAGTGCCCAGCAGACATTTTCCTCCCACCCCCCATTTCTGATGACTCTGAAGCGGGGAAGGGCCTACTCCCGCTTGGGGGTTGGCATCTTTATTCACGAATTGCTGAACTTCCAATTTCTTCAAAGTAACACAGAGCAACCAAAGCTTCAAGTTTACCTTTCCTATGCAAACGACCTCTGAAAAGATTGTGCAACCAACGGAGGGTCTGGGCTGCTTTCACAGCCGCTGGGAGCAGCCAGGTTGTTCTGCCCGCTCCCCCCGCCCCCATTCAGCCTTAAAGACACAGATGCACCATTCCAAGAGGAAGCCTTTCCAAGTGGAGTCTGAAGCCGGAGGTGGACAGGTACATGGTGGCTGTGTGGGCGGGGCTTCCCCCAGCCGGTCAGCTGACTGGGAGCAGGAAGGAGCCTGGGAAAGTGGGAGAAGCCTCACTGGGACCCGGAGATTGGCAAGCCTACTGCTGTTTCAGATTATCAAATCTTACTAATTAGCTGAAGTACTTGCCTTTTAAGTGTTTTTAAATTATGGACTGGTACGATGGTTTTCATGGTTTCGTAGAATTTTGTTGCGACTCATCCTGAGCCTGCTTGAAGTGGGATATAAATAAATAAAACTGAAAAATGAAACTGAGGTAAAATTGGCACCCGGACTGCACAGCCAGGCAGCTTCTGCCTCTTCAGAATAATTCTAAAGGGCAGTCTGTGCAAATTGACTTGGAAAGTAATTTTCCCTATTCTTGGGCTTGCTTACTGTGTTATATTTATATATATGTGAATGAATGAAAGGTGAGGATGTTTCTTTTTTAAAAAAATAAAAAAGAGGAACACTTAGCTCAGCAGTTTCCCACCTCAGATCCAAGGTTATCTCCCTCCCTGAATAAGCACAGGTGTTAATTTGAACTTCAGTCTATGCTCGTAATGTTAAGAAACCATTGAAAGAAAATCTCTGAGGGAAATTATTAGCCAGTTGGAATAAAGGTCTTCCCATCATTTAACAGAGCTGAGAATTTGCTTTTCAGCAGCTCTCAAGTGCCATTTTCCCTTGCACTCGTAACAGTAAGCCATATGGCCAAATGCCCATCAGAAGGTCACTAAAATAGGGCTTAATGGGAACTGAGCCTCCAGGGTCCATTGCTTGTTGGGGGCAGCTTAGCACCAGCTAAAAGGTGAATGTAAAAATGGGTATACCTGGAGGCCCATGTGGGATTTTGGGGTATGCAAAGTATCTATCCACCCATCCCAAATTCTGTTAACCTAAGCCTTTTATCATCCTGGTAAACTATTTTAATTTGCTTCACCCTAACTGAGTCTGGTTAACCAAGATGATAAAAGATCCTGATGAACAACTGGAACAGGCAGGATTTGAATTCTTCCATCTAGCACAGGAAGAGGAGCTAAAACTGCCCCCCTCCATGCACTGTCTGGTTTTGTTCTGCCCACCTAACTCTGGAACTCAGCAATTAGTATCCCAGCGACAGGGCTTTTTTTATAGCAGGAGCTCCTTTGCATATTAGGCCACACACCCCTGCTGTAGCCAATCCTCCTGGAGCTTACAGTAGGCCCTGTACTAAGAGCCCTGTAAGATCTTAGAGGATTGGCTGCATCAGGGGTGTGTGGCCTAATATGCAAAGGAATTCCTGCTACAAAAAAAGCCCTACCCAGGGAAGTTGTGCTAGACTTCTCAGGTTCAGGGCTAGGTGAGCCTGAAGGCATTCATCTAGCCCTGGAGAGCAGCTGTCTTGTGCTATTTCACTATATTGGGAGAAAAGAAAACCTCTCTCTGGTTTCCCTATCCCTTGATTAGGATGTAGAATGATAGAATGATTCAGTACATCTCGATCTCATCAGATCAGGAAGCTAAGCAGAGTTGGGATTTAGATGGGGGAACCACCCAGGAGGACTCTGCAGAGGAAGGCAATGGCCAGCCACCTCTGCTTCTCGCTTACCTTGAAAGCCCCTTGCCAAGTCAGTTGTGACTTGACAACACATACACACCCCTTGATACTCTGCAGATGCCCAATTTGTGACAGGCAGGCCTAAGATACCAGCGTCACTGTGATGCTGCCGCTGCTGGTCTGTCTCTTATGCCCCAGGAGATATAAGTAAACATAAATCTCCTGTCATGTTTTAAAGAAACTTGGGGAGGGACGGTGGCTCAGTGGTAGAGCATCTGCTTGGTAAGCAGAAGGGTCCCAGGTTCAATCCCTGGCATCTCCAACTAAAAAGGGTCCAGATAGGGAGATAGGCATGAAAAACCTCAGCTTGAGACCCTGGAGAGCCACTGCCAGTCTGAGAAGACAATACTGACTTTGATGGACCGAGGGTCTGATTCAGTGTAAGGCAGCTTCATATGTTCATATAAGAACATAGCATCAGCTGTGAAGTATAAGACAATCTTGAAAGAGCACCATACCAGGCAGAGAGGGAAGCAGTTAATAGGGTTGCCAATCCCCAGGTGGGGACAGGGGATCCCCCAGTTTGGAGACCCTCCCTCCACTTCAGGGTCATCAGAAAGCCGGGGGGGAGGGAAATGTCTGCTGGGCACTCCATTATTCCCTGTGGAGACTGATTCTCATAGGGTATAACAGAGCTTTTTTGAACAGGAAAACACAGGAACACAGTTCTGGCTGGCTTTGTGTTAGGGGATGTCTAATATGTAAATGCATTCCTGCTGGGATTTTTCTACAAAAAAGCCCTGTGTGAAACAATGGTAACATCAGAAGGTGTGGCCTAATACACAAATGAGTTCCTGCCAGGCTTTTTCTACAAAAAAAGGCCTGGCCACGGGTTTCTGAGGCCCTGGCACCAAATTTGCAGCATAGCATCTGGTGCCTCTCCTCAAAACACCTCCCAAGTTTCAAAAAGATTGGACCACGGGGTCCAATTTTATGAGCCCCAAAAGAAGGTGCCCCTATCCTTCATTATTTCCAATGGAGAGAAGGCATTTAAAAGGTGTGCAGCCAGAACTCCCTTTGGAGTTCAATTATGCTTGTCACAACCTTGCTCCTGGCTTCACCCCCAAAATCTCCTGGCTCCACCCTCAAAGTCCCCAGATATTTCTTGAATTGGACCTGGCAACCCTAGCAGTCAACCATCCAGCTACACTCTTGGTATGAACCTGCCACTAACCACACCCAGAACACTGCAAGGGAGGGAGCAAAAGAAACACAGCCCCTCACCTTCTCTAAGGAAGATCCAGATGGGTAGCCATGTTGGTCTGAAGCGGCAGAATAAAGTTTGAGTCCAGTGGCACCATTAAGACCCACAAAAGTGTATTGAAGGTATGAGTTTTTGTGTGCAGGCACATTTCCTCAGATTCACAGAGATGGAAGTTAACATTTCATATATGGAAGTTAACATTTCAAATGCTTCTACGTAGGTGAACAGCAAATTAGTATACGGCTTAATAAAAATGTTGAATGTTTTGACATATGCAAAAACTAAATAGCAAAAATAGATCACAATCTGTTTGGATTTAATTTCATGGGGCGGGGGGGGGGGGAGTCCCAGTCTGCTCCCAACTTGTGCTGGATGCTGCCTTCTTCATCAATGTTGGGGTCAGACTGCTGCTGTGCTAGCTTAATGATAAAGCATCTCTAGAATTCGGTCATATATATATATATATATATATATATATATATATATATATATATATATATATATATATATATATATATATATATATAGGCCGATGTCTCTACACAGGTGAACAGCAAATTAGCATACAATTTACTGAAGATGTTTTGACATATACGAAGACAAAACTGCAAAAACAAACTATGTTACAACGTTTTCCCCATGAAATTAAATCCAAACAGATTGTGACCTATTTTTGCTATTTAGTCTTTGCACACGTCAAAACATTTTTATTAAGCCGTATGCTAATTTGCTGTTCACCTATGTGGAGGCATTTGCCTATATATATGGAATGTTAACTTCCAGTTTCTATGTATCTGATAAAGTGTGCAGGCACACAAAATCTCATACTTTGAACAAACCTTTGCTGGTCTTAAAGATGCCACTGGACTCCAACTTTGTTCCTCTATAAGGAAAACCCTGTTGTCTGAGCGCTGGAATGCACACATGCTACATAACCCCCAAGAACTAGTTTGAGTGCCCACCTGCCAGTGTGTTCTCTTCAGCCATGTGCACACATGAGGAAGGAAAGACAGCCAGTCCAACCAAACCATCCACATGCTTCTGCAGGCTATCTAGTGAGGACAACCCCAACAGAAAGTCCAAGATCTTCCCTCCAAAAGAATTCAGGTCTTGGAGGAAGATGCTAAAGAGTGCCTACCTCTTGCTGGGCAAATGGGATGCAGGCATGGGGTAGCAGCAACCAGAGAATGTACATCCCCAGAAAATGTAACTGTTTAACCCCCTTCTCCCTGAAATCTCTGTAGCACACAAGGAGCCTTAGGTTCAGATCTTCTTAGTCCACATCCTAAGCTGTGTTGGGGTTTGTATTTTCACTCTGCCTGTCTTGTATGGGAATTTTTTAAGGACACCAGGCAAGTCCCAGTCTGCTCCCAACATGTACTGGATGCTGCCTACTTAAGTTGGGGTCGAACTGCTGCTGTGCTAGCTTAGTGATGAAGCATCTCTGGAATATGCTGGGATAGCATTCAGTCATCTTCCCAAGCCATTTCGAGGTGAGGCTTCGGAAAGGGGTGCTAATAGCTGCAAGAGACAGGGTGTGTTCACACTACACTAAATAATGTGGTTTTGCAACTGGATTTTTATTGTGTAAGAATAGCAAAAATCTAATTGCAGAATGCATTGTTTAGTGTAGTATGTGTAATGTATGGCGCTCGCAGAACGCCACCATTCAAGGCAGCGCAACCATTTCGTTATATCGCACCATCGAAATAGCGTTAGTCCGCGAAAGCCGCGGAGGCAACTGTGACAACCAGGTGCCTCCGCGATGGGCACGGAACATCCGCCAATCACAGCGAGTGGCGGGAAATATGGCTGGCCAGCATTGGACTGGCCAGCAGGAAGAATAGTCCCGGTGTTGTATATATGCGGGACCCGGCCCGCGTGTTCTCTCTCTCACCTCGTGTTTTGTACCATGCAATAAACTATGTTGCCCTACTCGCGTCTCCAAGACTGGTACATTACAGTGGCGACGAGGATGGGATCCTAGCCCTACGGACAACCGGGCTACGGAGGAGACTCACGGGCAACTCGTCGTCCCATCGCTTCATCGCTGAATCGCTACATCACAACGACCGCCGCCATGGCCAGCCCCAGCGGGAACACCGGTCACATTGAAGCTTTCGACCACACGAATCCCGAGGGATGGGAGTCCTATTCGGAAAGAGTCGATTGCTACCTGAGGGCGAATCGAGTAACCGAGGACAGCATGAAGCGGGACGTCCTCCTGAGCGTCTGCGGGGCCGCCACCTTCAAGATCGCAAAGGGTCTCTCGGCACCCGCTCGCCTCACGGAGAAAACGTACGCGGAGGTCGTCCGCCTCCTCACGGGCCATTTCCTGCCGCAGCCGTCGCGAGTGGCCCGCCGGTTCCTCTTCCACAAGAGGGACCAGGCCCAGGGAGAATCAGCCGCGGACTACCTGGCCGCCCTGCGCCAGATCGCCGGAAGCTGCAACTTCCCGAATCTGGAAGAGACCCTGGCCGATCGGTTCGCCTGGGGCCTCCACAACGAGAGGCTCCAGCAAAAGCTCTTCGCAAAGGAAGAGCTCACCCTTCAGGGCGCCTTCAGCGAGGCCGTGGCCTTCGAGCGCACCACCCGGACATTCCCCAGGGCCAAGTCAGAAGCCGTCCACCACGAGGAGCTGGACCACCACCACCAGGACGAGGGAGAAGCACTCCAGATGCACCGCTCTTCAGGACCAGCCTCCCGAGCCCCACAGCGGCCCCGAATGAATGAAAGATCGAACCAACGCAACAACGAAAGAGCGAAATGCGCCAGCTGCGGCGACCCCCACGACCGTCGGGACTGCCAGTACAGGACCTGGGACTGCAGGAGCTGCAGGAAGACCGGTCACATAGCGCGGGCTTGCCGAGCCAAGTCCTACCGCCCGCGGCCAACCACACACCACGAGGCTGCCGAGTCCCACTCCACGGCCTCCACCACGCTACAGGTACTGAACCTGCCCCTAACCACCCCCAACAAGATCAAAGTGTCGGTCCGCATAGAGGGAGCCCCCTGCCTCATGGAGGTGGACTCGGGCTCCTCCATCTCCATAATTGCGGAGGAGACCCTGAGGAAGTTATGCCCCGGCCACAGGGGACAGCTGCGGCCGGCCGATTTTGTACTGCGGGACTTTCAGAAAAACCCGGTTCAAATCGCGGGGTGGGCAAGGGTACACGTGGAGCGAGGGTCCTTCAGGGGCCCGCTAGATATTCTGGTAGTCAAGCGACCGCTGACCACCCTGTTGGGCCTCACATGGTTCGGTCCCTTAGGAATCAGAATAGAGGTGTCACAAACGGCCACAGCCGGTGGGTTCGGGGAGGTGTGCAGAGAGTTCCCAGAGGTTTTTGACGGGTCGCTGGGTAGTTACAAGGGCCCGGCCATCTCCCTACCGCTCGACCCAACGGTCAGACCGATCCGGCTGAAGGCAAGGAGAGTCCCCTTCGCCCTAAAACCCAAAATTGATGCTGAGTTGGACCGCCTAGTAGCAAAAGGGGTCCTAGAGCCGGTCGATTACGCCATGTGGGAAACCCCCATAGTGACTCCGGTCAAACCGAATGGGGACGTGCGGATATGTGCCGACTACAAGTGCACAATCAACAAGGCGCTCCAGGATAACCCCTACCCAGTGCCAGTAGTCAGCCATGTCCTGGCCGCCCTTGCGGGGTCCAAGATTTTCGGGGAGCTGGACTTGGCACAAGCCTACCAGCAGCTTCCAGTGGACACCAAAACAGCTGAGGCACAGACGATTGTGACCCATAGGGGGGCATTTAGGGTGAACCGGCTACAGTTTGGGGTCAGCGTGGCTCCGGGGATCTTCCAGAGTATAATGGACGCTCTCCTCAAAGGGATCCCAGGAGTCCAGCCATTTTTCAACGACGTTTTAATCGCCGCCCCGGACCCTGAGGAGTTCAGCAACCGTCTCAGGGAGGTGCTCCGTCGTTTTCAAACCGCTGGACTAAAGGTGAAGAGGGAGAAGTGTTTGCTGGGGGTGCCACGGGTGGAGTTCCTAGGATTCGCCGTGGACGCAGAGGGAATCCACCCGACTGAGGAGAAAACCAGGGCCATCGTCCAAGCCCCGGCCCCCACGTGTAAAGCGGAGCTACAGAGCTTCTTAGGGGTGCTCAACTTTTACCACACTTTCATACCCCACAAAGCGGCCATTGCTGAACCCCTACACCGGTTACTGGACAAAAAAGCTCCTTGGGTGTGGGGGAAGAAGCAAGCCGCTGCGTTCCAGGCAGTGAAGGACGTCCTGGTCTCTAACGCGGTGCTCCACCACTTCGACGAGCGCCTTCCGGTCATCCTGGCATGCGATGCATCGCCGTACGGGGTGGGCGCTGTCCTGGGGCACCAACTATCGGACGGCCGGGAGGTACCGGTCGCTTACTATTCCCGCACCCTAACGTCGGCGGAGCGTAATTACGCTCAAATAGACAAGGAAGCCCTGGCGATTGTAGCGGGGGTTCACAAATTTAACGATTATTTGTACGGGCGCAAGTTCACTATAGCGACCGACCACAAGCCGCTTTTGGGTCTGCTGGCCCCAGACCGCCAAACCCCCCAAATCTTGTCCCAAAGGGTGCTGAGATGGAACCAATTCCTAAATTCATACACCTACACATTGGTACACAGGGCGGGCAAGGCGATGGGCCACGCTGATGCACTCAGTCGCTTACCGCTTCCAGACACGGGACCCGACCCGGCCCCAGCACACCAGGTGATGTCAGTAGAGTCACTCCCTGACCAGCCCATCCACGCTGCCGAAGTGGCAAAGGCCACAGGGAAAGACAAAACCCTAGCAAGGGTGCTCGACTGGGTGGTGAGGGGGTGGCCAGAAAGGGACATGGGGGGAGAGTTCAAGCCGTACAAAATGAGGCGGGAGGAACTCGCGGCCCACAAGGGGTGCCTGCTATGGGGGAGCCGGGTGGTGGTTCCTCCTCCCCTTCAGAAAAGGGTCCTTGAATCGCTACATGAAACACACCCGGGCATAGTGAGGATGAAGGCCCTAGCCAGGAGCTATGTGTGGTGGCCGGGAATGGACGGGGAAATAGAGGATTGGGTCCGGAGATGCAGTGCGTGCCAGGAATCGCGGCCGGACCCACCCAGCGCCCCGGCCACACGGTGGGAAACCACAAGGAAACCATGGTCCAGGCTCCACATAGACTTCGCGGGGCCGTTCCAGGGGCAGATATTCCTAATAATCGTGGACGCCTACACAAAATGGCTAGAGGTCCTCCCTGTGGCGTCCACCTCCTCAGCAGCCGCCATCCGAGCCCTGCGCCGGGTCCTGTGCACCCACGGCATCCCTGACACCCTGGTCTCTGACAACGGGGCCGCCTTCACCTCGGGAGAGTTCCAGGCATTTCTCCAGAGGTACCTCATAAGGCACATCAGGTCGGCCCCCTTTCACCCAGCCACCAACGGCCAGGCGGAGCGGATGGTCCGCACCACCAAAGAGGCCCTGGGCAGGATCGTGCAGGGCGATTGGGACCATAGGCTAGCCGCAATCCTCTTTGACAACAGGGTCATCCCAAACCCTGTCACGGGGGTCAGTCCAGCAGAGCTCCTCATGGGGCACAAGCTCACCACAAGGCTGGACAGGCTACACCCCGACCGAGCCTCTGACATACGAGGGTCCCCAAAGGTCCGCGAGGCAGCTAGGGGGTTCTTTGCCGGGGACCCAGTGTTCGCCCGCAACTACGCATTGGGATCCGAGTGGATGGCAGGGCGGGTGCTACGGGTCGTGGGTTCCCGCCACTACGAAGTATCCACGGAGGGAGGCCAGATCCTACGCCGGCACATCGACCAGATGCGCCGCCGGACCCTACCCGAGGCACCCACGGAAGCAAGGGAAGCGGCCAGACCCGAGGGGCCATCTACAACCCTGCCACCATCCATAACTCTGCCTCCTCCTGCAAAGGCAACCCAAACCCCCGAACTCGGCCCGCAACCCACGGATGTCCAGGCTCCCGAGGAGACTCCGGGGCCCGAAGCCACCACGACTCCGCAAGCCACCCCACGGCGTTCAACTCGAGAGCGCCGGCCTCCCGCCTACCTCCAGGATTATGTTACTAACTAAAGGGGGAGGGGTGTGATGTATGGCGCTCGCAGAACGCCAGCATTCAAGGCAGCGCAACCATTTCGTTATATCGCACCATCGAAATAGCGTTAGTCCACGAAAGCCGCGGAGGCAACTGTGACAACCAGGTGCCTCCGCGATGGGCGCGGAACATCCGCCAATCACAGCGAGTGGCGGGAAATATGGCTGGCCAGCATTGGACTGGCCAGCAGGAAGAATAGTCCCGGTGTTGTATATATGCGGGACCCGGCCCGCGTGTTCTCTCTCTCACCTCGTGTTTTGTACCATGCAATAAACTATGTTGCCCTACTCGCGTCTCCAAGACTGGTACATTACAGTATGAATGCCTCCACAGTCTATTTCCCCTAAATAAGCAAAAGAGGTAGCAGGGTTTGTTAGTGCAAGCTTTGTTAGCATCTCGTAGTAGCAGTGCACTGCAACTACTTGAATTAAAAAAGTAAATGTGAACCTATATTTGACTCTGCCTCCCACAGACTCAGAACAGCCACAAAACCTCACCGTGCTCAATGTTCTACTGTAAATATCTTGTATGAATGGATCTTTATATACAAAATGTCACAATTATTGTGTCTCTTATATTTCTTGCACAGAGTCAGGACACTGGTCTCCCTCTCTCTGGGCACTGTTTTCTCTTATTGGCAGCAACCAGTGAGAGGGCTTTCTTCAAACTTCCAACCATTTTAAAATTTAGATGTTAGAATTTGAACACAGGACCCTTTGCAGGTGGAATTCATGCTCTGTCATTCAGCCACAGCCACTGGATACATTGGGCTTTGTCTCTAGAACACCATGGTGGCAAAAATTCCTTGGCACACCAATCATTATTGTGGTTGTGTGCTTCATTTTCCAAGGCCATAGAAATGTGGTCTGAAAAAGTTTTACTCGACTATTACAGACAACATTTTGATGCAAACCCAAGTTTGGATCCAACCAGCTTTTCCACTGGAGAAGAAGGGAGGATAGGGTCGCCTTTGAGCACCAAAAAAAGGATCCACTGGGAATCATGGGACCTGCACAGGCAATAGACATGTGGAATGAGGGTTTCAGTAAGGCCGGAAACTGGGTGAGAAAGAACTGGTTGAATCAAGCCATCAAAGAATAAACAGCATAATTAATCTTGAATGTGATCTATCAAAACATGATTACAGTAAGAATGATATTTTTCTCAGGGATGCAAATATCTCCAGGCATCTATTAGCTTATAAAAATTGCAGGAAAAACATGTTGGTAAATGACAAAATCCAATAGCAACAGTAGCTCGCTGCCTACTATTAGGACCAGCTGTGTCCCACGGTTCTCCCCTGGACGTCATCCACCAAAACGTTCAGCAAAACAAAAACACACACCAGAAAAAAGAAAAGAAAAGTGTGGGTGTGCAAAAGATGTTACAGAACACAGAGGAAAGGCCCAAGTCTAAAGACTGCAAGAGTTTTCAAATGCAACATAGAAACTCTTATGCAGACTTCATGACCTTAAGCCAATGTTGCTAGTTTGCTCTGTCTGAGAGATAGGGTTTTCTTAGTTGCAGTGCATTAAGTTGCTCACAGTGACTTGAAGTTTGGAGACTTGAATTTCTTGGCGTTCATACCCTTGTATCTGAAATTGATTACTTGATGCTTGAAGAAGCAATTGTGAAACAAGGCAATAGTACATCCTTGTCGCAATAATTGGACTGCTGGCTGCCTTAAATTTGAATCTACTTGGACATCACTCATCATTCTTCTCCAGGGCTACATCAGACCTTTCATCAACGAAACAACATTGGACTGCTTTAAAAATTGGACTTGATTTCTGATGGCTACTTTGGGATGTTCTGTTTCCTAAATTATTGAGTTGTGTCTGTGCTTTATGTTACATAGAATACACTAAGCTTTTGATTATATTGTTATTGTTTCTTTAGTGTCTGAGGCTGGTAATCACAAAAGCTTTGCGCTTTATTTTCTTGCTACCACCAAGAGGTTTATCAACCACATGGGATAAAACACAGTAAGAGATGAGTAAAGAGAAAACACCTGTGTTACAGAATTTCTTACTCACAAGGAGTTACTTATATATATTACACTGAAACTTCAATATTTCATTTACCAAATCATTTTAATAATTTTTTCTATGCACTTTCACTATTACAAGAGACAATGTTATTCAATTTTCATACAAGAATTAAATATAAATGTTTCAGTCACTTCATATATACAAAAAGAAACAATGAAGAGTCCAACAGATAAAAGGTCTATAGCTTGTATCCTTGCTTGTTGTAAAAGTTCCTTATTTCATCTGTTAGAATTGCTGTAAACAATGTAGCAACACAGCTGAGATAAGGGGCGTTTTCGCACTGACTGACCTTAATCGGCAGCGACGTCCCTCTTTACCGCGCAGGATCTGCACAGATTTCGCACCAATTGCTGCGGAGCACCCGGAAGAGCCGCAAAGTCCCGCGGCTTTTGCGGCACAAATGGAAACTGGTTTTTGGCGGCTTCCATTTGCGCCGCAAAAGCCGCGGGACTTTGCGGCTCTTCCGGGTGCTCCGCAGCAATTGGTGTGAAATCCGCGCAGATCCTGCGCAGTGAAGAGGGACGTCGCTGCCGATTAAGGTCAGTGCGAAAACGCTCAAGGTCTCAAAAATCCTCCAATGTTCCAATAGAGTTGTGAAGAAACTTAGGACTCACAGAAGACTGTGTAGAAGTATAAAAAATGATGATGACACGTATTCTAGATAATCATGTGTTTCGTAGTTCATTTCTTCCTGATTGTTATACTTCTATTTTGGAACTATAACATAAATCATAAGAAAATAACCAATATTTTCTCAAAAAAACACAGAAAAACAGGAGACATTCAACAAAGGACGGAGGCTTACCCAATGCTCAATGGCTATTCTTGCATCTAGTCAATTACTCTGCAGCGGCATTAGTGGTTCTCAGCAAAAGAGCGCAGAATCACTTGCTTAAAAACAGTTTCAAGACACAGATACTTAATCTTTAAAGGTAACTCAAAACATCTCATAGAAAAGGTGTTAAACCTGAAGCAGAATTCATTCCATATGGAGTTACCGTATTGAACTTTTGAATAAAATAAGATTTTTTCTGCAAAAGCAGCTTATGAATGTCCGTAACATTCAACAGGTTTTTATACTGGAGCTTGTAAATAACGCGGCCCTTGAGTTCCTTAATATCATGGCTACAGTTTAAAATATGACTGACAATAGGTGACTCCATCACTTTTGATTTTACACGGGAAAGATGTTCCAAGAAACGCACCTTAAAGGGCTGTACAGTTGACCCAATATAACACAAGGAGCAATCGCACCGTAAATAATAAATTACTCTAGAGGACTCACAATTAGAAAAGTGCCTCAAATGCCATGTAACATTATTTATAGACACTTCATTAGACTGTAAAGTGAAATCACAAATAGTACATCCCTTTCTGCATTTAAAATGCCCAACAGGGAGATGCAATCCCAATTCTTGTTTTCTAAACAGATCTGAGTGCACTAACACATCTTGTAAATTTCTTCCATGTTTCCACCCTATCTTTGGGAATTCCAAATTTCCTAATGCTTTCGTAGGATATTTACAAGTTGCTTACCTCTGGGTGTATATGTTAGAGTACAGACAAAATGATTCTGACTCTTAATTTTTGTGTAAACAAGTCTCTTCTAAGAACAGACTCAGCTTTAGTTTTTGCATAAAAAATTATATCTGAAGGATAGCCCCATTTCTCAAAGACTTGACTCATTTGTATACTGCTCTTTTGAAAAGCCTGTGAAGAAGTAGAATTTCTTTTAAGCCGTAAAAACTGACTGTATGGTAAGTTCTGCTTAATATGCTGCAGATAAAATGATCTAAAATGCAAAAAGGCATCAGAATCAGTTGGTTTCTGAAAAACTTTTACTCCTAGTTTGGCACTACCCCGAAAAAAGACAGTGGTGTCCAAAAAATTAATAGACACAGTGCTGAAGGCATGCGTGAATTTTATGGAACTATGTAGTGTGTTACACCACTGTACAAAAGAATCAACCATCTCTGGATTTCTAATCAGACAAAAGATATCATTAATATATCTATAGTATACCACTATATTTTGCAAGAAAGGATTAACCTCAGGTTTGTAAAAAAAAATTAATTTAAAATTGTTCCATGAACAGATTGGCAATGGATGGTGCCACATGACTGCCCATTGAAACCCCATTTACTTGAACAAAGAAATCCTCATAAAACCGAAAATAATTATGTTCCAAAATGATGTCCAAACTATCCATTAAAAAATGGGTTGGTGGACATTTCTCTGCTCTAGCATCTAAGTATTTTTCTCCTGTTTCTTGCCTCTTCTTGGGGTATGTTCGTATATAAGGCACCCACATCCATAGTTATCAAAGCTAAAGAAGCAGTAGGAGTGGAAACAGAGGCGTCACTAGGGTGGGTTGCACCCTGGGGTGTAACTGATTCAAGTCACCCCCCCCAACTGGGCATCACCCCTTTTGGAGGGCTGCGTCACCCCCTCCGCACACAACCCCACCCACTTCACATGGCCCCTCCCTCATCCACCCTCTGGTCACATGACCAGCCCCCGTAATCCAAGATACCAGTTTTGCAGCATTTAAGTTTCCCCCACTCACCCACACGCTTTTAGCTGAGCCGGCGGCAGCGCGGCCTCGGTTTCAGAATCCCGGCCAGCCCACACACAGCAGCAGCGTTCTAGTCCCAAGGCCAGCCCCTTCCTGTTGGGGGGGGGGTCATGGGTCAGTGCCTGGGGCCAATGAGAATGCTCTGGGGGAGGGCCGATGGCCCCCTTGGCCCCGCCCTAGTGACGCCACTGAGTGGAAATAGCCTCTATTATTTCTATGAAGTGAGCCATGTCCTTAATATAAGATTTCATCTTAGGGACAAAGGGCTGAAGATAATGATTTAAATACTTTGAAAGCGGTTCTAAAAGAGAACCTGATCCTGACAAGTTAGATCTCCCTGGTGGATTGACCAATGACTTATGAATCTTGGGTAAGGCGTATAGTACAGGACATCTGGGATACTTATTAATCAAAAAAACCTGCTGTTTGAGAATTTATATATCCTTGCATCTCCTCCTCAGTTACCATTACTTTTATTATATTCAATACATGTTGCGTCAGATCACCAGGAATTTTTTTTATAATGCTGTTCCACATTCAACGTCATAGACCATACCACAGTATTTCAGCATGTCCATTAATACAATTGAGCCGCCTTTGTCAGCTGGCTTCACAACCACTCTATCATCCAGAACAAGATTTTTTAATGCTTTACTTTGAGGAAGAGTCAAATTATATCTTCTATTCCATCCTGTTTTTTCCATATTACAGACATCTCTCAATACTAATTTTTCAAAACTTAATAACAAGGGGTCTGATACATTCAGCATATATGTAGACTTACTTCTAAATTCATCACCAGTTCTTTCAGAATCACTACCAAACTGCGAATGTAACTTTAAGTTTTTTAAATACCAGAACAACAGCCTGGTGTTAAAAGTATCATACTGACTAACCGACACAAACCCGAAGCCAAAATTCAAAACTTCCAAATCTGTTTGTGTCAAAATCCGAGATGACAAATTCACAACTATATTTTGTTTTTGCTTTTTTTGGCACCTAGTTGATAACCAGTATTTATCGGGGGGTTTTGGCACCTCTGTCTAAAAAAGGGCAGCCTTTCTTATTATTGAACGATCCTTCATCTCCCGACTGATCCTGAGTCTCGTTTCACCTTCAGAATTACTGACTGTTAAGTCCGCCCAAGAGACTCATTTTTTATTTGAAAAACGGCCAGTATTAAAAGTATTACTTGAGTATTACTTGAGCACCAGCGATACACTCTATTGGTCTCATAATCTCGGATGTCTCTTTTGAATTTCTTAATTTTAATTTATTTTTAGCTTCAAAATCCTTAATACTATTTTTTAATTCCAAAAATTTGGCATCAAATTCAATAGTATCAAAAGTGCTTTGAATAGTTTTTTGCAATTCCAAAATTTCAGTCTCTAATTTAGAAATGGTCTCCTTTGACTTCTGGATAATTAGCAACATTTAAGACATTGGAACATTTATTAACTGCTCTGATATCACAGTGCGTCTGGATAGCACAGTCCCAGCAGCTGAGTTCTAAAGGGGACTTGGGAGAACTCAAACTAGAGATTCAGGAATGGTCTCTCAAGGTGAAGGCTGCCAGTTTGAGTTGGGCAATGGCTAAGAGGTCCCTTAACTGTTTCCTCTCCCATGGCCAATCCACTCCAAATTGCACTCCTAAATATCAATTTTGTCCCATTAATCTTCTTCTTCATGGGTGGGGAGCCAGGTTAGCAGAGGCAGTTTTGAGGACTCAAATGGCAGAAAGGAAAAAAGGTTAATAACACCTACTTTTGCCCCCCCCCTTTGCAATTTTCCGGTTCTGTTTTTCAGGTGTTTTTTTTTTAAAATGCATGTAGACTGTCCAGATGTCCAGTTTGCTAAAATTAAACCATGCAACAATTGCCTGCACACACTGGGCTTCCCAAAAATACCTTGTTGGTGTGACCAGTTTTGAAAGCCTCTCCATTAAAAAAGAAGAGCTCCATGGCGCAGAGTGTTAAAGCTTCAGACTGCAGTACTGCAGTCCTGTGATCAGCATGATTGATTTTGCCCACCTTAACTCTGGGGAGGGGGGGGTGGGGGGCGGGGGTGGGTGGGCTCCCTCTGGGTATCCTACCCCCCCGCCAGGGAAAGTGTATGCGCAATACATAGCCTCTCCTCTCCTGGTGTAGTGAACGCCGCGTGGTCACTGTCTGGCTATGCCTGGCAGATGGTCACTGCAATGGCCTCTCCTGCATTACTGCATCCGTAGCAACACCTTCTTGCTGGTCCCCCCCGTTTTTCACAGAGTTTGCTACGTCATGGTGCGACCGAATTGTCCGGCGGTATAACCGGATGGGCAGGCTGGGCCCACCAACCTCGCCAGCCTAAGAGAAGGAAAACTCTAACATCAAACCCGGGCAGATAGAGCTCGTTAATGTAACACCTACCACCTGGAGGACTCGCTGCCGGCGTCCCGGCTTACTGGGCCATGGCAGATGACCCCCAGGTGAAAGGGTGGAGCCAGTACCGCGCACACTGCGCTTCACCTAAAAAATTCCTCTGCGCAGGCCTGAAGGGCATATCCACATACACAACCCACAACGCATCAAGTCCTGCAGCGATGGGCAAGGGGCGAAACGGCAGGTGGAAGGCGCCACTGGAAGCCGCAGTCCCGATCCTGCATGTAGGCGGTTCAGGGTATTGGTCGCCTGATGCTAACCCGGAGAAGAAAGCATCTTTCGGCAGCACCCTGAACGACCAAGCAGCCTTATCTAGGGACAGCACTGCTTGCTCCACACGGAGAGGGGCCTAGAAAAGGTGGCCTAAACAAAGCTTGTCTCCTCCACCCCAGTTGGCTAGCCGCGGTCAAAAAATAACAACAAAGAAAAGGCATGCACCTGCCTCACAAAGTGTGCAAAGACTAAAGCTTGCATGTTGGAACATCAGAACCCTGCTTGACACAGTAGACAGTGGTCGCCCTGAACGACGCTCTGCTCTAGTTGCCCACGAACTTCTCAGGTTGAATATCGACATAGCAGCTCTCAGCAGTCCTAAGCTCTGCTCATGACCTGAGTTCGATCCCCGGTGGAAGCTGGGTTTTCAGGTAGGCGGCTCAAGGTTGACTCAGCCTTCCATCCTTCTGAGGTAGGTAAAATGAGTACCCAGCTTGCTGGGGGGAAGGTGTGGGGAAGGCAATGGCAAACCACCTCATAAAAAGTCTGCCGTGAAAACGTGAAAGCAACATCACCCCAGAGTTGGAAATGACTTGCACAGAGGACCTTTCCTTTCCCATTAAAAAAACCGATCTGCATATATATGCAATGAAGTTTGCCCTCACGTAGAGAGAAATGATTCAGCTGGAAGCAACCCTGACTTATCCCCCCCTCCCCAACATCATATTTCAAAATACATTATTTGCTTCCAATTGTTTCCTGGGGAGGGAGCAAAGTCCCAGTGTGAATTACAATCTCTCTTTTTCATGCCATTCAAATGCTTTTCGTTTCCAGCTTCACACAGAGATCCATTCGTTCCAGGCGCACGCAGCTTTCTTGTTTCTTTCCAACGTGCAAGCCTCCAGCCTTGCTTTTTAACTTTGCTCTAATGTGAGCAGCATAATCAGGCTGTGCCTACAAAAGGCATTTGGCGATTATGCCAGTGCGGGGAAGCAGCAATCTGCTGTCAGTCACCAGGCGTGTGCAAGTACAGAACAAACCTGCGTGGTTTCATTAAGCCCATGGGTCTTGAAAGGGATCCTGAGAGGTTCGCTGCATGATAAATTGGGGGATTACTGGAGTAATTATAAGGTGCTGCATAATCACAGACCAAGAAAGGTGTTTTTAAAAAATGTTTTGGAAGGTTTACGGGGTGGGGGGGAATACATTTGTTCAAACTAATTGCCTAAGGAATCATGGCATGGCAGGGGGGTGAGAATTATTAAGGGAATTTAGTAGCTGATCCTCCTTATATAAGTACACACCATGTGGTGCTTATGTAAGAGTTGTGGTGTTGTTTTTTAAGATACCTTCGGTAGGCGATGCCTGTAGCACCCGGTACTCCTTTATAGTACAAGAAATACATACCCTGAGAAACAGGGGCGATGTCAAGGGAATCCTCAGTTCCATAGCTTATAGGAACATGCTAAAGAACAGCTTGGAAATACTTTGCTCCTTTTACAGCAGAGAGAAGTGCATTGACTTTGCTCCTCGTATAGAAGAGAGACTGTGTAGGAGCTTTCTGAACTGTATCTGGCAGGCTGTTCCAAAGTGTGGATGTGGCTCCTGAAACCTAGTGCCCATGGCTGCTAGGTTTGTGGGCCTCCTGAATAGAGCCAAAAGAATAAAGGCTCTTCTGCCTCACATAGAAAGCTAAAATTCAGCATATATGTGGTCCAAGGCATTGCCTCCAGGTTTATTGTTATTCAGTTGCCCAGGGAAAACTGGAATCTGAAATACATCCCAGAATGCTGGATGTTCACTGAAAAAACTCCTGACTTGACAGATCCTTTCCAGAAAGGTACAACCTTGCAACGTACTGATAGAAAACCAGGCTAGAATCTGAAAGACATGGATTCAGGTTCATAGGGTGCTCTGCAGCTGACTGGATGACTTGCCCCACCTACCTCACAGGGTTGTTGCAAGAGGAAAGTGGAGAAGGAGATCTGTTTGCCACCCACAGCTCTTGGGAGAAAGGGTAGGATAAAACCAAATAACCAATGAACATCTGTGGCAGCTGGTTGGGGATATTTGTTGCAGCATTCAACCTCTGATGTGCTTCATGCAGTTTTAACTTGATGAATGCATTTTAACTATGTTTTTGACTGTCTATGTTTTGTATTTTGTAAGTTGCCTTGGGCATTGTGGAAAGGCAGGATGTAAATATTTTAAACAAATAAATTAAATCAACACAGACGTTTCAGAGGGTAGGGCTCAGAGAGAGAGAGAGAGAAAGAATTGTCCCCAGAAATACTGGATATTAAGAAGATATTGGATTTATATCACACCCTATACTCTGAATCTCAGAGTCTCAGAGCGGTCACAATCTCCTTTACCTCCCCCACCTCCACCCCGCCACAACAAACACCATGTGAGGTGGGTGGGGGCAGAGAGGGCTCTCACAGCAGCTGCCCTTTCAAGGACAAGCTCTGCCAGAGCTATGGCTGACCCAAGGCCATTCTAGCAGCTGCAAGTGGGGGCGTAGGAAATCAAACCCGGTTTTCCCAGATAAAAGTCCACGCACTTAACCACTACACCAGACCATCTTATTTTAGCAAGTAGGATACTGGAACAGATGGCCCTCACGTTTGATCCAGCAAAGCTCTTGTGTTTTTCTTAGCCATGGAACCTCCATGTTCAGAAGCAGTCTACCTCCTTCTACTGAGACACTGGGGTCAAACAGGAAGGGCTGATGCCTTTCCTGAAAGCACCAGATTGGCCACTGTGGGAAATGGAGCGAAGGACTAAACTGACCTTGAAGGAGACTCTTTTTTTGCTCTCAAGATATATGGCTTTTGTACAATATGGTAAAGAGAACTAGGGGTATTTTTAAACTGAGATTCCCACCCACCAAACCTGCCTGTTAACAAATACACACAAAGCAGTTCACAAAAACACAAAGGCTGGCTGTGAGAGCTCAAGTGTATCAGCATTCTCCAAAGCAGAACAAGACGAAACTAACATCTATGTTGATGGATTGTGTCTCTGCCCGTGCACACCAAGGCAGTTCCTCTTCTTTCTGACAAAATGTTCGGATAATGTCTGGGTTTGGGTTAAATTGCTTCTATTTTTGGCTGCTGTTAAATTGTGTAACTGTTCCTGGCTGCTCAAACGGCAAAATGACAGCAAATATGTACATGAAAAGAGTTGTCGTTCTGCCACCTGATGTATTATTTAGGGTGGGCATGAATAATTTAGAGACGCCCTACTTGGATTCTTTAAACGCCTTGTTCTGAGTTGTTAGATTTAAGCACGTTGGAAGTGCTGGCTGGAATACATACAATGGGAGTTTCGTTTGGTTCCACCTCACATGACTGATAAAGCACTGAGAATGCTATTGGGTGTTGTATTCCCCAGCCTGGTAATCTCAGTTTTAAAAATGAACACTCAGGTTTCTAGACCTCAAGATTGCTATCAGATGCAGAGAAATGTTAGTACCTACTAAAATCTCAGGAAACTAGAAAGGTTAGTCCAGAGTTCCAATGGTGTTGTGATCTTTGTCCTGCCAGTCAGAAGAAATTACATTGCAAAGCAAATTTTTACCAATACTGGCCTCTCCCTTCTGCCTACTTAATGCTAAGTACCTTAAGCAGATACTGAGAGGATTGCCTGCTTTCCCATGTTCCCAGTTAGCAGGGCTTTTTTGTAGCAGGAACTCCTTTGCATATTAGGCCACACCTCACAGATGTAGCCAATCCTCCAAGAGCTTACAGGGCTCTTAGTACCAGGCCTACTATAAGCTCCAAAAGGATTGGCTACATCAGGGGTGTGTGGCTTAATATGCAAAGGAGCTCCTGCTACAAAAAAAGCTCTGCCGACTAGCATATTGCACATTGACAGAACACTGCCAGAAGAAATGCAACCACAAAAAACTGCATTTTGCTAACACACCATGCCAAAAATTTTCTTGGCACAATCATACAACCATCTCAGGAAGGGTGCATTTTATTGAAAGCCTCAGCAGTGTAGTGATTAAAGTGCTGCATGAGGATCTGGAAAACCTGACTTCAAGTCCACACTCTGCCACAACCATGGCACCAGGGTTTAAGCCTTTGCCCTGGATCTTTTTGTTGATCTGAAATGGTCCTATGAAGCTGCTGTCCACCCCATCGTCGATACCTGGTGATGGAAAGTGTGGTCAAGTCACAGCCGAATTATGATGGCCCTGTAAGGTTTTCAAGGCAAGAGATGTTCAAAGGTGGTTTGCCATTTCCTGCCTCTGCATAGCAACCCTGGCATTCCTTGGTGGTCTCCCATCCAAATACTAACCAGGGCCTGCTTAGCTTCTGAGGTCTGATGAGTTTGGGCTAGCCCAGGCTATCCAGGTCAGGTCGATACCTACAGGTATTGATAGGGCTTTTTGGAGCAGGAATGCACAGGAACACAGTTCCGGCTGGCTTGGCATCAGGGGTGTGTGGCCTAACATGCAAATGAGTTCCTGCTGGGATTTTTCTACAAAAAAGTCCTGTGTGAAATAATGGTGACATTGGGGGGGTGGCCTAATATGCAAATTAGTTTCTGCTGGGGTTTTTCCTACCAAAAAAGCCCTGGGTACTGATATAGGTCCCTGTACGTTTATCCATGCCTTGGGAGTATGTTCTCCAATCCCCCATGGCAGACCACCGTCATGGATGGATCCTGGCAGTCAGAAGGAAGCTGAATCGACCTTGCAGTGCTAGCAGTGGTACAGGGGGAGGTGGCTTGCTCCTGGGCTGTTTTAACGTCTCAGTTTGCCACAGGGGTGTGCTAACACACAGTATCACATCATTATGATGCCAAGAAGCTTCGCTGCTTATTACAGATGAGAAATCAAGCCAGGGATGTCATTTTCGGTAATCCCCTTTGTTTATCATTTAATAGTTTTTGTTGTTGCTCAGTCACACAGTCGAGTCCGACTCTTTGTGACCCCATGGACAAAGTCATGCCAGGCCCTCCTGTCTTCCACCATCCTCCGAAGTCTGCTCAAATTCGTGTTTGTTACATCAGTAATGCTGTCCAGCCATCTCATCTTTTGCCATCCCTTTCTTCTTTTGCCTTCTGTCTTTCCCAGCATCAGGATCTTCTCCAGGGAGTGCTCCCTTCTCATTTGGTGGCCAAAGTATTTAAGCTTCAGCTTCAGCATCTGACCTTCCAGGGAATAGTCAGGGTTGATTTCCCTTAGGACTGACTGATTTGATCTTCTTGCAGTCTTAAGAGTCTTCTCCAGCACCTGGAGTACCCTGCTCTAATTTGGCTGGTATACTGTGAGCAACAGACCCCAGCAATCATCTGTTATCTAGGGAGGATGGCCACAGGCAGGGCTTCTTCTTCTTCTTCTTTTATTTTAACAGGAATGCATGGGAATGCAGTCAGGGGTGTGGCCTAATATGCAAATGAGTTCCTGCTGGGCTTTTTCTACACAAAAGCCCTGTGTGAAACAATGGTGATGTCAGGAGGTGTGGCCTAATAGGCAAAAGAGTTTTTGCTGAGCTTTTTCTACATAAAAAGCCCTGGCCACAGGAATAAACGTCCTTAAAAGGGGGTTAGACAGATTCATGGATGTATTTACAGAGTCTATCATGGCTACTAGCCATGGTGACTGAGGGGAACCTCCATGTTCAAAGGCAGTTAGCCTCTGAATCCCATGCCAGGAGGCAGCATCAAGAGAAGGCCTTGCCCTCTCTGCCACGTTGTTGGCCCTCCAGAAGAACTGGTTGGTCACTGTGTGAGACCAGATGCTGGACTAGATAGACTACTGGTCTGATCCAGCACGGCTCTTCAAGGCGCCTCATGCGCCAGTGTGGTGTAGTGGTTAAGATTCCCTACTCCTCCACATAAAGCCTGCTGGGTGACCTTGGGTCAGTCCCAGTTCTCTCAGAGCTCTCGTAGCCTCACCTACCTCAAAGGGTGTCTGCTGTGGGAAGAAGAAGGGAAGGGGATTATAAACCAATTTGAGATTTTGAGTGAAGGGCAGGGTATAAAAATCCAACTCCTTCTCCTCTGAGGAATAAACCAGGATTGTGTAGACATGACCACAGCCAGGTACTTCCACTGGTACCTCTTCTTCTGGACAAGAAGAAGAGAGGGGATTCGATTCTTTGTACTGCACATGCATAAGAAGGGGGAAACTGCAGTTTAAATGGGTCAATCATAAATTCTCAACTTTTAATATTAGCGCTAATAGTGTATGATGCAGCAGAACATGTTCCACTTTCTGATGCAAAATTGATGACTGCAGCTCACTGCTTCAGGGAGAGAAAACAGATTTGGGTCAAATGGCTAACTTTAATGTTTCAGAGGGTGACCATGTTGCTCTGCACAATGGAACAGGTGAAGGAGGAGGAGGAGGAGGAGGAGGAGGAGAAAAGTTGGGTTTATATCTTGCACTTCACTTGGAGTCTCAGAGTTGCTTCCAATCGCCTTCCCTTCCTCTCCCCACAACAGTCACCCTGTGAGGTAGGTGGGGCTGAGAGAGGTCTGTGACTGGCCCAAGGTCACCCAGCTGGTTGCATGTGGAGGAGAACTGGGGAATCAAACCCTGTTCTCCATATCTCCTTTGAATTGGCCCTATCCGGCTCTCCCATTGGCTGTGGAGTGCACTGCATCCACCATTTGTCTCTCAAACGTCACTCAAGTGTACTTGCATGGCATTGGCTGACTCCGTTCTTCTCTCCCTCCCACTGCTGGCCCCAGGACAGATGAGGATTGGACCACTGGGGAACTGCTAGCCAGTGGCTGTTGCTAGACAACAACATTTGTTCTTTCAGTAAAAACCAACCAAGCTTGGTTTTGTCAGTAATGGGGGGCGGGGAGAGGCCCTTTCCAGGCCTATTTTGGCCTTTGACTTGGCCCTTGCAGCTCACTCCAAAGACCTTGGTAGGTGATCATCTTCAACCTGCATCCCGAGATAAGGGTCACCAGCATACAGTCAGGGCCAATATCAGGAGTCCATCTGCTCCCCCCATGAAGGGGGGCAGTCCCAGAGGCTCTGATGATGTCACAAGGATCTTAGGAACAATCTCCCTTTTCCTGCTGAGAGAAGAGGCAGCAAAAACCATGATATTCTTTTGCTTCCCCAGGCACTGCTCTGCCCCATACACCATCCAATTCACAGTTGACGTGGGATTCACTGCCACAAGATGTTGTGACTGAACATAAAAAGACCCTTGCTGGATCCGATCAATGGCCAGGGCTGGCCCTGCCACAAGGCAAACTAGGCGATTGCCTAAGGCGCCAGCCCAATGTGGCTAGGTGATGTTATCAGTGCAGAGGGGAGGGTGCCAGAAGTTAGCCTTGCCTAGGGTGCCAGACAGTCTAGGACTGGCCCTGTCAATGGCCCATCTAGCCCAGTACAGCAGCCAACCAGCTTCCCTGGAGGTCCAACAAACAGGGCACAAAAGCTGCCTCTTAGTGCTGCTATTCAGAGGTTTGCTTTCTCTGGGGTGTCTGCTCTCCACAGCTAGTAGCCACTGATGGGCCTCTCTTACATCTTAGTTTGTTGAGGCCTGAAACAGCCTTCAGCATCATTCTCTAGTCTTACACTTTATTCTCTCAATAATAATCGAATGGCATGGGTTAGGTTGAGAAAGAGTCATCCTGCAAGCTTCCATGGCAAAATGGAGACTGGAATCTGAGCCTCCTAGATCCTAATTGGACAGAGGGGGCCAAACTGCGGGGGCCACATGTGGCTGTTTCACACATACTGTGTGGCTCTCAAAGCCCTCACCACCCTATCAGCCAGCTTGGAGAAGGCATTTCTCTCTTCAAATCACTTATCGAAGCCAAGCCTGCTGGCAACTTGGAGAATGCATTTAAAGTTAAAATTGCTTTCTTTCCACCTCTCCCTCCCCCATCTATTTGCCTGCCTGCCTTCCTTGCAGCTCTCAAACATCTGACGTTCATATCTTGCAGCTCTCAAACATCTGACATTTATTCTATGTGGCTCTTATGTTAAGCAAGTTTGGCCACCCCTGCTCTTGCCGCTATTCCACAACACTCTGATCCAGCAGGGAGTCTTCTTACATTCATAATACATGCATGGCAGATGGTGCGACAGTATCTGAATGGGATTTGACAGCAAAGCAAAGGAGAATCCTGCCTTCTCCAATCAAGAGAGAGTGGAGGAAGGAAAAGTAAATTGGCATGTTCCAGCTGGAAAGGGCCAGGGGAAAATGGCTCTGTTTGCCAGAAAGCCTCTGGAGTGTACTTCTGGCAAGCCTTCATGTCAAAGGATGAATTTATCCCATTTTCTATCCTCAAAGCAACCTCTGGTAGTCAGATGCCTTGCAGCAGAATGCAGCCGTCCTCTCTGGAGACCACACTATCAGTGCCAGCCACCTTCCTCCTCCTTCCTGCAGGGCTGATGTGTCAGGGTGAAGTTTATTCATGGCGAATCATCCTTGTTATCACTTCTGATTCAATTAAATCAACTTTTTAAAGGTGGGGGTTAAGCCTCTGATATGAAAGTATCAGGCCGAACAATAATCTTCGCCCCATGGGAAAGACGGGAAAGTGTCAAAAACAGAATGTCATTCGAGGGCCAAGGAGACAGGAAGAAATCCGGAAGTGAGGGTGAGCATGCCAGGAACCTGAGGCTGGGCTCTGCAGAAACATCTGGGAAAAGAAGGAGAACTGGACCATAGGTGCAAAAGGGCTCTCACCAGGCAAAGCCCCCTCCCCAATTTGTCCAGCCCAGCCAGAAGATTGATTGTGCCTTGTTTGCTCTGGTACGAGAGACAGAGAGGAAAAAACCCTTTTGTAGGTAAAAGCTGTTTTCATTTCCCTGCTAGCTATCTGGAGCTGTGAACTGACCATCCTCATTAGCACTTCTAAAGTGTTGTTGAGCTAAAAAGAATTCACTACCTGGAGGTGATAATTGACCATTTCACTGACTATGGCCAGCGAGGTCATTAGCATTTCTAAAGAGTTATTGGGGGAAGCTGCAGACTATGAGAAAACCCTTTTTTTTAAATGAAGGTGACAGTTTTGAACAATCCAAACCTCCAAAGCACTCCACAAGTAAAGTTAATATGAAGTTTCCTATAAAGGAAACACACGTCAGCTGTCAGTCAAAACAAACAGAGCAGCTTCACCATTACTCTGCACAGCCTGATCTGCTTAACAGGTTTCCTCTGAAGTAAGCTCCACTGGGCAAACCTGCCCCCTGCCAGCCACCAAAAGAAAAAAATTCCTGGCTATGGCTTAGAGTGAACAGAGAGTCCAAAGGGTGGGTGAGGGAAGGGAGGGGCTGCAGAGAGGTGAGTCTGTGTTGCAGGGGAGCCAGGAGTCAGGAAGTTAGAGGGCTGGACTCAGACTGTGGATACCTGACTCTGAACCCCTACGAAGCTCCTGGGGTGATCTTAGGCCAACTGCTCTCTCTCAGCCTCAGCTACCTCGCAGGGTCATTGTGAGCAGGGCTCTTTTTGTAACAGGAACTCCTTTGCATATTAGGCTACCCACCCCTGATGTAGCCAATCCTCCAAGAACTTACAGGGTTCAGAACAGGGCCTATTGTAAGCTCCAGGAGGATTGGCTACATCAGGGGTGTGTGGCCTAATATTCAAATATCCTGTAACAAAAAAAGCCCTGGTAGTGAGGATCCAAATAAGGCAGCTCTGTCTGCGTGTGCTCCCCCAAGCTCCTTGGAGAAGGGAATATATGTGAGGAATGAAAAACAGCAGGGACCAAGGCAGTAGCAGAGGACACAGGGCTGACCAAAAGCAAGATGCCCCCACTCCTGGGGGAAACAAGGGGACAAAGTGAGGAGAGCAGAATGTCACAGGCTGATTTGGTACAGAGTCGGCTGATGCAGGATTAGACTTGAGCTGAAACCCACGTTGATTGAAACCCACTGGGAGATTCCACACCAGCCATTATTTCCACCTCCAGTCTCACTCACAGGGTTGTTGTGAGAACCATGAATGCCATCCTGAGCTCCACAGAGAACGGGTGGAACAAAAATCTAAAATATATTGAATAATAACAAAAGGAAAAGGAAAGTCTGCTGGTGTTTGCTACATTTTAGCTCACGGTCCCCACTAAATAAATGGGTTCTGGAAAACTGAGTCTATGAGAGGAGGCAAAAAAAAGCTTTAGTACCTGTTCATATAATGTGTAGAATTTGAGTCTCAGCTGCTGCAGGGCCGGAGAAGCCAGAGGCCTCAGAGACCAAGGGAGGTTCCCTTCTCACTCTGTAATCTGGATAATTGTCAGAAGTGTGGGTCCTTCAACCCATCTTGCAGGAGCTTTTGGTCAGCAGAAGGCTCTCACCTGTGATTGGGCAAAAACGGCATGAGGGGAAAGGGTTAAGTATGTCTGTCACCCTTAGAGGAGGCTGCACACTGCATCTCTGAATGAGTTACCGTTCTGGAGTTGCCCAATCTCATTCTGTTTCAGTGGGGTGGGAGAGAATGATGGCAATTGTGCCACATTAAATGTGAGTGGATCAGTTTCTCTATTCTATACTTTGTGCTCAAAGCCCAACGGGTCATCATCTCTAAGGCACTGATGCAACAGAATGATCCACATTCAGAGGTCCATTGCATCTTGTTATAAATCACAGCTCTGGGCTTGCCTGAACTCAAAACAGTTTCTTGTGAGGGAAGGAACAAATATGCTCCCATGTCTCTCTGCTGAGTGTCATTTGATCATCCATTTCACTCCAGTGCAGCAGAATGACCCACTTTCACAGGAGGCTGCCCGTTGCATCTCTGCATGAGTTGATACTCTCCTCTCAGTCTACAGGCATGGCTGGGTCAGTAACTCATGCAGAAAGGCAGCAGTTGGGCTCTGCAGGGAGCTGATATTCTTTTGCAGACTAAGACAACCTTCTGATTTGCAAAAAGGCCACATGCCTCTAAATTGTAATTCTGAAAAAAAGATGTTCCTCAGCTACAGGAAATTTCGGGTGCTTTAATGACTCGATAAATAACCACCACCCCTGCACGATGCCACTCTTCGGCTTCCCATTTTGTGATTTATATCCACTTTTCTTTCTAGTTGAGTCAGCATTTTTCACTCCATATCCATTAGCTTAATTAATTAAACTGCAAAAGGCTTATTGGCAGAAGTGTAAATTGCTTCTCTCCTAGGGCCCATCCGGGAGAATATTGGGCCAGGCCTCTTCTTGCAAGGGGCTGATGTTTCCCACCGAACAACCCAGATGAAAGCAGGCACAAAACAGTTGGGGGGTGGGTGGGAGAGGGTAGCTCATGCACTACAGCTGTCCCTTGATCCCAGAGGAAGTCCTTGCTTTCTGGTCCCTGGTTAATCACTGTGCCCAGTTTGGTCTTTTGGGAATGCCTTGTTAGAGTTGTTAGCATGACTGATGAGAGTTTTCCTTTCTCAAGGTCTGATTTCTTCCCCCGTCTCTCTAGACTGGTGAAGCAATCCCCATCACAGGAGGACCTGTGTGAAACTTCCCAATCAGGGCTTTTTTTTGTAACAGGAACTCCTTTGCATATTAGGCCACACACCCCTGATATAGCCAATCCTTCTTGAGCTTACAGTACTAAGAGCCCTGTAAGCTCTTGTAGGATTGGCTACATCAGGGTGTGTGGCCTAATATGCAAAGGAGTTCCTGAGACAAAAAACGCCCTGCTCCCCAGATGTCATAACTGGCCCCAGCCCTCCATGGCAACCATTTTGTGGTGGCCCCCCCATACCTAGTCTTAAATTCTACAAATTCTACAGGCTCAACAAAGTTGGGGATCTCCTTCCTCTAGAAATGAAATCTACTATATCTAACTTACTCTGAGAAGCACCCTCCTCATCTGGCTTTATATTCCCATTGGGTTGCCAGCTCCAAACTGGGAAATTCCTGGAGATTAGGGGTGGAGCCTGTGGAGGACGAGGTTAAGGGAGGGAGTTCAGCAGAGATGTAATGCCATAGAGTTCACCCTCCAAAGTGGCCATTTCCCCCTAGAGGAACAGACCCCGGAACATCAGTTATAATTTCAGAACTTCAGCCCCCTCCCGGAGGCTGGCAACCCTACTGAGTTGGGATGGAATTCTAGCTCAAGAAGGGGAAAGAATCTGAGGCCCACCACGATAAATCTGCTAGCATCTGGACTAATAAAAGGGCACAAGTAAAACATCAAGAACTAAGAATAGGCGCAGAGCCAATAACCTGGAATTTAGGGAGTGTGTGCATATAACCTTTGGATTTAGTTTCACCCCAGTTTGGGGCTGGAACCTGGGGAGGGACCTCTATGAGGTTGAGATGATTCCATACAGCCTCCTCTCCAAAGCAGCTATTCCCACCAGGGGAACCAGGGGTATGGCCAGGATTTTAAAAGTCAGGGGGCTTTTTAAAACGTTAGGAGGCACCCTTTCCCATCCACTGCGGGGCTTACTGCTTCTGGGGTAAAATCTGGAGGCTCTGGAAGTAGCCAAGTCGAGGCAGTCAACTCTAAGACTTTGGAGTGAGGAAGGGACCACACCTTGCATGCAAGTGAGGGGGGGGTTCCTTTTACCTCCCTCTCCCCCACCCTTTCACTTCGCAGCCAGCAGCTCCATCTGTCTCTCCCTCTAGCTCAGCCATAGCAAAAAGAAAAGAGCAGGCTGTGCCCTGGAGGCCCTCCTGGAAGTCAGGGGGCACTGCCCCCACAGGCCCTCCTGTGGCTACAAGCCTGAGGGGAACTGATCTCTATAGTCTGGAGAGGAGCTGTAATTCTGGAAGATCTCAAGTTTCCATGTTGGGGTGGGAAACAGTGCTCTGAAGAGTCACAAGTGGCACATAGCCACATGTGGCTCCCTCCCAGGCCACTGAGTATTACTACCCTGGAGGAAATGGCAGCTTCAGAGGGTGAACTGTATGGTATCAGATCCCTACCCTGAGTACTGCCCCAAACCTCCATAAGTTTCCTAAAATGCCAGTGGCAGCCCTAGTTACCTATCTCGCAAGGTTGTGGTGAGGATAAAACGTAGGAGAGAATGATATAAGCTACTCTGGGTTCGGAAAAATGCACATGAAGGAACACAATGGAGTAGGGTTGCCAGGCCTGTGTTGGAAAATACCTGGAGACTTTGGGGGTGGATCTGGGAGAGGGCAGGGTTTGGGGAAGGGAGGGGCCTCAACATGGTACAATGCCGTACAGTCCACGCTTCAAAGCGGCCATTTACTCCAGGGGAGCTGATCTCAGCCAGCTGGGGATCACTAGTAACAGTGGGAGACAGACAGATGGATGGATGGCTTTTTTGAGCAAGAACGCACAGGAATGCAGTTCCTGCTGGCTTGGTGTCAGGGGGTGTGGCCTAGTATGCAAATGAATTCCTGCTGGGCTTTTTCTACAAAAGAAGCAACAGACAGACAGACAGACAGACAGACAGACAGACAGACAGACAGATAGATAGATAGATAGATAGATAGATAGATAGATAGATAGATAGATAGATAGATAGATAATTTTTAAACTGCTGTCCCCCAAACTTAGTGCTCAGAGCCATGTACAACATATAAAAATACAGTAATCAGTTTAAATAAGTTAAAACAGTAAAAACAAATACAGTAACATTCCAGATGGCATCTAAAAGTATATTTTCCATACTCCAAGGACAGGAGGGGAGGATGAAAGGAAGGAAGGCCACGCTGATTTAAAAAAAAACATTGATGTCCTCAACCAAAAGCCCGGTGGAATATCTCTGCCTTACAGGCCCTGTGGAACTGAACTAGGTTATTTGGCAGGGAGTTCCACCGGGTCAGAGCCAGGGCCAAAAAGCCCCAGCTCTGCTGAGGACAGCCAGATATTTTTCGGGCCAGATATCTCCAGAAGATTTTTCTCAGCTGAGTACAGTGCTCTTTGGGGGATGTACAAAAAAAGGCAGTCTTGGAGATACGTCGGTCCCAATAGGGATGCTGGCCTCCAGGTGGGGCCTGGGAACCTCCTGGAATTACAACTCATCTCCAGAGATAGTTCCCCGGGAGAAAATCCTGATTTGTTTAGCAAACTTTTAGGCTCAGTGGCATCACTTTGTCACCAGGGGGCAGCAATCGCTGAGAAAGAGATACCGGTAAGTAGAATAAGACGTGTGGTTCCCAGTTTGTTATTGGTCAGGAGGAGGGGCTAAGAGCGAGAGGTGAACCCCTCAAGTTTCTTGGCCTCGAGGAGGCAAGAGAGTTGGGTGGCTGGGGGGAGTGTAGTTCGTCCAAACCGCAACAGCAGCCCACCCCCACCCCATTGCTGAGTATTAGACTAGAATCCCTGCTCTACTGTAGATAGATAGATGCTGTGAGGGTGGGCTCTATGGCATTGTATCTCCACCCCCAAATCTCCAGGAGTTTCCCAAGCTGAAAATGGCAAACCTACCCCCACCAGCACCCCCACTGGTGGCCAGGGAGAACCTAGCATGGAAACTTGCTGGGTGACTTCTGCCCACTGAGACGCTCAGCCTAACCTACCTAAGAGGATTGGTGTGCAGGAAAATGGTCGACAGGAGAACAACAGAATCTGCTCTGAGAACAACTATAGATCAGGGGTGGCCAACGGCAGCTCTCCAGATGTTTTTTGCCTACTACTCCCATCAGCCTCAGCCAGCATGGCCAATGGCTGGGGCTGATGGGAGTTGTAGGCAAAAAAACATCTGGAGCGCTACCGTTGGCAACCCCTGCTATAGATGGTTGCTCTGGTTCCCCCCCCCCACCCCCACCCCCAGGGAAGCAACATTATTTGCAAGTTCTGATACCAGCAGCTCTGAGAGACCCCTGCAAGATCTGGATGTTCCACCCATCAGAGACCTAATTGCAAAGTTGAAAGTCTCACAGTGTACCACATCCACTTCTTCCACCTTCCCCTCAAATTCCTGTCTTTGCTTTTGCCTCAATCAGTGAAAAGATTAATCCACTATAAAGAATACAGTCAGTGGCATGCTATTTTTGAAAGGAATGTTCTCTTACAGAAAGCATCCCTGGGCGTATCGGTTCCATTTAAGAGGGAAAGCTTCTGGTAAATATAGCTTGCAAAAAGCCCACTCAAAAGATGTCACATCTCCCATCTGTTTCCATAGATCTGAGGTGGAGAGAATTCATCGTCGAAGTGCCTATCTCCCCATGCCAAATACTGCTTCAGAGGGAAGATCATTTCCCTTCACAAGTCCCTTCCATGATATTTTCTCCTGAGGATTCCATATTATATAGCAAACACTGAATATGAGAAGATAAGAAGAGTCCTGCTGGATCAGAGCAAAGATCTGAAATCCGTGGGCCTCCTTACCAAATTCAGCCCCTGGCTTGTCATCTCTATTTGAAGGAATTCAGGTAGCTAAGCTTCAGAGATGCCTTTCTCAACTTGAGCCCCTGGAGAGCTGTTGCTAGTCAGAAGAGACAATATAGAGCTAGAAAGACCACGTGTCTGACTTTGTATTAGACATCTTCATCCATTAAAGCAAGGCTTTTTTTTTTTTTTTTAGCAGGAACACAGTTCTGGCTGGCTTGGCATCAGGGGTGTGGCCTGATATGCAAATGAATACCTGCTGGGCCTTTTCTGCAAAAAAGCCCTGTGTGAAACAATCGTGATGTCAGGGGATATGGCTTAATATGCAAATTAGTTCCTGCTCGGCTTTTTCTACAAAAAAAGCCCTGCATTAAAGACAAAAATAAGTATTGCTTTGGGCGTGATGTATAAGCGGAACTCTCTTTTGCTGGAAATGGCAATAGCTGCTAAGATAGGTTGCTAACATTGTGATCTTGGCAGTGTTACTTCTGTCTAAATCACTAAGAAGCTCGTAATGGGCTTAGACTGGAGTAACCCTGAATAGGGGGATAGGGCAAATTCATGGAGGAGGGGCCTGTATCATTGGTTTATCTGGTGCAATGACTAAATAGAACTTCCATGTTCAGAGGTAGCGTGCCTCTGAACACCAGTTACTGAGGGTGGGGAGCTTCGTGCTTATTAATGCTTGAATATTTATACCCTGCTTTTTCTCCTCAGCAGAGACCTAAAACAGTTCACAATGTCATTTTCCTGCACTCGCAATAACCGCCCTGTAAGGTAGGTTGGTTAGGCTGAGAGAGTCACTGAAGGTCACCCAGCGAGCTTCGATGGCAGAATAGGATTCAAACCCAGTTCTTTCTCGTCCAACATTCTATACCACACCATTAGACTCACTGTAGGAATTAGGACACTGGGACTAAGGGGACCCTACTTGGATATAGCAAAACGATGATTGTCTACACAAGACTTTTTCATACATGGGTTTGAATGTGAAAAGGCATCACCGAGCAAGGGGGAAAACTCAAAAATGCCACTCCCAAGAAGGTTTTCGCTCTGCTGTGATATTCAGCGTAAGGATGTTAGCGCATCACACGTCAGACAAGCCACAGAGATACAAGGATTCCTTTTAACAAATCGCACCAGCCATGAACTCGGCATGAATTCCTGCAGAGCAGAATAATGACTTTTGCCGACACCCGCTAGAAATATGATTGGGGGCGATAGGGATGCCAGCCTCCAGACAGGGCTTGGAGATCTCCTGGAATTACAACTGATCTCCAGCTACAGAGAAGAAAATAGCAGATTTGGAGGGCTGACTTGGGAGAAGAGCAGAATCACTGCTTTGTAATTGCCAATGGAAGTGCTAAACATGTTTTTAAATCTCACTGAAGGGAAATTAATGAGTATTATCATTTACATTTTAGCACACCTAAGCATAGTCTCATGATTATTTTGAAAACCAATCACTTATATATTGAATCATCACATATTATAATAATCTAAACTAGCGGCTGTCACTTTAACTGTAAGAAGCATCATGCAGAGAGTTAATTAGGTTTCCACTGAAGCATATGAACATATGAAGCTGCCTTCTACTGAATCAGACTCTGGGTTCATCAAAGCCAGTATTGTCTACTCAGACTAGCAGCAGCTCTCCAGGTTCTCAAGCTGAGGTTTTTCACACCTATTTGCCTGGACCCTTTTTAGTTGGAGATGCCAGGGATTGAACCTGGGATCTTCTGCTTCCCAAGCAGATGTTCTATCACTGAGCCACCATCCCTTCCCTTGATGACTTGATGACAATGTACAGTGAGTTCCCTCCCCTCACCAGAATATCCAGAATTTCTCAACCCTGTTCGGGACATCCTTCAGTTCTCTTACATTTTGTTCATCCCCCCCCACCCCGAATATAATTATTGTGCACTTTCTTTATTTCTCCCTACATATATTAATTATGCAGTTATAAGAACTCTTAGGTTTATACTGAGTACGACAGACTTGGGTTAGTCTCTCACAGACAAAACAAAATGGAGTTATGTGGTACGTACAAGACTGAAAGAAATGCTGAGGCAAAAGCTTTTTGTGGAGCTTTGTCCATTTCATCAACGGCAGGAAGTGTGCCCTCGGATATATACCTTCGCGAGCAGTCAGCCCTAGACCAAGCGGCGCCCTAGGTGAGGAACATTTTCTTTCAGTTTTGAATATCTATTTTTTCTTCATTGCGGTGTGTCTGGGGTTGACTTCAGGCTCTCCTCTGCCTGAGAAAAGCACCAAGGAGAGTTCACAACAACAGCACTGCAGCAAGTGTCGTTGCGGCTGACAGAGATAAAAAGATAATACTAATAGGCCTGAGACAGGAAGGCCACAAGGGCTGGATAGTGGGCTGGGTGCCATGGCAACAGGAGCAGGCCAAGAGCTTGGGGAGGCGGAGCCTGGATGTCTCCTAGGACTAAGGGAGGTAGGCAAGGCCAGCCAGGGCAGCTGGAGGGTATTTAAACCCCAGCTGGTCAGAGCCTAGGAGGACTTGCCTGGCTGACTCCCAGAATGCCTAGTGAGAACAGAAGGGCCAGGGCGAAGTAAATATCAACCCCCATGCTGCGACTCGGCTGAGCGGGCAAGGGAGAGACAGCCCACACCAGGCCTCCAGATGTCATCCTTCTGAGTTGGCACACATTTGCAGCATATTTCAGGACTTTGGGGTGCATGATTTATCTGAATTGTGCAAAACTGTATTTGGTCATGCCCTATGTGTTCCTTCTAATCTTAGAGCTTTGTTTTAAATTACGAATAACCAGGGCTTTTTTGTAGAAGAAGCCCAGCAGGAACTCATTTGCACATTAGGCCACACATCCTGCATTCCTGTGTGTTCCTGCTCAAAAAATGCCCTGAGAATAACTGAAATAGTCTAACATTAAGAAATCGGATTTTGTGTTAACAGCGGGAAGAGCAGTAGGGTTGCAGCAGGGCTGCAGGAAAGGACAGCCTTGGAACATTGACATGAATGACTGTCATAGACCGAGTCAGACCCATAGTTGGGTCAGGACTTTCATATCATGTATGATTTGATCCTGTTAACTGCGGATGCCAGGGACTGAACCTGGGGCCTGTGTCATGTACAGTACATGCTCAACCACGGAGCTGTGACTCTTGAATGCTTGTGAAACGGCTTTATACTGAGTCACACCATTGGTCGATCAAGGTCAGGATTGTCTACTCTGACCGGCAGCAACGCTTCAGGGTCTTAGGTGGCGATCTCACATATCACTTACTACTTGGTCTAGCTCAAGTGGGTATGTGAAAACCATGACAAGTGTGTCTGCCCCTACAAGTTGGCCTGAAGTAGCATCTGGTGGGAATTAAGAACTTGTTTAAAAGACTGTGCTACCTTTTGGGTTGGTCTTAAATGTCCTTATGTGGCTTTTGCTGTTAGGGTTTTCCTTGGACCAAGAGGGGTTACCTGGAACTTTGTATACAAAAGAACACACAAAGCTGCCTTATAATGAATCAGTCTTTGTTCATCAAAGTCAGTATTGTCTACTCTGACTGGCAGCTGCTCTCTGGGAGTTCAGGCTAAGGTTTTTCACACCACAACTTGAAACTTAACTGGAAATGCTGGGAACTGAATTTGAGACCTTCTGCATGCCAAGTAGATGCTCTACCACTGAGCAACAGCGCACACACACACACACACACACACCTGGTTCTTTACAGGGTTGGCCCTGCCACTAGGCAAACTAGGTGATTGCCTAGGGCATCAGCCTTCTGGGGTGCCAAATTAGGTGCCCTCATGTGACTTGATGATATTAGTGCAAGGGGGAGGGGTGCCAGAAGTTCGACTTGCCTAGGGTGCCAGACAGTCTAGGGCCGGCCCTCCTTAATGTTACTTAATGATGGTCAATTTCTCTCCATGGAAGCAAATTGCTGGGTGAGAGTCTCTTTGAAACAAAATCTTTGTTTCAAGACCCGTGAGAGCTTGGAGAAAGTGATACACCACCAGGTGAAGTAAGGGGAGCTTTGCACACGGAAGGCTCCATGTTCAATCCCTGTCATCTCCAACTGAACGGGTTACAGGGGTTGGGACGAATGCTCCCTCTAACCTGTGGAGTCTTGTGAGCAAAAATTCTACTTTGTGAGCAACTGGCATTAGAGTTGTGATCTACCGCATAAATTAGTTTGCTTTGGGGGCATTTTTCCTGAGCTAAGACAAAAATGTGTGAGCCTTAGGCTAAAAAACTGTGAGCTAGCTCATACTAACTCAGCTTAGAGGGAACTCTGGTTGGGACAGACCTTTCTCTGCCTGAACTCCATGAGAACTGTTGCCAGTCAGAGCAGACTAGAGGTAAGCAAACTAGTTATGACCCACTGCTCTCCCCCTCAATTTACTTTTGAAGATGCTGGTTAGGTATACTGGAGTTGGTGGTGATGTTATGCTTGGCCAGGCATGGATGGAGCAAGTCAAATCCAAGCAGATTGGGCAGAATCTCTTGGATGCTGCTGGTGGCTGTGCGGGTTTGGAAGCAAATCAGAAGCAGAAGCCAAGTTTGTTGCCACTTCTTGCACTGCTTGCCCCAGTAGTAGTGTGGCCAATTCTGGCTTTGGAAATTCCTCAATATTTGAGGTGGAGTTTGGGATGGGGAAGGAACTCTGTAAGGATGCAATGCCAGAGTCCACCTCCAAAGCTGCCATTTTCTGTATGAAAACTGATCTTTGTAGGGAGCATCAGCTCCAATGCTGGGAGAGCTTCAAGCCCCACCTGGAGGTTGCTAGACCTACCCAGCAGGGTTGCCAGTGCCTCTGAACAGAGATCTGACCTTGTGTGCTTAGCATTGGGACCTCAGTCAGCCTGAGAGCACTGACCCATAGATAGGCAACTATTTCCACCATGTGTGACGTGGAAGGAGGGGAAAACAGGAAGGCTTGCAAGCACCACAGAGGTCATCCTGAGTCCTAGAGTGGGGAAAGAGCAAGCACAAGAGCCAAGGGAGCCCCTGAAAGAAGGAACAGAACTAGAGAGAGCAGCACAGGGTTCCCTCTTATTTTCAAAGCTCTTGTATTTATTAACCTTGGTGTCAAGGCAAAGAGAGATGCATAATAGGTCAGTGATTTGTATGGTACATGTGTGTTTCTTTCTCCTGCTGGCGCAAAAAAACAAACAAACCCTAACCTTTCCTATGCTGGTTTTATGGGGATTGTTATTCCCAGCTTTTGCTTTTTGTTTAAGTCGCCTTCTAGCATGGTTGTGTTGTAAAGTGCATACATGCACATTTTTTCTTTCTGTACAAAGAAAGAATTAAAAATTTTAATAAAGAGTGTATGTAATATTTGTTAATGTCTTGTGGCTCTCAAACATCTGACGTTTATTCTATGTCTCTTCTATGTGTCTCTTACATTAAGCAAGTTTGACCACCCATGTTCCAGGGGATGACAATCTCTGAAACAGAAGAGGCTGAGCTTATGAATCAAAGGACTCATCCAATACATGGCAGCTGTGTATGACTGGCAGCAAGTCTCTGACTGGAAAAAAAAAAAAAAGAATGAAGGAGACCCAAATATCCCAGTTTCGAGGGAAAATCCCACAGCAACCGGGTGAAGGCTGGAAAGAGGCCAGCTGATGTCATGTGCTAAAGAGAGAGAAAATAGCACATCTGGCAGAATTCACACTTCTGCATTGTGCCTTTTTGTCTTTTGCTCTCTTTTGCTTGGCTGCGATTTCCACACTTTTTAAACTTTCTGGCACCTTGATAAGAAAGTGCATTAAAAATAACGTTTTGCAAATGACGAGGCCTACGGTCGTAGGATCTAATTGAATGCTGTGGTAATTCATGTTTTTCCTGCCATTCATAAGCAGTGCATGACAACGAGACATAACTTGCCATCCCCAGTTCCTTTCCTTGAATTGGCAGGCTAAACAAAACAAAACAGGAAACAGAACATTCTTTTCATAGCCAGGAAAATGCAGCAGAGATGTATACTTCCTGGTGTTTTTCTGATGTAGTATGGCAGTGAGTGTGTTGGACAAAAATCTGGGAGACCCAAGTTCAAATCCCCGCTCTGCTATGGAAGATCATCTAGCCCAGTGGTCCCCATCCTTTTTGGCATCAGGAACCAGTTTTGTGGAAGAGTTTTTCCAAGGACCAGGGTGGGGGATGGTTTCGGGATTATACAATTGCGCACTTTATTTCTATTAGTTCGGTGTGGTGGTTAAGTGTGTGGACATCAGGCAAAAACTGGGTTTGGTTTCCCACTCCACTTGCAGCTGCTAGAATGGCCTTGGGTTAGTCATACCTCTCACAGAAGTTGTCCTTGAAAGGGCAGCTTCCAGGAGAGCTCTCTCGGCCCCACCCACCTCACAGGATGTCTGTTGTGGAGGAGGAAGGTAAAGGAGATAGTGAGCCACTCTGGGACTCTGAAATTCGGAGTGGAGGGCAGGATATAACTTCAGTGTCGTCGTCTTATTATTATTACTACATTGTAATATATAATGAAATAATTATACAACTCACAGCCCGGTTGCTAACAGGCTACGGACCGGTACTGGTCCACAGCCCGGGGGTTGGGGACCCCTGGTCTAGCCTACCTCAAAAGGTTCTTGTTGTAAAGCTAAAATGGAGCAAGGAAGGAAGCTGTTGTATACTGCTTTGGATCTCACTGTTGTGGCCAATAAACAAGGTGGCCAGTTCTTTCCTTGGCAGAAGTTTCCTGTTCTGCTGGCTTTGGAAAAGTTCAACTGGCAGTGCCAGATTAAACCCTGTGGATGCCCCTAGGCAGCCAAAATCTTGGGCGTCCCCTTTCAAATTATCTCAGAGAGCCTGGCCCACCACCTGCCACCCCTACTGCGGCCTGCAGGCACCATCTCAAAAGTCCCTTTGACAAAGCTGTTAGGAAGAGGCAGAGAGAGGCAAACTTGGCTATCACACCAGCAACAGCCGCACCAGGCAAGTTGGGCAAAGAGTGGCTCAGTTGCTGGCTGCGCGTGCAGGCTGGGAGGGCTGCAAGTGGGGGAGGGAATGGAGGGGAAAGCCAGCCCCGGGCCCCTAAAAGTGTGGGGGCCCCAGGCCAGTGCCTACTTGGCCTAATTGTTAATCCGGCCCTGTCAACTGGTGTAGCCTCCATGCTTGATTACAGCTGGAAAGGTAGGAGAACCTTAGTGAACTACAAGTCTCCCTTTGATTGTCACCAACAATGCTCCCTTTTAAGCTATGAAATCTTTTCAGCAAAAATTCTACTTCGTGAGCTATTGGCATTAAAGTTGCGAGATACTGCATGGTTTGCTCTAGGACCGTATTTCTTGCTGTAGTTGCCAGTGCTCAGGCAGGCTTGCTGAATTGAAACCAAACTCTCTAAACGTGGTACCAACTCTGTTATAAAGTCAATATCATGATTCCCATGCAGAAGAGGTTCGGAACAATTTGTTTAAAAAAACCAACCCAAACCCTTCATTCTAGGACCTTGAGAAACTCGTTTTAAAGTGGCTTCCAAACCAAATGGGTCAAATCAACACTGCCAAGCAGTTAAAAGAATAAAAAACATTGATCTGCAGAACTCAGATGGAGTAGCCTGCCCTGTAAAAGCCACAGAGATGGCCTGAGGGTTTTCTGACAAGTATTCTTAGTATTTCTGGGTATTCCTAACCGTTTTGCTGGCTTAGCTCTCCAGGAAGTGGATGACGCCTTGCAGTTTCCAAAGATATACTTACTGACTTTCTCCACATCTGAACCCTACAGGAGTCAATGGGTCTATTTGATTAAAGCAGCGCAGCCTGTACTTAAAGGTAAACAGAGTACCTTTGACAAATGTTCCCTTTCCAAAACTCTGAAATTGTTCTACCTGCATTTTTCATATAGTTACCATTTCTGTTGTCTCTGGCCAGCATCAGCACATTCTGAAGTAGGGGCATCTGCTTGGGCCCAGGTATTACCCTAATTGGTTATTTAATACTTTATTGAGGAAAATCAGCTTAGTGAGAGGCGGGTAACATGAGATCTCCACCTGTGTGTACCAGGATTTCGCTTCACAGAACTCTCAAAATGAACCAGTCAGATGTTCAACTGGAAGTGTTTTTATTGACAAATGATAACAGGGCAAAAACACACATAAAAACACACAGAATATGCACACAAGCTAGCTAAGAGGGAAATAAAAGGGAGGAGTGGTGAAAGTGAGGGTGTCTCAACAGTGACATTTACCAGTCCATGGAGAGAGAAGCAACCTGTGCTTCACAGAGAGTGAAGCCGACATTAAGAAGAGCACGCCCATATTGGAGATGAGTGCACGCAGGGGCGTAGCCATCCATTGTATAATTTATTGTATTAAATGTTGTTAGTCGCCCTGAGCCTGCTTCGGCGGGGAGGGCGGGATATAAATAAAATATTATTATTATTATTATTATTATTATTTTAAAAATCAGGGGCACCCTTCCCATCCATTGCAGGGCTTGCCACTTTTCAGAAGCTTTCTGGGACAGGGGCAAAAGCCGGAAGCTTTGAAAGTGGCCAGTCAAGGCAGCCAACCCTAAAACTTTGGGGTCAAGAAGGGACTGCACTTTGCGTGCAAGCAGGGGGGTTTCCTTCCACCTCCCTCTCCCTCACCCTGGCACTTTGCAGCCACCAGCTCCATCTGTCTCTCCTTCCTCAGCCCATTCCACATGACTTCCTCTACCTCCCTCCTCTCTACCTGGTGCTTTTGCGGCTGCAGTGCCCTGTGCCCAGTGTTCCCTCCAAGCTGAGTTAGTGTGAGCTAGCTCACAATTTTTTAGCCTCCAGCTCACACATTTTTGTCTCAGCTCAGGAAAAATGGCCCTAGAGCAAACTAATTTATGCAGTAGTTCACAACTTTAATGCCAGTAGCTCACAAAGTAGAATTTTTGCTCACAAGCCTCCGCAGCTTAGAGGGAACATTGCCTGTGCCCTGCTCAGCTCTCCCAGCTCTGGCTGCCACTGATGATGCTTTGCCAGCTCAGCCATGGCCAAATATGGGAGGCAGGTTGCATCCTGGAGGGTCCCGTGGAAGTCAAGGGTAGTGCTCCCACAGACCCCCCCCTTGTAGCTACAGGCCTGAGCACAGATATTGATAGGAAACATATACCTTGAAGTGCTATGACAAGTTGTGAGCCACCCTGAGCCTGCTTCAGTGGGATATAAATATAGTCTAAGTTTTGCCACAAAAACAATAGCTTAATGTATTTACTGGAAACTGCCCAAAGACTTGGGACAAATGTTTGATGGTTCTTCTGGAGGTAGATAAAAGAACAGAATGTCACTCTCTGGTTCTATTAATTGAGTAGAGCTTGATAGCTCTCCTGGAGCTAGGATATGGCTGTTGCTGTGCATTGATGGCCTCTGAAACACAGGATGGGTGCCACGTCCAGGTGTTATGCTAACAAGGGTAGATGTGCCAAAGGGGGAGCCAGTATAAGGGATGAAAGAGGTTACTTAGAAATGGGGTGCTGCTTTCCTGAGGAATCCATTGTTATAAAATATGCATTACTTTTATGGGTGGAGAGAGTTGTTTGCAATTCCATCCTCAGGTTCGCTTCCAAATAGTTTCTCAGGCTGGTCTTCTGACTGGCATTCCTTTTGGGGTCATTGCTAGGCTAGATAGTGTGTTAGATTTAATAGTTATTTGGAGTGATATCACATGAAAAGTGTTTGGGCCTACTTTCTCCCTGGCTGCCAACTACCTTGCAAGGAGAGGTGACACAGGGTTCATTGCTGCCAAGCGTCCCCCTCTGACTTACTTACTAGCACTCCACCATCCATCCTCCCTGTTGCACTCACTGTCCAGGGTCACTGGGAAAGGGCTGCAGACAACTGGGAGCATAGGAAGTGAGAAAGCTTGTGAGCAGCCATGGGGAGGACACACAAGCAGCAGGGGAGCATACAGGTGGGTGGGGCAAAAGGAGGGCATGAGTGCCTGCCTGGTGGTGGGTAGAGAGGTGAGGGGGGCCTTAGGAACCTTCTACCCACTTCTGAGCTTATGAAATATTCTTTAACACAAGTAATCAAAGCAGATGGGGGGGTAGGGGAAGGACATCTATGGCGTTCACACGTTAGGATAGTAGACCTCTGTGAAGCTTCTTCCAGAGAAGTGTAGCCACCCTACACCGACTCACTCTGTCTAGCTACGCCATGTAACTGGCAGAGGGTCTCCAACAGAGACAGGTCTTTCCCAATCCTGGCTTTTTTTTTTCTATATGTCCTGGAACTTGACCCCAGGGCCTTCTGCATGGTCTTCTATTGAGCTATGGTCCATCTGGATAAGAAGCAGCTCCAGAAGAGGACCGGGGCATTAAAGCAATTTAGGAACTAGCAGCCAACATGGCTCAAATCAAACCAGTCACAATGACAACAAATGCCCTCTCTGGCTCTAACACCACCGGTTAAGTCTTGAGTTTACCAAGCATGTTTACCAGAAACTTCCCTAGAAAGCTCAAGAAGAAGATGATATTGGATTTATACCCCACCCTCCACTCCGAATCTCAGAACTCACAAGCTCCTTTACCTTCCTCCCCCACAACAGACACCCTGTGAGGTGGGTGGGGCTGAGAGGACTCTCACAGCAGCTGCTCTTTCAAGGACAACCTCTGCCAGATCTATGGCTGACCCAAGGCCATTTCAGCAGATGCAAGTGGAGGAGTAGGGAATCAAACCCGGTTCTCCCAGATAAGAGTCCGCACACTTAACCACTACACCAAACTGACTCTCACCAAAGAGCCAATCTGCCCCCAAGTTGCCCAGACTCTACCCCAACATTATTGGCACCAGGTCTTCAATATTCCAAGCACAGAAAGGTCTTACCAACAACTGCTATCTGAATTTTTACCTGGAATTGCCAAGATGTGAACCTGGGAACTCTGGCATGCAAAGCACCAGCTCTACCAGCCAGCCACAGCCCATCTGTGGACAGTATTATAATTCGCTTCTCACAGACTCTTTCCAAACCCTGGCCATTGTTAGTTATGAAATGCTGTGTGTTTGCTCAGTTCCCATGAGGAGCTGGCATGCCTTCATTGAGAGGGTGATGCCGAATCATTCCTACGTAATTCTCTGCATGAGATTCCTGAACAGTACTTAATTACATGTCCAAGAATTTGGCAGCTTTTAAGAGATGGAATGCTTTTGGTTATACTTAAATGCACATACGCCACGGTTGGGAAATTAAAGCTACCCACAGTTGGAAGTCAGCTACCCTCCCCCTTTTCCCCCCAAGCAGAGGCAGGGCGTGGGGGTCTGCACACGTGCCAAGGATGTGGTCCGCAGGAGATTGTCGTCTCTGCTGAGATCTGCAATGAGACCACAAAAGCAATTTTGCTTGGAACACTGGTGTCCCACTGAGAACAATGTAAATAGACCAACAAAAATGGTGCTTCTAGGATAGATTGCTAGATTAAACATGTTGTTCCTTGCAGCAAGAGTTGGTTCCTTGCTACGGGATGGCATTTCTATGCCGAAAGTCATCAGTAATTTTTCAGCTGGAATTTAGGATTCAGGGGAAACGGCAACCTCTTAGTAGAAGTTCTTTGGTATGAGAAATAGAAACACCTTGTGTACATCTTGCTGCTATTTAGGAAACCCTGCATGGTGTAGCAGTTAGAATGCAGGTTAGGACCTAGGCGACCTGGGTTTCATGAAAGCTTGCTGGGTGACCTTGGGCCAATCATACACTTTCAACCTAACCTACTTCCCACGGTTGTTGTGAGGATAATACGGAGAAGGAAATGATGTTACCGCTTTGGGCCTCTATTGGGGGAAAATGCAGGGTATAAATGCCAATCAAAATTAAATCCCTAAACTCAGGATCCCCCATCTGTCTTTTCCAGTGTGCCTCTTGAATCAGCTGTGGTCTTCAGGCTGAGTTACTGGCTGTTGCCCACTTAAAGTCACCCGCTTGGCATCAACCAGAACCCATGTGTGACGAACTGCATCTTTTAATTTTGTGTTATGTGTGTGTGCATGAGTGTGTCTGGAAGTCATGGCTGACTTCTAGAGACTCCTAGTGGGGCTTGAATGTTTCAGAGAGGTGGCTTGCTTGCCTGCCTCTGCATCCTGCCTCTGGTATTCCTTGGAGGTCTTCCAACCAAAACATATGAAACAGGCAGATGGAAAGGAGAAAGTAATTTAAAAACTATGATGGGAGTAAGGTTTTATTATGACAATTATAATTCAAGAAGCATTTTAAGGTAGATGATGAACTGATAAAGAATTGTAGACTTGGAAGGGACCCCTAGTGTCATCTAGTCCATCTTCCGGTGATGTCAGGGGTGTGTGGCATATGCAAATGAGTTGTGCTAATGAGTTGTGCTAATGAGCTCCAGCACCTCCTTTTCTACTAAATGACTCCTGGCACCAACCTTTTGGGAAGCCAAAAGAGTTTAAGGGATAGCGATACTAAAGAAAGTGTGATGGAGTGTTGAGGAAAAATCCTGGAACAAAAGCCCCTCAATATAAAGTTTCAATAAACTGTGAAAAAGGTTAAGAAACTCTTTAGCCTGATCCAGAGGAACAAAAGTCTGTGCATATCCTGTTTTTATCTCACTAGTTTCAACCTGTGAATTCACCTGACCTTTTCCCTTGATGTTAAATGAAATCTTTTCTTATATTTGAAAGTTAAAAGTGTCTCAACTATAATTTTCAGTGGTTAAGGTAAATGGTGATCCTGCCACTTCCCTTAGGTTCCTGGGCTGGGACAGCCAAGGTTTATTCAGGGGAGAAGAATACGTTACCATCGGGGCTGCCATGCCTGTGAAGAGACAGAAAAATGGAGGGAAAATCTAGCCTCTGAGGGAGGGAAAAGGACAGGGTCTGTCATATTTGTTGACAGTACTGTGATATGAAAATAAAACCCACAACTAGTTTGTCCCACCACATATATAAACTAAAATAATATTTTATACATTTGTAAGAAATTACCACAGAATTCCTGTCAGAAATGTCAAACACCCCCCCCCCCCAAAAAAAAAAAGCTAAAGAAGTTTTAGGGCAATCGTCAGGGAGAGGAAGCAACCACTGAGGAAAATCCTAGTCAGGATGAAGAATTTATGAAAATGAAAAAAGAACTGGTGAAAATAGAGTCTGAAAGAGAAAAAAAAATCAGGATTGAAGCAGAGCAACAACTAGAATTGGGCAGAAGTGAGACGGAAAAGCCTAAAATGGCACATTAAACCACGAGGTAAGGCTGGGGAAGGCAATAGCAAACCACCCCGTATAAAGTATGCCGTGAAAACGTTGTGAAAGCAACGTCACTCCAGAGTCAGAAATGACTTGTGCTCGCACAGGGGACTACCTTTTACCTTTTTAAGGCGGGACACAATTATTTTAAGGAATATGTAAATACAAAAGATTATCCTTTTTTCCAGTGCTTAATCTAACACTGTAAAGCTAGCAGCTATTATTTATACCCTTAGTGCAGACAGGCGAGCGGGGCTGAGGCAACCCAGCCAGACCACGGCAGAGGAAAAATCAGGGTCTTCCTTTTGAAACAGAGGCAAGGCTGAGCAAAAAGACTAGTACATATTGGGGGGGGGGGGGGAGAATAATATTTGTTTATGCCCCCTTTGCTTCATTGGTAGGGCTTGTGTGCAGCTTCTGTTACTGGTGGTAATCCAACAAATTCAGCTTTTTTTCTCCAGTGTGGTGATATCGGGGGCAATTGGTCATGCTGAATTTCTGGATTCAACGAAGACCGCCATTATAAAACAGGCAAACAAGCCAACAGAATGCACAAAATTAAACACTAAAACCAATGAGGGTGTAGTTCAGTCTCCAAAGACATTCTGCGGATCTTAAAAACCATGACATTCTACATATAAAAATCCAAAACAAAAACAACTTTCCATGAGAGGATCCAAAGGGAAACTGCGGGGTTGTAGTTCATTCCTTAACAAATTCGAGCTTCATTGATTCTGGGAATTTCTCACTCACTATGAAAGTAATCATCCCTTCTAGAGGTCTGTGTACTTAATTGATCTTGGTGTTCATCACCCCTGTAAAGGAAAGGGCAGCACCCACACTAATTGGATAATATTTTGGTGAGATTCTGGAGTGGTTTGTGTTCTACAGCAGAATGTAACATACCTCTGGCTATCGCTTCCATAGCCTGACCTTCTGGCCTTGCTGTGTAGAAAAGTGTATTCTTCTTTCCTCTGCATCCATAATGCATATAATTTGCTACCTTTGGGCCACCAAGCTAAAGTATTTGCCCAAGTATTTGCAAATTATTGATTTTCCGTGTGTGTACTGGAGGTGTGGGGAGTTTACAGACCATTTAGATTTGTTGTCTCAATTGATTTTTAGTTTATAATTCAGATGTTAATGTAGCGTTTGCCTGTCCTGTTATGCTGTCCTATGCTTATTAATTTTAGTACATTTTTATCTCACCCTTCCTCTAAGGGGCTGTGTTCGACATTCTCCCCTCTTCTATTCTGCCCTTGCAACAATCTTGTAAGTTAGGTTTGGCTGAGAGAGAATGAGGGGCTCAAGGTCACCTAGTGAGCATCTATGGCAGAATGAGGATTTGAACCCAGATCCCAGCCTTGCACCAAGGCTGGTTCCAAGCTCTGGAACCTTCTCTTCCTCTGACCATCCCCAGGACCCTGTCATGCCTTCCTTCCAGCCTGCCCACATCTGCATCTGCCTGTGTTATCCATTTGTGAACCTTCCTACTGGCTGGATGTCCCTTCCCAATGGTGTTGGTAGTGCGTAGATATGAACACCACCACTGTGCCTGCCAGAAGCACCCCCATTCCTTCCTTGGCAACTTGTGGTGGTGGTTGGGGGCTCCAGGGCAGTGGGCCCTGCCAGAAACCCTGAGCCCAAGCAGCTGTTCCACCTCAGGGTATGCTGACAGCGACCCTGCCCAGCACTCAAACCACCACTCTAGTGCTTGATGCTTTTAAAATTCTTTTTAAGAACAGATGCTGATTTTTATTCTTTTTGTGGTGTGCAGCTTTACACACGTCCTCATCCAGGTGACCATTTGTGCACTGGAGCAAGAGATGCTGGACCAGACACTCATCAGCTTCCAGGTCTGTAGCCACCGGGAGGGGGGCTGCCCCCTGACTTCTGGGCAGGGACCCCTGGCTTCCAGGGGGTCCTCTGGGGTGCAGCCTGCTTTTTCTCCCGAGATGGAGCTGCTGGCTGCAAAGTGATGGAGTGGGGGAAAGGGGGGTGGAAGGAACCCCCCCCCCGCTTGCATGCAAAGTGCACCCCTTCTTGATCCCAAAGTTTTAGGGTTTGCTGCCTTGGCCACTTTCAGAGCCCCCAGCTTTTGTCCCTACCTCAGTAAGCATCTGAGAAGCGGAAAGCCCCACAGTGGATGGGAAAGGGTGCCCCCCAACTTTTTATAAAACACCTCACTTTTAATGTCCTGGCTATGCCCCTGTCTGCTTCTGATATTTCACAATATTCTTCTTGGTTGTTGCACCAACAGAAGAACACTGTGGAATTGTAAACTGGATAACCAATGTTCTGTCACAGTTGCTGCGAGATTTTTATTGGTTTCTATTTTCAGTTTTGCTTTTTGATTATGGCTTTTGCATTGTTCTTGCCATCAGAACAAATATGACTCAACTACACTTCAAAATAATGTACTGCCAGAACTTACAAGGGGGGAAAAAATGGCTGGGTTTAAATATATATTAGGAAGGATAAGAATCAGTGTCATATAACACCGTTCTGCAAAAATACAATAACCATTCCCTATTTTTATCCTGCTCTTTCCCCCCCTCAGAGTAAACATGGTTTTCTCTCAACCTTCGCAGCCTTTTGAGGGAAGAAATATATTTGTTTCTTATTGTATTTTTATCCCACCCTTGAAGGAACTCAGGCTACCATGTCCTTCTGGGTGAAGGTCAATATGTGATGCTAAGGAACTGTTGAAAGGAAGGTCTTCTGTGGTCTCGTCCTTTGAGAGATTCATACCCACCTACTTCACTCAGGGAGCTTGCTAGTCTCCCCATAGGGGAGTGAAAAATGGGGTTGCACTTACCTGTAACCTTTAAGACCAACAATGCTTTAATCATGGTATGAGCTTTCGTGGGCACACATGCATCCTCAAATACAATGAAATGGAAGTTAACAGTTCACATACAGACACACAGATTTCAGTGTCTCTGAGGATGTGTCCATGCACACAAAAGCTCATACCTTAAATAAAACTTTGTTAGTTTTAAACAGGGCTTTTTTGGTAGAAAAAGCCTCGCAGGAAATCATTTGTGTATTATGCCACACCCTTCGATGTCACCATTGTTTCACACAGGGGTTTTTTTCTATAGAAAAAGCCCAGCAGAAACTCATCTGCATATTAGGCCACACCCCCTAACACAAAGCCATCTGGAACTGCGTTCCTGCTCAAAAAAAGCCCTGGTTTTAAAGGTGCCACTGAACTTTGTTCTACTACTTCAGACTAACACGGCTGCCCACCTGAATTTACTTGTAACTGTTGTTCATTGTGGTCTGTGTAGGCCCACATCCCTCCCTCCTGCTCTGCTGTCAACTCTCTGGAACCTTAGTTTTTTTGGGCTTCTGGCAGCAGCATGGAGAGAATTGAGGGAGTAGAACCCCTCCTCTGAGTCATGTGATCATTTTGGTGGGAAAGCCCCAAACAGAAGAGGGGCGCTTCTGGTCTACTAGAAAACTTTGGAAATATTTTCTGTGGTTGGCCTGTGCACACAATCCCCCAATGTGCGCCTGCACAGAGGACCCCCTCGATGGGCAATGGTTATAGCTAAGCGCAACCCTGTTTTCTCATGACCTTAACAGAACATTGGGTTTCTGTTGTTCAGTCGCACAGTTGAGTCTAACTCTTTGCGACCCCATGGACAAAGTCACGCCAGGCCCTCCTGTCTTCTACCATCCTCTAAAGTCTGCTCAAATTTGTGTTAGTTACCTGAGTAACACTGTCCAGCCATCTCATCTTTTGTCATCCCCTTCTTCTTTTGCCTTCTGTTTGGGTTATCCCAGTTTAATTTCTATTTGCCAAGCAATCATGCAATGGGCAGGGAGGTTTCAGCTCTCTGCTATTCAAGTAGCGAATGACAAAAATAGAACTCGGGCAGGGATCAGACAACCTGGCTTAGGTGAACAGACTCACAAATCTAAGCGCCATCACAACATGCCACTCAGTCCCAAGAAGCAGAATGGGATTTGCCCCTTCAGTAATGACACCTTGGAGGATAATACGCAGACAGATGGTTCACGTTTAACTTAGAAATATAGTTCTCTGATGGAACACTCAGGAGCACAAGACAATCAAGAACTGCTACAGCCCAATCCTCTGTTTCCTCGTAAGTCCAGTTTTTTTCACCTGGGACTCCCCATAAAGTCTTCCAAAAACCTGAACAATTCTTGGTGAATCTACTCAGAAGCACAATGGGATTTACTCCTAACTGGGCATGAAGAGTGTCATGGCTTTAAAGCATGGCCAAGGCAACAGGATTTACTCCCAAATATGCACACAGCCAGTTATGGCTCTAAAGCAGGGGTGTATTTGTTATGGGGGACGAATCTGACATAAATGAGACCCTGTCGGGCGGGGCCATGTCTGTCATAAAATGTAATGCCAGGTAGCAAAGATATAAATTTTATAAAGGGCATAAACACAGTTAAAGATTTTCTTTTTTAAAAAAACATGATTAGAAACATCAGCACTTGTTGGTCTTAAAGGTGTTTTCTTTGTATTTCTCCCATGGGATCCAGGGAACTCAGCAAAGGAAGCTTCCTTCTCCAGGGGACCAGGAGGGGAAGGAGCCTTAGCCAATAGAAGGAAGGGAGGCTTGGCTCAGTAGCTCTGCGACTGAGAGAGCCTGGCAAAGCAAGCTCTGCCTCCCCCCTTCCTCCCCAAGGGAGGAGCCTCAGCCAATGGAGAAAATAGAGGTTTTGCCTGTGCAATTGAGCAAGCCTGACAAAGCAGGCTGTGATGCAGCAGGAAGCAACGGTGGGGAAGAAGGACACAGATGACAGTCAGTTGCTGGGGGGGAGGTGCCTGATAGGAGCCCTCAGGGGGCCTGATTTGGCCCCCAGGCTGCATGTTTGACACCCCTGCTCTAAAGCACGGCCAACCAGACTACGACACATTTACTAATGTTGCCAGGTCCTCCCTGGCCAGGGGGACAGTGAAGGTAGGGCTGCCAGATCCCGGCTGGGAAGCTCATGGAAATTTGGGGGCAGGGACCCCAGTGGGGCACAATGCCAAAAGAGCCCACCCTCTAAAGCCTCCATCTTCTCCAGGGGAACTGAGCTCTGTAGTGTGGAAATAAGCTGAAATACCGGGGGATCCCCTGGCGTGTCCCACCGGAAGGCTGGCGTCCCTAATTTTTACGCAGAGGTAAACTCCTCTCAATAGGGCCCGCTCCCACCGGCGTCCCAGCTGGCTTGCACCCCCGCCTCCACTGCTGCTGCCTAGGCCACGGTGACACGAAGGCAGCCCGCGCCGAGTGGAATATTCGGGCTTCTTCCCGCCCCCGAAAGCACGCATGCGGTCGTCCCCGGCAGCCCCCGAAACGTTGCCTTGGCAGCAGCAAACCCGACGGCGGCTTCTCCTCTCCCCCGCCTGCCGCTCCCCGCGCGCGCCTCCAAGTTCACCGGGAAGCCGAAGTCCGTGGGATTTGTGCCGAAAGAGGCAGCAGGCGTGCGTACGCCGAGGCGCGCAGCACTGCAGTATGAGCCGGGCACGTTCCCTCCTCGGCAGCAAGCGCCGCCGCCGCCGCCACGATGTTCCGGGCCGGAGCTGACATGTCCCAGGAGTCGAGCGCGGCTTGGCTGGCAGCCCCGGGGCCGAGCCGAAGCTACTGGGCCGCCGCGCCCCCCGACCGCTTCGTCTCCTGCGCCGCCGAGGCCCGCCGCGTGGCCTTGGCCGGCCGCTCCTGGCGCGCTCCTTGGCCCGCTCCCCCCGCGGCGCCCCAGCCCGGCGGGGGCGGAGCCTGGGCCGCCCCCTGTCGGCTCTGCCTGGCGGAGCAGCTCCGCCAGGGCAGCCAACCAGGCGGCCGAGCCCGGGCAGCCCAAGATGCGGCGCTGATCGCCGGCCGGGCAGCAGGTGCGTTTCTGCCACCGCCGCCCCAGCCGCGGCTCATGATGTGTTTGGAGAGCGACGGTGCGTCGGGCGGCGGCCCTCCCGGCTGCAGCGGGCGCCTCCGCGTTTCGGCGGCCGGCGACGACGAGGACGAAGACGACGGAGGAGGCGGCGGCGGGGATCGGGGCGGCTGCTGCGGGCGGAGCGGCGAGGTGCAGACCCTCTCCGGCGCCCTCCATGCGCCCTGCGGGGCCAAGAGCGCAGCCGGCGCCGAGCGCTCCAAGGCAGCTGCGGCGCCCAGCTTGGGCAGAGCCCGCGTGGCCGCCGCCGGCATCCTCAGCGTGGGCAATGTGCTGAACTACCTGGACAGGTACACCGTGGCAGGTGAGTGGGACCCTCTCGCCTCCTCCTCCTGCTGGGGCTTTCCCTTCTCCCTCCCTTCTGTCATTGTGCTCTGCTGACTGCCTTTCAACCTCTTTTCTTCTTATTGTTAGTGCTATTATATTTCAATCAGCAATATTTGCGGGAGTGTGGCCGTCCGTATATCTTTCTTCCCTCCCTTTTCCCCCTCTCCTTTTCAATCTTATATTTCCTTCATTCTTTTCTTTTATCCTGCTGTCTTTTTCATTTCCCGTTCTTTCTTTCGCTTTTTGCCTGAGGCCTGTTCCCCCCATTCATTTTTCTTCCTCCATTCCATTTTTTCCTCTTCCATCCCTCCTATTTCCCCTCTTGCTGATTCTCCCCCCCCCTCCCCATTTCAGTCCTCTTCGCTCCGGGTGCTAACGCCCCCTTTTCTCTCCATCCCTCCCCGGCGATCAGTCTGCCTGCTTCCATCTGCTCGGGCTCTGCCGCATGCTGTTCTGCTTGTTAGAAATAGCAGCTCTCTTGGCTAGAACGGGGACCTGCATACAAAAGCTTGTCTGGCCAGGGAAAGAGCCAGTGGTGTCTCTTTAGCGCCTGGAAACCTGGCATCCTTCTGGATGTGCTTTAGGAGATGCCCGGAGCAGTGTCTCTGCAGAAGGGGGCATGATTCAGAAATACAGAATCTTTTAAGATGAACCCCCCCCCCTTTCTTTTCTTTTTTTTTTTGCTGGCAGCTTCATATATTCTTGAAGTGCGCCTGTCTCTAGGCAGGTTGGTTATAGGCTGGTTTCAGAGGCAAAATATTCTCTCTGCTTCTCTGTTTAAAAGCCTAAGGCAGGTTGGAAAGATGCTAGGAAGCAGCCCTCTCTTTCTGCATACGCACTCCCCTCCTTGACAATGGCTGAACTGCAGTACTTTAGGTCAAAATGGTTCTGTAGAATTAGTCTGGTTTTGGAGGCATTGTTTCTCCTCCTGCCTTGAATTGTGCTCATTTCTCAGGATGCCTTTTTGCCTTCAGTTTAGCAATCAGACTTGGGGGGGGGGATTGCTTAGCAAACGCGTTTCCGCAGCTCTGGCCACTACCACTGAGAAGTACTGGTGCATTTGCAAATCCCAGATTCTTGGGAAGGGTGCAGCGGAACAGAGAAAGGGCCAGAGCTGCTGTTGGCTATCTGGATTTTCCAAAGATCACAGGTGCAGCTGCTTCGAGATGAAAGGCCCTTTAAAAAGCTAGGGTTCGGCACAGCATTGTCTCTGTTTTCCTGTTTACTGGGAAATATGGTTTGTGTCACTTATAGGAAGATCACTTTCTTATCTCTACCTTGCCTCTCTGGCCAGTTATCTGAAACCCAAACAGCATGGAGGTTTTGGTTTCTGTCTTTGGAAGCTTTTCTTGAGCACTAGTGGGAAGCCTGGAAGCAGAACTCCTTTCTAGCTGGGATTCTGGTGTTTACCTGGAGAAGGGAAAACATGCCAGGGCTTAACGTAAGAGCCACACAGCATAAACATCACGTTTGAGAGCTGAAAGGCAGGCAGGAAGAAAGCAAATAGATGGGGAAGTAGAAAGAAAGCCACTTTAACTTTACATGCGTTCTCCAAGCTGCCAGCTGGCTTGACTTGGAGAAGTGATTTAAACAGACAACTGCCTTTTCCAAGCCACCCAACAAAGCAGTGGGGGCTTTGGGGAGCCACACGATATGTGTGAAAGAGCCACATGTGGCTCCCAAGCCGCAGTTTGGCCACCCCTGTGCCAGGGGATAGGAAGAATGAAGGTGCTCGTGTGTCTATTTCTCCCACTCCCCAAAAAGAGTCTCCTAGTGTTTAAAAACTGTGCACTTCCAAGAGGAAATTGTGCACCCCTCTTTACAGTGTTATGGTTCAATGTTTCTGCATCTGTTTGGAACAGTGCGTCATTTAGTGGACAGCTGACCAGGGTGGGGGCTCCCCACTGGCCAGATAAAATGCCTTCGGCCTACCTTGCAAGCTTGTTGCATGCCAGAATGAGACAGAAGTGTGCATTTCCTCCTTAGTTGGACTGTGGCAACAGCTCTGCGCATTCATATTCTGTGTGTTTAACGGCTTGTACATCCTGCCCCACTCCTGAGAAGCTTGGAGCAACATATAATCCCGTCCAGCAGCCCCGTGAGGTAGCACAACCAGAGAGAAATTGCCTTCCCAAGACTGTTCACAATTAAATTTGGGCCTGAGTTTCCCCTGGGCCAGACAGTCACACTATATAGCATCTCCTGTAATGTTTTGTGTTTCTCTAAGAGCACCCAGTGTGCTTAGGACTGAACTAATTTAGCTTATTGAGAGTGCTGATAAAAATTCACCCATCCTCAAGTTTTAGGCGGTTGCCAAATGGAACCAGGCCAGTTGCTTATCCAGCTGCTCAGTAAAAGGCAGGGCTGCTCCCACCATCAGGAGCAGAGGGGGCCGTTTGCTTGCAACAAGCATTTAGGCATGCGCATATTTAACGTTATCCATATTTATAAGATGTGTACCCTGCCGGGCAGGGTGGGTCAGAAGAACCTCCCCAGAAGAGCTCGCTCTCAGAGACCCTGCACCATGTGCTCCTGATGTCGGAGATAGAATAGCAATAACACCGCACACCGTTAACATATCTATCGACGACATTGCAAGGTGTCATTGAAATGGTCACTCGCTTGGTGGTGGGAAGTGCTGTCAAGTCACAGCTGTCTTCTGATGATCCCTCATGGCATTTGCAAGGCAAGAGACATGCAGAGGTGGTTTGCCATTGCCTGCCTCTGCAGAGCAACCCTGGGTTTCCCTTGGCGGTCTCCTAGCCAAGAACTACCCTGGGCCAACTCTGCTTAGCTTCCAACTTATGACAAGATTGAGCTGGCCAGGACCATCCAGGTCCGAGGTCTGCTTGATTAGATTGCTCTAAAAGAGGATTCCTGGATGGATAAGTCCATTAGTGGTTATTACCCATGATGGCTAAATTAGTTCCGCGTTCAGGGGTGGTGCACCTCTGAATGCTGGTTGCTGGGGACAGCAGCAGTGGTGAGGTTTTGGCCTTGCCACCCAGAATACAGGCCTTCTAGGGCATAGGTGGCCAATGGTAGCTCTCCAGATGTTTTCTGCTTACAGCTCTCATCAGCCCCAGCCATTGGCCATGCTGGCTGGGGCTGATGGGAGTAGCAGGCAAAAAAACATCTGGAGAGCTACCGTTGGCCACCCCTGTTCTAGGGTATCCGCTTGGCCACTGTGGCTCATACACATCCTGTTCTAATGCCTGTTAAAAAGATGCAGTCATTGACTACCGTGTGAACTTGGTATTCACTTGGGTGTTTTGGGTTTTTGAGGAATGTAGCAGAAGCTCCCAGTAAAGTGATTTTTTTTAAAGCTTTGCATTTTTAATTGGTTCCCCCCTAGTTGTGCATTTTCTTGTGAGGGACTGAAAAACACAGTGAGAAAATTTGGGACAGGTGAGTGGGGAAACCCACTTTGTGTCCTTTGCATTTTGGAGATTTCTGCTTCCTGTGCAGATACCCCCCACCCTTTGAGTTTCCAAGGAGAAATGTGCATGGGATTCTTCAGGTTTTCTGGTTGCTCGTGTCTATTAAAAATGAGAGCCGGCAACTTACAGGAAATGGAGAGTATTGAGGGGGACTTCTGATAGCGAGGAATGCACTAGTGGCCATTTTCCAGGAAGGCCAGGAAATGTCTGTCTAAACAGACACTGGGAGGGTGTCAGGCTGATCTGTGGAATAAGTGGCATCATGGATCATATTGTGTTGTTTGTATTGTTCCTTGCCAGCAAGGCCTCTGGTGTTAGAGGCCTTAAAAGCTAAAGTGGGCTCCTGGCTGGGCAAAGCTGTTGGTCAGGATGTAAGTTACCATCTGGTTACATAACAGTCGGACTTCCCTTTTGGGTGGAGGGGCCATGGCTCAGTGGTGGAACATCTTCTTTGCATGCAGAACGTCTCATGTTCAATCCCCAGTATCTCTAGTTAAGGATCAGGTCACAGGTGATGTGAAGGACCTCAACCTGACACCTTGAAGAGCTGTTCACAGCCTGAATCAACAGGACTGACTTCGATAGGTCATTGGGCTGGTTCAGTATAAGGCGACTTACAGTGCAATCCTAAGGACTCCAGTCTAAGCACTTTGAAATGAATAGGCTTAGACTGGAGTAACTGTCCTTAGGATTGCACTGTTAATGTGTTCGTGTGGGTCGGTGCCCCATGGTTCTGATCCTGTACACCTCTCAGAAATGTGGGCAAGAAAATTCTCTTCAACTGTATTTTTATATTAGATTTTATGTCCACTTCCAAAAACGTGTCATCTTGTCAACTACAAAGGCACGGATACAACACCTGTCACTTTCAACATGATTAACTTGTTTTCCGCTTAGCTGTCCTTAGGGCCCATCACATGAATTGTCCCAGCATTTAGATTGCAGCAGGTTTGTCTCCTTGAGATGTTTATTCTAACCAAATATCTCAGTTTATCTAGTTCTGGCTGCTGTCTTGTCACCGGCGTTGCTTCTTGCTGATCTCGGTTACCTACACAGCAACTCTGTAACGTCTGTCTTGCCAGCGCACAGTTTACCTTTCCACTCCCAAAATCGGAGTTCAAACCGTTACACCACCCTGCTCTCTTGATAATATGTATTTATTGTGAATTATATTTATAACGATCTCCAAAAGCTAGGGGAATAAGAAATAACGGATGGCCAAACGTTATCATATTCTGTAAGCTGCTTACTGATGGACTGTGAAGTTTTATTTAAGTGATACTTTGGGCCTCAGTGAGAAAGGTGGACTATAAATGCAAATAATAATGTGGACAGCTGTGGCAGTGTGTGGCAAAGTGTCTGTATTTATTATCTGAAGTATTTGTAATCCAACTTTTCTCCCAAATGGGGTCCTAAAGGAGCTTACATTATCATCCACTCCTTTCTCCATTTTATCCTCCTGGTAACAGTCTTGACCTGGATAGTCCAAGCTAGCCTGATCTTATCAGATCTCAGAAGCAAAGCAGGGTAGGCCCTGGTGGGTATTTGGATGGGAAGCCACCAAGGAATATCAGGGTCATGACGCAGAGGCAGGCAGTGGAAAAACCACTTCTGAACATCTCCTGCCTTGAAAACCCTACAGGGTTGCCGTAAGGCAGCTGTGACTTATCGGCAACTATAACAACATAGTTCTGTGCAGGGCTTTTTTTGTAGAAAAAGCCCAGCAGGAACTCATTTGCATATTAGGCAACACCCCCTAACGTCACCATTGTTCCACACAGGGCTTTTTGTAGGAAAAGCCCAACAGGAACCTATTTGCATATTAGGCCACACCCCCTGATGCCAAGCCAGCCGGACCTGTATTCTGGTGACCCCTGGTTCTGTGAGGTAGATTGGACTGAGAAAGACAGTTGACTGCCCCAAGGTCGCCCAGCAAGCTTCTGTAGCAATGGGATTCAAACATGGGTCTCCCAGAATGCAGTTCTGCACTCATTTGGGTGGCTTCCCATACTGTGATAACTGCTATGGTGCAGGAATTTGAGATGACATCTGCGCAGATCCATCATTAAAGTGAGGAGGTATGCAGTGGAATTAGAACCTTGTGGATTAGAACCTTGGAAGTTGATGTGGAACGTGAGCATTGGCTAAGATAATTGGAATGTGACTTAAGCACGAGTCCTCAGCCGCTTTATCTCTGTGAATGGAAATGCAGCCACACCGAGGTAATGAAAAGGTTAATTAAAGGTTAACTCCCGAGCCTGTAATATTTTTATTAATCTGTTTTCCCCCCTTGCTTCTAATTTGGAATCGGTGATTCAGCATGTTTTTTTGGATTAACCTGGCGTTCAGCTCCAGACAGGTGTCAGGGTGTGTGTGTGTTTGTGTGAATCAGGTCACCAGGTGAAAAATCCGGTTTGTATTTCAGAACAGGTGGTAATTAGCACATGCTACTCTCTTAAGCCTTCAAAGTACATTACGCTCGTTAATAACCCCAGAGATTTGCCATGTGGGCGCTGCCCCAGTTGAAGAGGAGGAAATGGAGTCAGCCGTTGGGACATCACCGAGGCCTCAAATATAGTGTGTGTCAGAACCAAAATTAGTTTCTCCCTTGGCCACATCCTTGTGTTTAGCAGATAAGTCATAGCTAAGGCTGTCTCGGCGATGCAATCCAGGTATTTTAATGTTGATTTCCTGATTCTTGGTTTGCACCGTGAATTCTTACCTGTTGACTTTCGTCTGTAAGGGGCAGTATGTTAGACAAGAGCCAAAGAGATCTGGTTCAAATTCACACTTTGCCCTGGAAGTGCTCTAGGTGACCTTGGGTCAGTCACACAGTCTCTCAGCCTAACCTACCTTGCAGGATTTTGAGAATAAAGTGGAAACAGGGGCAGTGGTGTTGTAGGTCACTTTGAGTACCTGGTGGGAAGAGAAATGGGGTATAAGCAATTTTAAAACAAGAAGTTTAGAATATACTGTAATAGCCATGAATGCTGGTTCACTAGATAAGCAGACAGGTTTCCTAGTTGAGACCAAAAGTTAGGGATCACTAAACTTGTTGACCATGTGGACAGTTTTGGAAGGTTGAGAACATGTAGTTGGGGGCACTGCAAAATGCAGTCATAGAAGCCAGGCCCAGTTCATAAAACATTGGGAGGTTCCAAAAAGTAGTAGGAAGTTACGAGCTGAGCATCCGCCTACGGTGGAGACAGTTGTTTCCAAACGAATGCTCCCCATAGACACAAAGGTGTTGCCTCCTGGGCTTATTCTAAATCACCTCCTACTCCAAGTGAAGTGGAGGAAGGCCAGGAACAGCCCCCTGCTTTGGGGAAGCAGTAGGCAGGCACCAGGAAACACACTGGTGGGTGTTAACAGGGCTCCCATGGGCACCCGCATTGGGGACCACTGCAGCAAACTGTTACCCTGGAGAAAGGTTGGATGCAGGGCTTTTTTGGTAGCAGGAACTGCTTTGGATATTATGCCACACCCTCCTGATGTAGCCAATCCTCTAAGAGCTTACAGGGCTCTTAGTACAAGGCCTACTGTCACCTCCAGGAGGATTGGCTACATCATGGGGGTGTGGCCTAATATCCAAAGCAGTTCCTGCTACAAAAAAAAGCCCTGGTTGGATGAATACATCCTTGTTTGTCCACGAGCCTTAGACAGCGTAAACCAATACAGTGGGAAGCCTTAACTTGGAGGGGCACTAGGGTAGCTTCCCCCAGCTCCGTTGGCAGTTCTTACCATTCCTGCTATCACTTCTCGCTTGAGCGATTAAAACCTGTATCTAGCAGGGGAGAAGAAGAGATGCCACTGTTTCCTTCTGTGGTGGTGGGTTGCATACTGATTGGGAGAGTGGCGGGTAGGCCCAGGGGCTTCAAGGGGAGGCAGTGCTGCCCCTCTGAAAGAGAGAGAGAGGATGGAAAGTGTCATGTAATTCTCACCACAGGAGGTGGTGGCAGCTACAAGCATGGACAAGGTTGGATAAACATATGAAATAGAGGTCCATCAGTGGCTATTAACCACAGAGTATAGATGGAACGATCTGTCTGGAGCAGAGGTGCTCTGTATTCTTGGTGCTTGGAGGGGGGGGGGGCAACAGTGAGAGCGCTTCTATGTCCTGGGTGGCCCCACTAATTGACCTCCTGTTGGAGGGAGGGGGAGAGGGAGAGAGAGAAGACAGTGAGGAGACAGTCTCCAGTAGCTGCTGCACAGAGATAGCCCCCCTCTCAGGCTATAGGGTTTTGGTAGCCACTCACTAATGCTGATGAGTTTGCCAGCTCTGGGTTGAGTAGTTCCTGGAGATAGGGGGCAGAGCCTGGAGAGGGTGGGGTTTGGGGAGGAGAGAGATCTCAGCAGGTATAATGCCTAAGAGTCGACCCTCCAAAGCAGCCATTTTCTCCAGGGGAACTGAGCACTGTAGTCTGGAGATCAGTTGTAAATGTGAGGGATCTTCAGGTCCCTCCTGGAGACTGGCAACCCTATAATTTCCCTCCCTCCCCAAAACTGGCCCTGGATTCTAGCTGTAAAAGGATGCTGCAAATGGTGGTGTTTCAAACAGATTGCAGGGTCCCCCAGTCGGATTTTTATCCTTTGCATGATATTTTTCTAAGTAGCGGCTCTGGGGCAATATGTTGCCCAGTCTTTAGGCAATAATGCTTCATGCGTGTTGTTTTTGTGTTATCACTAATGGAATTGTAATAATTGCACCACAACATTTCCCCTTAAAGTGAGAATTCAAGTTGTTTTAAAGATGCCACTGGAGCAGTACAACCAAGAGATTTCTAGGAAAGTGGCCTAGATTTCCCCTCTCCAACACAGCTAAACTGAAAGAAAATTTTTAAAAACTATGCATGGCTAGAAAAACAATACAGATGCTAAAATTGTCATGCACCGGACTTTTTTTTTTTTTAGCAGGAACGCAGTTCCAGCTGGCTTGGTGTCAGGGGGTGTGGCCTAACATGCAAATGAGTTCCTGCTGGGCTTTTTCCACAAAAAGGCCCCGCGCAAAACAGTGGTGATGTCAGGGGGTGTGGCTTAATATGTTAATGAGTTCCTGCTGGGCTTTTTCTACCAAAAAGCTCTGGTCACGTAGCTAAGCCATCATCTAAGTACTTGTGGTACTTTAAAGATGAGCATGCTTATTCATAGCCCAGAGCATGTGCAAAGTACAGGATGGATTGCTGGGAGTATGTTCATATCTTCACTTCCTTGAAGCATCCTCAGATTGGGACGTGTGAAGATTCAGGGGCATCCAGGAATGTCAATCAAGTCATGCAGCCTTGGATTGGGCCAAGAAGTTTTGCAGTGGCAGTCTGCTGAGCGCCATTTCTAATTGGGTAGCTGTGACGGTTAATCATCTTGACTGATAGCCATTGATGCAGATGATGTATTGATGAGAAGACAAAGAAGATAATGATACTGGATTTATATCCCGCCCTCCACTCCGAATCTCAGAGCAGCTCACAATCTCCTTTATCTTCCTCCCCCATAACAGACACTCTGTGAGGTGAGTAGGGTTGAGAGAGCTCTGACAGAAGCTGCCCTTTCAAGGACAGCTCTGCGAGAGCTATGGCTGACCCAAGACCATTCCAGCAGCTGCAAGTGGAGGAGTGGGGAATCAAGCCCGGTTCTCCCAGATAAGAGTCTGCGTATTTAACCACTGCACCAAACTGGTTCTGCCCCAGGTATCACAAACAGGGCTCAAACAAGATTCTTGAAAGGGCTTTCCATGGATTGCCACTCTGAGATTTGGGGGTGCAACCTGGGAAGGACAGGGTTTGGGGAGGGGAGTGACCTCAGTGGGGTATAATGCCAAGTGTGACCTCAGTGGGATATAATGCCATAGGGGAGATGGTTATGACAGCAGGCAGGAATGCAAGTGAAAGAACCTGGCAGTGGGGCCATGCCAGAAGTCCTTTGCCTCCGTCTGCAATCTCTGCATTCAGGGAGTAGGTGGGTTTGCAGTGACAGCCAGCGATGTATCTCTGCTTGAAGAACATAAGCTAGTATTTACTTGTGGACTTGTTGGTATTGCTAAACGATGTTTATCCTTGTCTACCAAATGCTTACTCAAATAATACCTTTTAGCCAGAAGCTTTCGAGACGTAAAATTTGGCCCTCCGGGGGATGAAAGTTCATTGCTGCTGAGCAGACACTGAAGATGTCAGGCTGTGTTCTCAGCCTCTGTGCTTAGGGGAAGTTGAGGGTTACCATTCTGTCTCCGGGTGGGTGGGTGGCAATTTCCCAGGATTACATCTGCTCTCCAGGTTACAGAGATCAGTTTCCTTGGAGAAAATGGCTGCTTTGGAAGGCGGACTTTATGGCATTCTACCCCACTGTGGTCACGGCTGCCCTCAAACCCTGTTCTTCTCAGCCTGCACCCCTGGATCTCGGAGAGTTTGCCAACCCAGAGTGGCAACTCAAGGAAAGCTCTTTCAAGAGCCCTGCTTGTGATGTCTGGAGCCCATTTATGCATCATCTGCATCAATGGTGATCAGTCAAGATGGCTTAACTGTCACAGCTACCCAAGGTACTGGAGAGTTACTGTTTCTTTAGGGTAGTAGAAGTCTCTAGCCCTCTTCTCAGAACCAAGGTTCCTTAAGAGAACAGCTGGGAAACCAAATTAGAAGCTGAAAGTGATGATTGTTTTGTAGAGATGGTTGAAGGTATGCAGACTCTAAGACCGGTTTCCCACTAGCCTTATGCTGCTCTCACGCTCCTCTTCTCTGTGGGGCTTCCGTCGGATTTCACACTAATTGCCCTGGGGCTGCAACTAGCTTCGCCTTTTTCACGCAGCAAACAGAAACTGTTTAGGGGATCTTGTTTGCTGTACGAAAGAGGCAGAGCAAGTTGCAGCCCCGGGGCAGATAGTGTGAAATCCGACGGAAGCCCCACAGAGAAGAGGAGCGTGAAAGCGACATAAGGCTAGTGGGAAGTCAGTCAATATTACTTAAGGATTTAGGACTCAGAAAAGAACCAACCACCTATATTCATCCCATAGCTAGTTATTTAGTTATATCCTGCTTTTTCTGGCCAGTGGGGACCTGAAATAACTTACAAAATTGTGTGTCACGGTCTCACAACCACCACCCTGTGAGGCAGATGTGGAGAGAAAGAGACAGGCTGTAATCTCTACACCGCAACGCATCTCTTGCTTTCGGCTTTGGCCCGCTTGCTTTATTACGAGCTTCGAACTAAGCCATGCTCCCTCTGGATTGCCAACTGACCAGACTGGAAACCACTCTTGTACCTGCAGCAGCGAGATCTGCTGATGGGGACATTTTTCACAGCTCAAAAAACGATCACTTTTGCCTTCTTGAGCATCCGTTAAAGACGCAAGAGCAGGGAGCTGGGTAAAGAAAGCTGGCGATCCTAAGCCGCCCTTCTCACCGTGAACGGAAGCACCTTTGCCTAGAATATCCTGGCTGCAATATCTTGAGTCCATGCCAAAAAGGCACTGCCCACCGCCTGCCTTTTTCCTGCTAAGCTGAATGCGGTGTTGCTAAGAAAGGAAATGGTGAGGATATGAGCGAGCCAGTTGTCATCCAAAGCAATTAGAAGTCCAGGTGAGGGAACTGCACAGCAGCATTCCAGAAAAGCATCTTGGCATGGTGCTTAATTTTTTTTCTTCTTCTCACGGATGACGTTTCCGGGGAAGTCACGTTGCTTTCAGGGCTATGGAATGTTGTTTTGCAATGCACGTTGCCACTGACTCATGCATTGCATATCTCTTTTAGTGATTCTTTTTTACATTTTTTTCTGGGTTGTTGACTCTGTACACAAATACTTCTCTGTCTAGTACAACATTGTCCCACCCAGCCTTCAAGGATCTCAAAGCGTGTGTGCAGTTCCCCCCCCTCCCACTTGATGAATTCTCACAACGACCCTGTGAGGCAGGTTAGGCTCAGAGACTCTTATCTGGGAGAAGCGGGTTTGATTCCCCACTCCTCCACTTGCAACTGCTGGGATTAACTTGGGTCAGCCATAGCTCTCGTAGGAGTTGTCCTTGAAAGGGCAGCTTCTGGGAGAGCTCTCTCAGCCCCGCCTACCTCACAGGATGTCTGCTGCGGAGGGGGAAGATACAGGAGATTGTGAGCTGCCCTGAGACTGAGATTCAGAGTATAGGGTGGGATATAAATCCAATATAATCAAACCTGCTGTATGTTTCTAAAATGTTTTTCCATGTAAAGACAGACCTGATAGATGTTCTCTCTTTGTAAAGTGACTATCATGTTCAGGCTACATTCTCTTCTTTCTTGAGAGAAAGAAGAGAGCCAGTTTGGTGTAGTGGTTAAGTGTGTGGACTCTTATCTGGGAGAACCGGGTTTGATTCCCCACTCCTCCACTTGCACCTGCTGGAATGGCTTTGGGTCAGCCATAGCTCTGGCAGAGTTGTCCTTGAAAGGGCAGCTGCTTTGAGAGCCCTCTCAGCCCCACCCACCTCACAGGGTGACTGTTGTGGGGGGAGAAGATACAGGAGATTGTAAGCCGCTCTGTGTCTCTGATTCAGAGAGAAGGGCGGGGTAAAAATCTGCAATTCTTCTTCTTCTTTCTGTTTAGAAGCTGGCCTAATATTGCAGGAATGTAAGATGCCCCTTTTTGATTAACACCCAAAGTTTGTATACTCCAGCACCTGTTTCCTATTATAGTGGTTCATCATGGCAGGGTGGTTCCTTCCACTACCCTCCCTGGAAACTGGCACTCAAAAGTATACCGCCTCTGAATGTGGAAGTTCTGTGTAGCCTGCATGGCGAATATTCTGAAGGACATTCTCCCTGAACATGGCTCTATCGAATACTCGTTTTAAAGTAAACCGAACTAGGAGTACCTGTCTTTTCTGCTTCTTGCGGCTGTGCGTTCCCCAAGCTAATTAGATTGAATGATTTATCCCCCACCCCTCTGAATCTGTAGCCCATCGAGTTCATTGGATGCCCCCAAATTCTAACAGAATGGGAGAGGGAGAAAAAAGTTATCTCTGTTCAAGGTGTAATCTTAGACAGACAACATTACACAGAGTATGAGGGGTCCGAAACCAGAATCACCTGTCACATTTTTATTCTGTGAACAGGGCCCATATTTCTCCCCTCCTCCACTTTATCCTAACCCCCCTCTCCCATGATGTGTGGGGTTGCCAGCTCTAGATTGGGAATGATGTAGAGATTTTGGGGGGTGGAGCTGGAGGAGGGGAGGGATTTCAGTGGGGTATAATTATGTAGAGTACACCTTGCGGAGCAGCCATTTTCTCTAGTTCCTGGAGCTCAGCTGTAATCCCAGGAGATCTCCAGGCACTGTCTGAAGGCTGCTGCTGCTTGAAGGGCACTTGGTGTAATTAGTAGACTGATCAAAGCTACCAAGTAATACACCGTCTTTCAGTTTGCAAAAATATAAGGATTGTGTACAACACATAATAAACAATACAATAATGATAGAGGCCGGCAGTACTAGGGCCTTTTAAAGTAACAGAAACCCCAAGGAGCCAAAAAAAACCATCCCCAAATGTATAGCTATAAGTCCAGACTTGGAAATAGTCCGACTGAAATTCACAAGGTGGGCATTCCTGAGGAGTGTAGTTTCAACGCAGCCGCTTTCTTAAGACGTCTCTCTAGATTTTGATGACGTTTCAATTCTTTCTTCAGTTTAACGGCTCAATTATTTAGGAACCCCGTTCTACATTCTCTAATCACAGCATTAAGCTTCTAATTTCAGTGTGAACATCGGGCTCTTTCATTTTAATTTACTTAATTTATGCTCTGTTTCTGCTCCCTGGGGACCCAAAGCTGCTTCTATTGCTCTCTCTCCCCCCCATTTTATTTATTTATTTATTTATTCCACTTATATCCCGGATTCCCCACCAAGGTGGGCTCAGGGCGGCTCACACAAACATGCATGTGCATGATTCAACATGGTAGTAAAGCATTAAAGCCATAAAACAGAGTAAAATAAACATAAAATGCATAAAAAATGTTTCAGTGCCATGATCTTACATTTCCAATTTTATAGTTCTCTGTATAGCAGATCTTAAGTTATCCTCTCTGCAGCTGCTATACAGCAGATTGTTGGTGGTGTTTCATACGTTGCTTTAAACTGTAGTGGTCAGCAGCCTAGTTCACAAATGCCTGGTGGAAGAGTGCCGTCATACAGGCCCTGCAGAACTGTATGAGCTCTCGCAGGGCCCTGACCTCTTCCAGCAACTCATTCCACCAGCGTGGGGCCACTACAGAGAAGGCTCTGGCTCTAGTTGACATGAGCCTGGCCTCCTTAGGGCCAGGGATTGTAAGTGGATTTTGTGATACAGGTCGAAGTGCTCTCCGGGGAACATGTTTATCCTCACAACAGTCCTTTGAGGAAGGCTGAGAGAGTGTGACTGGCCCACAGTCACCCGGTGAGTTTCCATGGCAGTGTGGGGATTCAAACCTGACTCTCCGAGATTCCAGTCCAACATTCTTACAACTACACCATGCTGGCTCCCTTTGCATATCCCTGAACTGAAACCAGTTTCAAATTCAAGCATCCTTAGGTCTTTTGTTCTGGAATTCATGGCCGAGAGTAAAAAAAAATTAAATCACTTATTTGCTTTCTGGCCACTGCTTAATTTGGCTTTGCAGAAGTAGATAGCTTTTAAGGCTCAGTCTGAGGAGACTTCCTCAGAAGGCTGTGGAATTTCCTTCCTTCACGCGCTGGGCGGATGCTGACAAACGGGGCCTCCTGTGGGCCTCCAGGCTGCCAGGGAAGAGTTGGCCAATGGAGCAAGATCCATTTCAAATCAACCCCCCCTTTTTTTAATTAAAAGAGTCTAATTAACTTCTGGTTCTCACAAATGAATAATTCAGTTTATGGAACTTGCTGCCATGAGATCTAGTGATAGCCATTACCATAAGTAGCTTTAAAAAGGAGATTAAGTAAATTTGTGGAGGACATTAACCTTGATGGGCTAAATGGAACCTGCTCGTTCAGAGGCAGTGAACCAATTGCTTGGGATGGGGTGCTTAGCTTGATTGTAGGCCCTCTGGGCATCTTGTTGGCTACTGAAGGAAACAGGATGCTGAGCTAGATAAGCTTGTGGTCTGATCCAGCAGGCTTGTGTAGACTGTAGGGATGCCAATCCTTAGGTGGGCAGAGAGAGGTCACTTATGGAGTATAAATACACAACAAAAGTTATAGTGACTGGATTACTAATATATTACATCAAACACACACAATGTAAGTTCATTTGAAGACTGAAACATCCTTTGAAGGAGTAATCAAGTCGATTTCTTGTGCATCAGGACTCCGTTGATGGAATTGTGGAATTTTGGGAATTGAACTTTGGGAATTGTTTTTCAGTCTTCAATTGATGTTTCAGTCTTCAGATGAACTTATATTGTATGCATTTGATGTAATATATTAGTAATCCAGTCACTATAACTTTTGTTGTGTATTTATAATCCTCAGATGGGGGCAGGAGATCTCCCAGGTTGGAGGTCCTCCTCCCACTTCAGGGTCACCAGAAAGCAAGGGGGGGGGAGGGAAATTATTCCCTGTGGAGACCGATTCCCATAGGGTATAATGGAGAATTGATCTGTGGGTATCTGGGGTTTTCAGGGGGTTGTTTTTTTATGTAGAGGCACCAAATTTGCAGCATAGCATCCAGTGCCTCTCTTCAAAACACCCTCCAAGTTTCAAAAGATTGAGCCCCAAAAGAAGGTACCCCTATCCTTCATTATTTCCAGTGGAGGGAAGGCATTTAAAAGGTTGCAGTCTCTTTAAATGTGATGGCCAGAACTCCCTTTAGAGTTCAGTCAGGCTTGTCACAATCTTGCTCCTGGTTCCACCCCCAAAGTCCCCAGATATTTTTTGAATTGGACTTGGCAACTCTAGTATAGAGCCAGGCCTGTAGTGCAGTCGACTCTGCATTTGAGTGGTGTACAGTCAGAGGCCGCTGTGTAAAGCATACTGTAGTCCTGTTTAGAAAGATGTGCTCTGAAATGTGTCATGTTCATTGCCTGGTGGCTGTGAGAAGCTGGAAGACACACATACTCCACCTCCTGACCTCCAGGAATACATCCGAGTTTTTCCACCCTGCTTGGAGCACTAATAGTTGCCTGCATAATCATCCCTCTCCCCCCAGGCTTAAGACTAGAAGCTGTTTTGAAAAATCTATTGAGGTTTGTACCCAATACACATAAGAACATAAGAGCCCCACTGGAGAAGACCAGTGGTCAATCTAGTCCAGCATCCTGTCTCACACAGTGGCTAAATAGTTCCTTTAGACAGCCAGCAACAGGGCCTAGAGGCGGAGATCTTTCCATGATGTTGCCTTCTGGCTCTGGGATTCAGAGGTTGTCTGCCTTTGAATAGGAAGTTCCCTTTAGTTACCATGGCTGGTAGCCGCAGATAGACTTATCCTCCATGAATCTGTCTAATCCTTTTTGAAAGCTGTCTATTCCTGCGTTCATCACTACCCCCTCTGGCAGTGAATTCCCCATTTTAATCAGTCTCTGTGTAAAGAAGTAAGAACATAACAATATAAGAGAAACCTTGCTGGATCAGGCCAATGGCTCATCCAGTCCAACGCTATGTCATAGTGACCAAAACCCAGGTTGCCATCAGGAGGTCCACCACTATGTCTAGAACTCTAGAAGCCCTCCCACTGTTGTCTCCCCAAAGCACCAAGAATACAGAGCATCACTGTCCCAGACATAGTGTTCCATCTATATCTTGTGGCCAATACCCACTGATGGACCTCTGTTCCCTATGTTTATCCAATCCCCTTGTGAAGCTGTCTATGCTTGTAGCCACCACTATTTCCTGTGGCAGTGAATTCCACGTTAATTTTTCTCTGGTTGAAGAAATACTTCCTTTTGTCAGTTATAAGCTTAGCGCTCTTTAATTTCATTGAGTGTCCGTGAGTTCTGGTGTTGTGAGGAAGTAAAGACTCAGTGGCAAAAGAGTTTATGTCTCTCGCCTCTGCTTGCCCAGAATATTACTTAGCCCTTAATTGTGCATTATTTTCTTTGAGTGCAAAAAAAAAAAGTTTCTAAAACTTATGTTTTGCTGATTAAACCAGGTAAGCTTTAAATACTAGCATTTTAGTTCTGATGCTGACAGCAATATAAAAGTGAGGGGTCTGAATACTATCAAAGATTTCAGGTTTTCACGGCTGGTAACATCATTAGGGTTTGTAGAATCTTTCGGGCTCAAGTGCCGTGTTCTACTGGAGAGGAAAACTTTCTCCAGTAGAACACGGCACTTGAGCCCGAAAGATTCTACAAACCCTAATGGTCTGAATACTGCTGCAGTGCCATAAATTTTCATGCAATTTCTAAGTTGCAATGCCTTCGTCCTGAGCTGCTGACTAACTTTCCCGGGTGATCTTTCTTTGAAGCATCTGCCTCTCGGCTTGTTTCCTGCAGATGTAGTGTTTATATTGTTAACCGTATTCTACTAAAGGCTGAACAAGCGGGTTTGCCTGCGGTTTTGCAACCTGGGAAGTGCTGATTTTGCATTAGGAAAGTAAAGGAGCTTTTTAAAAAAAGGGTGCTTGCATAAGATTGCAAATGGTGAGCAGGCTTTGTTGTGGGTGGGAAAGATGTAGAAGAAGAGTAAGATTCTGGGGTCTGCATCCAACATTCTGCAAATGACGTTGCAGGAAAGGAAGTTTTCTGTCACTCCGAACCTAATTTGGCCTGCTCTTTTGATGATGCTGGCCCAGATCAGAACTCTTGGACCAGCTACTTGAACATAGGGTCAGGCCTCGGATTCAATGGGAGCTCACAGGAGCACAGCTTCTGAACCTCTCTGAGAGTTCCTCCTCCTCCTCCTGAGAGTTCCACCTCCTTGTCCATTGCATAGTAGGTGCAGCTGTATAACAATCACTGGACGAACTCCACCACCTATTTTTCTACAAAACGACTCCTGGTCAGGGTCAAAGTCAGCAAGATGGGGACTACCACGTTTCTCCTTGAATCTGGCCTCTTCATGTATAAAGCAAGGCCAGCCAGATGATGATGATGATGATGATATTGGATTTATATCCCGCCCTCCACTCCGAAGAGTCTCAGAGCGGCTCACAATCTCCTTTACCTTCCTCCCCCACAACAGACACCCTGTGAGGTGGGTGGGGCTGGAGAGGGCTCTCACAGCAGCTGCCCTTTCAAGGACAACCTCTGCCAGAGCTATGGCTGACCCAAGGCCATTTCAGCAGGTGCAAGTGGAGGAGTGGGGAATCAAACCCGGTTCTCCCAGATAAGAGTCCGCACACTTAACCACTACACCAAACTGGCTCTCCAGATAAGATAAGATGATGGGTGGTAGATTCAGGATGGACAAAAGAAAGTAATTCTCTGCACAGCACACAATTGTCCTTTGGGTTTCATGTCGCAAGATGTACTGGAGGAAGAAGTAGTTTCTTTTGTTTGTCTCATCTGCTGCTCATTAGCTGCTTTGATGACCCTCAACTTCTAGCAACGTGGGACAGGGAAAATAAATCCATGTGGTCTCTATTTTCTCTGTGTTGTGTATAACTTTTATACTACTGCCATCATGAGAACATTTTTCAGGGGTCAGGAAAAGAGGAGGACCCAACATGAGATGAATTGACTCTGTAAAGGAAGCCATGGCCCTTAGCTTGCAAGACCATAGCAGAACTGTTAATAGGGTTGGCAGCCTCCAGATGGGGCCTGGAGACCTGCCATTACAAGTGATCTCCAAACTACAAAGATCAGTTTCCCTGGAGAAAATGGGTACTTTGAAGGCTGGTCATTAGCCAGTTTGAGAGCCAGTTTGATGTAGTGGTTGAGTGGGTGGAGAACTGGGTTTCCCCACTCCTCCACTTGCAGCCGCTGGAATGGCCTTGGGTCAGCCATGACTCTTACAGAGCTGTCTTTGAAAGGGCAGCTTCTGTGAGAGCTCTCTCAGCCCCACCTACCTCACAGGGTGGCTGTTGTTGGGGAGGAAGGTAAAGGAGATAGCCGCTCTGAGACTCTGAGATTCAGAGTGAAGGGCAGGGTACAAATCCAATATCGTCATCATCATCTTCCTTCCCTCCCCTGCTGAGTACCTCTATAGCAGTGGTTCCCAACCTTTTTGGCATCAGGGACCAGTTTTATGGACAACAGTTTTTCGGGCAGTGCTCCCTCTAAGCTGTGGAGTCTTGTGAGCAAAAATTCTGCTTTGTGAGCCACGGGCATTATAGTTGTGAGCTACTGCATACATTAGTTTGCTCTGGGGCCATTTTTCCTAAGCTAAGACAAAAATGTGTGAGCCAGTGGCTAAAAAACTGAGCTAGCTCACACAATATCCGCTTAGATGGAACACTGGTTTCAGGATGATACAATCGTGCACTTTATTTCTATTATTACATTGTAATATATAATGAAAATTATACAACTCATGGCCCAGTTGCTAACAGGCCATGGACCGGTACTGGTCCATGGCCTGGGGGTTGGGAACCCCCTGCTGTATAGCATTGTACCTGTAGCATTGTACCTTTCCCTCTCCAAGCCCCACCTTTCCCAGAGGCCACTCCTTCCAAAATCTCCAGATATTTTGCAACTCAGAGCTGTCAGCCCTAGCTCTTCATAAGACACTTTGGAGGACATAAATCCCTAGGCTCGCCATAACTCAAAAGTGACTTGATAACACTTAATGCACACACACGATTCTGAACAGAGCTGCTTTGGATTTCTCTCTAACAGCCTGCACTTGCTCCCTCTGGCCATCTTATTGTCCCTCACTTTTGTGTGCGTTTCTAGCCAGCAGACCCCTGTTTTCCTTGAGGCAGCCGGAACTTAGGTCTGCGTTCTGATGTTAGGCTTCCAGTGTGTGCTTTCGACAGCACGTGGGACGGAAAACAAAAGAACGAAGCCTGCGTTGCTCTTCAGGATAGGAAGAGCCGATTACACCATACGCCTTTGAAATCCTGCTCATGCCTCCTTTTGCATCCGATGTCGAAAGAGGCAGAGGCAGCAGCAGGCCTGGAAGGGGAGGCCAAACGTTGCTTCTATTTTTGAAGATGGGGGGGAGGGGGAGGAGCAATAAAATGGCCTTTGTGTGAGGAACTGTGGTTATAAGAGTATGCTGTAATTACACACATCCTTTCCAATGGCATCCTGAGCATATTAATGTATATAATTTAGAATATATAATTTAGATTCTGCTGTAGTGTTGTCACAGTTTTTTAACAGGAGGAGGGGCTGTGCCTAGCAAAAGAATTCCTTTATAAAAGTGGTATCTTAGGGAGTGCAGGCAGGGCAAACCAGTGTGTGCATGCATTCTCTAGAGTCTTGGGTTTATAGAAAGAAAGATATTGGATTTATATCCCACCTTATACTCTGAATATCAGAGTCTCAGAGCGGTCACAAGCTCCTTTTACCTCCCCCCCCCACAACAGACACCTTGTGAGGTAGGTGGGGCTGAGAGAGCTCTTTCAAGGACAACTCCTATGAGAGCTATGGCTGACCCAAGCCCATTCCAGCAGCTGCAAGTGGAGGAGTGGGGAATCAAACCCAGTTCTCCCAGATAAGAGTCCACGCACTTAACCACTGCAGGGGAAGAAGGTCTATGAGAGCTATGGCGGACCCAAGGCCATTCCAGCAGCTGCAAGTGGAGGAGTGGAGAATCAAACCCAGTTCTCCCAGATAAGAGTCCATGCACTTAACCACTACACCAAACTGACTCTAGGGTTGCCAGCTCTGGGTTGGGATTTTTGGGGTGGAGCCTGGGGAGAGCAGGGCTTCAGGAGGGGAGGGAACTCAGTGGGGCATAATGCCATAGCGTTCACCCTCCAAAGTAGCCATTTTCTCCAAGGGAACTGATCCCTGTCACCTGAAGATCAGATCTAATACTGGATCACCCGATGAGTGATCCAGAACATACAGACCCTGCTTAGTTTCCATGATCTGATGAGATCTGGCTAGCCTGAGCTATCTAGGTCAGGGCACTGTGATCTGTACATGCTCCGGTTCCAGAATTTTCCAAGTTCTCCTAGTTGAGTGGGAGTGGATTAAAAGGCAAAGGGGATAACCACTAATTGCTACTTCCTGTCCCAGAGGAAAAGAGAGCCTTTACAGCAAAAATGTACTTCCCCCTTTTAAGGAATTCCTTAGATATCCTTTGCTGTGAATTGGTATATTGTCGTTTTATTGTCTTGTTTTTAAGCTGAATTGTTTTTAAAGTGTTGTTAGCTGCCCTGAGCCTGTAAGGGGAGGGCGGGATACAAATCTAATGAAATAAATAAATAATGGGAAGGGGTAGCCTTTCTTAGCAACTTTGCAGCCCTCTGACCTGATATATAGTATAGCACAAAAAGGCAGGATTTGATACTGGATGCAAACTTTAGCACCATGAAATTCTTGGCTCTCTTTAGAAACAAAAAGCCTCCCAAGTTTCTGGCCCTTATGGTTAGGAGTTGTCTTAGAACCCCAGTGGGGATAGTGGCTGAAAGAGATGGCCGCAGGTCAAGTTTCGCTGCGTCAACTGGTGTGCTCTTTTCCGTCGCTCCCCGGAGCAAAATGGGTTATGCAAACTAATTTGCAAAAATAATATATGTAATTTAATAAGTTACCACGCTTTTATCCCACCCTCCCTCCAAGGAGCTCCGAATGGCTTATGCAGTCCTCCCTTCTCCTTATATAACATTTGCCCAGTTTTGCATAATTTATGCAGGATGTAGCAGCTGCATGTTTGCAACAGAAAAAAAACAGCTGAATTTCCCTCCCTGTGGTAGACTGAACTAGCTGCCTTGTAGATCAAAGTTGGAGCCCAGTGGTACCTTTAAGACCAACAAAGTTTAATTCTGGGTATAATCTTTCATGTGCATGTACACATCATCAGATATCTGAAGAAGTGTGCATGCCCACAATATATACCTTATACCCAGAATTAAACTTTGTCTTAAAGATGCCACTGATCTCAAACTTTGTTCTGTTGCTTCAGACCAACCTGGCTACCCACCTGAATCTAGCTGTCTTGTAGCAAGGCGCCACAGGGCTCTGTGTTTCTCCCATGCTACTACATGTCATTGGTCACTGACTGTTGTGAGGCCAGCAGGGGTGGAATTCTAGTGGGAGTTCCTTTGCATATTAAGCCACACACCCCTGATGTAGCCAATCCTCCAAGAGCTTACAGGGTTCTTCTTACAGGGCCTACTGTAAGCTCCAGGAGGATTGGCTACATCAGGGGTATGTGGCCTAATATGCAAAGGAGCTCCTGCTAGAATTCCACCCCTGGCGGCCAGAGTCATTAGGATGGCATATGGGGTAGGGGAGATCCCAGCAAGCTGGCCATTTTGGCAGCAGTTCAGCTTGTAGCACCCCATCTCATTTGGCCTGCAGTTGACTTTATCAGTAATGCGTCTCTCCAGTCTAGCACCACTGCTGTCTTTGTGCATGGCATATTCTAGGGTTACCATGTTTTGAAGACTTGACTGCTTCAAACAAGTGATCGCTAGGACAAATCTCCCTTTTTAAATACCGCTATTATTTAAGCTGTGATAGTTGCTACTAACTAGAAATATTCCTAACCCAACCCAAAAAGAGAACATTTTAATCAGTTTTTTTTTTTAAGAGCCCAAAAGAAGATTGACACCTCAAAATTGGACGGATCCTCTAAAAATAGGACATCTGGTAACACTACATAGTCCTAGTTCAGCAGTAACCCTTTTAGGGAATGTTCTGCATATCTACAGTTTCTCTGCTTCTTCTTTTTTTTTTAAAGATGGCATATTCAGTGAGGCACTTCAGACTGGTGGTTTTTAAATTTTGGTTCCTTTGGAGCCTTCCTCAATTAGAGGACGGCATTCAGCTCCCTGACGTACAGCTTTTCCAGCATTACCGAGAAAGCCTCCCAAAGTACAGAGGCACAAGGGAGTGCTTAGTGCTGTTGAAGAAGCACGCTTAATTTCAGCAAAGCCGTGGTAAAGCCTACCTAGCAGTCAGCACCTGGTTTGAGCAGTGCACCCTAGAACACTACCCAGCTGGGCCATTTCCAGATGTTCAAGTGGGCTTTGGAAAATGCTCTCTAGTAAGCCCCAGCGCCACTAACTGGCCTCCGTTCTATGTGGGTACAACATTTGTAGGGTGCCATTGCTCTGCCCCCAGCCCCCCCTCCACTCTGTTCCCACCCCCCAACAAGCCGAGCAGTGAGCAGGTGGTGTGGGCTGAATGAGCCAAAGAGGACAATGTCAGTGCTCCCTATAGGTAACTGTGGCATCTCCTACTATTGCTCCTCCTAGCAGCTAGCTGCTTTAGACAGCATAGAGCAGGGATGGCCAAACTAGCTTAATGAAAGAGCCACATAGAATAAATGTCAGTTTTTTTAGCGCTACAAGACCAGAACATCAAGTGTTTGAGAGTTGGAAGGAAGGAGGGAGGGAGGGAGAGATGGAAAGAAAGCGACTTTAACTCTACATGCATTCTTCAAGCCACCGGTTGGCTTGACTTGGATAAGTTATTTAAACAGACAAATGCCTTCTCCAAGCTGGCCAACAGGGCAGTGGGGGCTTTTAGTGCTACACAATATGTGCGAAAGAGCCACATGGGGCTCCCAAGCCACAGTTTGGCCACCCCTGCCATAGAGGAAGGAGGTAATCGGGAACATGAGCTGCAGTAGGATGCTGTTCTGGCTGATGTCCAGCTTTGGAACACTGGTAGCCCCTTGGGAAGTAAAGAGAAGAACAAGTGGCAGGAGGTGACGTGTTGGGGGTTGGCCAGGGGTGCCTAGAGGAAAGGTTGCCAACCTCCAGGTGGGGCCTAGAGATCTCCCAGAATGATGACTAATCTCCAGGCTACCTAAACTACACTTACTCATTTAAAGCATTTATGCCATGTGTCCTGGAGAAAATGGCTGCTTGGGAAGACGGACTGCGTGGAGTTATAACCTACCAAGATCCCTCCCTTCCTGAAACCTCACTCTCACACACTTCACTCTCAAATCACCAGGTACTTCTGAACTTGGAGTTGGCAGCCCTACCAGGACAGTGGATAACTGTGGGCCCTCCCAGGGGCAGCGGGCCCAAGGACAGGGCTTTTTTTGTAGCAGGAACTCCTTTGCATATTAGGCCACACACCCCTGATGTAGCCAGTCCTCCAAGAGTTTACAGGGCTCTTCTTACAGGGCCTACTGTAAGGGGGTGTAGCCTAATAGTGTTCACTTGTTTCAAGGTAGAGACACAGGAGTTCTTTGGCAGGCCAGCAGATAAGCCAATGGGTTTTTCAAAGGCTGACGGCCTTTCGGAGCTCTGAATTTTCTGCTTCTCATAGTCGTGTGCCCCCGAGATTCCCAAAAGGCCCAGAGAGACTTCTTCTTTAGCACATGATGGGACTCATTTTGGGTTGCCTGTGAACACCAGAGCTAATTAGGGGCCAGAATGGTTTGCAGCCTGCCCAATTTCACGGGGACTTGAACAGCTTGTCAACAAACAAAACTCTCTCCTTTCTCCTTCATCTCCAACCTCAAAAAAACAAACTATTGAGAGGGAGCTGTGCATTTAAAAAAAAAAGAGAGAGAGAGAGAGGGTCTGCTTAAGCCTGTGTTTTCTTTCCTTGTGGTCTTAATTTGTTTTTCTCCCTCTGGTAGTTCAAATACTTTGCAGATTACAGGTTGGTCTGTGGAACTGTGGTTCCCTCAACGTTGTAATTTTGTCATCCTCGCAACCCAGCAGCTGCCTCTGTGTGCCCTGGCGCCTCGCTCGCTACCAGCCCGCTCTGGAGTGCATGCTTTGATGAATCCCGAAATAGAGGGTCAAAAAAGTGTGTGGTGGGTGGGAGCAATGGGGAGAGGGAACTGACATGGGCTACAGCACAACGTGGAAAGTATGAAGCTGCTTCACCCTGAGACAAAACATGGGCACAATTAGGGCTTTTTTTGTAGCAGGAACTCCTTTGCATAATAGGCCACACCCCTCTTCTGTAGCCAATCATCCAAGAGGTTACAGGGCTCTTATTACAGGGCCTACTGTAAGCTCTTAGGAAAAGGAAAGGAAAGGTCCCCTGTGCAAGCACCAGTCATTTCCAACTCTTTGGTGACATTGCTTTCACAACGTTTTAACAACAGACTTTTTACGGGGTGGTTTGCCATTGCCTTCCCCAGTCTTTTTACAATTTCCCCCAGCAAGCTGGGTACTCATTTTACCAACCTCAGAAGGATGGAAGGCTGAGTCAACCTTGGTCTGGCTACCTGAATCCATTTTCCTCCGGAATCAAACTCAGGTCATGAGCAGAGAGTTCAGACCACAGTACTGCAGTACTGCAGAAGCCTGTGCCACCCTTTCTCCACTTCTTATGTGATTTTGGGTGGCAAGTGGCTTGCTGGCTTTTTGACTATGAGAGGGTGGGTGGCCAAGGAGAACCCCAGGTGAGTGAGGCCTACTTGGGATGTCTGGATCTCTAGCCAGCCCAAGCAGGCCTCGCTCACCCAGGGCTCTCCTTTTTTGCATTGGAGTGCTTTTGGCTGTGAGGGGCAGCATATGCTAATGAGTTATACTAATGAACTCTGCTACAACCCCTGACATCCCCTGCCACAACCCCACAACAAAACAACCCCTGACAATACTGTCCTTTGTGATCTCATAGGGCAAGGCAAAATTTTCCTGTAGCAAAAAGGTAAGGGATTCATTGTTCCTTCCCATTTCCATCAGCGTCAGATTATATCCCTGATGATATAATCTGAAGAGCCACCAGAAGGGCAGTTTCCCACTGCAGGAGTTGGAAGGATGCTGTTGCGAGTGGTTCAAAGGGCGGACATGTAAGTTGTGCTAGGGTGAGGATAAGACTCCAGACTGGCACCATGGGCCGAATGGGAGGATGCAAGCACATAAGTCCTTTGAGGAAGGTTTTTTGTAATGTGAGAAAAAAAAAACAGTTCCTCCCTCAATGAGGACGTGAAAGGCCGAAATAGGAGAAAGGTGAACTTTTAATGAGGAGAAACAGAGTTCTGAATCCCGATGGGAGAGAAGGTAGGCAGAGATCAATGTGTGGGGAGGGATGGTGGGTCAATGGTAGAGCATCTGCTTGGTAAGCAGAAGGTCCCAGGTTCAATCCCCGGCATCTCAGCTAAAAAGGGTCCAGGCAAATAGGTGTGAAAAACCTTGAGACCCTGGAGAGCCGCTGCCAGTCTGAGTAGACAATACTGACTTTGATGGACCGAGGGTCTGATTCAGTAGAAGGCAGTTTCATATGTTCATATGAATTGGTTTGTGAGATTTGCCTCTGCTTTATAAGGAATGCAAGGTACAGAATTACAGTTTTGGTATTAAAAAAACCAGTTTGTAAACTTTAAAAAGAAAATAAGGATGCTTGCATATGAGTCATTGATTTTCCAAAGCCTACATGTTACCCTTTTTTTTTTTTTGACAGTTTGTGTGTGTGTGGTATAGCCAGGAGATCCTACGATTGCCTGGCAGTCAGAAATTCTAGCTCTTTAGTGTTATCCAAGATGCACCATGAGGAGGTGAGCCAGAATTACACCCTTTTTGAGCGTGGCCCTGCTACAGAAGTAGCTGTTATCATCCCAGGGACTTGTGGTTTGGTTGCAACTCCAAAAAAAATCTGTGGCTGTTATATTTTTTTTTGGGGGGAGGGGTATTAGCAATTGCAAGCTGTGGCGGTGATCAGTGTCTCACGGGAGATCCTTTGCAGAAACTGGTTTTTGTGGATGGAGATGGCCTTAATTACATTTTCCTTCCAGAGAGCCCTGACAGGCAAAGGAGATAAGGACTTTGAAAAGGCAGGGGGAGCAAATGTCTCACTCTTGGAGACGGAACTGGTGCATTTCTATCTGTTTTACAGTGCAGTTGCTCCTAATGGAGATGTATGGCACACTCCGTTAGCAGCAGGGGAGTTCAGAGCCGCGCTGTAAGCGATGCCTGAACAGGGGAGAAACCAGGGATGAGTTGGGAGTTCTGCCGTTATAGGAATGCGTTCAGTTGCCTTCTCTGGAGCCACTCAGCCCTGAGCGATCTGCTCTGGCTGGTAACACCTCTCCAACAGCTAGGGGATGTCTTTCCTAGCACCTGCTGCCTATTTTTAGCAAAAGGGATTGAATCTGCGGCCTTCCTCGTGCCAAGCAGGTGCTCTGCCACTTGGGGTCCTGCCAAAGATACTGCCTGAAGCTACCAAATTTGACTGCCAGTCCCTCCAGCTAAGCTGTCTTCAACCTTTGCGAGATCCCACTGGGCATGAGATGCAAGCACCGGACAGGAAGAGAACGATGCAGAATTGCGACCTCGTGTCAAAACGAGGACCCTTGACAGCAAACCCAAAAAGATGAGGATGGGAAACATGAGACGTACTGGATCAGGAGGTGTACTGTAGTGTAATACAGGGCTTTTTTTTGTAGCAGAAGCTCTTTTGCATATTAGGCTACACCCCCCTGATGTAGCCAATCCTCCAAGAGTTTACAGCTGGCCCTGTAAGAAGAGCCCTGTAAGCTCTTGGATGATTGCCTACATCGGAGGGGGGGGGGTGTGTGTAGCCTAATATGCAAATGAGTTCCTACTACAAAAAAAAAGCCCTAATGAGGAAGAAGGCATGAATAAATCCTCTGCACCACCAAGTGACATCTCCTTGTCACTCTGCTGATCCTCTTTAGTGTCTGTGCAAAGAGAGGCAGGAAATGTGGTGTCCTGATCTCATTCACCTTGGAAGCTAAGCAGTATCAGTCCTGGTTGGTACTTGGATGGGAGACCGCCAAGGAAGTCCAGGGTTGCTACGCAGAGGCAGGCACTGGCAAACCACCTCTGAACGTCTCTTGCCTTGGAAACCCTACAGGGTCTCCGTAAGTCAGCTGCACTTTCTACCACCTATAGGGCCTCACGACTCAGCAGGTGTGGTTCTGCAGCCCACCTGAGGGTCCTGAGCTGAGGCTTGAAGACCAGTGCTCTGAATTGGAACCAGCCAGCTTTTAAACCCCATTCCGCCCAAATCCTTTGCTTTTTTAAGCCCCCAGACTTCTATACATCTCATGCTCTCCGGCATAGCCTTTTATACCTCTTCCTTTTTTTAGCAGCAAGGAATTGGGTTGAATCCAACCCACTGTCTGCTTTGTCTGGCAGTGGTTTTCCTTGGTTTTGGGAAATGATAAACGGAAGGTCTTGAATCACATTTGTGACCCAAGATCTATTAACTGGAAATGCCAAAGGCTGAACCTTGGACTTTCTGCATGGAAAGCTTGTGCTCTGATATAAAGCTAGCTGACTTAGAATGTTGGTCTGCCTGCTTTGCAATTCTTGGTAAAGTTCCACCCTCTTAGCCCATTGACTTCAGTGGACTTGGAAGGGTATGACTGTTGGGGACAATGCCTTGAGGGGTAGAGTTTGGGGAGGTGAGAGAGCTCAGCAGGGACTTGATATCTTTCTAGGACTTCAGGTTAGAACATAAGAAGAGCCCTGCTGGATCAGATCGGTGGTCCATCTAATCCAGCATCTTGCCTCACATAGTGACCAACCAATTAATCTGGAGGGCCCAACAGACTGAGCACAGAGGCCAAGACCTCTTTTCTTGATGTGTGCTTAGAGAGCACACGAAAGTTTACGTTCTAAATAAAACTTGGTTGGTCTTAAAGGTGCAACTTGGCTCCTGCTTTGTTCGAGTGCCTCTGAACGTGCAAGTTCCCCTCAGTCACCAAGGCTAGTAGCCATTAATGGGCTTATTCTCCATGAATCGATCTAATCCCCTTTAAGGCTGTTTACTCTTGTGGCCATCACTACATCCTCAGGTAGTGAATTCCACATTTTAATCACTTTCTGTGTAAAGGAGTATTCCCGTTTGTCATGGGAATAGGTTCCCATCCTGAACCTATTCCCCATCAGCTTAATTGGATGCCTTTGAGTTTTAGCATTTTGGGAAAGGGAGAAAAATTTCTCTTTGTCAACTCTCTTTGCATAATATTGTAAACCTCTCTCATGTCTGCCCTTACTCTTCTCTTTTCTAAACCGAAAAGTCCCAGACTCTTCAGCCTTTCCTCATAGGGAAGGTGCTCCAATCCCCTCGTCATCTTGGCTGCCCTCCTTGGTACTTTTTCCAGCTCTGTCTTTTTTGAGATACGGTGACCATAACTGTACACAGGTATTCCAAATACGGCTGCACCATAGATCTATAGAATGACATAACATCAGCCGTTTTATTTTCACTCCCATTCCTAATAATCCCTGACATTGAATTTGCCTTTTTCATTGCTGCAGCTCTCTGGGTTGACACTTTCATTGAGCTGTCCACTATAACCTGAGGATCTTTTCCTCTCTCAGCTTCAGCAGGGTTCTCCTAGATCTTATGGCATACCATAGAAGGGTCTGCCCTTTGAAGTTGTCACTGTGTGTAGGGGAGCTGGTCATTGCAGTCTGGAGATCATAGGTAAATCTGAGTCAACTCCAGATCCTACCTTTCGACTCTTAGGACTGTGCTGCTAGTTTTGTCTTGGTGTTCCATAAGAGAGCTTTCCTGGTGTCCAAAATCCATCTCTCAAGATAGCTGTTTACTGCACCTCATGGTAGAACCATCTCTGGTTTTATTAATAAACTGTACTGAGGTATGCTTCTCATCAAGCGTAAGAGCAGCCATGTTGGATCAGGAGGTCCACCAGTGGGGCCAGAACTCCAGAAACCCTCCCGTTGTTCCCCACTGAAACACCAAGAGTACAGCTCCAGACACAGTGTTCCATCTATTGTGGCTAATAACCACCTATGGACCTCTGCTCCATGTGTTTATCTAGTCCCTTTACAGAGTCATAAAATGTCCCACTTTGGGATAACTGTGGCTGCCCTTTGTCACTTTGTGCACAGATTCTGTAGACATTTCCCACCTCTGGAGGACTCTGAGCCTGGAGAAGAGAACTCAGGTGGTTACTAAGGTCATGACTTGGTGATGTGGGCACAGAGCGAGAGAAAGAGAGTGAAATTTTGTACGTATGAGTCTTTTCTGTTGGCAGTGCTGCTCTGGACTGACATTTCCATGTAGAGCCAAGAATGTTTCCTGTCAAGCAGGGATCTGGATTTGTATGTGGGAGGAAAGGGGCACAGCTCTGCTTAGAACCAAGGTGGATAATAACATTGACTCAGGAATGAAACTCAGGGTATTTTGTTTTATTTTCAGTGGCTTGCTGTTGATGAATGAATAGCCAGAGCAGGAGACATTTTAAAGACTGGGAAGCCTTAACCTTAACCTGTCCTTCCATCCTTCTCACTGCATCTTGATTCTGTTTTTCTCTGAGTTGGGTAAAATGAATAGGCATGTGATTTTTAAAATATATCTATATTTGACATTACAATTTTTATGTCTCAAACCCACACACGCATGCCTCTCCCTGAACTGTACTTTTAGTAGTAGTTGCAACATGAGATCCTCCCATTCTTTGCGGACCTGAATTAGTGGATTTTTTAAAAAGCAAAGAAAGCAAACGCTTTTAGAAGTCCCCACGGAAATAGTGAGCTTTGTTGTGTTATTTTGGTTGGTCTTAATTGTTTTTGAAAAATTAATTAAGCACTCCTTGTTGGGTTTTGCTTTGGACCAATGTGGCTACCTAGTTTTTGTAAAGCTAAAGTTAGTGAAGGTTAGTAGAGTTCATTTGAAATGTGGTGTCGGACTTTTACGGATACCGTCAGCTGCCAAAAATACAGATCAGTGGGTTCGAGATCAAATCAAGGCCAAACTCTCCCTAGAAGTTACAGTGACTGAGGCTGTGGTACTTTGCTCGCATTATGAGAAGAAAAGAGTCACCGGAAAAGACAATAATATTAAGAAAAGTTGAAAGCAGCAGGAAAAGAGGCAACCCAGCATGAGATGGATTGATTCTGCAAAGGAGCCCACGGCCTTCCGTTTGCAAGACCTGAGCAAGGCTGTTAACGATGGGAAGTTTTGGAGGAGGTCATGAATTTGTAGGGCCACCATCACTCAGAAGTGACTTGACAGCACTTAACACACACAAGGTTTGTGAGATTTTGGGGGAAATGGGCAACACATGGGGCAGACTGGGAAGCAAAAATAGCCCTGAAAGAACCCCATACCTCTAGCCTTTTCCCCAACAGAGAGAGGAAAGGAGCAAAGCTGGCTCCCTCACAGCAGTGGCCGCTTGCCCTTCTTCCTTGGGGCTGGGGTGGTCCCGGTAAGGGGAGGTGAGTCCCCAGGCCATCAGCTCACCAAAATTTTTCCCCAGTGGCCTTCATGGCTAATCCACCCCTGACAATACAACCTATCAGAGACTGGAGTTGAGCTAGTAAATATTCCTGGCAATTACGGGCAAGGCTGAGGACTCTGTCCTCCTTTTCTCCACTCATCCTGACAGCTGAGTTATTCTTTTCCCAAGGGGTTTAAGGGAGAGAAGGAAAGACGTTAATGAGTTATATGCTAATTATATTCGTAGGGCTGTAAGCACATATCCCTTCGCCTGAAGTCAGTGACACTGAAACAGCTGAGGTGTGCCCTGGTTCATGGGCTTAGAAAGAGGGATCCCACCAGCTCTTAACTAGCTAATCTGATTGAGCACATTGGGACAACTTCTGAGTACAGAATCAAGTTCTGTTGTGTGTGTTGATCCTTGGAGATGGTGGGATGGGACATGTCCCGCTTGTTGAATGCTCATTCTGTGTGTCGTGTTTGAAGCAGACAGAGTCTAAAGCAGAGGTGGCCAGACTTACTCAGCATAAGAGCCAGATAGAATAAATGTCAGATGTTTGAGAGCCACAAGACGGAAACGTTGGATATTTGAGAGCTGCAAGACAGGAAGGAAGGGTGGTAAGGAGGATAAAAAGAAAGCAAATAGATGGGGAGGTGGAGGTGGAAATAAAGCAACTTTAACTTTAAATGCATTCTCCAAGCCACTGGATGGCTTGGAGAAGTGATTTAAAGAGAGAAAAACCCTTCTCCAATTCAGCCAATGGGGCAGTGGGGGCTTCGAGAGCCACACAATATGTATGAAACAGCCACATGCGGCTCCTGTTTGGCCAGTTTGGCTAAAGGGAGCCAAGCCCCTCTGTAAACCCAGAATCTAAAATTCCTTGTCACAGCCAGAAGCCAAGAAGGCTGTAAAGCAGAGCAGGGCAAACCCAAGGCAGAGGCCATGGCTCAGAGGTAGAGCAGCTGTTTTGTGTGCAGAAGGTCCCAGGTTCAAACCCTGGCATCTTTAGTTTCAAAAGGATCAGTTGCTGGGAGGTGTGCAAGACCTCCACCGGAGACTCAGGAGAGCTGCTGCCAGCCAGAGTCAATAACAGCAACCTTGGAAGGCCAGTGGTCTGACTGAGTAGAAGGCAGCTTCATTTCTTCCTGCTGCTAGACTTACATTTGCACTGACCAGTGACTGTAGTTACACGCATCCGTCGGGACTTGCAACTCCGTTCTGCCAGCAAAAGTGCTTTTCCCTGGCAGGGTGAGCCTTTTCCTGGTGCAAGCTGCTTGCAGTTGGAGGAGAGCATCTCTAAGAGCAGGATGGGCCCTCAGCATGGAATCCGTCATTCAGATTAGTCCCCTGATTAAGAAGTGAGTGCAAATTCGGAAGCAAATAGTTCCATCCTACATACTTCTTCCTAAACGTATGTGAAAAGCGAGCTAGAGCCAAAATGTGGGTATCTCTTAATCAGGGCTGGACCTGCCACTAGGAAAACTAGGTGATTGCCTAGGGTGCCTGCCTTCTAGGAGCACCGAAGTGGGCACCCCATGTGACTTGATGATTTTATCAGTGCGGGGGGGGGGGGCACCAGAAGTTAGCCTAGGTAAGACTAACTTCTGGTGCCTCCACATTGATAACATAACTGCGTGACATGGGGGGGGGGGGCGGCCAATTTGTCGCCCCCAGAAGGGTGGTGCCCTAGGCAATTGCCTAATTTGCCTAGTGGCAGCCTCACCCTGGCAGGATATAAACTATCTAAATGAGTATCTCTAGGTGTCTGTTCTCCACCTTTGTTACATCCAACATGCAGCGTCTTCAGAGTACTTGAACTCATCCCTTATCATCGCATCTCCTCCGACGTTATCTTTCTGCATCTCGAGATCTCCCATTTTGGCTTCAGGCAACGTCTGGGCAGGGTGGGGGTGGTGATTGCATTTCCTAAACATTATTTTTGTTGTTGCCTGTTGTTTCTGGCGATGCCCTGAATTGATGAGCTCCTCTTTGTATATTTCCTAAAACAGGAGAGGGGAATCAGCCATGATAGCTAAATGGAACTTCATTGTTCAGAGGCAGTATACCTCTGAATTCCAGGGCTTTCTTGCCCTGTGTGTGAGTTTCTCGGAGATATCTGGCTGGCCAATGTTGGAAGCAATATGTGGACATGAACTGGTATTGACAACAATTGGGATTTCTAAGAAGTATTTGCTGGGCCTATAGATTTTTGTTGTTGATCCTTGCTGCCATGTCACTTGGTAGTATGTACACATGTTCTTTCCCCCCTGTGCACATTAGTGGAAGGAATTTTTGGTCCAGCTAAGGATGCTAGGCTCCAGGTGGAGGCTGGAATCTCCTGGAATTACAGCTCATTGCCAGACTACAGAGATCAGTTTCCCTGGAGAAAATGGCTGCTTTGGAGGGTGGACTCTCTGGCATTGTCCCCCACTGAGGTCCCTGTTCTTCCCAGGCTCTACCTCATAATCTCCAGGGATTTCCCAACTTGGATATGGCAACTGTAGGTTTAATCAACAGGCACAGATTAACTTCATCTATTAAATGAAACTCTGGCTTGAAAGCCTCACTCCCCTAATCTCAGGATTTTGAAGAATGGCTGTGACATGCACAACGGGAAAGGAATGGGCTTTGTAGCTTGTCAAAGGCATTGTGTTGCTGTTGTTGTTTTCACAGCTCCAGGGACAAAAGGGAAACAGGAATGCCCACTGCTCACCTTTCCCAGAATGGATTACAGAAATGGGACCCGGGTTTGCTGTGAACAGCTTGCGTCATTAGCTCTGGATCTCACTGAGGAAAAACCTTGTGTGCAGAAATCTAGCTTGATAGGGAGAAGGTTTTAGTTTAGTCTTGTCCCTGGTGTGCTGGCTTTCTAAGTCAGACTTTTTTTCTGCTTAACATGCTATGTTAAGGCTGTATCATTTATACCCCACTTTTCTCGCCACTGGGAACCTCCAGCAGCTTACATCCTTCTCTTCTCCGTTTTATCCTCATAATAACCCTGTGAGGTAGGTTAGACTGAGACTGATTCCCCACTTGTCTCAGTCTCGCACTCCTCTTCTCCACGGCTCTTCTGTCCGATTTCTCACAAGCTGCCGCGGGGCTGCAATTCGCTCTGCTTCTTTCCCAGGGCAAGCAGAAACTGGTTTTCAGAGGATCTTGCTTGCCATGGGAAAGAGGCGGAGCAAGCTGCAGCCCTGCAGCAGCTTATGCAAAATTGGACAGAAGCCCCATGGAGAAGAGGAGCGTGAGACCGGGACAAGGCTAGTGGGGAATTGGTCTGAGAGAATGTGACTGGCTGAAGTTCATGCAGTGAGCTGCCACTGGGTTCTCTTTCTCTCTCTTTTGGATCTTTTTAAAATATGTAAGCTTCAGTGTGCTTTTTTTAGTAGAAAAGCAGGATAAAATAATATTCTGAGTAACCTTGGATCATCATATTGGAAGAATAATACAGTGGACCAAAATGCATGCCTGTTATGACTGAGCCAGTTTGGTGTAGTGGTTAAGTGTGTGGACTCTTATCTGGGAGAATCTGGGTTTGATTCCCCGCTCCTCCACTTGCACCTGCTTGGAATGGCCTTGGGTCAGCCATAGCTCTGGCAGAGGTTGTCCTTGAAAGGGCAGCTGCTGCGAGAGCCCTCTCAGCCCCACCCACCTCATGGGGTGTCTGTTGTGGGGGAGGAAGATAAAGGAGATTGTGAGCCGCTCTGAGACTCTGAGATTCGGAGTGGAGGGCGGGATATAAATCCATTGTCATCATCTTCTTCTGAATCTTCAACAAAAGGGAGGTGGGGGGATGATTGGAAGGAAAGGAGGTGTCTTAAAAATGTAGGCCAAAAAAGTGAAGGGTCAAATCAATCATTATTATGGCCCACCATTCCCACTGCTGCTCAATAATGACTTCATAAAAGGGTGAGATGTTCTGATGTAAGCTTGAGTTTGATGGCATGCTATAATCAGCATGCTGCACTTATCCACAGATCTATAAATCCATGAGAAACTCTCTGATGTAATCCACATGCCAGGCTCTGGACTCTACCCCAGTGGGGTGCCAGTCAGTCTCTCCTGTTGGTATGCACCTTGTTTCTGAATTTATAGCACTGAGTTCTGATCAGTTAGCTTGGGGAAAAGAAACTGATGCAATTCTCTTTGGGAAAAGCATGACCTTTTATGAGCATGTGAAACTGCTAAGTTATATAATATGGCAGACTTTTTTATGGGGTGGTTTGCCATTGCCTTCCCCACTAATCTACATCCCCCCCCCCCCAGCAAGCTGGGTCCTCATTTTACCGACCTTGGAAGGATGGAAGGCTGAGTCAACCTGGAGCCAGCTACCTGAACCCAGCTTCCTCCGGGCTTGAACTCAGGTCATGAGCAGAGAGTTAGGACTGCAGTACCGCAGCTTTACCACTCTGTGCCTTAATGTACCATGCCTTTATAGAGGGAGAATGTTCGTCTTTCCACTTAAGTGCAACAACAGTTTTAGCTGCAGTTAATAAAACCATTATTAGTTCTCTATCTGGCTTTTGAATATACTTAGATTCCCAAAGATTTAAAAGAATCAGGGTTGGAGAAAGTGGGACCAAAACCCTGTGATTTGAAAAATTTCTCTAACAACCTGATTCCAAAAAGTGCCAATCACAGGGCAGGATCACCAAGTATGAAAAAAAAAATCTGCCTTAGCCCCACATCTCTTCCAGAGGTGATCCCCTGCCTCTGTGCCATGCCCTTGGTATTCCTTGGAGGCACCACCCAAATACTAACCAGAGATGACCCTGCTTAGCTGCCAAGATCAGCCAAGACAAAGCTTGCCTGGGCCATCCAGGTCAGGGCAGTGGCACTTTAAAGACTATCAGATTTATTTTAGCAAAGGTTTTGTATCTGATGACGTGAGCTTTTGCTCTGCTGGAATAAATCTTGGTCCTCATTCGAGTGCCACTGGACTCCTGATTCTTTTGCCGCATGCCACTGAGCCAGGGCCCCTCTCTAGGATATAAACCTATGGAACAGCATCACACTGAGTTGCAGCGTTCAGCGCTGGCCCTGGTACTCCGTGCCACTTGGGGAAAAGCAAGAAACGTGTAACCAGATATGGCAAGGATAACGAGCTAGAGCCTGGAGCTGGCACATCTTGCTTTTATGTTTCTTGTTACAAGTTTGATGCAGCCTTTGGTAACTGGACAAATGAGCTGTCAGCTGCTATAAGAATCATCAGTGGCTAATTAGCATTTCCCCTTCATGTTCTGCGAGGATGTTTGTGTGGGGGGTGGCAGGGTTAGTGGAGGTTTGTGGCAGCAACGGAATGGGGGTTGGGGACGGTGACAAGTGATTAAATTTGTATCCAGCCCTTTTGTTAATATTCCTCAGGTGGGCTGGTGAAATCCAGACCACACAAAAGGAGTCGCTGAAACGGATGTCAGATTGAAAACTGGCACCTCGCTCTCTGGCTGGCCGTTGCTGAGGCTGTGCGTTCAAAGCAGGGGCAGCAGAAGGAAACTGTCCTTGGCGCTCGTCTCTGCTGCTGGCAGCGTTCTCTCTCTGTCAGCGGCAGCAATGACAAATGGCAGTCCTTTGGAAAATGTGGGACATGCCGGCTGCTGAGCCACGCTGCCTTCTCCATTGTTCTCAGGGCTAGTTGCCGACTTCCTCCTCCCAAGCTCTCCGCCCAGTAGTGAAATTGACTAGCCCCATTTGCAAGCAGATGCTGGTCCAGTCAATTTCACGCCAGTCCTAACCAGAATTTCAGTCTCAGTCTCTGTCTCTCTCTGTGTCTGTCTGTCTGTCTGTCTGTATCTCCCTCCCAGTGGCTGGAGCAAAATGAATTTTTATATACTTAGCTGTGACCTTCCTTGCTTTGGCCCACCAGAAATTCTCTTCTTAAAGAAGATAGATGGCCTGGAAGAGTTTGCCTGCTCAGTAGTCTTAGTGATAGGATTAAGTGTTGCCTAGTGTGTCTTGGCTTTGGGCTCACCAGGCCTGTGATTACTAACTCCAGCTTGGGAAATGCCTGGGGATTTGGGGTGGTACTGAGGAGGGTGCTTAATGAAGATCAGTCCAGTCTCTGAAGCAGCCATTTCCTCCATGGGGACTGATCCTTCTTGTCTGGGGACCAGAAGGAAATCTGGGGGAATGGCAGGCTCAGCGTGGAGATTGGTAACCCTCAGACAGACCTAATGTTTATATTCATGGCCAATGTGATGTGACAGTGTTCTCCTACACATGCTCAGAGGGCAGTGTTGAGCCCCACTTTGTGGGGTGAGAGGCAATATATAAATTGAAAGAACAACAACATTTTACAGTAAAAAGAATCAACCTGTCACTCATTCTTAAGAGACTTTATGAAAATAACCAAATTTAAAACGTGCAAACATTTATTTAATTGAAACTCTTCTATGCAGCCTTTCCACCCCAAGGCGGTGAACATACTTTAAGAAGAAGAAGAAAATATTGGATTTATATCCCGCCCTATACCCTGAAACTCAGAGTCTCAGAGCGGTCACAATCTCCTTTACCTCCCTCCCCCCCACAACAGATGCCCTGTGAGGTAGGTGGGGCTGAGAGAGCTCATACAACAGCTGTCCTTTCAGGGACAACTCCTACGAGAGCCATGGCTGACCCAAGGCCATTCCAGCAGCTGCAAGTGGAGGAGTGGGGAATCAAACCTGGTTCTCCCAGATAACAGTCCGCACACTTAACCATTACACCAAACTGTTAAAAACATTTTAGCAGTAAAAATATTTTAAATAAATCATATATACAACAATTCAATAAAAAAGGAACATATAAACATGGGTGATAGGCCATCTTGCTAAGTCCTGGAAGGCTGCAGTCTTTCGTGCGGCTGATCAGAGCCTTCTGCCGCTGATGTTTGTGCCTCCAATAAGCGAATTCTCCCAAAATAGTAACAGACCAACGCTGGAGCCTTCACATTGGGTGGCTGCTGTCAGTTCTCCCCAGACTCACCATCACTTGGAGCACTTTGATCATCTTAATTTCCAGTAAAATATGGGGGATGGGGGAGAGTGAATCATCCTTCACTTGCAATCTGGATGCGGCTTTCCTCGCTTGATTATTTATGAGCTTTGTTTGGTTTGGTCAGAAAAAAAAAAACCACCGTCTAGATGGAGAGGCCATATCTAGGAAACAATGAGGCTGATATTCTCTCTCGAATTCAGAAATACGTGGAAGGAGGAGATGTATTCCTCGACGTTTCCTAGCATTAAAGGAGGAACACACAGCTCCTGGCATTAGCGGGTCAATTTGACCATTGAAGGCTTTCGAAAGGTTTGGTGTCATTGAGCTGGCGGGCTTGAGGTTATAGTGGATTGTCTTTTTCAAAGTATTTTGGTTTGTGAATATACAGTACAGTAACTGTTTGCTTTTTACACTTTTTTATTTTTATGGTGCTTTAAAAAAAAAAACGGAATTAAAATAGAACGTTTCAGATAGATGGGGGGAGGTCAGTTTTAAAAACAAGCAAGACAGAGCAGAGTTTGCACCAGAGTCATGGAGAACAGGAATGTATTTATTCATTTATAGTCAGCTTTTCTCACAGAGGCTCCAGTCGTCACTGAATAGTGAAAAGATGTGTTTGTTTGTACTTCATATTTCTGCCCAGAGAGGCTGACATCTTTCTCCTGTCCTCCACTTTATCCTCACAACAACCCTATGAGGGAGGTTAGGTTGGCAGTGTGTGACTGGCCCAAGGTCACCCAGCATGCTCCCGTGGCAGAGTGGGGATTTGACCATGAGTCTCCCAGCTCCTAGTCCAGCGGTGGCCAAAGTTGCTTAATATAAGAACCACATAGAATAAACATCAGATGTTTGAGAGCCAGAAGGAAGGAAGGCAAATGGATGGGAGAGACAGAGGTGGAAAGAAAGCAGCTTTAGCTTTAAATGCATTTTCCAAGCTCAGTGGGGCATAATGCTATAGCAGGGGTGGCCAAACTTGCTTAATGTAAAAGTTACATAGAATAAATATCAGATGTTTGACAGCCACAAAACAGGCGGAGGTAGAGGTGGAAAGAAAGCAACTTTAACTTTAAATGCATTCTCCAAGCCACCAGTGATTTAAAGAGACAAATGCCTTCTCCAAGCCAGCCGATGGGGTGGTGGGGGCTTTGAGAACCATACAGTTTGGCCTTCCCTGTCCTAGTCCAACACTCCAACCACTGGCTGCCAGAGATACTGATGAATCTGCCTCCTGGATTTGCCTACGAATAACATTCCATAATGCAATGAAATTATTCGAGATGGTTTTTCCTTCTCAAAGTCAATGAGAAGGGAAGGGCTGTGGCTTGGTGTCTGAGCATTTGCAGAAATTTCCCAGTTTGAATCCCCAGCATCTCCATTAAAAGGGTCCCAGGTGTTTGAAAAGAGCTTTTTTTCTGCTGGAGACCCTGGAGAGCTGTGACCAGCCAGAGAAATCAATACTCCGCTACATAGACCGGTGGTCTGACTTGGTATAAAGCATATCCCAAGTTACTCTTTTGTTGACTTGTGAAACAAACAAATCTACAACCTCTTCTGAGACTTGTGCAATTTAAGGGAATCAGTCAGAAGACAGTTGATTTGTTAATTCATGAGCCAATTACATTATTTTACATTTTTAATTAAATTCTTTAATTAATGCTTGACTGGTTGATTTTTTTTTTTTTTGCTTGCTAGTCAATTAAGTTAATGTGCATACTACTAACATCTCAGTATCGGTGATCCAGAAGGGAATATAAACCTACTAGGTAGTACCATTGGTTGCTTTCATACAGAGTTCTTGCTCTGGTTTTTTTCTGCCTTGCCCCCTCCCCCCGCCAAAAAACCCCACGTGTAGTGCTTTTGAGGGGGGATTTAGCATGACGTTATTGAATGCTCACCTTCCAGGTTATCTTCTGCTCTGCAGTATCCGAAACCTGGTTTGGTCCGTTTTTCCTATGTGGATCATACTTGTTTTATACGGAACGTATTCTTCCTGTTCAGATCACATTTGGGGGCAGTGCAAATGGAAAGGTGCAGATTTTCTGTACCTCCTTGCCCATATCTGGCACCACTTCTTCCCCTTTCTCCTGGTGGTAATGTGGAAAGTGCCATCTACAGCACTCGATATTCCCAGGCGGCCTCCCATCCAAGTACTAACCAGGCCCAACCCTGCTTAGCTGCCGAGATCAGATGAGATTGAGTGTGGTTCAGGGTGGTATGGCCGTAGGCAAGTGCCATTTTGCCGCAACCAGCTTACAAAGACCCTGTTGGGTTTTCAAGGCGAGAGTCATCCAGAGGTGGTTTGCCATGGCCTGCCTCTGCGTCGTGACCCTGGACTTCCTTGGTGGGTTTCCATCCAAATACTAACCAGGGCTGACCCTGCTTAGTTTCTAAGATCTGACGAGATTGGGCTAGCCTGGGCCATCCAGGTAAGGGACCCTTTTCCCTATTGCCCATTATTTCCCCTCCTGCTGCCAGTGCCCAGGTCTTTTCATCTGTAGTAGATATTTATTTATTTAGCATATTCTACTTTCCTCCCCTGTGAGGACTTAAAGTAGCTAACAGTACACGAAGAGAAAGTAAAAAGCAAACAAGAAGGGGGAAAGATGGGGGGGGGGGGCTGGTGTGTAAGAAACAAATGCTTTGCGTCCTGTAGTTGCTGCAGATGCCTTTGCAGTGCAGATGCCAGTCCCCAGGTCTGGGTGGGGAATCAAACCCAGTTCTCCTAGATTAGAGTCCGCCACTCTTAGCCTTAACACCGAACTGGCCCAAGGTGAGGTTGATGGCTTGGGAAGGGGCAGGCTGGGGTGGAAGCAATCACACACACACCTGTATTTTACAGGTGTCTTCTTGAACACTTCTGACGATGACGACGACATTGGATTTATATTCCGCCCTCCACCTTGAATCTCAGAGTCTCAGAGCGACTCACAATCTCCTTTATCTTCCTTCCCTACAACAGACACCCTGTGAGGTAGGTGGGGCTGAGAGGGCTCTCACAGCAGCTGCCCTTTCAAGGACAGCTCTGCCAGAGCTATGGCTGACCCGAGGCCATTCCAGCAGCTGCACGTGGAGGAGTGGGGGAAAAAACCCGGTTCTCCTAGATAAGAGTCCGCGCACTTAACCAATACACCAAACTGGCTCTCTGAGTGTTCAGCAAAGACACCTACCAAAATGGGAGCAGTTTCGGGTCAAAAGCAGAAGCGTTTGTGCACTTGGGAAAGCAAATGAGTCACCAGTATCAGTCCTCAGCTGGTGTCTCAAAGAGCAGGCGGTGAACCTCAGATGCTCTCACTGGCCCTGAAATGCAGGGCAAGGGCATGAGAAAAATAAAAATGGAAACCCAGGAGCTAGAAAGGTCCAGGAGGTATTTCCCTCCCTTTCATCTTCCTCGTTTCATAGCCTTTAGATCTCTGCCCTCCCCTCGACCTGCGAGGAGCTCGGCTTCTCAGACAGCATGACATGAGAACCGGCAGGCCAGCGTTTTTGGTTTTGAGTTTTTTTTCTCTTCCAAATTACCTAGATCAAAGTCTTGATTAGGGTGTAGCCTGGCTGCCAGATCGGTGTGCGAATCCTCCACATGCAAGCTGCCGTGGCAGCCCCACGCCTTTCTTGTGGGTAAGGAATAATTAATGCAGACTAATGTAAAGTGAATTGCATCGGGCTTCTTTGTGGCCAGTTTTGATTTGAAATGAATTTATGGACGTCACTTTATGGACGTCTTCAGAGTTGTAAAAAGGGCGTCTGCTTCTCCAACCTGGCAGACAACACCTTTTCTTAAATCTGCCCCTTGAGAACGCCTGGTCTCAGGAGTAGCGTGCCAAGATTCTTGCAGATTGAGCAGCTATGCAAAGCCCCAGCCGCAGGTACTCCAGGAAGAATGCAAAGCAGGCTTTGAATCCACTCAAATGTTTTGTGCTGCGTCAGTACAGTCAGCGACAGTCTTGGCTGAATATGGGCCAGGATTGCCTGATAGCTGCTTCTCCCTGTGTTTGACAGAATTTGGATGTTGCAAGAATTCCACCTGACTTAGCATTGGCAAGGAATAGCTAAATGATGCAAATCAGGCAATGTATGTTGGGGAAAGGATAGAGAGATTTTTTTTTTCTTTCTTTCCCAAAACTCGGAGGCACTTGATTTTGAGAGCCAGTTTGGTGTTGTGGCTAAGTACGTGGACTCTTATCTGGGAGAACCGGGATTGATTCCCCGCTCCTTTACTTGCAGCTGCTGGAATGACCTTGGGTTAGCTATAGCTCTGGCAGAGGTTGTCCTTGAAAGGGCAGCTTCTGGGAGCTCTCTCTCAGCCCCACCTACCTCACAGGCAATACTCCCTCTAAGCTGTGGAGTCTTATGAGCAAAATTCCTGCTTTGTGAGCTACTGGCATTAACTAGCTGCTGCATTAATTAGCTTGCTCTGAGGCCATTTTTCCCTGAGCTAAGACGAAACTGTGTGAGCCAGAGGCTAAAAAACTGTGAGCTAGCTCACACTAACTCAGCTTAGAGGGAGCACTGCTCACAGGGTGTCTGTTGTGGGGGAGGAAGGTAAAGGAGATTGTGAGCTGCTCTAAGACGCTGAGATTCAGAGTGAAGTGTGGGTTGTCAATCCAGTATCATCATCATCTTCTTCGATCCCACTTTTCTTCCCAATGGCGGCCTTCTGACAGGCGCAATGGATGTATATTAAGCCAGAATCTTGCAAAACCAGGTTTCTAGTGCAAGTATTCCAAAGCTGAAATATATGTATGTTGCCTCTTTCAGATGAAATGGTGATTACACCCATCAAGAGGACTGTGTGTAACATGCTTTTGCTACATGTGTGGTCAGATGTGATGGCTCAAAAATGCTCGTAAGAGAGAGCCTATATGTGTACATCAGTGTGAGCAGAGTCATTACATATGTGACGGAAAGCAATGGGTTAACCATAAACTGAAGACGCACAGGACCTGCGTCAGGTGACCTGAGGGTGGGGGCAAAGTGCTCAGAGCTCTCAGGGAGGGAAAAGGTAGTTGAAGGAGAGAAACTGCAGTTTATGGTTAACCCATTGCTTTCCATCACAACATACATCCCATAAGGCACCTGGATTGGATGTTGAGAAAAGCTGAAAAGGGTGTTCGTGCATGACAGACACAACTGTTGCTCACTGCTTTTTAAAAATTTCTGGACAAACACTTAAAAGCTGCAATTGCACCATGAATGAGCACACATGGTTCAGAAGGTTCTTAACCATCACCACCACCACCACCCCAAAAAAGAAAGGAAAAGGAGAAACAATAAAGAAATCCTCCTAAGGGGATCTTAACAAAGAAAGGCATGAGGATGAGATAAAAGCAGGGCCAGCCCTGCCACTAAGCAAACTAGGCCATTGCCTAGGGCGCCGGCCTCCTGGGGGCACCAAATTGAGCGTCCCCCATGTGACTCGGTGATGTTATCAGTGCAGGGGGAGGGGCGCCAGGAGTTAGCCATGCCTAGGGTGCCAGGCAGTCTAGGGCTGGCCCTGGATATAGGAGATGCTGCCAGGTCTAGTTTGGGAAATTCCTGGAGATTTGGGGGTGGAGCCTGGGGAGGGGAGAGCTTGGGGCAGACAGGATAATGCCATAGAGTCTGCCTTCCAGCATGCCGTTTTCTCTAAGGGAACTGGTCTCCATAACCTGGAGACCGGTTTTAATTCTAGTCGATCTCCAGCCACCACCAGGAGGCTGGCAACTTGGGATGCAGCTATGAATGACACACGTTGATTCCCAAGGAAGTGCCCACCCTTGACACCTGATTGGCTGCATTATGCATATGTGAATAGGAAGATACTGTGTTTTCCCAGTTGTACTTCCAGCTGTAGGATAATGAGAAGAACACTCCTTCGCTCCCAGGAGAAATGTGCCCTTGAGAGAAGATATGCGGATTGTGCACACCAAAAGAGTCAAGTGTGTATGTAATGTACAAGAAGTTTTACTTGCCTTCATTCCAAAAGCCAGTGGAGTCACTGGTCGTTACCGTGATTTGAGCAGCAAACCGAGTGCAATGACCGGAGTTCGGATTCCCACTCAGCGAGTCAATCAGCCTTCCTCACAGGATATTTATGGGGATAAATTGTCCAGGGGAGGGGAAGTCATTTATGCAGCTCTTTGGAAGAAGGGTGGATTTAAAAAAAAAAAATTAATACATAAGAATTGTGTGATTCATGCCAGCGCATAATTGGTTTTTAACAAATCGCTGCTAGTCTCTCCCTCCCCCTCCCCCAAGAGTGAAAGGCATTTTATTTTTTAAGCTGTTTTCTCCTCTCTCTCTCTCTTCTCTATGCTAATTGCATTTCATTTTCCTCTCCTCTTGATGTCTATAATTACCTGTTGCATGTGCTGGAGCTCAGCCAGAATCCTTTGGGGGGGGGGGGAGGAGCAGTTCAGAGGATCATCTTCCCACAGGGATGATAACTCGAAAGGGTGAATCTGATTGAGCACCATGAATATTCCAGGGTGGGAACGGGCGATGTGGTGCTCAGCGAAACTGTTGCTCTCCTACTGAGAGTGGGACGGTTTCCAGAAGCCCAAGCCAGCCTGCCTTATGGGAAGCCTTCTGCATTAGGCAACCTGATTTGGATGCATAGCAACCACAGTGTTTATCATCCTAACTGGTGGGAGCACATGGCGCGGTGAGAAGGAGCGTGGTGTAGTGGTTAGGGCGTTAGATTGGGGAGAGCCCAGGGTTAAATCTCAACTCAGCCACAAAGCTCTACTGGGGGACTTTGGGATTGTCATGTGCTTTTGGCCAGTTTGGTGTAGTAGTTAAGTGTGCGGACTCTTATCTGGGAGAATCAGGTTTGATTCCTCACTCCTCCACGTGCAGCTGCTGGAATGGCCTTGGGTCAGCCATAGCTCTCAAGTTGTCCTTGAAAAGGCAGCTGCTGTCTCTCAGCCCCACCCACCTCGCAGGGTGTCTATTGTGGGGGAGGAAGGTAAAGGAGATTGTGACCACTCTGAGATTCAGACTGGAAGGCAGGATATAAATCCAATATCATCATCATTATCTTCTCCTCCTCTCCATTTTATTTAACTAGAAGAGAAGAAGGAGAATAGGTTTTATACCCCGCTTTTCTGTACCTTAAGGAGTCTCAGAGCAGCTTTACCATCATCTTCCCTTCCTCTCCCCACAGCAGACACCCTGAGGCAGGTGGGGCTGAGAGAGTTCTGAAAAAAGTCACCCAGCAGGCTTTGTGTGGAGGAGGAGGGGGGAATCAAATCCGGCTCTCCAGATTAGAGCCCACCACTCTCAATCACTACACCAAACTGGCTTTAGTTATACTTTGCTTTTCTCCCCACGTGACCCAGTGTAGCTTACAACCTCATCCTCCTAGATACCACTCTTGACAGTCTATTACACCACGCTGGCTTTGCCACATAGTGGTTGTGTGGCATGCAAGCTGCCCTGAATTCCTGGCAGCAGTGCATAGAATAAAGATATGATTGATGGATGACAGGAACCCTGTGCAGTATGTTAGCCTGTGAGGCCACACACCTGCCTTCCCAACCTATCAAACAAATTCTGTGGCTGAGCAGGGATTTAGACTGGGGTTTCTATCAACATCAGAAGCCAAACTCTTCAGCTGTCATTTATCAGGGTGTTATTCTTTTCACTATTTGTTCCACATTCTGTGGGTTGACAGAAACCGCTAGTTGTGTGTTTGATTTCTTAATTTTTTTTTTAAGAACCAAGACATTTTCTAGCATATGTTGCGGCTTACGCTTGATTCCCTGAACTCCAAGCTGCATAGATCACTCATGTGCCAGGTAATTGGGCTGCACGCTCTCTCCTACAAGAGAAAGCATCCAGGACTCTTAAGATTCTTGTCCTACAGCACTGAACAAGGTGCAGCGCACAGATATGCCCACACACACACACAATTTGATGAATGGAAGTGAGCGATGCTGAGAGCAAACACCCCCTCGTCAGGTCCCGCCTTGTGGTTTTCCTAAGTGTGCTTTCTGCATCTCCCTCTGATTTGGCTGTCAGCGCTCTCGGCATTCTGTCTGTCACTTCCAGCATCAGCTGAGGTTGCCATCTCTCGAATGTCCTGGGGCATGGTGCTGCTTGTTCTGTGGCCAGTGGGTGGGCAGCTAGCCTAACCCAGAGTCAGAGCTGTGCATCCAGGGCGAGTGCTTGGCAGGTACTCTATGTATGTATCATGAGATGCAAAATTCCTGTCCTGTGTGACATTGGCAATTGCTGGATGGTGTTGCAAGCTGCATCCCGTTGCATCAAGTGACAAGATCGGTTGAGTGTCGGGGCTGAAGTTCTCAGGCGAGGGTGTTGCCAGCCAGCTAACATGTCATCCTGCATCTTCTCCCGAGACACAACGATTGAATGCTCTGATTAGGTCAAGCTTTGTCTGCCACCGGCAGCTGTTTTGCTAGTTACGTCAGGCGTTTGCAAGCCATGGGGAGGGGTGGACTGTATCGCTCAAAACTGGTAAATGATTTTTCAGGTGTTTGTAACGGCTGTCTGGGCTGACAAGCCCATGCTGTCATCCATTGCTTCTCTCCCTGGCCTATCCTGCACAACATCGCAAGAGAAGACCACAGCCCAACAGTATTCCTTGGCCAATTGCAGAACAAGGAACACACAGTGCAAACATATATGCATAGCTCCCTTTCCCCCAGAAAGCCAGAGAAAGAGATCTGCTTTCCACCTCTCTGTCTTTTAAAATCTTGTAACATCAGGCCGAGTAAGAGTCGCGGTGGCTTCGAAAGCTTGCACAGTGTTTTGTGTTAATTTGGTTGGTCCAATAAAATATATTGCATGGATTTGGTTCTTGTTGGGTAAGTATTGGAAATATCAGCCTGGAACAGAGTGATTGATGGGGACAGGAGAGAGATGAGAGAATCTATTAGATTAGCACATTCAGTGGTAAGTCACCATCTTTCATCTTAGCCTACCTTGGAGGGTTGTTGTGAGGGTCCAGTTGGGAGGAGAGTCCTCTTCCATGCCACCATCAATTCCTGGAGGGAAACAACGGTTCCAATGTGATTCATGGTTTAATGTACAAGGCATGAGCCAATGTGCTCTTATGGTTAAAGTGTTGGGCTAGGAGTACAGAGATTAGGTTAAGGTCCTCTTTCTGACCTCAAAAACGGTGATGTAGCATTGAGAAAAGTGCAGAAACGGCAACTAAAATGGTTGAGGGGATGAAATACCTTTCCTATGAAGGTTAAGGGGGTTAGGGCTCTTTAGCTTGGAGAAATGATGACCGAAGGGTATCATGATAGAGGTTTACAAAATTATACATGGGATAGACAAAGACAAGGTAGAGAAAGAAGTACTTTTCTCTATTTCTTAAAATCCAAGAACTTGTGGGCATTTAACAAAATTAATGAGCAGTAAGCTTAGAACAGATAAAAAGAAGTACTTCTTCTACCAAAGAATAATTAACAGGTGGAATTCACTGCTGCAAGAAGTGATGGCAGTGACAAGTATAAACAACTTGAAGAAGAGGTTGGATAAACATATGGAGCAGAGGTCCATCAGTGGCTATCAACCACAACATACACTTTATCTGGAGCAGTGATGCTCTGTATTCTTGGTGCTTGGGGGGCAGCAGGGGGAGGGTTTCTGGAATTCTGGCCCTGTTGGTGGACTTCCTGATGGCACCTGGTTTTTGGCCATTGTGTGACACAGAATGTTGATTGGCCTGATCCAACATTGTTTCTCTTGTATTCTTATGACATGAAGCTTGCTGTGTGATCTTGGGGTGGTTGCTCTCTCTCAGCTCTAGTTACCTCATAGGGTTGTCACTCATAAGCATAAAATGAGGAAAGAACTACATAATCTGTATTGAGTTCCTTGGAGGAAGGGTGGATATAAAACATATCAGGTAAATAGATGATTAAGATATAGAAATCTCTGCAGCAAGAAGTAATGAAGGCCCTGGCGTTAGAGGGGTTTAAAAAAGAGCTCGACAATTCATAGAGGAGGAAAAGTTCTGTTGACAACTATTAGTCATGATAGCTAAATGGAGACTTCATGTTCAGAGGCATTGTACACCCAGTTTTTGTGATGGGGAAAGGATGATTGCCTACATGTGTTGCTTATGGGCTGCCAAGTGTTAGACCTCTGTGGATTAGATGGACCCTTCCTTCGTCTGAAGCGGCCCTATGGCGCAGAGTGGTAAAGAAGAAGAAGAAGATATTGGATTTATATCCCGCCCTCCACTCTGAAGAGTCTCAGAGCGGCTCACAATCTCCTTTACCTTCCTCCCCCACAACAGACACCCTGTGAGTGGGTGGGGCTGGAGAGGGCTCTCATGGCAGCTGCCCTTTCAAGGACAACCTCTGCTAGAGCAATGGCTGACCCAAGGCCATGCTAGCAGGTGCAAGTGGCAGAGTGGGGAATCAAACCCGGTTCTCCCAGATAAGAGTCCGCACACTTAACCACTACACCAAACTGGCAGTACTGCAGTACTGTGGTCTGAACTCTCTGCTCATGACCTGAGTTCAATTCTGGCGGAAGCTGGATTCAAGTAGCCGGCCCTAGGTTGGCTCAGCCTTCCATCTTTCCGCGGTCAGTAAAATAAGTACCCAGCTTGTTAGGGGGGAAGTATAAAAGACTGGGGAAGGCAAAGGCAAACCACCCCGTAAAAAGTCTGCTGTGAAAACATTGCGAAAGCAACGTTACCCCAGAGTTGGAAACGACTGGTGCTTGCACAGGGGACCTTTCCTTCCTTTCCTCCTTCGTCTGATCTAGCCGGACTCTTATGGTGTACTTAATGCAAGAAAGGTGCTGCTGATTTGCTGCTTTCACCACTTGTGGGCCATTTTATGTAGGCACCATCTTTGGTGTGCTTATACCAGTGTGTGCTGTGGTAAAAAGAAAAAAAAATGAAGTGTTGTGGAAGGGGATACTAAAGGGAACTTCCACACCAAGAGGGAGTAAATCTGTGAACGCCAGTGCTAGGTAGGGTTGCCAGGTCTGATTCATGAAATATCTGGGGGCTTTAGGGGTGGAGCCAGGAGCAAGGGTATGACAAGCACTCTGAAGGGAGTTCTGGCCATCACATTTAAAAGGACCGCATTTCTTTTAAATGCCTTCCCTGGAAATAATAAAGGACAGGGGCACCTTTTTCTGGGGCTCATAGAATTGGACCCACGGGTCCAATTTTTTTGAAACTTGGCAGATGTTTGAAAGAGAGGCACTAGATGCTATGCTGCAAATTTGGTGCCTCTAGCTAAAAAAACAGCCCCCCTCCAGAGCCCCAGATACCCACAGATCAATTCTCCATCATACCCTATGGGAATCTGTTTGGAGTGCCCAGCAGACATCCCCCCCCCCCGCTTTCTGCTAACCCTGAAGCGGGGGGAGGGCCTCCAAACCAGGGGATCCCCTGGCCCAACTGGGAATGGCAACCCTACTGCTAGGAGGCAACACTGGGGGAAGGTTTGCCTCTGTGGCCTGTTCGTGGCTGGTGTGTGGGGCAGGATACTGAACTAAATGGAGAAATGGTCTGTTCCATCAGGGGCACTGCTGATATTCTTGTGGCATATTGGAGTGCATTTGGTTTTCTGACACTGTGTGTAGGTTGCAGCTTTCTCCTCAGGGCTGCTTCTGGGTTTTGGGGGCTCTGAGACAAGATGCCATCAAGTGGACTCCCTTCCTCACAGAGGTGCAACACAGAGAGGGTTTATTAGCCAATGAATACCACCAGGGCTTTTTTTGAGCAGTAAAGCAGTTCCAGCTGGCTCGGCAACAGGGGGTGTGTCCTAACATGCAAATAAGTTCCTGCTGGACTTTTTCCACCAAAAAGCCCTGTATGAAATTAATGGTGACGTCAGGGGATGTGGCAAATGAGTTCCAGTTTGGTGTAGTGGTTAAGTGTGCGGACTCTTATCTGGGAGAACCGGGTTTGATTCCCCATTCCTCCACTTGCACCTGCTGGAATGGCCTTGGGTCAGCCATAGCTCTGGCAGAGGTTGTCCTTGAAAGGGCAGCTGTTGTGAGAGCCCTCTCCACCACCTCACAGGGTGTTCTGTTGTGGGGTGAGGACGGTAAAGGAGATTGTGAGCCGCTCTGAGACTCTTCGGAGTGGAGGGCGGGATATAAATCCAATATCATCATCTTCTTCTTCTTCTTCTTCTTCTTCTTCTTCTTCTTCTTCTTCTTCTTCTTCTTCTTCTTCTTCTTCTTCTTCTTCTCTTCTTCTTCTTCTTCTTCTTCTTCTTCTTCTTCTTCTTCTTCTTCTTCTTCTTCTTCTTCTTCTCTTCTTCTTCTTCTTCTTCTTCTTCTTCTTCTTCTTCTTCTTCTTCTTCTTCTTCTTCTTCTTCTTCTTCTTCTTCTTCTCTTCTTCTTCTTCTTCTTCTTCTTCTTCTTCTTCTTCTTCTTCTTCTTCTTCTTCTTCTTCTTCTTCTTCTTCTCTTCTTCTTCTTCTTCTTCTTCTTCTTCTTCTTCTTCTTCTTCTTCTTCTTCTTCTTCTTCTTCTTCTTCTTCTTCTTCTTCTTCTTCTTCTTCTTCTTCTTCTTCTTCTTCTTCTTCTTCTCTTCTTCTTTCTTCTTCTTCTTCTTCTTCTTCTTCTTCTTCTCTCTTCTTCCTTCTTCCTCCTCCTCCTCCTCCTCCTCCTCCTCCTCCTCCTCCTCCTCCTCCTCCTGGTGGGCTTTTTCTACAAAACAAAGCCCTGGTGGCCACTATTTCTGATGTTGAATGACAGGCCCTCCAAGGCTATGGGGCCTGGTCAGCTGTCCAGTAATGCCTATATACCTGAGGCCCCGTGTGGGGAAATGAGACAGGAAGGAGCTTTTGGTCTCCCTGGCAACGGCCTGTGCCTTCCTAAGGGAACCTTCCTTAAACCTGAGAGCCTTAGCTCTAAAAGCCTCTGAGAAATGCCTCTGGGTAATTTGCAGATGCTCGAAAGCAGCAAACATAATTGAGGAGAGGTAGTAAAAACAGCAACTCCCCAGCGAAAGTTGGAGAGCAAAAAGTCATCCATTACACCAAGGAGCCTCTCAGTTCCTTCCCCTGGTTGCGTGTTGCATCAGAGTGTGTTTGTGCGTGTTTGGTCTCCTCTGCTGTATCTTTGTTGTAATTCTTCAGTAACGAGAGGAGGGAGAACATTCAGAAGGCCTAAAGGGTATTACAGATGGGCTCATGTGTGGAAGAGGAAATTGGTTCTAATTAGGAAGGTGGATCTCCCTGAAAGCCCAGGAGGTTTCCTTTTTGATATATTCGCTCAGGAATTGGGAAAGCGTGGCCCGGGGTTCCATCCCCAGCGATTTTTAAATGCAGCATGGAGACCTGTGAAACTGGCCGAAATATGGCAGAACTGTGGAGGCCGTTTATTGGATATTTATTACCTGCCTGTATTCTGTGCAAAGCGACTTAATAGGGCTGCCAGGTTTTGTCTCAAAGACTCGGGTTTGGGGGGGTACGTATTCTTATGCCAGTGGGGTGAAGTTTCGGCACCAGCAGGAAGCCTACATATTTGATGGCTTCTTCAAAGACAGCTGAGTAGTTTTAAGATGTTTATATTCTGCTTTCCCCCCAGTGAGAACTCAAAACAGCTTGTGGCCCTTCTTCTTTTTTTAACTTTTCAAATACTTTCTTATTAGATCTATTAACATACAGAACAGACATATGAAGAATTAGTTAAGCAACATCCAGTAGAAAATACTGAGCATATAAGAATAATAATGTGGCCCCTCTTCGAATGGTATCTTCACGCAACAACCCTTGTGAGGTGTTTAGGTTCAGGTGTGACGGGCCTTTGGTTACCCACTGAGCTTCCATGGCTACTGCACACATAAAGTGAAGCTGGAAAGCAGCATTCTGGTAGTAATGACTTAGTTGCATTTTAATATTACAGCACCCGTGAATTTCCATGTTTTCTTTTTAATATTTTTTTTTTTTACTTTGGAATTTTTCTATTGCTCCAACACATTCTTTTTAAAAAGGCTATTAAGAGCTGCTGCAGCTAATGAAGCCAGGAGATTCACCTACCTGGTCCTGCATTTTTGTTTCCAGCTGTTTTTGTCTGTAGGAAGCTTGGTAGAATAGTTATTGCTTCTCCTCGAGCAACAATATGCTCTGAAGTATGCTGCTGCTGAACGTGGAGGTTCTATTTTCGTTATCTGTTCTAGTTAGTTGTCTGTAAGATCTATCCCTCCCCAGCCCTGGATAAGCCCAGGCTAGCATAATCTCTTATCTCAGAAGTTTTAGCAGAGTTAGCCCTGATTAGCGTTTTGGATCGGAAGTCCAGGGTCCCCTCCAACAGAGGCAGGCCATTGTAAATAATCTCTGAACGTCTCTTGCCTTGAAAACCCTATGGGGGTTGCGTAAATTGGGCTACGACTTGATGGCATTTTCCACCACCAACACCAAAGTCTATCCCCCCCCAAATTTGTCTAAGGCTTTTGTAAAATAAAGCCAGCTCAAGCCTGTGTGACTGTCTTCTCATCTTGCGTTAATGCATCAACGATGTTGGTACCTTTGATCCTTTATCTCCCCTCAAATCAGGTCCGTCTGTTTTATCGGTCCTGACGTATTAGTTGATCTGCTGTTCAAACACAATAAAGCTAATTTTAAAAAGCTCATTGAATGGTGTGCGGGGGAGGTTGGGTGGGGGAGAAGAATACAGCCAGCGACTTGAACTGCCTACCTCTGAATGATCAGAGCATAATGAAGCAGACGTCCAGCGACACTTGAAAGATTAACAACTTTTATTCCAGTACTACCTTTTAAGAGTCAGAGCTCGCTTCCATCTGATGCATTGGAGTATACATTTCTTCTACATCGCCCGAAGAAAAGAATAAATGCAGGGATGGACGTTTCTTGCATCTGATGAAGGAAGCTCTGATTCACTAAAGCTTATCCAGGAATAAATGTTGCTAGACTTCAAAGTGCCGCTGGGCTTCTGGGCAGCCACAGAGTAACATGGCCGTCCCTCTGGATTTAGATCACAATTAGGTTGGTCCAGAACTGGAAAACTGAGCGCCCCCATCTATTTCTCCTTTTCTTGCTTTTTAAAGCATGCTTTATTTATTTTTCTTGTCTTCCTGGTATTGTTTTGGATGCTCCATGGAAAATATTCTTCGGTTTGTGGTTTGGCTTGTCTGCTGCCTGTTTAGAAAGCTTTAAAATGTGGTTTATAGGTCTCTAGGAATAAACTAGCGTGGAGAAGGATGCTAAGGCAGCATGGTTGGTACGGGGCGTGGCCTCAGGAGCAACTGATTACAGGGGTAGAGTGTCAGGGCAGAAATAAATATGCCGAGAGAGAAATCCTCAAGGCGAAGTGCTTCTAATTTGCATTCACTTATAGCAACTGCAGTTTGTTTTGGGTTTCTTTTTTCTCCCACCCGATGCCCTCGATAGGGATTACTAGTTGGATTTAAGGGGTTTTAGAAAAAGCAAGAATTCGGGAAGTTGATTCTTTATTGCCTTTAAAATTCAACCACCAGGCTTAGTTTTTAAGCTTGTTCCATTGGTTTTCAAAAGGCTTTTTAAGCCATAACTTTAGTGATCTGTCAGATTACTGCGTCTTCCAGTTTCTTTTGTTAATAACATCTCTCCCAGCTTCCTACAGTGTGTTGTACTTATCTTTATATTTATATCTGCCGACAGAAAGTAACACTTCATGCATCTGGGTAAGGAGGCTCAGCCAACAAAAGAAGATGGTAATCTTTAAAGTGCTGCAGGGCACAATGGTATTACGGCTGTGGCAGACCAGCTCAGTTACCTTTCTGGAGCTGAGCGGTATTGGAGCCCAAAAGCAGAACTCAAAACTCTGAAGAGGTCTAATTGCAAATCGTATTTTTTTTTACTGGTATATTGACTCCATAACACTGTGGTTTCCCAATTTGAGGCATATGGCTTATCACTGCAACTAGCAGGTTGAGGAAATCCTCTGTGTCTGCCACAGCATTCTCGCACTTTCTGGAGGATTCTGGTGGAACTGCCTCCGGGAGGTCAGCACCTTTGGAAGCGGCTGAGGGCCCTCAGCTCTTAGAGGTGCTGGCTGTTGCTGAGCTTCCTCAAAGGACAGCTGGACCATGCTCCCTCATCTTCCCTTGCAACAGGCTGTTGCTGGGGAGCATTATGCCACAAAGAGGATGTTAAGAACCCCTCCCACTGGTCTGAATGAACTGAGAGCCAGTTTGGCGTAGTGGTTAAGTGTGTGGACTGTTATCTGGGAGAACCGGGTTTGATTCCCCACTCCTCCACTTGCACCTGCTGGAATGGCCTTGGGTTAGCCATAGCTATCACAGGAGTTGTCCTTGAAAGGGCAGCTGCTGTGAGAGCCCTCTCAGCCCCACCCACCTCACAGGGTTATGTTGTGGGGGGAGAAGCTATAGGAGATTGTAAGCCGCTCTGAGTCTCTGATTCAGAGAGAAGGGCGGGGTATAAATCCGCAGTCGTCGTCTTCTTCTTCCCAGAGCATGTCGCAGGTGTCAGATGGGACTCAGCAAAATGCTTCTGGTGCCCCCACCAAGAGTTTGTTTCATTTTTCATTTCATTTCATTTGATTTATATCCCGCCCTACCCCACCGAGGCGGGCTCAGGGCGGCTTTGTAACTTCTTAACATCCTCTTTGTGGCATAATGCTCCCCAGCAACAGCCTGTTGCAAGGGAAGATGAGGGAGCATGGTCCAGCTGTCCTTTGAGGAAGCTCATCCTCTGTTCACTGATCTCCAAACGGAGCAAGATCTTATACTGCAGGGCTCCTTGGCACCCAGTTTGGAAACATCTGCTTTAACCAGTTTTTGCACAGCTTATTTTGTGTGTGTGTGTGTGTGTGTGCGCATATATAGATATGTAGATATAGATATAGACCAAGGTTTTCTTTCTGTCTTCCAGGGGTCTTGTTGGACATCCAGCAGCATTTTGGAGTCAAAGACAGTGGAGCTGGCTTGTTGCAAACAGGTAAGAGGCTGCCGCGAGCTTCCCTTGTGCGAGCAATTGGCATGATTTCCTGAGCCAGGGTCGCTGTGTCCTTGCGCAGAGAGGGTGCAGGCTGGCTCTGTTTTAAATGTTAATTAGCTGGCAAATCTGGCTTGTTATTTAAAAATGTGTTTCTGCCTCTGTTTGGCTGCAGCTTAGCTGCAGCTTTTGGTCTTTTGAGTTTGAACAACTGCCAAAGTGGAGTAGGGAGTGGAATGCCACCCATGCCTGTTGCATCCTTTGCCCGGGGCTGGCATCTCTCTGGAGTACAAAAAAAGCAGGCAGGTTTGTGAGTAGCTTTGGGAATGAACTGAGGCTCTAGCAGCACCAAGCGGCTGACAGATGTGCAGAGACTTGGGGTTGGGGGTTCATCTGAATTTGTAAAAATTTAATGAATTAGTCATTAAATCCAGTTGTCATTTCCATTCGTCTCAAAGAGAAGCCAATGTGGTGTAGTGGTTAGAGTGACTTAGGATGTAGGAGATCCAGATTCAAATCTTTACTCTACACAAGGGCCTTTTTTTGTAGCAGGATCTCCTTTGCATATTTGCGTATTAGGCCACACACCTCTGATGTAGCCAGTCCTCCAAAAGCTTGGAGTCCAGGGCCTATCATAAGCTCCAGGAGAATCGGCTACACCAGTGATGTATGGCCTAATATGCAAAGGAGTTCCTGCTACAAAAAAAGCCCTGTTCTACATTGAAGCTTCCTGGGGGTAACCTTGGCCCAGTCTCTTTCTTTCAGGTTCTTGGAGTCCTTTTCAGTCCAAACTTGCACATTAAGAATTCTAGGTTGCCAATTTTGTGCTGTATCAACAGAAGTATAGTGTCCAGATCATGTGAGGTGATGTTATCGTTTTACTCTGCTCTGGTAAGACCTCACCTGGAGTATTGTGTTCAGTTTTGGGCACCATATTTTAAGAAGGATATAGACAAGCTGGAACGGGTCGAGAGAAGGATGATGAAGACAGTGAGGGGTCTAAAGACCAAGTCCTGTGAAGAAAGGTTGAAGGAGCTGGGCATTAGCCTGGAGAGGAGCTGGCTGAGAGGTGATATGATCACCATCTTCAAGTATTTGAAGGGCTGTCATATAGAGGGTGGTGTGGAATTGTTTTCTTTGACCTCAGAAGGTAGGACCAGAACCAGTGGGCTGAAATTATATCACAAAAGTTTCCAGCTCAACATTAGGAAGAACTTCCTGACCTTAGAGCAGTTCCTCAGTGGAACAGGCTTCCTCAGGAGGTGGTGGGCTCTCCTTCCTTGGGGGTTTTTAAACAGAGGCTAGATGGCCATCTGACAGCAATGAAGATCCTGTGAATTTAGGGGGAGGTATTTGTGAGTTTAAGAGCCCCGTGGCGCAAAGAGCCCTGTGGCACAGAGTGGTAAAGCTGCAGTACTGCAGTCGGAGTCCTCTGCTCACAACCTGAGTTTGATCCCAGCGGAAGCTGGTTCAGGTAGCCGGCTCCAGGTTGATTCAGCTTTCCATCCTTCCGAGGTCAGTAAAATGAGTACCCAGCTTGCTGGGGGGAAAGTGTAGATGACTGGGGAAGGCAATGGCAAACCACCCTGTAAAAAAGTATGCCATGAAAATGTGAAAGCAACATCACCCCAGAGTTGAAAATGACTGGTGCTTTCACAGGGGACTACCTTTACCTCTTTTTTTATTTGTGAGTTTTCTGCATGCTGCAGGGGGTTGGACTAGATGACCCTGGAGGTCCCTTCCAAGTCTATGATTCTATGAGTGTACTACCAGCCAAGCGTGCTTGCAAACATGTGGCCATATGGTGTCTTTTTTAATATCCACATTTGGTTAAGCTGATGTGTGTACTGTGTGTGTTGTAAACAGAAGGACAGAATTTTACCAGAGTGTAACTAGGGAGAAGTAGCATCTATCAGTTGCATCTGGGGCAGTGTAAGCACGTCTGTGCACTAGAGATCTCTTTCTCTTTCCAACATTCTAACATTCTCTGGAATTGGTGTGTTTGTAGCCAGTTTGGTGTAGTGATTAAATGCATGGACTCTTATCTGGGAGAACCAGGTTTGATTCCCCACTCCTCCACATGCACCTGCTGATGTGACCTTGAGTCAGTCACAAGTTCTCACAGAGCTGCTCTTCGAAAGAGCAGTTTCTCTCAAGGTTCTCTCAGCTTGTTATTATTTTATTTATTTTATTATTTTAAATTTCTATTCTGCCCTCTCCGCAAGCGGACTCAGGGCGGCTAACAACATACATTTTTACAATTATCCAATAAAAACTACAATTTAAAATTATTTAAAACACTTAAACATTTAAAACATTCCATTGCATTTTTGGTGCTGTATCACTATAATATAATTTAACGTAGATATAAATGTAAATGGTGATCATGGTACTCTGTAACGGTGTAAAGTGGCAGCTCTCTCCCAAATTAGGTTAGGTCTCAAAGGCCTGTTGAAACAGTTCGGTCTTACAGGCCCTGCGGAAAGTAGAAAGATCCCGCAGGGCCCTTATGGCCTCTGGGAGAGTATTCCACAATTCTGGCACTGCCACCGAGAAGGCCCTAGCTCGCGTCTGCCGCAACCTAGCCTCCCTTGGTCCAGGGACGGACAACAATTTTTTTGTCCCTGAACGCAGTGCTCTCCAGGGAACGTGTGGGGAAAGGCAGTCCCGCAGATAGACAGGCCCCTGATCATAGAGGGCTTTAAAGGTCAATACCAACACCTTGAAACAGACTCGGAACACAACAGGTAGCCAGTGCAGCTCTCTCAGCACTGGCCGAATGTGCTCCCACCGGGGGAGCCCCATTAGCAGCCGCGCTGCAGTGTTCTGCACTAGCTGTAGTTTCTGGGTCAGCGCCAAGGGTAGCCCCATGTAGAGAGCATTACAGTGATCTATTCTTGAGGTGACCGTAGCATGGATCACCAGTGCTAAGTCGTTGCGCTCCAGGAAGGGGGCCAACTGCCACACCCGCCGAAGATGAAAAAAGGCGGATCTAGTAGTGGCTGCTACCTGGGCCTCCATTGTAAGAGAGGACTCCAGGAGCACACCCAAGCTCTTGACCTTGGGGGCCGGGATTAGTGACACCCCATCAAGAGCCGGCAGAGGAATCTCCCCCCCTGGACCAACCCGACTCAGATAGAGAACCTCCGTCTTCGTCGGATTAACTTCAACCGACTCAGCCTGAGCCAAGATGCTACGGCTTGAAGAGCCAGGTCTAGATTTTCCGGGGTACAGTCGGACTGACCACCCATCAATAGATAGAGCTGGGTGTCATCTGCATATTGGTGACATCCCAGCCCATACCTCCTGACAATCTGGGCAAGGGGGCGCATATTGATGTTAAATAACATCGGGGACAGAACCACACCCTGTGGCACACCACATATAAATGGATGCCTTCGGGATGATTCTTTCCCTATCACCACCCTTTGTCCCCGATCTTGAAGGAAAGAGGCCAACCGTATCAAATGCGGCCGACAGATCTAATAATAACAGCACTGCCGAGCCGCCCCGATCCAGATGTCGCATGAGGTCATCTATGAGGGTGACCAGAACCGTCTCCGTCCTGTGACCTGGTCGAAAGCCAGACTGGAATGGATCCAGTGCGGAAGTGTCATCTAGGAATCCCTGTGGCTGAGTTGCCACCGCCCGCTCTATGACCTTACCCAGGAAGGGAAGGTTTGATACTGGCCGCATTATGGGTAGTGGAAGGGAAGGGAAAGGAGATTGTAAAGTGCTCTGAGACTGAGTGAAGGGTGGGTAAAAATCCAATCTCTTATCTTCTCTGTAACACATTTTTGCCTCCTCAGTGCTTCAGCTGCATCACTTTTAAGTGTTACTAAAGATTCTTCGCCATTTGCTTCACTTGCTTAATGGTTTAATCTAAACTGAGGAAGGGGAAACCAAATTGCCCCATAAAATGTACTTGAGATAAAATGCCCCAGTTGTGGCTTATACAGTGGAAGGTTGGACCTGACATGATGCCTTAGTATTCATGCACAGGTATTTATGTCCCTGTATCCTTTGTTATGTTGACAAAAGGGAACCTCTATGTCCAGATATATTATTCCAGTAAATACCCCCCGCTGGAAGGGCAATCAATGTGTGCGTGTTTGGGGGGGGGGGATGCTGTTGTCTTTTTGTCCAGCTTTTAGGCCTGTGGGGAACCTTATAGGACAGTGGATGCTGGACTATAAAGGACCCCTCTGACGTCTGTTGGAGACATGATTTGTCTACTTTCCCACCTTCAGTGCTGTCCTATGCAAAGTTACACATCTCTAAGCCATTGACTTAATGGATTTAGAAGGGTATAACTTTACTTAGGATTGCACTGTAAGATTTCTAACTTGGGAACATCGAATGAGAAAGAGACTGGAAAAGAATAGCAACTCTCGCACCCAGGGGAACAAAATTTTGAAATGACAATTCTAAAATTTTGCACCTAAATTAACATAAGAGCCCTGCTGGATCAGAACAGTACTCCATCTAGTACAGCATCCTGTCTCACACAGGGACCAACCAGTCCCTCTGGACCACCACCAACAGGACATAGAGGCCGAAGCCTTCCCCTGGTGCTGCTTCCTGGCTCTGGGATTCAGATTCTTAGTGCCTCTGAATGCGAAGGTTCCCCTCTGTCATCACAGCTACTAGTTGTTGATAGACTTCAGACCAGTGATAGGATTAGTGAATTTCCCAAGGACTGTTCCTGATAAAGGAGGACCATTAGAACATAAAAATCTCCTTCCTTCCCAGACAGATCTTCTGCCTTTCTAGTTCAGTACTGTCCACTCTGACTGGCATTTGTTCTTCAGGGACTCAAGCCAAGTCATTACCTGTCATCATAAGAACATAAGAGAAGCCATGTTGGATCAGGCCAATGACCCATCCAGTCCAACGCTCTGTGTCACACAGTGGCCATAAAAACCAAGTGCCATCAGAAGGTCCACCAGTGGGGCTAGAAGCCCTCCCACTGTGCCCCCCCAAGCACCAAGAATACAGAGCATCACTACCCCAGACAGAGAGTTCCATCATTTACCTGGAGTTGCTGAGGGTTACATGCAGATGTCAAGGACTTTTTGTATGGAGAGTATGTGCTTTTACCACTGATACAGATTCAAATGTGGAAGCACAAAACTGCTAGAATTTTGGGATGCCATTGATCCAGGTTGCTCAGTAATATTTCCTATGGCTTACAGCCACTCTCTAGGGCAGGGGTGGCCAACAGTAGCTCTCCAGATGTTTTTTGTCTACAACTCCCATCAGCCCCAGCCAGCATGGCCAATGACTGAGGCTGATGGGAGTTGTAGGCAAAAAACATCTGGAAAGCTACCGTTGGCCACCTCTGCTCTAGGGTTTCAAGATCTTCCTCAACACCTGTTTCCTAAAATCTTTTAACTGGTGATGTCAGAGACTGAACCTGGAGCATGGTGGCGTGCAAAATATGTGCTCTTTCTTCCACATGATGAATAGTAATATACATGATGATCCATTTTGTGGATTGTCTTCCGGGCCAAATGGTTGGAACCTTTCCATACTCCCGTCATTCACATGGGAAAAGGTTTTTCATCAGCAAGGAGCAGTTAAATGGGTCTAACTAACTCTTTGTAGCAGAAGCCATATTTACATCAGCTTGACATGATGAGATGGCTGTAGGGTGCACTGTTATCCTCTTTCTTGTGTGCTGCCCAATGACTTTGAGTGCTGTTGAAAGGAATTTGCAAACTAAACCATGTTTATGTATCATGGGAGAGTTATACCCAGGTGCAAATCTAGCTTGTTTCCTTGTGGTTCACCTTGGGTAACTCTAAGGAGCTAAAACTTCTGGCAGCCAGACAATCATAGGATCTTTAGGGTTTGTAGAATCTTTTGAGCTCAAGTGCCGTGTTCTACTGGAGAAAGTTTTCCTTCCAGACGTTTCGTTCTCAGGATTATAGGATCTCCTTATTACACTACATGCATGGAAACTGAGCTGTAAATAACCTTGAGATGGATGGAGCTAAAGATAAAGGTAATCTCCTGTGCTGGAGAAGAATGTTGAGAATCCCTTGGACTGCAAGAAGATCAAATCAGTCAGTCCTAAGGAAAATCAACCCAGATTGTTCCCTGGAAGGTCAGATGCTGAAGCTCAAATACTTTGGCCACCAAATGAGAAGGGAGCACTCACTGGAGAAGATCCTGATGCTGGGAAGTCAGAAGGCAAAAGAAGAAGGGGATGGCAAAAGATGAGATGGCTGGACAGGATTACTGATGTAACTAACACAAATTTGAGCAGACTTTGGAGGATGTGGAAGACAGGAGGGCCTGGCGTGACTTTGTCCATGGGGTTGCAAAGAGTTGGACTCCACTGTGCGACTGAACAACAAAATTCCCTGTGCAAGCACCAAGTCATTAGTGATCCATGGGGTGCTGTCACATCATGGCATTTTCGTAGCAGACTTTTTGTTACAGGGGGGTTTGCCACTTCCTTTCCCAGTCATCTAGACTTTGCCCCTAGCAAGCTGGGTACTCATTTTACTGACCTCAGAAGGATGGGTCAACCTTGAGATGGCTAGCTGAACCCAGCTTTTGCCCAGATTGAACTCAGGTCGTGAGCAGAGCTTGAACTGCAGTACTGCAGCTTGCCACTCTGTGCCACGGGGCTCCTTGGATGGGACTAGGGAGAACTTAATAGCTCTGTTGCATCAACATTTGTGGTTCAGAAGGAGGAGCCCCTTGTTTCAGGATGAGCACCGCAAATAGCATCTCTCCTTGCTTTGTCCTTCCTCTTTTCTGTTGTTTCTTTCTCTCATGCAAACCCCCCCCCCCTCCCAGTCTCTTCAATGCACATCTTGTTACCTCTGACAGCATTCAGAATGATGAGAACAGAGAGATTCTAATTTATAAAGCATAATGATTTTGGGCAGGGTTCTGCATATAAAATGATGCCTAGATTAAAGTTTGGCATCAGAAAAGGAGCAGTTCGGTGCTGAAATGATCCCATTGTGCCACCCTGAATGCCAAACAACTTAATTTTTTTTTTTTAAATCTCCATTCCTCCGCATAGGGTATGCTGAAAAGGTCCTCTCTCTTTCTTTTTCTGGTTGTTAATTTGCTCTTGCCAGTTAGATGGCTTGAGAACCAGTGGGAAGAGAGATGGCAATTAATTGCTCAGAAAGTTGCCTTGCAAAGATGTGGGATTTGTGCAGTCAACCCACATCAGACCCATACATTAACATATATATCCACTTGAGCAGAGTTCACAGCGTTTAAAAATCCAACAAAGCCTCAGTCATAAGCACTATTGGCCATTAAGCATAGCTGAACAGCGGAGCAAATTTAAACAGGCAGGGATCTTGTTTGCTGAGATTTTTTTTAAAAAACTTTTCACATGAAATGAACCCTGTTGGATCAGACCAAAGGTAAATCTTCTCGCCACTCACTGTGGGAAACCAGGTGTTTCTGGAAAGCCATAAGCTGAGTGCAAAGACAAAAGCTCTCTTCCATTTTTTGTCCCTGCTCCAACAGCAGAGGTATACTGCCTCTGAATGCAGAGGTTCCATTCTGGAAGGCAATTGTATTACATGCCTGCAAACCCATGGGACTATTTACGGACAACTAGTTTGGCATTGACATTGTATCATGTCCCATGTCCACAGTGTGTCCCCTTGGAGAAGGAAATGAAGCATCAAAGTGCTGATGGAACTTGAACATATGAAGCTGCCTCATACTGAATCAGACCCAACAAAGTTCAGTATTGTCTACTCAGACTGGCAGCCGCTCTTCAGGGTCTCAAGCGGAAGTTTTTCACACCTGCTTGCCTGGACCCTTTTTAGTTGGAGATGCCGGGGATTGAACCTGGGACCTTCTGCTTACCAAGCAGATGCTCTACCACTGAGCCACCATCAGCATCAAGTGGGACAACTTGATGCTGTCTCACAAGGCCTGGCTGGCACGATGAGCCAAGATAGGTTATTTTCACACTCTCTTTACAAGATACATGATAGCACATCCCCTCCCCTTCCCTTGAATTCCAATTTCATCTGACAAATGGCTTGCCCACTCTTGAAGAATGAGAATCAGAGAAGGCTAGAGCCAGCCTGTCCTTTACTGAACACGTTTAGACTTTTGGGGGGGATTTGAGTTAACCTCGGCGACAAGCACCCAGCACAGTTTAAAGCAATGTTATCTGCATTTTAATGATATTCATAGATTCCGCAGACAGAGAGGGGAAAATGAGTCTCATTCCCTTGAATGAATTTCTCTACTGTGGATGTAGGGATTGTTGCTTGATAGAAAAAGGTCAGAAATATATCCGAAAGCAACATCAGAGCGATAAAAGGATCTTGATCAGGTTTTAGAAAGTGGGTTATGTGAAATAGTTGCTATTTCCATAGAGAGGAGCAGTTACGGATCTCAGGACTGCCTAGAAAGCGCCAAGAGGGGAAAAGTTATTTCCATTATCTCTCTCTTAGAGATGCCAACCTCCAGGTGAGACCTGGAGATCACCCAGAATTACATCTTCAGACTACAGAGATCAGTTCCCCTGGAGAAAATGGTTCCTTTGGTAGGGTAGATTCAATGGCATTGTACCATCCCTGTCCTCTACAGGCTCCATTCGCAAATCTCCAGGAGTTTCCCAACGTGGATCTGACATCTGTACTCCCCCGTACCTCAATCAATCAATCAATCATTTTATTTATATCCCGCCCTCCCCACCAAAGCATTACCTCACCAATGGCCGGGGGGACCTGGCAACCCTGTTCTCTGTACAGGTCAGCAAGGGATTTCTTAACATACAGTTCTGTAACAATTACACTGTTCAGAATCAGTGATTGAACAGAGATGATAGTAGAAAACAAACTTATTCATTCAGAAAGTGTGCAGATAACATTGCTTTAAACTGTGCTGGGCACTTGTCGCCAAGGTTAACTCAAATCCTCCCCAAACGTCTTTTGGGGTTGATTTTGGTCTAATGTACTAACTCTGAAAATTTCTTGGCCATGTTCTTGGGGTTTGGTTGGTCGTATTCTCTCAGCACAGCTCTGGTTATTCAGTAGTGCAAAGTGAAATTTGCTCTGCATAGATGGTCATAGACGCTTTCTTGTGAGAAAACCTCTAGTTGATACAGCTACCAATGGGGTGAATAGAGAGGGAGGATGGCTATGATCATTCCCATGGTGCATGAGCCACAAAGAAGTCACAGCAGTGAAGTGGGTCTCTGATAGGGTTGCCAACCTGCAGGTGGGGCCTGGAGATTTCCCAGTATTGCAATATATCTCCGATCAGCAGAGATCAGTTCTTCTGGAGAAAATGGCTACTTTGGAGGGTGAACTCTATGGCATTGTACTCTGCTGAGGTCCCTCCCTTCCCAAGGCTGTACCCCTGGAATTTCCCATTCCAGATCTGGCATCTCTAGTCTCTGATTTACATGCTGGGACCAAACAAGGTTGAAGGAGCACACTTCTTAACACAACTCATAGCAGGGCTTTTTTTTTTTTGTAGCAGGCCACACACCCTTGATGTAGCCAATCCTCTTAGAACTTACAGGGCTCTTAGTACAGGGCCTCCTGTAAGCTCCAGGAGGATTGGCTGCATCAGGTTTGTGGGACCTGATATGCAAAGGCGCTTCTGCTACAAAAAAAGGCCCTGGCTCATAGTAAGGACAGAGTAATGGCTACTAATTTTGAGTGGTTTTAAAAGGGATTAGACCACTTCATAGAGGACAGGCTCCATCAGTAGCTATTAGCTGTGATGATGACTACATGGAACCTCCATGCTCAGAGGCAGAATATCTCTGAATAACCAAATAGGGTCCCAAGAGCTGCAAATATCAAAAAGTCTCACTATTCCAGCACTAAAACAGCATTTAAAATAAAGTATAAATAGCATAATATGATATCAAATAATTCAATAAAAACATAGAAACACACATAACATCAAAACCAGGAGGGGGGGGGCAACAAACCATTATTGGGAGTCTTCACCCTATGGTAGAAGACAGTGATAGAGGGAAACAGATGGATCTTCCTAGGGAGGAGAAATATAAAACTGGATATTTGGTCAAACATGGTTCAATCCCATACTGAGCTAATGTATTTAAAGCATTCGTTCTGTTAGCGCTACAGGAAAAAAAATATGTTGATCATCAACAGGTTTGATAATTATGCTAATCACAAAAAGGAATGGGATTCTCCATTGTGGTGCAACAATGAAATTAACTTTTTAAATTATTGTAATGAGTTGTTACAAGCTCACAGTTGGGCGAGTTTTCTACATATGAATAGTTCTCTTTAGCTCTTCTCCTGGAACATCACACGGGGGCTGGGTGGATGTCAGCCTACAGTTCCAAAATACTGCAATAGACTAATGTGGCTTCCATTCTGGATTTATTATCACGAAAGGCACCAGCTTTTAAAAAGCAAAGGAACGTTTCCTGTTTGGAGCTGTCTGCTGCTCAGCAGTGGCCAGTGAGAGATGCTTTGCAGTGCTGATAGGTTTGCTCATGACAGTGGCAGGATTAGGGGGCGAGCAGCCCCTCTCCCCTTGCTAACAGTCGACATCATAATGATATAGAGGACAGGAGGTAGCCATCTGCATAGTGGCATTCTCAGGTTCTTGGTCTCCAGCTGTAGCCGCTAGGAAAAGGAGCTGAGTCCCTCCTGCAGCAGGAAGCCTTCCCTTAAGAGAGAAAAGAGCTAAGAGCATAAGGGAATCCATGCTGGATCAGGTCAGTGGCCCGTCCTGTCCAACACTCTGCCTGTCACACAGTGGCCAAAACCCAGCTCATCCTTCCGTTTCATGGAATATTGAAAGGTGATCACCTGGTGATATTTGACCAACCAATGTGATGTGCCACAGGTATCAACAAAGGCATAACATCCAGATTGCAAGAGGTCATAGTCTTGCTGTACACTGCATTGATCAGGCTGCACTTGGAGTATTGTGTGCAGTTCTGGAGGTTTCACTTTAAGAAGGATGTGGACAGAATGGAGCAGGTGCAAAGGAGAGTGACAAAGATATTCAGGGGCCTTGAGACCAAGCCCTGTGAGGAACTTGGGACTGTTTTGTCTGGAGAAGAGCGGGTGGGGGGAACATGATGGCTCTCTTTAAGTATTTGAAGGGCTGTCACTTAGAGGAGGGCAGGAAGTTGTTCCTGTTGGCAGCAGAGGATAGGATTCGCAATAATGGGTTTAAATGAAGTGTGGGAAGGTACTGGCTGGATAGGAAAAATCTATCGGGGATGCTCTAGGGTGATCCCATGTTCAGCAGGGGGTTGGACTCGATAGTCTGTATTGCAGCTACCTGAACACTTGACTTCCCAATGTGACTTGCTTTTGAACTTCCAAGGAGCACCTGGTTGACCATTGATAGTGGAGATGTTTGATCAGATCTTAGCAAGGCAGTTTGATCAATCTGTTAATTCCTTTGTACCTTGTTTCTGGATGAAAAGGAATTTTACCCCATTCTTGGATATGATGGTGTCCTGATGAGCAGTGCTGGTCTGCCTTAGGTTTCTCAATCAATTTTTATTGTATTTTGCGGCTTCAGTTCCTTGGTCGAGTGATAGGTTCTGTCGGCGCCTTTGGTAGGGTGTCCGTTGTCTGTTTTCTGTTGGTGACTGTGTCCCAAATGGTCAGTTGCATTTCTTTCCACTCCAAAAGCTGTTGGCTCTCCTTGGGGGAGGAAATGTGGGTCTGTACTCTATGTGGCCAGCATCTCCAGTTAAAAAGATCACAGGGAGCAGTACTGAGAAGACAGGCTTGTCTGAAACCTTGGAGAGACCTTGCCGGTTGGCGTAGATAACTACTAGTCAAGATAGATTAGTGATCTGATGCAGAATAAGACAGACTCGTATGTTAATATTTAGGAAATATTACAGTTCAGCAGTAGAACACACACTTAACATGCGGAACTTGACAGGCTCAATTCTTGGCATCTCTAGGCAAAGGATTTCAGATAGCCAAGTATTAGGAGAGACCTCTGTGTGCTTGAGGCCCTGGAGAGCCACTGGCAATGAGAGTAGATAATAGACCTGTAGATGAGTTACAGTAGGGGTCCCCAACCATCAGGCTGCGGACTGGTACCAGTCCGTGGCCTGCTAGCAACCAGGCCATGGAGCAAGGCAGGGGCACTGCCCCTGCCCACCCAGGCGGATGAAAGAGGCAGCTTTGGATCAAAGGTCTTCCTGGGTCAGCAGGAGGGGCAGCACTGCTGCAACCTTGGCCTACCCCTCATTTATAATAATAATAATAATAATAATAATTTTTTTTTTTTATTTGTACCCCGCCCTCCCCCGCCGAAGCAGGCTCAGGGCGGCTAACAATACGGTGACCAATGGTGCACCAACAATAAAACAGTTACACTAGAAACATTAAATTAACATTAAACTAACCTTAAAAGCCTGAATTAAAACAATTAACTAAAACATTTTATGACGCTATCCTTGACACTCTTCTAGTTGATGCTGATGGCGGATTTTCAGTTATTCATAAGCTAATTTAAAAAGGGTGGTCTTGCAGGCCCTGCGGAACTGATCAAGGTTCCGCAGGGCCCGCACCTCCTCTGGGAGTTGGTTCCAGAGATGTGGGGCTGCGGCCGAAAAGGCCCGAGAGCGAGTATTCTGTAGTTTAATTTGTCTTGGCCCAGGGGTAGTCAGTCTGTTCTTTCCTACTGACCTCAGTGCTCTCTGGGGTTCATACGGGGAGAGACGGTCCCTCAGGTAGGCTGGTCCTCGGCCATATAGGGCTTTAAAGGTGATAACCAGCACTTTGTACTGGACCCGGTATACAATCGGTAACCAGTGCAGTTCGCGTAGCCCCGGCCGCACATGTTCCCATCTTGGGAGACCAAGTAACAGCCTGGCCGCCGCGTTCTGCACTAGCTGTAACTTCCGGGTCCGGCACAGAGGCAGCCCCATGTAGAGGGCGTTACAGTAGTCCAATCGTGAGGTGACCGTCGCATGGATCACCGTTGCTAGGTCCCGACGCTCCAGGAAAGGGGCCAACTGCTTTGCCCGCCTCAGATGGAAGAAAGCTGACTTGGCAGTGGCTGTTATCTGGGCCTCCATTGATAATGAAGGCTCCAGTAAAACACCCAGACTCTTCACCTGCTGCGCCGCCTTTAGCTGCACACCATCGAAGGTCGGGAGGGATATTTCCCTCCCTGGAGCGCCGCGACCCACACAGAGAACCTCTGTCTTTGCCGGATTCAGCTTCAGCCCACTCAGTCTAAGCCACGTTGCGATAGCCTGTAACGCCCGATCCAGGTCTTCCGGGGGGGAGGCGGGCCGGCCGTCCATTAGCAGATAGAGCTGGGTGTCATCCGCATATTGGTGGCAGCCCAGCCCAAACCTCCTGGCAATCTGGGCAAGGGGGCGCATATAGATGTTGAATAACATCGGGGAGAGGACTGCTCCCTGAGGCACCCCACAATCTAGTGTGCGCCTCTGGGATCGTTCACCCCCGATCGCCACCCTTTGTCCCCGACCCATGAGGAAAGAGGAGAGCCATTGTAAAGCAGACCCCTTAACCCCAATGTCGGCGAGGCGGTGGATCAGTAGCCGATGGTCGACCGTATCAAATGCAGCCGACAGATCTAATAACATCAGCACTGCTACACCGCCTCGATCCAGTTGCCGTTGGAGGTCATCTGCCAAGGCGACCAAGACCGTCTCCGTCCCGTGGCCCGGTCGGAAGCCAGACTGGCATGGGTCTAGGATAGAAGCGTCATCTAGAAATCTCTGTAGCTGCAACGCCACTGCCCTCTCGATGATTTTACCTAAAAATGGTAAGTTAGACACCGGTCGATAGTTCGCCAATTCGGCCGGGTCTGCTGTTGATTTTTTCAAGAGGGGGCGGACCAAGGCCTCTTTCAGAGGCGTTGGAAAACGCCCCTCTAAGAGGGATCTATTTATGATGTCCCGTAGAGGACATCTAAGCTCCCTCTGGCAAGATTTAATCAGCCAGGAGGGGCAAGGGTCCAGATCACATGTTGTTGGGCGAGCAGCGGAGAGAATTCCATCAACTTCTTCCAGGCTGAGTGGGTCGAAGTGGTCCAGCAGTAAATCCGAAGACAGGCGCGGAGCCTCAGTCTGACTTACTGTATCTAATGTGATAGGTAGGTCTTGGCGGAGTGATGAGATTTTATCTGCAAAATATTTCGCAAATGCCTCACAGCCTATCTCCAATTCTCTAACGTTTGGTTTGCCTTGTGGCAGTGTTATAAGATCGCCAATTACCCTAAACAATTGTGCTGGGCGCGAATTTGCAGATGCAATCTTGGCTGCAAAGTATTGTTTCTTTGCAGCCTTGACTGCCATCTCATATGACTTCATAAACGTTCTATAGGATGTTCTCGTCACTTCGTCCCGAGTATGCCTCCACCGCCTCTCTAGTCGTCTGAGCCCTTGCTTCAGCTGGCGTAGCTCCAAGGTATACCATGGAGCCAGCTTCATACGAGGGCGCAGAGGGCGCCGGGGTGCGATTTCGTCGATGACCCTGGATAGCTGATCTTGCCAGACTTCCACCAGGTCATCGAGGGAATCGCCAGTGGGCCAAGGGTCCCTCAGGGCCGTTTGGAACCGTTCCGGGTCCATCAGGCCCCGAGGGCGAGCCAAAATAGGCTCTCCGCCCATACAGGGTTGGGGCGGCATCTCCATACGGGCCTTAAGGGCTAGGTGATCCGACCATGGGACCGCTTCATCTGCGATATCGTTCACCAAAATCCCAGACGCAAAGATCAAGTCTAGTGTGTGTCCGGCCTGATGCGTGGGTGTTGTAACAAATTGAGAGAGTCCTAGTGTCGCCATGGAAGACACTAGGTCCATCGCCTGAGTGGAGGCCGTGTCGTCGACATGGACATTGAAGTCACCCAGGACCATAAGTCCCGGGCTCTCCAATGCCCAGCCCGCCACTGCCTCCAATAGTGATGGTAAGGCGCTGGCTGGTGCGTTAGGCGGATGGTACACCAGCCAGATCGCCAACCCCTCCCCAACATCCCACCACAGACCGACACACTCGATGCCATCGATCTTTGGGGCCGGGAGAGCCCTAAAGGAGTAAGCCTCCCGTATGAGCAATGCCACCCCTCCCCCCCGCCCGTTACTCCGTGACTGGTGAAAGACCGAGTAACCTGGGGGGGTCATCTGGGAGAGAGCTACTGTCTCTCCTTCCCGCACCCAGGTCTCGGTCACGCAAGCCAGGTCCACGTCCTGCCTAAGCAGGAACTCCTTAAGGGTTGAGGTCTTGTTATTGATGGACCTGGCGTTGCATAACACCAGTGACGGAGACGAGCATTTCCTCTTAGGCCCACTACCTGCCACCGTTGGGATGGGCAATAGACTGGAAGGTGGCCGAGCACTGGTTTGTCTCTGTCTCCTTCCCTTATATAATTGGGGGACCAATCAGCAGGGGTCTTTAAATGGAAGGGGGAGGCAGATTGGCCTTCACCTAGTGGGGAGGCAGCAGAAACAGTCCCAGTCTCTCCCCCCATTTAAAGACCCCAATTGAGACAGGGTGTGGGGGGGGGCAGCCTGGGGCAGCAAAAAAAACCAGCGCTGCCCTTCCCACTGGTCCATGGAAAAATGGTCTTCCATGACCAGTCCCTGGTGCCAAAAAGGTTGGGAGCTACTGAGTTACAGTGAGTTATGTATCCTGCATGCATACATCTGTTTATAAGAAAGGGCCTGAGCAAGTTGGCCTTAAGTTTAGCTTCTTGCTTCACCCTTGCTCCGGCATCTCATTGATGCAAATCCTGTCCTGTACACTGGCCATCTCTTGGGCCTGCCTTGCAAACAAGGTACATCACAATGTAAACGGGACCACGGAGGAGAGACTAAGCCACAACAAAAAAGAAAAAACTCTCCATGTAAAATGCAATTGTTGTGAATAATAGGTATCAAAATACAAAACAAGTAATATCAGTACATATCACCAAGTTAAAACCTCCTATGTTACTCAATGCTCCTACTGTCCTTATGTGACTGAAAGCCACTAAATAACATTCAGTGCAGTGTTAAAAGTAGGTGGTCCAACGGAGAACCGGTCCACTTTGCAAGCCGTTTCGGGTCTCAGATCCTTCTTCCAGGGACCATTCTTGTAAGTGTAGTACAATTTCCCAGGTCCAGTAGTGCCAAAAGTATTCCTAGCTTTCTCTAATTAGCACGCATAATAGCAGGAACGCCATAGTAAGTACTATCCTTATCAGCAATGCAGACGCCTATGGTGTTCCCGCTATTATAAGAATGGTCCCTGGAAGAAGGATCTGAGATCTGAAATGGCTTGCAAAGCGTTCTGGTTCTCCGTTGGACCACCTACTTTTAACACTGGACTGAATGTTATTTAGTTGCTTTCAGCCACATAAGGACAGTAGGAGCATTGAGTAACATATGACGTTTTAACTTGGTGATATGTACTGATATTATTCATTTTGTATTTTGATACTTATTATTCACAGCAAGTTTTTTTCTTTTTGTTGTTGCAAACAAGGTACTGCAGAATGCAGAACCAACCGCAAATGGAGGTGTTGGAGAATACACAATGCTCTGACAATTATGGCTAGATCTCAGTAGCTTCGCCCTCCCCTTTCCCATGGCCTTTCTATTTGAGTGCAACCCCATTCTGACCAGCTTGAATATTAAAAGGAGTCAGTAGCCAAATCGTTTGAAGGTGCACAGGGCACTTGGCATTTATTCCAAGTGTGCTGCACAGTTAGCTTTGAAAGCAGAGAGCTTGCTCTTTTTTTCTGTTTGCAAAGCAGCAGAGTTGATGAAACTGAATGAAAATGGAAGTCCTGTGGTGCTTGGTTAAGACAGGGCTTTCTAATTATTACTGGAGCTGGGGAGAGGGGGGATCTTTCATGTCAGATCCTGTGTTCATGAAACAACACCATCTCTTTGCACATTCTTTGGTCTCCCCTTCATGGGCTAGCTGGAGAATGATGGGACTGAACATATGCAAGAGTGCACATCAAGAGAACGATCTTTATGTCAATCGGTAACAAAGCAGCTTTTTGCACTCATGGCCTACGTGAGGCTTGGTGTGTTTGCTATGCACACCGCAAAAGAAGTCTTGGGCTTTTGTGTTGGAAGAAATATAAGGCACGAGGGTTTCAGAGAGGAATGCAGATGGTGGACACCTTGCATTACTTAGAGCGTGAATAAGCAGAGGACTGAGCATTCTGCTGCTGTGTGGTGCTACCACTACACAAGGGCCCCTGCAGTTTTCAGGCCAGTTGGGTTCAGGTGATGCAGTATCAAAGCCACATTCTGGCTTTGTTCCATAATCCAAGTAAATTATTTTTCAGTTGAGGCTGAACAGTTACAACCTGCCAAGTCCTCTGCATGAGCCTTAAGAAAACCTCAGGGGAAACCTTTCTGGGTCAAATCAAAGATCGGCTCCGTTTCTTGTTCTGCTGTTCACAGTGGTCAACCGGAAACCTCCATGCAGACAGTAGTCTCCTCTGTTGTGACTAGAGTTGCCAGCTCTGGATTGGGAAATACCTGGAGATTTGGGGAGTGGAGCTTGGGGAGGGACCTCTGCAGGGTAATAATGCCAGAGTCCCCCCTCCGGAGCAGCCATTTTCTCCCGTGTTCTGAAGAACAACTGGAATAGCAGGAGATAAGCAGGTGCCACCTGGAGGTGGCAATCCTAGCTATGACACCCAACAATTCTGTATTGGAGAGCTGTTCTTATTTCGTCTACATTCGGTAGACCTACTGTCATTAATCTGTGTCGTTCTTACAGAATTCCTCTCACTGTTAATTGCACCTAGCTATGTTCTTGTGCTGAGTTTTAGTTAAGCTGCAATACTGCAGTCTAAGCTCTCTGCTCATGACCTACGTTCGATCGCAGCGGAAGCTGGGTTCAGGTAACGGTGATTCATGCAACGGTCACCTCGAGACTGGATTACTGTAATGCCCTCTACATGGGGCTGCCTTTGTACCGAACCCGGAAGCTGCAGCTGGTGCAGAATGTGGCGTCTAGACTGCTGTTGGGGCTCCCCAAGTGGGAGCACATACAGCCTGGGCTGCGCGAGCTGCACTGGCTGCCAGTTGTATACCGGGTTCGTTACAAAGTGCTGGTCATTACCTTTAAAGCCCTATATGGTCGAGGACCTGTCTACCTTAGGGACCGTCTCTCCCCATATGAACCCCAGAGAGCACTGAGGTCAGCCGGGAAAAACTTGTTGACTATTCCCGGACCGAGAGAGGTGAAGTTGCAAAGCACCCGTAACCGGGCCTTCTCCTCTATAGCTCCGAGCCTATGGAATCAACTTCCAGAGGAAATGCGGGCCCTGCGGGACCTTGAACAGTTCCGCAGGGCCTGCAAGACCATCCTCTTCCGATTGGCTTTCGCTGAAGAAGAAGGAAACTGTTAAGAAAAACTGCCATCATAAAAGCAAATATAGCAGTAGCACTTTTATTAATTAATTTTTAAAACTTAATCTGAATTTTTAACTTAACTGTTTAAATGTAATTTTATTTATTTCTGTATAATTAATGTTTGAATTGCTGTTAGCCGCCCTGAGCCTGCTCCAGCGGGGAGGGCGGGATACAAATAAAAATTTGTTGTTGTTGTTGTAGCCGGGTCAAGGTTGACTCAGCTTTCCATCCTTCTGAAGTCGGTAAAATGAAGAAGAAGAAGAAGAAGAAGAAGAAGAAGAAGATATCCCGCCCTCCACTCCGAAGAGTCTCAGAGCGGCTCACAATCTCCTTTATCTCCCTCCCCCACAACAGACACCCTGTGAGGTGGGTGGGGCTGAAGAGGGCGCTCACAGCAGCTGCCCTTTCAAGGACAACCTCTGCCAGAGCTATGGCTGACCCAAGGCCATGCTAGCAGGTGCAAGTGGAGGAGTGGGGAATCAAACCCGGTTCTCCCAGATAAGAGTCCGCACACTTAACCACTACACCAAAGTGGCTGATGAGTTTGGTGTAGTGTACCAAGCTGAGTACCCAGCTTGCTGGGGGGAAAGTGTAGATGACTGGGGAAGGCAATGGCAACCCACCCTGTAAAAAGTCTGCCATGAAAACGTCATGATGCAATGTCACCCAAGAGTTGGAAACGACTGGTTCTTGCACAGGGGACTACCTTTACCTTTTTTTAAGAACTACCACACTCTGGAGGGGCTGCAGAACAGTGCAGGATAGAATCACTGTTAGCTAACAGCCATGTTTAGAAGCCTCCATGTTTAGAGGGGGTGGTCTATCATTCTTTCTGCCAGATTCTTAGGACAAGCAGCTGAGGTTGGCTAAGCAAACATCTTCTTGTGTACATGTAAAGCTTAACTGAATGGATTTTTATTTGTGTCATCTGTTACATTCTGCAATTTAGTAACACTATTGTAAGCTATTTGGGGTTAAATATGTTGTTTTGGATTGATTCATTTTCTATTTATATCTGCTTTGGGGTTTTTTCCCTGCCTCTTTTCCCTTAAAGGAGTGGATTTCCCAGCAGTTCCCTTTGATACAGTTAATCACGCTAGCCAAAGAGGAACATAGAACTAGAGGATATCCTTTGCTAAGATTCCAGGGAATAACATATAAAGCAGGATTCCCATGCATCTAGTCCAAGATTGTCTATTTAGATTGGCAGTATTTCTCAAAAGATATCTCCCCCCACCATTCATCCCGTGCCTGCTATTTGCAGTCCTTCTTAACTGATGGTGCAATATTCAAGTCCAGTAGCAGCTTAAGAGAAACAAAGCCCTTTTTGTTAGATACCTGATGAAAGTTTTATCTTGAAAGGTTATATCCTGGAAATCTTGTTAGTCTTCAAGAGCTCAAATCTTGCTCTTCTACTGCAGATCAACACAGCTACCCATCTGATGCCACTGACTTTCACCAGTTTGGGATCAGGAAGCAATTTCCTACAGGCCAGTTTGGTCAGGGATCCTGGAGGTTTTTTGCCATCTTCTGAGCCTGGAGCAGGGGGTCACTGGGGGTCTGTGGGAGGGGGGAGGTATTTGTGAATTTCCTGCATTGTGCAGGGGGTTGGACTAGATGGCCCTTGGAGGTTCCTTCTAACTCTGTGATTCCATGATACCTTCTTAATTGTTAATTGTGTGATTTGGTACTCTGTGAATGTGCTCTGCCACTGAGCATGGATCCTTCACAATGTACTGCACCGCAGCCCATCACCTGCTGTCTCTCTTAGCCGTGAACTCTGACAAGCTTCGGTGTAAATAGCAATGGAAACAGTTTTCACCAAAATGCAGTGCAAGTTACACAACAGGTGAATGCAAAATAAACAATGCATAAAAGCTGCATAGAACAGTAAATATCTAACATTGACAATATAAATTCATCAAATCTCTTTTGTCATATCATTACAAAAATTACAATAGCCAAGTTTCCAGGACTCAGTGTAGACAATGTCTCTTTAAATCCACGTGTTATGAAGCTCCTCTTTGCAAATGCATCCAACTTATAATGTACATGGCACAAAGTCCATAAGGTTAATATATAAGTCTCCTAGGAGTCATGCACTTTGGGACGATGCTGCCAAAGCCCGGCGGAGGCTATTCTTGCAGGAGGGCAGAGGGTTTGTTTTTGTTTTTTGCTCAACTTCCTTTCAGTGGCAATGCTCAGAATTAAACTTTGGACCTTCGACATACCAGGTGTGTGATCTACCATTAAGTTATGAGCACTCTGTGGCCCTGTCCCTGAATGCTCTGGCAAGGTGAGAAGCACCAAATGATGAGATGGAGGGTGTTTTCCCCTCCTTTTGTTGCAGCCTGAGCAATCAGTTCAGAAGCCCAAGCATACATCTGAGCAGCCAGGGTTCAAATTCTGGATCAGCTTCAAATCTTTAGGATAGACCTGGGCCAAAGAAGTGTCAGCATGTTTTGCGCTGAAATTGCAGGAATAATGTAGTCAGGAAAAGACTGTGGACAAAGGCCAACTCTCCTATAAACTCTCACGCAGTTGTGCCGTTTTTTCGAGTTGGTTGCACATCAGTGCCCGTCCTTCTGTGCAGCAAGACAGTGGCTTTGTGCCCTAAAAGCTTGCAATCAGAACCACAAGAGAAATCAGTTATTTCCCCCTAGCGTCACGTTCCAAGTTAGGCAGCCATCTCTGTGCAGATGGATGAGCAGCATGGTCTCAGCAGTACTCTTAGCCTGTGTATTGGTGCAGCATTGTCTGCTAAACCAGCGTTTTTTTCAAAATTCTGGTCTTCAGGGAGCCCTCACCACATTGATAGTTGAACCCTGGTGGCCTTTGTTGACTGGCTTGCCAGAGAAGTCTGCTTTGAGACAGGGAGGTGAGGCCCCATCCTGCCCTTTCCTTCATGTCCAAATTACACTTTGACAGGCTTCCATACTCCTTGTCTCTGGTAGTGTCAGATGACATTTACTTGCAGGATCGGGTTTGGCATATAGGATGCCAGTTGCTCACCCTCACCCTGCCCTGCTTGTTGAAGAGGCACACTTGTTTTGTATGGGGCTGCCAGCTGGGCTTGTTCCTCGTAAGAAGAGCCCTACCAGATAGGTTTAATGGTCCATCTAATCCTGCCTCCTGTGTCATACATTGGCCAACTAATAGGGCATAAAGACCAAGACTGTCTCTCTCTGTCTCTGTTTTTCTGTCTGTCTGTCTCTCACTCACACACACACAAACTGCCTCATACTGAATCAAACTATCAGTCCATCAAGATCAATATTGCCTACTGTAACTGGCAGCAGCTTTCTAGGGTCTTTTGTGTGACCTACTGCCTGGTCCTTTTAAGCAGGCGATGCCAGAGATTGAACACGGGACCTTCTGCATACAAAGCAGAGCCCCTCCCCACTGAGCCACAACTACAGCTCCTCTCCGCTGAACCACAGTCCTTCCCCTTCTTTTCAGGGCTTTTTTTTTTTTTTTAGTAGGAATGCACAGGTACGCAATTCCAGCTAGCATGGTGTCAAGGGGTGTGGCCTAATATGCAAATGAGTTCCTGCTGGGCTTTTTTTGTAGAAGCAATGGTGATGTCAGGGATGTGGCCTAATATGCAAATTTCGACCCAAAAAAGCCCTGCTTCTCTTGATGTTCTTAGCACTGGAGTTCAGCAATTTACTCCCTCTGAATATGGAGTTTTTCTTTAATCACCATGGCTATCAGCCATTGAAGGATCCTCCCCTCCATGAATGTTTGTCTAATTGCCAGGCCTCAGATTCAGTGGGAGCTCACAGGAGTGCAGCTCCTGAACCTTTCTGAGAGTTCCACCTCCTTGTCCATTGAATAATATGTGCAGCTGCATAACAATCCCTGGATGAGCTCTACCACCTATTTTTCTACAAAATGACCTCTGCTAATTGCCTTTTAAAACCATCTATGCTAATACCCAGTGTCCCCACCGATGCTGGGCATTGCAAAGCAAGATTGGATCCCAAGGCAATGGATCCCAAGGCAAATTTGGAAGACATGTAAGAGAAAACAGATCAGCAGATGGGAGATTTCTTGGGAAGCCACCTCAGTGACAATGCCTTCAGTTCCACAGTGGGGAAAAACACAGTCTATACATGCAAATAATACTAACAATAACATGTAAGCTATTATTTAGGTTAGCTTGTCCACCATTAATGATGCCCCACCAGGAATGCTTGAGAAACTTTTGAGGAGCATGGTTGGAAATTGTTGGCTTAAGTGAAAACCTGTGAGGGACCTCTCCCATCTTAATGTAAGGCTCAGTTCCCACAAACAAGCAGTTTTGAGGTAGCGTCTTGAAATCTCAAGTTATGTTGACTAGTTTTTTAAGTGGGATTTTGAATCTTTCTCAGAAGGTAGCTCCTCTCAAATGATATTTTGGGGACCACAAATGCAGGGGTGGATGAGATTGTGGCAGCAAACTGCGTCCCTGTCCTATAAATATTCATTAGATGGTATACTTAATTCCTGAATGCATATAAATATCTCCAAGCTAGCAAGAAGCCTGTGAAAAAAGCAGGTCGTCTTCTGTGAGAGGATTGCTCTTAGACCATACATTCATATACTTCCAGGGTTTGGGCACACCTTTGAATGAATGTGCAAAGGATGGACTGAGGCAGAGCTTGCTATATCCCCCTCATGGTCCTAGAAAGTCGTCTGAAAAGGAACGGGCCTTCTAATCCCAATATCATGAGAGAGGCCTTCAAAAAGTGTCAAAATGTTTAAGAGCTGCTCATCTTCCTCCCTTCCCCCAGCCAATGTTTGTTTCAAGGCTTTGTGCTGTCTTTTTTTTTCCTGTCAAGTGAGTCAGTAGCACCTTTAAATTTCCTGAGGGAGGAAAGGTGCCCAGTTGAATGGTGGCCCTGGGTGGAATATCTGCGCAGGCACTTGTGGGCAGCGGTGCGTGAAGGAAGCAATGAAGCTTGGAGAAGATGGACTGTGTTTTCTTTCTTCACATAATTAAAAAGCGAGAGAAAATTCCAGCTGCATACAAAAAAAGAACTGTGTGTGTGTGAGAGAGAGCAAAAACACGGGTGCCAGCCCACCTGTATCAGGGTGGGTCAGGCAACTGAAAGCAGAAATAGATACCGGAGCCATCCATCCTGTCAGGATAATTAAACCTTTCCTGTGTTTTCCCTGTAACTGTGGTGATACTGAGAAACAAATAGGTCTTTTCATTCTTGTTCCAAAATATCAACCCAAACTCCTGTTTTCTTTGGGTGGAGCAGCCTTAGACTGGAAGGGTGTTTTTACAATCACTTTCATTTATTTTTATTCACCTGGCCTCCAGTTGGTATTTTGGTTTCACCAAAGTATGCCCTGTTCCATGTCAGAATTAGGGTAGTGTCTTGGTGGATGCCATTTTGTAATGTCTCCTGCATAACCTATCTTGGAAAGCGACAGCCCTTTTAGCCTACCAAATGGCAGCTCACCTATTCTACACTCTGTTTTCCAGAGGTTGTTTTTATTCTTAAGGGCTGTTTTAGAAACAACAGTGTTGTAGGTGTTTGGGGGATATTAAGGTGTTTGGTTTTGTGTTGTTGGTTCTGAAAAAGATGGTGGCAATTTTGGCTCACATATCAAAGGTGGCCCTGTAATTAGGTATGATGAAGTGGCCACTTTAAGTTGGCAAAATTTTGCACTCTTAAGCAGTGTTCCCTCTAAGTTGAGTTAGTGTGAGCTGGCTCACGGGTATTTTTGCCTCTGGCTCACACATTTTTGTCTTAACTCAGGAAAAATGGCCCCAGAGCAAACTAATTTATGCAGTAACTCACAACTCACAAAGTAGAATTTTTGCTCACAAGACTCCACAGCTTAGAGGGAACATTGCTGTTAAGAAACTGAATCTGGGATTGACTTCATGCAATATGGGTGCTGTTCTGTCTTGGTCTGGCCCCTCACCGGTAGCATAAGAAGTTGCACTACACTGAATCAGACACTGAATCAGTTTATCTAGCCCCAAATTGTCTGTTCTGACTGGTAGCAAGTCAACTGGTAGCAACTGGCACAGAAACATCTTTCCCAGTGCTGGAAGTACTACAATGCAAAGCATGTGTTCTTCTACTGAGATACATGACCACAATCTCCAATCCATTTCAAGACTAACTTTTGGGCTACCCAACTGGTGTCTTGTAGCAAAAGCTGGGTTTTAATTAACAGCTTCTTTTATCACCATCCTTATGAAGACGAACGGGAGAGTTTGTGCCTTTTTCTTGGTTTAGGGGGAAAAAATTATAAAAAGACTAGGCTAGTGATTTATAAAATTTGACATGGCATCGAGATAGCACCTTCTCCTCCTTAAGGTGTAGTGCTTAGAGCAGACTAGTGGTTAGAGTTTCAGATTGGGAGAGTAGGCTATTGGGAGATCTGGATTCGAATTCCCTCTCTGCCAGTCTCTTGGCTTAACCCACCTCACAGTGTTGTTAAAATAAAATGGAGGAGGGGAGAACAATGTTGTAAGCTGCTTTGGGTCCCCATTGGGGAGAAAAGCAGAGTACAAATAAATAAATTTTCAGCAGTTTTGCAGCGTTTTAGTTCAGCAAGAGGGATGCTGCTTTTCTATCAGGAGACAGTTCCTGTTTTATTTTGAGGACTTCAGTGTGAGCTAGGGCCAAAGACTGAGCTGGAAATAAGTGTTTTTCAGTGCAGTCCTATGTTCGGCACCCACAGATTTCAGTGGATTTAGACTGCACGGCCTCTACAGGTCTGCAGTGTTTGTTGCTTTCCCCGAATTTGACTTTCCCCCTGGATTTCCAAACAGTATTTTTGCAGGGAGTTCCTAGCTAAGCATAGCAGAGTGCAACACAGTACTCTCCACACATCATGGAGCGGCAACTGGAGAGAGACCAAAGCTTTTTTCCTCAATGGATCCAAATTAGGTCCATTGGCTGTCTCTTGAGTCTGTGAATATACACAGCTTCAGCTATACCTGAAGATAAACTAGGTGAGCAAAGATCTGTGTCTGTCCCAGCTGCAGCAGCTCCTGGGCCTCATCCATCATGCACTACAGGCCCAGGAAATGATTGGTAGCTAACGATACAGGCTGGCTTGCAATCTGTCTGACAGACTTAAGCAGTCATTTTGTGAATTTGTTTAAAAGTCAATCAGTGTTTCTATGTCACATGAAATAGGGGGCACCTTAAAATATATTGCCGTGACAGGCTTCTTTTGGCCTCATTATTTGCATTGGTTCATCTTTATTTACACCTTTTGTTCCATTGGTCTTTGCCTCCAGCCTACTCAAATGCAAACTGTAAGGGAGATGGATTGCTTATTGGGAAGATATCCCATGTCAAGATTGTCTGGAGCCTGGAAAGCATATATTCAGGGAAGAAGGGTACAAGGCGGTTGATGCCCTGCTTCTTGCCATTAGAAACCTTATTTGGGAGGCATTGCCTGGATAAGTTGCATCTTTGCAACCATAAGGGTTAGAAACTTGAGTTTTTAACCTGGAATTTGAAGTTCTCAGCTGAATTCTTCATTTACTTTCCAATTATTTGTGCTTTCTGTTGTCCAGCGGACTCACTTGCAGCTTTGAGTTTTAAGTCCTCTAGAACAGGGGCTGAGTGTATTCTGTGCACAGTGTATTATTGCTCTGTAAATATTCCATAGCAGCAAGACCCTGTGCTATGACATTGAATTGGAACTCATTTAGAATGAACTTAATTCCCAAAATGTGACTGTCGAACAAAGGAAACATGGAGAAGGGTGCAACATTCCAGGGAGGGACAGTTTCCTGAAGGAGGGATAAACGCATGTAGAATGGCTCCTATCCATGGATCTTCAATAGTTTTGCGATGGGTGTGTGGTTGATATTACTGTTACTGTCCAGTTGACCCAACTGGATTTGCAAAAAAGGGAGCTGCTGCTTTGTTCTGTATCCTTTTTTGCTTGGTTTGGGAGTAGGGGTGGGCAGAGAGAACTTGTGGTGTTCCTCTCTAGTGTGGCATTACTGACCCCATCTACACCCCCACCAACACACACAGAAAGCATGTCCCTAGATGGTTGACTGGGCAAACCATCTGCCTTCCCTTCTCTGTCCCTAGATGGTTGACTGGGCAAACCATCTGTCTTCCCTGCTCATAGTGGCCACACTTCTTGCCCACAGAAATATCAACATCATGCAGAAGTGATTTGTTTGCTTTGCTTTTTCCAGCTGTGGAGGCCACACACAGGATAATAATTTTATGTTGCCATCCTGAAAATTTTAATTGATAAGCCTAATTAATATTCTAATATTACCTTTAAATTGCTGTATGGTTTTATGATGTCTTGTTGATTGTCATTTTGTTGTTACCTGCCCAGAGCCCACATGTGTTCTATGTTTTATGTTTAATCACTGGATTTTATGAAAGATCTTAATTATAGCACCATAATCTTAAGTTTAATGTAATTTTAATGATTTTAAGGATGATTTTATATTGAAATTGTATATGAATTTATAGTTGATTGCACATGGTTTTGTTGTATACTGTATTCACATGTTGTGAGCCGCCCTGAGCCTGCTTGCGGGGAGGGCGAGATACAAATAAAAAGTTGTTATTGTTGTTGTTGTTATTATTATGTGGGAAGGGTGGGTTAGAAATCAAAGATATTTTTAAAAAATAAATTCAGAAGGTAGCGGAAAGTGGCCAAAGTTAAGAAGAGGGCTCCATCCCCAATTTCAACAATGTGAGACATTCCAGCTTAACCCATCTCTTCTCTCTCTCTGTCATTGTCCTGCAGTTTTCATCTGTAGCTTCATGGTTGCAGCACCGATATTCGGTTACCTTGGCGACCGTTTCAACCGAAAGATTATCCTGAGCTGTGGGATCTTTTTCTGGTCAGCAATCACTTTTTCCAGCTCCTTTATCACTGAACAGGTAAGACCTTTGGAGGGGGAACATAGCTCTGCAGCTGGAATTAGACTGTGTCTAGCTTTCCCAGGTTGGTAGAGCAGTCAGAAAGAAGGGAAGACTAGATGTTGTTTGGCATCTTAAATGGGAAATTCTCACACTTGCCACTAAGTCCTGCTCGGGGCTATTCAATATTTGTGAAGGGGAGAGGGGTTAAAAATCCAACTTTTCCCACCAGAATAGCTATAAAATCCTGATGATTGTTGCTTGGATTCTAGCACTGCCTATCTGTGTACTTACTTCTGTGCCTGGCTAAACTTGTATCTTTGTGCACAGATAGATTTATTTGAACTCTCCAGCATGCACTCTCTCCTCCAAAGGGAACTGGATTCTGTAAACCACCTGATGTAGTATAGTGGCTAATTGAATGAGATGTGACCTAGAAAGACATTCTAATGTTTTCTTTTCCTCCAGTTCACTAAGTAGCCTTGGACAAGCCAGTCTTTTTCAGTTTCAGGAGTACGAACCCTGCCCCCGACATGTATAATATATTACAGATTCATGGATGAGTGGTCCATCAGTTGCTACTAGCTATGGTGACTTAATGGAACCTCCACATCTAGTGGCAGTAAACCTCTATTAGCACTAGGTGGAAACATTTGGCCAGTATGCCCTGCTTGTTGGTCTAATACATGGAAGAGGATGCTGGACTATATGGACCACTGTTCTGAAAGGCCCCTCCTATGTGGGTAATAATCAGGGCTTTTTTTGTAGGAAAAGCCCAGCAGGAACTCATTTGCATATTAGGCCACATCCCCTACATTGTTTCACTCAGGCTTTTTATAGAAAAGCCCAGCATGAACTCATTTGCAATTAGTTTATTAAAAATAAACTTATTTTAGAGTTTTAACAGCATAAAATGCACTGTTTGTGACCTACTATTTGGCAGATTAATGAAATTAAAGTATAAATGTCTTCGTTTTCTCCAAGGAAAATTAAGAATATACCTAGTATTAGTGCAATCTGAAGAATGTATATGCAGAAGTAAAGCACACTGAGTTAAATGAGACTTAAGGCGTTTTCGCACAGAGCTTACCCCGGAGCGACGTTCCTCTTCACCGCGCAGCGTCTGCGCGGATTTCGCACCAACTGCTCCGCAGAACCAGGAAGAGCCGCGAAGTGCCGAGCCTTTTGCGTCTCAAATGTAAACCGCTAAAAACCAGTTTACGTTAGCGACGCAAAAGCCGCGGCTCTTCCTGGTTCTGCGGAGCAGTTGGTGCGAAATCCGCACAGACGCTGCGCGGTGAAGAGGAAAGTCGCTCCGGGGTAAGCTCTGTCCGAAAACGCCCTTACTCTCTAGTAAGTGTGTTTAGGCCCTGACCTGGATAGTCCAGGCTAGCCTGATGCTGTCAGATCTTGCAAGCTGAGCTGGGTAGGCTCTGGGTAATATTTGGATGGGAGACCACCAGGGACATCATGAACCATAGGCAGGCAATGGCAAACCACCTCAGAAAATCCCAGCTGGGTTGCCATAAGTCAGGTATGACTTGATGGCACTTTCCACCACTAAGTGTATTTAGGATTGCAGTCAGAAAGAGCAAAGCTGAACACTGCAGTTACTTAGTTCATGTATTTTAATTTTTGCCATCTGAGAGGTGTGTGGGGGGGGAATAAAAGTTAAAATAAAACACACAGAGAAGAGTACTATTTGGACAAGGGAACAGTAACAATACATAGAATTAACCAGTCCATACTACCTAATACATAAGTTATGTCAAAATGTTCCATTATTAAGTTAACATAAGGTTATAAAATATGAAGCAAAAATAAATTAAGACAACTATATTTAACATGAGCTAATCAAAATCTGTATTCAACTGGATCTGTTGGGCAATATATTTCAGACTAAAGATGTAACAGAAGGAGGCTTCCAAACATCAACTAAACCCTTATAGAGAACAGATCATATAAAATTGGCCATATATAACTTAGTAGGACAATATTATCCATCTACAAACTGCCAGGACTGAAAAACCAGCCCTAAAATTATCTTCAAAACTGGCAGCTGTACTGGGTTGTTAACTATGCAACAATCTTAAACCCTAGTGAACATATGAAGCTGTCGTATACTGAATCAGACCCTTGGTCCATCAGAGTCAGTATTGTCTACTCAGCCTGGCAGCAGCTCTCCAGGGTCTCAAGCTGAGTTTTTTCATGCCTGTTTGCCTGGACCCTTTTTTGTTGGAGATGCTGGGGATTGAACCTGGGACCTTCTGCTTACCAAGCAGAAGTGGCTCTACCACTGAGCCACCATGACTAGTCTTTGGGATATTATCATTGGGACCACATACATTAATCTCAGCAAACAAACAGAATAATTAAGGCAAAAGAGGGCAATGAGATGAAAAGAGTAAAATTTTAAAACTAAAAAAAAAATTAAAAATTGAGAATTCAGTCAGATACTAGGAAAACATCTTGGCCTGAAACCGCTGTTACTTATTTGCTTATATACTGCAAACTGGACTATCATACACATTATAACATACACAGAATGAGTCACATTGTTCATATCCTTGAAAAGACATCTTGACTGCAATCAGTGCACTTTCCAACTGGATTTATGTGTGAGCTGGCGAAATCCGGTTTGAAAGTGGATTGAAACTGCATTATTTAGCATGTGTGATTGCAGCCCTGCTACTCACACAGGAATGATAGTTATCTTCATGCTACACCTTACAAGTTAGTAATGGCTTTTTAAAAAAATTAGTTCATTCCAAAAGAGAAACCCAAATCCCCCATTTTCCCATTTGAAATATGGGGGCGGGGCAGAGTCCTCGGTTTCTTTTCCAGACCTTTATATCTCTGTTCTAGCCACAAGCCTCTTGAAATGTAATCCAGTGTGTATGTAGGCTAAGGTGCTGTTCTCACCTAATACGGGAAGGATAAATTTAGCAGCCTTGGATAGCATCCAGCGAGTTGCACAATATGCCTTCATCTGTTGCAGGTAGCCATTTGTGTTAACGTGGGTCTCTGTTGTTGGTGGTGGTGCTGTGTGATGTGACATGCAGTGACTCCTGAGAACCAGAGGTGCTGCTCTTTTGAAACCTGCCATGAAGGAGGGCTAATTAATGCATTCCTGGGGAGAGAGATCAAAGCAACCTGGCTCCGCTGAGTGATTTTTCGCTCTGGGCGAACAGCAAAGGCTTTGCTCATTCTCTTACTCCAGAAACATTCCAGAGATCACCTGGGTCCCATCACACCTAGCTGGTCACCCACCCTGTCCCACAGGCAGGAGTTTCTATTAAGTCATGGGTGCTGCCTCACAGAGAGAGACAGGGGAAATGGCAAGGCAACCAGTCATACAGGTGTATTTACCAAACAGCACCTATCTTTGGTTGTGTTATTTATGGCTGCAAAAAAAGGAGCCCTACAACTAAGCCCCACCTATGAAATTACACATAGGGGACAATGAGCATGCTCAACCCTTCTCAAGTTGTTGAGTTCTTTTTTAAAATTCCCCAGCCACCCTCCAAAATCTAGAAAATAATATGTCTCCGCAATCCTGGAGAGGCAACTGTGTTTGCATAAAATATTGCTTATTTAGGAATTAGAGATACCAACCATCTGGTGGGATTTGGGGATCCCCCAACATTACAGTTTATCTCCAGACTACCAAGATAAATCCCCCTTGAGAAAATAGATGCTTTGGAGGGTGGATTCTATGGCATTGCACCCCACTGAGGTCCCTGTCCTCCCCAGGTTCCACCCTCAAATTTCCAGGATTTCCCCAGCCTGGATCTCTGGCGGCCCTACCCCCCCCCCCCCATCCCCTGCCAGTGGCCAGGGGGCACCTAGCAACCCTGATAGGGATATCTTTGGTTTGCTGCCTTATGGGCATTTAGCCACGAACAGATAACATACTGGGGGCCCAGGAGGAATTACTTTGGTGGGGGGGAGGGAAATAATTTGGAAGTCTCCCGACCTTCTGTCTTTCCTTTCAGGATTCTGCAGTTTTCTCAGGGCTTTCTTATCTCCCTCTGATTTCCTCCCCCCCATCTCCTTTCACTGACACTCTAACTGCTGTCAATATTCCATATCTCCTGGAACACAGTCCTCCTCGAGCCATTTCCCTAGCCTCTTTAGGCTAATTGACAAACCAAAGTAATCTGGGAAATCCCAAGTATAGAGAAACCCCTGTCTAATATGTGGGCAGCCCGGTTTTTCTGGTTTTCTGATTGACATAAGACTACTTTTCTCATAGATATGATAATGTTATGTAATAGCATGAATGCCAGAATCCTGCTTAGGAAACCCAGCAATAAAATTCAGTGCTGATATAGCACAAGTCTCCAGTTCAGGTCTGCAAATGCACTGGGTTACACCACATCTCTCTGCCTCTGCCTTCTTTTAAAAGATAGATAGATAAGATAGAGAGAGACAGACAGAGACAGACAGAGAGAGAATAACAATATCACCCACCTGCAGGACTTTAAGAGATTGACAATATTTTTTGTCTTCTAAAGAGAAACTGAGGAAAATGCCCCTCATTTATTTTTACAACAACCCTGTGAAGTAGGTTAGGCTGAGGGTGAGGGATGGGCACAAGATTACCCAATAAGCTTCCATTTCTGAGTGGATGTTTAGAAGCCAGATCTCCTCAGTCCTAGTGTGATGCTCGAACTAAGACATCACGAGGTGCAGTGAGCCCTTCGCTGTATTAATATTTAGGAAGCTGTTGCTACCCAACAGAGACAGGAACTAAGAAGATGTGATTTTCCCATCATCCCAGTGCTGAAAGAGAAAGCTGCATCTTTGAACCCTCTGCTGAAATGCTGAAAGGGAAATGGAGCCTTTTGGCTCCATCCACCTCCCTGGTCTTTTGGCAGCTGCATCCCTGGTCTTTTGCCAGCTGCACAGCAGGTGGATACTAAACTGGATCTCTCCTTGCATAGGGACTAGGGAAACCACACCTGTTGGATTCCTGTCCATTACACATCTGTTAAAAGGCAACCTGCTTCAGCAAAGGTTATGGATGAAGCGAGAAAAGACAGTCTTGGGGAAGTGGCTGCAGCTCAGTGGTAGAGCATCTCCTTGGCATGTAGAAGGCCCCAGGTTCAGTCCTCTGCATCTCCAGTTAAAAGCATCAGATAGTAAGTGACGTGAAAGATCTCTGCCTGAGACCCAGGGGAGCTGCTGCCAGTCTGGGTGGACAGTACTGACTTTGATGGACCGATGGTCTGATTCAGTATAAGGCAGCTTTAGGAGTTCATGTATCCTCTGCCATAGATCCAGATGGACTGTGGTTTTTTTTTTAATTTAAATTTTATTGAATTTTTAAAACTTAATTGACATAAAAAAAAAACATAGGGGGTTTCATTCCAAGCATTACAAACAATTAGTGTGTGAGATCAACATATGTATCCATAAGCCAACATTCAAAGTTTGAATGGACTATGTTTGTGCAATCCCTAACCATTTCAAATTTCATAGCTTGGACGCTTCACCCTCTCCAAACCCCCACAAACAAACAAATAAACAAAGTCTCCATTTCAATTCTGTATCTCTTTTGAGCAAACAGGACTTTTGTGCTTTTTAAAGAGGGGTTTTTTTTAGTTTAGTTTTGTATTTTCTTCGCACCAAACTCCCTATAAAATGCGATCGTTTTGTTTTAATTCCACAGATCAGTAAATCAGCAGTGTGCTCAAAATTGCCCATGAAAAAGCCCTACGATGAATCTACTTGGCCAACAACAAAAAACTTTGGCCAAAAAAAAAAAAAGGATGAATGTAAAAAGAGACGGCACGGGGACTGTCATCTCATGCTGCTTCCAGTAGGATGTGAAGGCCCCTGCCACGCCTAGCCACATGGCTGTTGAGCCCACACAAACAGCTTCCTGCGGTCACTTCATGGGAGGTGCCTTGGAAGGAAAGCGGCCCCACCTTTTGCCTAACATTTAGCTACCATGAGTTCACTTCTTTCTTTTTTTAAACCTTAGGGTAGGAAATGGGGAGTTGTTCCATACGCTGTGGCTTACCGCAATTTACTATCTTGAGATAAAACATGTTTGTGCTTGTCTAAACATTTCCCACCAAAAAAATACCGAGTTCAGAGATACCTCGGGGATAAAAATACATATTTAATTATCTTAATGGGGACATGCTGAGGTCCCTTTGCTGTTGGTTGGATGGCTGAAACTGAGTAATTCCAAGCATCTACAGGCAGCATCCATTTTATAAATCCTTTACGGCACGTCCCCACTACAGACTTAAAATGGTTTAATAGAAAGACATGGGAGATGTAGTTCTCTGAGGGCAACACTACAGGTTACACTTTCCACATGTCCTCCCCAGGTCCATTCTGAGAACTTTCAGTTGGACATCACCTGCAAGTTCTCCTTTAAAAAACAAGCAAACAAATGAAACAAGCATCAGGGCTTTTTCTATAGCAGGAACACAGTTCTGGCTGACTTGGCACAAGGGGGTGTGGCCTAATATGTAAATGAGTCCCTGCTGGGCTTTTTCTACCAAAAACGACCTGTGTGAAACAATGGTGGCATCAGGTTGTGTGGCCTAATATGCAAATGAGTTCCTGCTGGGCTTTTTCTAAAAAACAACAACAACAAAGCCCCGAACAAGCTTAAATCTAGAAAGCCAGCTTGCCAGGGAGAAAGAAGGAATGAATTTAGCCTTTTCCCTGAGATGATGGTTTTTGCATGCAAAGGAGGGATTTTATAATCCCATTGGGTGAGTCTCAGAGTGCACAATAAATGAACAACTGAGGCAAGTCCTCTCTTCTTGTTGGGCAGCAAACCCCAGAGTCTTGTGGATTGGAAGCTCTTTGAGGGGTAAGAAGAGAAGCCATTGGAGGGGTGGATTGCTTGTAGCTTTATCCATGTATTGATGCCCTAGGCCAGTTTTCCTTATTTATTTTTTATCTTTTTTTATCCCTGATTAATAAAAGGGATACTTATTGATTTTTTTTTTAAATAACTGGGGGGGATCTTTGTGAATTTACAAGCTATCTCTGCAAATCTCTGATAAGCAGGCAGGTTGATTACATCTGGAAGAGCAGAAAATGCAGGCCTTCAATACCACAGGCAGCATGCTTGGAAACCGTCGAGAGAACGGCTTTCATGCAGCAATTGCAGCAGGGTGGGGGAGAAAAGCGACTGTTCAGATAAGGGAACAAGCCTTCTTCATGGCAGTATGTGATGTCGGAACAGAGGACCATTTTCCTCTGTTTTTCAGGAAGTGTCTGTTGATACTATATACAATCCCAATGGGGAGTTGAGTATTTGCCACTGAAAGAGCACTGGCTCTTCAGCTTGGAAAACACAGAAATACTGGATCAGGGGGGAAAGTGAGAGCCCACAAGGAATCCTGGGGAGGGATAAAAAAAATGGACATTTTCTCCCGTTTGCGTATTCACCCTTTAAAACAGGATTCTGTATGCTTTTAGGTGTTCAAGCAGCCCCTTATTCCACCTCCATCTTTCCCACCCCTCCTTGAACAGAATCTTCACTGCCCTCAACATATTGTGCCTTCTGAAGCATGCTCAGTCTTCACATTTGGGGGTAGGTCTTCTGGTTACTTTAGAAAGCCATGTTTTTCCACATATCCAGGGAGTTCCATCAGTAAATAAAATCCCAATCTTGTCTATAAATGACCACTCTTGGTTTGTTTGTCTGAGTCCCTCCCTCCATTCCTTCCTTCCTTCCTTCCTTCCTTCCTTCCTTCCTTCCTTCCTTCCTTCCTTCCTTCCTTCCTTCCTTCCTTCCTTCCTTCCTTCCTTCCTTCCTTCCTTCCTTCCTTCCTTCCTTCCTTCCTTCCTTCCTTCCAATTAAAAATTTATTATAAATATTTCAGTACAACTTCTAACATACAGCAAACAAATTATAAAGAGACACCAAGTAACAAAGGTTAAAACATAAAACATTGATCCATTATCATCATAATCATCACAAGAATTCTAAAGCAATGCTAGTAAAAGACATTAACGCAGTTTAAATAAAACTATCAAGCAGAACACTATACGAACATAAATGTCATCTTAACAGATTTAGAGATTTCATTTCTTTCGGAACTACGTCATGTTCAGACAAGTAATTAACACAATAAACCATTTCTCATCAAAGCTAGAGCCTGGGGGATTAGATTCATATTTGTTTATTTGGTCAGTAATTTTCTCCATCACATATCGTTCCAAATCTTATGATGCCATAATGAGAGAGTCAGTGCAACAGGGTTTCTTCAAGTTAAGGCAATTGCTAATTTTGCTGCTACCAAAAGAGCAGAGATTAGCTCCTTTCCAGTACGTGGAGCTTTTGCATCTGGCCAGTAGTTCAAAAATAACACTTTGGGGGAAAGGGGACTACCTAACCAGTGATTAGAGATATTTGAGACAATATTTCTTGCCAAAAATGTTGTATTTTTGTGCCTTGCCACCAGCAATGTGCATATGTTCCTACTTGTCTGCAGTGCCTCCAACATAGAGGAGAATATGACTTTGTTTCTTTCTTGATGGGCACCCATTTTGCTATTAGATGTTAGTAATTATGCAGATTAAGTGATCCATTCGGATTGTGAATTGCAATTGATTCAGGCACTTATGTTTAGAAAGACCGGCCTTGTGAACAGTGAGGATAATGGGAACTCACTAACAGTGTCATCCTAAACAGATTTGCTCAAAATTTGACTCAGTGTAGCTTAATCCCAGGGAAGTGTCCTGAGAACTGAACTGTAAACCACCTCGCCATCATAGCTCATCACCTTCAACACTGCCTGTCATCTTTATGAGGCTTGTTATGTGAAGGGGGCCGAGTCTAATGTGTATAGCCAGGGCTTTTTTTGTAGCATGAACTCCTTTGCATATTAGGCCACACCCCCTGATGTAGCCAATCCTCCAAGAGTTTACAGAGCTCGTCATACAGGGCCTACTGTAAGCTCTTGGAGGATTGGCTACATCGGGGTGTGCGGCCTAATATGCAAAGGAGTTCTTGCTACAAAAACAGCTCTGGAAATAGTTATATATGAGAAGGTGCTTCGGGGAGGGAATTCAAAACTATGGTCACAATCAGGTGCCCATGTACTCCAGTTAAAAATATCAGATAATTGGAGGTAAGGTAACAATGATTATTGGCCAGAATGGCTAGATAGAACCTCCATGTTCAGAAGCAGTTTATCTCTAAATATTAGTTGCTGGCCTGCTGCAGGATTGGGAGGCTTTGGCGTGTATACTCTGTTTGTAGGCTTTCCAAAGCTGGTCCCGGTGGGAAGCATGATTCTGAATTAAAGGAACTACTAGCTAAAACTGTTACATTTCCAGAAATCTTGGCTCTGACCTGGATAGCCCAGGCCAGCTCCATCTTATCAAAACTTGGAAGCTAAGCAGGTTTGACTCTGGCATGTACTTGGATGAGAGACCTACAAAGGAATACCAGCAGTCGGAAGGCAGGGGCAGGCTTTATTCAGCTGCCTTCTTGAATATCCTCCAGGCCCCCAGTAGGGGTCAGTCACCAGAGGTTACCATGTTACCATGATCCACACACATACAAAAAATACACAATCCCCCCAGAAATAAAATCTGTGCCATCCTTACATTGTTAAAAACTCTAAACTTGTTTTACTGCCTTAACAACATAATATGCATTATTTATGACCAAGGGTATAAAAATTGTATTATTTGGCATATTTATGGGATTTAAAATTCAAAATCCCATAAGCAAAATTGTAAATATATGTAACACCAGAAGTGTGACGAAGCTACAGACTGATTCATTCTGTGCTAGCTCTAGGATGTCTACCCTAGCGTTTGCCATCAGTAAGGCAGGAAAAAGTAACAAATAGAAAACAATTTTTATAACCGGCAAAAGAATGGATACTATTTGGGCAGATACAGTTTAATATATTCACAAACAACTTCCAGCATATTTGTACTAGTGAAAACACAAAACTTCTTTAGTAATTTCTAATCACACATATTATAGCAAGTGGAAACAAAACTGATCATGTTTGAACAACAGATATACACTTGAAAGCATGTTGTACACATCTACAGCCCACAGATACTTAAGATAATATGAAGATATTTATGTAAGTAAGACTATTTGTTTGGAGTCAGTGAGTACAACTCTGTCTTAAACAGGATCTCTCATTCTCTTATTCTCAAAGAAGATCTTTTTTCAGCGTTCTCCTTGTTTGGAATTTTTTACGTTGGGGAATTCTTTTTAAAAAGACACTGAGGATGGGAAACACACAAGCAAAAGGTTTTTTTTTTCTGAATGTTTCTCTTTCCCTTTGCCACCCAGGCTTTCACATTTCTTCTGCTAATTTGCATTTACTGCTCTTGTGAGAATGGCTTGAAATGGACTAAGTATGGCACACGAGCTTTTTTCTAGTTTCCCTGCCAGACGCATGCTTTCCGTCTCCTTAAGCGAGTGTGTCTGCCCGTTGCACAGAGACATAATTATCATCAAATCAGTGAAACTCTTGCTGACGGCGAGCAGTTCCGATCAAGGTTGCTGACAGAAACAAAATCCTTATCTTGTGGAGTCCTCTGTGGCTGCTCATTAAAATCCAAACCCTCAGAAAAGGCATTACTTGGCTGTGAAGATTCCTGGAAAGGGAATTTTCATTTTTGGAACTGGCCATCTTAATGTTGAGGGCCACTTTACACTTACATCAAAATCAGCAGATAAAATACCTTAGGACAGTAGGGGATTTGTACGTGAACACGTGCGCATAGAGAAAATAAACTCCCTGGTTGTAAAAAGCCGCTACATCAAAAAGAAATCCCTCTGGAACTCATTTAATGATGTACTAATTTTCTTCATGCATAGCATGTATTCTTGGTGCTTGGAAGGTGGGGAGGACAGCGGAAGAGCTTCTAGTTTCCTGGCCCCACTGATGGACCTCCTGATGGCACCTGGGGTTTTTTGGCCACTGTGTGACCGAGTGTTGGACTGGATGGGCCATTGGCCTGATCCAACGTGGCTTCTCTCTTATGTTCTCTTAGCATTCCTCTCCATCCATAGTTATCCTGTACTTCCTCCAGGGAATTGAGGATTACATATATGGTTCTCCGTAGCTCCGTTTTTTTCTCACAATAGCCCTTATAGGTAGGTTAGGCTGAGAGAGTGTGGTGTACTGGTAAGTGACTGACTGGGGCTGAGGAAACCTTGGTTCACATCCATGCTCAGCTCGCTCAGTAATCTTGAGATCGTAACTCTCTCTCAGCCTGAAGAGTGTGGCTCAGAGGGGTATATTTAATTTACTGATTGATTTTCTTTGGTTTATAGCCCACCCTCCCCTGCCCAGCAGGGCTCAGGGTCAGTAACAACATGGAAGAAGATGGCTCTTTAGATATGCATTCGAAGATACCGGGCTCTACCTTCACCATGGACAGCTTTGGGTCCTCTTCCAATAGAAACATGGCTTATATGTATTTTAACTTAGCAAAGGAAATGCCTTGGGCTGTTTTGACAATACTCCCTCTAAGCCGTGGAGTCTTGTGAGCAAAAACTCTGCTTCATGAGCTGCTGGGCATTAAAGTTGTGAGCTACTGCATGAATTAGTATGCTCCGGGGTCATCCTTCCTGAGCTAAGACAAAAATATGTGAACTGGAGGCTAAAAAACTGTGAGCTAGCTCATACTAATTCAGCTTAGAGGGAGCACTAGTGCTGAGTTCTGGTCTCAATGTGAAACAGAATGAAGTGGTGGAGGACTGAAGTGGTAGAATGGGCTGTACCACATGAGACTGCAGGAACCACATAGTTCAAAATCCCCCCTGTATTAAGAGTTCCTTGCAAGAGAAAAACTAGAAGAGAACTGGGCTGGAACTTTTCTCCCTGAGGTGCTAATTGATTGTTTGCAGGGGGCATTTAATGCCCAGGCATTAAAAATGTGATGTACATGTAGCACCTCCTTCTGCTGCATACTGATAGCAGGCTTACTTCGGCCAGCTTTGGCTTGGAGCGGAAGTCTGAACAAGGGTTTTGTTTGGGAGAGTGCCTCCTTTGGGCCAAATGGACTCCTTTCACATCCATAATTTTGAGCAAATCAGAAATAGGACCCAGTTGCATATAGACAGGGACTCATTGGCAGATCACCTGCTTTCAGAAGGTTCCCATTTCAGTCTCTGTGACCTTCAGCTACTGGATCTGAGGGCCAAACTAGACATGTTAAACTTTTTTTAAAAAGCCCTGTAGATTTTCAAGTGCTGCAACAGCTGTGGGGAGAGGGGGTGCAGCTCTTTCAGGCCTTGAAAAGGCACAGCCGGAGGGGAAATGAGTGCACCATGCTGCATGGCATTTTAAAATGGCAGTGGTGTTCTCATGGCAGCTATGAGGATGCTGTCAGGTAAAGTTTGGCTTTAAGTTAGTTGGTTTCAGGATAGGAAATCCCCCTCCCCAGCCACTACCTGTCAGAACAGACAATACAAACCCATCACCTTCGGTTTCTTGAGAGGTGCATCTCAAAGGGGGCAGTTTTCCTTTCCAACACTCAATATAAATAGCATGTTCCTAAAATTAGCTGCTCCTTTAATTCGTTCGTTGTTTCCAACAAACCTCCCTTCTCCCTGCCTCTGAATAGCCTTTCACGTTTTATCTAATGTGACCAAATTTTTCTGTAATGTTAATTTGTTCTTTAGCACTTCTCTTCCCCCCTCTCTCCTCTTCCCAGGAGGACTCCGCATGCAGGCAATTAACAGGGAAGCTAGTGGAGTCGATGTGCTTCACCACGCTCCCATGTTGGCACGTTAAATTATAACTTCTGTTTCTTTTCTCCTTTCTGGCATCCTCGGTTGGGGATATTTTTAGCAGCTAGTAAAGGTTTTCCCGTATTCTGGAGATACGGAATGGTTTGCGAACCGATGGCTTGCTCGGGGACCCCCGAAATAGCTCCGTATCTTTATCCTCATCCATTCAATTGTGATGGTGTAAAAATAGATTCCCATCAGCCTCCAGTATGCATATTTCAGAGTGAAGTCGGGAGTCGGACCTGCTTCAGTAGTTTAATGAAAAACTTGGAGGTCATCTAAGGGAAGCACAAAATTTTCTGATGAAAGGGGTGTTAGATTGCCCCCCCCCCAAGCCCTTGCAATATTGCCTGGAGGCAGATAGCAAAGTGTGATTCCTTTTAGGCTCTGCTTCCTCCATTGCTTCCAGGTACTTTCTCCAGCTGGGAGCCTGAAGCGCAACCCAGTGTCTCTGGTTTGAGGTTGACCCTGGGCAAGTGACTCACACTATGGTGATTTCTGATACTCGCCCAGTTTAAGATTGATGAATGTTGAGGGCACAGTCATGGGAGGACTCATTCTCCCCCTCTGAACTCTCCTCCCCGCTAAGTCACTATATTCCGGATGGAAGAAAAAATTCAGAGTTCCTCAGGGTTCAAGTAGGATTTGAAAAGCACGTCTGAGGGTGCACAATGGGAGCATGTAAGGCGGCCCAGTAAAAGAGGAGGCACTCAATGGATGAAATGTGGTTATGCAAACTCCTGTATAGCGTTGGAGCAATCAAAACCCCAGGAGGGTAGTTAATTTAGTATGGTGTGTCTTTGAAAGGGAGTGTTGCCTGTGGTAGGGTTGCCAGCCTCCAAGTGGGTCTGGAGATCTCCTGGAATTACAGCTGATCTGCAGACTGCAGAGATCAGTTCCCCTGGAGAAAATGGCCGCTTTGGAGGGTGGGCAGTGGGGCCTTATACCCCACTGTGGTCCCTTCTCTCCCCAAACTCTGCCGTTTTCTAAACCTCCAAGAATATCCCAAGCTGGAAGTGACAGCCCTACCCGTGAGAGGTTACTTCTTCCAACCCTAAGGGGGCTTGTGTATTTTTTTTTAAGCTTGTCTAAAGTGCACCAGATTAAAACAAACAATCCTTTTGGACTAGGATTTATGCCACATCTAATCACAGCTGAAGTACCTAGTCCACAACTCATCCATTTGCATCAGGTTTTTATTTTATTTATTTGTTATTCTTAGCCTACCTCTCCTGTTTTCAAGGCAACTTGCAAATCTATTAAATACAGCCAGGGTAGAATCAATGACGGAAGGGACTATCTATTGCACAAAAACGGCAATTAAAAACGAAGTTAATTATACAGCAGGGCTGTTGGTGGCCCAGAAAGGAAACCCATAATTGGCCTGTGCCAGCTCTGCCACGCTTGCCAAAAACCTGGGCTCTGCTTTTTTTGGAAGGTTAACAAGGAGAAAAAAAGCCTTTTGCCAGAAGTCGTCCTTCTCAGAGCAACAATGGGAATTCAGCACCCATTGTATTGCCCTGCCAAGCACTCTGTTCTCAAAACCAAGCTTTGCCTCCAAACATTTTACTAGTAGTACCCAATCCCAGACAGCCTCAGACATAAACAAGCTTCTAAAACTTCTCTATCTATCATTGTCACATAATTAGAGGAAAGCCATTACATGAATCTAGAAAAGTTTCTTACCCCAAAGGCAATTGAGTCACAGGCAAGGAGAAGAAGTTTTCAATCAGTTCTACTTCCCCTATAGGGGAAATAGGGAACTTCTCTATCCAAATCAGGTCTTCCTTCTCTGTGCTATGTGATCTCTTGCCCAGTCCTTGGCCTAAGAGTCAAAGGAAAAGAACATTGTGGCCTTTGTGCTTGCAGTTCTGGGCATGCCCTGGTCTTAAGCCGAGTCTTGTCTTGTTTTTCTTTTAATATTGTGGTGATTTTAATTGTAAGCCACCTAGAGCAAGCCTCTGAAGTGGTGGCATAGAAATATCCACAACACATATCTAAATAACTCTGTGCAGAAGAGAACAAACTCAGCAGATCTTATGCGGTTGTTATTATTTACGTCATTTATACGCTGCTGTTCTCCCCAGTGGGGACTCAAAACAGCTTATATTGTTCTCCTCTCCTCCATTTTATCTTCATAACACTCTGCTAGGTAGCATAGACTGAGAGGGAGTGACTAGCCCAAAGTCTTCCAGTGAGCTTCCATGAAAGAGTGGGGGTTCGAACCTGGCCTTCCCAGATCATAAAGGTAAAGGTAGTGCCCTGCGCAAGCACCAGTCATTTCCAATTCTGGGGTGATGTCACATCACAACGTTTTCACAACAGATTTTTTTACACGGTGGTTTGCCATTGCCTTCCCCAGTCATCTACACTTTACCCCCAGCAAGCTGGGTACTCAGTTTATCGACCTCGGAAGGATGGAAGGCTGAGTTGACCTTGAGCCAGTTACCTGAACCCAGCTTCCGCTGGAATCAAAACTCAGGTTATGTGAGCAGAGCTTGGACTGCAGTACTGCAGCTTACTCTGTACCATGGGGCTGTTCTCCCAGATCTTAGTCCAATGCTTTTACCACAGCACCATGCTGGATGTGGCCTGTTAGCTACCTAGCAGGGTGTTTCCACTTTCTCCCCTATCATCTTCAGTAATCGATGTCTTGCTGGTCAACTTATTTCATTCTTTGTCTGCTTCTTAACTAATAGTATAAAGTTCAAAAATAATTGCTCCAGTAAGACCATAACAAGAGCCTTTCTGAATTAAACCTGTGGTCCATCTAGTCCAGCATCCTGTCACAAATGATGGCCAACCAGTTCTTCTGGAGGGCCAACAAAACAAGAGCATAGAGGCTGAGGCCTCCCCCTGATGTTGTCTGCTGGCACTGGTATCCAGAGGTTTACTGCCTCTGAATGAGGAGGTTCCCCTTTAGTCACTATGGCTAATAACCGCTGATATGGAGATCTGGTCCCTACCTGAGCTACTGTCATTCCATAGGGCTTGCAAGATGGAGCTATTCTGCTGGGCTTATAGCTGAGGCAGCGGCTGTCCTATTCCAGCTATTATTCCATCAGTTGGCCTCCCTTGTGGTGACATTGACCGTTTTCGCACACAGCTTACCACAGGGTCACATTCCTGTTCTCTCCACAGCGTCCGTCGGATTTCCCATTATCTGCGCTGAAGTTACAGGAAGTGCCACGGCTTTTGTGTAGCAAACGTAAACCGCTAAAACCCAGTTTACGTTTGCTACGCAAAAGCCGCGGAACTTCCTGTAACTCCGGTGCAGATAATGGGAAATCCAACAGATGCTACGGAGATAACAGGAACGTGACCGCGTGGTAAGCTGTGTGCGAAAACGGTCAGAGTGTCTTACTGCAGTGCTATCCTGCTATTACTACCATCATTTAATCTGGGGCTATAATTGCTTATCTTGTATGATGTGCCCTTCCCGCCTGTGGTGCATTTTATTTATTGTTTTATTGTTTCCACTTGTTTAATTTTAATGTATTGTTTTAACTCTGAACTGTAGGTTTTTATTGTTGTTACTGTATATTGTGATCCGCCCTGAGCCCGTTTACGGGAAAGGGCAGAATATAAACTTACTAAATAAAATAAAAATAAATACACCTATCAATTCCAGTTCAAAATGCACCATATCAGACAACACCAGGACATGGCAGCTGGTTGTTTAAATGACTGAGGGAAGACACGACCGCAGAATAACCACGGACTATAGCTCATCCAAAGGCACCGGAAAATAGGAAAGATCTTTGCCTGATACTTAAATGCCAGCTGGGTTTTCAAAGAGGTGCCGCCACAACACTTGAGATGCTTTCTGTGGTCACCACACACTCCACTTCTGGAGGTGGAATTGGGAGGGGAGCCATGAGGATGCCATCCAAGACATCAGCCAAGTGCTGTGTGAGTGGTGGTGGTGGGAATCTGTCACCCTAAGCTCAGGTGAGTTTGGGGTGTTGCCAGGCAGCTCCTCTTCATCTCAGCAGCTCCTGCACAGGCAGACACTGATGAGGGAGTTTCCCATCTGGAAATGCTTCATGACATCAGATTTGGCAAAAAGTATTCAAGAAACAACAACCAATTTTATTTGTATCCCGCCCTCCCCGCCGGAGCAGGCTCAGGGCGGCTAACAACATGGTTCAGAGTTAAATTATACAAGTAAATAAAACTACATTAAACATTATCAGCATTTAGTTAAAATCTGGTTAAGCTTTAAAATTAAATTAGTTAATTTTTAAAAGTGCTAGTGCTATGTTACTTTTTCTGATGGCGGTTTCCTTTGCAATTTCCGTTTTCATCAGGGAAGGCCAGTCTGAAGAGGAAGGTCCAGCAGGCCCTGCGGAACTGTTCTAGGTCCCGCAGGGCCCGCATTTCCTCTGGAAGTTGGTTCCATAGGCTCGGGGCTATAGAGGAGAAGGCCCGGTTACGGGTGCTTTGCAGCTTCACCTCTCTCGGTCCGGGGATAGTCAGCAGGTTTTTCCCGGCTGACCTCAGTGCTCTCTGGGGTTCATATGAGGAGAGACGGTCCCTAAGGTAGACAGGTCCTCGACCATATAGGGCTTTAAAGGTAATGACCAGCACTTTGTAACGAACCCGGTATGTAACTGGCAGCCAGTGCAGTTCGCACAGCCCAGGCTGTATGTGCTCCCATTTAGGGAGTCCCAGCAACAGTCTAGCCGCTGCATTCTGCACCAGCTGCAGCTTCCGGGTTCGGCACAGAGGCAGCCCCATGTAGAGGGCATTACAGTAATCCAGTCTCGAGGTGACCGTTGCATGAAGCACCATTGCCAGATCTTGGCGCTCTAGGAAGGGAGCCAACTGCTTTGCCCGCCTTAGATGGAAAAAGGCTGACTTGGCAGTGGCTGCAATCTGGGCCTCCAGCAGCCCTTTCCAAGTGTGTAACAAGGCTTCCCTAGGATTTCCAAAGCACTTTGCAGTCTCTGTCGTGTCACATGCACTTTTGAATGCTTCGTGACCCGGGATTTAAGGATCATGTGCCTTTTGAGATGGCAAGGCTGCTGCCCATGGGCTTTAGACATACTTGAGCAGATTAGTTTTATCAGTGGCCACGAAGGAACAGTAGCGTAATTCTCTTTTTGTGAAGTAATTTAGAAGGAGAGCGCAAGAACGTGCTAAAGGCCTATTACGGTGTGGATTACTTGCTTGGTTGCCTGCAGTTGGAGAATGAATGGGGAAGGGAGACATTGAGGGGCTGGAGGCTGTTCTCAAAACACACACACACCTTTTTTTAAAAAACATGCATTTTGTGTTCCATGGAATGTGGCTGCATAATGTGGGGCCAAGTAAATGTGCAAGGATTATTGAGCACTTCTTTAAAAAGTTGGTCTTTTAGATGTACGCCTTGCTGCTTCTCAAAAAGAAATATGGAATGAGTGCCAGACTTCATGGCAGCCAAACTCTGCCTGTTGTGGATTGATCCTTTCCCCCTCTGGCCCCATCACTCCGATACTTTTGGCTGTGGCCTTGGTGGTTATAATGTTTCTATGCTACTGTTACATCCTATACAGTATTCCTAGGGTGCCTTATTGCCAAAATTATGTGAAGATCAGTTACAGTTTTCCTCTAGGGCAGTTCACAACAATAAAACAAGAATTAAAAACATAAAAACGGATAATACAAAACAGGAGCAGCACACCAAACAGTCCTACAAGCATAGGCAGTAAACAGCATCTGGCTGATAGCAGCAGCACACCATAACACCACAATGGCGAAATGCTGGGGGAAGTGATGACTTTCAGAAGATGCTTGCTGGATCAATCAAAAGCCTGGTGGAAGAGCTCCGTGTTACAGGCCCTGCGAAACCTTGATAAGTCCCGCAGGGCCCAGATCTCCAGTGGGAGCTCATTCTACCTGGTGGGGGCCCAGACTGAAAAGGCCCTGGCCCTTGTTGAAGCCAGCTGGGTGTCCTTAGGACCAGGGGCTCTGAGAAGATGTTAAGCAGCAGACCTCAGAGCCCGGGTACTCAAGAGGTAGCCAGTGCAGTTCGCGCAGCCCCGGATGCATCTACGCCTGCGTAGGCCTCGATGCCAACAACCGGGCTGCTGCGTTCTGCACCCGCTAGAGTTTTCAGAGCAAGGTCAAGGGGAGCCCCACGTAGAGAGAGTTACAGTAGTCTAATCTGGAGGTTTAGACTCCGAAGAGCCTTTTAAACATGTATGGTTTCCTCACCAGCTGAAAGAAGGGAAGCCAGCTGGATATTTCTTGGCCAAGTGTCTCCGTAAAGTCTCTCTCTTGAGGCTCTTCATTGCAGCTCTGGAGAGAGAGAGAGACTGACTGACTTCTAGTGTGATCCATCTTTCATGGAGATGTTGAGATATACGGAATCCCAATGTCTCTCTTGACTGATGGAGGGAAAACTAAGAACCACGGTAGCTGGCACTTGTTTAACTATAAAGCTGGGTGCAAATGCTGACCTACTCAAAGCCCATTTCTGGATTTGAACCCAGACCTCTTTGTTCCCAGTCCAGCCCTCTATTCACGATACCACCAGCACCTTCTATGCATTTCAATCCTAAAGCATTAAAACGGGGGAGAGATTTCAGCTGAATTATCCCCCTGAGCAGGATTTCTAAGCATTAGGAAGTGTCTTCTCATAAGCATTACCTTGGAGCATTCCTGTAAGCGGTATCTTCTTTGTACAAAATGCTCCACTCTGTCAAGGGACTAAAACTCAGCTCACCTTTCAGCACGTTGACAGGTCTTATTTTCATGTAAAATTAAACTTGAGGAATGCAGTGCTTGAGGGGAAGGGGGTGGCATTTCTGCTCTTGTCACTCTTCAAATATATATATATATATATTTTTAGACACGCACCAACCAGCCAAGCTTTTTCCTTTTCCGTTGAAGACAGGCATTGGATTGTAGAAGCAGACACAGCAGGTTTTTCATTCATGGTGTGAGTGGAGCTTGGCACCGCAGATCTTCATGGTGGTGGAAATTGCTGTTAAGTTGCAGCTGACTTACAGCTACCCCCTCAGGGGTCTTCCTGACAAGAGCTGGGCAGAGGTGGTTTGCCATTGCCTGCCTCTGCGGAATGACCCTGGACTTCTTTAGAGGTCTCCCATCCAAGTACTAGCCAGGACTAACCCTGCTTAGCTTCTGAGATCTTATAGGATCAGGCTAGCCTGGGACATCCAAAACAGGGCAATCCTTGCAATAGTAGGTCAGTATTTTCTCCTTTTTTTTTTTTTTCTTTTTGCAGATGAGGGCGTAGGGGTGGCTAAACTGCAACTCGGGAGCCATATGTGATTCCTTCACACATATTGTGTGGCTCTCGAAGCTGCCATCGGCCAGTATGGAGAAGGCATTTCTCTCTTGGAGAGCCAGTTTGGTGTAGTGGTTAAGTGTGCGGTCTCTTATCTGGGAGAACCGGGTTTGATTCCCCACTCCTCCACTTGCACCTGCTGGAATGGCCTTGGGTCAGCCATAGCTCTGGCAGAGGTTGTCCTTGAAAGGGCAGCTGCTGTGAGAGCCCTCTCATCCCCACCCACCTCACAGGGTGTCTGTTGTGGGGGAGGAAGGTAAAGGAGATTGTGAGCCGCTCTGAGACTCTTCGGAGTGGAGGGCGGGATATAAATCCAATATCATCTTCTTCTTTAAATCACATCTTCAAGCCGAGCCAAGCATTTAAAGTTAAAGTTGCATTCTTTCAAGCTCTCCCTCCTTCCTGCCCTCTATATATTTCCTCCCTCCCTCCAACATCTGATGTACATGTCTTGCAGCTCTCAAGTATCTGATGTGTATTCGGTGTGGCTCTTACATTAAGCAAGTTTGGCCACCCCGGCCTAGGGCCTCAAGGAGTGACTTCCCTAAGACCACTCACCAAGCTTGTGGCTGAGATGAGATGTGAACTGGCAACCACCTCAATCACAGCTCATTCTCTATGTGTTACAGCGGCCACGAACGCAACCCGTGGCCACCATTGCCATTTTAGAAGAAAATGTAGCTTTTTAAAAATTGCTGCGCGGTGGGTGAGGTCAGTCCTGATCAGGCCTTTGCTGTGGTGGCACCAGGCAATCCTATTGCACCCCACCACGTATCTCTTCAAGGGTTGTGGTGTCACCACAGCACAGGCCCTATCTAGCTCTGAGCTGCTATGTGACACCAGATTATGCGATTATTCCCCCCAGGAGTTCTGTGTATACTCTGTGTGTGTTGAGTTGTGCTTTTTTCCCTTGTGCATGAGTATTGCTGCGTTGTAGAAAATTAAAAACTTGCCTCTCCCGTTTATTCCCATTGCTAATTTCTTCTCTGCCCAGCTAATTCATTCAGCATGTGTGCCCTTTGGTGAAAATTACCGCTCCTCTAAAATGCGGCTTTCCTGGGCATCAGCTGATCTCTGCAGTATTCCCGGCGTGGTTTAGCATTGGGCAACGGACACTAATTAAATGGCCTTGAGTCACGAGTTTGCCCTTTAGGGCTCGACCCACGCACATCTGTCTTCAATATGACAGGGATTGCGGGAGATAGTAATTATACCTGTAATTATAGGGCACGTTTCAGTTCCCAAAGTGGATATCAAGGTGGAGTTTCTAGCACCAAAGGGAGAAAAGGTGACAGCGGATATGAAGCATGTATTTGGTAGAGCTGGGATAGCATATTCAATCTATTTTGAGCGCACCTTTCAAAATGGTGACTTAGTGGCTTGCTTTTAAGGGGACTGAGTGAGAACCTGCAGCTTTCAGCGAGCATACAGGCCCAAGCTGTGTGTAAATATGAAGCCCAAATAATGGCAGAGTTCATGATCTGTGGGCCAGTGGAACTCACAGAACCCCAGACAAGGTTGGGGCTCCTGTATATCCATACGCGTGCAGAAAAATGTGACTGTAAATATGACTGGGGAGGGGAGAGTTGTTTTCCCTAATTTACTGCTCCGTGCCCAGAGTTGCTCCATACAGAGCAGCAAAACTGGGGAAATAACTCCCCCTCCAGCACAGTTTTCACACAAGAAAATTGCTGGGGGGCGGGGCAGGCAGGGGACCTTCCTTCCCCCATGATGTCATTCTGAACTTCTTTGGGGCTCTCTCTCTCTCTCTTTTGTTAAAGATGTTCCTCACAGTTGCTATGTGGCTGGGAGCAGGGTTGGCCTTGCCACTAGGCAAACTAGGCGATTGCCTAGGGCGCTGGCCTTTGGGGGGCACTGAATTGAGCACCCCCCCCATGTGACTTGGTGATATTATCCGTTCGGGGGGGGGGGGAGATGCCAGAAGTTTGTCTTGCCTAGAATGCCAGATAGTCTAGGATTGGCCCTGGCTGTGAGAAATCTGAGTTGGGGCTGGGAAACCCGGGCCTCAGCCCTTTAAAAACTGTAACATGTGGGTTGGCCGAAAGAGGAGGAAGTATAGGGGGAAATGTGGCAGTCAATATACTTATGACCCTAAGAAATCGCAGTATCCCAGAAGGGAGAGATTGGGTCAGGGGGAAGTTTCCCAATAATTTATTCCCTACCTTATTCCTCATGCTCCCCCCTCCAGTTGTAAACTCCAAATCCTGAATTAAAATTGTGTTAGATTGTACTTTCCTCTTCCGTCTGTGTCTGCCTATATAACTCTCTAAAGCCCCGTGTCTACCAATGTTGTGTCAGTACATTATTAATAATATTATTTTGTCCAGACTAGACATGATGGTGGTGGTGGCTCAAATCAGTATGTCCTGGCCGCATATGAAGTGGGAGATGTAGGACTGGTTTGGCTTTTAGAACAAAAAGGATGTGTGACTCCTAAGAGCTGAGCTTTCCCTGCATAGAGAGAAAATATATCATTTTCACTGTTCGGTGTGCTTTATAGAAGTTATCTTACTGTAATCCTTACAACAGCCTGGTAAGGTAGGTGAGGGTTGTTATCATCCACATATTACAGATGCAGAGGGGGAGATTTGGAAAGTGTTGTACCTAAAGCCAATAATTGAGACTGAAACTGGGACTTCCTGATTAACCTAGTTTGGTCTATTACGACCAGTGTTCCCTACAAAGTGAGTTTGTGTGAGCTAGCTCACAGATATTTAGCCTCCAGTGCACACATTTTTGTCTTAGCTCAGGAAGGATAACCTCAGAGCACACTAATTTATGCAGGAGCTCACAACTTTAATGCCAGTAGCTCACAAAGTAGAATTTTTGCTCACAAGACTCTGCAGCTTAGAGGGAATATTGATTACAACCCCTCCTTAATTGACTGCTCCAAGGGAAAAGCGACCAGGATGAACTGTCAAAATGTTTTAAACTGTCTGTAGTAATAACAATGCCTATTTATTAGCACGAGGGTTTTATCTTTCCTCTCTCTTCCCTTAGTATTTCTGGCTCTTTGTCCTCTCGCGAGGCTTGGTTGGCATTGGCGAAGCCAGCTACTCGACCATCGCCCCCACCATCATTGGAGATCTCTTCACCAAAAACACCCGGACGCTAATGCTCTCCGTCTTCTATTTTGCAATCCCCCTGGGCAGGTATGCTTTGCATTGTGTCTCTTCCCTCCTGTGTTCCTGAAGTTACTGACTGCAGTGGAGAGGCCTAAATAGCCTGGACTATTGAGTTCTGTTCACAGCCATGAATTCAAGGTTTTTCAGCCTCCTGTTCTTGGGGATTGTAGTGGAGGGAATGCCTGGCTGCCCCTTCCACACACGCACTCCTGTGGAATCAGGGGTGGCATAAGACTTGCTGTTAAAATCCAAAAAATGCCTTCACTTCCCACCAGCTGACATAGAGCACATTCTCTTCTGTGCAAACTCCATTGGAGTGAACCGTGTCCTTGCATGTTTGTTACAATGGACTGTGCACTGGAGAAAGTCCCACTGGATTGTATCCCAGCTGCCTCAAACTGTCCACCCCACTCTGCTTTTATGACAGGGTTAAGATTTCAGTACTGGTTTCAGGCTGCTGTACAGCTCTAGGGAAAAGCTAGTTACTTTACCCATAAGGGAGGCACAGTAAATTTTTCAAAATACATTTGCAGCACACAGGACGGGCCTCTGATTCAGCAGGTAGTGGATGATATCAGAGTAGGGTTGGGTAGAGACAAGAGTTCCTCTTGCAGCTATTGGCTTAACTGCTGTGATGTCAGTGGTCTTGGTTTCAGGGGGCAGCCATTTTGGTTTGCAGCAGAACAGCTAGACTCAAGTCCAGTAGCACCTTAGAGACCAAGATTTTTTGGGGGGGGGAGGTGCAATATAAGTTTTCCAGAGTCAAAGTTCCCTCCATCGGATCTGAGGATGACAAGAGGAGCTTTGATTCTCGGAAGTTTTTACACACACACACCTCAAATCTTGTGCTCCTGGACTTGATAACTTGATAACTGTGGGTTGGACAGCAGAGTGGAGACAAGAACTGGAGAGGCTTCAGTATTCTGAGATGAGAGAGTGACTTTTTACAGGCCTGTCAAATGTCACTGGGTGGGTACAAGTCAGCTGAACATTTATACTGCCTTATACCAAGTTCAGACCACTTAGCTTAGCATCATCCATGCTGACTGGCAGCAGTTCTCCAGGGTCTCAGGAAAAGAAGAGGTAACTCCTAGAACCTTCAGATAATTTTTTAAGTTTTAAAGAAAATTAACCTTAGGCCTTCTGAACGTGAAGAAGAGGCTGTACCCCTGAGCTATCGGCACATAGGTCGCTCCTCTGGATGCCTTGATGTGAACATTAAAAGCTTTCTTGTACTGAGTCAGGCCACTGGTTCATCTAGCTCAATAGAATCTGCTGTGACTGGAAGGAGGGATGCCAGTAGCTCTCCAAGGTCTTCCTCAGCAGTTGAGTATCTTCAATGGGAGGCGCCAGGGACTGAACCGGGGACCTTCTGCATGCAAAGTAGATGCTTCACCACAGGACCACAGCTGGCTGGCAGTGGTTCTCCAGGGTCTTTCCTCAACCTGTTACTGGAGATCCTTTTAAATGGAAGGATTGGATCTTCAGTCATACAAATTTCCAATAATTACACAAAGCATGAGCTGTATTATTGTGCCGTGGTCCTTCCCTGTAAACCTTCTGAGCATATGAAGCTGCCTAAACACCAGTCAGTCCATCTACTTCTGTATTTGGTACTCTGACTAGCAGTGCTGTCCTGGGTCTCAGGGAGAGAAAGGCTCTTCCCAGCACCTGGAGCTAGAGATGCCCTAGCGAGAGATGCCTAGAGTTGAACCTGGAGCCTTCTGCATGTAAAGCAGGTGTTTTTGCTGACCTTCAGGGTTGCTGTTTTCTTCCCGCTTGATACGTTTCCTTCCTCGGCTTGATGCAGCATCTGATTCTGTAGCCAGGAGGAATTCACTGCCTTCACAATGCCTGACCCCAACAGGGTAAGGTTGCAGACGGGGTGGGCACGCAAGGCTCAGCTCCAAATTCCAAGCGGCAGGGCCGTTTCCTGCAGAGCGAGTCGGTGTTGCGAGTCTCCAGTTTTCCATCAAGGGAAATCCTTCCAGTAATCAGCTGGGTGACAAAACATCTGTGTGAGGGGATGGTTGAACACACGATCCCAGACTCGTCATGCACAGCCTCGAAACAAAGAGTTGAAAGCATTCCTTTGGCTCTTCAGGAAAAAAAATGCATGCCAGAGCTTATAATACTGATAAAGGCAGCTTTTTCCTGAAGGAAACTCCAGGAAACTGAAAAGGGAGGCTTTCCTGCATGTTTCAAAACAGGAGCAGAATTCCCTGAAATTATAAACCTTTGAGCCTTCCGACCCTCTGCCCACCATACACCACTTTTTAATCTCTCCCTTCCTGGAAGGAATTCTCCAGTCGGGTTTCCCTTCCGCTGCATTTTATTGTCATAGAATCATAGAGCTGGAAGGGGCCATAAAGGCCATCTAATCCAACCCCCTGCTCAATGCAGGATCAACCTAGAGCATCCCTGACATTGCCTGTGGTTTTTGCAGATGGTGATGGACTCACAGCGGTTATGCTGTTCTGGGAGTTCCAAGTAGTGGAACTCACTGCCTCATGAAGATCACAAAAGCTGAACGTTTTTAGTGGCACTTGAGCAGGCTTGGGATGTTGCAATTTAAGCCACTGGCTGGTTTTACAGCTCTAAAGCATCAAACCCCCAGTGTTCTGATCTGTTTCTTTTTTGTGCATGTTAGATTGTGCTGCTAACCTTTCTGGATCTACTGGGGGACCAGGCAGCCTAAGTGAATGGAATAATGCTTCATCTTCCTCTAACAGGCTTGGTTTTGTTTTGTTTTGTTTTTCCAGCGGTTTAGGTTATATCACCGGATCAAGCGTCAAGCAAGTTGCTGGTGACTGGCACTGGGCCCTGCGGGTGAGCAGCAGCCAATTTAAAATGCTTGTTAAAACATCTTTATTAAAGATCTGTATCACTGACTAAGGCCTGATTTATATATTCAGTAAGTGATAAAAGCTTTTTGTGCACTGTAGCACTTCACACGAGTGGGGAAGAGGAAGTGTTTGCACATTTTGAATGCTTTCTTGCAAAGAGATGAAAAGCCCAGACATCACCTTGCATGTAGAAAGCTAACATGCCAGTGAAGAGGACAAAGGCTTGATTTTAATTGTGACAAAAAACAAAGAAAACAAAGGTTATACAAGGGGCTTGTCTAGCATCTCAATTTTAACCAGGGCTTTTTTTGGCAGAAAAAGCCCAGCAGGAACTCGTTTGCATTTTAGGCCACACCCCATGATGTCACTACTGTTCCACATAGGGCTTTTTTTTTAGAAAAAGCCCAGCAGGAATTTGTTTGCATATTAGGCTACACCCCCTGATACCAAGCCAGCTGGAACTGCGTTCCTGTGCATTCCTGCTCAAAAAAAGCCCTGATTTTAACCCATGCAAAGCAGCTATGCATGCTGAATTAGCACTCCAAGGCTACCAGTCTCTAGGGTGCCGATGCTGAGCACAAGTCACAGCTTTACATGGGTGATATCTCTAACTGAGACACTGTGCAAGTCCTAAGGGTGATTGTGCCTTGCTGATAGCACATTTCCACCGGGTCTTCTCCTTGCCATGATAGTTTTTTTACTTCCAGGGATTTTTCTTTTCTTTTATGGAGAGTGTTCAGACATGACCCTTCTGTCTCCTGACAGCCAGAAGAGTTTTGGACGGTCCACAAAAAGTTAAGTGGTTCAGTAGAATGGGCATGAGAGCTGCAAAGGGCAAAGCTCCACCTACAGTCTGAATTGGTACAGCCCACACTGCAATTCTGTTGGGCTGTTGTGTGCATAGAAGGTGCCATTACCAAAGCTCAGAAGAGCTTTTACTCTGGTAAGAATGAATGTCCTTCCCTGTCAGTTTTGGAGGGCAGATATAATAAAGTACTATACGCAATTAGAACATGTTGATGTTCATATGACAAAGTAGAAACCATTGGGCATATGATTATAGAGTCCCTATAATCAATGAGTTGAGGGCTAATTTAATCAACCCTATAGTGAAAAGAACGGAATTGCTTAATTCGAAAGCCCAGGTGACATGGCTACTATTGGACAAAAACAAATCTTACCAACCTCTCAATAGCAAAATTTATAGCAGCAATAATTAAATGACAGACAGACAGACAGACAGACAGACAGACAGACAGACAGACAGACAGACAGACAGACAGACAGACAGATAGATAGATAGATAGATAGATAGATAGATAGATAAGCTTGCATATCAAGAAAACTGATATGGGCTAAATAGCGCATGGCATAACCTTGACGAACCATTTAGTCTGTTTGAAGTTCAGGACCTTTCCAGTTCTTAGTAGATTATTGTCAAGGCAGGAAAGCAAAGATTGCAGCAAGTATTAACTCTGCTGTCTCTTAGTTTCGTTGGCTGTCAATAAACAGGGCCAAGGATGCTTTCCTGTTTTCAAGAGGTTTGGCGGCGGAGTAGGGTGAAATGACGCTTTGTCTCACTTAGCACTTATTTTCCTGCATCCAGGCATTCTTTTTCCTTCTATTCTATTTCCTTGGAGGATTGTGAAAAAAATGCGCAGGGAAGAATAGCGCACAATGCATGGATAAAAAGATGCCTTGGCCAAAATAGCCCACAGGAAACAGGCTAGCAGAACTGTTTCCTGAACTTTGACCCCACCTGGAGCCTTGCCAGCGCAAAACGATGCTCCATCCTTTTCTCACTACTGCTGTTTCAGAGAGGCTTAATCTCATGGCGAGGCCGTTTGTGTTTGTCAAAAGGATCATGCTTGCAATGCAAGACATCTCCTGTCTGCAATATGCTGGCTTTTCCCCAACTCCGTCTGCAAACGAGAAATTCAGATCATGACGTTTCTATATATCCATCTCCTAATAAACTGGGGGGTGGGGGTGGAATTACATTGATATCTCCTCCATTTTTTCCTCACAACAACCCTGTGAGGTAGGCTAAGCTGAGAGTGTGTGACTGGCCCAAGGTCATCTAGCCGAGCTTCCATGGCAAAATGGGGATCTGAACTTAGGTCTCCCAAATCCTAGTCTGGTGTTCTAAGCACTTCACTAGCTGACGGTGTTAGGGGCATGTTAGTGGACTGTCAAAAAAGTGTTGATCCTGGACTGTTAACTGTTGTATGGCATGGAAAAAACAACGCCTTTCCTCCTAACGACGAGTGATCGCCTTTTAAATTAACTTACCCTTCTTTCGGTATCTCAAAAATAGGATTCGGCACATGCAAATTAGCAACATGAAAATGTATTTCATCTGCGTATTGCAAAGTGCGCTTAAGTACATCATTAGCAAATGTGTAATATGCAGATTTATAATATGTGAATTAATTAAATGTAACGAATTAATTTGCCTGTGAACCATCTGCCTGCTAACTGATTGATCAACTCGAATTCTTCACGCAGTTGACAGTTCTCTTTAAAAGCTCACCAGTGAGGCAGAACTGCACTCGTTGTAGGGAATTGCAGTCATAAGCCAGGCCACAGGAAAGATGCATGTGTGAGAACCTGGAGCACAAGCCTGGAGTTGAATATATGGCACACAGTTGTTATTTATAGACCACCAGGGCTTTTTTTGTAGCAGACACTCCTTTGCATATTAGGCCACGCACCCCTGATGTAGCCAATCTTCCAAGAGCTTACAGTAGGCCCTGTAATAAGAACCCTGTAAGATCTTGGAAGATTGGCTACATCAGGGGTGTGTGCCCTAATATGTAAAGGAGTTCCTGCTACAAAAAAAAAACCTTATAGATCACCCTTCCCCAAAGGGCTCAGGGCAGGGTACAACAGGTTAAAATAAAGAGAATAGTATCAAATTACAATAACATCTTAACAAGGACATAGCAACTTAACAAGGACATAAAATTGCACTTCACTTCCTCCCTCAGGTGGATCAGTTCCCAAGAAACATGCTTTTTCAAAAAGCATGTAAGCTCTTTTACCTCCCAAGGGGGTGGGGGGGGGACAGTGGTAGAGCATCTGCCTGGTAAAGCAGAAGTTCCGAGCTTCAATCCCCGGCATCTCCAACTAAAAAGGGTCCAGACAAGTAGGTGTGAAAAACCTCAGCTTGAGACCCTGGAGAGCCGCTGCCAGTCTGAGTAGACAGTACTGGACCCAGGGTTTGATTCATTAGAAAGCAGCTTCATGTGTTCTCAGAATGGGATAACCAAAAATTGAATTTGAGAGACTGAAGGAGCTGCGAAGAGCAAGCATTCCTTTTTGCATTAAAATACATATTTTATCCAATGAAGGTAAATGAAATGTTACTCTATGGGAGGAGCCTTCTAGTGAAGCCATGCTGATTGCCTCCTTATGCACAAATACTCCGCAGTCATGAGATGTGTGATGCTGCTGTCCAGCCAACTTTCCATGAAGGGCAGCTGAACCGAAATTTCATGGACAAAGTTTTCAATGAAAAAAGGGGCCTGAAATCTTTTCTTAAAGGTCATTGAGATGGAAGCAGGCTTATCCAGCCACTTGCTCAGACACAGGAAATCCAAAGTGCTGCAGCATTTATTTATTTATTTTAGTATATTTCTATTCCGCCCATTCCCCGTAGGACTCAGGGCGGAGTCCAACATATGTTAAAACAATAAAATACAATAAAAACATTTTATAAACAAACAACTCAACAGCACTCAGAAAATGTTCCATATCATCACCTATTGCCCAGCCTGGCCGTCTCACATCATGATAAGATGTTAACCCATAGAGATGGCAGATATCATTCCATTTTATAGCACAGGTGACAGTGCCGGCAGGGGAGGCCAACCAGATCAAGAATAGATGCCCGCAGCCTCAACAAAAAGCCTGGCGGAACAGCTCCGTTTTACAGGCCCTGTGGAAGGCTAATAAGTCAGGTAGGGCCTGGATCTCTGTAGGGAGCTGATTCCATCAGTTCGGGGCCAGGACTGAAAAAGCCCTGGCCCTAGTTGAGGCAAGGCAGGTGTCTCTTGGGCCAGGGATGGCCAACAGATGTTGGGAGGCCGAACGTAACGGAGGAGACGGTCCCACAGATGGCTGTCCCTTACCGATGGCTGTCCAGCCTTTGCCTGAACACTTCCGGAGAAGGAGAGCCCAACTGCCATGTAGGAAATCAGTCCCATTGTAGATCTGCTCTTGCTGCTAGGAAGTTTCTCCTATATTCAGCTGAAGTCTGCCTTCTCCTTGCTAGCTGTATGGTCCAGCCAATCACAGGTCATGTAGGCAGTGGTGATTCATCATTGCTGAATTCTCTGACTTCTAAATAGTTTATCTGTACCTGCTTAATATTTTCTTTGCTTTGGGTTGCTGCTGCTTACATGTAGCCTGATAATTTTACCCATTTCCCTCCCACCCCTCCCCCCCACCCCCACATTTGTCTGCGGTCGGTGGAAGTTTTTTATGCTGATGCATTTTTGCTTCTCTCTTTATCACAGATTAGTTATGTATATTCAGAGCTTTTTTGTAGCAGGAACTGCTTTGCATATTAGGCCACACGCCCCTGATGTAGCCAAACATCCAAGAGCTTACAAGGCTTTTCTTACAGGGCCTACTGTGAGTTCTTGGAGGATGGGTACAATTAATTTTGTTCACATTCGTTATTTTCAATTTTGTTGTTTGTCTCTATTCTGGGAGGGAGGCAAAAAACTTCAGGCAGAACGATTAGGTGGGCCCAGGAGGCCATGGCCCAGCTATTTCCTGTGTTTTTAAAAAGGCATAGCTAGACTGTACTCACTGGTGGTTCTTTGTTTCTTTTTCAGGTCTCTCCGCTTTTAGGAATGATCACTGGGACTCTCATCTTGATATTTGTTCCTGCTGCTAAGCGAGGCAATGCTGAACAACTGGGAGCGCAGCTGAAGGCTCGGACCTCCTGGCTGAGAGACATGAAGGCCCTGATAAGAAAGTAAGCTTGCTGTGCCCAGCTGAGCTGCTGCTGTGGCTGTTGCTTTTAGGCCAGAGGCCTTAAGTATTGCTTCTGCTATACTTAAGCCAGTTTGGTGTAGTGGTTAAGTGCGTGGACTCTTATCTGGGAGAACCGGGTTTGATTCCCCACTCCTCCACATGCACCTGCTGGAATGGCCTCGGGTCAGCCATAGCTCTGACAGAGGTTGCCCTTGAAAGGGCAGCTGCTGTGAGAGTTCTCTCAGCCCCACCCACCTCACAGGGTGTTTGTTGTGGGGGAGGGAGATAAAGGAGATCGTGAGCCGCTCTGAGACTCTGAGATTCGGAGTGGAGAGCAGGATATAAATCTAATATCTTCATCTTCTCCTCCTCCTTCACCATGAGGCATGGTGGGCACTGCAGCAAAATGATGTGCAACAAAGGGAGGTGAAGCCAGCTACACAGTGATGGCCACAACTCAGCTTCAAGTAACACAGTTCAGAGTCTTTGCTGTGGCACAAGGTGCTGCCAAAGCAACCTTTAAAAAATACTGCACAGCGAATCAAATCTCCAATAGTCATTCAGAAGCCTTGCTGGGCAAAGCCTCGCATGGCCTTGCTCACCCACATCCTAAGAACACTCAACAGGCAACAGAAAAAGTGTTGGTGAGCACCATTTTGAGGACCCCTGGCTTCATGTGTGTGTGTGTGTGTGTGTGTGTGTGTGTGTGTGATCTTTATGTGTGTCTATATATAATTCCATGTACAGGCATCTAGTCCATAACCTCCAGTTTTCCACCACATATGCTCATGATGCCTCAGCCCTTTGTTATGTAGTTCTAATAACAGGGAATACATTTTAGACAAGAGTCCTTAAGTATTGCTTCTGTTAATTTGTCTGATATCTGTTAGTTTCCTTCCTTCCTTAGAAACCTTGGTCTTTTGTGTTATGTAAAATCAAGCTAAGGACAATAATGTGCCCCCTCCCAAATGCATCAGCTTGATTATTGCATTAGACTGCCCACATGTCTCCTATGGTAGTAATGATGAATGATCATCTGCACCCAATGACTTCAACTGTCTTAAAAGCCTTTCTGCCCAAGGAATCCTGGGAACTGTGACAGACCTAACAAAGAATTCAGAGCATCCTTACAGAACGAGAGTTCTCAGGATTCTTTGGAGGAAACTGGTGGTGAAATGGTGCATTTGAAATTATTTGCGGCCTCTCCTTCCACTCACGCACAAACAAACCCTTTTGTCTCCACAGTCGCAGCTATGTCTTCTCCTCCCTGGCTACCTCGGCCGTCTCCTTTGCCACAGGAGCTCTGGGAATGTGGATCCCTCTCTACCTTCATAGAGCGCAGGTGGTCCAGAAAACAGCAGAGACATGCACATCGCAGCCCTGTGGGACCAAGGACAGGTGAGGCTGGCTGGTTGTTTGGATTCTTTCCCACCATTTTGTAGCAACACATGGCTACCTGCATGTATGAATCATCACAGATAAAACACCAGAACCGGAACAGTGCTTTTCAGTGGAGTCAGTTTTCACATTCAGCTACAAGATACCGCGTGGTTGGTAATCTGCCATCAAGTCAGTTATCTGAATGAAAACGAACTCTGACACACACATGCTCCGTCCACCTGGTCAGCTTTCAGATTTGCTGAGGGCAGCAAGTGCTTTGAAGGAGAGCTTGGTCTTTCCCCATCACCAGCATGGTGTCGGCATCTTGTGCTATGGAGCATCACTGCAGGGCCAGAGACCCTGTTTGGAGCAGCCCTTTGGGGAAGAGATGGTGTAGGGCAAAAGAGTCTTTTTCTTGGTTCTAGCCTATGGCAGACCATCCCCAAGTGAGACGGAAAGGAAGTTTATTCAGATGCATTTGTAAGCCCCCTTGGTGATCTAAATGGTAGTAGAAGTGGTATAAAAATCTTGTTACTCACTCAGCTCATGTACGTCCCTGTGTAAAGATACCTGTATTTCCACCACCTACTGATTTTATACAGTGTGTTTAATCTTTATGTATTATTTAATTCATTTGAACTGTTTGGAGTGCCTGGTTTTCCTTTTCTTCCTTAGTTTTCTGTGTGCTTTAGTCATTATCTCTTCTTTAGTTCTCACAACCACCCTGAATGATAGGAATCCCCACTGTTTTCACAGGTAGCGGAACTAAGGCTTCAGCGAAACGCCCTAACCAAAAACAGAAGATAAAGAAATGGTAGAGGAGGGACCTTGCCTGAGATTCAGTAACGTCATCTCAGCTGATTAAATTTAAATGCATTTGCATACTGTAGTAGCTCTGCAGTGGGTTATTTTTTAACCAGAGGCACATGATTTATCTTAATTTTGAAAGATGGTGAAAATTTCCATGCAAAGTGCACAGACGGTCCCTTGATTGACCTTAAAGTCATTTTGTCAATTGCATTTTCAGGGTTTTGGCAATAGAGCTTATTGACACCCTTTACTCATTCTTTTAATGCCCCTTAAACCCCCCTACACACCTGTCTTCCACCTTATGTTCATAGGTTGTTTTTTTCCCCATGTTTTCTGTCCTTAGTTTGATTTTCGGAGCCATCACCTGCTTCACCGGTTTCCTGGGTGTGATCACTGGGGCCGGGGCAACCAAGTGGTGTCGGCTGAAAACGCAGCGAGCGGACCCTCTGGTTTGTGCCGTGGGAATGCTGGGGTCAGCAATCTTCACCTGTCTCATCTTTGTCGCGGCCAAGAGCAGCATTGTGGGAGCCTACGTACGTATAGACACGAAAGACTGAAGTGCACTGTTGCAATAGGACTCTTAACTTACTTAGCTCATCTAACTTACCAGGCTTTCCCAGTTCCAAACATTCTGTCATGATTCCTAGCACTAGTGTTCCCTCTAAGCTGAGTTAGTGTGAGCTAGCTCACAGATTTTTAGCCTCCAGCTCACACATTTTTGTCTTAGCTCTGGAAGAATGACCTCAGAGCATACGAACTGATGCAGTAGCTCACAACTTTAATGCCAGTAGCTCACAAAGTAGAATTTTTGCTCACAAGACTCTGCAGCTTAGAGGGAACATTGTCTAGCACTACCAAGAGAAGAAACACAAGGCCTAGCCATGCATTTTGTTAGCCCTAGAAGACTAGGCGCAACTTACCTGTAGCAATTAATGTTTGTTAGGGGATTGGGAGTAAGGAAGATTGGCCTCTCAGAAAGGAAAGGGCATTCCAACAGTCAGTTGCTCCTGCTTTCCCTGTGTGTGTGATTTTTTTTATTTTTGTCTTTTGTATGTGTGTGTCTGCACCTGGAAGTCATGTTGATCTCTGGTGACTGACCTCTGCTGGGGGTCTGGAAAATGTTTGGCAAGGGGGCTGAATAAGCCTGCTTCCACCTCGCAGCTGGGTATTTAGTCTCCCATCCAAGTACTAACTGGAGTCGACCCTGCTTAATTTCCAAGATCTGACAAGATCAGGCTTGCCTGGGCTATCCAGGACAGGGCCCCGTGTGTGTGATTTCTAATCCTCTGCAGGTTCTTGTGGCTTCAGAAATCTTAGGATCCAAGATTCTCATGTTGTAATGGAATGAACAGCTAGGCTTTTAGGACAGGTTTATGCAACCAAGAACTGGTGTAGTTGTTTGTTGTTAAAAAGATGTACACCCTTGCTCCTACTTCTGATCCCAGCAGGCCTCCATGACATGTAACAACATGCTCAAAATTATATAAAAGCAAAATATAATGACCCAATCTCAGTTTGCAACCCAGCATCTCTACTAAAATGCTCCCCAGCATCAAAAGCCACTTCTGAGAAAGCAATTCACAGTTCGGCAACCAGACAAATTCTAGAAGAGTTTACAAGCGCAGAGTAACCCCTCAAGAGGACTATCGTTGGCCACTAACAAAATGCCAGCAAAGCTAATTTCTGTTGGCATTTCAGAGATTTGGCACCATCACCAAGAACATTCTGTCTTTTGTCACCACCCTAAGAACCTCCAAAGATCACCTTGGCATTTGGGCAGGTCTATATGGGATACTGCTTCCCAACTCATTGCATATTTAATCTCAACGTTGGCCGAATTTATTTACCTGTATTAAAATTTGTCAGGCTGACTATTTCAGTGGGTGGTGTTCTGGAGGAATACATAAGAAACGAAATGGGAATATGATCCCATTAGGCCCATTCATCTATTGGACACACCTAATACCTTGAGGCATCATTTGTTAAATAAGCCTGAGTTGATAACCATTAGATTTATTCGTGAAAACAGCATGGTTGTAGGGAGGGGACCAGGACGGTAGATCAGTGTTTCATTCCAGCCCATGGAGTAGCTAAATATGCAATGAGTTTCAGAAAGAACTCCTACATTACCATAGCTGATTTGACAGATGATTTCAACCTAGCAGGCCTATTAAGGGATAAATTGTAAGCAGGCTAAGTGATACTTGGTTTTTTTAAATTGAGATGGGTGAAAATTGTGCTCGTTTCTTAAACATAGTTCTGAGGGAAAGAATGGATGAGGGCTGGAGCACTGGAGAAGGCATCAGGGTAGACTGGGATATTTAAACAGACCTGAGACTGTTTAGGGACCATCTAAGCCGGGGGTGGCCATACTGTGACTCGGGAGCCACATGTGGCTCTTTCACACATATTGTGTGGCTCTCAAAGCCCCCACTGCCCCATCGGCAAGCTTGGAGAAGGCAGTTCTCTCTTGGAAACCACTTCTCCAAGCCAAGCAAGCCAGTGGCTTGAAAAATGCATGCAAAGTTAAAGTTGCTTTCTTTCCACCTCTTCCCCCCTCCCTTCCCTCTCCTCCATCTATTTGCCTCCCTAGCTGGTGGCTCACAAGCATCTGATATTCATGTCATGTGGCTCACAAACATTTGATGTTTATTCTTTCTGGCTCTTATATTAAGCAAGTTTGGCCACCCCTGATGTAAGCCAAGCAGTCCCTGTAGTACCCAGCTTGTCCCTTGCTACCAGTGACCATCTGCAACAGCAGCCCACTGGAAGCTTTCCCAGTAACTTGAAGGATCAAACCATCCCTGTGAAGAGAGTTTTTTAAAACTCTTCGCTGCCCAGACTGTTCTGTTAATCAAAAACACCCTCTTTTCCACATACCTTAATTCCTACTAAGGGGAGAAAGCAGCTAAGAGGGCATTTTTGGATCCTGGAAATGGTCAAAAAGACCATGACATGTTTAAGAGGATCTTAATGACTGCTTGGAATCATTAGAGTCAAAGAGTTGGAAGTGGCCTTCAGGGTCATCTAGTCCAACCCTCTGCTCAATGCAGGAAATTCACAAATCCCCACACCCCAGTGACCCCTGCTGCATGCCCAGAAGATGACAAAAAAAAAACCCTCCCAAGATCCCTGGCCAAACTGGCCGGGAGAAAATTGCTTCCTGATCCCAAAGTGGTGATCAGCTTTTCTCTGGGAATGTAAGAAGGGACCATGAGAACTAAGCACTGGCGCGACGCTTCCTGCCCTCCCTCTCATGATCTGCCTAAGTTCACAGAATCTTGCATGTAAACCTACCCGAGCCCTCTGGTCATCTTCAAAGGTCCTGCTTTGGGTGCTCCCACCTCCTGAAGCTAGATAGAGTGCTAATCAAAGAAAGGGTCTTCTCAGTTGTGTTCCGGAACTTTGGAACTCTCTCCCCAGGGAGATTGGTTTGCCTCCCTCTATCATTGTCTTCTGCCAGGGTTTAGTTCAGCATTACCTAACTCCTGCTGGCCCTCCTCCCTGTTTGTGTGTCAGTTTATGTGTGTTTTTTAAAATTTACATATATGAGTGTGTGTGTGTGTGTGTGTGTGTGTATTTATGTATGTATGTATTTTAAACACTGTTTTAATGATTTGATTCTTGCTACTTTGGAGACCCTAAGTGGGGTCAAAAGGCTGTATATCAGGGGTGGTCAACGGTAGCTCTCCAGATGTTTTTTGCCTACAACTCCCATCAGCTCCAGCCATTGCCATGCTGGCTGGGGCTGATGGGAGTTGTAGGCAAAAACTTCTGGAGAGCTACCGTTGGCCACCCCTGCTGTATATGAATGTTTTAAATAAAGCAATACAACCCATTTCTGAGTACTTTAGCCCTATCCAGCTTCACCCCTTTGTCAATAACATCTGCACACGTTTGGAGTTCCAATCCCATAACTCCAGCATTGATTGCAGTTCCACCCTAACATCGACATTCGGTTTGAGTGACTGATAAGGTCTTTTTGTCTACTTCCCTGACAGGTCTGTATTTTTGTCGGTGAAACTCTCCTGTTCTCAAACTGGGCTATAACAGCTGACATACTAATGGTGAGTAGAGTGGTTCAAGCTCAGGGCCATGTGTATTCCCTGCTCACAGTACTGGAAACCATGGTTTGAAGAGAACCCTGGTTCACGCTAACAGGATTCAGGTAGAACAAAGTTTGAGTCCAATGGCAACTTTAAGACCTTTAATTCTGGGTATAAGTTTTTGTGTGCATGCAGGAAAGCCTATACCCAGAATTAAAACATTGTTGGTCTTAAAGGAGCCACTGGACTCAAACTTTGTTCTGTTGCTTCAGACCAACATGAAGGATGGAAGGAAGGAAAGAAGGAAGGGAGGGAGAGTCTGCATTCTATTTGCTGTCTCTCAACTGCCAGCAAAAGAGCCAGTGTGTTGCAGTGATCAGAGGATCCTGGATTCTGTGTCAGACATATTTGAGTCCAGTGGCATCTTAGAGACTCGGGATCTGTGTCACGCCAGGATCTGAGAGACCTGGGCTTTTGAATACTCCATTCTGCCATGGACACTTGTTCAGTGACCATGGGCTGGTGAGGTGACTCTCTCGGCCTAAACCTTACGCACAAAGTTGCTGTTCTGAGGATAAAATAAGGGGAGTGGGGAGAAGTGAGGTAAAATGTCTAAATAAACAAAAGGTGGGTGATTAAGGAGGAGTCAGTGTAACACTGTACTACCATCCGTAGAAAGCTGATGTTTTGTTTTTTGCCTGTGGAGGTGTTCCATGCTCATTCCAGCCACTGCCAAGTATCCAGAATGCTGGTTCAGGGGTGTTCCTTCTGTCCATGTATACATTTTTAACCTCACCCTTCCTCCAAAAAGGTTCAGTGTACACAGATAGTTCCTCTCTCATTTTATCCTCACCACCACCCTGTGAGGTAAGTGTGCCTCAGAGCTGGCAACCGCCCCCCCTCCCCGTTGCCCAGTGAGCTTCATGGCAGAGCGGCAATTTGGTTGCGGGGCCCTGCCTAGTCCAACACACTAACCACAACTCCCGTTTGGTTCTGTGTGATGCTACAAATAGCTCTGCCGGATTTTCGTGGTGGGAAAAGAGGACATTGGTGGCATGGCCAAAGGCTTCCTCAGCCTCTCCTTGAGGCCTACCAGAGTTGCCCCCTGGACCTTTCTCAGGACTTCTTGAGTGGTGCTGTGCTGCTTGGAGGAAGCAAGCAGTCTCTCCCTTTCTGTTTCCAAGAGCTGGCTGGCTTAGCCAACCAACTCTCATCTCTGGCCAGGGACATTTAAAGGCAGCCCTGTGGGTATGGTTTTTTGTTTGGGCTCTATTTTAGTACTACAAATGCCAGTGTGGGTCTGTAATTTGACTTCATCGCCAAACTTGGGCAGTAGCTGATGTTTTTACTAAGTTCTTTTTCTGTTTTCTTGGGGGGGGGGCGTTAAGGGAAGGGAGTTGGGAGTTTCCCATCTCTCGTTCTTGTATTATTTTAATGGAGTTACATAAAAACAGCGGAGGGCTTGCTACGTATGTATGGAATTTGGTCTCTGGTGCACAAAATGTGGCATCCTCTGTTAACTACAGTTTCCCTCTTTTCATCTTGGCCGTTTTCTTAAGAAAATAAGAACATGCCCCAAAACCCAGCTGGATCAAACCCATATAAACCAAACCACTAGTTGTACATCCTGGTTCCCACTGTGGCTGGTCAGATGTCCCAGAAGGCCTGCAGGGAGAACACAGGAGCCAGAGCTTCCCCAGCAAGTAGTAGTCACAGATATATTGTGTCTGATAATGGAGGTTCCATTGAACTGAGGAGGACATAGCCATTGATGAGAATGTCTACTCCTCCATTAATTAATTAATCAGTTCTTCTTTAAATCCATCTATATAAATGTGGCAGCAAATTCTCTATGTGTTGAATTAAGAAATCCTTTCTTTCTCTGCCCCAAATCTATTGCCAGTCATTTGCAATGGGTGCTCCCCTCCAAGTTATATGATTATGGGGAAGGAAGTAATGTTCACTCTCTCCACACCATGCATATTTTAAAATTACTGATTCCCAGTAATTTTAAATTACTGATTCCCAGTAATTCCCATTTTGCACATGATAGGGTCAGTTATTCTGGGAATCTCAGGGTGGGTTTTTTTCCCTTTAAAAAGAATTAATGCTCAAGTTGTGTCCAAACATTTATGGCAGGGGTCCCCAACCCCCGGGCTGTGGACCAGTACCGGGCCGTGGCCTGTTACCAATAGGGCCCTGAGTTGTATAATTATTTTATTATATATTACAATGTAGTAATAATAATAATAATAAGATGACATGGGATTTATATCCTGCCCTCCACTCTGAATCTCAGAGTGGTTCACAATCTCCTTTTTCCTCCCCCACAACAGACACCCTGTGAGGTGGGTGGGGCTGAGAGACCTTTCACAGAAGCTGCCCTTTCAAGGACAACCTCTGCGAGAGCTATGGCCGACCCAAGGACATTCCAGCAGCTGCAAGTGGAGGGGTGGAGAATTAAATCCGGTTCTCCCAGATAAGAGTCCGCTTACTTAACCATCACACCAAAATAAAGTGCACAATTGTATCATCCTGAAACCATCCCCCCCCTACCCCGGTACGTGGAAAAATTGTCTTCCACAAAACCTGGTGCCAAAAAGGTTGGAGACCGCTGATGTACAGTATATGATAGGGTTGCCAGCTCTGGGTTGGGAAATATCTGGGGGTGGAGTCTGAGGACAGCAGGTTTTGGGAAAGCAGAGCCCACCTTCCAAAGTGGCCATTTTCTCCAAGTGAACGGATCTCTGTTACCTGGAGATCAATTGTAATCTCAGGAGATCTTCAGCCACCACCAGGAGGTTGGCAACCCTAGCCCAAGCATCAGTGAGTTCAGGCCAAGAATTTGAATGATCAGGGAATGGGAGTTCAGCACCCCATGGAGCGTTTTCCTTTAACTATTCTTCCCTAGGGCTGTGGTTTTCTACTTTTATTATTAACACACACCAAAAAAAACCCCTCATAAAGAATAGGATGCAAAGAGGAGAACCACTTAGTTTAATTGTATTTGCTTTCAATTAGAGACTTTTGAATAACGGGAAGGAACAAAGAAGCTTTTGACACAGCAAGGGCCTGCAATTATGCCCCTTTCATAATATAGCGTTGGAATGAGCAAAAAAGAAGCAAGCATTTTAAATCTCACTGGGCTGCCTTTATGGCTGCTTCGGGGAATTACGGTAACTTCTGAGGCTTTGTGCGGCTGTCCAGAACCTCGCTAGCCTGTAGTTGACGGCAGTGTTCCAAATCAGACTGATAGATTATTTTAGATAAATCATCATCCTTTTGCATCCGGGGTAATCAATTTCTCCACCAGCTTCTCCCTAGGAGCTGCATAAACATTGCAGGGTAACCCTGAATGGCCAACTCTTCTGATCGACCGGGTCATGCCAAAGCAAAGCTGTTGGTTAATTGGAATTTTCCAAACTGCTCTTCCAAGAGCAGTTCAGTGATTTGCCTTCAGGAAACCATTCCCATGAGGATTTGTGCTGAGCGACCCCACAGCTGCTGCACCAAAGCCCCCAGCGCCATCATTAGGGTGGGGCAGATGCTCAGGGCATAGAATTGGGTGCAGCACTCCAGCTACTTCTGAAGTAGTGCGATGAACCACACTCTTGGAGGAGACCTTGATTTGAGTCCAGCAGTACTTTAGAGACCTACAAGATCTTGGCAGCATAAGCTTCTGAGAGCGCAAGTTCCTTTTGTCAGAGAGCTCTGTCTCTCAAAAGCTCATAACCCGTCCCCCCCCCCCCCAAAAAAATCTTGCTAGCCTCCAAGGTGTTACTGAACTGGATTGCCTAATAGACTGTCGTGTGTGCCACCCACGGTTGCCCCTTTGGAGGTAAAGTTGGTGAAACTTGCTCCAGGCATTTAACTCAAGTGGGTTGTGAACTGTAAAAGTCTTTTAGAAGCCACCAAGTTCTTGGTTGTTTTCCTTGCAACTGACTGTAATGCAGCTTGGAGGGATCTGGGGAGGGGAAAAAATTTCCCCCTCTTGTCACTGGAATACCGTTAAGCTTTTACTCTCAATGTATTTTTTTCTTCTTCTTAGTATGTGGTCATCCCGACACGCCGGGCAACAGCTGTGGCTTTGCAGAGCTTCACATCACACCTTCTGGGAGACGCTGGGAGTCCCTACCTGATTGGATTTGTAAGGGCTTGCTGTTACATTGAGTGCATTGTTCGCATTGTTTATTGTATTGTTTTAGATCATTCCTTTTGCATTGTGTATTAATGCAGGGCTTTTTTTTTGAAGAAAAAGCCCAGCAGGAATTCATTCGCATATTAGACCGCATCCCCCGACCTCGCCATTGTTTCACACTGGGCTTTTTTTTAAAGAAAGAGCTCGGCAGGAACTCATTTGCATATTAGGCCACACCTCCTGATACCAAGTGAGCCAGAACTGCGTTCCTGTGTGTTCCTGACCCCAAAAAGCCCTAATTAACTGTATAGTTCACCTGTATTATCCCAGCTTAGCCCACCTCATCAGAATTTGGGAGCTAAGCGGGGTCAGCCTCAGTTAATACTTAGATGGGAAACCACCAAGGAAGATTGTGGTTGCTCTGCAGAGGAAGGCAATGGCAAACCACCTGTGAGCATCTCACAGAGGATTGCCATGAGTCAGTTGCAACTTGGCAGCACATTATTCCTTCATGCAGTTTGCCATTGCCTTCCCCGTTCATTGCTGGGGAAAAAGTGTAATGACCGGGGGAGGCAATGGCAAACCACCCCCATAAATAAAGGAATATGGTGTTTTTTTTAGCAGGGACGCACAGAAATGCAGTTCCGTCTGGTTTGGTGTCAAGGGGTGTGGCCTAATATTTTATCTACAAAAAAAGCCCCGTGCCAAATAATTTTGCCTTCAGGGGGTGTGGGCTAATACGCAAATGAGTTCCTGCTGTGCTTTCTCTACAAAAAAAAGTCTTGAGTCTCACTATAGACACACAAATAGAAAGTCCTTGCATTGTCCACCCTGAAAATAGAGGGCTTTCTAGTGGGTGAAGAGGCCCTATACATTTTAATCTGACGAGACTGGTGAAATCCACCTCAGAGGATTGCTGGGCATCTCTTTGGCTTGCAAGATGAGCTCTGTGTAGTGCGGAGCACTGACTGTTACAGATGCCAAGGGACCGCATCAGTGTCAGGCTGGTGAGGCACTAGAAGAGCAATTAGGTTTAACAATTAGAAACCATCAGACAAGGGGATGAAAGAGTGCTAATATTCCTGTTTCTTAACCTTGCTGAGCTCTCAGAAGGGTTTACTCTTTTCACCCATCGGCCTTGCAGCTTTGGTCCTAAGGAGCCCAGTGTGCTAATTTGCCCTCCCCATATACGTAAATCCAATATGAAAACGCCTTCGTCAGCAGCAATTACAGCATGCTCAGAATAAGGCAGTCCTTTTTGAAGGGCCAGATCAGACACTTTTGCTCCTCACAGTTCCCTGCATTGTTGTTGTTTTTGACACCCATGTCTATTTTCTGCAACTGAGCCCCATGGCGCAGAGTGGTAAAGCTGCAGTATTGCAGTCAGAACCCTCTGCTCATGACCTGAGTTCGATTCCAATGGAAGCTGGTTCAGTTAGCCGACTCGAGATTGACTCAGCCTTCCATCCTTCCGAGGTCAGTAAAATGAGTACCCAGGTTGCTGAGGAGAAAGTGTAATGACCGAGGAAAGTGTAATGACCCCATTTTTTTTCTCTATTTGTCTATTTGTTTAAAGCCCTTAATGGTCTGGGACCTTCATATCTATGGGACCACTTCTCCCGTTACAATCTCACCCCCCTCAATGCTCCCTTCAGCATCCTTTAGGGGCCTCTTGTAGGTGCCCTGGACCCAGGATGACTCTGTTAGCTGTCATCAGGGTAAGGGCCTTCTCTGTTGTAGCCCCTACTCTGTGGAATCCACTCTCTGATGACATCCATGGCCTGCCAGACTTGTTTAGTTTCTGCAGTGCATTGTTAGGCTGAATTGTTTAAGGTTGGCCTTTGGAGTATAATCCACATGTTTGGTTTGTCTTTATTAGTGGTATGTTGCCAGCCACATAGTTTAATATTTCAGTGTTAATATTTGTATTATCTGTTCTTATGCTGCTTTTAACTCAGTTATATGGTTTTAGTATTGTAAGTTGCCACGAGACCCTTTTGGGTGAGTGGTGACTAAAAACTCCAATAAGTATTTATTTTTTGAAAAAGAAGCAATCAGATAAAGATACAGACTTTTAATTACTTAGGTATTCAGTTTCAAATTAACAACCCATTTTTCTGGTGTGAGTTGCCGCCAGCAAGTGGCCTGCCAAACCCTGGTTGAGTCTACCTGGGCTCTGATCTTGGCCAGCGTTAGTGCTAGCTTCACATTTCCTTCATCAGTTCCTACTACTGACAGTCTGCGTTTGTTTTTTGAAACACCTGATTATCAAGTGTGTGGCAGCCCAATTTGGATCAGCATCATTGTATTGACGGGGAAGTCTCCTCTCAGCGCCATTTTCCCAGGCTAGAATCAGAATAAATCAGCTACTAAATTCAACACAGCAGCAGCTAAGCAATTAAAATAAACAACCTTTAAAATCAGAAAAGCCATAGCATTTTAAAAAATGAACAAACCTGTCAACCAAAGGCCTGGGCATAAAGAAACGTTTGTGCCTAACGTCTTTCAAGCCAAAGAGCCAGTTTGGTGTAGTGGTTAAGTGTGCGGAATCTGGGAGAACCAGATTTGATTCTCCACCCCTCCACTTGCAGCTGCTGGAATGTCCTTGGGTCGGCCATAGCTCTCATAGAGGTTGTCCTTGAAAGGGAAGCTGCTGTGAGAGCCCTCTCAGCCCCACCCACCTCACAGGGTGTCTGTTGTGGGGGGAGAAGATATAGGGGATTGTAAGCCGCTCTGAGTCTCTGATTGAGAGAGAAGGGTGGGGTATAAATCTGCAGTCGTCTTCTTCTCCAATCGCACATTCACTTTGTTGCATGTAGAACAACCGAGCACTTCTTCATCTCATATCTGTATTCTATATATTTTGTAAAATTACAATAAAATGTGTTTGAAAGAGAACAACTGAGCACGCATGTGTGAACCAGAGCAGTGTGGAATGGCCTTCCTGGGTCAGAATGGCACAGAAAGCACTCCTGGCTTTGTGGAGGTGGAGAGAACCCTTCCTATAAATCTTGCAAGTCGAAAGGGGGAGCCAGTTTATCTGGAGGATCTCTTTCCTTCATAAGGTTTATTTTCTGCTGCAGAGTTCCCCACGCATCTCAGCAAGGAAGTAATCATTTTTACCTTGTCATATTGAATAAATTGCACTCCTGCCACAACCGGAGCCCATGAAAATAAGCTAACCTCCCCACCCCCCCTCTGCTTCCTCTCCAGATCTCCGACCTGATACGCCAGAGCACAAAAGAGTCCCCACTCTGGGAATTCCTCAGCTTAGGCTACGCTCTCATGCTGTGTCCTTTTGTCGTCGTCCTGGGGGGGATGTTTTTCCTCGCCACGGCCCTCTTCTTCTTAAGCGATCGAGCCAAAGCTGAACAACAGTGAGTATCTACTCCGGGGTTAGGAAGTGTGTGGGGGGGACTGATGACTGTGCTCTAGAAACATCCTGTTCAACAAAAACCTTGGCTCTCTAGACAAGAAACTGTCTGTCTAGGGCTGGCTTCAGACATCATGCGAAACCATGGTTTCATTTATGGTAAACGTAGATAGATCGAGGTAGGCGGCTATGTTGGTCTGAAGCAATAGAACGAAGTTGAAGTCCAGTGGGATCTTTAAGACCAACAGTGTTTTATTGAGAAAGTAAGCTTTTGTGTACTTGTGTACTAAAAGCACACTTCACCAGACAATAAACCTGGAAATTTCATTGTCTGATGAATCGTGCCCACGAAAGCTTACATTCTCAGTAGAACTTCATTGGTCTTAAAGGTGCTACTGGACTTTATCTTTGTTTTACGGTAAATGTGACCGTCTGAAAGCAGCCTGCTCCTCTAGCTGTGGTTTGCTAGGGTCCAGCAGGCCAGGATCTCAACCACGTAGCCTCAAATGATGGTGTGAATACAGATATCCTGGCTTAATCTTCTTAGCCATGCCAGCAGGCCGGGATCTCAACCACGGTTAGCCTCAAACGATGGTGTGAATACTGATATCTTGGCTTAATCTTCTTAGCAATGCCTTCCCAGGCTACAGTGAGAAGGCAATGAGATCAGGATCTGTCAGGGCTACTCAGAATGTGAATGATCATCGGTGAGCTGCATCCTGGTTTCACAAAGTGATAAAATTAACCCTGGTTTCTCATTTCGTCTGGACTGAGCCTAAGGCTGCATTTGGATGTTCACTTTAACTTGTACAAAGAAGTACGTGCAAGCCTGGCTTGTGCCAGGTTTATGGGTATCACTGGCTCTTCCATTGTCTCTCGCATTCTATTCACATAAAGAATGGTGGTTTACAATCAACTCCGCTCACCTATGAGGAATGGAGGCAGGTGCATTTCTGGAATGAAGTTAGTCTGTTCCCCCCGCCTCCACAAACACATACTGGAATTTTTAAAAAGAATTTTAATCTTAATAATAAATAATAATAAATTTATTCTTATATCCCGCCCTCCCCCGCCGAGGCAGGCTCAGGGCGGCTCACAGAACATGGTATATCGTGATTACAATAAAATACAATCATTTCTATAAAAGGCAGTTAAAATATAATTACATTACATTCATCAGTTAAGTTAAATACACATTAAAATATTATACATTATAGATTAAAGTGCTACAGTTTGATATATGCATAGGATGGCTTGATGTCATTTCCCGGGTTCCATCTTAAAAGTTGAAAGAGGACGGTTTTAGAACATAAGAACATAAGAGAAGCCATGCTGGATCAGGCCAACGGCCCATCAAGTCCAACACTCTGTGTCACACAGTGGCAAAAAATGTTATATACACAAGCCCTGCGAAATTGATTTAGGTTTTGCAGGGTTTTGCAAGCCCTGCGAAATTGATTTAGGTCTCGCACCTCCTCTGGTAGTTGATTCCACCATTGGGGAGCCATTGTAGAGAAGGCCTGTTCCCTCGTTGTTTTCAGTCTGGCCTCCCTTGGTCCAGGGATTCATAAACGGTTTTGAGAACTAGATCTCAGTGCTCTCTGGGGAACATATGGAGAGAGGCGGTCCCTAAGGTAGGCAGGTCCTTGGCCATATAGGGCTTTAAAGGTAATGACCAAGCACCTTGTAACGAACTCGGTACACAACTCGGTACTACATAATCTTGATGTAGTATTAGCAGAAGGGAATCTAGTTAAGAGCTATGTACCTGCATTTTTGTGCATCATGGCTAACTGGTTAGTCTTAAACCCAGGTGGGCAGCTGTGTTGGCCTGAAGCGATAGAACAAAGTTTGAGTCCAGGGACACCTTTAAGACCAACATACTCTAATTCAAGTATTATTCAGTATGAGCTTGTGTGTGCACACACATTTCCTCAGATACAGGTAGTCTTAAGCAGGGCTTTTTTGTTGCAGGGACTCCTTTGCATATTAGGCCACAAACCCTGATGTAGCCCATCCTCCTGGAGCTTATAGTAGGCTTTGTACTAAGAGCCCTGTAAGCTTTTGGAGGATTGGCTACATCAGGGGTGTGTGGCCTAATACGCAAAGGAGTTTCTGCTACAAAAAAAGCCCTGGTTTTAGGCTACCGCTGCGTCATTCCACACCACACAGGATGGGAGCGAAGAAGCAATGCGTGCACATGACCCAGGTTCATGCACAGTTTAAATTGATTTTCTGAAGGTAGACAAATCGTTTTGACCAGGTTCAAGCACACTGTGATTCCCAATTAAAGGAGCCAAGGCTTTATCTTTCTGTAGAAGGGTGATCTTGAACAAAGAAACATCAGCATCCTCACAAAATTAACTTTCCAAAGATTTGGAACAGTTTGGAATTAGGAAACGAGGCATGGCAGCCCAACCATTTTTAAACTGCTTTTAAATTACAGCACAGACATGGCTCTAGTTAAAGTAGCACATGAATTCCCATGGTACATGGGGAGATTCCACTAACTTGTTTTGTCACTATGCCAGATTTCCTTCTCTGGATTAACTTTGGGTTGGGGGAAGAAGATTAAGGAACTAGTCCTCATTGTGAAGGCACCACTTCCTTGGATTGAGATGCACAGCTGAATGCAGCTGTCGTTTCTCTTCACTGTGTTACTTTCAGTGGGATGCACATACCCATTACATCTACTGTGTGGTTGCCACAGGAACTTGCAACAGGATGCCAGCTTCGACTTCTGCCTCCTGGTCAGCACTGTTTTCCCAGCCCAAAATGATCCCAGAGGTTGTTACCTGTCCCATGAGGGGGGCTGCATGTGCAAGCATTCTGTGCACATTCAGGCCCCTCCCCAAGGGTATTTCAGGTCAAAAAAGCAGTGCAGGAGGGACGTTTTGCCACAATCCCAATCAAAATTGAGTCTCTTTGGTGCTGCTGAATTGAATTCCCCTGGGGACCTCACAGCTATCATATGCTGTGCATCCCCATGATGATCATGTGGTAGACGCAGTGCTTTTTTTGTAGCAGGAACTCCTTTGCCTATTAGGCCACACACTCCTGATGTAGCCAATCCTCCAAAAGCTTACAGGGCTCTTAGTACAAAGCCTACTATAAGCTCCAGGAGGATGGGCTACATCAGGGGTGTGTGGCCTAATATGCAAAGGAGTTCCTGCTACAAAAAAAAGCCCCGGGTAGATGTAAGATGTAATTTAGACCCTAGTATGAGGGATCATATGTTTGGTTGTCTTTTCATTGGGGATGCTCCCTTCTTCTCTTTGGCGCCCACCATAGCCATTCACAAAGTGGGCACGAAAAATTACTAAAAATGTTGGGCTTATTTTGTGGAGGATGAAAAGCACCGGACTATAAATAGTCTGTATATGTCTCTGTGTGTGCGCGCATATTTGCTCATGAGTGCACAGCCACTCTATGAAAGAAAATTCTTTTTGAAGCGTGTCAAAAGAAAAATAAATAAATAAAAAGATGGGCGATGTGTTTTTCAGTATCGAAACTGATTTGGATCACCTCCCTGTTGGCAACTTCAGTAACTCAGAAGATGCTACCACATGATAGCCACAAGAACTTTTTAGGGGTTAGTTGTGGGCTTTTTTTTTCCTTTTCTATTCACTGGCCAGGAGGTGGGGTAGAGAAGGAGTCTACCATATTTATAAATATTTTCAATGCCAAGAGGAAATCTGAATTCTTTCCATTAAAAAAAAAAAGTTTGAAGCTGGCAGATTTTTGTGGACAGATGTTCCAAAACATGTGGTCTCACATGCTGTTTTGTGGGACTATCCTTACATTATGCAATACATTTTTCAGTGCCCTACAATTTTATTTTTAATGGCTTTATGAATTTAGGGTTCTAATCCTTGCATTCCCACTGTTTCTCAGGAAGGCAATTTCTAGACCTCTTCCTTTACAGCAGTTCATACTCCATGTTTAAAGTAGACAGATTCCATGCCAATAAAAACTGTCCTCTATGTTCTGCATAAATCACGCAACATGAAGCAAATCTGCCCAGTTTATTGTGGTTTTTTGAATGGGTGGGGGGGCTCTTGACCCCATTTTATATCTCTTACCTTTCTCCTATGGTGTGCACATCTGCCCCACTTCATAACGTTTTTTGATGCATGCCAGAGTAGCTGTTTTCTTGCAAAAGTGGGTGGTTCTTCAGGGTGTTTTTTAGGGAGGAGGAGTGGAACTTAATGAAATTATGTATATGGTAGTGTCAGTTGTGTCCTCGGGAGATGGCGGGCTCTCCTTCCTTGGAGGTTTTTAAACAGAGTCTAGATGGCCATCTGACAGCAATGAGGATCCTGTGAATTTAGGGGGAGGCATTTATGAGTTTCCTGCAGTGTGCAGGGGGTTGGACTAGATGACCCTGAAGGTCCCTTCCAATTCTATTATTCCATGATTCTAGCGTTTGGGGTTCATCCATGCTAGTGGATGAACTTGGTCGAGCTTTGGTGCCAGTTGGTGAGTGGTTTGGTGTAGAGAGCCAGTTTGGTGTAGTGGTTAAGTGCGTGGACTCTTATCTGAGAGAACCAGGTTTGATTCCCCACTCCTCCACTTGCACCTGCTGGAATGGCCTTGGGTCAGCCATAGCTCTGGCAGAAGTTGTCCTTGAAAGGGCAGCTGCTGGGAGAGCCCTCTCCAGCCCCACCCACCTCACAGGGTGTTTGTTGTGGGGGAGGAAGGTAAAGGAGATTGTGAGCCGCTCTGAGACTCTTCGGAGTGGAGGGCGGGATATAAATCCAATATCTTCTTCTTCTTCTTCTTTTTAAGTTGGCGGCTCTTTGCTCAGGAGGATTGGCATTGTTGGACTCTTGGTTTTAAAAAACCAGCACCACAAATCAAGCTTTTACAAGACTGGCTTCATAAGCGGGAGTGGGATTAAAGAACTACCTATGCAGGGAGAGGAGGATGCAATACCGCTGGGGGAGAAAGCAGTAGTGCTTTGGTCCAAGAGGAAGGAGGAGAAGATAATCTCCTGCAAGCCCCCATTCTTTCTGCAGATCAACAGGCCACTGTCAAAGGGAGACTTGACTCTCAAAAGCTTATACTCCAAGAAATGCGTTGGCCTTAAGGTGCTACTGAACTAAAATCTAACTGTTCAGGCTTCAGCAGGGCTCACAGATGTATTGCATGAATGCAGGATGCTGTTGTGCGGCAAAAACTTTCCCTTGAGAGCGGCTGTGCCACTCTGTTTGCTTTGTCCAGTGCAGGCAGAATGTTTGCTAATGTAATGTACATATACTGAACAGATCTACCGTGTCGGTATTCCCTGCGCTGAAATGTATTGGGTTATTTACTGTTAGCATTTGGGGAGGCAGGGTGCAGCGAGAGGCCCCTGAGTTGTGTTTTGCCCTGGGTTGCCTTATCGGGGTCCTGAATACACATGAAGCTGAGATTCTGCAGCATGAACTCCAGAAGTATAATTTGGCTCTGCAGGTAATCACAGCAGCAGCTGATATGGGTTGTATTGATATGGGGGGTGGGGGGGATGGAGTTTAATGCTTTGCCCCCCTGTGCCATTTCCCCGATCAGAAATGACCCCTTCGCCCAGCTGCTTTCAGTTAAGTTGACTGTCTTTTATCTTTTGGGGGCTTCAGACAGTCCACATGTGTCATTTCCAGTTGGGAAAATACCACGGAGAAGCCTAATGAGCTCAGGCTAGCCTGTCCTTGTCGGCGCTTGAAACCTTAGCAGGGTTAATTACTGTCAGTACTTGGATGGGAGACCACCAAGGACAGGGCTTTTTTTGCAGCAGGAACTCCTTTGCATATTAGGCCACACACCCCTGATGTAGCCAATCCTCCTGGAACTTACAGGGCTCTTCTTACAGGGCCTACTGTAAGCTCTTGAAGGATTGGCTACATCAGGGGTGTGTGGCCTAATATGCAAAGGAGTTCCTGCTGCAAAAAAAGCCCTGACCAATGAAGGCTGGGGCTTCTGAGCAGAGGAAGGCAATGGCAGATTACCTCTCCTCGTCTCTTGCTGTGAAAACTCCATGATTCTGGAGTCACCATGAACCAGTTGTGTCTTCAGGGATGCAATTATTACTAAATGGAGTGGGGCTATTTCTTAAAAAGAATAAAAAAGCAAACCATCCCCAGCACTGCAAACCCTATTCCTATCGCGCCTCTGCCCACATAAATGCTTTTAGGGCCGCTTCATTAACCCACATTAACACGTTCTGGAGTCACTCATCCAAATGTAGAGAGGAGATGATCCTGGGCAGTAGTTTAGGAAGGCTGGAAGCAGCAGGCAGAGGGGTTTGATGCTCTGGAAGACTCGTCCTTCTGGGCTTGTCCTTCCAAGTCATGCATGGATTTCGTGATGTGCCATTTCTGCAGAGACCTACATTTTCAATTCCAAACCCCAATTGATGTTACTCATGAACGTGGTTGCTGAATTGCGTCTCACATGCCTCTGCAATCAGGAATTGCGCTGCATGGTGGGTTTCTTAAGGGAGTTCCTGGCAGAACAGTTTTCAGGGAAGAGAAGTGACGTGTGCACCGTGTGTGTGTGGCACTTTTTGCTCTGAAAGAGATCCAGCATCCAGTTAGATCACACAAGCAGATGAAATAGCTAGAGTTCCTTTCTTTATAAACCTGCATGGATGATGCTGAGCCTGTAACATGCGGTTTTAAGGTTTTTCTTGAATGTGTTAGTTTTTTCATATGGATTCTTGGAGGGAAACAGGAGTGCAGAGATAGAAAAGGGCAAGAGTCCAGTGGCACCTTAAAGACTAACAAAATCTGTGGCAGGTATGAGTTTTTTGTGAGTCTCTGCTCACTTCTTCAGATACAGCTAGAATGTGAGTCCATCTGTCCTTATATCTTGTAGAGCGGAGTGGCAATAGTAGGTAAATGATAATAGCAGGTTTGATTGGATTAGGTGTGATATGCAGAGGGGCCATAGGATTGGAAAAATCAGCATTGGTAATAAAACAGGAAATCTAGGTCTCTGTTCAGTCCAGGATGCATTGTCTTGAGCTTCATTACCAATTGCAATTTAATAATAATAATAATAATAATACATTTTATTTATATCCTGCCCTCCCCGCCGAAGCAGGCTCAGGGCGGCTCACAACATATAAATTTCAATTTACAATAAAACGTCAGTACAATTAGATAAATAATTCATTAAATAAAAAACATCATATTTAAAACCATCATTTACAATTAAAATTGTAATTTGTGGTGCTACATATCAGATGTTTTCTTCAGTAAGTTTGGTGGCTGGATATGTCTACAGCAGATCTGTCTTAGATCTATATTTAGGCGAAGGCCATTTTAAAAAGAGCAGTCTCGCAGGCCCTACGGAATTGATCGAGCAGTTGTTCTAATCTCCCTTTGAAATTCCTTTGTAAGACCCCTGACTTGGATAGCTCAGGCAAGTCCAGTTGCATCAGATCGCAGAAGATAAGCAGGGGCGACTCTGACAAGTACTTGGATGGAAGACCTCCTTGGAATACCAGGACTGGGAAATGGAAGCAGGCTTGCAAGCCATTTCTCTGAATGTCCTCTATGCCCCAGTAGAAGTTGCCAGAGGTCACCATGACCTCTAGGCATAGGAGTGCGTGTGTGCACGCACACACACAGCAAAACTACAAAAAGAAAAAAATTCCTTTGTAACATAACTGCTACTCTCAGGTCAGCAACTGAATGTCCTGGAAGGTTAAAATATCCCCCCACTGTTACTCTCAGGTCAGCAACTGAATGTCCTGGAAGGTTAAAATATCCCCCCACTGTTTTTTGAATGTTGTGATTTCTGACTTAGGTCAGACTTATGAATGGCAGACAGTAATGGCCGTATAGGTAAGAGGAAAGCTTGAAAAGCCAACTTTGCCAGCAGCATCTTCATTACCCCGCATGTGGATCTAGAGCTCATGATGAATTTCTTCCTTGGTCCTTGTCAGCATCCCAGAAGAGACCAAGCATAGGCTAATCCATTCCAGGTCTTCTTGTATTCCTATCGCATTAAGCCAGCAAAGTTTTCCTTTGGCTATCTCACTCCCCCTCTCCTCACACACTTTCATTGCTGAGGTTTCCTGATGCATGGAAAGGACAATGGCAGATACTGCTGCTTCCCAAATACAGTGTTTCAATCCTGAAGGCTAACAACTTGCTTTTGAACAGAGGGAAATGCTGGAAAAAACCCCTTTAAAATACCCAGCATCATACCAAATCAGTGGAATGAGGAAGAATTTCAAAGATGAAACAAAACTACATATTTGGCAACAGAGCTCTGAAATCCTGCCCCTCCCCAGCTCCAATTCCTCATCCTGCCTTTTCTTATCTGCCCCCTTCCCAAATGGCATGGCACCCATCATGGAGGCAGCTGCTGTGCCATCCCCTTTAAGGCTGGCATTAAGGACAAAGGTCTTTGAGCACAGGTCAATGGTTGAACCATCTTCCCAGCAAAAAAACCCTCCCAGCTAGTTTCTTTCTGCTAAAAGCAGAAATTGGGGGGGGGGGGGGTAGAGAAGGGGGCAAAAGACTCTTCAGCAGAGACCTGTCTATTTTTATTTGTCTCCCCTCTGACACTCTACCTTCCTCTCTACACTCACACCATCTGACTTGTCTAAGAATATTATTCAGCCCGCAATCACCCCCTGTGCCCTGGGAACAAACAGGCCTCTCCCCCAAGCTGGTTTCCTGCAGCTGTGGTCACATGACTGAGGCATTTGCTTCCCACCTGTTCTGGTGCAGCGGGGGCTCACCCTAAGAGCACCTCTGCAGGGGAAAGGAGACAAGTGGAAATAGGATCAGAAATGGCCCTTATCTACGCCTATGAATGCAGGGAACTGCCTTATACAGAGTCAGACTACTGGTCCAGGAAGCTCAGCGGTGTTTGCTCTGAGGAGCAGCATCTCTCCAGGGTGTCAGGCAGAGAAATATGTTCCTGATACCTGCTGTCTGAGATCTGTTAATGGTAGATGCTGCGGGTTGAGCCTTGCCTTGAAGACCTTTGTTTTCCATTCTGCCACACTGATAACTTGCTTCTTATGAAAGAAGTGGCAAAATAATCTTGATAAAGGGCAGCAAGGTGAAAACATATTGAGTAAGCTTTTAAAAAGTTGTTCCTTTTCTACTGTGCCTTTTAAAGGTTTGCTCCTCCCCACACCCCATCAATTAATTTAGCCCACTTATTTTTGGACCCATCACTATCTTCTAATGGAACTTTTGTCTCGGCATGGGAGCTAGGGACCGCTCCTGTCCCCTTATTCATAAACCAAAACTAGCTGCTACCGGCGAAAAGTTAGGTTTGCAGCACATCAGCTACAGCAGGGGTGGCCAACGGTAGCTCTCCAGATGTTTTTGCCTACAACTCCCATCAGCCTCAGCCAGCATGGCCAATGGCTGGAGCTAATGGGAGTTGAAGCCAAAAACACATCTGGAGAGCTACCATAGGCCACCCCTGAGCTATAGCAAATGCTACAAAACAGGTATCTGCAATGTTCTGTAATTAAAGAGACAGACTACATCGAAATTTGGAGGAAGAGATCAACAGAGAGAGACGGTATGAGAGAAGTCTATTACCATAACTGAAACTATTTAACTTAAAAGAGCAAGAGTCCAGTAGTACCTTAACAACTGACAACATTTGTGGCAGGGGATGAGCTTTCGTGAGTCACTGCTAACTTCTTCAGATCCAGCCAGAATGTGAGTCCGTCTGTCCTGCTGTTGTCATTGGGCATCTGAAATCAGTCCACTCTCCAAGGTATAAGGACCGATGGGCTCACATTCTAGCTGGATCTGGAGAAGGGAGCAGCGGCTCACGAAAGCTCATCTCCTGCCACAAATTTGGTTAGTGTTTAAGGTTCTGCTGGACTTGCTCTTTTCTACTGTTACAGACTGACTAACACAACTACCCATATTTAACTTAGAATTACTTATAGTTGATGTGTTGACTAATGAGTTTCTGCAGCCCAAGCACTGGTAGTTGTAGGTCCTTTATTAGGAAGTAGCACATACAAGGACCCACAATAAGTCATATATATACCCTGGGGCACCCAGTGGGATTATTTTAGTGTGCTGGCATAAATCTGTGCATTGCTTGTGCTTGAGTTACTGGCAGGTGTTCACCTCTTAATGATTTCCCTTCCTGTACGACATCTCCCAGAAGCCTGTTAGCCCCATAAACATTTTTATCTGCCATTCCCTTTGCACACTCGCAATTCTGGCATCCCACCTTACTCCTCCAATGTACTTTAACTGAAGGATTTCATTTTCTTTCTTTGACAGCCAGTTTGGAGTAGTGGTTAAGTGTGTGGACTCTTATCTGGGAGAACCGGGTTTGATTCCCCACTCCTCCACTTGCACCTGCTGGAATGGCCTTGGGTCAGCCATAGCTCTGGCAGAGGTTGTCCTTGAAAGGGCAGCTGCTGTGAGAGCTCTCTCAGCCCCACCCACTTCACAGGGTGTCTGTTGTGGGGGGAGAAGATATAGCAGATTGTGAGCTGCTCTGAGATTTGGAGTGGAGGGCAGGATATAAATCCAATATCTTCTTTTTTCCTTTTTTTTAAAACGAGCTCTGTTTGGTTACCTACGGAGCCACGTTTGGCTCGAGAGCTGTAGGTTGCTGATTCCCACTATAAAATTTGAACAGGAGATGAACACAATAGAAAAGCTCCCTTACTTCCAGACATATTACCAGTTGAGAAAGAAGAAACCCTGGAAACTCATACAGTATCTTGGGAGAAAGAAGAAGGATTTCATAGAGGAGATAAACATATATTTGTAAGGCTTCCTTCTCAACGCATCCCCACCAAAAGGTGTTGTGTATTCACAGATATACGTTCTCAGGCCTGTGCTCTGCCTGTTTCTTATGATAAAGAACCTTTTTGACTTCAGCACTGCTGTAGCAAATTGAGCTTTCATCTAGATAAGGCATCTGCCATCATTGCGCCATGAATATTTTCTCTTCCCAGGCCATCAGCACCCCAATAACAATCGTCTCCTGTGAGGCGAATACCAAGAGCAAATTATGATCAAATTATGAGCAAATTATGGCCTCCTTTTTCATTCCAATATCTGCAGAAGTCTAATCAGAATTCAGAGTCTTTTGTCTATAATTCTATTCATTTGAAGCAGAGCAGATCCAGGTTTATCACATTGAACGCAGCTGACAGATGGACCCAAAAGACTGTGTTTGTTTGGAAGCTAAGAGTGCACTGGTTTATAATACGTTCCGGCACATAAATTTAAGATTAAACCCATTCATCATAAGCAAGGCTGGGTTGCAAGGGGTCAAGGGTTGTGGGCTTTGCTAATGAATTAATCCGGGTACTGTGTTCCTAATGTGTACTGTTTTATAAAATCAGGGAATTAGAATCTTTCTTGTTGGTAAATTTTGAGGCTATGTAGAATCAGAGAATCTGTTAACGTCTCTGCCTTATACCATACTCATGATCAGAGTAATGAATGAATAGGGAAAGGATAAATTTCCCTCCCACACTCATGCTTGCAATATGGGCTTATGGATTTAGCAGCGGGAGACACCCAGAAGCAGATCTTGAAAATGTGCAGTACTGAGCACAGCTGTCAAATACCATTTTTGAAACAGGACAGATTCTCTATACAGGGGGGAAAAAGCACTTAATGTCTAACCAAGCAAAACAAGATGCCAAGTTCAGCTTACCTTTCGACATTCTGTTTGTGTTTTCACATGATCTCTCTGTCGTGCACAGAAAATATTCAAATGATATTTGCTACCTATGTCCAGAATCTCAAATTTCAGTTCTTTTAGCTTATATGAACTGTGGCAGTCCTAATCTTGACTGAACCCGGAAGCTAAGCAGGGTTGCTACTTGGATGGGAGACCACCAAGGAAGCCTGGGGCTGCTGTGCAGAGGAAAGCGATGCCAAACCATCTCTGCTCATCTGGTGCCTTGAACACCGTATGAGGTGAAACTTCATGGGGTCAGCATGGGCCAGATGCAGCTTGAAAGGCATGGTTTATCTTCACTCTAGATCAGGGGTATCAAACATGTGGCTTGGGGGCTGAATCAGGCCCCCGGAGGGCTCCTATCAGGCCTGCGAGCAACTCACTGTCATCTGCTTCCTTCTCCCTCTCTTGCTTCCTTCTGCATCGCTTCTTGCTTTTTCAGGCTTGCTCAATCACACAGGAGCTACAGAGCAAAGCGAGGGAAGTGGGGGAAGGAGAGCTAGCTTTGCCAGGTGCTCTCAATTGCACAGCAGAGCTACTGAGCCAAGCCTCTCTTCCTTCTGTCGGCTGAGGCTCAGCAAGCCAGTGAGGTGGATTAGGCTGAGTGTGTGTGTTTGTCTGTGTCCTTTATAAAGTTTATCTCTCTCCGACCTGGCATTACATTTTATGACACACACGACGCAGCCCAACAAGGTCAAGATCTGGCCCTCATAGCAAATGAGTTCGACACTCCTGCTTTAGATATACTAACTCTGGCTCTCACTTTGCACCTCTTTTCAAGGGGGCGAGTAAATGTTCAACATCCTGCAGTGCAATTACTTCTCTTGAATGGTGGTAGGGCACAGTGGGGCTTGGGATAGAAGATAGGCTCATCAAGGACCACATTGGCTGAATAGATCCTCCACGTACAGAGACAATGAATGAACTTCAGAATACAGACCTTCTCCCCTGGCTCACCCATATATGTTTGTAAAGTGATGTCAAGTCACAGCCGACCTATGGGCAACCCCATAGGGCAGGGGTGGCCAATGGTAGCTCTCCAGATGTTTTTTGCCTACAACTCCCATCAGCCCCAGCCAGCATGGCCAATGCTGGGGCTGATGGGAGTTGTAGGCAAAAAAAAACATCTGGAGAGCTACCGTTGGCCACTCCTGCCATAGGGTTTTCAAGGCAAGAGACATTGCCTGCCTCTGTGTAGCAACCCTGGACTTCCTTGGTGATCTCGCATCCAAATACTGACCAGGGCCAACCAAGCTTACCTTCTGAAATCTGATCATTTCCTGCATGTGTGTGTCACAAGTCAGCTTCCAAAGCAGGCTTCCTCCCTTTCCTTGACATTTCCTCTGTGTTTGTGTGTGAATATTCTCGGGGAGGAAATGTTTCCAGGGTTCAGCAGCTGCTGCCACAGTGGAGGAGGCGCGGTTATTAATGTATTGTTTTGAAAAGCAATTAGCGCGGATGCCACTGCTGAGGAGGAGAGAGTTCTTCGTTTTATGACCATTAAGATCATGCAAGATGGAACAGCAGAAGAGATCTCCCCTCTGTGTCTCTTGTGTTTTCCCTGGTGCACTGCAAGCACTTCAGCGGTACAATAATGCAAAAAGGCAGTTTTGTGATACTTGATTGAAGGCCCACCTGCCGAGTCTTCACTGTGGACAGGCTCTGTCTTTTAAGGGAATGCATTTTTAGCCTTCCCTTCCTTCAGGGCAGCATACATGCTGATCCCCTCTTCTTTTAATCCTTACAGTAACCCTGTGAGTTACGCTAAAGGGAGAGATGCAGGGCTTTTTTTGTAGCAGCAACACCTTTGCATATTAGGCCACACACCCCTGATGTAGCCAATCCTTCAAGAGCTTACAGGGCCTACTGTAAACTCCAGGAGGATTGGCTACATCAGGGGTGTGTGGCTTAATATGCAAAGGAGTTCCTGCTATGAAAAAAATCCCTGGAGAGAGGTAATGCCTTGGTCCAATATCATCCCATGAGCGAAGATTTGAACTTGGGTCTCTCCCCCAAGGCTTTATCCAATATGCTGAACACTAAATTACTACAAGTTGCACCAGCACTATGGCTGGGCAGCTGACATGTCTGAATGCTTCTGCATCTGAAAGAACTCTCCCTGCATGCAGAAAGGTAGCATGTTAGAGAGAAGGCAGGGCCAGAAAAACCCTCGCTTTGGCATGGTGCTGAATGTAAGAAGCCACCTTGGTCAGAACACCTTGGTCAGTTTTGTCTTCTCTGACTGGCAGGAGCTCTCTCTGGTCTTGGCAGAGGAAAAGTCCCAGCAATTGTTACCTCAGAGCCTTGAAAGGGAAATGCCAGGGAATGGATTGATTAAGATTCCTTCAGACAGGTTTTTCTTTTCTTTTCTCCCATAATCATTCTCCAGTACTGTAATCCTAGTCCCGCCGCATTGTTTATTGGCCGTCTTTGCTGTTTGTCTGAATCTTTATATTTTCTAATCCGGCTAGAGTCTCAGTAAGAAAACGAAGTAAAATTAATAAATATCCTGCAAGCTGTGCAGGTGTTCTGCCATGGAGCAAGAGCCCCTCTTTTACACTTCAAGCTTCAAATCACATATAGCCGGTGCCTTAAAACTGGTGGCCCCCTAAACTGCTAAACTTTGTCCTTACTTGTAAAGTTAGCATTCCCCCCCCCCCACACACACACACTTCTTTTTGTCTGACAACATTGTTCCTTTTCTGCTTGATCTTACCAGACAGTTTTGGTGCCTTGATGCTGGGCTGTTGTTTCAGTGGCGTGACTGTTGATTTATTGTCTTAAACCAGGGGTTTATTTGATATTTTAATTGGTGTGGTTGGACCATTTTGAGAAGCGGTTGTGTCTGAACAGCGCATCGTACTGTGAATACATGCATATGTGGCAGAAGGGGATGGGGGTCCTGTGCAAATTCACTAGAGGGCTTTCAGTCCCACCGCTGGGGGCCTGATGAAAGAAAAATAAAACAGACTGATCTTTTTTGAAGTCTTATTTCATTCCCGAGGCCTCAGTGCTTAACGAGGGGCTGTTAACAGGTTTGTCCTCAAAACTTCACTGCCCGTGGATAACAGAACGGCATACTATTGATTTTCTTCTTTTTTAATATTTGCTGTTATCCTCTTTGAGATGTCCTGGGAGTCAGGCCTACATTTCTCCCCAGTTATTGAAACAAAACAGGTTTAGCAACTGAATTAAATTTCGCAAAGAAAATTTCTTAAGGTTTTGGAGACTGGTAGGGAGGGGGGAATCAAAAGGTGTATGATGATGGGCAATAGCGCTTGTACAGACAGTGGGGCTTGGGCATAAAGGGAGAAGGTAAGTCAAGAGCACGGGGTGGAGAGGGAGAGGAAGAGGTTTTAGAAGTGAGGATTAGAATCTTGAAATTCATATGAATCGCAGTTAAAGAAAGGGATGATGCAGTCATAGATGTAAATTACAGGCCTGAGGTTGGCTGCGGTGGTGTGAGGCCGTTGGGGGAAAGCACAGGCTTGCAAGTGGCGCAGGTTTTCCGGATTTACTTCATTTACAGTCTGCCTTTCTCCTTTCCTCCATTTTATCTCCACAACGACAACCTTGTGAGGTGGGTTAGGATGAGACTGTGACTGGCCCAAGATCCAGCCAGCTTCCACGACAGGGTGGGGAGTCAAACGTGGGTCTCCCAGATCCTAGTCTGACGCTCTAACCACTATACCAAGCTGGACAGTTGTAAATCGCAGTAATATAAAAATCATTGCTTTGACTCCCAATGTTTTAAAATCCATCTGTTCTGTGAACATTTGGTTGCTGTAACCAGTGAAAACATTTTCTTTACAATTGGGGGTTAGGAGCTTCATTATACAAAACCTTTTGCTCTGTGAAGCATCATGTCCTTTGCGCAGATTTACGTCTGCTTAGAGAGAAAAGGCAAATAGATTTCTCTTTGATTCTGCACACGTGCTGAGATTCTAAGGCGGCTCCCTGGAAGTCTTCTCTGCACAAAGTGGGACTTACTCCTATGTAAGCATACACCGAATCAGGCCCTGAGCCTTTCTGTGCTTTTTTAAAAGAGACATAGAGACCAAAATAGAAAAAAAGCCCATTTTTTAATAATTAAAAAAGCATTTTTAATCCATGCTGCTAGCAAAAGGAGTTTGTGGTAAAACTGAATAGGAGCTTAACATTCTTTTTATTTGTAACTTCCTTCCATTTCAGTCCTGAGAATTTTTGGCAGTCCACTGAATTCAAAGGGGCTTATTCTCAGGCAAAAGGGTAGAGGACTGTTCCTTTTAATGTCGTCGTCTTACCATTTTGCTTCATCCTTCTGGGCTTTATTGTGCCCTCCCTCTGCCTGCTTGCATGCCCAGGCACATATCCTATGCTTCTGGGGCTGTCAGAAGCAGTATCTGCTGCTACTTCTGACATCAGCAATTTTAAGCAGTGTCATTGGTAGATTTTCATTTGGGCTGACTGGCCTCTGGTTCATCAATTGGACCCAGCTGCCTCCAAGGCCAGGAGTCTCTTTGATGTCCTGCCCTATCAGGTGATTTTTTATTGGATGGGATATTTTTAGTTTAGTCGTGGTCACCTTTGCCTCGTCTTCCCACATCCTTTCATTTCCATCTGCAGTTTTTAGCTGATAACTTTTAGTATCGACTGAGGGAAAAAAAAAACGATTGACGGTGTGCATCCAATTAAATGGATACAAGATGGTGTTAATGTTTTTTAATAGTAGGTGTGGGCGTCATCTTGGAAGAGGCATCCTATCTCTGTCTCGCAGATTGGAGGGCATGCCTCTTCTAAAATGGAGTCTGCCTCCTCTGTCGTGCAGTAGGCCCTGTAAGCTCCAGGAGGATTGACTACATCAGGGGTGAGTGACCTAATATGCAAAGGAGTTCCTGCTACAAAAAAAGCCCTGCAAAGTAGCAATTGATATTGTAGTCTTCAAATGTATGCCCAGATTGCATCGATGGCTTAAACCCCATGGTACTCATCCTGCAGCTCATCAGGATTCACTTCAGCAATTGGTGGTCGTGGAAAGTGCTGTAAAGTCACAACAAACTTACATCAATCACTTGTGGCTTTCAAGGCGAGACCTACAGGGGTGGTTTTGCATCTTATGCCTTTGTACCATCACCCTGGTATTCCTTGGCAATCTCCCATCTAAACGCTAACCAGGGCCCACCCACCTTAGCTTCCAAGATCTGACAAGCTCAGACCAGCCTGGGCCGTCCAGGTCAGGGCATTTTAGCTATGACCATCGACCCAAAAGCCACATTTACTTCCATCCTTGGCAGGAGGCCTCAAGGAGGCTTACCTGTTGCTTGGCAGTGACTGTTTTGAAGTGGAAACACCTGCCAACCACAGCCCTACTGGGCAAAGGCCTTACCCACCTTCTGTAAACATGGGGCAGGTGCCATACTGGGGAACTGAAAGTGCCACAGGTGGCATGTCACAGAGCTCCCAAGCCACTGAGTGAGAATCACTGGCTTAACCAGCTGAAGCATGTGTGATTAGCTGACTAAGGTTTCTTTCTTTGGGTGGCTGCTGTGTTCGTTTATTGATTCCTGTTGTTGTGCCTCATTCTGCTCTTCTACATGGCTGTGGTTCCTTCTGTGTAGGTGATCCTGTTATGGTAGTTTATTCCCAGCTGGAGCACTTCTCTGCTGGTTTCAGATGATGCAGAGCTGCACAATGGCCACTTGCTCTAGGCTTGCCAATTCGGGGTTAGGGAAATACCTGGAGATTTGAGGGATGGAGCCTAGGGAGAGCGGGGTTTGGCAAGACGTAATGCCATAGAGTCCACCTATTTTCATTCACGGGAGCTGATCTCTGTTAACGGAAGATCAGGCCCCACTTGAAGGCTATGAAACCAGACAGCTCACGGGTATGAGTAAGGTATATGGCTTAGAAAACTCAGCGAGAGCTTTAACTAATACATATATTGAAAAACAAATGTTCTTTCTTCCTGAAGTCCAATGTAGGTGTAACTGCAATTCCCAAACCGGTGTGGCTGCAACTGGACTGCTGCTTCCGTCCACTTTCAGAGTGAATCCTTCTTCAGGCAGCTCACCAAGAGATACAGCATTTCAATTGGCATTGCTCTGAATCTCCAATGGATCTAGCATGGCTCCACACTTCTATTTGTCCTCGGCTTCTCTTGAAAGGCTGAGGAAGGATCCACTCTGAAAGTGGACGGAAGCAACAGTCCAGTTGCAGCCACACCAGTTTGGGAATTTCAGCCACACCTGCGTTGGACTCCAGGAAGTCCTACAAATGAAGAACGGACATTGTATATTGTAAAATGGTCTGTAAAATATTTCTAAATTAACATGTGAAAAATACTGTGGTTTAAAACTTTGTTTTTCAATGTATGTATTAGTTAAAGCTCTCATGGAGTGTTCTAAGTAATTTACCCCACTTGAAGGCTGGCTACTGTAACTTGCACTCTCTTAGAGCAACAGCCATGTTTGCTTTGGGATCCCACCTTCAGATGGAGAGGACCCATCTCTGAATTTTGCATGGAGGCCACAATGGGGCAAGACCAACTACTTCTTGTGACGAACATCCTCCACCTTTTCACAGGAATCCCTGCTGCTCCACAGTGAGGTTATCGGGCAGCCATCTTGTTTGAAAACTCACACCTCTGTAGCAATGGTGCTTAGGGGCAGCGGTTTTCAGATAATGTTCATTTCAAGCTGAGCCTTTTATAACACAATGTGAGATTGCAGCCTGCAGATGAAATGCAGTGGTTGGAGGAAGAGAAGCTGGAGGTGGAGGGGTTATGCGCCAGCACACCCTTTGTATTTGCCAGTAAAGCCGGCATGGCAGCAGATTAGATCTTTCACATACATACAAAATACTTAGTGATTCATTTTGAAGCATGCAGTCAAGAATAAAATTACCGCTGCTACATATTGCCCTTAATTATAGCCGTTCCCAAGGATTTATGGGATGAGTTTAAGATCATCTGGTTGGGGAGAAATACTGAGAGTCTTTGCAAGCAGTAAACTGTGTGTGAGACAAGCAGAGAGGACTGGATGTTTTTTTAAAGCTACTGCAACTGGAATTTTTATTTTTATTTTTCTCCTCCTCCTTTAGAGTGGGTGGCAGTATTAGAGCTATGTCTTCGTCTACTAGGAAGTTGCAGAAAGATTGTCTCCTCCTCCTCCTCCAGTTCCTTTCAACCAACAACAATATTTAAATTGTTAAAAATTGTAAAAAAGAAAGAATAAAATGCTTAGGAAGATCTTATAAAGGCAGTCCCCCATGCAGCACCATGCAGCTCTTAGCCTAGTTTGGCTTTGAGGACCAGACTCCACAAGTTGTGTGTTGAGCCTTTGGTGAGAATTTTTTTTTTTTAAGCCATGAGTAGGAGGGAAGCAATGTGCACTGTCACTGTGATGCCGGGAACATAAGAACATAAGAGAAGCCATGTTGGATCAGGCCAATGGCCCATCCAGTCCAACACTCTGTGTCACAGTGGCAAAAAAATTTATACATACACACACACTGTGGCTAATAGCCACTGATGGACCTCTGCTCCATATTTTTATCTAACCCCCTCTTGAAGTTGGCTATGCTTGTGGCCGCCACCACCTCCTGTGGCAGTGAATTCCACATGTTAATCACCCTTTGGGTGAAGAAGTACTTCCTTTTATCCGTTTTAACCTGGCTGCTCAGCAATTTCATCGAATGGATTAACTCTTCCCCTTTGCTAGTATTGGTTTATTTCAAACATCTAAACCCCATCCTCTGTCATTGTTCACTCTGCAAGTTGGCTTCCAACAATCGGTTAAAATATAAGCAGTTAAAGTAGAATAGGGCCAAGAAAGTAAGATCAGAGTACAGCATAAAACTGTAAAATTAAAACACTCTAAACCAGGAATGGCCAAATGTGCTTAATGGAAGAGCCACACAGAATATATGTCAGATGTCTGAGAACCACAAGACAGAGAGGAAGGGGTGGGAAAAAAGCAACTTTAATTTTAAATGCCTTCTCCAAGCTGGCTGACAGGGCAGTGGGAGCTTCAAGAGCCACACAATATGTATAAAAGAGCCACATGTGGCTCCCAAGTCACAGTTTGGCCACCTCTGCTCTAAGTGGTCATCTAGGAAAAGAAGAATGGCACACAGTTCAATCCACCTCTTTATCTTACCAGGATTAAATAGCAGCTGTGTGTGAGAGGGGGGGATCGCTTTCATTAAGGAATCAGCACAAGGGGACAGACTAAAAGACCTCAAGTCATGGCCCTGATCCATGTTGAGTCTCATCTTATACCTCCAAGCTCTCCTTTTAACTAGAAAAAAGTACACAATGGAAAAGCCAGTGATTGACCTCCAGTCAAACACAGTTCATTCATGAAGCTGTCTTACAGCAGGTGAGACTGGCCAACTAATAAAACATTGTCCACTCTGACTGGCAGCAGCTCTCTAAGGTTTCAGGTAGAGAAAGATTTTCCCAGTACTGGCTATTTTAAGATCCTGTAAGCAGAGATGTCAGGGATCTTAATCTGGGATCTTTGCCATGTTTTTGCAGAATAGCTTCCTAACAAGCTCCTCTCTTGTGTACTGTGATCCAATACATTCTTTAAAACAAAATTCTAGCCGTTAGGCCTGTAATTATATGTTCAAAAAATAAGACTTCCACTGGTTGCAAAGAAGGCTTCTGGGCCATGACATAGCTCCGCTCTACCTTGACTTCTAAAAACATAAATGAATTATGCAAAATAAGAGCAATGCAAATGTGTGCTCATTGTGTAGTTTCGACAGGTCACAGGACTCCTCTTTCCTTGGGGCAGAATTTTAAGTGCTTTAGCACAAAACATACAACAGAACCTTTTCTTGCAGAAACTCAGCATTTTGAGCAGAAAAGTGGTTTGAGCTGAGGAGCACAAGAGCGGGGAATGCCTTAACTTTTGTTGTTACAAAAGATGGTATTTTAAGTAGAGAGGAGCAGTTTTGTCACTGGGAAACCTCTTGAACTGCGAGGTTCAGTCAAAGATACATTTGTTAACATGCACCGTGCAAAAGTTTTGGCACACAAGGGTGACCTCGCTGCACTCTGGGCAAGCCCAGGGAAAGATTTCATGATGGCCACAGGAATAAAAAAAAATTTTTTAAGGGGATGAGAGGTTCCTGGAGATGTCTGTTAGTGGCTACTAACCGTGGTGATGGCAGGGAACCTCCACATTCAGAAGCGCTAAATCTCTGAATCCCAGAGCCCTTGTTTGTTCCGTGGTGATGTGTTGCTTCTTGACTAGCTTAATGGCTAACAGAATAACCAGCCAAACGCCTTCGTGGAATGGCTTGGGACAGCTGCTTTACGGCACAGCTGGGCAATGAATTTTGCTTACTCATTTGCTTCTCTCCCCCCATCTCAAAACTGATTGCTTATTTAAAACACACACAGAAACACCAACCAAGAGGCATGCTAACAATGGGCCTCAGAGCAGGAAGGTGGACATGCAGATGTCTGCTCTCTGTATCTTGGGGGTGGGGAACGTATTTCTATATCTGACATTTCCATTTTTTCCCTTCCTCTCTAGGGTAAATCAACTCATGATGCCTCCAGCTTCTGTGAAAGTCTAAAGCGGTGAGTGACCTGCATTTGAGAAATTGCTGCCAGAGTAACCCTTTGTGCTCGCATAACCATGTGCACAACCATTTGTTTATTTTTCTTTTAGGGAAGGGGGTTGTCAGGCAGGCCTATCTGTGAATTAGGCTCTTCCTAATTCACAGTTTGGTGTAGTGGTTAAGTGAGAGGACTCTTATCTGGGAGAACTGGGTTTGATTCCCCACTCCTCTGCTTACAGCTGCTGGAATGGCCTTGGGTTAGCCATAGCTATCATAGGAGTTGAAAGGGCAGCTGCTGTGAGAGCGCTCTCAGCCCCACCCAACTCACAGGGTGTCTGTTGTGGGGGAAGAAGATAAAGGAGACTGTAAGCCGCTCTGAGTCAGAGAGAAGGGCAGGGTATAAATCTGCAGTCATTTTCTTCTTCTTAAGAATAAAGAAATGAGGAAAAGAGACAGAAAATGAATATGGTCAAGCAGTTCTCTAGTTTGTAGTGCGAAAAGTTCTCAAGTTTTGAAAGCCCCCATTTCAAGCTAAGAGTTTCAATTTCCTCTGCAAATATTTGCAGTCCACATTTAGGGACTATGGTACACGTTTCATCAGGAGGGTTAAAAGCCACTGATACAAATATGCATGTGCCATGGCTGAAACTTATCACCAGCTGATTCAAGCATGTTCTTAGAACAGCAAACCAACCACGGTGGATTGGGGAAATCCACCTTTCAAAAGAATCAACAGCTGGTTTCCATGTGGGAGATCCAAAATGAGGGTGTTATGGCCACCCTTCTACATTGCAGCCAGATCTAAAGAAGGCATTCCCATTTTTTGGTCTCAAAAGTTGCATCTTCAAATCCCCCCTTTTCTGAATTACATTTCTTCATTAGAAAGGGATGGTAGTGGGTCACAGCAAAATTGAGCTTGCAGAAATGTATATCTGTGTTTTTAGCTTGTGACCAAATCCATAGATATTACAAAGTTAGAAGTTAAGCAGGAAGTGAACAGTGACTAGCATTGCAAGCTTGAATTTGTAGACTGAATAAACCAAAAGTTGATTAATCAAGAGGGGCCACTTTGATTATTCAATAAGATTAAGAGTGTGGATGGTTCTGTTTTCACTAGGCATCTATTCAGATTTCAGTGACATATTAATGGTTCCATAATGATATTTTCCCAACAGCATTAACATGCTCTTAGCCCCTTTGATTACAATGTGCCCTAATTCATACTGGCCCTTCTCTTGATTAAATTTTCCTAACAATATCAACTAAAGTGCAACAATTACAGCATTTTCTTGTTAAGCTGGAAGCATCCTTTACACTTTTCTTCAAGTCTGAAAAGAGGGCACTGCTGTATTCCTGGTCCTATGAATATTTGATTTAAACTTCATTGCTTAAATCAACCAATTCATCAGACAAAGAATCCACAACAAATGCTTTCATCAGTAGCAGCCAACCCCTGACTACAAACAAAAAGCGATTTGGCTTTTCAAATAAAATCTAAATATATCACTGAGTCCATACCTTAAAGGCACAATTCAGTCAGTCATAAAGACCCAAATGACCATTTCCTTGGAAAACAGAACCTGTTTCCTAGACCACTGGATCCTGGCCACCTCCACTGAATGATCCAAGCCCATGTCTCAGTACAACAGCCAGCATACAGAGTCAAGCATGCAACAGAGTCAACTCTATGCAAAGTTCAGTCTCTCTTGTGCCACGCTAACCGTCTCCTTTGTTTGCTTACTTGCAGCTGCCACGTCAGACGATGAAGGAGACCTTTTGTGATCTCCGGTTCAAGACATTGAAACGACCACCTGCGTGGCAGCCTTCCCCTTCTCCAGCCTCTCTGCGGTTGGAGCCAAAGGAAAATTCAGATGCAGAACACGTTGACTGTGGCTATGGCAAGGGCACATGGACACAATTTGTATCTGCAAGAATTGTCCTTACACCCTGCCCCAAAGGGACCCTTCTGGCCAGAATTGTCCCTCCTGCTCCAGTAGGGGTCACCTTGAAGATTGTGGTACAGCCGGCCTTTCAGCCAATGGCAATCCTTTGCCTTGTTCATTGGGGCAAACCTTCATCCTCTTTAAAACCCGGATGCCTTTGCCAGCAACCCCATTTCCAACCAGAGACGTTACCCCAGCTGGAGAGGCAAGCCTTGCCCAAGGATTAAGCCCCGAGATGTACTTTGTATTCAGTCATCTCCTAAGATAATCTCTGTCTGTTTGCAGAAGGCTAAAGAGAGGGGACTCGATGGACTTTTTCTTTTTAAATTAAGGCTTTATTTGCATTAACTGTTTACTGCTGGACCAGCAGGAATTTTATGTAAAATTTCCAATAGGAAATCCTGGAGTAAATTCAACTATTGGGGGGGGGGGGGAGGCTTGAGGGGAAATGATGATAAAACAAATAGTGTGGATGATTCTCCACACCTAAGTACCATTGGTCCTCCAAGGCAGAAAGAGTTGGCTAGAGGGGCCATTTCCCAAAGGCGGCTTCCTCCATATTCTTCTATTCAATGCAAAGGATTGTGAAAAAGCTGCTACATTTTTACCAGCCTCAGAGGGGGGTGGGGGCCTTAACTTTTTGTATTTTTATTTGGAATTTGCTGCTGAACCTTACAGTACAAGAGTAAGATTACAGTTCACGCAAGTTGCGCACTCAGAATTTTGGTGAAGGGCAGCTGGTCTGAGACCCACTAGGAATCTCTTCGATACCCATTTTTCAATAATTTCCTGCTCCAGTTCCTTTTCCTTGGAGGCGTTAATAAGAGAGGGAAGACCGCAAGCAACAAACTTCCATCTTAAGGAAGATCTCAGTAGCCTCTCTCTGACCTCCCATCAATTCATTCAGCTAAGCAGTGAGGATTATGGGGTTAGCAGTACCCCAGTGGAAGTTTGAATGGATTTTTGTTTCAGTCACCTCTGGGGACAGGTTCTTACAGAGTCCCTGCCCTCTCTCATATTCAGGTTTCATGCACTTGCTTTTGCCCACTTCTGGATAAGGGGCTGTGGATATCAGGTGTAGCCTCTTGGTTTGCACGCAGAAGGTTCTGGGGGTTCAATGGCCGGATAGAAAATCTCAGACACCTAGAAAGATCTTTCTCAGTCTGAGATCTAGGAGAGCTGCTGCTAAGCAGAGCAGACAGTACTGATTTAGACAGACCGAGGATCTGGCTCTTTGCAAAAGACATCTTTGTATGTTCAACTAATTCACTTTGGCCAGTTGTTCCCGGGAGCATTTCTGAACAGCAGGGTCTGCTAATGTTCTCAAGCGACAGGTGGGCTGAATCGCACAGCAGGTCGATCTTCTCAAACCACTCAGGGCTGAATCCCTGCTAATTTAAGCACACCGGACTGGACCAGTGGGCTTATAAAGATACAGATTGGTGCCAAACCCCCCTAGGTAATTGAAGCACCTTTCGGAAGTCCTTCCTGTTCAACTATTGTTGATGCTACTGTTGCAGGGGAAACTGCTATCCAGAAGAGCACTAAGAAATGCAAAATTATACCTAAATTATTTCAACCATCCTGTGTTTGGGGAGGGGAGGATGGGAAATTGCTAGCAAGCCTCTGAGCTTCATTAGACAAAAACAGGAAAAAATGCAGATGGGCAGACTCTAAAAACTGGGCAGAAATGCAGCGAGGAGTTGGAAAATGTCATTGTTCGTATCTGAACCTCAGCCGCAAAAAAGCATCAGATGGGTGAATGATTATTATAAGTATAAACATACATATCAAAAGGGTATCCATACAACCTGGGAAGATTACTCCCCCCGCCCCGCCTTTCCCATCTTTCCTCCTACTCATAATTACTGGATTTGTCACTTGCTCTGCAGTTTCCATGAGACTTAAATCACTTTGACAACATGAAGGAATGGGGAGCGTTAATGTATGTTTTCTTGTTATACAAGGCAGGACTCAAATAGTTTTCTGATTTCTTTCAGAAGCAAGACTATATATATATATATATATATATATTCAAATGGCTATTTTATTTTTTAAGAACAATGAAATGGATGGTGAACCTCAGAGTATAAGAAAAAAATAGTCCAATATATGCATATATATTAAAAACATAGACATGTTTATGTAAATTAAGAAATAAAAAGTATTTAAACACAATTCTCACCTTACCGATATTTTTTTTTTACTGGCTGCATTGCTGTTGCCGTCACAGATGTTTGGTTGACACTGTGGAATGCAGAAGGAGGTGTCACATTTGAGAGAGTTGCTTACTTAGAAATAAAACTTTGGTATTGCTTTTCTACAGGTGTTTACTGCAAGTCCTACAAGAGATCTGACAAAAATTGCAATAAACAGGCAGGGTTTTTTGTTCTGTGGTTGCTGAATTCAAGATGAAAGTTCTGTTTCCTTCTCCTGTTTATATTTGCATATAAAAAGTAGTGCATTAGAGCCCCCTGAAAGGGAGAAAATTTGGGTGATGGGAGGACCTGGCGTGGAAGATGTAGAATTATTTGACATTTTACCAGCAAAAGTTAACTGCTTCTAAGCTTCACACTGCACAAATCCTGCTGGCTCCTGCTCATGACATCTCTCCTCTCCCACTGGCAGCAGCCAAAAAACATTTTATTGTGCTGGGCTGCACATACAGCCAACAAGAATCTTCTTCTGTACCACACTGGCTAGGCCCACTGCCTTACTAAGCCTTGAACAAGCTGGCCTTTTCACCTGCATCTTGATGCTGCAACGGTTCTGCATTGTTTAACATAATCTGAATAGCTGCTGCTGAATTTCAAAATATGGTACACCCAATTCTGTTCACCTCTCCAGCTTGGACCCAGTGCTCATGTCTGTTAGCCAAGCTGACTCGAAACCATCAGAAATGACAATCCCGAACCGCCTTAATCGAAATGCAAGGCACAGGCCTGTGTCTCACCAGGCCATAACGCCGATGCTAACAGCTGTCCAGGTTTCTTTTCTTGCTCTGTTCCCAGAGCAGGGCAATCCCTACCTGTTGCAAATCAATACTTGTCCAAGCTAGGCTCTTGACAGGCCTTAAGCAATTCAGTTTATCTTATTACCTAAGTGAGAAAATAGGATCTCCAAATCCCTTTTGAGAGATTAGCTTTTGCAGAGCATCCCAGCTGTTGCGCTGTTCCTGGAAGCATGCGCCTCGTGCCCTAACAACATTTCTTTGAACAATCAGACTCCCCTGGGTCGTTTTGTTTTTGTCCATGACGCACTCCCATCTGTTGTGTCTCTGGAGAGGGCAGAGAGACGTTTGCCAGCCTGCGGTGGGCATAGTCATGCTAGTTTCTCATCAGAAGGACCGGAGAACATGTCAGATGCTGGCGAGTTACCCATTTCCCATTACGGTGGGACGCCGTTCTGAGCAAAGCAGCTGCCGCTATAATCTCTCTAACCCACCCACTAAATTTGCCAGTAATAGAAATGCAATTAAATGGTACGAGAGGGAAGGTAATGCTTTGCCACCTCACCCAAATAGCTCAAGAGATGGGATATTAATCTGTCATCCAATTTCTCAGAGCCCCCCCCCCCCCCCAATGGAGTTTGTGGCATAATATATTATTGCTAAACTATGTGTCAGAATCTTAAAAAAAGAATGCTTTGTGCAGAATCCAACTTGGCTCAGAGTTAAAGGGCTAAAGATGAAACAAAGTACACTACCATGGAGGATAGTCACTGCTGGACTAATCAGAGATGCTGGCTAAATGGAACCTCCATGTTCAGAGAGAGTATACCATGAATTTGAATGATTGGGAAGCAAGTCCTCTTTGAAATTACGATTCTCGTAAATGAATGCAGTGTAGTGATTAGAGTGTCTAGACTAGGGTTTGCTTATCCCTCTCTCATCAAGCCCAAACCTCCAAATAAAATGTATTTCTCCATACTTTTAAATTAATGTCTATCTCCATGGTTAGATCTGGCCACGACCTTGCTGCTAATTTACAGAATTTACAGCAAGTCATGAAGGAGAGGCACTGGGTTACTTTGAAGCAGGGCTTTTTTTGTAGCAGGAACTTCTTTGCATATGAGGCCACACACCCCTGATGGAGCCAATCGTTCAAGAGCTTAGTGGGCTTTTAGTACAGGGCCTACTGTAAGCTTTCCTAAATCAGACTTTTCCCTGCAGCCACTGTGGCCGGACCTGCCTGTCCCGCATTGGTCTTGTCAGCCACCAGCGAGCCTGCAGCAGACGTGGACTATTGCACCCTTCTTAAATCTTCGTTCGCGAAGCCAAGCCGAGAGAGAGAGAAACTGTAAGCTCCTGGAGGATTGGCTACATCAGGGGTGTGTGGCCTAATATGCAAAGGAGTTCCTGCCACAAAAAAGCCCTCTTTTGAAGGCCTTTACATAGAGCATAAACAAGGAGCTTAAACTGGTTTTTTAATGCTGCTCTTCAACCATAAGGAACAGCCTCTGTACCCCAAACCATCATGGTGATTTTTCCACCTTAGAAACCAGCCCTCCATAGCACAGATGAGCAAAATGATGGAAGCTACCTGTGCAGGTTCTTAAGGATGAAATTTTAGAATATTAAACTTCAGACAGTTCCCTTCCACATCCCGTTTTTTTTCCAGGTCAATGTTATAAAAATGTATGTGGCTCAGGAGACACATGTGGCTCTTTCAAACATATTGTGCGGCTCTTGAAGCCTCCATCAGCTGGCTTGGAGAAGGCATTTCCCTCTATAAATCACTTCTTCAAGCCAAGCCAGCCAGTGGCTTGGAGAACACATTTAAAGTTGCTTTTGTTCTACCTCTCCCTCCTCTGATCTATTTTCCTGCCTGACTTCTTGGGGTTGCCAGGTCTATGTTGGAAAATACCTGGAGACTTTGGGGGTGGATCTGGGAGAGGGCAGGGTTGGGGGGGAGGAGCCTCAGCATGATCCAATGCCACAGAGTCCACCCTTCAAAGCAGCCATTTTCTCCAGGGGAGCTGACTTCTGCCAGCTGGAGATCAGTTATAAAAGCAGATCTCCAGGCCTCATCTTGAGGCTGGCAACCTTATGCCTGCCTTCCTGCCTGACTCGCAGCTGTCAAACGTGACACTTTTTATTTTATGTGGCTCTAATGTTAAGCAAGTTTGGTCTCCCCTGGTCTACGGCATGATGCCCTGCTGAGATTCCACCTCCAAATGACCTTAACAACCCTAGAAGGCCCTGTTCCTAAGCAAAATAAGGCATCCTGACTATACTACTCAATTATGTAACACACTGGAGTACCATAGTACCATGCAGTTCCACCTGATACCCACTGAGCTCATTTTTGAACTACTGAGAAATAGGGTGATGATGTTTTTCTGGAGTATCTTTAATCAACAGAACATCAGCTTTTAAATCAGCCCTGACCAGGACCCTGGAATAAATGAATACAACACAAGAGAAAGGGACTGTGAAATGGCTACGCATCTCATTTCCCCCCAATGCTGAAATGTGCAGAATTGTAATATATCTTTGTAAAGTCACATGCTTAGTCAGTTTTATGCCAGTCTAGACAAGATTCCCCAGCCAAACAAGCCTGGATGTGGAGTACAAATTCAGCATGCAACAGCAGCCTGTATGCAAAATGTAGAAAAGATGGCATTGGTGCACTTGGGTGTGTGGTGGAGGGGATTATTCTTCAAGAGAAGAAATGCAAATGCAAACCTACGTTGTTTTTGAGCTTAATTACATATCTGGCACAATCAAGTGACTGAGACTGAATGGAGAGAACCATGAACAATACCTCCCCTTGGGATCACCAATGCCAGGCCGGCTTAGAGCTGAGAACATTCACACCCTACTGAGAACTTCTATCGTGTAAATACCACCTCATGTTGGAGAGGTTCTCTCGTTCATACAGCTTGGCAAAATATTTTAAATTTCCAGAGATCCAGCATTAAGCAAAACCACCAGTGTATCTTACTGTTTCTCCCATAAGAACATAAGAGAAGCCATGTTGGATCAGGCCAATGGACCATCCAGTCCAACACGCTGTGTCACACAGTGGCCAAAAAAACCAAGTGCCATCAGGAGGTCCACCAGAAGGGCCAGGATACTAGAAGCCCTCCCACTGTGCTCCCCTCCCCAAGCACCAAGAATACAGAGCATCACTGCCCCAGAGAGTTCCAACAATACGCTGTGGCTAATAGCCACTGATGGACCTCTGCTCCATATGCTTATCCAATCCTCTCTTGAAGCTGTCTATGCTTGTAGCTGCCACTACCTCCTGTGGCAGTTAATTCCATGTGTTAATCACCCTTTGAGTGAAGAAGTACTTCCTTTTATCAGTTCTAACCCAACTGCTCAGTAATTTCATTGAATGTCCACGACTTCTCGTATTGAGAGAAAGGGAGAAAAGTACTTCTTTCTCTACCTTCTCTCCAAATATCTCACAGTGGCATCGATAAATATGGGACTGACCCCTCAAATCTCTCCACTACATTGTATACCGTCTCCCTATGGATTAATTTGACAAATGGGAGCTTTTAGCAATTATATTTAAAAGGAAACGATCTTTCACTGCCTAAGACCCCAGAGAGCCACTGTCCCAACAGAAACAGAGTGATAGATGGACCAACAGCCTGACTTGATATAAAACAAAGTTAGAGTCCAGCAGCACCTTGAAGACCAACAAAGTTTTGTTCAAGGTATTTCATTCAAGATATGATCTTTCATGTGCATGCACACTTCTTCAGACATGAAAGCTCATACCTTTGTTGGTCTTCAAGGTACCACTGGACTCTTTGTTCTATTGTTTCAAAACAACACAGCCACCCACCTGGTGATTAGCTTGGTCCTCCAAACTGAACTAGCCAGATGGGTGAGTCTGGCCCAAATACCCAGAATTCCCTAGGATGAGATGTTGGTGTCAACCAGGGCTTTCTTTGTAGCGGGAACTCCTTTGCATATTAGGCCACACACCCCTGATGTAGCCAATCCTCCAAGAGCTTACAGTAGGCCCTTGTAAGAAGAGTCCTGTAAGCTCTTGAAGGATTGGCTACATAAGAGGAGTGTGGCCTGGTGTCAACCATTTTAGATTACTATGCTTTTGCTCAAATACTTAATCCTCTTTGTATGTTCCTGAAAGAGATGCAAAAAAGGTGAGACCCATAAGGGACGTGTCAAAAGGCCTCTGGCCCAAGCCCCAAGAGAGTTGAAACTGGAGCATCACCATCGCATTGTGTCTCAAAGTAGGCTGGCAGCTTGATTCGTTTGATCCGTGCTTCAGCAGCCCTTCAGCACCAAACCGAGATTGGCTTCCCTTAACTAAAAACTTAACAGCTATTGTGACTGTTCTCCAACAGGGGCTTTCTCCACACAAACACACAATAGATGAACAGCTGTTTCCTTAAAAACACACAGAGAGGGGAAAGAGCTCTGACAGTATCATTAAAGAATAATTAAAACACTGAATTTGAAAAAGAGGGGGAAGAAGGGAGGGAGTCAGGGGAGAGCTAATGGCCTTGCTGCGCTCTTTACCTCCTACGCTGCCATCAACATCCAATCCTATCCCCTACACAGAAACATAACAAAAAAGGCTGAAGGACAGAGCAGAGGAAGAAAAGGAAGAAACTTTTTTTTTTTTAAGCAAACTATACTGGCATTGCCAGGGCAGAGAGAGAGGGAACACAGTCCCTACACTCTCAGTTGATGCAACAGCACAGCCACACCTGGTGGACTTTCCTCTCACACTATTAAACTGTGATCATTCCCTAAAGAATTTCCCACAATCCTGTGCAATATGAACATGTTCAATAGCTGACGTTCTCCAGAGTAAAAAGTAAGTAAAAAGCAAGGCACCCACCAGCTAGAGTTGCAGTCTCCAGGCAGGACCTGGAGATCTCCCAGTATTACAATAAAACTCCAGACAATAGATATCAGTTCCCCTGGAAAAAATGGCTGCTTTGGAGGGTAGACTGTATGGCACTGTACCCTGTTGAGGTCCCTCTCTACCTCAAATCCTGCCCTCCTCAGTCTCCACCCCTAAAATATCCTAGAATTTCCCAACCCAGAGTTGGCAACCCTACCACCCAATAACTGTATCCACCATTTGCAGGACAAGCTCAGCAGTGGCGGGAAAGAGGCTGCCACCTGTACAGTAGAAGCCAATTGTTGGTGAGCAGCCAGTAACCTAGGCAACCTGGGAGGCTAACTAGGCAACCAATCAGGGAAGGCGTTGTGGAACATGAGTCATGGCTTCAAGCCAGATTACGTTTCTATCCTGCTCTTCCATAGGATGAAGCATGCATGGCTCTCCTTATTTATCCTCACAGCAACTCTCTGAGTAGGTTAGGCTGAGAGTGTGTGAGTGACTAACCCAAGGCCGCCCAGTAAATTCTATGGCTGAGGAGGGTTTGAATTTGATCTTTCAGGAATTTTTGTGGCTGTTTTAAACCATTTTTTGGACAAGTTTGGCAGCCATGGATCATCTTTGAACTGAGAATCAGCCTTGTTCAATAAACGGGGATGGGGGTGGGGTTCCAGGGCATTCTAGAAAGCCACTGACTTATAAGGCCTATTTGCTTGATTCTTCCAACATCAAAGTCCCTAAAGGAGTGGGGAAAACACATCTTAAGTGCAATTCAACGCTCTAAATTATTATTTAGAGAGAGAGAAAGCCTTTTCTAACTACCACTTTTCAGTTCAGTTCAGGTTCCACAAAAGCATGACCTGTAGGGAAGCATCCATTTAAAAAAAAAAAAACCCACTGCATTTTCACCTAGTCTTTACCTTCAACGAGTCCAGAGTAGCAATATATGGGTCTCCTTTCCCCCCATTTTCTTCTCACAAACACCCTGTGAAATATCAAAGAGAAAGCCTGAGGGTAAGTTTTTTCAGCAAATTTAGATGTATTTGTTTTAATTCTGCATATTTTTGTAAAAAACTCAGTGCATTTTAATTTGTAATTTGGACATTTTAATCTGTGTTTTCATCTTCCTAACTGGACTGGTATATTCTGTGATCTTACAACTTAGTTGTTATATTTTTAGCTGCCTGAGGAGATCAGTTGGGATACAATTAAATAAACTAAACAATATAAAGTTTACCCAGGTAGCTTCATGGCTGAGAGAGGATTTGAAGCATAGATTCCCCCAGTCCCATAAGAATTTAAAACCACGGAAAACCATGCAATTAGTTAACATATCTGGAGCCTAGTTTACCAGCAGGCTAATAAGAGATATGTGAGCAAGATTAATATACAATGGTATTAAAAGGGCAAATGTTTTTTAAACTGTCCGTATACTCTTCATATTTGATTTATGAGCAGCTTTTGTATAGCACACTAACCATTTTTGTCAGGATGTTAATTGATCTGCTATTCACTGTAAAGGGAAGTCATCCATTTTTTTTTCTCCAGAGGGAGAGGGTCTTCTTTTTCCCCCTTAAGCACAAGCCTAAGCTTAGAATGGCTCCTTGTTCTTTGTTCTAGTTTGAGTTACCACTCTACTGAGGGAAATTTTAATATCATATTAGGGTCATATTTATCTGACAAATGTGCACAAGAGCAAAAGATCCCCCCCCCCATTTAGAAGATGCTCTCCTCTTTGCAGTGAAGGAGAAAGGTAAAACTCCTCTTCTAAGATGGTGGCCACTGTCGGCAGTACTTCTAAGTAACGTATGGAAAACAAACACCTCGTCTGAGAAACCCGCTTCCTGATTAAACAGGGGACCCCATCATAAATGATCAAAACACTTTTTAACTGCCTGAAGTGACAGACTGGTTCAAGATGACATCCCAGTTCTAACTGGGGAGTGGGGTGTCGAGCCAAAACTCAGACAACCTGGGTGTGCGTTATTAGCAACGCAGATTAAGTTTATTAAAATAATACAAGGATGCAAAATGTTAACTCTCTATACATTTATAAAAAGCCACGCCCACCCCACAGTCATTAATCAGTTCCCATCTGCATGAACAGGCTTTCCGCCTTTTCTCTCTTTCTTCTTTCTCTTCTTCAAATTGCCAAGTTTTTTTGAGTCAGTCTCTTTGGCACTGCCTGGTGGTAACTTTGGCTTTTTGGCCACAGAACCTTGCTGCTCAGGGGCTTGGTTCTGCCTCTCTCCTCCTCCTCCTCCTCTCTTTCTTTTGTTCTTTCTCTTCTTCCTCTTCTTGGCAGGAACGGCTTTTGTGCCATCCACGATAGCCTCCTTGCTTTTTTCAGCACCGTTTTCCTGAGGCTGCTCAGGAACCTTTTTGCGATTGCTGCGCTTCTTTGAAGCTGGCAGGAAACCCTTTTTCTTCCGCTTCACAGGTTCTGCTTCAGTTGGGTTCTTTGGCTGGGCTGACGCCTTCTCCTTTGCCGGCCGGCTACAAGTTAAGAGGGGAAATGTACATACGAACTATGTCAACAAAGAGAGTGAATGGAGCAAAAGAGCTTTACTTGATGGATGTCAAGCTAGTCATGGATTTTAAAGCAAAACAGACATTCATGGACGGAACAAAATTTCTGCCGTATGAGGCGAGTGCTCATAATGAGACAAGTACTAGATACTCTGAAGCAAACAAGGAGTATAAATTGTTCTATGATCTCCTCTCCTCCTACAGCTAAATCCCCCAAAATGTCAGAAAACGTAGTTGGAGACAGGGATGCTGGCCTCAGGTGGAACCTGGGAACCCCTCAAGAAATAAAGCTCAGCTTCTTGCTTCAGAGACCAGTTCCCCTGGAGAAAATGGATGCTCGGGAGAGTGGACTCTATGGCATCATACCCCACTGTCCTCCCCACGCTCCACCCCCAAATCTCCAAGAGTTTCACAACCTGGATACAGCAACCATACCCTCCATTCCCCACCAGTGGCCAGGAGGGGTAGAACCTGGTAACCTTAGTTGTAGAGCATTACTAAGTGGGTAGTAGACTCAGAAGCCCCATGGCGCAGTGTGGTAAAGCTGCAGTACTGCAGTCCTAAGCTCTGCTCACGACCTGAGTTCGATCCCAGCGGAAGCTGGTTTCAGGTAGCCCGCTCAGGTTGACTCAGCCTTCCATCCTTCTGAGGTCGGTAAAATGAGTACCCAGCTTACTGGGGGGAAAGTGTAGATGACTGGGGAAGGCAGTGGCAAACCACCCTGTAAAAAGTCTGCCATGAAAATGTGAAAGCAACGTCACCCCAGAGTCGGAAACGACTGGTGCTTGCACAAGGGACTACCTTTACCCTTTTTTTAGACTCAGGCCAGACAAAAGAAGCGAGAGTAAGAGGTGACCCTTCCATGATTCCAAAGTGGAAGCAGGCACCCAAGGCTAGAGTATATTTCTGTGAACTTGGAGTAATCTTTGGTTTACAGGGGAAAAGCCCCACACAAATTTACCCCTCAAACTCTGTTTAGTTGTGTGTGTTAAAACCCTGTCCAGACATCACACTAAAGCAACACATGAAAGCAGGGGAAGGAGTAATGTAGCCTTGGTAAGGGAGGGGAACTGGCCAGGTAGGCAGACTGTGAAAACGTGACTGGGTGGGTTGGGAAAGGCAGAACCAGGCAGTTAAGCAGAACAAAAGGGGGGAAAGTGGAAGCCCAGCAGGGGATGGGGTTTTCCCTTCCCTACAAGCCCTCCTCATGTTACTTCATTATAAAAGAAACACACAGAAATCACTGCCTATGCAGCGGTGGTGACCAGAGGCTTAGATGGGTTTTTAAAAGGGGATCGCGCAGTTTCATGGACGAGGAAGGGTCAATCAAAAGCTATTAGCTATAGATTAAAATAGCAGCCAGGAGTCAAAAATTGCCAAACGCTCTCCAGAATGGACTGGCTCGAATTAGATCCTTATGTGCATCCACTCCCTCAAGTCACTTTACAAAGTGCAGGTGAGATCACAGCAGATGCAGTTTGGGACTCGGGTATATTGGGGTTGAAGTCTCAAAGAGGCAGGCCAGGAGCACTCACGTGAAGCCCAGCAGAGTCATGACGTTCCAGTAGATGTTTCCGAGTCGGGTGGATTTCCCAAACCCCTCGTGCTGACCTAGCACTTGCAGCACATCCCGCAAATCTGCCAGATCCACATCCAGTTTCTATAAAACGGGGCATAAAAACCAGAGCAATTGGTATTTGGTAACCAAAGGGAAAACACATCCCAAACTACAAATTAATCAAACAGAGGAAGAAACTGTGCAGATCTGTCTGCGGTGACCCAGTTCTGTACACAATGTCAGCAGTGAAGTCAACATTCAGGGGATTTTTTAAAAGGAATTTTTAAAAAGGAGATTGATTCATCTTAGGGGGAGGTATCTGTGAAGTTCCTGCATTGTGCAGGAGGTTGGACTAGATGACTCTGGGGGTCCCTTCCAACTCTGATTCTATACTCTCTCTTACCATCACCCTTGGCCTGGCGCAATGTTCCTAACTAGGCAGAGAGGAGAGGGATTAAGCCTGCAAGAATACCTCTTCACCTTCAAACACCTGCAATCAGCAGAACTCCTGCAGAGTGCTCTGTGCACACACAAAAGTATAGGCACCTGCAGGGCTTTCTTTGTAGAAAATGCCCAGCAGGAACTCATTTGCATATTAGATTACACCCCCTGACATCACCATTGTTTCACATAGGGCTTTTTGTAGAAAAAGCTCAGCAGGACCTCATTTGTATATTAGGCCACACCACCTGGCATCAAGCCAGTTGGAACTGCATTCCTGCTCAAAAAAAGCCCTGGGTACCTGATTATGCATGATCAGAACCACATTTTCCAATCATGTGCAAAATGACAGATATCACAATGCAGTGCTAGACTACAACAGAGAAAAGCTCTGTATGTTGCCCTGAGCTCTTGGAAGAAGGGCAGGATAAAAGTGGAGAGAGAAAAACATATATTTACAAAGATCTGAAATGTTGCTAAATGAGCAAACACCAGAAGGGCTTTGTGGGCATGATCCCACTCTGTGCATGTTTAGCCTAGAAATATCGGCACAGGGCCCTCACTGGAACAGAGTTACCCTCTTCACCTACGGGAAGGCTAATTTTTTTGGCCCAAATGTGCCATCAAGAAAAAGAGTGGGTTGTTTTAATTTGCCAACGGTATTTTATTTATTGATTTTATTAATTAGATTTTAGGCCACCATTCCCCACCAAGTGGGGCTCAGGGCGGTGTACGACATAAAAATTAATACAATATAAATATAATTTAAAATCACAAAATCAATGCTACTGAAAGATGGTGACAAAAATCCAGAAAGAGCTGCTCGTGGGAGTGGTGTGGTGATGGAAGATGGGAGTGCCAGAGGATGCAACCACTGCTGGCCTCAACCAAAGACCAGGCGGAATGTCCCTGTCTTAAAGACCCTGTGGAATTGCTTCACATCCTGCAGCACTTGGATATTATTCAGCAGAGAATTCCACCAGGTTGGAGCCAGAGCAGAGAATGCCCTGGCTCTAGTCGAGATCATCTGGACATCCCTTGCGTCAGGGAGCGGCAGACAAATTTTGATCTACCAAGCATAACGCTCTTCTGCGGGTATATTGAGAGAGGCGGTCCTGGAGGTGATGTGGGTCCCAGACAATGCCCCCTCTAAGCTGCAGAGTCTTGTGAGAAAAAAAATCTACTTTGTGAGCTAGTGACATTAAAGTTGTGAGCTACTGCATACATTATTGTGCTCTGCGGTCATCCTTCCTGAGCTAAGACAAAAATGTGTGAACTGGAGGCTAAAAATTTGTGAGCTAGCTCACGCTAACTCAGCTTAGAGGGAACACTGATCCCAGACTGTTAAGGGCCTTTAAAAAATGTGTATAACCTTTTTTTTTTTTTTTAAAGGACTGTTTTACATTTCAGCTCCTCTTCCTTTCAGGTAAATATGGTATTTTCCAAAATAACCTGCATTAAGTGCCCCATGCAGGCATTCTTATCAAGAGAGGCTGCTGGAGCATCTCCACAAGAAATGCGTGTCGTCTGGATAAGGGGCAAAGATGAACAACGAACAGCCAGGGAGGGAGAGTGATCCGTGTACCTGCTGAGTCACTGTTCTCAGGAGGAAGTTCAGGAGTTCCAGGCACTTGAGGACCTTCTCCTGGTCTACTTTGACTTTGAACTCACTCACCGTCTTCAAAGTCTGCAAGCGGAAAGCAAATGTCAAGTCCAAGAAGATTCCCTCCTCTAGAAGAGTTCCCGAACATGATCAAAGTGATCCTCCCAAGTATGGAAAACCCCAGCTCATGAAGTCAAGCCCCAGATTTGGTAAACCTCCATTTCAACCAGGGAATGCGGAGTTTAAAAAGACAAACCCATTTACCAAGTAAGAGGCAACAGAATAATGGAAACAGGATTGTGTTTTTATGCCCAGGAACACAGCACAGGGTGGATGCTTGCCTTGTCCTCTCCCTTATCTACAACCTCCAACTATTTATCTTTATTGATTTTATGTGATTTATATCCCGCCCTCCCCTGCAAGCGAGCTCAGGGTGGATCACAACAAAAGACTAGCCTGCTTTTCACAGCACAGAAAAGGTTCACCTCCATAGTCCACCAAGGTGCCAAAGCATCAAGCATGGCCATTACTGGGTTACAGGCCAGTTCATACAAGCAGGTCTATCTCTTATTGATCTGCACGTGCGGATGAAAGCATCGGACTGTTATTCCCTGATCTCAGTGCAAAACACTTTTTTTCATTATACATCCAGCTGAATGCAAAGCTACAAAAGAAGGACTTGCATAAGTGCCATTCTCCCTGGATGGTGCCATCTTCAGACTGCAGACAGGAAATGGAGGTGACAGATCTTCCATCATTCTCCATACAGGTAAGTCTCCCTCCCCTATTTTCTTTTCAAAGATTTCTGTTGGTTTGTTTTGTTTTGTTCTAGACAGTCACTCTTTGTTCTTTTCAATTATTGCTTTCCCTTCCGCCTTCCAATGCAGGGTTACCCATACTAGCAGGGGTGTCAAACTCGTGGTTTGAGGGCCAAATCAGGCCCCAAAGCAACTGGTTGTCATCTGCTCCCTTCTCCCTCTCTCTTGCTTCCTTCTGTATCACAGCTTGCTTTGCAAGCCTTGCTCAATCACACAGAAGCTAGAGAGCAAAACCTCTATTTTCTCCATTGGCTGAGGCTCCTCCCTTGAGGTACACACATGGCCCAGCCCAGCAAGGTCTCATTTATGTCAAATCTGCCCTCATAACATATGATTTTGACACCCCTGGTATAGAACCTCCATGTACAGAGGCAGTATACCTCTGAATGCTCATTGCTGGAGAAGAATGGGGTCAAGGCAAGCGAGGTCTATAGACTTCATGTCCTGTCTGGAGCATCTAGTTGCCTGCCGCCCTGAGCCTGCCCTGGCGGGGAGGGCGGGATACAAATAAAAAGTTATTATTATTATTATTATTATTATTATGTAAAACAGGATGCTGCACAGATCTTCGGTCTGATCCAGCAAAGCTCCTGCAGCTTTTGTGGGGTTTGAGGAAAAAGCTGGAGAGGTCTGAGCTACTCCACTGCAGAATAATTTAAGCTCTCAGCGCCTCCTCTAAATTTGCTCTGCTTGTGTTTGGACCAATCCCTATTTACTCTTTCCTGCAAGTTAATTGCCCATTGCCAGGCCAAGAGGGAAATTCCCAAAGCAGGGCTGCTGCACTGATCAATGGGTTCGGCATCCATCACAGCTGCTTCAAGGGGATCCTTCCTCCTGATCAAAACCTTTTGTGGAACTGTCCTCTGGCAAAGAGATCTGGGACAAGTTATTTTCCAGAAAAAAAGAGGGGAAAGGAAATAAAGCATGAAGTGGGTAGGGAAACGACAGCTACGGCATTCATTCAATCAATCAATTTATTCGGCCAATGACCAAAACAAGTCAAAAGCAAAAACTATTCAATAAATAAACTATTCAATAAATTTAGAATCTATACCTAAAATTTCACGCCGAATTCTACAAGCTGCTGAGAAAAAATTAGCACAGCTAATAGTGACCTGTGGATTCGCACCCATCAAAAGCTTCCTTAAAATATCTGCATCAGAACAACCTAAGTAATTATTAAGCAGAGGGGAAATTACATTAGATCGAACTTCTTGATAGAAACGACAACAAAACAGTACATGTTCTCTAGATGCCACCTCATCAGTGCCACATGGACAGGTTCTCTCCTTCATGGGAGTTTTTTTTAATCTCCTATCTACACATTGCCACTCTGACTTCTCCCAAACCAGCTGTACCATCTCCAGCTGGGTCTTGGCAGCTTTTAAATAGCAGGATTGTTCTCTGGAGAATCGACTGCTGAAGACTGGGGCGCCCTCTATTTCCTGGTTCGACCGCCTAGGGACAAAGTAACCCTACCCTAATCCCTGACAAATTTGCAATTATCAGGACACATTCCATAAATGACTGCACTGTGATCCTACCCCCCCCCCCCACTCCTTATTTCACAGGGCTGAAGTATTAAAGTGTTTGCAAAAAAACATAATTTGCACTGCTCTGCCTTTGGGGAGAGTAATCTGAAGGACAAATGCAAGCAAGTTCCTGTGGCTTTGAAATGAGATGGCTTGGCTTTAGTTAAGAGGGAAGAATGTGAACAATGCAGTGTACCTCAATCTGGTTTGGGGGGGGGGACCCTGCTCGCTAGCCCCACTTGGAATCTGAATAATGACTCACTACAATTATGGAACTGCGATAATTGGGCAGGGGGAGGACAGAGTGATGCATCACACCCCCACTCTCTCCACCAGTATGCATTCACATAAGCGTACATTTGCAACACACGCAAGCACGCAGAGTCAATGAGAGGACAGACCACCCTCCCCTTCATGCATATCGACTGCAAGGTACCTTATTACAGCCAGAAAGCACACTGCAGACATTCCATACAATTATTCTGTTTAGCCTGGAGGCGAGATGACTAAGTGGTGATATGATCACCATCTTCAGGTACTTGAAGAACTGTCATATAGAGGATGGTGCAGAATTGTTTTCTGTTGCTCCAGAAGGTTGGACCACAACCAAGAGGTTAAAATTAAATCAAAAGAGTTTTCTGCTAAACATTAGGAAAAACTTCCTGACAGAGTGGTCCCTCAGTGGAACAGGCTTCTTTGGGATGCGTGGGCTCACCTCCTTTGGAGGTTTTTAAACAGAGGCTAAATGGTCATCTGACAGCAATGCTGATTCTGTGAACTAGAATTTTTTTTTTTTTTGCTGTCAAAAGTCACAGCTGACTAATGGGAACCCTGTAGGGTTTTCAAGGCAAGAGATGTTCAGACTTGGTTTGCCATTGCTTGCCTCTGAGTAGTGATCTTGGTGTTCCTTCTTGTCCCCCATTCAAATACTGACCAGGGCCAACTCTGATTAGCTCTGAGGCCTGATGAGATCAAGCTAGTCTGGGCTACCTAGGTTAGGACTAGAATCTACAGCTAAGTAATCTGGGGCAGCAATGCCCCCCCCCCAAAAAAAACCCCCTGTAAAACCTAAATTCCTAGCAGGTGATAAACTTGGCATTCCTTGCACATCCAGCTTACATTCTTCAGGAGGCCTCCTTCTTCCAGAGACCCAACCACATATGTAAGAGAGTCCATTTTGGTGTAGTGTTAAGGGCATGGACTCTAATCTGGGAGAACCGGGTTTGATTCTCCACCGCTCCACATGAAACCCTTCTACTCCTCCACATACAGTCAGTCTCAGTTCTCTCTGAGTTGTTCTTGCAAGAGCAATTCTTGAAAGAACTCTCTCAGCTCAACCTACCTCACAGGGTGTCTGTTGTGGGGAGGGGAATGGAAAGGAGATTGTAAACTGCACTAAGACACAGAGTGAAAGGTGGGGTATAAATCCAATCTCCTCTTCCTCCTCCTCTTCTTCTTCTAAGTAAAGATCTGCCTGTCTCTCATGTAACTGCTCAGCATCCAAGAGGAACTCCGGCCAAGCTGCATTCCTTCTGTCTGCCTCCCCCCACCCCCCGCCAAGATCCCAAAAGAACAACCACATGAATTCACGAGGGAATCCCCCTCCCAGACGTCAGAAACTGGCTGGGCTGTCCAGCCTCTCCGTACTGCCTAGTGCCTCCAGGTGCACCCTAGTGTTGCCACGGAAACGCCTTTGCCGAGCAATGCGTGGTACCCAGTACCATCTCCATTACTGGATTGGTACGCTTTCCTGGAATGCCACAGTAAATCCATGAGCCTGGGTTTGTTCTTTGACAAACGCTGTTATTTATAAGACAGCATCCCCTTGTCTGCCAGAAGAAATCTGACTGCTTATCAGATCTAATAAAACAGGTATGCTTTTATTCATCAGGAGAAGTCCTGGGTTTAGCAACACAGAGATAACAATGCACACACATCCATGCACAGAGCTGCTTGCAAATGTACTTTCACATCCATGTCAGCTTGCATCTGAGTTCACAAACAGCTGTCTTAAAAAAAATTCTTCCTAAGATTTAAAACTGGATCTCAACCAGAAAAACGCCCCAAATGGGTTGTTGAGAAAAGCCCTTCTTCCAAGAATTCATCACAATATTTCAGTAATTGTGACTACACTCTGTCCAAAAGCAGGAACCAGTTACGAACTCACCACTGGAAGAAATGGCAAGGTGAGGGGAGGAGCTATCAACCTCTAAGAACAAAAAAAAGAGTAGTTTTTAATATCCTGCTTTTCTCTACTTCTAAGGAGTCTCAAAGCAGTTTACAATCTCCTTCCCTTCATCTCCCCATAACAGGCACCTTGTGAGGTAGGTGGGGTTAAGAGTTCTCAGAGAACAGTGACTGGCCCAAGGTCACCCAGCAGGCTTCATGTGGAGGAGTAGGGAATCAAACCCAGCTCTCCAGAGTCCACTGCTCTTACCCACTATGCCACACTGGCTCTCAGAGTACTTCACACCCTGCTAGTAAATCACACCATAAAGTATTAAGTTACAGTTGGAAAGCAGCAACCAGGCACCCCTCCACTATGGGCTAAAGCCAGACCCGGCTCTGAGTCCTCCCTTGACAGCTTCCACCTGGCACAAGTGGGAGGACAAGAAGCAGCCAGGCATGCCCATCATCACACCTGGACTCACCTGCAGCAGAGAACCTCTCTCTTCCCAGCTGACAAGTCAGAGGGAGAAGTGAAAGCAGACCTTGCTGAGCCTCCCCTACTCCAAGCATTTTGATTACATTTCAACTGGTATTTGGCAGGGGATCTTTAAAAGGCGGGGCGGCTCTTTTTGGCTGGAAAAAGTGAGATAATCATGCAGTAAATATTTCCCCTCTGGCCTCGCCACTCACGTCCACTTCTCCAAGCCACCAGATTTATGCCACTGGCAATCAGCTTTGTTTAAAATAGAACCAGTGATGGATTGAAATGGACATACCCTCAAGCTCCCTGGTTTAGCAGATGCAAAACAGCAAAACAACCCACGTTCTGCAAGAGGGCAGTAAGTTTGAGAGGAGTGAGATTTTGTTTTTGGAAGGGGTCACAACCTTTAGCTCAATAGCAGATAGGGCAGGAGTGGGTGGGGAAGACTCTGTCCTAATGGATTCCTGTCCTAGAAGGTTCACAGCATACAAAATATCAGCCAAAGAAAAAACTACTGTGAAAAAGATGCTAAGAAAAACAATAAAGACATATGTAAAAACCAATTGTGCATAGTTATTGTTTCTAATCTACTATAATGAATGGCACCAAATTACTGCTATCAGAGAAATATATCAGATTGCACACCAAAATATACAATAAATTCATTAACAAACCATGTGAAAAGTCCAATCAAGTTTCCATATGAAATATATGCAAGTCCAATGCAAAAATCATGCAGAACAAATGTTTGTTGCAAGTCCAATTCCAAAAATCATGCATGGACGAGGATTCTGGATCACTCAATTCAATTTCTTCAGGTACGGACAAACTTTTTACAATACAATCAGAGATTTTCTAAAAGCCGGACACGTCAGCTTTCTTCCAAGGATTATCATTCAAGATTTTCTTTCTTCCAGGGATTAACACTCAAGATTTTCTGACATCAGTAGAATCTCTAACATGACAAACTCTTTGTAAAACAAGCACCAATCCACAATTTCAAACGGAATTAATCTCAAACCTTCTAGTGTTGGCAATACTGTTGGGACATACACACAATTGTTTTTTTATGTATGTCTTTATTGTTATTCTCAGTGTCTTTTTTTCTTTGGCGAATGGATTCCTGGTCGGTTTGACCACACTTGTGTGTTACAGACATACCCTTCTTTTCAGGCGAAAAAAAAGCTTCTGCAGACTCAGAGGAATCGACATTTCAAGCGGCAAGTAAATTTCTTGAGCTGAAGCATGATAGAGCAATGCCTGGCCGCTTCCTGCCCTCCCTGACAGTGACCCCCCCCCCAACGAAGCAACCTCCTTGCTTAACAGCAGAATAGCCCACTGAGGTTTCCCTGGTTTTGCAAGAAGCTGCCTTCTGCTGAGTCAAGCCACTGATCTATGAAGAATTGTACTGTATCCTCTGACTAGTCGTGGCTCTCTAAGGTCAGAGACAGAAGTCTTTTGCATCACTGACTGTCTTGTAACTGGAAAGACTGGGGATTGAACCCAGGACCTTCTGCACACAAAGCAGATGCTCTGCCTTTGAGCCACAGTCCCTACCTCACCCTTCCCTGCACCCAGGTAAAGCAGTGATAGGAAACGCAGTTAGTCTGTTCCTGTTTTTGGAACATTACCTACTCTTGACGTCCCTTCAAACCTCTGCTGATCAGAAAAGGGGATGCCTAGATTTTTTTTTAAGCGGAAGTTCTCAGGGGCAGAACAGTGTCCTATTTCTGTACCTGTTTTCCAAGCTGTGTGCAAAAACTGATGAGCTGCCTCACACTGCACTCAGGTTGTCTGCTATTCCGAGCAGGGCTGAGGGTTTCTAAGACATCCGACCCTTTTTGGTGGCAATTCTGCACACTGTAATAAACTTGGATACAAACAAGATCAGGCGCCCTTATGTAAGCGCACAGAGCCCTACAGCTAGCTGGAGATGCTATTTCAGGGAGCTGTCAGAGTCTCTGGACAGATTTCTCCCAGTCTGTTGACTCCTCACTGCACAAGACACACATGCAGTACTTAAAACGGGCTGCCAGTCTGACACAACACATCTGCTCCTGAAACCATCTGCCACTTGGACGCACGCTAGGAAGCATATCACTTTTGTCACTTAGTTGTATACCAAGGACGGCCTAACTGCATTTTAGTAAAGCTGATGAATTCTCAGTTGGGGAGGGGAAGAAGGAATAACACAAAACTTCAGCCCATTTGAGCAGAGACTGATCCAACAGGGCTTCTCTTATGTTCTTAAGACAGGTACCCTCATCTGGAGCCTCACATACACATGAAGCTGCCTTTTACTGAATCAGTCTATCACAGTCAGTATTATCTACTCAGACTAACAGCAATTCTCCATGGTTTTAAGTAGAGGTCTTCCACATCACTTGCCACCAGGTCCTTTCAATCGGAGATGTCAAGGATTGAACCTGGGACACTGCATGCAAAGCAGATGCTCTCCCTTGAGCCACAGCCCCTCCCCACAGCCTCATCTTGTTCTGGGCTGCCACCCTCTTAACGTCAGGGTTGCCAGCCAGCCTGAACAGACAGGGTTCCATCTTCTACATGGCTCTGGATTGTCACTTCTGGGTTGGACTTCCCACCTCCCATCTCCCAGCCTAATCTTCTCCTCCTGCTCATTTCCCTGCTGGAATTTAAGAATGTATACTGCTGCCCTTGGGCCCAGCCAGGATTCTTTGAGATCCCAGTATTGCTGCAAATAGAAACAGGATAATAAACTAGGTGGAACTTTGGATTGATCTAGCAGGGCTCTTCTTACAGTTTTATGAAGCTTGAACACTGGCAGTCTTTAGTGGAGAGAAATGCCTGGACTGAAAAATCTACGTCAGTTGAAGATCTCACCTCCATGACTTGATTGGTGCTTTCCCGAATCAGCTCCTCCCATTCCTTGTCTGTAACTGAGAGCCTGAACTGCCGGGTCTGTAGGGCTTTCTGCAGAAGCATACAGGCCTGAGCCTGGAACAGAAAAAGAGAAAAGACCACTGAAATACTGCAAAGGTCATACAAAAAAATTGCTCGAAAGTTAATATAACTGAATGTTTCAAAAGGATATACCATGGGTCCTCAAGGCAACGCCCATGGGCGCCATGGCGCCCACCGATACCTTTATAAATAAATAAATAAAATTCTGGTGTTCACAAAGTGTTTTTAGGAAGCGAGTGAAGCCAGGTAGAGCTTTTGCCCAACAAGTTTTCTGATTGGCTGGGCAGATTTTTAAAAATGTTGCTTTGGCGGCAGATGCCACCACAGCATAGAGACTTTCACTATGTGACTGAAATTAAGCTGCAGCGATCATTTGTGTGACTGCTTTTGCCTCCTGTGGCAGCCATTTTGTTGCTGCACCCACCACGCTGTGTCAGCATTCCAAGAGCCCACGTAGGATCAGCTAGCTTAGGAACCCCTGGGATAAACAGCAGGGTGGGGAGGGGAAGAGAAGGGAAGGGAAAAAGAAAAGCACCCTCTCTCCACTCTTGAACTCTGGGGAAGAAAAGAGAAACTGCAGTAAAGAATTTGGGTTGTCAGACTATGGCGCCTTGAGTTCTAATCTCTGACCTAACACATAACTCACTGGGTGTCTTACTGAAAATACGTTAGCTTGTAATTCTGAAAACAACCCTTTCAAGTCAGTACTATTATTCCCGTAGTGAAGTAGAATTTTGGCCACAAGGCTCTACAGCTTAGAGGAAGCATTGCCCCTGACTCATCACACAGACAACAGGCAGGGTGTAATGCAGCGGTCCCCAACCTTTTTGGCACCAGGGACCGGTTTTGTGGAAGACAATTTTCCCAAGGACCACTTGGGGGGGGGGGGGGGCGCGATGCTTTTGGGATAATACACTTGTGCACTTTATTTATATTAGTTTGATGTGGTGGTTAAGTGTGCAGATTCCCCACTCCTCCATTTGCAACTGCTGGAATGATTGCAGATCAGCCATAGCTCTTGCAGGAGTTGTCCTTGAAAGGGCAGCTTCTGGGAGAGCTCTCTCAGCCCCACCCACCTCATAGGGTGCCTGTTGTGGGGAAGGAAGGTAACAGAGATTGTGAGCCGCTATGAGACTCTGAGAAATTCAGAGTGGAGGGCAGGATATAAATCCAGTGTCATCTTATTATAATTTCTACATTGTAATATATAATGAAATCATTATACAACCCATGGCCCGGTTGCTAACAGGCCACAGACCGGTACTGGTCCATGGTCCAGGGATTGGGGACCCCTAGTCTAATGGATCTCCCAGCGAAGTAGAAGCCAAAGGGGGCATGTGTAAACTCTAGGAATTCTACCTCTATGATTGTTTGGGCACTCTGCATCCCACCTCAAACCCCAGAACCTTCTCTCGTATTGGCAGCCAAGTCAACAGATGTGAACACAAGCCCCTCCCTCCTATGGAACTATACTGCCCCCCACCCATTTGAGCCCCAATGCAGCCAAAGGTTTTTTAGTGTACCACCAGTTACCCTACACCAGGGGTGGTCAAACTTGCTTAACATAAGAGCCACATAGAGTAAGCATCAGATGTTTGAGAGCCTCAAGACATGAATGTCAGATGTTTGAGAACTACAAGACAGGAAGGCAAATAGATTGAGGGGGAGGGAGAAGTGGAAAAAAAGCAACTTTAAATGCATTCTCCAAGCTACTGGCTGGTTTGAATTTTAAAGAAAGAAATGCCTTCTTCAAGCCAGCCAACAGGGCAGTAGGGGGTTCAAGAGCCACACAGTATGTGTAAAAGAGCCTCAGGTGACTCCTGAGCCACAGTTTGGCCTCCCCTGTCCTACCCCCATAGTCCTGAGAACCATTTCAACCTCCATCTAGCAAAACTGTTCTGGGAGAGCTGTGCGCAGACAAATCTTGGAATCAAATGCCTTGGAAGCCCTGATATTAAGCCTGAGTGTTAAGAATGCTGACCACCAATGGCATGGAGAAAACCTACTATACTTTCAGCAGAACATAACCACATTATCTTCACACTCCACGCTGGATTAACAGAACCTATGTAAAAGCAGGTGGGGGAGACAGAAAGCCACAGTTACACTGCAGGAACCGGAATCATTAAACGCTTGAGAGAAAAATGATGATGCAGGTCTCCCTCCCTCAGTGGACACTGATATTCTCTGATGGTTTCTCCTTTGAATCAATTACTTTGAAGGCAGCGGGGAGGGGGGCAAAGTAGCAAAGGGACAGTCGACTCCTCCTGACTCAGCATCTCTCATTGGAACCTTGAAATACAGAAATCTTGCAGGAAAGGAAGAAGGTTTCTGTTTGTGTGTGTAAAGTGCCATGAAGCCGCAGCCGACTTATGCCAACACTGTAGGGTTTTCAACCACGCAGAGGTGGTTTGCCGCTGCCTGCCTCTGTGTAGCAACCCTGGACTTCCTTTGTAGCCTCCCATCCAAGCACTCACCTGGACTGACCCTGCTTCACTTCCAAGCTCTGATGAGCTCAAGCTAGCCTGGGCTATCCAGGTCAGGTTTCTACTTGGGCATTTTTCCCGATGGGTTGGTTTTCTGTGTGAAGGGAATGATTCAGAACTCAGGACCAACTAGCATGCCTGGTGGAAGGGCAGGCTAGATCCTTCACAAACAGAACAGCAGCTCTGGATGATCCAATCAAGGATTAAATCTAGGTCCAGCATCCTGTTTCCCACAGTGGTCAACAAGATGTAGCCACAAAGTCCAAGCCCCGAGCAAGTGGCATTCAAATATAAAGCAGAAGAACCAGCAGCAGCAAAAGCAGCAGAAGCAAAGACTGGATTTATTCCCTGCTCTTCACTCAGAGTCTCAGAGCGACTTACAATCTCCTTTCCCTTCCCCTCCCCACAACAGACACCTTGTGAGGCAAGTGGGGCCGAGCGAGCTCTCCAAGAACTGCTCTTGAGAGAATGGCTCTGTGAGTTATGACTGACCCAAGGCCACTCCAGCTGGCTGCATGTGGAGGAATGAGGAATCAAACCTTGTTCTCCCAGGTAAGAGTCTGTGCAGTTAAACACTACACCAAACTGCCTCTGAATATGGAGGTGCCATTCATAACTATGCATGGCTAACAACTACTGATATATCTCTCCTCCGTGAATTTGTCATAGATAGATGGACAATAGAGAAGAGAGGTGATAGAGATGAGAGACAAGAGAGAGACAGACAGATCCCACCTTTTTTCTCCAGTGGGGTCCCAAAGCAACTTACAACACGGTTCTCCCATCCATTTTTACCCTCAAGGCTGCCCCAATGAGGTTCAGTAAGCCTGAGAGAGAGTAACTGGAACAAGATCGCTCAGAGAGCCTGTCAGATCCTACTCAGACATTCTAATCATTATACCTCCGTGGCTGCCAAAGAAGAACTCATACAAAATTAACGAACATCTATTCACGCTATTTACAGTCTGCCTTTCTCACTGCAGCTTGAGGACATTACAGACTGTAGGTCAACACAGTCAACAGGATGGGACATCCAATAAGCAGTGCTGAATTTAGGCAGATGATGAGAGGGACGACAGGGAGGGCCACATCACTGCTTAGATCTCATGGCTCTTTCTTACACCCCCAGGGAAATGCTGCTTGCCATTTTGGGGTCAGGCAGCAATTTTTTCCCAGGCCAATTTGGCCAGGGATCCTGGAGATTTTTTGCCATCTTCTAGGCATGGTGCAGGGGTCACTAGGAGTGTGGGTATTTGTGAATTTCCTATATTGTGCAGGGGGTTGGACTAGATGACTCTGGAGGTCTCTTCCAACTCTATGATTCTAATAGGATTAAGATTGTCCTCCTGGCATCACACTGGTGAGAGGGACGTGTTGCAGTAGGTGGTGGTGACTACTGAAGAAGGCCCTGCAAGACTCTCAAGAGAACTGGGAGGGGGGATTAGAGATCCTCAAAGGGCTAGTTGGGTTTCCCTCAAACACAGTAACCCCCCCCCCCCTAACTTCTAGGTGGAGTTGAGTGTTGCTCCCCTGCTTGCTGGCTAGGTAAACAAGCAGAGAGTGAGAGTAGGTCAAGAAAATCGCAAAAGCTAGACAAACATGTGCAGATCCACGTAATTTGAATGTGAAATTTAACATTTACCTGGCACATATTTCAGTCAGAGATTTTCTTTTTGCTTCAAAGTATGAAATACCAAGCACCTTATTCATATTTCACCATAATACAATCTCCTAAATTCCATTCACAAGGAATCTCCCCCTTAAATCCTTAATGAGTTTCCATGTTCACCCAGAATAGGGCTGGTGTGAAGTTCTGTTATATATTTTACAAACTAGACAATCAAACTTGGCATAAAGCAGCTCAAATTTCAGTTTTATGTCCATCTATACCAAACTCTAGATGAGCTCCATGGCATAGAGTGGTAAAGCTGCAGTACTGCAGTTCGAGCTCTCTGCTCACGACCTGAGTTCGATCCCAGAGGAAGCTGGGTTCAGGTAGCCGGCTCAAGGTTGACTCAGCCTTCCATCCTTCCAAGGTCAGTAAAACGAGTACCCAGCTTGCTGGGGGGAAAGTGTAGATGACTGGAGAAGGCAATGGCAAACCACCCTATAAAAAGTCTGCCGTGAAAATGTCATGACGCAGCATCACCCCAGAGTCGGAAACAACTGGTGCTTGCACAGGGGACTACCTTTACCTTTTTTATACCCAACTCTATATCCTAAAAACAGAACCGCCCACCCAAATTAGACCAAGGGTACCCCACACTGGCCAACCAAATGATTCCAGGAAGTGCACAAGCAGCATATACAGCCAACAATCTTTCTTCTGCCATTTCTCCTAGCAACTGGTATTCAAGAGTACTTGAACATTCCTATGACTTGAACATTCCTATCACCACTGGTAGTGACTGACAGTTTTATAATCTGTGTTACTCTAGTCCCTGTTAAAGACAGGCAACTCTCCACAGTCTTTCACATCATCTGCTACCTGATCTTTACCTGGTGATGCTGGTGATTGAACCTGGGACCGACTGCATACCAAGCAGATGCTCCGCCACTCAACCACAGCCCCTCCCTGATCTGTCACCAGATCTTTCTCAAAGTTGTCAGTGGCAACTGAGTTAATCTTTCCCTCTCCGAGCTGCATTCTCAATTTAAACAATCCTTTCTCATCTTGAAGGCTTCCAGGAGGCAAATTTTACATGCATATCCATATGTTCTGTACAAACCTAATGGAAACAAATGCAATCAGTGCATTCATACCTATAATATTCATTTATGATGGGGTGTGTGGTGCTCCGGAGACCAGCAAAAAGACATTTTGAGCTGCGCTGGAAATCTATTTCAACAGCAAGAAGCGAGCCTCATTACCTTGTGGTTTATAGAGCCTGACACCAAGAAACGAGACAATTAATCTGCCCACCTTCTGGGCAGGAGAGCAGCAAGTTGTTTTATATAGACGGCCAACACAGAAGCCAATTACAGAATGTGCAAACCGCTGACAGTGCAGGAGGGGCTCCTGGATGGTTGGAAAGAGGCAAAAATAATAATAAGAAGAAAGAGAAATTAGCTGAACTTTGCCCTCCATGGTTTCCCATATACCACTTTTTGCAAAGTCAACTGGTAGCAATGACGGTCCCTGTAACCCAATTTGGAGGGTGGAGATGTGTGCCGCTGCTATTGTGCAACAGAAGAGGCTATGAATCAAGAAGACCACGCCATTTGAATTTGGTCTGCACCACAAACTCACTAAGAGAGTGGTCCTAAGCAGAGATACTCAGAAGAACATCTCATGTCATTCGATGAGACTGACTCCCAGGAAAGTGTCCTTCAAATGGACATAGGCAAACCTCTTTCTGAACCTCAAACCATCTCCCAACAAGGGAGGAGACAAAAACACTAACTTAACACACAAGGCTGCTATAAGGGTTGCTAAGGAAGCACATGGTGTGCTTTGACCTTCTGAAAGTTCTAAAATAAATGCTAAGTATTATTATTAATTATGATTGATGGTAGATTAACAGCAGTAGCAAAACACAGCTAACAGGCAATAAAAAGGTCCGCTCGGTGCCAGCGTTCTCTCATTCTTCTCGATCATTTTAAAGCTAAAACCATTGCCTCGTTCGCTTCTTTAGGCACCTGTTAATGAGACACAAGAAGGCAAAGGGGTTGGGATTGTACACAGTGGCAGGCTAAATCACCACACAAGACACTCTTAAGAGCCACTTAAAGCTTCACATTTTATCACTCCTTTGACAAGCGAGAAACGCCGTTCTATACCCTCACACACAACACACGCCACACACACATTCCTCCAGTCTACATGCTCTCAGGCCCCACCGATGCCTCAGAGCAGCACAAATTCCCACAGCTCAACCCTTAAATCAGCAGACGGCAACAGTCATGTCTTAATAAAAATAACAGAGGCTAGAAGCAGCGGGAGACCCTGCTTCCCATCCTGAAGACCTTCCCACTAACTCACAGCAGTCGGCTTATTAGCATTTTACTAATAATCCCGTCACATACTCTGAGCTTACACTATTACAGGGAAAGGTGTCAACGACTCAACGTCACCCCCTTAAGCTGGAGGTTTTTTATGGAGGAATTTTAAGGACTGGTTGTTCAAAGCCCAAACCTTTCATTTAAAAAAAAATACCCTCTATACTCTTCCTCAAAATGTTTCTTTTTTCCAAGCAGGGCCTCACGGGGCTTGGGAGACACAGAGCTACCTATTACCGAGATAAAGCAAATTGCTCAGAGCTGTTTCCCCTGACAGCCCAATATCTCAAGCATAAAGGCAACTTCCTCAACATGAGCTACCTGAGATGCTTTTAACTGGAGATGGCAGAGGACTAGGTTTCTATACCCCACTTCTCTCTGCCATAAGGAGTCTCAAAGCAGCCTTTCCTTCCTCTCTCCACAACAAGCACCTTATGAGGCGGGTGGGGCTCAGACAGCTCTGAGAGAGCTGTGACCAGCCCAAGGTCACCCAGCAGGCTTCGCATGGAAGGAGAGTGGGGAATCAAATTAGAGTCTGCCACTCTTAACCACCACACCACTCTGGCAGGAGTTATACCACTCAGCCATAAACCCTGGGGTGGAATTCTAGCTGGAGCTTCTTTGCATATTAGGCCACACACCCCTGATGTAGTCAATCCTCCAACAGCTTACAAAAAAAAGAGCCTTGTGAGCTCTTGGAGGATTGGCTACATTAGGAGTGTGTGGCCTAATATGCAAAGGAGCTCCTGCTAGAATTCCACCCCTGCAAATGGCCCAAATGGCCCATCACTGGAGCCACTCATAACCTGTGAACAAACCAATGCTTTGTCATGAAGGTTTTGGAGAAGTCTACATGTCATTCTTCTCTACCCTACAGGGAACCAAGCTCCAAGATGTTGCACTGCCCACTCCACTTCACAGGCTAGTGTGAATACAGGAAACACAGGTTCAAGTTGTTTGCTACAAAGACCACTGAACAGTCAGTCTCTTATCCTCCCTCAAAGGTAATTCTGCACCTCAATTGCTTCTTGGTCATGAAGGCCACTGAAGGCTTCCCACTCCCTCAACATACCCGCTCTCGCAAGATTTTTGCAAGAATAAATTGGGTTAGCTCTACAATCTTTTTAAAGAAAGGATACAGAAAGTGATAAATCAGAAAACAAACAGAGGAATTCCAGGAGATCTCTTAGCAACAGGCCTTAACGCTACATTAAAATTACAACCCATCGATGACCTTGCAACTGAGCAGATACACTTCTCCCCTCTGGCTATGCTTGACGGATGCTGCAAAAATGTACCAGGCGGGGAGTCATGTCAAGCTCCGATCTCTTTAAAAGCCTCCGCTCTCTATGCATCAAATGACAAATATAATTCAAATGTGTTAGGGAAATTACTCAGCCTTACAAGCCCTCCCAGACTACCCTGTGCATTTCAGCTAAGAGAATTGGCTGTTGAGAGACAGGTTTGCTACGCCCCGGTGAGCAATTCATCCATTTTGCTCCAGATGGGGAGTCCTCATTATCCCTTGCAACCTGTGGCAATGAAGATAAGAAGAATAACACAGAACCTCACAGGCCACGTCCCTAACAAAGCCAGAGAGGCTCTGAATTCCTGCAAATGGGCCTTAAATCTGTCAGCAGGGTGCAATGTGACCATTCCAGATCTTCCAAAGCGATTTGTTCCAATTTCCTGCTGCCCACCCTTTCTTCCTTGATTACAAGTGCTAGGCCAAAGATATTACATTGTACACTCAATGGTCTACAGAATAAATGCAGGTTTAAGGCTTGATTGCAAAGCATTTTTCAGAAATGTGAAGCTCTGATGGATCCAACCAAAGGTCCAGTACCCCTCCCCACCCCACCCCCGGTGCTAACAGTGGCCAGCCACCTGTTTCCAGGCAGCTCTGAGCGGTGCACAAATGCAAGTGCCCTCTCCCCCTTTATCCTCAGCATCTGGTATTCTGAGGTTTGCTGCCTCTGAACATGGAGGCTCCATTTGGCATCCCACCATCAACGATAGGTCTATCATGGCATGAATTTAATATAGTTTTAAAGCCATTAAAGGCAGCAGCCACAACTGCAGCAGAGAATTCCGTAAGTTAATTGCGCACTGTGCAAATCAGTGCACTGTGCCAATGTGGTGTAGTGGTTAAGTGTGCAGACGCTTATCTGGGAGAACCGGGTTTGATTCCCCACTCCTCCACTTACGGCTGCTGGAATGGCCTTGGGCCAGCCATAGCTTTCGCAGGAGTTGTCCTTGAAAGGGCAGCTACTGTAAGAACCCTCTCAGCCCCACCCACCTCACAGGGTTCTGTTGTGGGGGGAGAAGATATAGGATATTGTAAACTGCTCTGAGGCTCTGATTCAGAGAGAAGGGCAGGGTATAAATCTGCAGTCTTCTTCTACTACTACTACTGCTTCTTTTGTCTGTCCTGAATCTATGGCCAGTCAACCTCACTGGGTCACCCAGACTTGACTTCGTTCATCTCTCTAAATCATCAGCAAGAAGAAAGGAAAAGTTATTTGTGTAAATGAGGGGCAACTTGGGTGTATGGATCAGGAAATCAGTGCATGAATGAGAAACAGGCAGTCAGGAGCAGCAGTGATCCTACTAAGGGGGTGGGTGCGATACAGACCAAGCTGAAAAACCACCAGTCCTCAGCCCTGCCCTATGGGGGAGGGCAGTGTAGAAATTGAAATTAATCGATCAATTCAGCCGAATACAAAACAAAGGATCTGATTCGGCTACTGATATAGCCGAGCCCGAATAAAACCCATTTTTTTTCCAGCTTTCAATCGAGTTAACTAAAGCAAGGAGAGGATCAGCTGGGGAGACGGAAGCAGACATCTCCGCAGGCCTTGGCTTGTGGGCTCCTCAAGCCAAGTCTGCGTAGGAGTCTGCCAAGGCCTCCCTGCTGCACTCAGATCCTGAGGCCAGATTCTCTTGCCCCATGGTTTCAATCGCCGGACAGGAGAAGGCCCCCAGCCAGTACTGAATGTGGCAGTGAGAGGCCTCCCTGCTCACACAGATTCCAGGGCCAGCTTCTCCTGCCCTATGATATAAATCTCTGGGCAAGAGAAGGCCCCCAGCGAGGTCTGTGTGTGGCGGCAAAAGGCACAGATATCGGCCATAGTGCACAGATCCTGGGGCCAGCTTCTTCTGCCAACAGCAAGTTTCCATGGCAGAGTGGAGATTCACATCTGAGTCATCCAGATCATAGTCTGTCACTCTTGGTCCACTACGCAACACTGGCTTTCACGCATCAAGATAGCTGGAGCGTAGCAGTGCGAATAAGCGACCCAGGAAAATAGCTGAAACGCAATACGCTGGGCCCAAGTAGCAACCAAGAGAGATCAATCAGCTCCCCTGTTAAAAATGTCTTAAGAGCTTTTCTGGCAAAAGGCCAAGGGTCTCCTCTATTTTGCAAGACTAAGCAGCTTCCCATTCTTCCATTTTGCTTTAAATCTCAGAAAAGGGAAATCAAAACAATAACCCAGAAAGCATAACTACTGTCTAAAGTACGAGACTAGAATTAGGAATTGCTTGGCTCAAGCAGGGGCCAGAAAGCCACCAGAGTCACAGTGTTTCCTGGACTCCAACATTATCCCAGTGGCCCTGGTGAAACCTTTCCCTTGCCTCAAAGGGCCTGGCCAAATCCTGCCCTAGCCACTCCGGGAAGCAGACACCCACAAAGACACCCACAAAGCCAATTCATACTGTGATAAGCCCAACTTTTTTTCCTACAACACCCCAACAGCAGGAGGATGCCCGGGTTTTTCCCCACAAATATAGATATACACATGAAGCTGCTGTCTACTGAGTCAGGCAACTGGTCTATCATGGCCAGCATCAACTCATCAGACTGGCCGCAGCTCCCCAGGGTTTCAGGTAGGAAACTTTGATGTCACCTGCAACCTGAATCTTTTAAATGGAGATGCAGGGGACTGAACGCAGGACCTCACAAATGCAAAGCAGATGCTCTACTACTGAGGCATGGCCTCTCCCCCATAAAATCCTTTAGATGAAGATACCAGGAATTGACCTTGAGGCCTTCCACACGTAAAGCAAGTCAAGTTGAGTCACACATACACACACCCATTCTATTGCTTTTTAGGTTGGTTTAGTGGGTTGGATCTTAACAACTTTTTTGCTGGCAAAAGAGAAAGAAGGGGTCCCTTTCTACTCCCCAAAAGGTGTGTCATGAGACACACTGAAGAATGTGGGAGAACCTTACCAGATCAGACCAGTGGTCCATCTAGTCCAGCATCCTGTCTCACACAGTGACCAGCAAGGTCCTTTAGAAATCCAACAACAGGGCAATGAGGCCGAGGCCTTCCTCTGTTGTTGCCTCCTGGCACTGAGATTCAGAGATTTACTGCCTCTGAATGTGGAGGGTCCCTTGAGTCACCATGGCTGGAAGCCCTGAATTTATCTAATCCCCTTTTAAAGCCATCTACGTATGTGACCACTGCTTTATGTCCTCTAGCAATGAATTCTGCATTTTAATCACTCATTGCATAAACAAGTATTTCTTTTTGTTTATCCTGAAAAGCCACATGGGACAGGCTCCATAGAGAGGAGGGGAGAGTTGAGAATGTGCAAAAAAAATGCTAGTAGGATCCAATCCAGTGTATTTAATGCTGTGCAATGCAAAGATTGGAGAGGGGAGAGAGAGATGAAACAATCCCTCCCGCAAAACACAAAATAAGCATCTAGGCAACAGCACTCCTGAATATTTGTTTTACAAATAAAAGGTTGTTGTTTTCTGCCCCAAGCGGCATTTAAGGCAGTATAGAAATATAAACAATATAAGCATAAAAATAAAACAACAATATAAAATAGAAATACTAGAAATACACACAACAGCAAGGAAAATGCTTGAAAGAAAACTGACTTAAAAGACAGTGCCCAGAGCACAGGCACAAACCAGAGCGCACAGAGACACAGACCAAAAAGACACAAATGGACAAGAAGGGAGAAGCCCATGGTCCATTCTTCCAAAGTCTTTAATTTTCCTCTGAAAGCCAAACACCTTTAAAAGGGATCTGGGTTAGGTCAACAGTGTGGGTCTGCCTTTTCCCCTTCCCCCTAGCAGCATGCGGCATCACAATTTTGATAGTGAAATAGCAAGGGAGCAGGGGAGAGTTTGGCCTGCTTGCACCCCATGGATGTCCAGCGTAGCATTTTTGGAAAACGTTAAGTTACAATGTTGGGGGGTATCCAATTATAGATACCCATGTGGTTTGGCCATTTGGTGCCACCAAGACAGACAGGTCTGAATACAGGGTCAAGTTAAGACCCTCCCCCTCAGAAGGAGTTTCAAAGTCAGGGGGCAACCACAGAAAAGGCCTTTCTGAGAGGTGCCTGCCCCAATCCCAAAGGCAGCAGGACCTAACGAAAAGCCTCCGATGTAGTTCTCAGCTAATGGGCATAATTGTGCGGAACTCTCATGCTGAAAATGCTCACACTCTCACGCTGCTCTAACAGCATTTCAAAGGATGTGAATTTTTAAAATTCCTAAGTGAATTAAGAAAAACCAACCCTAAAATCTGCTTTTTTATCTCCAGTACTTTATGGAAAGTGTTTTATAATGAATCCTCCTTTTACCGCCTGCTGGAAAACACTAGGAGGCTGCGCTCAACGTCAGATCCTTGAGCAAAAAATGAGTCATTTACTTTATCGCCAACTGTGGGCAGACGCATATACTTTACTGGGAAGGGAGGGAGAAATCTTTGCTTTTAATGCTCTGCTGCCTTCTAGCCACAGGTAAGGTGTATGTGGGAAAGTAATTAATTTTCAGCTTTTTATTTAAAAATACACACAAAAACTCTTGAGGTCACACCGACAACGCCAGTGGTCTAAAAATATCAGATGAACTCTGTGTTATTTCAGCCCCTTGAAAACATTCTTTTCTTTTTTATATATCCACAAAGCCTTTGAGTTCAGTGCCCAGCCTTGCACAGAACACACATCCCCAGTTTCAGTTCTCCATCTGTAAAATGACTGCTTCAGAAGGGTATTAGAAGGACAGGATGCTACAATGAACACCAAGCTATGAATCACCAAGTCCCCGTTTCAAATTCCTCCTGTCCTACAAACACTCTTTCACTCTCAGACTCCTTTTCCCAGTCTGCAGTACTGAATAATACTGGCCTGCCTACCTTGCAGGGAGAGGATAAGAATTACAGCCAGATAAAGTACACAAACCATTTCAAACACTCAAAAACGCTACCAAATTTGCACAGTGTTACTATGATTATTTAGTGCAGGTGTGGCCAAACTGTGGCTCGAAAGCCACATGTGGCTCTTTCACACATGTTGTGTGGCTCTTGAAGCCCCCACCACCCCATCAGCCAGCTTGGAGAAGACATTTGTTTCTTTAAATCACTTCTCCAAGCCAAGCCAGCCAGTGGCTTGAGAATGCATTTAAAGTTAAAGTTGCTTTCTTTCCACCTCTCCCTCCCTCCATCTATTTGCCTGCCTGTCTCTTTCCTGTCTTGTGGCTCTCAAACATCTCACATTTATCCTGTGTGGCTCTTATGTTAAGCAAGTTTGGCCATCCCTGCACCAGCGTGTGGTTGAGCCAAATCGCCCCTGCCCCGAGTTTAAGTTCATATATTTCCCATCCCTCCGCGAAGAGGTCTGTGGGGATGGAGGCCTGAACCCTTCTCAACAGTACATCCCCCTTTTACTCTCAAAGCAGCCCACCCAGCCAGAGTTGTTAAGCTATGTGGGACAAATCAAAGATTAGTCAAAGTGGGCCTGCCTCCATCACCTATCCCTGTGCAGCGCATTTTGAGCATTCTTACACACATGCAATCTCTGCAACTGTGAGATAAGCCACCAGAGCTGTCTTAACGTTGCAGATGAGAAACACAGAGCAAAAGAGACTGCGGAGGTGCAGCTTGCCAACGTGTTGAGTTATTAGACAAATTTAGGGAGGACGGGTCTGGGCAAAATGATCAGCAACAAGAGTAAAATGGAAATTCCAGGTTATGAAGCAGTGTACCTTGAGATACCAGATGCTCAAGTAGGCTTCCCAACCCCCCCGCTCTGGCGGGGGACTTCTGGGTTCGCAGCCTAATCTCCCGCCCCCCAGAAATCGGGAAGCGGGGGTGGGGGGTGGGGGGGGGGGAAGAACATACCTGCAGGCTTCATATTGTTGAGATCCTGAGCCGTTTGTAAAATGTGTGGCCCCTTTAAGGCTGGGCAAGAAGCAGGAAGAGCTTCGGAGAACAGCCCTTCCCTTTTTTCTTTCGTTTTCACAGCAAGTAGAGTTCTCCAATCTGGTAAGTATTTGTGTGTGTGAGAGGGAGGGGGTAGGGGATTCCCTGGTTTGGAGGCCCTCCCCCCCTTTAGAAAGCGTGGGGGGGGGGGAGGGAAATGTCTACTGGGCACTCTATTATTCCCTATGGAGAACGATTCCCATAGGGAATAATAGGGAATTGATCAGTGGGTATTGGGGGCTCTGGGGGGGCTATTTTTTGAGGTAGAGGCACCAAATTTTTAGTATAACATCTAGTGCCTCTCCCCAAAATACCCCCCAAGTTTCAAGAAGATTGGACCAGGGGGTCCAATTCTATGAGCCCCAAAAGATGGTGCCCCTATCCTTCATTATTTCCTATGGAAGGAAAGCATTGAAAAGGTGTGCCGTCCCTTTAAATGTGATGGCCAGAACTCCTTTGGAGTTCAATTATGCTTGTCACATCCTTGTTCCTGGCTCCACCCCCAATGTCTCCTGGCTCCACCCCCAAAGTCTCCTGGCTCCGCCCCCAAAGTCCCCAGATTTTTCTTTAATTGGACTTGGCAACCCTATGCTCAAGACACAGAGATGAGGAAGGAGCTACTGACTTTACACCCTACTGGTGGACTTCCTGCAAGAATCTGGTAGGCAACAGGACATTAGACTAGATGGCAATTTTTGGTCCAGAGCTCTTCTTACGTAGAACACAATGAGATCTGAACCGGGTATTTCCCCATCTCACAGTAAGCAGCTGCTATTATGCTACAACAGTTTCAAATCTTTTCTTTCCAAGAGCCCCATCCCCACGTTTGATTTTTCTTGATGGTCTGAGGAGGCTGGATTGCTACTAAATGCCACAGAACACCTCCCCCCCCCCCCGCCAGGTTTTCTCTGTACCTTTTCAGAGCCTTGCAGATGAAACGGAAAAAAGCAGGACTGGTAATGGACTCATGCCTAAGTGTGCTCTCCACATACCAAAAGTGCTCACTGGCTGACAAATACACACCCGTATAAGATGTTATTGTTGGCAATATGTCATATCATCCATGATTCATTGTTTTCTTAATGAAGGGGGTGTGTGGAAGAGAAACCTACACCATTACAGAGAAAAAGGAACTGCCCGGCTCATCAGACGCATTATTAAACATTACAAATAAAACAACCAGGGCTATTATCTCATCAAAAACACGAGAGACTGAGGCAGAAAGCTAAGATGAACAAGGATAAATTCAATTCTACCTGGGAAAACAAACACACGTAGGCGCACACACACAAAAGCTCCAACCCTGAGATCCCCGTGCACGTGCTCAGAAAATAAAATGAATTCCCTCAACTGAAGGAAAGATGACTCAAGGAGGCCATTTTGAAGGTCAACTTCCCCGAGGGTGCCTGCCATAGCAATAAGATCAACCTACGTCGGTGGAGAGACAAGGGGAATTAAATGCCACCCATGTATGTTTTCAGACTGGAATTTGGGAAGCAGAGTTCAGGGCTTACGGACAATGTCAGACTAATGCCGGCAGAAATCCAAAAGGCCCTCAGGAAAAGCCAAAATAAAACCGGAGCCACATTACAAATCTTTCCACAATGTTTAATATTGTTTGATATTCTAAGTGCATCCCTCTTCACAAGCAATTATAAGTACTGAAACTGCCAGAACTTTGACATGACCCACTAGCAGCTCCTTCAAAGACTTCCCTTCCCCATCCAATATCTATTCAAAGCTAGTTATTACAAACTGTGTGAGGCAAAACGTTCGTCACGCTAACAGGTCATATCTGAATGTTGTTGATTTACGGCACAGAAAAAAGGGGCAGAAAACTGAGTAAAGGTTTGGAGGCAGAGAAGTTTGAGAAGATTTTTTTTTAAAAAAAGAAGAAAGGAGGGAGGAGATGCAGGAGAAATTAAATATTTTCTGGGAGCAAGTGAAGTCTGGAGTCTGCAGAAGCTGCTGGATTGGCTTTCAAGTAGTTAGTTTGTTTATTCACAGCAAAAGCCAGCAAAAAGCAATACAGATAAAACCAATGCTGGTTACAGTAACCCATATAAATTTTGCTGAGAGAACAAAGGTAAATATGCTACAATCAATTATAAAACACACATACATACATACAGTTAATAATGGGATCAAACATTTTAAAAAACTATCAACTAAGAGAAAGAGGAAGAAAATGCCTAGCTATTTCCCTTCAGAGCTATGAGTGACTTTCTAGTTCTGGAGGCAAGGCAGCCAAATTTAGCTAATTTGAGTATAACCCTAGGGTTCCTGTCATTCAAAAGATCCTTCAGTTGTTGCATTTTTTGATTAAGAGTGGTAGGAAAGACTGCAGGAAAAGGAAGGAGTTCGCTGTGAATGCTGTACACCTTGCAGTCATACAGGACATGCACTAAAGATTCTATTCCTTCATTACAGCAAGGGCATATACAATCTTCAAAAGGTATTTTGTTATATCTGCCCTCCAAGACTGCAGAAGGGAGGGTGTCCCACCTCATGAGGGTAAAAATTCTCCTGTACTCGTACTGGTATAAGTATGGCATGGGTGCTATTCTATTAACCGGTTCTACAAGGGCTCGCCATTTTGAGATACTATTAAGATCATTCTGTCTGGCAATATCTGATATTCTCTGTTTCACCGGCTCTCTGGCTTTATCGTATGTAAGAGCGCTAAGATATTGTTTTGAAAGGCCAAAATAGGGAAGTTTTTCCTCTGTGACCCTAAGCCATGGCGGAATTGAGATATCTTGGAAGATTAAGCTTGTTGGCCTCTTAGGGGAAAAGATTAATTTCAGCCAATACTGTATGGTCAGATCCAAAGCCTCGCCTCCGCTGAGATCATGCCAGTTTCTATCCAAATTAAGGCATTCGGAATGCCCTGAGGTATCTGAAGAATTGAACGCAAAAATTTAGATAGAACAATTTCCAATCTTTTGTGTTTTGTGGTGATATTTATTGGGGCACCATATGTAAGTTGGTTAAGTACTTTGGCTGCTATTACACATCTGCCACCACCCTTGTGCCAAAAAATTTTTTTGATTGCTCCCATGCTCCTGTTAGCTTTAAAAATAATTGCATTCATATTGCATGATCTTGCACCATTTGCCTTGAAGTGTACCCCCAGATATCTAAAACTTGAAACTTGTCCTGTAGGCTTATCATCTAATGACCAATGGTATACTCTGAGGGACCTTTTTGCAAAGATCATTACTTTGGTCTTAGAGTGGTTTACTTCTAAGTTGTTATTCTGGCAAAATTGAGTAAATCCCTTCAGTGCTCTCTTTAGGCCTACAGGTGTCCTTGAAAGAAGGACAGCATCATCAGCATAAAGGAGAATGCCAATGTGCTTATTACCTAACTTTGGTGAATGGCATTCCAACTTATTTACGTAAGTCACCAGATCGTTATATAAAAATTAAACAAGGAAGGGAGCTAATAAGCAGTCTTGTTTTATGCCTTTTGTTGTACCAGTGCAATCTGTCAAATGGCCTTGTTGGGTGCATTTCACTCGAATAGACGTTTGATTGTAAAGGGCTTGAATAAGGAATAATAGCCGCCTGTCTATACTAGTGGATTTTAGTTTATCCCATAAGATGGTTCTGGAAACAGAGTCAAAGGCCGACTTGAGATCTAGGAAGGCCGCATATAAAGACACTGTTGCACTGGAAGCATATTTAGCAATTAAATGGTCTAAAAGCATGCAATTGTCTATTACTGATCAGCTTTCAAGTAAAGCATAAGGCTGGCATTAGAGTGAAGCATTACTGGGCAACTGTTCAGGCCCTACTGGTCATTGCTACATCATAGGGTAGCTAACTTCATACATTACTTCAGTACTATGGGAAGAGGGCTGTCTGTTCTGAATCTACTTGTAAGGAATAGCTGTTATCAGGCCTATAGGTCTCATGGCTTTCATCAATTGTATTCAGGTTGTACGTTTTTGCAGGTTTAGACCTGGCCTGTTATGAGAGAAATGTGCTGCTTATTAATTGCTTTGACCAGCTGGCGTAAGACACTCTTATCTAGTTTGCAGTTAGCAATGCTGATTAACCAACCATGCTGGCACAGGGGCTTATGGGTGGAAAAAGGAGGGGCTTCCATGCAAGGACAGTTTAGACTGGGTGAACTTTCTAAAGTCTGTGAGTCAAAGCATTATGCCATAGAGCTGCATCAGGGAGGCAAGTTAGGAAGCTTTTAATCTTTCAATAAGCCAATTTCTAGCCAGAAATAGCCCAGTAGTGTTATTAACATTTTTTCCTATTGCCTTTTGTCCATGCTTAACGAGTGGTTCCTGCTTAGCATACACTCTTTATAATTTGAACTGCATAAACTTGAAAAAAAAATTACCTTCCTGTGTCAGGAGTTACTTGCTGAATGTCCGCATATCCCCCCTCAGAAACAAAGCCAGAGGCTGAAAATCCTCAAACAAAGGGCCAGAACCCTGTAAGGCTTCTAGGGGTCCTGGATGGCTGTGGTTTCAGCGCCTGAGAACAGGAGCGGGGGCTCTCTGAGTCCTTACACTACTGCTAATCAATTTTACTAGAAGGAGCAGAAAACTTTGCTACACTTCGATTGATAGTCAAAGAGACCCCCCCTAGGATTACTGCACTACCCTAGGATTGCCCAGGCTAGCCCCGACCTCATTAGATCTCAAAAGCTAAGCAGGTTCAACCCTGGCTAGTACTTGAATGAGAGACCTCCAAGGAAGTCCAGGGTTGCTACAGGGTTGCAGGCAATGGCAAACCATCTCTGAATGTCTCTTGCCTTGATAAACTTACAGGATGGTCGTAATTTGGCTGTGACTTGACAGCACTTTCCACCCACGGTGGTTACTTCTGCACAGGCACCATGCGCAGAATTTCAAATGCATGATTTCTTAGCTGGTTGGCATGCACTACTTACCTGCTGGTGTTGCCTGGCCCCTGCAGTGATAGACTTTGCTACAGTGTCGATGAGTTGCTTGCACATGATCTACAACCAAAGGCAAAGTCAATTGTTATTGGAAGCTTACGCCGGTTTTACGAATCAAGAAATGTACTTGCATCTTCACACCCAACATCTTCTTTATCAAAACTTCTGAATGCAGTTAATATAAGGTATCCATCCCCCAAACTGTCATTTCAAAACTGAAGTGATAACCTCCACAAATTGCTTTAAGTAAGCACTCAAAAGGTGGGCTTTTTCCTACCATGCCTGCAAAGACAGCCTCTTGACTTCCACCTACCGGATAACGTTCAAAAAGATCGAGAAACATGGATCCTGTGAGTGGGCTGTTGCGCTTGGTCAGAAACAAGTCCAAAGCATCCCTGTAGGCAGTGGTCACTCGCTGCAAGTCCAGGCTTCCTACCACAGAGGCCTATGAAGAGAAAGCATAAAACGAATATGTATATTATGCAAGTCATGATGACATTGCTAAGACTTGGCAGATTGATTCAGAACAGCCCATGGTGAGGGATGCTCTATGCTGCAGAGAAACAGTCCGCAGCCAGGAAAGCTTGCAATCCAAACAAAGGAACATAAGCTCAGAATGTGGCCTATGGGACGGAATTTTGCACCTCCAGAATTTCAGCTTTAACAAAGTGCTGGTTTTTATGGCTGGATCGGGCCACCTTGTGCTGATCACTTCCAATGTGAGAATGCTGGACCTGGGAAGTCTAAGTTCATCCCTGCTCAACCATGGTGGTCACTGGGTGACTTGGGGACAGACACTCAATATAATCTACCTCACAACGCTATTGTGAAGATAAAATGGAGGATGGACCATGTACACCACCCCGAACTCCTCTGATAATAATTAATAATGACCATATGGCAATGAGTGCAATATAGCCAGGAGATCCTAAAATTGTCTGGCAGTCAAGAGTTCTAGCTCTTTTAGCATTATGCACCACCAGGTGGCGAGCTAGAGTTGTTTTTTAAGGCAAGAGACATTTCAGAGGTGGTTTTGCCATTTCCTGCCTCTGTGTCACACCCCTGGAATTCCAAGTAGGTCTCCTATCTGAGTACTAGCCAAGGTTGACCCTGCTTAGCCTCTGAGATCTGACAGGATCAGGCTAGCCTGGGCTATCCAGGTCAGGGCTGAGTTCCTCTGAATGAAGGGCATGACAAAAACACAATATATAGACGGATAAAAGCTTGATCAGAAAAAATAAACTAGTCAGATAAAGTACACTAGACACCCTGACCAGGATGGTCCTGGCTAGCCTGATCTCATCAGACCTTGGAAGCTAAGCAGGGTCAGCTCTGGTGACTGTCTGGATGGAAGACCAACCAGGAAGCCCAGGGTTGCCACACAGAGGCTACCAATGGCAAACCACCTCTGAACATCTCTTGTCTTAAAAACCCAACAGGGTCACCATAAGTTGGCTGCGACTTGATCGCACTTTCCTCCACCACCAAGAAACTAGACAGATGAGGCTAATAAGACTGACGGAGATAACCACACAGGCTGCCTTAAGCTCCACGAAGGGTGGGATAAAAATGTTACCTGTATCAATCATGCCCACCAGTTAAGCCCAGCTAACAAAACCCCAGTCTGCATTTCCTCGCCTTCCAAAGTGAGGTGGCGGTGATCAGAAACAGGGTCTTTTCAGTGGTAGTACCTCAGAATGGTAAAGCTGCAGTACTGCAGTCAGAGCCCTCTGCTCAGGACCTGAGTTCGATCCCAGCAGAAGCTGGTTCAGGTAGCCGGCTCCAGGTTGACTCAGTCTTCCATCCTTAAAATGAGTACCCAGCTTGCTGGGGGGGAAATGTAGATGACTGGGGAAGGCAATGGCAAGCCACCACGTAAAAAGTCTGCCATGAAAACGTTGTGAAAGCAACGTCACCCCAGAGTCAAAAATGACTGGTGCTTGCACACGGGACTACCTTTATCTTTACCTCAGTTATGGAAAAGCCTACCCACAAAGATCTGCTTTCACTCAATCTTTTAGGTGCAAGTGAAAAAATTTCCATTGGCTGGGTTTTTTCTTAAATATTAGCCTGTCTGCAGTGATCACATTACTGCTGTAGCTTTTTTTTTTTCTTTGCTGTCTACTCCTCATGGAAACAGATTGTCAGTGGCGGCCAGAAATGTATCAGCTCTCACGGAATGTCAATTAAGCAAAATAATCAAAACAGGATCTCTTCACCTGAGGTGTTTGCGTGCTCTTTCTTTTGTTTTTAGGCTTCTTCTCCAGCTCCACGCTTTGCAAGGCCACTTCACTGGCCAGATTGCCCTTCAACACTCGGAAGATGTACAAAGACGCACTGTGGAAGAGACAAGGAGGCACCAAAGCCTTGAAATGGGTTCAAGCTCAGCGCTAGCAGGTCTCACACAGGACCAAGATGCTTCATAATACAAGCTGCGTAGATGAGAGAGTTTTAGCCACCACAAATTCCCTCATTAAAGTACTGGTGGTAACATTCTCTGCAGTAGTTGAGAGAGGGAGGTTCCCTACGCCAGGGGTGGCCAAACTGCAGCTTGGGAGCCCCCACATGGCTCTTGAAGCCCCCACCACCCCATTGTCCAGCTTGAGAAGGCATTTATCTCTTTTGATCACTTCTCAAGCCAAGCCAGCCAGCAGCTTGGAGAATGCATTTAAAGGTAAAGTTGCTTTCTTTCTACCTCTCCTATTTTCCTTCCTTTCCTTCTCTTCCTCCCTTTCGCAAACATCTGATGTTTACTCTACGTGGCTCTTGCGGTAAGCAAGTTTGGCCACCCCTGCTCTAGGCCACAGGAAACTGCAGTCTTGAAGCATGCACACTTGGCAATAAGCTTCACTGAAACCAGCAGGATTTCCAAGAAACTGCACAGGGCTGGACTTAAAAACACAGCTTGTTTACACCAGGTGATCACCATGAGATTTCACACACAAGTTCAGGAGACTTTAAACTGTGTCAGACCTCACTAGGTAGGCATGAGGATTCAAGAACAGAACATATGGAAACAGAGGACTGATTAACTCCGACCAGCCCCGCAGCACAACCAGCAGGAAACAAAGGGTTCCAGACAGGTGATCCCGGCACCTCTGTTGTGACTGAGCCACTGGAATTGCTCACCTAAAAGCAACAGACACCCTGCACTGTAGAGTTCCAAGAAATCACTGGCAGTAAAGGTGTCCTAGGAAAAGCCGTAGTTCACTGGTGGTACACATGCTTTGTGAGCAGAAGCTCTCAAATTTAGTCCCCAGAACTTCCAACTGAAGGATCTCAGAGTGTTGAGAAAGAACCTTTCTCTGCCTGAGACTCTGGAGAGCCAACAAATTTGGTCCAGGCTGCATATTTGGCTTACACAGCAATATTTAGTTACCAGATAGTCAAGTAGTAAAGAAGAAAACTGTAGTCAAGCACACATCTGATGAAGAGAGCTGTGTTTCTCAAAAGCTTATACTACAATAAAATGTGTTAGTCTTAAAAGTGCTACTGGACTCTTTACTATTTTTCAGCAACAGACTAACACGGCTAACTCCTCTAGATAGTCAAGATAAGAGAACCAGTCAAGTACAACAGATTCTGGATTGCCAAACCTGGACTCAATTCAACCCTGATATTTACTCATTTAGAAGAAGAAGAATTGCAGATTTATACCCTGCCCTTCTCCCTGAATCAGAGACTCAGAGCAGCTTACAATCTCCCATATCTTCTCCCCCCACAACAGACACCCTGTGAGGTGGGTGAGGTTGAGAGGGCTCTCACAGCAGCTGCCCTTTCAAGGACAACCTCTGCCAGAGCTATGGCTAACGCAAGGCCATTCCAGCAGGTGCAAGTGGAGGAGTGGGGAATCAAACCCGGTGCTCCCTGATAAGAGTCGACACGCTTAACCACTACACCTTAACCACTACATTTAGAGTGGAGGGAATTACTTGGGGGTGGGGTGAACAGACCCTAGACTGCGTGTGTTATAGGTGAGCAAATACTGGAATCTGTATTAGCATCTGATCTGGAATCCTCAGAATTCCAGTTTTCATGCTTTCAAAAAAAGGGAAATACAAATATCAAGTTTCTAGACAGCTTTGACTGCAGGTGGACCATAGTCAAGCAGGAAAGAGAGGATCAAGACACACTTTCCAACAGTTGGAAAATGGGTCTTTCAGTATGTTGCATCATCCTACTCACAACTAGAAGAGTAATCTGCCTAATTTATACAGCCTGGGGAAAACAGCTTTTCTTGCAGCCAAGTTATCATAAAAACCCAGCAATTTGAGCTATACCCTGAAGACTTCAGTGGAGAGACTGATGCACCCAAAGTTGTGTCCTCCTAAAGATGTACTGCCCTTCTTCCCCCCACTCTTCCAAATTAAGTAAGCATACCACCATATTTTCCAATCGACAAAGTCTAAATGTTGTATGTAAACATATACAAACATATTCTACAGGAGACGGATACACATGACAGCCCCAGTGTGCCCTGAAGGAACAAAGAGCAGGAGAGAGTGTGCTGACTGTGCCCCCTGTCTGTGCAAGATCACTTGATCATCTGCAGGATAGATGTATAGAGGAGGTTTGCTGCACAAACTCTCCCTCTCCGTGGTCAGCTATGCTGTCTTGGAACATCACAGGAAGGAAGAGTTTGCGCAGTTTCATGTTCTGCAGTGCTGCCCCTGCAGAAGATTTGGAGACCCCACAGAGGCCAGAGACTAGCAAGCTGGAGCCCCCACTCCCTCCCCAAATGTTCAGTGAGCTGATGTGCGCACCAAGCCAAAGTCTACAACAGGGGATATATGCAGATTTCCTCTGAAATCATGAGGACTAGGAACTGGTGCCGGTGATTTTAGGTGAGAGTTGGAAATCTCGGGGTGCCAGCCACCAGGTTTCCTTCGTACGAACACAAACACCTTCTGCCACGGGGCTAAGCGTTTAAAAAGAGTGTAAGAGAGTCCCTGGCCCATCTGCCAGTACAGCCCACCTGAAGCAGTAAAGGGCCACCGAGGAGTCACTCTGTCTGCAAGCTCGCTTCACCAGGCTTTCCAGAAGGGTGTGCAGTTCCTCCCGGATGGGGGCCACGTTTTTGCAGTACTGCTTGGATCTGCACAAATGATTCCTGAAAGCCGAGACAAAACACCCCACAATATTATCAGGAAGCAAAAGAAACCCTGGGCAATAGAGGCCTTTCCAAAAAAAGTCTGACGCAGGCCATCAGCAAAAAGATGTTTCCCCACCACCACCACACAACCTCAGAAGGCACAACGGGGATTGAACCATCCGCCCTCCAAACATCCCCAGCAGCTAAAGCCTTCAGTGGAGCTCTGACTCATCCATAACCAGTCTTTAAACACAGCACCAGAATCAGGGCCTACACATATGCCTGTGATTCTTTGGAAAAGCCACAGCATGTAAGCAGTGGCTGGAAAAACAATACAGGCCATGTGACTTGGAAGTACATGATGAACTTTCAGAAGCCGGAGATTGCGAGCTGCTCTGAGATTCAGAGTATAGGGCAGGATATAAATCCAATATCATCATCATCATCTTCTTCATTTCCATTCATTAACATAGGTTAAAGATACCCAGTTTTCTTGTCATAGGACTAACTACCTTGGCACAGGGAGAAATCTAGGTTTGTTAACTGCATGTATCAATTAATTATCTGACAATTTTTTTTAGGAAAAGGCATGCTTTGTTTTAAACACACGCCATATGTGATAGCAGCTGCCATCCTGAAAGAAGCATTCCCTTCTATATAAAAGGAGAGGGAATGCCTCTTTCAGGAGGGGTGTTGGCACTCAAGTTGTTCAGCTCCAATGACAAAAGGGCACTTCCATTTTCCAAAGATCTTCTACTGATTCCCTCCATCCGCTGTACATCCTCCCGCTCGCCCCCCCCCCCCACTTTGGCTCCCCTGAAATAAAATGTCATTGATGGAGGGAAAGCATGAAGACACCATTCTGCCATGCCCACTCAGCTAATGAATGTTGACCGATACAAGCCAATCTCCATTTGTAGAGAGGGAACGCAATAAAGCTGCTTTGAGACTCTTTAGGACAAGAGAAAAGTGGGGTGTAAAAAACAGCTCTTCTTCTAAATGTTATGTTAAACCCCAAACATTCTATTAAAAGTATATTGCTAACCGGGAGCCTCGGATTAGCCAAAAATAAGGCTTTCAATCGGCAAGCCAACCTATCCATCAACATCATAGCATTTTCAAGTAATTATTGACATTAAAAAAAAATCTAGGAAAATGTTATCTTTCACTGGAAGGGTGAAGGCCACTCAATCGCCTCAGTATTCTTCTGCCTTAGCATCACATCATTCAAATCAATGGCATGTCTAGGCCAGACCTGAGATAAATTCATGGAGACTGAAAGCTCTTTCAGAGGCTTTTAGCACTCAGAGGTAGATACGTTCACCAGGCTCAACCTTAGGGCAGCCCTACTGCCTTCATGACCCAAATTGCGGATTTCCCTAAAGCAACCGTCTGGCCATTATGCCACAATAGATGGCCTAATCCACCCATTATATAACTGGAAGCTTCATAGATAGTATCTCTCTGCATACAACATCCTGAGAACAAATGGCTTGAGAAAAGGCCGATGCCTTCAATCCCTCAGGAAGTAGGTGGCAAGCACTCCAGAAGCATCCAACTGGTCACTGTGGGAGGCAGGGCTCTAGACTAGATCGCCACAAGCCAGATCCAGAAGAACCTTTTCTTATCTTTTGGTAGTTCAGCTGTTGCGGCTTTGATTGTTTTAATTCAGTAGCTTAATCACAACCAAACAGTTTCAGGCTGAGCATAAATCAGAAGAGCCACGATATCTGTGAGCTTGTTTTAGCCATGAAGTCATGGCTGACTTATGGCAACCCTATAAAGTTTTCAAGACAAGAGAAGTCCAGAGGCAGTTTGCCATTGCCTGTCTCTACATCGTGACCCTGGTATTCCTTGGAGGTCTTCCATCCAAATACTAGCTGGGGATGACCCTGCTTAGCTTTTGGGATCTGGGCTATCCAGGTCTGAACTTCCCACCAGCAACAAAATCTGAAAGCGGTGTGCAAACTTTGCTTCTCAGTACGGTCCATCCATAAAAGAAATTCTCCCAACACCACACTGATAGAAACCGCATCGGCAAGCAAGCAAACACGAGGTGGTGCGTCTCCCAGCTCCCTTTACACCTCTGGTAAAAATGTAGCGCAAGTCCTTAAAATAAATCTCCGAAGAAAGAATGGCTGATCATGAGGTGCTTTGCTCCTGAGTCACTTCAGATATGCCCACAGCAGGGATGAAGGATTACCAAGTGCTATTTAGCAAGCCATTGGTGGTGGGGGGCGGAAATCTAGACTAGACTACTGAAAATGGAACACCCGCAAGGGTACCCAACACCACTTCTCATCCCAGGTCCTCTATTTATTTTTGTCTTTCAGCCTAACCTCCCTCACAGGGTCGTTGTGAGGATAAAATGGAGGAGAGGAGAATGATGTAAGCTGCTTCAGGTCCCCACGAGGGGGGAAAAAGCAGGCATGAATGAATTAAAGAAACAATAAATGAATGAATATGTTTGGGGCAGGAGACCTCTGATTAGTCAGAAGCCTGGCAAAGGCATCAGTGGGCTCTCTTCATCAAGATCTGCTAGTGAATTCTTCACAGGCGCCTGTTCGGACGCTGCCTAACATTAGGAAGAACTTCCTGCCAGAACGGTTCCCCAGTGGAACAGGCTTCCTCAGAAAGTGGTGCGCTTTCCTTCTTTGGAGGCTTTTAAACAGAGGCTAGATGGTCACCTGACAGCAATGATGATTCTGTGAATTTAGGCAGATCGTGAGAGGGAAGGCAGGATGGGTTGCATCAGTCTTTAGTTCTCATGGCTTTCTTACAAGTCTAGGGAAATGCTGATTGACACTCTGGGGTCAGGCAGCAATTTTTCTCCAGGCCAGTTTGACCAGGAATCCTGGAGGTTTTTTAGCCATCTTCTGGGCATGGAGCAGTGTCACACAGTGTGTGTGCGGGGGGGGGGGGGTGGAGCTATTTGTAAATTTCCTGTATCATCTGGGGGGGGCTGGACTATATGACCCTGGAGGTCTCTTCCAACTCTATGACTCTATGATGGAGAAAGGACAAAGAACCAGAGAGACATCGATCCGATTGGCTCGGCTCAAATCAGACAGGACAACGCTGTCTGAATGAATATGTGATCTCTAATCAAAAACTGACTTTCATCATTTCCATCAAAGCTTTTAAGGGGATATAAGCCCACACTTCCAAATATGCACTGCGCACCTAACCTCAAATAATGTACTTGAAACTCACGTGAAGATGTCAGCCGTCTTGCGGAGATAATCTTGCTCTTGTTTGCTGGCCTCTGAGCTCATGCTCTGCTCAATCACCAAGAGCAGAGGGTCAATAATGTTGAAGACAAGGGGGCTCTCTGCCTGCTTCGTCAGGAACACCTCCACTAGATCCAGAACCTGCAAAAGGAAGATGGAACAGAGACGTATGAGACCAATGTGAGTGGCAGGCCCATCGAGGGGGGTATGTACATGTGAATCGGGGTCAGTGGCATCTCGCAGGAGATGTTCAGAGGAATGGGACTTCTTAACTGCTTGGATCAGCGTATCACAGCTTGTTATGAAACTGAAAGTAGCTGGTGGACATGAAAGCCAGATAAGGCAAGGGCAGATGAGATTCAGATTCAATTCCCTTGCTTGGCTATTGAAGCTCACTGAGTGACTGGACAGCTAGTTATTCCCTTTTATCCTGACACTCCTCACTGGGGTGCTGTGTGGATAGAATGGAAAGGAGAGAAATAAAATACAGAGATGCAGCATTCTCATCATGCAGTAGGATCTACATCAGGGATGGTCAAACTTGCTTAACGTAAGAGCCACATAAAATAAAAGTCAGATGTTTGAGAAAAGGAAGGAAGGAAGGAGATTGAGGAGGGAGAGGTGGAAAAAAGCAACTTTAATTTTAAATGCATTCTCCAAGCTGCCGGCTGGCTTGGAAAAATGCTTTAGAGAGACAAATGCCTCCAAGGTAGCCAACGGGGTGGTGGGGCTTTGAGAGCCATACGATGTGTGTGAAAGAGCCACATGTGGCTCCAAAACCACAGTTTGGCCACCCCTGGTCTACATCCTGACTATCTAACCATCATTAGAAATGTTACACCCACATGTTGAGTAGACTGATTACTCTGTGGATTGGATCTGGTTAGAAGCAGCTTCTCTTTCTAACATCACTCCCCCATTCTGTTCTATATATAATTCAGGCCTGATGGATTTACATTTCCATTCATATGCAGATGAAAGCTCTGAGTCAACAAAGGTTTAAATTAGAACGAATTATTGTTCGCTTTTAAGGTGCCACTGAACTCCTGTTCAGCTTGTGCTATCAATGGAGGTCGTGTGCATAAGTTATAACTATACATAATTAAAAACTTTGTGTATAACTTTCTTTTCCCAATTAAAAAAATGCTAGTTTTTACTTTACTGCTGCTAGAATGTTCATACATCTCCAGATCCTTATTATCTTGTATTATGGGCTATTAACCTCTTGTGATCAATTGTTGTCTTCCTTGGAAACATCAGAATGTAAAATAAATAATGATTGCTACCCCTTACACTCAGGCAACTGAAGAACTAGAAAAGCTGTCCCAGAAGTTTAATACTATTTGGGCGGGGCGGGGGGAGGAAATTGATGGATAAGATTGGCCAAGCCAATTGCATCAACTTGGCTTTCAGAGGTGACTCATTCACACATGTAGCTAATGCTGCAGTCCAGGGGTGGCCAAACTGTGGCTTGGGAGCCACATGTGGCTCTTTCACACATATTATGTGGCTCTTGAAGCCCCCACTGTCCCGCTGGCTGGCTTGGAGAAGGCATTTGTCCCTTTATAGTTGGTGGCTTGGAGAATGCATTTAAAGTTAAAGTTGTTTTCTTTCCATCTCTCCCCTCCTCATCTATTTTCCTTCCTTCCTTCCTTCCTTCCTTCCTTCCTTCCTTCCTTCCTTCCTTCCGTCCGTCCGTCTCTCAAACATCTGACATTAATGTCTTGTGGCTCTCAAACATCTGATGTTTATTCTATGCGCCTCTTACGTTAAGCAACTTTAGCCACCTCTGAAGTCAATGCATGCTGAACATGCCACCCAGTCCTTAAGCACATTCATTACTGTTCACACTTCACTCTTCAGTGATCCTTCATAGCTTCTCATGCATTGAAACCAGGGTAATGGATTTATTTTGCATTAGTTTGTTACTTGAGAGAAGAAGTCACAATCCTATTTATTAGTTAGTAGTGTGGCTTCAAAGCACATCCTTTCCAGCAACTGACAGCTTACTTGCCAGCGAATAGTTGGCAAGACCTCTCTTTTTTATTGCATAAGCATTCACTGACCCCTAGAGGCCAACAGTTAAAATAATCCTGTGTGAAGCCTGGCCTTCTGGTGAGATCCAGTCACAGAGGAGACCCATATTTGGCGCTCTGCAGGGAGCAAGAGAGGTCTGCAGTTTTACAAAAACCTCCCTAACACCAGCTCTGTAGGTCAGTTTCCCTGTGGGGGAGAACATTACAGTTTACACCTCCAAACACCAACTTTCAATTTAGGACTGTTGTCAGTCTGATTTAACAGCCATCACAGAGTAGAAGCTAACCAGGGCCCACCACGACCAGTACTTGGATGGGGCTGGTATGCAAAGGAAGGTAAGGCAAGCAATCTCTGCTTATCTCTTGCCTTGGAAACTCCATGGCCCTTGGGCCATGACTGTGACTTGACGGCACCTTATTATTAGCAACAGGCCATATTGCTGCTTTTTGGAAACACTGAACATAAGAGAAGCCATGTTAGATCAGGCCAATGGCCCATCCAGTCCAACACTCTGTGTCACACAGTGGCAAAAATTTTTATAGATAGATAGATAGATTAGATTAGATAGATTAGATAGATAGATGATAGATAGATGATAGATAGATGATAGATAGATGATAGATGATAGATGATAGATGATAGATGATAGATGATAGATGATAGATAGATAGATAGATATAGATATAGATATATATACACACAAACACACACACACACACACACACACACTGTGGCTAATAGCCACTGATGGACCTCTGCTCCATATTTTTATCTAAACCCCTCTTGAAGGTGGCCATGCTTGTAGCCGTCACCACCTCCTGTGGCAGTGAATTCCACATGTTAATCACCCTTTGGGTGAAGAAGTACTTCCTTTTATCCATTTTAACCTGTCTGCTCAGCAATTTCATCGAATGCCCACGAGTTTTTGTATTGTGAGAAAGGGAGAAAAGTACCTCTTTCTCTACTTTCTCCATCCCATGCATTATCTTGTAAACCTCTATCATGTCACCCCGCAGTCGACGTTTCTCCAGGCTAAAGAGCCCTAAGCGTTTCAACCTTTCTTCATAGGGAAAGTGTTCCAGCCCTTTAATCATTCTAGTTGCCCTTTTCTGGACTTTCTCCAATGCTATAATATCCTTTTTGAGGTGCGGCGACCAGAACAGCACACAGTACTCCAAATGAGACCGCACCATCGATTTATACAGGGGCATTATGATACTGGCTGATTTGTTTTCAATTCCCTTCCTAATAATTCCCAGCATGGCTTTGGCCTTTTTTTATTGCAAACGCACACTGTCTTGACATTTTCAGTGAGTTATCTAATAAGAAGGAGAAGGTTAGCTCCATACACCCGCACTCCATGCTCTTTGTACCAGGTGCTATGGGATGAACAAAATGCATAGCACTGCAGAGATGAAAACCGGGCCTTGAAAACCTTGATGGATTCAACAAAGTTGCTGGGGAGGCTACTCCACAAACTTGCATGGCAGGTGCAAGCAGCAGCTTTCCCCCCCCCCCTTGAGACTGACCAAGCTTCTCTTACAATGTCCAAAAAACTACAAAACCCACAGAAACTTTGTACCAAGCTGAAGGGTCTCTCAGTGCTTATTAGATTAATAGCTAAATAATGCACTTCCGATCTACTTTGCAAGCGGATTCTACTGTGTGAAATGGCAAAATCCACTTGCAAATGATCATTGAAATGGATTGAAACTGCATTATTCAGCATGTGTGAAAGTGCCCCATGCCGTTTCAGAAGCTTTTACTTAGTCTACAAAAACACATTTATCCCATTTTGCCCCTAGTGTTCCCAGCGCAGTTTTATGAAAATACAAAAGTCATCCTCCAAACCAACCATAAAAACTCCCAAACCATAAACAATGGGGGGAGGGGAATCTCACCATATGTTAGCACTATAGTCAGGGAAGCAGTGAGACTAGTTAGAAAGCAACCAGTCAGTCTGTAGAGGCTTTATAACAATCATCATCGTTAAACAATAACCCCCTTAAATTCCATCTGAACCCATTTAAGTATCACTCATTTAAATGCTGGAGCTTTTAATAGGGTGTAAGGTGAAGGTTTTTTTCAGGGAGTGGGGTTATTGGGTGCTGTATGTTTAATATTTGTGTTTGTAAGCTGCCTTGAGTGATGGAAAAAGCAGGCTATAAATATTTTAATGAGTACAGACCTCAGGAGAGACAAAGGTTTTGAAACTGGTTTGGGCAATGAACTTAGATTAGTCTACCAGACCCTATGTAACAAATCCTGATCTGTGTATAAACTGGGTTGCCTGCTTCTTGCCTCTCCCCCACCACCCAGCAGGGAATACCACCTTTCTGTTGTCTCTGTGGACGAGCAGCCACGAGCACAGACACTGCTCAAGCAAATGATTGTTTGTGAGTTCAAACATCACAACCAACCCCAATGGCTACGACACAGCAGTTAACAAGCAAGCTGTAAACTCTTAAGCTAAGATCCCAATTTGGTGTCCACCAACCAACTCCCACCTTGTTGGAACATCTGCATTCACAGATGCTGCAACTTGTCAGAGTCTGATCAAGAAACAGTTATTTGTGACGACTGAACACAACTACAGTGGCTTGGGATCCCTTAAAGACAGTAAGGGTGATTCGCACGTTTAAAAGGGCCACCCGAAACCAAAGGGAACTTTGGCTGGATAGATATGGGACAGGGATGAAGTACAGATCATTACCAGAAGAGTAGGTTTTTAAAACCCACTTTTCTCTACCTTAAGGAGTCTCAAAACAGCTTACAACACCTCTCCTCCTCCTCCTCCCCACAACAGTCGCCTTGTGAGGTAGGTGGGGCTGAGAGAGAACTCTCAGAACTGTGACTGACACAAGGTCACTCAGCTGGCTGTATGTGTAGGAGTGGGGAATCAAACCTAGTTCTCTAGATCTGACACTCTTAACTACTATACTGCACTGGTTCCCAATGGAGAAGGTGCCGGCAGCTACTGCATTTTCCTCCTGTTAAAAATGCTCCTATTCCAAAAACAAGTTTTTATTAAATGGAAATCTTAAAATTAAAAGGGTCATTTATTGTTTTCAAAAAGGGGCAAATCAGTACTGCAGACAGGGTGCTGCACCCCTGGCACCCACCCCAGCTGCAGCCCTGAATAAGTATTGAGCATTTGCGTCACACTTTCAAGACACCACCCACAAGTGCTACATGCATAAGAGGTCAGTTAACTCTGACCCTCTCACCTTAATCTTGAAATCCCGGCGTAAAATCTTCTCCTTCCGCATCTTCTCTCGCTCATCCTTCTTGGCTTGAATGCGCTTCTGCTGCTCAGCAAACAGAGCCGACAAGTTCTCATCCAGGGACATCATGGTCTCGTCATCTACGTCCTCATCGCTGTCATCTCCTCCCTGACGTTTTAAAATGGTCCAGAGGATAAGATGCCTTTATAATCTGGGTCTACAGGGCCTAAAGAACTACTTCCACCCACATAAGCCTGCACAGATCTTGAAATTCAAGCATGGAACTTTCTTCGTGAGAACCCACATTACCTAGGGCTAGTCTGACCAATACATACAAACAAATGAAGCTGCCTTATACTGAAGGTCCCTCAGTCCATCAAAGTCAGTATTATCTACTCAGACTGGCAGCAGCTCTCCAGGGTCTCAAGATGAGGTTTTTCACACCTATTTGCCTGGACCCTTTTTAGTTGGAGATGCCAGGAATTGAACCTGGGACCTCCTGTTTACCAAGCAGATGCTCTACCACTGAACCACCATCCCTCCCTTATGATGGAAGGTTTCTCTGCCACCACCCTACATGCCTTCTAGACTGAGCTTAAAAACTCTTCCAGAAGAAGGCTTAATTGGATGGAACAGGAAAGTGCTTTTCTGTTTGACTCCTTTGTCTGAAATACTGGCATCATGTTTGACTTGTGTCTCAGCTTCCCTCTCTATGATAACTAGTTACTCCCCAGAAGGGATGGAATCCTAGCAGGAGCTCTTTTGCATATTAGGCCACACTCCTCTGATGTAGCCAATCCTCCAAGAGTGTACAAGGCTCTTTTTTCGAAGCTCTTGGAGGACTGGCTGCATCAGGGGTGTGTGGCCTAATATGCAAAGGAGCTCCTGCTAGAATTCCACCCCTGCTCCCTAGGGATATCATTGGAAGGCAGAGAAAAATGAAATAAGCCCTGGAAGGGTGACCTTGCCACAGAGCTGCACACGGAAGTCCACCTAGATGTCCTTGCAAAGTTAATCTGTGTAAGCAGGAAGCTTAACCCATCCAAGGGTATCCTTCTTCTGCTGATGGATAATGCTGAGCCTTCCATGGACCCCTCAACTTTCTGAGCACTTACCAGTGCATTCCCAGTCTGCAGAACGTTCATCAGCTGATGACGGAAGTTCTCGTCCATCTCTTCATCTTTCTCATCTTCGCTGTCCATCTTCCCATTCTCCGCTTCATCAGTACTGTCATCATCATCTTCAGAGTCGTCTTCAGAAGATGATCCAGAACTCTCTTCAGAGGTGCCATCTTCTTTCTGCCCCCAAAAGAAATATTTTTAGCCAACTACAACCCAGAGCTTTGTGTGTGTGTGTGTTCCAGTCCCAAAGGGTTCACCAGGAAAACACAGAAAAGTGTGTGGAAGGTAGAAGTATTCTTTCTTGGGGAATAGGAGGTGGCTGTCATTACTGTGAGCTACCATTAAGCAAACACAGCAAATCACCTGCCCAAGAAACAATTGATTTTTTAAAAATAAAATTTCCCTTGGAGGTTTAATATGTGTTGAGGCATTAATTCTTCTGAACACCTAGGCCCAATTGAGAAAGCATGCCAAGCAGAGGTTAAAGAAGATTTATCTATCCTTTAGCATTATGACTGAATTGACAAACTACAGTTTGTGACCACCTGGCAATCAGAAACCATAGCTGGATTGAAAATCCTGGCTTATGCCAAACGATGCTTTGATTCAGACATCACTCCCACAGTTTGCAGCAGCCATAGTTTATGGGGAAAGTTTCCAAAATGCATGTGCAAACCATGGCTTAGAGCTGGCAAAGATGAAAAAAAGGAGATTGGATTTATACCCCATCCTTTACTCAGAGCAGGTTACAATCTCCTTCCCATCCACTCCCCACAACAGACGTCCTGGGAGGTGGGTGGGGCTGAGAGAGCTTTGAGAAAACTGCTTTAGAGAGAATAGCTCTGAGAGAACTGTAACTGACTCAAGATCACCCAGCTGACTACTGTGGAGGAGTGGGAAATCAAATTCAGTTCTTCCAGATTAGAGTCTGCACACTTAACTACTACAACAGGCTCTCTTCAGTCTGCTCAGCACGCCTGTCCTGAAATTCAGAGGAACAACTGTTTGCCAGAACAGACAACACACCAAACCATGGAATCCTTAATGTAAATTAAATATTGAAATGGTTCAGAAACAAAAGTAGCAGACATTGCATTACTTCAGAAGCAGCACACACATCTGGGGCACTAATACACAGAATTTGACTAACCACAGCCTTCTGTGAAATTTTCTTCTTTTGAGTTTCTTCTACCATCACAACAGCACTTTCTTCATCCTGGTCTTGCTGTGGGTCAAAAACCTAGGGAAGAATTCAAAATATATTTGCCAGTGATCTACTGGGCTTTCCTTGGTTGTTTCCTTCTAGAAAAATCTCCGTTAAAAAAAGTCTGTCATGAAAACGTTGTGAAAGCAACGTCACCTCAGAGTCGGAAATGACTGGTGCTTGCACAGGGGACCTTTCCTTTTCCTGGTTGTTTCCTTCTAGAAAAATCTCTATATAATCCTCAAAACAGAGTAATTCCAGACATTAAAAAACAAAATTAGCCAAGGGGAAAACAGCTAAACATAGCAGTACTTCAAATCAGGCTGACTGGCCCTCTCCCACCTGGTATAACATGTGAATCACCAGAAACAAGGAAAGAATGCTTTTCTCTTTAGTATCAGCCTTCCATCTGCAAGTGTTTGCTGATTTAATTAACTGAGAGAAGCAATCTTAGGCAAGTCTACTCAAAATGCTTTTAGGATGGCAATGAAAGATTTCAGTAATTGGGCATCCCACCGTTTGCATTTCTGTCAACTAAATGTGGTTCAAACAGTTAAACATGTATACTTTACAGTTCATTTTATAAATATATTTGTTCCCTGTACATTATTCCTATTTTATCCAAATTTCCAGGCAGATCTGATAAAATTTATACATCCATTATGCTTACAGATTGCCTTGATGAAGCTCTTCTTTAAAAGGCCAGATTTTGTGCTTTGGCACAGTCGATAAGGTGCTTTTCAACCACCTTGTATCAGTATTTAACCAAGTGAAGAATCTTTATTGTTTTTCTATGTTTTACTTTGCTCAGCTTGTGCTCTTAGGTTGGTGTGGGAGATCTTGGATTGTAATAGATGAAATGAATCAAAAACTACATAACAGGAATGCTCAAGACCCACAACTCACATCCAGAATGAGCTGCAAGGCCCCCTTGGTCATATGCTGAGCGATGAGTCCAAACACGCTTTTGCAGACCTTCCGGATCAGCCCACTGGACTGGGTTAAAAGGGAGAGAAGGACCTCCACGGTCACCTCCACCCATTCCGGCTCTTCTTCGCCATCTATGCAGAGCAAAAACAAGCAGCCTGAATTCTCCTGGCATCTCTGTGTCACCAACCTGGACGAGAAATCACCTCAGGATAGGGACTCACCAGCAGGAGCCGCCTTCTTCTTGGACTTCTCTCCAAAGGCTCTCTTGGTGCAATTCTGAAGGTCATTCAGAAGATCCATACACTCTGCTGGCGACTGATTAGGTGAGAAAAGAAGGAGGATTGGATTTACACCCTGCCTTTCGCTAGCCAAAGAAGTCTCAGAGAGGCTTACAATCTCCCGTTGTGAGGCAGGTGGGGCTGAGAGAGCACTCCCAGAACCGCTCTTGAGCAGAACAACCTTGAGAGCAATGTTCCCTCTAAGCTGAGTTACAGTAGTGTGAGCTAGCTCACAGTTTTTTAGCCTCCAGCTCACACATTTTTGTCTTAGCTCAGGAGAAATGGCCCCAGAGCAAACTAATTTGTGCAGTACCTCACAACTTTAATGCTGATGGCTCCCAAAGTAGAATTTTTGCTCACAAGACTCCACAGCTTAGAGGGAGTATTGCTTGAGAGAACTTGTATACACAAAAATATCAGGTCCCGATGTATGATCAGAGTAAAGCAACAATAAACACTGGAAATTATTTAACACACACAAAATATGTGTACATTGACAAATATATTCTAAAAACAACGTATTCAATACAACATTTTCCTTCTCCTAGAATGCAGCAACTGTTCCTTTAACATAACAGGGGTTCCCGCTACACCAACCTGGCTCTCAGGAAACGACGAAAGGAAATCAAGTTATCTTCTCAATCCAAGGACCAAAGCTCATCGAACAAATGACTCGTGTGTTCCTGGCGTACAATTTAGCCAAAGAAACTTCTGAAAACTTTGAATTCAGAATTTACGAAGTAATGACCTGATCAAGTCTATCAGTAACAGGACAGTTTGGAGGTCATTAATGCAGAAGTCGGAAGAAACTTGACAGCACGTAACACACACAGGCCGTTTTCGCACTAGCGTTTGCTCCGTCGTAGCGCCCCATTTACCTCCGGATCTTCTCTTGGATTTCGCACATCTTGCTCCGGCGCTGCAGTTTGCTCCGGCGCTACAGGGATTTTACGCCGGAGTATGTTTTTCAGCACTTTGCCGGAGTTTCCGAAAACCTCCGGATCCACTCCGGATCCACTCAGCGGAGTTTGCTGTGGGAAATCCATCCACGCCGGATCGACTGCTTTGTGGGCGGCACCCTCTCCCTTGCCGTCCTCCCACCCCATCCACCCCCTTGGCCAATCATCAGCCTTTCGCGGCGCTTCCCCGAAGTGCCGGCGCGGCCATTTTTTTTTTTAAACTTCACAGTTTTGCGTAATAGCGATATTTCGAAATTAACAAAGGAAAAAAAAAAACCCTCCTGGAATAGTTGCGTTATTTCGCTGTTGCGTTATCCCCTGCCTCTTCTCCCTTTAGGGGCCCCGGTGGGGGGACCGCGGCAGCCCCCCCAGCAGGCCTTTTCCAGCCAGTTCATTTCGGGTCTAGTTTGGGGAGGGCGAGCGGGAAGGAGGCGGTTTCAGCGGGCCGGCGGAGGGGCCCCGGCAGCTTCGACTCTCCCCAGCTCAAACCCCCCCACTTCACTTCCATTTGCGCCCCGCTTGACCCCGCCGGCTTCCCGCTGCTGCCGCCGCCTTGGCAAAGGGAGCCCAGCCGCCCAGAGACATTTGGCGGCGGCGGCGCTTCTCCATTGTTGGGGGGGGGGGGAATCTAGTGCCGGTGCAGGCCAAAGCGTTCATGTGTGTGTGTTAAAAACGGAATGCCTCCCTCAGCTGTGCCACCAGGGCACAAAATCACCCTGGCTACATTCCGCTCGGTTAGAAAATAGACGGAGCTCGCTCTTCACACCCGCCACAGAAGGGGAAGGAGAGAATGGGGCGGGGGGGGGAGCTCTGGCAGCAGGAATCAGTCAGGTCCCCCGTTGCAAGCGCCAGCCGGAGAGGGGAAAGAGAGCGGAGGAAATCCCAGCTTCGCCACCCGGGAGGGAGCGAAGGGAAGAAGCTGCCACACACACACACACACAAACCCCTCGATTTCTCTCTCTTCGTTATTGGGGGGGGGAATATAGTGCAAGGAATGGTTCTGTTAATACATAAAGGACTGTGGAGGACTCTACAGCTGCAGCCAATCCATGAGCAGCAGCAGCACACGTGATGCGGTTTGTCCACGAAATGAAGGGGAGGGAACAGCTCGATGTTACGTTAGTACATTAGTACGTTAGTACGTCATTACGCAACCAGACTTGCGCTTAAAAAAAAAATGATTGACAGGGCATCGAACTCAAGCCGATGCCAGTGGGAAAACGATTTGAGCCGGGGCTTCAGGGAAGGCGACTCCGCAAAGAGTCACTAGTGGGAAAACGAGAAAAATGATCCGGAGATAATTGCGCCGGGGAATAAGGGGAGCAAACGCTAAGTGGGAAAACGGCCACAGAGAAATCCAACAGCATGTCAGATGTTACCTTGAAAAGGTGAATGCCCACCAACAGCAGAAGATGCTGGAAAGCGGAAGTCTTCAAGGCAGGGTTTTTCTTCTCTTTCTTCCGCAGGTCTCCCACTGTCTCCAGCATCCTGCGGCAAGAAATGGGAACACCAACTGTAAGCACTGTCTTGCCAACAGCAGAACTCAAAGCAGTTTACAAGCTACCAATGATGAAAAATCAGAATCTGCTGAAAGCAACCAAGCCAACAAAAGAAGAGACTGAAAAACAGCAAATAGCGGTCTCCCTCACTAGAGCCAGGATGGGATTATCAAGGCTTTTTTGTCAATTCCCTACCGACAGACAGGTGTTGAGGCCAAAGGCAGTCTTCTACTGCTAAAGCAACTTTACTCTTTGTGTTCACAAAACCTGGTAATCAGAGGAGGCATTGACAAAATCAGCTCAGAAATCAGTATGCATCCCCTACTCTCCTGTTAAAGATGAGAGAGGAGGAGAGTTGTGATCTTGCCCTATTTTGCCTGTAACCTCAGCTGGAACTTCCAGCAAAGAACCACTAATGGCACTTAAGTGTTCTGAGATGGCCAGGAATCTAGAAGGCAGAGCTAGTAACATACAGTAGGGTTCAAGTTCTGGAGGTGGCAAACTTGTGACTGCAAACAGAGGTTTGTATAGTTAAGCCCTCCTTTAGACAAAATATATACATTGATATATACATCTGTCTGTGTGTAGAAAACAAGCCCACCAACAGAAAAGGACTCTAGCCTAGCATTTTCTTTGATGGATTTTTTGTATGCAAGGATGCATTCTTTTTTTTTTTTTTAAATGGAGCCCTTCTATCCAGCCCTTTCTCAAGGTGACTAAATGATTTTCCACCTCTCCCCTCACAACAGTCTTGGGGGGCGCTGAGATGCTCACATGAATGTACATGAAGCTGCCTTGTACTGAATCAGACCCTTCATTCATCAAGGTCAGAATTGTCTACTCAGACTGGCAGCAGCTTTCCAGGGTCTCAGGTGGAAGTCTTTCACATCACCTACTGTCTGGTTTTTTAAACTGGAGATGCCATGGGGATTGAACCTGGGATGTTCTGCGTGCCAAGCAGCAGCTCTTCCACTGAGCCACAGCCCCTCATGCTAAGCAACAACCTTGCAAGGTAGATGAGGCAGTGAACTTCACAGCGGAGCAGTGATTTGGATTTCCCAGGTTCTAGCCCAGGGGTGGCCAAACTGTGGCTTGAGAGCCACATGTGGCTCTTTCACACATATTGTGTAGCTCTTGAAGCCCCCACCACCCTGTTGGCTGGCTTGGAGAAGGCATTTTTTTTAAAATCACTTCTCCAAGCCAAGCCAGGCAGTGACTTGGAGAATGGCAAGTAAAAGTAAAGAGAAAGGTAAAGTTGTTTTTTTCCACCTCCCCCTCTCTCCCCCAGCTATCTGCCTGCCTGCCTTCCTTGCAGCTCTTAAACATCTGATGTTTATTCTGTGTGGCTCTTATGCTAAGCAAATTTGGCCACCCCCGTTTGTCAGACATTGGAGAGTATCACTGCGTTATTATGCTAAATGTATTCTGTAACTTGTTCCTTGACATGACTAACACCATTTCGAATTCCTAATACTAACTGTGAAGCAGAAGACCTTGCATATCAAACGGTCTTAGAAATGTTACTAAGAAATGTTACCCATGCTGTGAACTCCTCTGCATAACACTAACAAAGCAATAGCCCTTTGAAGATAGCAAGTCTCAAGGAGAGCCAGCAGGGCTCCTCCGTGAGAAAGGGAGCTGCAAGCGATAATGAGTAGGGAAAGTGTTACTTCTGACATTAGAGTGTGAGAATGTAGGATTGTTTATGAATGCTTTGATGTAAGGCCTTAAAACCCATGTATGTTTCAATGCCCGCTATCAGTTCCAATGACTGCCTGTCCAGAACTTTGAGATATCAAATAAACGTTACTACTTTTGCAACAAATGATGGTCCGTTTACTTTGAGCTCCAATGTCTGACACCGTTCTAGTGCAATGTTCTCCACTAACACTTGCTTTGAGCAATTCATACATTGCCTTACATGTCTGAGACCTCAGTGTCGACTCTTACCGGTCCCAAGCAGCTTTTGCTTCGTTACTGAATGGTGTCACAACCTTGACATGTTTAGGCTGAGAAAAGAGGATGTTGGCATACTGGACAATGACATAGATCCAGGGATCCCCGCTAGCCGTCAAGCCGTGGAGGTGTTTCTTCCTCATCTCTTCTGCTTTTGCAGAATCCCCCAAGGCAGGCATTGAACTCAAGTGCTGGAGCAGGCTGGAGAGAAACCCCAAATCAGCAGAAAGAACCAGGTTTCAGACAGCACATGATATATCTGAGATGGTTAACAATGGAAGCCACAGCACCCCTGACCAGAATAGCCCAGGCGAGCCCGATCTGGTCAGATCTCAGAAGCTAAGCAGGGCTGACCCTGGCAAGTACTCAGATGGGAGACCTCCTTGGAATACCAGGAGAGGGAGGCAGAGGCAGGCTGAATGTCCTCCATGCCCCAGCAGGGGTCACCAAAAGTCTCCATGACTTCCAGACATGCACACACATATACAATACAGAACATTTTTTTAAAGAGAAGCCATGACCTAAGAACCTAAGAGTAGCCTTCCTAGATCAAACCAAAGGTCCATCTAGTCCAGTGTCCACTCCCTCTGTGGTCAAGCAGAAGCTCCCGAAAGAGGGCCTCATGTAATCCTGACCATGTTATAATCCATGTTAAATTAGCATAGAAGAGTCATGGTTTGATTTTTTTTCCCCCAGTCTCACACAAGATGTCTTGGTCTTATCCTGACTACCTACAGTAGCCAGGAGTCCCTGAGACATAGCTGGCAAGCAGAATGTCAAAGACCAGATGTGGAAAGCCAAACATACACTTTAGCTCTGTAATCTATGGGCATTCCCAACATTTATAGCTAACATTAACTGTGTTGGGCTATTGGTTCATCCAGGGGTGGAATTCTAGCAGGTGCTCCTTTGCATATTAGGTTGCAGCCCCTGATGTAGCCAATCTTCCAAGAGCTTACAAAAAAGAGCCTCGTAAGCTCTTGGAGGACTGGCTACATCAGGGGTGTGTGGCCTAATATGCAAAGCAGCTCCTGCTAGAATTCCACCCCTGGGTCCATCAAGCCAAGGACTGCCTCTATTGATTGGATGCCACTCTCAGGCAGAGAAAGGTCTTTACTGTTCACCATGATCCTTTAAATGGAGACATCAGGGATTAGACCTGGAAGAGTACTGTGGCTTAATTTAATCATATGATGCTTCGTTACGCTGAATCAAACCATTTCTCCATCAAGTTCAGCATTACTTATTCAGAATGGCAGGGGCCCTCCAGGGTTTCAGGCAGAGAAAGGTCTTTCCCAACACTCCTATTTGAAAGTCTTTTAGCTGGGGCATGGAGGACATTCAGCGTGATTCTGCCTCCCTCTCCTGGTATTCCAAGGAGGTCTCCCATCTGACTGAACCTAGGACCTTCTGGATGCAAAGCAGATGCTCTACCAATGTTAGGTAAGAGCCCCATCTCTTACCTAAATGCCCATCTATTGTTTAGACAAATCCCAAGTGTTGGCCTTACAGATATATGGAAAAAATGCTAGATTCTGCCTGTACATAGAGCTCATGGCCATCTTTGATTTTATTTGACTGCAGGAAATCAGTCAAGGACTCAGCTTGCATGCTACTCTCATCTCCAATCCCAATTACCCTCATGTCCTTCAGGCTACAGTCCAATTCTGTCCTCCTTGCCAAGGGGGTAGAAAGGCAACTTGGATACCTGAAAAATGAACTTGCAGCTGCCGAGCGAGAGGGTTCCTTCAGAGGTACAGATGGAATTGCTTCTGTCTCGGGGATTTCAGAGGTTGGCTTCTTAGTCTCAAAAAAAGCATGAAAGAAGCAAAACCTGGAAGGACCAGAAAGACCACAATATTTTAAAACAAGCTGCCATCCAAAAATGATCTACAACAAAGAGGGAAGAACTCCACTCCAAGCATATTAAGTTTCACTTGAAAATAAGTTTCCAGTCCTCGTTGTCGGAATCAAATAAGACAGGAAGATTAGGGTAAGTGCTGACAGAACCTTCTAGACTGTATTAAGGCTATCACGAGGTAAACCAACACTTTTAAAAGGCATATGCCAAAAAATGACTTGAAGAACTTAAATCAGAATGGTGAAAAGAAGAAGATGAAGATATTGGATTTATATCCCGCCCTCCACTCCGAAAAGTCTCAGAGCGGCTCACAATCTCCTTTACCTTCCTCCCCCACAACAGACACCCTGTGAGGTGGGTGGGGCTGGAGAGGGCTCTCACAACAGCTGCCCTTTCAAGGACAACCTCTGCCAGAGCTATGGCTGACCCAAGGCCATGCTAGCAGGTGCAAGTGGAGGAGTGGGGAATCAAACCCGGTTCTCCCAGATAAGAGTCCGCACACTTAACCACTACACCAAACTGAATGGTGATACAGTGAAAAAAAGATTAGGTATCACACTTCTGCAAAGATAAAGTAAGAAAACCCACTTGTTACAAGTTAGATAAACCACAAAAGTTACTTGAATTTTGAGGCTGCTAAATGTAATTGAACACAGTCAACATGAAACCATTTGAGAATTGTAAAGAAAATTCTAGAATGCATGTACATTCAACCACAAAACTGGGGAAAACACAGGCTTAGTGAAATTCTCCTCCCAACTTTGTAGGAGATTAAAGATTACTAAAGGGTTATCTAGGGATGCTGGTGAGGTTTTGAAAGGAGTTATGAATCCATCCCCCGCATAAGAGTTTGGATGCATTAAGAACAAAACACCTTTTTTTAAAAAAAGACATTCTTCTCTGGTTCATATAGAAAATGAGATTCTCCAGTCAGGAAAACTGCACAACAGTGGAAAGTGTTGCTGTGCCTCCTTTCAGTGCAAGTCTACATTTTGCCTGAAAACTGAACATGCATCACAGCTCTGGCACAAAAGACCACAAAGGCGGCTAGTGAATTAAGGCCAAATCATGGCCTACTCTAAAAGCAGCAACTAAGGGAGCCCATCACCCAAGGAAGTGGTACTAGGCCTCGCTGCAATACAAGCCAGGGAATGGTGCAGCCCCGAAACAAACGGTTCACAGGAAGCTCATACTGCTGCTACGGGTTAGGGGGCAGAAAGGAAGGGAAGAGACAAAAGGTCTGAAAAACCACAGTCACAAACTGAAGCCACATTTCAATCCCCAGAAGGATGCTGGGCTGCAGTTGTTAGGCAGCCATCATGGCTGTTCCTTCAGTCATAGGACCACTGTGATGCTCCAGCTCTGGGGGAGTCAGTCATTTTGGCTACCGTACATAAGGAGTAAATTGAAGTGCAGCACCAGAGGTTTCACGGACCCCTTGCTTTTCTTACCTGGTAACATCCATCACAAACTCTTCTTCCCTCTTTATTTGTGGGTTTTCAACTATCCCAGCCAACCGAGCAATGATCCATTTCCTCAGTCGTGTGATGTTGTGCTCGCTCTTTTCTCTGCCTCAACAGAAGGTGGGGGGGGGGGGAATTGGTATGGTTAGCTATCTTGAAAGAAATTAACTTTGCATTTGGGCCTGCAATGTCATGGGCTTGTTTTGAATATGGATTGTTCTTCAAGTTGTTGCTCATTTTGGTTCACCCAGTTGTGTTCCTGTGCATTTTGCTGTTTTCTACTGGTTTTAAGTGACAACTGCCTTGGGAATTATTTTTTGTCCAAGAGGCGGACTACAAATAGGATTAATATTGTTTCATGAAAGCAGATACTTGCCTTGCACCTGATCAGAGCTTGGTTTTTGTTTTTTTAAGTCTCACAACACTGGAGAATGGGCTTCACATATAACAGCGCTAAGATTTTACCACCAGGTTTCCCACTGGAAGCATGACTCCCTTGGGACCGCATAAGAAACTCAGGGAAGAAGACACAAGGAGGTGGGTCTGAGGGTGCTGCTAAGTCCCTCCCTTCTTGCACTGAGACAGGAGGAGGAGGACAACTAACCATGGGCTGGGCTTGGAGGAACAGGTGTGGTCCAGAGGGCAGCAGAAGACAGAGCCAGTAGCCGTCTTGAAGGTACAGCCTCACTCCAACTGTGGTCTCCCATATATAATGGGAGAGATTCTGAAAACAGCACCCCATCAAGGGGGTGTAGTTAAAAAGGTAAAGGTAGTCCCCTGTGCAAGTACTGGGTTGTTACCAACTCATGAGGTGACGTCACATCAGGACATTTTCTTGGCAGACTTTTTACAGGGTGGTTTGCCATTGCCTTCCCCAGTCATCTACAATTCCCCCCCAGCAAGCTGGGTACTCATTTTACCAACCTCAGGATAGAAGGCTGAGACAACCTTGAGCCAGCTACCTGAACCCAGCTTCTGCTGGGATCGAACTCAAGTCGTGAGCAGAGCCTGGACTGCAGTACTGCAGCTTACCACTCTGCACCACAGTAAAAATCCCCACCCCCAACTTGTTATCCCACATATTTATCGCAGTGAATTTTCACTGCAAGCCTCTTTGGGAGCCAATATCTCATTGAGAAGTGGGCTACAAGGATACTCATCCATTCAGTAAAAAAAGCTAGTGACAGCTGAACCAGGGTACTGCTGCCTGACGTATGCGCAATCCTTCATCGCAAGAGAAACTTACACATGGCTTTGCTTCTCGTTCTGCTTCTGCCGCTTGGTAGCGAAATCCACACAGGAGTCTAAATCCGGGTCCAGGAACATGTCCTTAAGCCAGCTGATGTATTCCAGCAAGGCCGTGGGAAGCAGGTGCCTCACCACTTTCCAGAAGGTCGGCACAATGGGGTGCCCTTGGTTGGTGAGGGTAGAGAAGCCGACCATCACTGCCACCTGCTTCTCAGCATCGGGACAACCCTCCAGAAAGGCACTGACGTAGGCTTCCATCTCAGGAGCAAACTTGAACCTGTCAGGCAGCTGAAATAAGCAGGCAAGAAAGAAGTATGGCAGCAAAATGGCAGGATCTGTGTGGTGTGGCCCCACCACATAAGGAGGTTTCACAATGAACACCAACCTTGATTAAACAAATCAGCTGCAAGTAGGATTGCCAGGTCTGTGTTGGAAAATACCTGGAGACTTTGGGAGTGGATCCAGGAGAGAGTGGGGTTTAGGGAATATATATATATATGAACATATAGATGAGGCTGCTTTCTACTGAATCAGATCCTGGGTTTATCCAAGTCAATATTGTCTACTCTAACTGGCAGCGGCTCTCCAGGGTCTCAAAGCTGAGGTTTTTCACGCCTACTTGCCTGGACCCTTTTTAGTTGGAGATGCCGGGGATTGAACCTGGGACCTTCTGCTTCCCAAGCAGGTTCTCTACCACTGAGCCATCATCCCTCAGGTACAATGGTGAAGCATCCACCCTTCAAAGCAGCCATTTTTTCCAGGGGATGCAAAAACAACTGCATGAATTCCAAATAAAATTTCAATAATTTTCATTCATGTACAACCACAACTCCAGAACATGGAGTTCTAATAATGGATAGAATTTGGATTTTGCCTTCTGTGGACCATTGGTTCTGCCATTTACCTTGAACCTGTTCAATTTTGTGATTATTATACTGTATATTTTGGAACATTCCATGTTCTGGAGTTGTGGCTGTACACGAATGAAAATTATTATTTGTAATTGAAGTTTTACTTGGAATTCATACAGTTATTTTTGCATTCCATTGTGCTTATACTGTGGGACCACTCGCGATTGTTATATCTTCTCCAGCTGGAGATCACATGTAAAAGGGGGAGATCTCCAGGCCCCACCTGGAGGATGGCAACCCTGGCTGTAAGCCTTGGTCTGAAACCCAAGTTTGTGTGCTGAGGTCATCACTGATTAGAGTTTGAACGAACCACTGCCCACCAGGATGCAGCCTCATCTTGTTGTATTCCCTTACCTGAGTGCACACCACGTGAGTCCCGTAATGGCGCATGACCTCCCCTCGAAGAATTATCTTCAGCTGGCCAAGAGACAGGAGAGGAAGAGCACTGCCCAGCAGCCGATAGCACATGTAACTGTGGGAATATAGTATGCATGGCTTAGAAAGTAGCTCAACGCAGTGCCAAAAAGAAAGCATGGAAGCAGATACACAGGAACTGTGAGCTCGGTTTGAATTCAAGTTGATCCAACAGAACCTGTTGCAATTGATTGATTTTATTTGTCAGGTCAAAAATTTATTGTGTATAGCCATTGGCCGTTACAAAACAAAACAGAACCCCAACAACAAAGTTTCCAATTAACACCTTAAAGTTGCCTAGAAAGGCCAACCTCAAGAAGTTATAGTATTTGATATTACCCTTGGTCTTATCTTCTTCTGCAAGGGCAAACGAAGAGATTCTATAGGACACATGGGCATCATTATCAGATAACAGAAATATAATATTTTCAGTTTCTGAACATGCCTTTAAGGAGGTTAGTACTCCAGACAGAACTTTAATTCTGGGGGCATTATAGAGTGGACAGGAGAGAATATAATGGGGGAAGTCCTCTAACATAGGTGAACCACAAATGCAAAAACATTGTTCTGCTGGGATGTGGGAATATCGACCAGTTAACAGCATTGTTTGCACAGTCTGAAAGCAGAGAGCTGCGAAGGATGTTCTGATATTAAATCTGGAGATATTAACCAGGTATAGGGATCTCAAATGATCAGATTTGATTAGTCTGAACCAGGCGGCTACTTTAAATTTCAGGATTAGAGAACGATCTAGCAACGCATCTGAAAAATATATCCAATCCCTAAGTTGAGAATTGTCATTTTGGACTCCTAGGAGATCATCAGGAATAGAAAAACTCTAGATAATGTTGTTGAAGTATCTAGAACGCCTGTGATCTTTTGATAACAGAAAATTAAACGAAAGGTAATCAAGGGAAGTATGATGAGAGGATTTATTTTTCCCCCAATGTTTTATTATAGCTAGGTATACCTGTGCTCTTATGGAAGGGATTCCTGTTTCAGCCCTCATCAGGGGAGCAGGAGACCCCGTAGGAAGAGCAAGAATTCATTTTAGGAATTGATTCTGGATTATAGCCTACCTTTCTCCCAAATGGGGACAACATTGTCCCCTTCTTCATAGTCTCTAACCCAGGGGTGGCCAAACTGTGGCTCAGGAGGCACATATGACTCTCACACATATTGTGTGACTCTTGGAGCCCCCACCACCCCGTTGGCTGGCTTGAAGAAAGCATTTGTCTCATCACTTCTCCAAGCCAAGCCAGCTGACAGCTTGGAGAATGCATTTAAAGTTAAAGTTGCTTTCTTTCCACCTCCCCCCCCCCAATCTATTAGCCTTCCTTCCTTCTGGCTGTCAAACATCTGATGTTCACGTCTTGTGGCTCTCAAACATCTGATGTTTATTCTATGTGGCTCTTACAAGAAGCAAGTTTGGCCACCCCTGCTCTAACCCTTCACCCAAGTACCTTTCTAAAATTGCCTTTTCCCCCTTCTTCCACTGATGGCTTGCAACAGCAGAGAAGGAAGTAGAAGATTATCTGACCCAGCTCTATCTGGCCCCTGCACTGCTTTGGTACATTTTGTTCATGGAGCTCTCTTGACTTTCCAAGAGGACTTTCAACCAAACAACAAGCCACCTGGGAGAGGAGGGAGGAAGTCTTCTGAGAACTTTTCTGCTGGATCCAGCCCACTACTTCCTCCACAACTACACAGACAGGGAGAAGATATTAGCAGTGGGCACGGACGCTTCAGCTTCTGAAAATCTGCAGAGTCCCTTGAAATGAAGCTCGAGAAGAGGAACAATAAAGAAACAGCTGAAAGGAAAGACCCTTTCAGAGAGAAACATTGGGTGGCTTTGGCAACAAACCTGCAGGGTCCGATGTTATCTTTGAGGAGCCCATTCTCAACAACTTCTTTCCAGAACAGCTCAAAGGAACCTTCCTTCAGGGCAACTTTCATCAAGTCCAGCCCAACACTGGGCAGCGTTCGGTCCTTCTTTTCTGACTTCACAGCCATTTTCAAAACCTCCACCAGCCTGGAAAGGAAGAGCAAGATGTTGAAATGAAAATAAGTTAAAACTTCAGGGTCCACTGCAGGCCCACAGTAGAGCTAGACTTGATGCTGAGAAGTAATACTGGATTCTAATATGTATGAAGTGCCAGAAATGCCACACGGTGTGCAAATCATTTATTAAAGGAATCATCACTATCCCTTCACAGTCCGCTGTGCAAGTATCAGTCGTTTTCGACTCTGGGGTGATATCGCATCATGACGTTTTCACAGCAGACTTTTTTATGAGGTGGCTTGCCATTGCCTTCCCCAGTCATCTACACTTTCCCCCCAGCAAGCTGGGTACTCATTTTACCAACCTCGGAAGGATGGAAGGCTGAGTCAATCTTGAGCCGGCTACCTGAATCCAGCTTCTACTGGAATCAAACTCAGATCATGAGCAGAGAGTTCAGAGCGCACTACTGCAACTTTACTACTCTGCACCACGGGGTTCAGTTGAGGGTTCAGCAAAGGAGAAGAGAAAATAACCACATACACTAACTTGAGCCCCTCATTATTAAAAACAGTCAAACTCATTAACCAGAGCCATCCGAACACAAATCAACAGTGTAAGCGAGACAGGCTCCTATAAACAGGATGGTCTTTAGCATTCTGCTTTTTGATCGACCCCCATGTGGTTTAATTAATGTGTCAGATTAGAACTGGAGAGATACGAGTCCAATTCCCACACCGACCAGGTGAGCATGGGCCAATCGTTCCTCTCACTCTAATCTACTTCACAGGGTCTGCGTGAAGATTTGATGGAGGAGAGAAGCCATGAGATGGCTCAGAGCACCTTAAGGGAAGAGCAGGACAAAGACAGTGGACATCAGTTCAACTTACTTGGGAATGTTTTCTGCTGTAATGACGGCATCTGTCCCCAACAGTTCCTTCAGCTTTTCGGGGTAGAGAACTCCTGGAAACTTCTGGATGCCCACGAGCAGGAGGTAGAGCTGCCCTGGAGTGCTGAACGCGGATGTGAGGTCATCCTCCAGGGCACTAAAGAGGACTTCTTCAAACACACTTTCTGGAATCTAAAAGGGCCAAACAGAAATGTGTACAAACAAAATGGCGGCCATTTGGCAAGACCAATGGAGTCACACAGGGGAAACTGGAAAGGAGAGTTTCCAGCTATGCCTGTGTACTTAGTACAATTCTATCATGCACTTCACCTTAAGAGCTCAAGGCAACATACATAATTCTCCCAGGTTCCTTTATTTCAGGGGTGGGGGAAAGAGAAGAGGAAATGCTGGCATGAATTAATACTTTTCCTCTTAGTTAACAATTCCTAGCTTTAGTTGTTGCTGAAAGCAGCTAGTTGCAGTACCAGAGAGACCAGTGGGGCTTCCATGGCGCTCAAGGTTGCCAGCTCTGGGTTGGAAAATATCTGGAGATTTTAGGGGTGGAGCTTAAGGAGGGGAAGGACTTCAACGGGGTCTAGTGCCATAGAGTACAAATTCCAACACAGCCATTTTCTCCAGGTGAACTGATCTCGGCCAACTGACGATCAGGAGATTTCCAGGCACCACCTGGAGGTTGGCATTCATAACGGCACTACATAGAACAGAATGTGTGCATCCTAACTGGGTGGGAAAGCCCTTTCTCCACCTGAGTCTTTGGAGAGCCATGGCTGCTCAAAACCGAGGCTTATCATAGGCTTACCTCAGAGACGATGTCAGCCAGCGTCTTCCTGGGGAGATCTTTCAGGTGCGTGTGATGCTCAGAAAGGCCCTGAAGCAGTTGCACACACTCCAGGAGAGCCTCTAAGTCCTAAAAAATGAGATAGGGGAAGCTTCAAGGAGCAGTCCCTTCTGGAGAGTCTAGCCCACCATCTGCTCCACTCCTCACCCTCTCCCCCAAAGGATTTAAACCCGTTGAACAAGATTGTGTACATTCTGAGTAACCCACCCCTCTTCCCTCAGTCAAGTGCAGAATTGAGAAGACCGGATAAAATTCAGTTTCAGTCGCTGCTTTTTTAAAGAAAGAAGGCTTCTAGACCTCATTGAGGAAGACAGCCTAAAAACATGGCCTAGGTGTGATACTTCAGACATTGCAGGAAGCGAAAACATCCATCACATTTTTCTTTGCTTCTGCCTTATGAAGGATCTGTATATTTTGATTAGGAGAGCCAAGTCCAAATTCCTGCTGCCTTTCACACGAGGAGCACAGCATTTTCTCACTTCTCCATCCCAGTAACCTTCTGTCAACTTTAATTCTGTTTTGTATCTCAAGCCATCTAATTTATTCCAGTCAGCAGCATTTGCTGGCCTCCATCTTAACAGCTGCCAGACAGCATAGTTTCCCCTCATGCCCTCAAATGTCTTTTTCTCTCCCTGCTCCCTTTTGAAAGTTTTGATTCATTCTCATTCTCTCTATCTCTATCTCTCCTTTGTAGAAATGTATACATGCTGACAGCATTGTAGAATTCACACACAGAACCCTGAAACACCATTCTTGTGTTTCGCATTACCTTCACAAGTCGTCCCGACTGGAACAGAGCCAGCACTCCAAAGAAGTTGCCAAACAGAGCATTCCTGAAGAGTTTCTGAAACAGAAAATCAGCATCATGGGATCTTCTATGAAAGAAAGTTCACAAGACTGCCTCTCGTACTCATGGCTTCTGATACCTGCTTTACAGATCTTTCAGAATGCAGCATTAAGACTTCCAGAACTGGAATTTCCAATGCATTTTTTGGCCTCCCCAAACCAGCTTCCATGAGGAAGGGGTGACAAATCATGGCCAGGGAAGGTGGAATGTTAACCTTTCCCTCTTGAGTCAAAATGACTTCAACTCAGGCTACTTTTAAGCACTGATAAGGGAGAAAAAAGACAAAGTACATGTAATCTTCCACCTATATTTTGACTTAAAACAGGTTGGGGCAGGGAGCAAGAGTAATCTCCCTCCTTTCCCAGCACAGTAGATCTTCTCCCTCCTCCCCCCAGGGCTTGGTCTGCTTTTCATGGCCAAAGAGCAAGTCAAGAGTGCCAGTGAAGGAACTCTCATACACTGCCATGTGGCCTTTTAAATGTCTCTTGGCACATACTTGCACATTCCATAATGCCACTCCCAAGCCAAATATGGCACACATAGGGAGGCCTGCTATGTGTGTTTATCAGCTCATTCATGCAATCATGGTAGGGCAAAAGAGTCAGTGCATTGGGTCCCTAACAGGCCACCATACCATGTTTGCAAGTTGTGTAAGCCTGTACTCACATGCATTAACAACCCCTTGCATTTGGGCAAGCAGGTACGTTTCTGGCTGCAATGGAACACACGGACAAGTTTAAGAAAGGGGAAAAGTTCCCAAACTGCTCCATTATGTTGTATGCAAACCTCTCCAAGCTCCACTCTGCCTCCTATCAAACCAAAGAACAGCCCAGACTGCTCTTCAGCCATTAACAGTGGTCTGATGTGCAGAAATATCAGCAACATTTTTTCAAGACATGGAGATCAACATTATTGTCTATCAGTGTTAAACTGCAGTTAATGGTGGCTAGTTTAAAAAGTTGGCAACTGCAGGGTTTTGTTTTTAAGGGGGTTTGGTCTATGACACATTCAGCTCCAGCACATGTTTGGGACAAATGAGCTTCAAATCATCTTACAGCTGTCCATCACAACCACAAATGGCACATGGAAAACTTACTTTCTTTATTCTACCCAGATTGTGTTTCTCTTTGATCTGTTCCAGGACTTTGAGCAACGGGATCTCTTCAAAAACTTGCAACACCTGGAAAAGAAAACAAATTCATATCCACTGCTCTGCTACACACTCCTTTTAAGAAAAGAAACACAAATGGAATCACAAAAATGAACTAAGATCTTGATTTTTTTTTTAAATTAAAAACTACCCTACAATTTCTTGAGATAAGCCAGGCTGAGAGATGATCCAACATCACCCAGTAAACTTCCTATCAAAAGCGTGGATTTGAACACAGCACTCTCTGGGCAAAGTCCAGGATACTATGTCTAAGCATTACTCTTTAATTCTCTACCACAGACTAGGTATTCCATCATGATTATTAAATCTTTTGACAATCCACATGAGCAATGCCAGACCTTAAGATCGACAAAGTTCCTATGGAGATATCTATATATAGATATCTCTCTCTCTCAATCTCTCTTTCTCCCTCCACCCTCCAGGGAATCACTTCTGCACACAAAAACCCCAAGATATTTTTATGAAAGGAGCCCTTTGCTGATAGATACTTCAAAATATGACAGATGCCTCAATGTGAATCTTACTATTGAGGGGGGTGTTGTGATCTACTAAAAATCAGAGAGGGAAGGAAGGAATAAAACATTTAGAAACTTCTATCCCCAACACACCCCAATTCTCCCTCTATGAATGCTCTAAGCCCTCATGGCTGATTTCCATCTTAGCATGCTCAAGGCATGTTGTCAGGATTCCATTAAATGTAGGGAGACATTTTCTCCTTTAACGACTCACATTCTGTGACTCCTGAGACATGTTCAGCCCTCAGAAAGCCATTGGGGATGATTTTGTTTTTTAAAATAAAGAATCCTAGCCTTGTCAGCGGATAGCCTGGTTTTGTAGCACGGATGTTCAGCACAAGTCACCAAAGTTACTATTAGCTACAGTAAAATCAATGACATCCATGATACCTTTCCTGGTGCCCACCAAATATTTTTAGAAAGTGGGCTGGTTCAGGTAGTTCCACGAAGGCTTCTGATCAGCTAAGCAAACTTTTTATAATATTACTTTGGGAGCAGCTACTACCACACTGCAAGGATCTTCATTGTGCAAACGTAACGCTGTGTGCACGTGAGAAATTGTTTTAAAACAGTATGTTCATTCATTCAATAGAGCTTCTGCCTGAAATGCTGAGCAGCGAGCCCTAGAAGCTTCTTTCTTTAAAAAAGAAGAGTTCAATTTATACTCCACCCATGTGTTGAAGAAGAATTGTTTAGACTTGTATTGCAAATAATAGTTTAGTAAAAATGTTTTATAATGAAAGATAAAGATGGTAAAATATATGGAGAACTCTATACTTACCGGTAGAACGAATTGGATATTTTATTTGGAGGTAAAATTAAAACTGATATATTTGTATTTTTCTCTTTTTTCTGCTTTTCCCATTCTGTATATGCCCTTCCCCTCTTTTTTATATCTATGCTTACGCTTCTTTCTTTTGTAGTTAAAACCAATAAAAATTATAAAATCTCAATTTATACTCCACCCTTCACTCTCCCCACAACAGACACCCTGTGAGGTGGGTGGGGCTGAGAAAGCTTGGAGAGGACTGTTCTTGAGAGAATAGCTCTGAGAGGACTGTGACTGACTCAAGTTCACACCAGCAGCTGCATGTGAAGGAGTGGGGAATCAAACCTAGTTCTCCAGATTAGAGTCCACCACTCTTAATCACTACATCAAATTGGCTCTCTGTTATGCATTTACTCACGCCCTGATATTCTGTAGATTGCCTCTGCCTCCTGTAGCAGCCATTTTGTGGCTGGCTCCACCTCCTGTGGTGGCCATTTTATGGTAATGCCCACCATCTTGTTTCTGAATTCCAAAGGCACCCATTGACTCAAAAAGGTTGAGGACCCCTGCTGCAGATGGACTGACCATGGCTAAGGCAGTAAAGTTTTTTAGCTGTCACCCTACACCAGCTCCCCATCTGGGACAAAAAATCCCAACCTGAGCCAGTGCCAAACTGAATCCTGGCCGGGATGCCTCTCGAGTGGCTGCCAATCCATCAATCAGGCGTTTCAATGTGTATTTCAGCATATCATCATCCTGAAAGGGAAAAAAAAAAAGCTAAGTGAGATGCCAGATGACTAGAAAGCAATTAACATCACACCAGTTTTTAAAGAGATCCAGAGAATTACAAACCAGTTAGCCTAACATCTGCTTCAGGAAAACAAGTAGAACCTGTTATGAGAGAATTATTAAGCATATTGAGGAACAATACCCGCTGAGTGAAAATCAGCATGGCTTCTTCAAAGGGAAGCCATGCCTTACCAACCTCTTTGGAGTCTTTCAACAGGTTACCAAACATGGGGATAAAGGAGATCCAGTAGAAATTAGATACTTGGACTTCCAAAAGGTTTTGACATGGTACCTCAACAAACTTCTGAGTGAGGTCAGCAAAACTAGAATAAGATGTACAGGTTTAAAATTGGTTAAACAAATAGGAAACAGAGAGCAGGAATAAATGGGCAGTTCTCTCAACAGAGGGAAGTAAGCAATGGGGTCCCACAAGAATCAATATTGAGGATGGTGCTATTTAATTTATTCATAAAAGATTTGGCACTGTGGGTGAGCAGCACAGTAACCAAGTTTGTATATAGTATCAAATCACTCAAGATAGTAAAAAGCAAAGTGCACTGTGAAGAGCTACAGGAGAATCTACTGAAATTGGACAGGTGCCAGGTGATGCACACTGGAACAAAAAAAATCTAACTTTAAATGAATCTCATTGGAGACAAAGACTGAAAGAGATCTTGGGGTTATAGCAGATAGCTCAATGAAAACATTGACCAGTGTGCAACAGCAGTAGAGAAGGCAAACACCATGTTGGGAATTATCAGCAAAGGGACTGAGAATACAATAAAAAATGTCATAATGCCCATGTACAGAGCCACAGTGCGGCCATGTTTGCAATACTGGAAACAACTCCGGTCACCACCTATCAAAAAGGATATTGTAAAGCTGGGGAAAGTACAGAAAAGGGCAACCGAGATGATCAAGGGGTTTGAGCACCTTTCCCATGAGGAAAGGCTAGAGAGTCTGTGACCTTTTAGCTTAGAAAGAAAAAGGCAAAGAGGTGGATAGTGGCTTACAAAATTATGCACCCAATGAAGCTGATGGGCAATAGCTATAAGAGAGAGAAAAGGTAATAATTCTTTACTCAATGAGTACTTGAATTCACAGTCTGTAGAGGCAGTGATGGCCATGGGCCTAGAGTTTTAAAAGAGGATTAGACAGATATATGGAGGTCCATCCATGACTGCTGGCCATGGTGACTACAGGGAACATCTGCATCTAGAGGCAGTCAGCCTCTGAATACAAGCAGCAGAATTCAGCATCAATAGAAGGCATTGGCCTTAATGCCCTGCTCACTAGACCACCAGAAGAACTGACTGGCCACTGTGTGAAACAGGATTCAGGACCAGATGGACTCCTGGTCTGATCCAGCAAAGCTCTTCCTGGGTTGTTATGGGTGGGGTTCCCCTCTGCAAGTCTCCTGAACAAAACAGAGAAGGAATGCTAGAAGAGAAATAGGCACAGATGGTAAAGTCCTAGAATCAAGGAAGCATCCACCATCCCTTACGGTATCATGAATCACATAACATTTACATCACTGTTAACTGACAGAAAACAACACACCACTTGCATACCATTTTTTTTAACCCCGTGATGGAAAACATTACACCGAACAGCCAATTAATTCAGGCAAGGACATGGTCAATTCTTTTCTCTTATGCCGTTTACGTCCCACCAAACATTTGCCAAAGTCACAGGGATGCAGTAATGGGAGGATTCTTCTGGGGAGGAAACATCAGAGCTGGAAGGAGGGGTGCTAAGCCGATGCTCCCCCCACACACACACCCCACAAGTTCGCTCCCAGGCAGGCTCCCTTGTGAGGGTTCAAGCCCAGTGAGTGGGAGTCTACAGCAGAGAAGCAGCAGATGGGAAAGGGTTCTTAAGTTACTCCCCTTCACTCACTAGTTCTCTCAATAAATGCATCCCCTTCACCTCCGTGTTACCAGCTCGCATTTTCTGATAATGTCTACTTGTGCGCACACAGCTTTTATGTAGCAGCATCACAGAGCTTTCGCCCTGACCAGGCTAGCCCAATCTCATCCGATTTCAGAAGCTAAGCAGGGCCGGCCCTGGCTAATGTTTGGATGGGAGATCACCAAGGAACACCACGGTCATGATGTTGAGGCAAGCAATGGCAAACCACCCCGAACCTCCCTTGCCTTGAAACCCTTATGAGCAGGGCTGGCCCTAAACTGTCTGGCACCATAGGCAAGGCTAACTTCTGATGTCCCCCTCCACACACACACACTGATAACGTCACCATGTCACATGGGGGGTGCCCAATTTGGGCCCTCCAGAAGGCTGGCAGTTGCCTAGTGACAGGACTGGCCCTGCTTATGAGGCTGTCAGAAGTCCACTGTGTCTTGACAGTGTTTTGCACCACCACAGAGCAAGGAGGCAGCACCCTGCTCAGAGAAGTCCGTAGTCCAAATGTGATGTCTTAACGGTAGAATCAAATCTCAGCCCATGAGATTCCCTCCTCACCATTCAAAGAGCTGAGATGCACGTTCCTGTGGACCTTCACATATCCACTGTCTAGCCCTGACAGGTTTCAGAAGGTGGTCGCGTTGGTCTGAACTAGCACAGCTAGATTTGAGTTTGGCAGCACCTTAAAAACCAACAAGATTTGGAGTGTTATAAACTTCCGAGGGGGAAAGCTCCCTGTATATCTGACGAAGGGAGCTTTTTGACTCTCAGAAGTTTATACCCAAGAAAAACCTTGCTGGTCTTTAAACTGCTTTTTGTTGTTCAGTCGCACAGTCGAGTCCGACTCTTTGCGACCCCATGGACAAAGTCATGCCAGGCCCTCCTGTCTTCCACCATCCTCCAAAGTCTGCTTAAATTCATGTTAGTTACATCAGCAACGCTGTCCAGCCTTCTAATCTTTTGCGGTCCCCTTCTTCTTTTGCCTTCTGTCTTTCCCAGCATCAGGATCTTCTCCAGTGAGTGCTCCCTTCTCATTTGGTGGCCAAAGTATTTGAGCTTCAGTATCTGACCTTCCAGGGAACAGTCAGGGTTGATTTCCCTTAGGACTGACTGATCTGATCTTCTTGCAGTCCAAGGGTCTCTCAAGAGTCTTCTCCAGCACCACAAACAGGTGCTACTAAACTGCTACTGGACTCGAATCTAGCTGTAGTCTGAAAAACCAACTCTAGCACTCCGTCCCCATATATTCGACTTCAGAACCTGATCTCTAACTCCAGAGTCTTATTCTGACAAGTGTCAAAAGAGTTTCTAAACATGCGCAAAGTGCATTCCAAGCACTGAGAAAGAGCTATAACGAAGAACTAAAACCCTAGCGACTTTTTTTCCCCAAAAGCAACCACGCTGTCCATTTTGCAGGACCCCAGCCGCCTCTCACCTTCCGGTTCTCCCGCAAGTAGCGGATCAAGCCCTCGGTGGCCGCCAAGCGGATCTCCTGCTCGGGCTTAGCGATGTCCCAGAAAAAGTCCAAGAATTTCCGATTCTGCCCCAGGAGCCTGCCCGGGTGCGAAATCGGAGCCTCCTGGCCGGGGCGGCTGCCGCTGCTATCTCCGGCCATGCTGGAAACGGCGCTGCTAAAACGCACGTGGGGACGACACCGCGGCACGACCTGTCTCAGCAGCAGCTGATGGGGGATCCTCCCCTTCCGGGTCAAGAGCCTCCCCAGACCAAGCCTGAGCTGAAAGCACGTCCCTTCTCGGCATGAATCCTCGGCTGCCCCAAGTGGCAACGCCCTGAGTTTACACGCCGGGTCCGCAATTCGGTGGCGGAGCTTTGCAGTTCCAGAGAGGTTGTACGGTGATAGCAAAATAAAAGCAGTCCAGTGACATTGGAAAGGCTTATTGCAGCCTGCGCTTGCCTGACTCAAAGCTAATTTCTTTGCAACCCGAGATCTTTTGGCATCTAGTGCAGGGAAAAGATGGACGTCTGTGGTCGCCCACCGTAAAAACCCAAACACAGACATTGCGTTGTCTTTTTTTTTTTTTTTTAAACAAACGAACAAACAAAGTTTTATAAAACTGTGATCAACGTTTCCAGTTTTCCAGGATGCTTCATCAGGGTGGAAGTTCAACAAAAAAGGGGGAGGGGAGAGGGAATAAGAGATTTGAAGTGTGACTGGACGAGTCCCAGTCTGCAGGCTAGGTAGCAGGTTAGTTTGGTGCAAAAAAAAATGTTGCGGCACTTTAAGCTTTTGGGAACTTGAATCCAGATTTATTCACTTTTTTATGCCTCATTTTTCACAACTGAGATCCAAAGTACCTTGCATCATTCTCTCTTTTTTTACTCCTTCCTCCCCCACAACAAACACCCTGTGAGGTAGGTGGGGCTGAGAGAGCTCTCACAGAAGCTGCCCTTTCAAGAACAGCTCTGTGAGAACTAGGGCTGATCCAAGACCATTCCAGCAGCTGCAATTGAAGGAGCAGGGAACTGAACCCTGGTCTCCCAGATAAGAGTCCATGCGCTTAGGAAAGGGAAGGTCCCCTGTGCAAGCACCAGGTGTTTCCGACTCTGGGATGACGTTGCTTTCACAACGTTTTCACGGCAGACTTTTTATGGGGTGGTTTGCCTTTGCCTTCCCCAGTCAGCTGCACTTTTCCTCCAGCAAGCTGGGTACTCATTTTACCGACCTCGGAAGGATGGAAGGCTGAGTCATCTGGAGCCGGCTACCTGAAACCAGCTTCCACTGGGATCAAACTCCGGTCGTGAGCAGAGCTTAGGACTGCAGTACTGTAGCTTTAACACTCTGCACCACAGGGCTCATTCCATGCACTTAACCACTACACAAAACCGGCTCTCTTAGTACATTAGAGACTATATCACATTTCTATCTGGGGCACTAGGTTTTTGTGGGCTAGAGTCCACTTCACTTCTGCTCTAGGTAATATCTCTAGTTTGACTAAACTGTTTAAGCCAAAGAAACCCAGGTCCTTATTAATTCCTTCCGAGACAGTGGTAAACTTCTGGGTAAATTGTAATTCAATAACAAATATTCCAGTTCAGCAGTGGGGTCTTCTTTTGAGATTCTGTTACATCAGCAATAGCATGTCCTGGAAGAATAAACTGTTCTCCCAAGGGGTTCTGAACATTTATTTACTTTGTTTCTACCGTGCCTTTCTTTATAATGGAGACACAAAGCAGCTTACACTGTTCTCTTCTCTATTTTATCCTAACAACCCTGTTTAGTAGGTTTGGCTGAAAGTATGTGACAAGCCATCCGACAAGCTTCCGGGGCAATGCAAGAATTCGAATTTCGGTCTCCCAGATAGGGTTGCCAAGTCCAATTTATGAAATATCCACTTTGGGGGTGGAGTCAGGAGACTTGGGGGTGGAGCCACGAGACCTTGGGGGTGGAGCAGGGCTGTGACAATCATAACTGAACTCCAGAGGGAGTTCTGGCCACATTTAAAAGGACCACACACCTTTTCAAATGCCTTCCTTCCATAGGAAATAATGACGGATAGGGGCACCTTCTTTTGGGGCTCATAGAATTGGATCCCCTGGTCCAATTGTTTTGAAACTTGGGGAGTATTTTGGGAAGAGGCACTGGATGCTACACTGAAAATTTGGTACCTCTACCCAAAAATAAATAGCCCCTCCTGGAGCCCCAGATATCCACAGATCAATTCTCCATTATTTCCTATTGGAATAAGTCTCCATAGGGAATTATATAGTTCCCAGCAGATATTTCCCTGCACTCTCCCCGCTCTCTGATTACCCTAAAGCAGGAGGATGACCTCCAAATCGGGGGATCCCCTGACCCCACCTGGGGATTAGCAACCCTACTCCCGGATCTGAATCTAGCCACTACACTGCCTTTTTTGCCATCTTGGAATCTGTCAAAACCAGGGCTCTTTTTGTAGGAAAAAGCCCAGCCAGAATTCATTTGCATATTAGGCCACACACCCCTGATGCCAAGCCAGCTGGAACTGCATTCATCACTGCGACAGGCTAGCTTAGAAACCTACGTGACAGACTGAAGAACAGGACAGGAGATTATTAACTTTTGAAGGGCTCTCTATCGCTCTGGTATATGTGTTAGAAGATGGACGACAGTCACTTTTCTTCCAGGCATGACATTTTAACCAGAATTGATTACATATTACTTTCTAACTCTACACACCCTCTACTATCATCAGCCAATACTGGTCCCAGATATCTGACAAACCGTAGATGGTTAGACTGTCACTTAAATCTTTCATCTACTGCTGTCAGAGATAACAATGGTCACTGGATTAAAGCATTTTATTGAAAGAATTGATTAGGGGAAAACTGGACTTAGACATTAGAATTAAAAAAAGAAAATGCTATGCTGGACATAGCCCCTCTGATAATTTGGGACATGATGAAGGCTGTTCTGTGTGGGTCTATCATCTTCCTAATATCACATTGCAAATAAAAAGGAAGACTTAGAACTGCGACATTGGCT